>NC_140570.1:15927970-17272970 GCF_057381845.1 Rhamphochromis longiceps | reverse complement strand
TGATTCATTAAGTCCTCCTGTCTAAAGACAATCTAACTGTCACTGGCAAACCCGCTTACTGCTTTCGTGAAAGGTCTTGTTTTCATGCTGGGTGGACATCTGCCTCACTGTAGAGTTACACAAGGAGATATGCCATGCACATATGCCGCCTAATGGCATGAAAACTAAGTATAGACCTGTCTTTGTCTTTCATGAATCACTTTCAAGACAGGTTTTTTATTGACCGCAATCCAGTTATGATTTCTTTAAGTCCACCTATACAGTCTTATTACTGAGGCATTGGTTTGCAGGAGAATTGGATCTATGGTTTATTACATCTCAATATAGTAAACTGGGGCACTCAAAGTATTGTATGTGGGTAAGGATAAGCAGACAGGCAGCACAGACTGCAGTCACCCCTGTACATCCAGGTTTGAGGTTTTCACATCAACTTACAGAACATAGTGTATCTGTTTGAGTGGGCCATGTGTTTGCATTCAGTGGGACCTTGATGCTGACTAATCACAGGGCCTCTTTTGACTCACTGTGTGATTCACTTATACTCATCAGCAAATCAGTCCCACTGATGAATATATCACTGCCCCTGCACACCAACATTGCATTCATTTTTTTCTGCAGATATGCTGTATATGTTGTAGATGGAGAGCCAGCAGCACAGTTGTTTCAAATCATTATAAAAGTAACAATTACATAATTCGTGAGTAGTCTATTGATAACATTCTATAATCTATCAGTTATTTGTTGACACTTTCAAAAAAATGGCTTCATTGAGCCCAGGGTGGGTGACATTTTGAAGCTTTGTCTATTTAAATGTTTACAGTTTTCATTCAAAAACACTAAAATGATCATTCAACTGACAAAACAGATAGTTTTAGCAGCTCTGTTGAGTATTTCAAACTCAAGCTCCAGGGGTTTAGCTGTTTAGAGATGTAAACTCCAAAGATCTTTGATTAAATTCTCTGCAGAAGTTTGCTTTTCTTACATAGCCGCTTTTACTGGAAGCCTGCTTTTCAGGTTTTATAAATCAAGTGGTGTAATCTGTCTTCAATAAATTGCCTTCCTCCATCAGAGGCGTGATTGATTTTTCCTCTAGCTGTTCCAAAGTTAGTCTTGATTATTCTTGCTAAGGGGTTCCTTTTTCCTGTGCCCCACACCTCTGAAAAAGTACCAAAAAACCTGCTGAAGGAATTTGACACTGTGCATTTATTTGACTCGAGGTAAGCAGCATTATACCGAAGCATTAGCTAAATAACCTCTATTCTGTATCTGCCGGTATTACTCCAGTTAATCAATTTCTCTTGGTGAAAAAGTATCAAGTTTGATTACCTCACTGACGGGCATTGGGTCTGTACAAAGTGTTGCACAGCTTCAGGAAGCTGCTGGGAAGCTCAGTCACGGGCAAAAAGAGTGGGAGGCCATAGCCCTGACTCAGGAGGCAAATGTATTGCAGCGTAATACATTTGTATTATGTATTTGCTACATAGATGGAGGAGTGATTGAGATCCTCTGATCACCATAATTCATGCATACACTGTCTTGAGTCACTGGCAGCAGTTGAGTTAGCAAACTACCCAGTAATATATTGGTTTATTTATTAAATGCAGATAAAAATGTATATGTAAATAAATGAGCATTCACTAATTTTTATTATACGCTCATTTTATTGGAAATAGACAGAATATTAACCAAAAATCCAGAAAAAAATACATCACATGAAAGTTATGAATTAATTTGCACAATCTTCCATGAAGCTCCAGATTCAATTTCTTTTCATTTCCGAATAATCTCCCAAACCGCACTTCTTGCTGATGGTCTTGTAGCCCATTCTACCTTCTTTTGCAGGTCTAAAGTCTTGTCCCTGACGTCCTTTGACAGAAAAATCTGAGAATGGAAGAAGCTGATTTTGTGAGCAGGTGTGCTTAAATACAGTAGATCAGCGGTCCCCAACCCCTGTGCCAGTCCGTGAGTCGTTGAGCCTTGGATGTGAAATTTATGGTTTTCAGGGTTTTTATCGTTAACTTGGTTTCCCTGGGTCTTTTCCCATGTTGTAGTTGTCTTATTTTGAAAGAAATATTTACGCGTTACCATAGCAACCAGAGAGCATTAAAGGGCAGAGAGGAGGATGTTACTCTCAATTTTGTTGGCGCATTTTCAGGAGCACGCTGCTAATAAAGTTACACAATTACACAGTGAATTCACGTTTATTATTATATTTACAAGATACCACAGTTTTTGTCTTGGTCATTAAAATGTTCCGTGGCACAAAAAAGGTTGGGGACCGCTGCAGTAGATGAGATCAGAAGCATCTGTTGTTGAGTAATTGACTGATTGATTGTAATGGAAGCCAGATTTCCAGCTTTCTTGTAGGACATCAAATACTTATTTCACTCAATGACATGAAAATTAATGCCTAACTTTTATGTAATGGTGTTTTTCTTCTGACTGGTTGGTTGATGTTCTGTCTCCATTAAAATGAAAAACCATAAAAATTTGAAAAATTAGAAATTCAGCAGGAGATCAAATAATTATATCCCCCACTTTCCCTGAAGTTATTTTAAATTCCCTAAATTGGATGTTTAGCAGCTGATATCAGGACATATTAAGTCCCTTAGGCCTTGAAATTTGAGTCCAAGTGCTCACAAGTAACCACAGTGAAATAGCTGAGAGTGAGTTTCTTGGCCGTCTTGAGACCAAGATCTGCTTTGTTACTCGTGAAAAGGTCATCTTGCCCATCTACAGAAACCACAACACATAAAAGGTTGCATTTAGTTCAACCATCCAGAGGATCATATTATAAATATTCTTCTCATTTACTCTTCTCTACCTTTACTGATAGGCCAAGCAAAAGAAGTGGAAGAAACTGATATGGAAACCTCAAAGGTAGGATGTATCTCAAAAGACACACACAGCAGTGATATTGTGTGGCAGTTTGGGTGTGAGTCATGTCTTTAAGGACAAACAGTACTTTCTAGCACATCATGCAGTCCTTCATTCTCTAAATGTACTTGCCTATAATATCATGTTTTTAATAATAAAAAAAATACTTTCTTAACATAAAGACCTGCAAGTTATTACCTCTGAAAATGCCATGCTCAGGTCCACCAAGAGAGGGCACTGTTTTGACATGTCTTAAATCCCAAGATGCATTTCTGCCTTCCATCAGCCTCTTATGGTCCTCAGATTTCACAGTGAGGAAGATCCAGGAGCAAAACTGCTGTTGCATCATTTAACGATCATCCTGATCCTGATCATCATTTCAGGAGCGCAACCCAGTTATGTGAAACTGTGCTTGTTCTTGCATCCAGAATCTAACTACCCAAAAGCCTCGCTGAAAGGACATGGCTGTAGGCAAACTGGAAAGATTAAAAAAGAAGTTACACGCCACTGATTATGCAATATCAGTTTATTAGTGAAGCGAGGTTTTACTCAGCCTGTCTATAATTGCGCAGTATCTTCTATCTTATTTCCTAGTGTTTTGGGAGTCACTCACTCAGGACTAAATGTCAGAATATCTTTGTTCCAGTTCTGCTTCTTGATTAACTTTCTCTCGAGAGTCCTTTCCTGGCACCGCCGTATCCCATTCTTATCCAGTTTATAATAAAATTTCACAAGTGCTTAAAGCATGTACCGTACATCAGAATCAATTCCCTGCACATGATTATTACCAGCAGGAGATTATGTTGTGAATAATACCGTACGTTTCTAACGACCAAGCTGATTTTTATGAAAGTTAGTTGGAGCATTTGCGAAGAAATTCCTCATAACACTAAGTCATTAGAGGACTCTGTCCCTCTCCCTTGAATTTGACTGTATTGATGTAATCCACTGTTTCCAGTTTTCACCCACAAAATAGGCTTGTTGCGTAAATAAAAGAAAGATGAAAAAAGAATTGAGAGGAGTGCATCAATGCAAAATTGAGACCTTGTTGCTTTGTCACCATGAGTGACACAGATCAGTTGTGTGGCTCAAAATAGCTCAAACGTAGTTGTTGAATGCCTTATTGACGACAGCGGCATAGCAACGAGTAGTACGCAGTGTATGTGTGTGTGTGTGCTCAGGTGGGCCTTAGCATTTTGTTTCACGGACTACATCTGCGTGTTTATGTGAAGAAAGCACCCAAGGTCCACATGTGGCCCTGAAGCAGCAGTTTGGGCTGCTTCTGATGGTAGCAGGGTCGTCTCTGGCAACAGCCCTGACTGACTAGAAGTGAGGGTTGTCGGGGAGGGGTCAGTCAATATCTCTTCACCCAATACCTTATCTCGCCACTGCTCTATAGCCAGAGTCCTTTCATATAAAAATAGCATCCCTCACTCAGCCTTCAAGCTTTTGCTTCAGAGCGGACGAGTGTTTGCACGTCATTGGCACCTAAATACCACTGATAAACGCGCTAATGTAGACCGAACGCCATCATAGGGTGGACACTAGACTTCAAGTTAAGTTAAACCCAAGCAAGGACATGAGCAAGAGCATAAAGACACAGATGGGTTATTCTTTCACTCATTGGGGGCTATGAGTGTTTCCAATGTTGAATGAGCTCTCTGACAAAACCTCATCTGATTGTGCTGGCGTCCACACCACGGCATTTCTCACTTCTTAAAGACAAGGTCATCTGGACCTTTTTCATACACAGACACAAAGAAAGATGTTGGTGACAGTGAGAAGGTTTTTGATATTCATACCAAAACAAATCAAGTACTGATAATAAAAAAAGGAACAGAGCTACTTTAATCTTGGGTATATATAATGAAATATTACTTTCCAGTAAATGGAAAGCACGGCTTCCCCAGACGACTCTTTGACATTTCTGTCCTTAGACAAAAGTGTCAGCAATGCAGTGTTACAGCAGCAGCTAAAACCTATACCGTACACTACTGGATGTGGACTAGATCTGGAGAGATCAGCGAAACCTGATCTGTGTCATGACATCATTTTTCTGAATGGCGCATCTGTGTATTTGAGGAGCTCAGGGTCATGGAAGTGATGAGTCACTGATGTGGTGCATTAGAGAGTAGACGTTACACTTTTCTGTTTTTTTTCTGCTGGTAACTAAATGACATCATGATTAGTGAATTCAATTGTTTGAACCTCAAGGAGTCACGATTCGTGAAGTCAAGCGTTTCAGACCTCTCACGCAATTTATTCCTTCAAAGGTCAATGCACTTCATTAAAAGCCTCTTAAAAGTTGCCAGGTAGCTGCATTTCAGCCAAAAGAGGTGTATTTTAACATCATGTGTTAGCATAAGTTTCCAAGCTAAAATGCTTTTTCTGCTCCATCCATTAGTCAGCTGTACCATGGATGGATGGATGGATGGATGGATGGATGGATGGATAATCCCTAAAAAGAAAAATTTAGGTTGGAGGCACTTCTCCGTTCTAAACACATATAGAGATCCATAAGAGATATAAGATTTTTTTTTTTTTTTTATAAACTACACAAGAAAAAAGAAAGTGTAAGTCAGGGGGTTTTCAAAAAGATTGAATATCAGTATCACGTTCCACAATTTTATGAGTGAGGCTGCCAATAAATGAAGCAGCATTGAGGTTTATCATAAGCATCTTCTTAAAGTACTCAGGATGGGAGACGAGCAGAGCTCACACAGTGGCTGCTAAAATCATTTTAAGCATCATTAGCAGCTTACAGCGGGAAGGAGATTGAAGACCAAGCACAGTAGTTTAGTTAGTAGTAAATATATTACATAAATATATTACAAGGTGTCAGTTTGCAATTTGAAGATGTTTGAAACACACTCAGTAATGACCTGAGGAAATATATAATTTCTACTGATGGGAATGACTGAGTGACACCATCAGATGTCCTCCATTCACACTGTTAGTGGGAGTGGAGCTGCCATCGATCAATTTTATGAAAAGTTAATCAAGAAGTACAATGGGCCCAGATCGGTGCACAAATCACGCTTAAAGGTTTTTCGCACACAAATCAATGATTTATCAATATTTTTTTCAGACCAAAATTTGTTCATATTTTCCCCAAAAAATGTCCCTCTGACCAGTGAAGGCCTGGCAGGCTTAAGACATGCAAAGTATTAAGTGTTCAACAGGAATTCTGCTACTAGTATTTTCTTGTTATTGTTATTGTTGTTGCCTTTTGGTCATTTTTTCAATGCTGCCTAAAAGACCATAAACCACAAAGTGCTTAGAATTGCAACTAAATAAAGCAAAAAAAAAAAAAAGACACTGAATATCAGAAAACCAAACACTAAAAGGAAACGTGTAGACTTTTATCTTTTCATTTAAATCTATGCCAGTATTCCTTATCTGATCTCACCCTATGTTAAATTGTCTATTGTCTAATAGTCTAATTTTTTGGCACTATCCCAGGGAAGCTGGAGAAACTGGATTTTCCTTTTCCCCTATTGCAGGGAGTTTCTCATCTCCAACTGACAGATCACGCACTCTTTTGTCCTCCACCTGTTTTCTTTTTTTACTTGTAGTCTGTTAGTCTCTTCTTACCTTTCTTTTTCTCTTTTTTTTTTTTACTACCACAGTATCTGTTTAATTTTAAAACATACTTAGATCCTCTGTTATTTTAGTCTGAGCCATGCTTTTTCATTTGTTTGTTTTATTTGTTTTGTTTTGTTTTTACTCTCATTACTCCCATGGAACCACTTTTGTAACCTTTGTCTTCTCTGACTTCCTCTTTGGACACAATAGTTTTAGTTCTGCTAGTCTGCTTCACATATATGTAGCTTGCACAACACTGTTGGTTCAGAATGAATCTGATGTACTAACAAGTGCACAGTGATAAGAACAAAATAGGCTGGTGTGCACGTGTAAGAAACCTGACGGTAATTTTGCGTGCACACTTTTTTGTGCAGGGTAGGAATGTTTCCATGCACATGTTTGTAAATGAAGGCCAATATCTCAAAACCACGATTAAGCTTTACTGAAGCTAAAAAATTGGACTAGTCTACCCATATTGTTTAAAAGCTGTTACCTTACAAACTAGGCTATTTCCATGTGTTTGGGGCTATTTATCAAATATTCAAACTGGTGTTATTTTTCACTATGTTTTGCTGAAGAACAGTGAAATGATTTGAAATGAAATTATGGATAAAATCCAGATTTAGATCATAAAAGAAAAAGAACTACAACTCTACCAGACTCCAGCTACCATGTTACTGTTTATAATGTGTTGTCTACTTACTAATCCTCAAGCCTACACCCACGTTGTTGTTTAGGTTTTTAATCCCAAAATCCCGTTCTCCTCCTTTTCTCTTCTTTGTTTAGTAATTATGGATGTGTGCGTTGCAGGTTTGTTTTAAAAGAAACATCGACCCATTTCCATCTTGCTTGTTTCAGCAGAAACAGGAAGTGGAAGGCTGTTTTTTTTGGGGGGGGGGGGTTTTAAAGAGTGCTTTAATGTCAGCACGTGCAGTACTTTGTTCTTTTATTCATGGCACACGTGCCAAGCAGGCAGAAGGCCATCTGTACTTTACTTTATCACTTTGTGGGTCAACCTGATATTGAACGTGACTGTCCCTTTGCAGTGTTGCTTGATTCTTGCCATTAAACATAAACATATTTTACCATTGGATCAGTCTGGTTTTCCTTACACTACTTTTATTTTTATGTCAGTGTTGGCCGTCTGCATATTGTCTCTTTTGTCCTCCTCGGTGCGATGCCTGCTGCTTGTGTGTTTTCAACAGAATATTAAATTTCACTAAGCCACCCTGAGCTGATGTTTGTTGTGTGCTGTTGTCCGATGTTTGCATCTGTTCAGACTTATTCTTACTGTGAGACGTTGGCTGTGTCCCCGGCTTATCTGTTGCTTCTGTTAGTCGTGCACGTCAGCTTGCATCGCTGTGTCATCATCTCATCTCAACATCGCTCATATGACTTAAGGGTTTTATTCATTCCTCTTCACATTATAATCATGAACGTTTAGTAACGTTTGAGTTCACATACTGACGTTTTTTAATCTCTATTTTTCACTGATTTGGTTTTCATCTTATTCCAAATGTAATGTTTGTATCTGTTTGTCTTTTTTCTTCTTCCTTCAAACAGCAAACTACAAAGAAATGCTATTGTTGATGTGTACCCACGTGCATATACGATGTACGCCTGTGTTTGCGGGCTGTAAAAGTGTGCTCTCTCTCCCCACGCTGTGACCTTGGGAACTCAGATTATCCAACATGGTCAGTTAATCGATAAACAAAACTGTCAGCTGGTCACGTGACCACCAATTCCCCCTCTGTGGTCACAGAGTAAAGATGAACGTGGGAGGGTCATCCATATTGACAGAAACCAGTGCGAGAGTAATCCATTCTCAGCTTCAGAGTAAGAAATGCCCTGCGGGCAGAATGAGTGAGTCACACTCACCACACCATCCAATCCCACAAGGCAGTGTAGAGGGATTAATGCAGATTATCTGCCAATGCTATTCTTAGATATAAATGAAAAATCTCTGGATCAGATTATGGTTCAAGGAATGCTAAAAACGAAGCTGAGAAATCACATGACCAGTGTTTTGCAGACTTACAAGGACCTACTATCCGTAACGCCTATTCAATAAAATACTGTATTAGTGTAAATAAACATAAAATTTTATGTCTTTGGGTGAAAAAAGGAAATGTTGAACACATTATTTATTTAACATTTAAAGTTTATTTTAGAGTTTATCCTGACAATAAGTCATTTTTCCTGATCCCATATTGAATACTTTTATAATAACACTTTATCTGAACATAACAAATATTTTTCTGCAGAAGACTCAGCTACTCAGTGACCAGCAGGTGGCGTCGGTGAGACTCAAACAGTCAGTGACTGTTTGAGTCTTCACCAGAGGAGCTGTCCTTTCAGCACCCCGTGTCTCCTGTGTCTGAGCTCAAGCCCTGTCAAGATTCAAACTACAGATACACACGAAGAAACCTGTGATGTAGAAAAATCAATGAAGTTTACAAAGGCAGCAGAACTAGTAAAATGTCACAGAGACCCATCTGGTGATAGTGACAGAAATGAACAATGCATGCTCCGTGTTGCAGTTGCTTTACAATAGCTGGGTTCTGCTTTCATTAAAGACTGAAAGCCTTGGCAGGTGACATCTCACTCTCTAATCTGTGAAAGACTCCCTGGAATTTTCCAGAAATCATGACCGCCACTAATCTTACATGGAACATATTCACATCATTATTTTTTTCATTATTTTTATTCTTTTATTTATTTAGTTCCCTGGGTTTTTTTTAGCAGTCTAAAAAAAGGTGTGCACCATATGGCCACTGTGTGAGATGAGTCTTTTTATTTGAATGAAGTTCAAGCTCTCACAGCTTTATCCTGGGAGAGCGATTAGAGTGCTCTCACCTCACTTCCTTCCCTCTTTTCCTTTCCTCACTTTTTGCCCCTTTCTCCACAGTCCTATTGCATTCACATTAGCTGCAAATGCTGGCTAACAGTAGAGAAAGAGGCTGTCCATCTGTCTGCTCTTGCCCACTCCTGGTGAAGCGATGAAAGTTGCACTCACTGAGCGTTGTCACCGTGAGAGTTTTTCATGATAAAAGTAATCACAGTGGGGTCTGGGGGCCTTTTGAGAGTGAGCAGCTGCTGTCTATTCCCTCTTATAGTCATGGAGCACAATTTGCAATCCTCTGAGATAAGACATGCTCAAATGTGCAAAGATGAATTTATGCTGCTGACATATTATAGACATTAGAAATTATTTGCCAGACTTCTGTAAAATAATGTATAGCAGCTCAGTATCATTCACAAAACCGCAAAAAAATATAGATTTTCAAAAATCTTGCATGCTTACATTATTCAGCACTTCTTAATGTGTGCATTAGCAACCACATACACTCACAGTAATCCACCAGTTAGCAATCTCCATCCAGAGACGGTGTATGGGTGCATGATGTAGACACAGATACCTGCTAAGTAACGTGTTAAATATTAGAAGCGGTGAAGGTTAACTGATTTAACACAATATGCGTTCCCAAATACTCGATATAGAGATACAAGTTCTAGACTCACATCTGAGTAGATTATGATGTTGTTCCCTCTCTCCTACATATAACTTCTGATTTGTTACAGTTCAGAGCATGATTGCATTGCCATAAATAGATGAGTTGTTATACTCCGCTGCCACGGCTCATACTTTAATCAGAAATCTCGGTGGCGTTAATGCAGCATTATAGCAACACAGGAGTTTTCTATGTGTGTAGCGAGGTGTTGGCTTAGAACTGTCTTTAACTTTGGCCTACTGGCTGTGACTGGAGCATATTAATGTTATTCACAGACTGAAGTACTCAATTTTATCTGTATTATCTGCGTGCTATCATTTTATTTATTGGTCAGGCATGTGCTCACTCACGTGGCAACATCTACATTTTAGAAATCAAAGTGAGTGATTGAAGGTCAGTGGCTCAGGCTGAGTTCAATAATAACTTATTATAACGAAACTGTGCTTTAATAAAACTGCTTACACAGTTTAACCATAGGTTGTGATAATAAAACAAATGTATTCAAACAACAGAAAAAGACATCTCTCCAAAACAAACACGTTTCAGTAAAATAAGAGGTCTACATTCGAATCAGAATCAGAATACTTTATTAATAATTGAGGAAATTATTAGAATTGTTATTCTAGATCTTTAGAGCATGTGTGTGTTGCATCTGTTATGGTATTAGTCACCCCTAATGAGGTGTAATTCGTGTGCAGTGCTTTAAGAAGATTAAACAGGAAGAATGGGCTGCACCTTCACCCAGCGTCGGTGCTAAAGTCAGTCATAGTTTTTGATGACAGCTTCTGTTAAAGTGAATGATCAGCTGCTCTCTGAACCCTGTGGCCTCAAGTGATCCAGGGAAGAGATAAGCGGCTACTTCTGTGTTCAGTGGACCGCAAACTTGAAAGCACGAAATACTCAGCCATTCGTTTATGTGTCCTTTTTTTGTATTAGTGGCCTTTGCTATATTTTACAGCCATTCAATGGTTGCGAGGCACAGACTGTAGTTCAAAGATGAGCGAGACAGATTTGTCACTCCACATTTCTGGATATTTTCTTCAGAAAGTTGAGTTATCATTTATAGATCGTCAACCTGCTGCTCACTGATATAGTTTAAGATTAAAATGACTGACCTCACTGAGCTCAGTGTTATGATGTTCATGCGCTAAGCCTAACGGGGCGGAAATAATAACATATGATTCTGAAGGGGACCAATCGCCCTTTTTCTCAAATATCCTCAAAATGTCCCCACCGTTTGTTGGTAATTTAATTAAAAGCTTTTGATTTTACTACTACCACGCACCAGTGCCTGAAAAATAATGAGCAAATGGAATCATAATCATAATCCCATAACTAAAATATACTCTAGTTTTTTGAGTGGTTTGTTGCTTTAGCTTAGCAGAAGCTGCTGCTAAAAAAAGCCACGTGTAGGTATAATAAATGTCAAACACTGCACTTCTCTCAAAAATAAAACTACAAATCTTTTGGAAAACTAGAATAACAGCATAATACACTCACTGGCTAGGTTGGATAGCTCCCATTATTTGTTGACTGGGCAGTTATTGCTGACAGGCTTATGAACCCAGCACCCAGAACTATCCCCCCCACCAAATAGGGCAGTTTGATTTAAAGTCAAGTTACTGCAGTTATAAAACACTTACTAGCCAACTAAGCAAACTGAGTTACCATGAAGGCCATTGGATTCATCATGTGTGCAGGCCACATAGCTATAAACACAAGTACCCCACTACACTCAATGCATTAAGAGATTAACAGGGTTAGCCGCTGACACAAATCAGGGGTGGAGACGAGTACGAGAGGAAAGAATTGCAGCAGGTTCCCTCAAATAATGCTGTTCTTGTATAGTCGGAGTTGAGCACAGGGGTAAATGCAAAGAGGATGTTATAGCAGGAGCCTACCACCCTGCTCTAGCCCTCTCTGCTGGGCTAGTTATGCTTATCTTGGAGAGAAATAGAGAAAGAGAGCCATCTAGGGAAAAGGACAGAGAGAACAGGAGGGAGGGGGAGGGAGGGTAGAGATCCTGCGCCTGCTCATAGTGAGCACAGCAAGTGCAGCTTTCATCCGCAGCGGAGGCTGAGGCAGAGAGAGTTAGAGTGAGCGAACAGAAGCTTGAAGCGACAGTGTGCGAGCCTGATTGAAAGCCGACCAGGCTTTAAAGAAAGGAGCAGCAACTAGCCATGTTGGCTTTTATTTGCAATCACTAGCCCTCGTGCTTCTGCTGCATGCTGCAGCTTGCTTTGCGAATGTTGCAGTGCAGGTCACCTCCTTCTCTTTTGGGAAAAATGAGGAACCCCAGGGAGGTGTGAATTTCTGGCACAAGTGCTCAGCACTGCGGCATCTTGATCCGAGCGAAGGAATGTAGCAGAGAGGTTGGAGAAAGCCGAGAGGATCATCCATCCAGACTTCGGTTCCCGACCATCCGTCAGCCTGTACGTGTCTCTCTTCCCTTCTTCTCCCTGTGCATCTCTCCTGGTCTGTGTATGGGAGGTGAGGCACTGGCAGGCTGTCAGTCAGCATGCGGCGGTGTGAACGGGCAGCCCAGTGCCCACAACACGCTATGGATATCAGACACTCCTCGCTGTACTAATGAAAGGCTTCAAGCTCGCCTGGTAAGAAAAGACAAGGAGATGTGGCACTCCGAATGTGTGTGTTTGAAATGTTACCATTATTTCCTCCCCCAAATAGCCGTGAGGCTGTCATGAATGCAAAGCACAACCCAGTCCAGCATCTAGATGTCTGGGCTATTTTCTGGTATTTTGTCCTCTGTGGCTTTAATAACATATGTCATCCTAAGATGACATTCTCTTTAATGAGGCTTGATGGATGTTTATTTAGCTGTGCTTATTAAATCGAGCACATATCCGTCTGTCTAACACCTGTGTATTTCTACACCCTTATGTAAATCGCTAGAAACTGGCATGTAATGAGGGCTAGATCAGGACCAGTAAGCTGTGACCAGAGCGTGTGCATCCGGTGGGGCCAGTGTGGTGTAGTGTGTTTTTCCCCGCTGTGACTATAGCGACCCTGCTCTTCTCCCCTCTGGCTGGCTCAGTGTGAAAGGAGCAGCTGAGGAGAGACACTCACGTGGCTGCCTGGAAAAGAGCATGCACATGCTCCCTCGGTCTCTCCGCGGCTTTCGCTCTCGCCTTCCCCCCTGCCTGTTTTCCTGCTCCTTCCTTATCACACATAGACACACAGATTCAGCACCAGCAAGTGATTCTACTCTCACTTTCTTTTCTAGCCTGTCTTGCTGCACTGTGCGCTCCCCGTGCACTCTTCTATCGTCCATCTTTTTATCCTCTCCTCCGCCTGTGTTTGTTTATGCTCCTCCTCCTCCTCTTGCTTGATATTTTTAGAGACGAATTACGGCACACTGCAGGAAGAAAAAAAACTGGAGGGGGAGCAGTTTCGGCAACGTGCGTCCCACTTCCTTCCTTCCTTCCTTCCTTCCTTCCTTCTCACTTTCATGAGGACTTCTTCTCTTTCCTGCAGGACGTCTTCTTCTTTTTTCCTAATGTCTCTCTTTCATTATCTCTGTTTTCTTGCGTCTCTTCTCTTTTTCATCTCTTTTCTGCTCTTTTCTGCACATGCTATTGATGTCTTTATGATCTGTTGCCTGTTTCACATTTATCACTGAGATGATTGAGCACTAAACTCACTACTGTCAGTATTTATGACACTATTCTCCATCCTTCAAGGAGCAATCTGCTTTGTAGGCAAAACAGTGCGACCTGCAGGTCATTCCATACCACTATCACTTCATTTTGTTATTAAGGTTATAAATCAGGAGCTGACACTGGACATGCAGTTCTTATTAATATCAGTGAGATGAGGACATATCTGCACTCATCAATGTATTAAAGAAATCCAGTGTGGGGTTTGTTGATTACTTACTAATCAGAAGACATGGAATAGGGAAGAAGAAGAGAGACAGGATATGTGCGCACATGTTTGTGTGTGTGTGAGAAAGGGAAGGGGGAAGGAGGGAGATTGCTCAGGATTTGACGGTGTCCGCAGTGTATGGATGTTTGCTCTTGGTATGACATTTGGCCTGACTTAAATCTGCTCACAAACACACACACACACATTTACTCGCACGCAGATGTGCACATACAGCCAACAGCAGCTGTAGCAACAAGGCACTGACAGCAAGCTAGAGCTGGAGCTTACTCACTGCACGTGGCACGAGCCAGTTGTTGCTGCAGGATAGGTGGACAGACTGTGAGTGTGCAGACTCACATACAGAAACGTGTGTGTTTTGCTTCGCCCCAAACATGTCTAGTTAGTTGTTTAGCTCCTCTGTCTATAATGACATTACTGATCGTAGATGGCGAATGCATGTCCTTCCCCTGCTTCGCGTCATGCTAAGGCAGCAAGTGGCATTGAGGAGTCGTTCCATCCACGACTTGGATTTGTATTCCCCTCTGCGGCTGTGGAACAGAGCTCTGTCACTACCTCAGCTATCTGCATGTATGTGCTGTGTCCGTATACACTGCTGTCATACACAGAGTCAAAACAGCAGGGATATTTAGATACTCACACCTAGCAAAGCATTTGCATAGATGCTTTAGATCCTCATGTGCATACATAGAATCCAAAGCTTCGGGCAGTTAATATCCAGTGCTGAGCTCTCTGGGCTATTTTAGGCTGACTTGAAAATTGTAGCTCCCAGGCCTCTGTACAGAGAACGTTTAATTTAGCACAGTATATGCATGGTGTTAGAGAGAGAGAAGGAAAAGACTGTGCCTCTGTGTGAACTGCTGATTGTCCAGCTGGTCCTCCAGAGCCATTAGAGGTGTCAGATGTGATCAACCCCCTGCATTGAAAACAAAAGCATGAAATGTCAAGAGACAAGATTTTGTAAGGAATAGGTGCAGCATCTTGGACCCAGCTGCAGAGTCAGAAATAGACCACTGCACCAGCAGGCAAGGCCACAGTGGACTCCCAGGTTTACTACAGGGGGCTCCGCAGTGTAGAGAAACTGCAGAAGGCTTTCCCGTCCAGCCTCAGCTGATTATCTCCCTTTCTCTCTTTTGTCCCCCCATCCCCCTGTTTACTTATTTTATTAGTGCATCCTTGCCACAAGCCATTTGTCATCACCGATTATACTCTGTACTGTTCCACAGGCTGCATCCGATGCAGCAAGCTTTTTTTGTGTCTGCAGTGTGAGCGGATATGATTGACGAAGCCAGAATTATTGATTCACAAAGTCAATGAAAAACACAGAGATGGTTACATAACAGCACTTAGGGATATAGGAATAATGCATACATTAGCAGTTCAGGGTTCAGGTTACCTAAGTAGGAAGGCTAGGAAGTTTGGTTATATGTGAATAAATAAGGAATAACATTTTAAAAGACTTTTTTATATATTTATTTCTATATATTTTTATATATATTTCTGCAATCTTAACGGCCCCACAGTCAGTAGACTATGAATATTTCAGGAACCAGAAAACTGGTTCATATACACATATATAGCATATACTTTCCTCTTTCGCCATCAGCCTAAAAACAGTACCTTTACATATGCATCTCTCACAAAGCCCCTCTAAACAAAGAGACTATATATTTTATTAGACTGGGTCATGAAAGTCTTCAGGGCACACACAGTGGTAGCTATAGATGCATAATCCGCAGTAATGTGGAGATGATGCATATTTGTGTCTCTGACATGGGCAGAATCTTGTAACCATGAAGGACTTGAAAAATTTGGCATATATTAGAGAGATGAAATATCCAGATTGACCAGTGAAGTAAAGTTAACATTGATACAATGGAGATGCTGTATTTTACAGCATTACCTCAGTCAGGTGGAGTAGTTATTAATGTATGCGTCCATATGCACCAGGTTAAATTCAAACAGGTTTTAGGGAACTAGTGTAAAAAAGCTTTTGTTTAATACTAACTGTCAGTAAATAAGAACTTGTGTTTCACTTAAAACCCAGAAAAGGATGAACATGTACACACAGAAGACGTTTGTCTAACAAATCAAGTTCTAACAGTATGAATTAACCTTTTATTTTTTTCAATGTAAAGATCACATTCGAGATCATATGATTACTGGGTGTTGGAAACTGTTGCTTGAAGAACTGGTATTCATTGATTATCATCTTTGTTTCTGTAAAACGAATCAATTGCTCGTATCGGCTTAACTTTAGGATAGAAGTGCAGCATAACAGCATGAGAACACCAGGGTGTTCCTGTGTTTCTCATCAAAATATTTAATTACATATTTCAAACATTAGTAGTAACACTACTTACTTATTTGACTTTCAAACTTCAAAAATACTTCACTTTGTTTCCCTCGCCCTACCTCCTGCCCAGAGCTTTGTCACCCAGCCTGCTTCCGCCTGTGTATCCCTTGCAGATGGCAGCGGCTGTGCCACGTCCCACTGGGACAAAGTGTCCTACAGGGGCCTAATCCGGTTGCCACTTTCCCGTCCCTTCCTGTCCCTCTCTGACACCTTGAGTTCTCAAATTACCTCATCAAGCTGTGGTTTGGAATTTAATTCGGCATGTTTAATTATATCAGCGTTTAAAACAGCTCCCTGTACCCAGAGGTGACAGCTTCAATAAGAACCCAAAAATTGTTACAGGCCTTCCTATGTTAGGTTGTCTCACAGAGAGGATAATTAAGCATTTTAATTAAGCCTGGGACTAAAGTCATGCTTGTGGGAATAGATTGAAATAGTTTTAGGAAAGGTAACCTATATAATGCCCCGCATGTTGTTTTTTTTTTTTTACTGTGTGGACACACTGTACATTGATGCAGAAAGTGTTATGTCAGTCTTTCAGTCTCCTTTATTTGGTAAAAAAAAAAACAAATGGAAACACCGATCATCAGCTTGAACTCTTGGGATGTTTTTGATTGCTAATAGCGTGTTTAAATACTGCATCAGCACCCCCCACCCCCCCTTTCTGACTCACGAACACACCACCCTCCAGCTCTCTACTTCTCCCTCGACTTGGGAACGTTTCAAGTAGCGGTGCACATGAATGGCTTGACAGGCTGCCATGGTAGCTGCACGGCCGACACAGTCAGGCTGACAGACATTTCCGTCCCAGCGAGGCATCGTCACATTGGTGTCGTCATGACAACTCTGTAAACAGCACGCCTTCCTCTCAAAAATCATAGGAGCCTCTAACGTTTGTGGTGTGTTTTGCGTACATCATCAGCAAAATGAACTGTATGAAATCAAATGAATTGTTTTTTAAACCTGTCAATCATCATTACGTAGCTGCAAAGGAGCAGCTACGTAAACACCACACACTACCATGTCTGTGAGTGTGTGGTCAATTTGACCATCTGTGTATCCCCCGGGTTCAACAACAATGAGAACAGAGGTTCTCTAAGTAGGTCACTTGTTGGTGTGAGTCTGGGCGGGCTTATCACGGCACACAGTAGTCCAGCTCAGTGGACCAGCTCCCTTTGTTCCACAGCACAGCTCCGCTGAGCGCTCCCACAGAGGCAGCCAGCAATGCTGCAGCCCCAGGGTCAAGTCTTTCCAGCAGCACAGCTAAAGGTTCAGTTTGCTTCTTTTTACAGACACAGAGGTGATTACTGACTGCGATAGCCTGCATGTGTAAATGGCTGTGAATGTGAATTCATTACCTTAAAATGACTTTTCCTGGCATGTGTGGCATGTGACAGGTTTCTGCTGTTGCAAGCTTATTATAGTCTCACAACAATGTGCAGTTAGAAGTAAATCATAGTAATAATTAATAAAGTAGTAAATATAAACAAACATTTTAGGTTTCACATAGAACAGGTTCACCCATAATAATTAGAAACCAGTTGTACCTCATTAGGGTTTCATTCCAGTCCTATAGCCAAAACCTTGCATCTGTTTGACTTACATGAAGGTGTAAATATGTCTAATTCGATAAGTTATAGATAACAACAGAATTTTAATGGCTCACAAAGCTGGCATGTGAATGATTGTGTGATTTTGTGTTCAGATATTTTTCCATTTTCAGTTTATTTAAAATAATGTAATCAGGTAATTATTGTCCGCACTGTTGCCTCACACCAAGAAGGTCCTGAATTCGATTCCGACACCTGGCTGCGTGGCCGGCTTCCTCCCACAGTTAGTGGGGTTAGGTTAATTGGTACATGGTTCGCTAATCCCAAACCCACCAGCGTAAATACAGTTATACTGTATGCACGTTTAAAAAACTAGAAACTGGAAAAGAAAGTCCAGTATTGATAGTATTTAATGCTAAGCAGAGGTAGGAAGCACCAACATTAGTTTAACATTGCTATAAAAACTAAATGCAACAAAAATAACAGAAACAGGCTTTAAAATTTCAAGCAGGTCGTGACGTCTATGAAACCTGTGACTAGTTTGTGAGCTTAGATCCTGGAAGCATCAGACTTGGGTGAAGGGAGGGGACTGAGCCCTTCTACACATGAACACATGAGATAAACAGGAATGCTGCAGCACCCTGTAGCAAAATGGCCGTATGAAAATGGAACTAGTGTGACTATGAGTCATCACTGTGATCAGTTTAATGGGATTTAGGGATGGTTTATTTTGTTATTTACACATCCACTTCTCCTGCTGTGCCATGTGAACTCCATAAGAGGCCAATCTGTTTTTGTAATCTTGTGTTTTTACCGTTATGACTCAAACGCCCATGTATAAAATACCAAATTTGTAAAACTATGCACCTTTATATTCTGTAATTAGAGCTTGAGCATGCATTAATGAAACATCATTAAAGTATAATGTAACTGTCTGCAAAAATAATGTGCTTTCACTGCTTCGGGGGAAAGTACTGTAAGTTCATGTGAAGTTTAAATCAGCGATGCCTTTTATATTCAGGGGCATGTTTGATTATTGCTGCACTCTTTGCTTTAAAATGCAAAACAATCAGAGGTGAGATCAAGTTCAGGAAGCACTCTCCACTACAGCAGGAATGACTAATGACAGGCGTCGCACACGTGTGTTACAATGCAAAGTGAACTGCTTGTATATCTGCATTAAAATGGATAGCAATGATACAGCTTCTTATTTTAATCTTTATTTATTCATTTGACCATGAGACAAAGTGGAAACACAGAATGCTTTAGGAGCTATGGAGTGAAAGTTCCACAGATGAATCGCAGGTTAATCCTAAATATTTGTTGGACACATACAGGGAGCGTCAGCAGCTATGATTTTTTTGAAATATATGAATTTGGGTTACTTCTAGTATTAGAAAAAAAACACCGTGGCTTTGTGCATGTGTGTGGGTGTGAAACATGAAATGTGTTTACCACTGAGAAATGGGTGGCTCATTATGCGATTTCGAAGGAGCTTCCAGTGTAAAGTGAACTGAATGCCGGTGATGTCAGCCCCTCCGATTCATGAAACACATGAATAATTGAGGAAGAAGCAGGCTCAGTGCACCGGCGCTGGGCAGAGATGGAATGCAAAGTGAAAGCCATCTCTTTCCTCATTAGCTCCGTCTCTGTCTCTCACCCGCTCTCGCTCTAGCCTGCCTCGCACATTCTCTTCTATCTATTGTCAGCCTGCAGCCCTGAAATTCTGTGACCCAGCAGCAGCGATCGCAAGAGGAAGAGCCTCGCTTGGATACTAGGAGAGGCAATAAGCAGACAGATGATCCAATGGCTGAGAGAGCAGAGGAAGAAAAAGGGGGAACGGAAAAGTGCAGCTTGCTAAGAGAGAACGGGAGCTTATCAGCCCGTATCTGACAAAGGAGAGGCGAGCGCATGATAGAAAGAGAAGAACGAGGTCTGATATCCTGGCTTCGGTGGCTTCTCTCCATCTGTTGGGAACAAAATATGTTTCCTTTAGCTCGCTCTGCTGCGTCTGCTTCCTCCTTCTTTACCTCTCATCCTCCTGGCATGCTCCGGAACTCGTCCACCCTCCTCCCCTTTATCCCTCATCCCTCTTTCCTCTCCCCCCCACCCTTCATCCACCTCCTCTCTCCTTCTTCCTGTTCCTCATCTAAGGCTCCCGCTGCGTGAATGAAGCTGATTGAAAGGGGCTGAGCGCTGCGGAGTGGCTCCCTACATGGCTACAAGCAGGTTAGTTCTGGGAACAACTGCCTGCATACCTGCCTGCATTCAGACAGACTGACACGGAGCCGGCATAATGATGAGTTTCCCTGCTTGGATCAACACGTTCTATTTAGAAGGAAAATCCTAGGAGGATGAGAGCTGCATCTCAGACCACCAATGCGTCTTCTTTGGCAGGTGGTGTTAAGGGCAACGTAAGCTGGTTATTAGGAGATCAGAGCTGGCTGGGGAAGATCAGTGGCTCTAAGCCTGCTGAAGGAAATCACCCAGCCTCCTCCTTCCATTTTTTTTTCTCTGTCTCTCTCACTCTCACCTTGTTTTTCTCCAGCTACCTTTTCTTTTGCACGGAGAGAGAAAAGAAGTGCAGTGTGCAGTTTGTGGGATGATCCACTGGGTGAACAGCTCATCACTGGGAGCTGCCTGCGAGGACATGGTGGTGTTTGAGTGTGTGACGGTGGCCAGCGAGGGCTGTCGCTGCCTTGAGGGCTGCTGTGAGGAGGTGCTGAGGGGCCGTGTCTTTCATCAGGGGTATGGTGGATTCTGTGATGCATGCGTTAGTGTCACTGTGCATATGCAGGGGGAAAAAGGGATGGGTGGGGTAGAATGGTTTTGGTTATGTAATCTGTGCATTTCACAGGTGCATTTAAATACCAAAGTGGTTTATTTTGTATTGTTTTGTAGATTGTGTGTGCGATGTCACTATTTGTATCAGTTTCGGCAAGACAAAGCGAGCTGTGACGTGCCTGGTGTGATTAGTGGGCATACATACTGTGCGTCCACGCGCATGCCCATGTTTACTTCTGCTCCTGTGTGCTCAATGTGCGCATTCCTGGGAGCGCATGTGCAGTGGTTGCTAGCGAGCGTGGTGCTCCTCATGGTCCTTTGGGAGCAAGCAGAGCTGAAGGACCAATGCCAGATGGGTATTTTCCAGGGTCAGCAAAACTGTGAAAACAAGTGGGGCCCATGGAAAGGCCCGGAACTCTGCTCTATTGTGAAGTTGAGCGTTTGGACAGCTTGAGCCGGTTGGATTTAGGGCTTTAGAGCTTATTTAAAGAAAAGACTGTAACAAAGTGGTGCAAACAGCGAGCTTGTTTCTCTTTCTTTTCTTTTCTTTTTTCTTTCACTATGAGCACAAGAACTTGACCTATTGTGAATGGCTGGCACGTCAAGATCCTGTGTGATTAACACCTTGAAGTCAGTTCTCTGGGGGTTTTTTTATGTAACTAGGCAAAACTTTAAAACTGGACAACAAAAATCTTGTTACTCATCTCGTTGTATCATCAAGTCTTAGCTCGACTCAGTCCAAGCTACTGCTCAGAAACAACAAAAGCACAGGAATAAGGCATCCTAGTCTCCATTTACTTCATGTACATTGCATTGAAACATTGCATTGACAACTGCAACTGCAGATAAGACATCTTCAGATCTCTTATCTGCTTAATGAAATAAACAAAATACGTTTTGAGTTTTTCATTTGCATTTAAAAGAGTCTGAGCATTAAAAAAAGTCTGCAATTATTCAACAATTAATGTAACAGTTTATCAGGTCTCTTGAATTAAAGCCGAGCCTCTGCGCTTCCCTTGGATCTCAGTTCATTTCAACTCCATTTGCTGGGATACAGAGGCGAAATCCAAACATTTCCGGGGCCAAGTTGTGTTTGTACCTTCAAGTTTTCTCAGATGCAATGTGAATAATCAATGTTTAAATGACAGCTGTTTGTTTGAAGACACAAACACTTGCTTAATCATGAAATGTACAATGACGGTGCCCAGATGGGTTGTGAGGTATTGTCTGTCACATCACCATCCTGCTGTATTTTCGGCTCAGACGGCTTCTCTGACTGCAGAACTTGAGTATATTTAGCCACACACATTGAATATTTAAGCCATCCTGTCCACTGTTGCTATAGCGATCTTCATTCAAAGTAGAGCTGTGTTTGAGCTTTGTAGTAGGCAATGCTTCAAGTGATATGTTTTTGGGGGTTTTTTTTAAACTGATAAATTTCTTGAAGTTCTCTCTGTGTGTATACTGTATATATGTCACTGAATATAAGTGTACACAGCAGCCTTCAGGCCACTTTATCATTGCCACCCTATGACCCAGTAGGGACTCTTGCCCTATTTTAGCTCCAATACAACCAATAGTGCATATAAGTTTGCAGTGTTTGTCATGTCTGTTACATACGGCATTTTCATATGACGTGATAACTGTAAGAGCCTTGTCTATTAATCTACTGCCGAACTCTGTGTTTGACATTAATCACACTACATACTAGCATCCAGTGATAATGCTGTGACAGGTCCTCGCTTTGTGTCTCAGTGTTGTGTTTCATGAGGGAGTGAAGAACAAAGCAGTTGCGACTGATGCTTTTGTCCACTCTTCTCCAGGCTAGCAAAGGCTGCATGTTCACTCTGTCCACACTTAGCCCGCTGGTTCAAAGAGCAAACTCTTGTGTGAATGACCGATTGGGTTCAGTCATTCATATGCTGATGACGGATTCAGTGTTTCCATTGTTTACTGCCGTGTATCTGGAAGGGAGAGGTGATTCGTGCATTCCTATTACTGAAAACAACAAGTGGGGGTCCCTGTACAGGTTTTGCATGCGGGGACATTATAAGAGATGAGCCACGTCTTTTTTTGTTATCTCTTCTATTTGCTAGTTTTGGTTACCCCACCACATCTCTCAAACTTAACATGGATTCACGTGAATTATGCTCTTTAGGCAATCCTTATAGAAGCCATTATCTTTATGTATTGTCTATTTTTGTTTGGTGATGCTACATTGTAGCTACATTGTAGTATCCAAGCATTTGGACTTTTAGTATAATTAACCTTCATAGGACCAGATGGGAACTCCATCCAGTCTTGCAGCACTAGTCCAGACCTGCTAGTGTGAGAGTGAGAGTGACCAGCCTAGGATGTGACATGCAAAATAACACGACATGAACCCAGTACATGCCCATGCTATAGTATTTTTGGCCTATTTGTGCTATTTATTTTTTAATTAATTCAACAGGATGCTTGCATAAGATGTCGCAGGCACATAAATGCTAAAAACGGGTCATTTTTACATATTGCTAGGTGGTTGCCAGGCAACCTGATGGGGTAATACAAATTATTCACAAGGGGTTGTCATAGTGGGTAGCTCCCTATGTTGGATTTGGCAGATTTTTAAATGAAGCCATCAGGTGTCTGATGGTGTATAAATTAAGTTTTGTGGACATAAATAAAATGTCTTTATAATGAAATAAAAGGATGCAGGTGCATCAGTACTGAAAGCAGCTCATATAAGTTGCCCATTGCTAGGTGGTTCCTAGGCAACATGGTGATATCATAATATCTGATATGGAAAAGAACTTAAAGGAGCCTAAGATGCACCCGTGCGCCAGGTTTTATCGCTCAGCTCCTGGCGATGTAGGTGTTGGAGTTGGCGGACAAAGAAACAAACAAATGTGCAGACTGAGATTTTATGTCTTACAGTAAAATGCTCTGTTTGGATGCAAAGACACGAAAACAGTATGTTTTATCTGTATTATTTGCACAAAAATGTGTTTGTCTGCAGTTATGAGATCATTGAGAACACAGACACATGACAGAGTGTGGACTGTCTTGGTGCAGGTTTGGTTTGCCATGAGATTCCAGTTCTGTAGCTATTGTATTTTGATATATATTGTTAATACATCTATTTGATGTACCTGTGCTCTTCTAAGGTTTGGTACAGTGCGCTACTTGCACCTTTTCTGGTTGATATTTGTGTAATTGGTGACAGCTGTTCTGATTATAAGTCACCTGTCCCAGTCAAGGGGCACATGGTGCACAGGATGCTCATCTTAAATTGTATTTTTGTGCATCACTTGGTCTTACACACGTGGTTTCAGTCATGATTTATTTATGCTTTCACATGAATTGTTGAGAAAATACTAGAATTGGGTGAACTAGTTGGGAATTCACCATGTGTCACAGCCTATTACAATAAAACGTATGATGGTAATCTGTCTTAAATTTGTCATGGATCAAATACGATACATTAGTGAGGAACTAGTATATAAAAGGGTCTTGTATTTAATTTTATCTATATTTTTGTTCTGGAATTCAAACACACTGAAGAAGACCCAGCACATAGTACAGTTTTAAGGGCCAAATTTAAGTAAGAGGGTTTGCGTCCAACCCAGTAATAAAAAATAGAAATCTGCCCATCATGTCTTCCCAGAAGTCCCCAAAACACAAATGTTCTATCTGACCAAACATAAAAGACGTTCATTGAACACCTTTGTGCTTCATGTTGGTTTACACGTCCACCAGCAGCACGGAACACAACAGCCGCCCCCACCACTTACGGCCATGTGCCACAGTTTGTGCCATTCTCCATCCTCCTATCATCATGTGCAGTTGCCCACAGGGTTTCCCACAGTGTTTTGTAGCCCAGACAAGAATCTGCTTACATCATAAAAAATGTATAACCTTACAAAACCACCCATTCACCTTTAAAGAAAAGCAGCACAGGTGTCGTTCTGAATAACCAATGTCATAATTTCATTGTCTGTTCTGATTTTAATCTAGTATGTCATCCTTTATTCGGAAATTCAGCAGGTTATGGGTTGGGTGTTGCCTGTGCTAAAATCAAAGTATTTGCTTGATTGTCCCCCAACTTCCAGGTGTGTCGTATATGCACTTAACTACAAATCTTCTGGCTGAGACAGAGATCGTACTGCACGGTGCATATCAGATCAGCAAGCTGCAAATTTTAATAGCATGCATCTTGGCATGTACAACGCCAGAAGTTAATATGAAACGCCAAAAAGCACAAGAGGGAGCGTGAGAGGCAATAAAAATACTCATTAGAAAGCTAAACTGTAGCTCTGCACTAAAATCTCATGTGGTGGTCCTTTACTGTTGGCAGAAATTAATGTATACTTAAAATTCTAAATGTTTAACAATTAATGTCTTTTAAGGACAGCTTTCCCTTAAATGTATTCTTAATGGCGTCACTAAGGAATACACAATGTGCACTATACTTAAAATGATCATCGACTGAAAGAACTGAACTTTAGGTAATCATATGTATTGATGTCAGAGGCGTGCATTATTTATCTTAGTGAGTCAACAGATGTGAAGGCTCTGTGATGTCCTTGTCTTTTAAAATCAAGCAGCCATTGGTACAGCAGCATCTGACAGTCAGACAGAAGCTGTCATCACCGCTCTCTATGATTCAAGGCTCCAAGTCCCAAATGTAACGGTAGATCAGTAATTCATGACCACTAACAGCAGCCATCGACTGACGTAATGGCTTGCATAATGCCATGTCAAGTAACCAGGCCTGGCAGGCACACTGTCACACAGATCACTTACAGGGCCTTTTGTTAGCTTCTGTCATTAGGAGAAGAAGGCTCCTTACTCAGCCAGAGATGTTTGAGATAGTCTAGTTCTGGATCACAGAGCCTAGCAGATAGGAACCTTGTGCACAGTTAAGGTCTGGGACTGCATGCAAAACAGAAATAGTGAAATATCACAGTGAGGATCATTCAAATTTGATATTTTTTCTAAAGATTTCTTAATAACTATGTGGATGTAGCTTACGCCATTTCGTTTCGTCATTGCTGCTTTTGTTGTTGTTGTTGTTTTTGAGTTCCCGTATTAGCTTGGCCATTATTAGCCATGTTAGCACATGGTGCTTCAAGCCTATTAAGCCTCAAGTGATGTAAGGCTGAGCAAACAGTGTACGTGCTGTGCTGCTGTCCACACTGACCTGTAGGTCAGCGCTGTCATGCAGAGCAGTTTGTCTTAATATTTGTTGTGAGGGTAAATCACATTGGAATGAATTCTCTTCTTTTTCTCTCTTTTTTTTGTTTGTTTCTTTGTTTTTTTTTTTAGCACTGCCAGTAACTCAAACAAGAGCACGCCCGCCTGCTCACCAGTCCTGCGTAAACGCTCGCGCTCTCCCACACCACAGAGCCAGGAGGGTGAGAACATGGTGGAGAAGGGTTCAGACCACTCCTCTGACAAGTCCCCCTCCACGCCTGAGCAGGTTGTCCAGAGAACGTACTCCGTGCAGTCGGCGCGAAGCGGGGGAAAGAACTCAAAGGTGAGTACACGGGAGATTCGCCTTTTTATCTTCTCGATGCATCATCTGGAATCTGATCAGATGGAAATACAATACGGACTGAAACACGGTGCACTTTCACTGGCATATTAAAAAAATTTAAAAAAACGGATAAAACAGAGGATCCAGCTCTCAGCATCGCTCAGCCCTTTTTGAGCTGTGTGTCCTTTCCACCCAAAACACTCAGAACTGCAGGAAGAGAGGCCCCCGTACACCTCGACAACACTTTGCGTCACACAGAGCTGCTTCAGTGGGACACCAGGTGTCAATATCACAGACAAAGATAAAGGTGCGACGGGCAGGATAAGGCCTAAGTGGAACACTTAGTAATAATCCTCAGTAATAAATTATTCATTGAGAATTAATTAAACTGTAGTAAAAAATTATTTCAGTGTGAAGGAATTATCATTGATTATGTTTGATAATTATAGTTATTATTAGTTTGTACACTAACTGATTTGACTGGGCGTCAATCATTATCAGGGACGCTGCTTATTTTAACCAATTATTAAACATTATTAATTATAATGTAATATAATGTGTTTGTTCAAAATAAGTAAGCTGTTTATTAGCTATCTATTCACCATTTAACAATGATCTTTAGCATAAAGTGTTACCTGCTTTGACAATATGTTGTCTTTAACCTCAAACCTAAGCATACACATAATTACAGTTGAGTGCATTTTTACGTTGTTGTTTCCACTTTGGCTCAAATACAGTAAGATGGTGGAGACGAATTTCAGGACTCTGGAGAAGATTTGGTTTTATAACGTGAACGCTTACTCAGCAAGAATATAATCGTGTAGGAAACAGACATAAATCAATAGGAGGGCACCAAAATGAGGTTAGCAACTACCTGCCATGCTTTGGATTGCCTCTGTGATTTTAGTCCTGATGGGTTGCATTACATTTTTTCATCTTCTAAATTAGTCCTCCTGACTCTCTGACAGTCGTGTTGATATTTTAACTCTTGTGATCCAGCTGTGTAACTGTGGCTGCACTAACACGTCAGTGTTGGCCCGGCTTTAGTTATTCTCTAGTGTAGTGACGCACGTGTTAGGATCGGTTATTGACTTGGTAGGTGCCTGATGATCTGTAACTATCACTCCACCCCTCCAAAACCAATCTGAACAGATAACACTATTCTCTCTATTCCTCCTGAACACACATTTTTTCACTAATTTTACAATAAAAGATTAAAGAATCAGTAAAGTTTTATATTGTACCTGTTTTAGCTTGCTAAACAACAAAATTAATCCAGGAAATGACTTACATTGACAAATGTAAAATGTAAACAATGGTTTCAAATCAGAGATTAGGATTTCTTGCGCTGAGCATGTTCTCTGTGTAGCTTTCAAGTGTTGCAGCGTTTTCTTTTTTGGATCTATCTGAGTTCTCATCAGCATTTCTCGTCACAAGCGAATTTAAATCTTTGAAAGTCAGGTATTCTCACAGAAGATGCAAGCCATCACACTCCATCTCCTTTTTTGCCTTTGCCTCATCCGTCTCCGCTGATCTCCGTTGGGTTTTTGAGATCGTTTTCATTTCTCCACATCACACTGTGTACGCCGTCTCTCTCTTCGCTGCTGCTGCTGCTGCTGCTGCTACATGCCATAATGATAATACATACCATCTGATAAAGACTGTTCAGCTCTTCTGTTGGTACTGTCAGCTGTTTCTTCTTGCAGTTTGTTTCGTTTTTGGGGTTTCATTTTTCTATCTGATTTTTTTGTTCTTTGTTCTTCTCCTGATTGCATGCTAGTCTCACAAGCGTCTTTCCAAAGTAAGCATTACTCTTTTTTTCTGTTCTTCTAATATTTCCGTGCCCACTTCCCCTCTGCAACACCTCCTGTCTTGTGAGCTGCGCTGTGAAAAATCCCCCCAAAAAACAACATTCCTGTTTTTCGAATGCTTCCCTCTGAAACCCGGCTTGCCCCCTTGTGCACACTGCAGCCGTTGCGATCCCCATCTGCACCCTTCATCACAGCAGATGGACGTTTTTTGCAATACCAATAACCCTACGCAACCTTACTCACTTCCTTTCCTTTTCCTCTTTCCTTCCTTTCCCTTTCTGGTGGTTTTATATGACATGAATTTCTACAGAAATGTCACATCAGGATTATTTGTTGTTGTTTTTTTCCTA
The DNA here is from genome assembly GCF_057381845.1 of Rhamphochromis longiceps. Classification (NCBI taxonomy): domain Eukaryota; kingdom Metazoa; phylum Chordata; class Actinopteri; order Cichliformes; family Cichlidae; genus Rhamphochromis; species Rhamphochromis longiceps. The sequence continues at coordinate 17,244,724 of NC_140570.1, read as the reverse complement.
TTCAGATGTAGAGAAATTCACTAAATAGATAAATAAATATTGCAAATAATTGTCCAAATTCCTTCCTCACCTCCTCTTCCTGTTCCCTGCTTGGGCCTTTGTCCTGGAACTCTCTTTACAAACTTATCTCGCTATTACACTGCGGTAATGAGTGCTTTATATCTGTTATGCTGTGTACTGTAATTCCCTTGCTGTAGAAGGATGAACTCTTTAAAATACTGCCAGCATCCTAGTCCAGAGCAGCAGGACCGGATCTTTATTTAAGCAGCCTTTCTGTCATCACATGAAACAAATTTATCTTATTTTTTTTTATATTTAATTAATACATTTTTTTTTGCACCACAGGCCCCAAAATTCTCCAGACTGCGGTCACGTTTTGGCGCATCAGCTATACTGTAGCCCCATCATCTAGTTTGCTACTTGTCGCAGTGTTTTTCATGTCAGTCATTCAATTTATGGCTTGGCTATACAGTGACTCAGGCTATAGGATGCGATTAAAAAGCTAATTTTTTTTTTACCATAAATGAATAGAAAGACGCAAAAATGGGAGAGTGAGTCAGTAAATTGGAGGTCGGTGTGAAGAGAGCCCTCCTGATGCTCTGTTTGCTGCTGCGCAGTCACACAATCAGTTTAGTGCACACACATAGATCCTAATTGATCATATGACTCTCCTTTTATGTGCCACAGTTCGAACCCTCTCCACCCCCACCCTAACTCTTTTGCAATATCTCCCATATATATAGATATATATATATAATATATGTGTATGTATACATATATACACGAGCCTCTGTGGCCTGCAGTGGTCACATGACCTCAGCAATGGCATTAGGTCCAAGCAACGTGAGCTCGATCGCCCCAACCCTAATGATGCACAAATCAAAGATGCATTTGGTAGAAGAAACGTATGCGCCGTGCCTCTATGCAAAACGGCATAAACGGCAGTCCTGATGTAATAATAATAATCAATCAGGCATCTAATGTAACATATCCAGCTAGATGGAGAGGCTAACCTAACCACTCAGTCAGCCCTCTGACGCTGTTACATCGGTATTGGCAGTGTTATTTCAGAGTTGTACTTGAGCCACAGGCGCTTACGATATCAGTGTATCCATTCCTGTCAGTGTTTACGTTGCTCATTGCTTTAGTTGACATTTTTGTTTCTCTTTAATTTTCTTTCAGTATGACAGGCTAAACCTGATTAAAGTAAGCATTTCTTCTTGTTTTCATTTGACCCATTCACAATCCCTTCTGCCTCCCATTGAGTCCCTTAGGCCTCCACTTACCCATCATATAGAGATGGATTTCTAGTTCCTGTCCCTCTTGTCCTTTCCAGTGCGCCCCCACCCTCTGACTCAATGCGAAAGGATCCTGATTTCATTCTGAAATGTTAAATAATCAGCCCGGCTTAATCAGAAGACTGATTCCACTGTAGTGATTGTCAGCACTGTAAATGACAAAATATTATTATTCGAGCCAATTCTTTTGCCCCGACACAAAACTATTTCTTTAAAACAATATGTCCTAAAATTTAAACCAAGAAATCTTCCCCTCCTCTTATGTAGTCACAGGAAGTCAAACACAGTGGCACATGCATACATGCACACCTTGTCCAGACAGTGGACTCTGAGTCATTTCTCTCTGTCACCTTCAGATCAGAGTAGCGCACATTGGCCCAGCTATCATCACAGCCTTGAGCCCGCTTCTGCAGCTAAATGCTAGCTGACGCTGCGCACACCAGAAAAGCAGCAAACCCTGTTGAACAGAAAACAAACAAACTAAATATTTCTGTGTTTTAAAATTACAGTTTTGCAATATTTAGGGCTTCATTCAGTCCATGATTTGTGTTTTGTGGCAATTTCTAAAGCTGCCAAGTCAAAGTGTAATACGAAACATATGACTCACTCTTCAGCTACACCGTCACAATCAACATCATCGACTTTTTTTTCTGTGTTCTTGCCAAAACTCAATCTGGATTATCCGCAAAGTCTGTTATTCACATCAGATTTAACTTACTGTGTCAGTTTGGGGTTTTTTTTGTTCTTTTATTAATATAATATTTCTTTGTCAATCATCCCTCTGCTGCCAGACACATGCTGTATGATGCACTTTCTCCTCTTTAGTCCCCGTCTTCTTCCCTCTTCTTTGTTCTCCCCTTTGAATGATCACCTGCATGTTCCCTCTGTGGGACTTTTTGCATTTAGACTGTTAGAGTTGAAAGCGTGTTTATGTGAATGGAATTGTGAATCTTATTAGGCCGCACCTCTGCTGCCCTCTGCTGCTGTAAAACCGCAACAGACGTGATTGTTTGTCTAAGAAGAGACCTCAAAAGAACAAATTATAGAAAATCACCAGTGACACGTTTCACACCCATTACAGCTCATTTAAATATCATCACTAAACTACAAAGGTGAATTAATTTTCACATTTTCTTTAAAAAATAAACTCCACGCAGGCAATGTGATGATTTTTGAAGACATATCGATGTACGTCTTGTTGTAAAGGTATTTTGAAATACAAACATAGTATATCCAGTCAGCGAATGCAGCACGCAACATGCTTTAGAATTAAATTACTTTCAGTTCCACCAACACAGGAAGCAGGTCTTCCTTGGAAGATTTGGGGAAAAGTCCTATATTTGATTGATAAGTAGACATGTCTGTCTGGGTGCTTACGTAAGTGGACTGGAAGATAATTTAACCCTCCATCGTTTCCATGTTCAGGATAGAGTACATTATTTAAATAGTGTGGGGAATTCTGCTGTTAAGAAATTGTTGTTTTACATCTGATGGATCTGGTTATTAAAAAGGTGATTGATCGTGTGTATCTGCATAAGCCTTCAAGCCTGCTGCACTGTTCACTAGTTCCACGGAGTTAAATGCTTTTCCTCTTTTTCTCTTTCCACAGAAGAGCCAAAGCTGGTACAACGTAAGTCACGCCTTCTTTATCTCCTTCTGTCTGTGTGTGTGTGTGTGTGTGTGCGCGTGTGTTTGTGTTTGTGTGCTGGGGTGTCTTCATGTCATGTTTGTGACACCTGAAAGTGTTGGTTTAGTTGCTAACACTGCTTAGGAGCTGAAAGGTCTGTTGTCCTTGACCTTGTTTACTGGAGCACTGAACCACTAGTGTGCGTTACTGGTCCTGCAGGAAGGGATTAGCAGGAGGCTTAAAATAGCAGCAAGTGGGCCTTTGATGCAGCAAGCAAGACAACAATCCTTCAGCACTGCAGTGCAAGATTTGACTAATATGCCCACATATTTGACTGGTATCACACAGTATAGAATCGACGCAGATTGTTGCAGTTCTGTGTTTTCACCACAAGGTGGTGTGCTAACACTATTTTCCTAACCATGGTTCTCTTTGTAGATCGCCACTGAACATCCACTTAACAAATATTTTAAACCCTTTTTTTTTTTTAAACAAAAAGGTTGCCAGCTGTGTGGGTTTAAGTGGATTTAACCACTAATAAGTGAGAACATAGTTTCTACAGAAGGGTCTTTATTGGATTTTTCCCCCCCATTTTGTGCTCCTTTTATTTCTTCTGTTGGTTTATTTCCTTTCTTTTATTCCCTGTGTGTACACTCTGCCCCTCTCTCCCCAGCATGAAAGACAACACATCCTGAGAGTAAGCATGACTTGTATTTTTGTCCAGCCCTGATTATCTTTGACTTGTCTCTCTTGCTCTCAGACTGGTGGGATTTTTTGATATCCCTCCTGCCTGTTTCTCATTCCATTGCCTTCCCTCAGCACTCAGCGTTGCTACCGCCAGCAAGTGACACGCTGAAATAGAAAGCACTGTGCTGTCATGATAAAGCTCAAAACAAGATCTTCCATATTGTGTTTTCAACACAGTGTAGAAGAATCGTACAGCACAATTATTCTTTCGTAGCAGTAACAGTGTTCAAAGGGTTTGCATTTTACACGTGGACCTGTGAGCACAAGTGAATTTCTATTTCTGGCGTGCAACAGGTGGTAGCACACTGAGTTCCTCACTGTACTAAGCAGCTCAGTAAACCATCACAAGGGCTTCTGAATGCGCCATGGGAATGAAGCATGGTGCTTTAGGTTGTGGCACGTTTTCCTCCTGCCCAGCTCTCTTTCCTGCGTCCTGATAAGCACGGGCACTTGGTCTGGCATTAAAACAAGTAGAAACACAAGGCCCTAACTAAACATAGCTGAAACATGAAAAAGGATTCTGAAAGCTTTTCAATACTTCGCTAATGCACTCAGCTGTAATAAACCCATTTCATTTCCTCTACTGACCTACTATCTGGAACAGACACGTAACAAGTGATAATCACTGCTGTAAGTGCCGTCCTGTGGTTCTCAAACTGTGGGGTGGGCCCCCTGGTGGAGAATAGAGGCACCACAGGGGAAGGAGCCACATTAACTTAAATTATTACAGTTTAAGCAGAGGAGGCAGACGCATGAGCGTTTCCTGATGCTATTATTATTAGTTTTATTTCAATAAAATTACCAGAAAATAGACATTATAGTTTGCAAACCACTGGACTGCACTGATAATCTCTCACAGATGTCACTGTCATACTTACAGATGATATACTGCCGGCTACCAGCACAGTGAACTTGTCGTGTACAAGATGGCAGGATAATCTGCCCTTACCTCCAGATTATGTTGCTGTCAACAAATCTCTGTAAAAGGCCAAACCTAACAGTGAAGCCACCCTGCTCATTAATTGCCACGTTTTCTTGTTCCTTTGTCTTGCAGATCTGCATTTTTGTCAGCGGAAGCACTGCGTGCCGTGTTTTTACCCTGAACACGGTCACAACTGTTTACATGCATGCTCCTTCGAGTCCCTTTGTACTACAAGCCTGCCGTCTGTATCAGTTCTGCAGCTGAAAACAGTCCACACATATACTGCATATAAATATATGCATTAGCTTACAGCACCCAGATGTTGAAAGGAAATTATTTAGTCTTTAAATAAGACTGAAATGTTTGGTGATGAGTAAATGCTATGGACACAAAAGACAAATCTACTGTGGCTTACAAGTTAAAAATAGTATTTTGTTTTGACATACAGAGAAGACTTGAGCCATCAAATTTAAATCAGCACATGTGATGCAGGGATGAAGCTTTCCAGCATTAACTCACATTAAGCACATCAAGCTAAGAGTTGCACCCAAACAAGCCAGTCAGTCTTTGTAGCTTCGTCAACTTCTTAAGAGTAAGAAGTTCACGTTGTTGTTATTTCGAAGTTGCGTTGGCTCAAGACTAAAACTACATAGAGTGTGTATGTGAGACAACTTCAACAGGATAGCTGGCCTCAGGTCTCCGAGCCTCAAACAGGGAGGAAAAGCCTGAAAATAAGAAATGTTGATATCACATTTATGGAGTAATCCCTTAATATGAATATTCAGAATTGGCATTACAATGTTCTCTTCAAACCCCGCTGACAATTTGAATCGGGGTGAAATTCACCATCACAGCTGATTCATAATGGTGAATTGAATTAACTGCTCAGCATCGGGGCTACCTTCCTGACATCTTGTACACTAATCTTTACACACATGTGTTTTTACTAAAGCTCAATCAGCCGGAGAAACGTGTGTCTAACAGATCCTTTTTCAGTTCACTTGGTTCTGACACGTAGGTGTTGTAGCATTTATGCGCCTGCTTGTCAGACACTGTGTGCATGTGTGTGTGTGCACGTCTACGTGGCAGTAGCGATCGGCCACGACTTCGAAACTACAGTGACTAAACATCCACCTTTCCTAACGCGAGCCCGTACGAGGTAGGCACAGTCACCTCACTTTCTTAGGAGCAGCATAACTGCGTTTTCTTATTCGCTTTGCATCTACACAAATGTGTGGCCTCCAGGAAGTTGGCAGGAAAAGAGAAAACAAGCAACAAACAGCAAGATAAGAGATATCTGGACAGTAGACAGTGCCTGAGTTTAGTGCATGGAGACCAACTTTCCATAAAATGAACAACAGCGGTAGTAAAATAGAGAGTTTATTGTTAATAGGATAAACACACTCCTCCGGTACACAGCATAAAACCCCACCCAGGTTTGCAGTACCAGTCTCCTCCATCCCCTACTGTTTGTCCAGCATGTTAATAGTTAACCAGATCGATACACGCTGTGTGTTGGTAGTTCCACTTTATACCCCGTTCGTCCTAGGCGTCACTGTGCCGCCTGAACTCTGCATGCAAAGTCACAGTCAAGTCAATGAACTCTTTCTTTCCTTAAGCTATAAAGCTACAAAATCGACACGAATACACGGAAATACCACAAGTACGGGATGAACCTTCATTAAGTTTCATGCTCATGATGTAAAGGCATGTTTTCCAAGAAGCCTGTGATATTTTTCTTTCTGCTTCCTCAACTTACGCAAAGATGGGACTCGTGGCTGGATTCCAGTGCCCAAATATGACTTATAAATTTGCTTAGAGCAATGAAAATCCAAGCCACAGTTACACTTGTTTTGTGTTTTGTTTTTTTTTCTCTCTGTTTGTTTTTTGTTTTGCTCACCAGTCAGACCTCCATAACTGCGCCCACGTTTTTGAGCGCCGAAGCATTTTTTTTTGTTAAGAAAATCTATCGATTTTAAGTGCTGCTGAAGTAGAAGCTCTCCATCCTTCTCGCCCACTGAAAGTAGCAGAGGGGGATCAGGTGTCAGGAGTGCATGAATGACCTCAATACCAAGGCAGGAAGGAACCACTCCATACTTGCAGTTTCTTGAAATCGCCGGCGTTCAGCACGTTCAGTACTCGTACTTTGGATTCCAGCGGCCTTTCATTCATAAAATAAACGTTAAAAGCCCAAGAGCAAAGAATTATCGAGCGCGTATTTATTCATTCTCCTCGCTCTGCTATTTAAACCCTGGCTTGCGACCCGGTGCAGTCCCTTTCAAGATTGATGGTGTTGTTTTGCAGCCAGAGGTAACTGGAGGTTATGCTCACATCTGTTCTCTATAACTCAATCACTCGCTCAGACTGTAAGACGGACTCAACACATACTTTGGCTTTTTTTCCCTTTATTCAGTCCTACTTTTTTCCCCTACAGCTACATCTTTGTTTATATTAATCCTCCAGTCTGCAGAGTAAACTCGCCTCATTCTTTGCTGGTCATAAACAGAGTAATTATCAGGCACTCAGACCTGGACAGCAATACACACACACACACACACACACACACTCATGCTCTGCTTGCACACTTACGAGGAGGAGTAAGCAGAAAAAAGGAAAAGGCTACTGGCGTGATAATAAACGACTTGTTGGCTGGGGTTACTAGAGGGCAACGGCCGTAACTCCTCTCCCTGTCTGCGTGAAAGGAAGCGAGAGAGAGGCACAGAAAGACAGAGTGAGACAGGAATCATGTGGCTGGAGTGCGTTGTGTCCACTGCTCAGTGTTGAAAGGGAGCAGCACCCAAGAGGAGGAGGGGAGCGCGGATACTACAGCTTCAAACTGCTGCACACATTGTCTGGCTTCTCTTATTTTCCCAACTTTTCTCGAACTGACAAGTCAAGTCGGCTGTGAGACGAGCCCACTGGGGCGCATTTTTGGAAAACTTGTTTCCATCCAGGCAGCAAAAAGGATCTGGCGCCCTGAATATGGAACTGGATGAGGACTGTACGCTGTCTGACTGGGAGGCCATGCTGGAGCTGGATGAGGCGTTGGCATTGTGGGTTCTGCAGGGTCCAGCTAGAGGGGAATGGGGTTGGGAGTGGGGCTGGGCTGCCTCAGACCTTCAAAAACCCGAGTGGGACAGTGAGGAGATTCCTGCTGTAAGTCGACCCCAGCTCGTAAGCTGAAAACATCACGGGGAGAAGCGTTGAAAAATGAAAATGTAACCTTGAAGCGGCAAAACAGAGGATCGCCCAGAGGGCTTTTTTAGGGAACTTTGTGTGCTGTGCATGCTGCTGTGAGCGTAGTTCTGTGGTAAATCCCCACCAATAATTCAAACAAGTGGTTTGGCTGTGAGTCTTTGCTATTTGAAATCTTCTTGAGCTCACATAGGCCTGTTGTTTGTCAACAGCGGAGGTTGTTTCTAGGGTTGTTTTAAAAAATGGAAACATGATGATGTCTGCAGAGAACGGCATGATTTTTTTTAAGAACACTTTCAGTTTTTTGGCTTTAGACTTCTCCCTTGAGCCTCGATCAAAAGGAATATGTATTTTCTTTTCTTTCTGCTTAACTCTTGTTGCTGTTATGTTTTCCTGAAGTTTTCCTGTTGAAGGAAAGCATCTGGCACGGACAGTGAGAGCCTTCCCTCTGGTACACATTTGGAGATATATCACAGGCTAATCTAGTCAGCTGAAGCCAAGCATAAAGAAAAATACTGGTCATATGAAACAGAATATGCTTCCCGTTTGATCCTAATAAGCCAACACTGTCTGCTTGTTTACACTTGAGATTTCATCGATGATCCAACAAAAGCCTCACTGTCAGAAATATGTCGCCCTGTAATGCAAATAGGATATCCTGACTCATAAATACCAGTCATGGCAGCATGTGTTTTGAATGATTTGCACTGGGCTGATTCTTTCCTTGTATTGCGCTTTAAATCGGTTATGATGCGTCCTTTCAGATATCTCGGGCTACGTACCTCTGCTTGCCGTACTCTGTATTTCCATTTGCAGTAACTGTGAAAATCCCCCACAGGATGAAAGTCACGGCATGATTAAAGTAAAGCGGACATACCGATCAAACCTGTGGGTGGTTTTAACAAGGTTATCTCACATGCTCGTGGAAACAAGTAACCCAGGCTGTGTGACAGAGGCAACACTTGTGAACAGAGCATGAGGATGCGAGTGTGTGTTTGTTTGTGTGTGTGTGTGGTTTCTGACTCTGCCTGTCACTGCAGGTGCTGAGCCCGACATACAAGCAGCGCAATGAGGACTTTAGGAAACTCTTCAAGCAGCTCCCTGACACAGAGAGACTCATTGTGGGTGAGTGTACACACTGAGGCCATCTGAGTACTGGCAGGGTGCAGCCAGCTTGGTAGTAATTAGAAAATGATTAATCCTTCCGGAGCAGACAAGTACGGGATATTCCCACCGGCTGACATCATGGCATGACTGTAAATATGTGTCGATTTTTGTCACTGAGTAAAATAAATCCCACGGTCTTCAGAGGCCTTAGTGTCATCGTTTGAGGAGACCTTTTCCTTTTCGGGCACTCATGTGAACACGTAATGTGAACACAAGTTTCGCTCATTTGTTGTTGAGAGTTTCTCAGTGTTCCTATGAGTACAGTCATTGTTGTAAATGCTTCCGACTAAATCAAACTGCATGTGAACTTGACTCGAACTTGCTGAAATGGTCAGTTTTGTGTCCTATTTGTTGTTGTTGTTTCTGTGCTACATGGTGCAGTTCCTGTGCCGTCTTTTTTCTCATTTTCCATCATGTCTGATTTCATGACTCATCCATGTTGCAGACTACTCCTGTGCTCTTCAGCGGGACATCCTCCTGCAGGGACGACTCTACCTCTCTGAGAACTGGATCTGTTTCTATAGCAACATCTTCCGCTGGGAAACGCTGGTATTGCTGCACTTCTGTGCATTCTTTCTGGCAGTATTGGGTGTGTGTGTGTAAGTAATGGTGTACATTTGTGTGTTTGTTTAAAGCTGACGGTGCGGCTAAAGGACATCTGCTCAATGACAAAGGAGAAGACCGCCCGGCTCATTCCCAATGCCATCCAGGTCTGCACGGACACTGAGAAGGTAAGGGATACGCAAGACTTTGTTTTCAGTGTGTACATGTCAGTGTTTATTGATGATGTGGCTGCTGATAGAAGCACAAAGATGAAGTGTGAAGTTTACAGAGCTGTGCTCTCTGCTCAGATTCAGCCAAATACTGCCAAACTGATCAGACAGCTACAAATGGATGATGAGATAAAGCACCCCGGGAGTGCAAACCAAGAGTTTCTTAAGGAAAAACAACAGGATATTCTTCTATGGCCCAGTCAGTCATCTGATCTCAGTGAAACAGAGGCGTTTTTTTTAGTTATTAAATGCAAAACTGCAAGCAAATGACACAAGCAAACAAGCTGCAAATTAAAGAGGTTTCAGTAACTTTCTAGTCCCTGTACTTTCTTGGGAAAAAAAATCTGAATTGAAGCTGAAAGTCTGCATTAGAATCACACATAAATGTTTGATTTACAGCCCACTGTGGGGTGGTGGTGTGCAGAAGCAAAACTACAAAATTGCGTCTTTTTCCTCAAACATTATGGAGGGCACCCGTAAATGTGTCAGAAATATGTGCTTTAGTTTTTATTTTCATTTATTTCAACTAATTTACAAAATTATTTCTCCCTTTCATTTTGTATTTTGTTACTTTTTAGTTCCCACTTATTTAATCTCCCAGAACTGACTCTCTTCCCTTTTTTTCTATTTGCATGTCTTTGTACATGATGCAAATTCCTTTATTTATGGTGTTATTTTAGTTCCATGTCGGCTAATACGAGATCGCGTTTTATTCTCTGCAGCACTTCTTCACCTCGTTCGGAGCCAGGGACAGGACGTACATGATGATGTTTAGACTGTGGCAGAATGCGCTGCTCGACAAGGTCAGCAAATCCAATTTGTGACTTTATGCTTTGGTCTATATTTTTTTTCTTTTGCCACACATGGGATGACAACAACAAATTGCTGCATGGTTCCCTCCTCACTCTCTTCGTTCCTTATAACTGGTTTGTTGATCTTCTGCAGCCTCTGTGCCCCAAAGAGCTCTGGCACTTTGTTCATCAGTGCTATGGCAACGAGCTCGGCCTGACCAGTGACGACGAGGACTACGTTCCTCCCGATGATGACTTTAACACCATGGGGTATGTCTGGCTATGGTGCTGCATCAGTTACTATGGCTACCACTATAAATATTGTCATTTGGTTGCCTAATTTCCCAAATTAGAAAATAATTATTCCGGCCAACATGAGCCAGAGCCAGTAAATACTGAGTATTTTCTGTGCCGATGTACTATTAATACAGTCACGGTTTGAATGCTTTTATTCTACAATGCACTCACAGTGAAGGCTAAAGGCTTTGTTGCGAACATGTCTACATACACATAAGAGACAGTTTGCCTCAAAATCAAGTTTACATGTTTCTCCCCTAGTGCTAGTTATCGATCTCGATCTTTTTGTGTTGAGCTCATCAGTTTTGGGTGGAGGTGTCTGTGTTCCTTATGACATAATGTAAATAAATGGCACTTGGCTCACTGTGCTCAGAAGAGCCAAAAAATGTATTTGAACAAGTCGTTCATTCGAGAACTCATGACCTACCTCTGCAACATAGAAGCACATGAACCCGTGACGGTGTGACATGACACAAACATGTGACATAATATAAACATACAGAAACAATAGCACTCCCCTCATGTTAGCTAGTTCCTTTGATTGGCCAGCGTGAAAAACATTCCTACATAAAACCACAAACCATGCTGCCTTTGCAGTGGTTGATTCATAGACAGTGACAAGGTCATGCTCGCAATCAGTAGCCATCTGGGTGTGTCAAGTTGACAATAAAATGTCAATAAAAAGGACTCACTCTGCTATCAGTTTGTGATTGAACGGGGTCAAGTCAGCAGCCTCTGATAACACGGGAATTACCTGTGACAGATAAGCAGAAATTAGAAATCTCTTGCCATCTGTTGTAAATCCATTGCTGTCTACAATCAGAGAAATTCACATTTACTGCTTACATCCAGACTACAGGCAGAAACTCATATATTTGTAACTTAGCTATTCTATTATCACAGACGTCTCTACAGCTGCAGTAAAGTCTGGGGCTGTCACGTTTCTCCATTGCCTTCAGGTTCAGTGAGGAGATTCCCAATGAGGAGAATGAGATCAACAATGATAACTTGTCCAAGAACAACGTAGAAGCCAAGCCTGAAGGGAGCCCTCCTCCTGTACAAAAGAAGCTCATCCCAAACAGCACCATCCCCACCCCTGGCAACCACGATACCATCACAGTAAGTTGTTGCAGTTATGCTCTATACTCTGTTTTTAACCACGTAAAGCCTAAAACATGAAATCATTGGCAGACAATTCCTTTCTATTTTTTTATTTCAGTGTTTATTCTACCTTTTGACATTTTTCACGTTTTTAAAAAGGAAATAACATTTTACTTTGCATATAAGAGTTTTAATTTGTATCATTATTGCTCCATTCAGTATTTTTGTGCAGTTTTTTCAGGTTTTTCAGTATTTAAAAAAAACAAATCACAAAAATTTAAATCAAATCACATGCAAACCTCAGAATCTCTGAATAACTTCACCATATTGTTTTTCCGCAGTTTGACCTCCCAGCTGAGGAATATGCAGACTGCCTGCCAGATGGTGATCTGCTGGCTGTCCCTCTGGTGGTGGAGGAAAAGAATGAGACCAGTGGGCCTGCTGGTCCTGTCCCATCACCGTCACTGGACTTCAATGACAATGAAGACATCCCCACTGAGCTCAGTGATTCTTCAGAAACACACGACGAGGGTAATTGCAGAGAGCGGACGGTCTTTGCTAACAGGACGACTATTCATATAATTTAAAACCAGAACATAAGAAATGTATTTTCTTTATTTGTTATGTGTGTTTCTTTGCCACGTAGGAGAGGTACAAGCCTTCCATGAGGATCTCAATGGCAGGCAGCATATCAATGAGATCTACAAGTTCAGTGTGGACAAGCTGTATGACATCCTTTTCACGGAGTCTCAGTTCATGAGTGATTTCATGGAGCAGAGGCGATTCTCAGGTCGGTACGCCTGATGTTCCTGCACGTGATTCAGTCAAGTCACGTCTGAGCTCCTTGGAAAGAGTGCAAGCTAAAAAGACAGGCTTTATTCAATTCGAACATTTGCTTTTCAGATATAGTGTACCATCCATGGAAGAAGGAGGAAGATGGGAACCAGACCAGAGAAATCATGTACACCATCTCTCTGTCCAACCCCCTGGCTCCCAAAACAGCCACAGTCACTGAGACACAGGTAGTGATGTCAAGTAGAAACATGTTTAATTATTTAAGCTCTGCTGTGCTTTATGAGACACTTAAACTACATTTTGTTGATTGTATCAGACTCTATACAAAGCCAGTCAGGAGAGTGAGTGTTACATCATTGATGCTGAGGTCATCACACACGACGTCCCCTATCATGACTACTTCTACACTCTCAACCGCTACATGCTCACGAGGGTGGCCAAGAACAAGTGTCGGTTACGGTGAGTCATAAGACTTCGTGACATAATTATTTTTGGACCATCTTTCCCCGTGTTTAAATTATTTTTAAGTGTTTCTTTTCATGGTTTATCTCAATTTATTTAGCATTTTATTGCAAAGACAGAACCTGTGTATGAATACAGTCATCCTCTTCTCCTAGGATATCAACAGAGCTGCGTTACAGGAAACAGCCATGGGGGCTGGTAAAAGGCTTCATAGAGAAGAACTTCTGGAGTGGGCTTGAAGAAAACTTCCGCCATCTTGGTAAACTCCATGGTTGTTTGGTTGGCTGTTTCGATTGGTCACATCAGTCATGTGGTTTTCTTAACAAGAAGACTCAGAGAGCGCAACTCGAAGAGCAAGGGCTAAACTAAAACCTTTATTTATGATGCTTTTATTACAACATGCTGACGTCAGCTTGTTTTTATTAGAATATGATGACATCAGCCTGTTATGGCGTCACTGTGAGCTCGTAGAGCATCGTATTTTTTCAAAAAAGGGGGTGTTATGCTCGATATGATCTTGGGCGCTAACAATGAAGGTCAAACTCAAATGCTCAGCCAACATGGTACCCGTCCTCCAAGGCCTGGTATATTGTTGTGAACTCCATAAAAATTGTGGGTAATATAGTTTTTTTTTACTGATTTTAACATTTGATGTGATCTTGACCCTAGTTATACCTTAATTAAATCAGCTGAAGCTGTTATTGGTATCTACCATCACACAAAACTTTCACAATGATATCTTTGGACACTGGACTGCAGCAAACAGACAAACAGACAGACAAAGAAATGGAACCGATTACATACTCCCCCCATTCAAGGGGAGAAATAATGGCAACGATAGACTTAATCTAATCATTGCTTAATGCTTAAAGAGAGAACAAGAGCATGTGGATGTTTTCAACAAGCTGAAAGTGCATGGGTGTTATATATATTTATATGTAACAGGTGTGTTTTTCCTCTCTCAGAGTTGGAGCTGTCCAAGCTGGAGGAGATACTCATGGAGACTCACCAGCTGTCTCCAAAGGCAAAAGTGGTGAAGAACTCCACGGTGAGGCGCAAGAAGAGGCCGCTTCCCCACATGCGCAGCCAGCATCTGGATGAGGCCCTCAGCCCCGTTACCACGCCGACAGATGAGGAAGTGATCCAGAGGATCAAACACGTGGCCGGCTCCACGCAAACGAGACACCAGAGTCCAGAACACCTGCCCGGAGGCTTCGCTCTGTACAGCGTCTCCAAACTGCTGCTCATCATCAGCTTTGTGTAAGCAGCTCATCAGAGCACGCACGTGCACACGTCATTCCTGTGAGGATGGCTGCACAGTTGTCCATCAGGATGTAAATGTACATTTGACACATGCTGACATGACTTATTTTAATTTCCTTAGAAATATGTCATTATTGTTCTTTTGAGTGTAACTCCTTTCTCCTCTTCTTTCATTGCCATCCATAGGATCTGTCTCAGGTACACATATATGTTCTCTGATATATAGACAGATTACAAATTATAGAAAAACTAACAAACTGTCTTAGTAAGGTACTGGGCCACTATATGTCGGCCGATTGGCTTTAGCGTTCCTTAGCAAGTTTGCTCTTTTATTTAATGTCTCAATGTCGGTGGAGAGTGACTGACTGACTGATGCACAGTCCAAAGTTTCCTGTAGGCGTTCAGTGATGTTGAACTCTCATTACTCTAAAAACAGCTTTGTTCCCACGTGTGTGTATCAAACTATTTAGCGACGCCCTCGTGTCCTTTATCCTGGCAGAGAGGATAAAGTTTGCAAGTAGATCCAAACTATGTGAGCAAAATGCCCCCAAAGCATAACAGAGATTCATTTAATCATTACATTTGTCATCCGTCTGTATTCAGTATTTATTGAAAACCATCCCACAGTCAAAGTGTACTTTCAGTATACATCAGAGTGCTCATACCAGCTCATTAGAGGCATTATGAATGATTTCAAAGTGAAGCTGAGCCCTCGTTTGTTGACTCTCTTTCTTCATTTCTGTCTCTTTGCCCTCCTCCAGCCTGGTCCTGCTTGTGTTCCTCAACATGATGCTTTTCTACAAACTGTGGATGCTGGAGTACTCTGCGCAGTCCTTAACAACCTGGCAAGGTCTGCGGTTTCATGAAAGGTAAACACACCCCAACAGATCCATGTGTACACACAGTTTATTGCACTGTTTTTTTCATTACTCTTTACACAGAACTTTCTGTTAAACACATTAAAGATACCCAAACACTGTAATACAATTCCAGACAGGCACACACATCCGTAAAGTAAACTGCATCCATATTGTCTTGAACAGGAAATCTCCACGCTTGCTTACTGATTGTTAGCAGTCCCTTAAAATGGAAATAATGCTTCAGTGCCTGCACCCTTAGGTTGCTGTGTGTGTTTATCTGTGTGTGTGTTTTTCCAAGTAAACTGCCTCAGACGCAGATGGAGTGGGCCCAACTCCTGGAGGCACAGCAGCGGTACCACGATGCTGAGCTGCAAAAGTGGAGGGAGATTATCAAGTCATCCGTAGTGCTGCTGGACCAGGTATAGAAAAAGTTTCTTTTTTTACAGCAGATAGTAAATAATAATATAATTAACATTATTTAAATTAAATAAGATAAATAATAATTCTGAAAATGTAGTTTTACTTTTATTTATGTGTTTCAATATTTTTAATAGTTTCATTTTTAATATTAGTGTAATTTTAATATTATTTCTGCCAGAAGAGATTGTACGTGTTCTCATAAATACATTCAACTCTGACCAAAGCTTACATTTGCTAACTAGCTTGATTTTCATTTATGCTATTGCGACCAAAAGTTTGAATAACTTTTTCGCCTGTTATTAAAATGGAGAAAATACTATTTAACATGTGTTCCTGTTGTTTTGCTTCTTCAGATGAAAGACTCTTTATTGAACCTCCAGAGAGGCATTGGTTTAAGGGACTACCCCTCTGAGACTGAGGAGAAACGCAGTCGCTATCACTGACACACTACCATCAGGCCATGAGGGCATGCTGTGCAATACGGGACCTGTTTTCTTTTTGAACCAGTATGCCGTCAGCGGCAAGACAGAGAGAGAACAGAGAGGGGTGGTGGGACCAATAGTGAGCGGATCCATGGACATAAAGAGAGGAACAGTCATCTCTAGCGTATGGAAGTTAAAACCACCCCCAGAGGACGAAACCACGGACAGAAAGGGTC
This sequence comes from Rhamphochromis longiceps, assembly GCF_057381845.1. Classification (NCBI taxonomy): domain Eukaryota; kingdom Metazoa; phylum Chordata; class Actinopteri; order Cichliformes; family Cichlidae; genus Rhamphochromis; species Rhamphochromis longiceps. The sequence goes on along the minus strand of NC_140570.1, from coordinate 17,228,348 downwards.
CCGATCACACACAGGAATCGAGCTATCCCCAACAAGAGGAGGTGCAAGACTTGCTTCCTCTAAACACCTTGGGGATAACCGTTTCCTTCTACTCTCTTTATTTCCAAGTGCATCCTACTGTAAGCCATGTGAGCCAGGAGCGTGGCGGAGAGAGCGAAGGAAAACTACTGCATGCATTTAGACAACCTATCTCCCCTCAGTCAGTGTTAATGTGGTCCAGTTCCAGTCTATGTGTGTCTGAAAAAGAACAGAAGAAGAGGAGAGATTGAGTCAAAGAAAAGGGGAGGGGGATCCTTTTGAGTCTTAACGGCTTTCTACACTCTCCGACTGTTCCAAATCAATCGTACCCTAGAGGTCCTCGCTGCAGCGTCCCTTCAGTAAACCTCCAGGTGATCAGAGGACAGGTTCACTCCACGAGAAAAGACGTATTGTAGCTGGGAGATCAGCTTCACTGATCAGCCCTTATTGCCTTGTTTGAGCCTGGACTGTGTGGTTTCTGTCCGGGCTGGTTCCCTGACATACCGATGAGTAGAGCGTAAGATTGATAAGATGCGATTCGCAGGCTCGGTTTCTCCCGTCACAGTGTTACCTACCTTATGTCGCATTATTTCTCATCCTTCTGATGAAGTCGAATGTATTAGTCTGGGGGAAAAAAGAAAAAAAAAAGGCTGGACTTTGATCACAACTTGATAAACTTTGAAACGGGGACGCTGCAGCTAGACCGACCAGTAGGGAGTCCTGTGTTCTTACATGTTTTATTACTAAACTGTGATTATATCTCTTTAAAAATGTTTCAGATTGGAAAGAGGTCATGAATATATTTGAAATATATAAGAATATTTCATTATTATATAATATATATACATATATATATATTTAAAAATATATAAAAAACATTACCTATATTTATTGTTAATTTATGTACATACAGAAATGATCAGAGCTCTAGACCAGTTAAAGAATTTCTAACAAAAAGTGTTTTCTTCTAAAGATGCATGCCAGATATGTCTGTGACATGTCCAGTGTGCAAGTATGATTCTTCATTCGCGCGATTATGTTCGCGCACGTGAGCGTGTGTGTGTGTGTGTGTGTGTGTGTGTGTGTGTGTGTGTGTGTGTGTGTGTGTGTGTGTGTGTGTGTGTGTGTGTGTGTGTGCAGGAATTTTTACCATTCCACATGTCTATGTTTCTTTTCTGGCTCTTCCAGCTGGACTGCCTTCTTTTCTTTTTTTAATGCTGATGTGTTTGGATGCTGCCTTGCATTTGTCCCACCAGGGTGCAGCTGCACATTTGAAGAGTTTTGTTCCAAAATGATGTATCAGACAGCTGGAAACAGCCACGATCGATTGGTTAGGTAGTGTCACATGCACATTTGGCTAAGAAGCTAAACGATGCCTGGCTCGACCGCAGGAGGAAACACAAACCCCTTTGAGGTTGTGTCAGTAAGAGCATCTCGCTTAAAATCAAAAATAACCGGAGCTACCTGCTGTGACAACCCTTTCTAAATAAGGGCAGGAAAAAAAAGTAAAAATATATATTTTTTGCAGTTTGCAAAAATGAAATGGATACATGCTATTTTGGAAATGAACCCTTCGTGCCCCCTGTGAGCAACTCTTCTGTTCATTTCACCACATTAGCTGCCGCTGTTTGCTAAACAGGAAGAGGTTTTGGCATTTTAGGAAATCTGCACATTTGCTGTAAGGTTGGATGATATGATCAGATGCTACTGTCACGTGTGTAAACTAAGTAAGTAAATAAGAAACAAAAAGAAATTAAGCCTGACAGTTTTTGTTCATTCTTTGTAAGTTTAGATCTACCTTCATATTTGGCATCTTGGTAGGATCTTTTCATCTTACTCTCAGTAAAAAAATAAATAAAAAGTGAGAGCATAAGCACATTCCTCAAAATCGAAACCTCTTCCTTTAAAAATACCTGCGTTAACTCAAAATGTACTCTACCTTTCCCCGTTTCAAGTGTCTGTCTTGGATGCAGTGAAAGCATGAGAATTAACTTTATGCAACTAAATTGAACCAAAAGAAAGTAGAAATGTACTTTCACAGAGGACGTATTGTTTTAAATTAAGTATTTATCATATATATATATATATATATATATATATATACACACATACATACATACATACACAGGTGTTAGTATGGTGGTTTACTCACTCACCTAACAACATCCCCAGGTTTGATCCCAGAATGATGCACAAATCCCTATTTGGGGTTGCATCAGGAACGGCACCCGGTGTAAAAAAAATAATAATAATAATAATTTTATCTGCTGAATCAAACACACGGATCTGCCCGCTATGGCAACCCCCTTGTGAATAAGGGAGCAGCTGAAAGCAGCTATATAAAAAGTAGTGTTACGTTTGCTGAGGCCTCGCCCCGAACTTAGCCTGGCACACCTTCTCGTCCGTTTTCCGGAGCAAAGATTGGACGAGCGATCAGTATGAGGGCAAGCAGATAACTTTACTGTGGCGTGTTCTCGACCGACATATTGAGCGCGTTCCATTTGAAGAAGGCACAGTGACGATAACGCACAGAAACCTTAAGACGTGAATGTGAGCGATTTTGAGATGTTTTCTGTTTTATAGAAATCACCTTCACAATCTCGAAGGCACTGAAAGATTATAGTGAAGTTATGCTTTGTGTGTATGACGGTGCGAATACATGGAAATGTAACTGAAATGCTTTAAGAGTTTGTTTTCAAGTGTAGTGAGTAGATTTTTTCTTCTTCGTTTTCAGATGCTTCTGTAGTAAATGCTTGATTGAGATGGTTTTACTGACACGTTTTCACCGTCGCGGCTGAGTGAAGCAGTTAATGTCACCTCAGTCCAAGTCAGATGCTCGATCGGGCTTTTGAGGAAGCTGTTGCGACAGCAAACTTAAGTTTTATTTCACAAATCTGAACAGTTATGCAAATTTACTTCTTGTTTTTCTTTTTCTTCAGAACTGTTTCTCATTTTTACCAGCAAATTAAACAAATTAAGTTTCATTCTATAGCAATCAACACTTCTTTTTTTTTCTGTCCATTTGCTTTCACTCTTTCTCTCCTAGCATGCACTCACGCAGTTAATCTGTGTTAATTGAATGATTGTATGGTTGCTATCGCTGCACAACTGTGGAACCAAGGTGACCTGGGAGATTTTGTCACTGACAGCAGATGGAGTTTCTGTACGTGCTTTGTTAACTGTATCCATTGGGCATTCGCCTAGAGGCAACAGAGCTACCCTTGCAACACAGTGCTGACTAACAGCCTTGGTTAACACACAGTAGGAATCACACGCAACCTCCTGAAAACGACCACTGATTAAAACTCTTCTTCGAGTGTGTCTTGATAAAACATGTACTGTGTAGTTCTGTTCAAAGAGAATTCTGCTGTATGTTTTTTTTAAAGGTTTTGATCTCTAGACTTTTAGTGAAATTTCTACATGAGATGAATATGCTGTATGTATATGTTGTGTATATCTGCAGTGTGCACACACGCACACTGTCAAAAGAATCCGACCTGCGCTGCGCGTAGGTTTTGACTTGCTGATGACTTTTGCCTCATAGAGATGGGAGATAAAAGTGGCTTTCTGGTTCATGTGAAGTAGAGGTTGGAAGTTTGAATAAAGAAAAAATACTAAAACAGATGCTGCTGCTATTTTTGGTGTGGTTACTTTTGAGTTTCACAAATGCAGTAATGAGTGAGAAGAAAATTAACATTCATGAAAATCTGGAACTGAATCACAAAAACGGATCCTTAGCAGATTTGAGAATGAGGTAAATACAACCTCATTCTAAGACAAACAGCAACACGTGAGCTCTTACTGTCAGGATATGTTGTGTTAGGACCCAAGATGGAGAGGTTAACAAAAGGCATTATTGGATTGATGGAAATCTATATAAGGCCAAACACAAAACGATGCAAAACAAGTGCAAACTATTTCAATTCACAAGGGACCAGGGATCAGAATGACGCTAGAGAACTGAACTACACTCTGACAACAGAAAGAAAGTGTATAAATACACAGCGGGGAGATTAGAGCAGAGAAGAAACACCTGGGACACAGTACCAAGACACAGGTGGACAGGAAGTAACTGATGAGAGGGAGGAAAACTGAACACAATGCCCACGAGACTAAGGATTAGCAAACTAAAACAGGGAACATAAATAGAGAGTCAGGGACTATGGAATGTGAACCTGACATGAACATATAAACTACAGGGAGTGCAGAATTATTAGGCAAATGAGTATTTTGTCCACATCATCCTCTTCATGCATGTTGTCTTACTCCAAGCTGTATAGGCTCCAAAGCCTACTACCAATTAAGCATATTAGGTGATGTGCATCTCTGTAATGAGAAGGGGTGTGGTCTAATGACATCAACACCCTATATCAGGTGTGCATAATTATTAGGCAACGTCCTTTCCTTTGGCAAAATGGGTCAAAAGAAGGACTTGACGGGCTCAGAAAAGTCAAAAATAGTGAGATATCTTGCAGAGGGATGCAGCAGTCTCAAAATTGCAAAGCTTCTGAAGCGTGATCATCGAAAAATCAAGCGTTTCATTCAAAATAGTCAACAGGGTCGCAAGAAACGTGTGGAAAAACCAAGGCGCCAAATAACTGCCCATGAACTGAGAAAAGTCAAGCGTGCAGCTTCCAAGATGCCACTTGCCACCAGTTTGGCCATATTTCAGAGCTGCAACATCACTGGAGTGCCCAAAAGCACAAGATGTGCAATACTCAGAGACATGGCCAAGGTAAGAAAGGCTGAAAGACGACCACCACTGAACAAGACACACAAGCTGAAACGTCAAGACTGGGCCAAGAAATATCTCAAGACTGGTTTTTCTAAGGTTTTATGGACTGATGAAATGAGAGTGAGTCTTGATGGGCCAGATGGATGGGCCCGTGGCTGGATTGGTAAAGGGCAGAGAGCTCCAGTCCGACTCAGACGCCAGCAAGGTGGAGGTGGAGTACTGGTTTGGGCTGGTATCATCAAAGATGAGCTTGTGGGGCCTTTTCGGGTTGAGGATGGAGTCAAGCTCAACTCCCAGTCCTACTGCCAGTTTCTGGAAGACACCTTCTTCAAGCAGTGGTACAGGAAGAAGTCTGCATCCTTCAAGAAAAACATGATTTTCATGCAGGACAATGCTCCATCACACGCGTCCAAGTACTCCACAGCGTGGCTGGCAAGAAAGGGTATAAAAGAAGAAAATCTAATGACATGGCCTCCTTGTTCACCTGATCTGAACCCCATTGAGAACCTGTGGTCCATCATCAAATGTGAGATTTACAAGGAGGGAAAACAGTACACCTCTCTGAACAGTGTCTGGGAGGCTGTGCTGCTGCTGCACGCAATGTTGATGGTGAACAGATCAAAACACTGACAGAATCCATGGATGGCAGGCTTTTGAGTGTCCTTGCAAAGAAAGGTGGCTATATTGGTCGCTGATTTGTTTTTGTTTTGTTTTTGAATGTCAGAAATGTATATTTGTGAATGTGGAGATGTTATATTGGTTTCACTGGTAAAAATAAATAATTGAAATGGGTATATATTTGTTTTTTGTTAAGTTGCCTAATAATTATGCACAGTAATAGTCACCTGCACACACAGATATCCCCCTAAAATAGCTAAAACTAAAAACAAACTAAAAACTACTTCCAAGAACATTCAGCTTTGATATTAATGAGTTTTTTGGGTTCCCTGAGAACATGGTTGTTGTTCAATAATAACATTATTCCTCAAAAATACAACTTGCCTAATAATTCTGCACTCCCTGTAGACACACATTAAAGCTAAACAAACATGGAGGCGAAAGCTGACAACTCGCTGAGATGAAACAAGGAGCGAGGGGACAGAAAAGGGGACTAATACTATTTAAAGAAGAACTGACGACATAAATAAGAAAACTCTGGAAAAAAAAAACACAAAACTCGAAAGAGTAAATAGCATAGAATTAGAATTTACTTCACAAACTCAAAAATAAATGGAAAAAAATCAATCAGTGACTCTGACAGTCTAGCACCATGTCGCTTTTAAGAAGTGCAGAAGCAGCACATAAAAAAAGCAAAGTACACCTCATGATTCAGTAGTTTCTGATTCTTCTCTATAGTTTTTGTTGATTCAGTTCAGTGAGATTTCATTCTTCTAAATTTAAGCACAGATCTTCCACCACAGCATTTCAATCAGGTTGAGATCTGAACTTTGTTGCCACTGAAACACTTTGATTGATCCCTTTTTTTTGGCCATTCTTTTGTAGATTTGCTTCTGTGCTTGAAGTCACTGCTGCATAACCCAGTTTAGGAAGCTTTAGTTGTCAAACAGATGGCCTCATATTTGACTCTAGAATACTTTGGTATCCACAGGAGCTCATAGTCGACTCGCCAGCTACCCAGGCCCTGTGGCTGGTTGGTATGAGGTGCTTGTGCTGATTTTCTGTCTTGTTCTCCAGACATGGTGCTGTGCATTATTGCCAAGCATCTCCACTTTAGTTTTGTCTGTGCAAAGCACATTGTTCTAGAAGAATTTGTTCAGAAGCAACTTTGGAAACCTGAATGGAGCTGCCCTGTTCCTTACAGAGAGAATGGGCTTTGTTCCAGCAACAGTTACAAAAAAGGCATATTTGATCAGTGTTTTTTATTTGTACTATGATGAACTTTAACATTTAGCATGTTAACTGAGACCTTTAGAGTCTTGGGGTTTTCTTGTTTTGGTTTCTAAGATTCTAAGATTGTTGCTGATGTCTTTCCTCTGTGGCATCATGTTAACACACACCTGAATTCTCCAGACAAACAAAGTGCCAAAACTTCTGCTTTAATGGAGATGTTCACACTAATTCAGCTAATTCAGCTAATTCAGTGCATTTCATTGGCAGCACCCAGCCCACACTCTTAATACTGTTAAGAAATAATCGTGTACTTAATATTTTGCACACTGCTTCTGCATCGTGCTTTAATGTCTGTTGAATAAATAATGACGCGTTTTAATATGTCATGCCTTCTTGTTGTTGTATAACTTGCTAAGGACCGAATGATTTTTATTATATTCTGATATCTAAAACCTTAGGATTTAAAGAGCATATACTTTCTTTTGACTGCGGTTGCTACAGACACAATATGGTTGACCTCAGAAGACTTAACAGAGAGAGTAGTATTGAGGAAAATAGTGTGTGACGCATGGATGAAATATTCATCTGTTACTGCACTCAAAAAATAAAATCATAAGACTTTTAAATATTGATGTCATGTTTAAAAGTGTTGTTATTTTTAGGATTTGTACCTACAGAACAACTCTGTCATAACCTTCCGCAGTCAGAAGAGACTGCTCACGTGATTCTTACAGCTCCTTGTTGTCTCATTTTATGTTTCATAAATTGCCTGTTAATTGTTTAATTAAGACGCCATAAAAACCGCAGAAATGTGCATGTGCGAAGTAAAAGCCTCAAAAAATGCTAAATAATGGTAGTGAATTAATTGCTTATCCTGTGTATTGTTCAATATTTGGTGTCTTTCGGCTTCCGCTTTCTTTTTCTTTTCTTTTCTTTTTTTACTTTCTTGCACAGACTAAACAAAATCGTGCACTTTATAAAACATTCATAAACATTTTTACAGCGTTGATTGGAAGACGTGTTCTGCATTCCTCAGCATCCAGAAGACATGCAGCACCGCGAGCAGCGGGGGGTGAAATGAAGGAGGAAAACTTGTTTCCCTCAATAAATCATGAGTTAATCGTTTTCTATAGAAGACACATGGAGATGAGGCAGATCAATACAAACTAGATGTTGGTGAAAAGATATGTGACGATCACATTATTGGATCCTCTTCACTTGATGCCCTTTTTTTCTGTCTTGTCGTTGTTTAATTCATTTCTCCGTTGGCGACGTTAAATTGCTTCATGCGTTTTACTGCCTCCTGAAGAATTACATTAGTGTAGGTCCATGATGGGAAGATGGGTGAGGTCGACGCCTCGCTGTCATGAATCAAGGGGGATGGGACATCGTTTACGCGCATCACCCCGCCAGCCCCTCGTGTCCAATGAAGGCTGAGAGTGGATTTACAAAGGGGCGGAAGGCTCGAGCCCCACTTTTTCGCCGTGGCTGGTCGCAGAGGGCGGAGCTCTGTTCCTGCCGTTTGACAGCTGCGAAATAGAAAATGTATAGCGGATAGACAGTCTGGAGAACCATGCAGCTCCAAGGCAACCATACTATCACAAGGAAAGGGATACAGCATGGCCCTTTATAGCCTGCGCTTGCCCTCGTAAATCTGGGTCAACTGGAGAGCGCAAACTACAATACAAGGGAACTAAGTAGCTTTCATTGCACATAATTCCTGGATCTGAGAGGCATGCATCGTGCCTTCTCGTATCCCGTAACTGTGGAACGCAGTCGAACCAAAGAGCGCTTGGAGGCGTGTTTGGCCGGGCTATGCGAACTGGAGCTCCGCAGACAGCGGCAGGAGTGTCTGGTTCTGGGGGCGCTGGCTCTGGGAGACCCGCTTGCCCAGGAAAGCTCCAGAGGAGAGCTGAGATGTTTCAGCAGCTGGGGCCAGGAAAACTTGACACTGAGACGTCAGCTGGTAAGAAGTTTGTGTTGAGCCTTTTACTGCAACTGTATGTTTGCATTCCAGCCCTCCCGCATTACCCCACCCTGTGATAAAAGAACTCCACCTTATACCCCTGTCATGTATCACAACTCTACATACTTTTGAATATCTAATAGCCTTCAGCGTAGACTCATTGAAACCCGCTTGACCGCTGGATGGTCTTCTAGTTTGGGCAGCGCCTTTTGTGCTGCTGTGAAGTCTAGCTGCAAAGAAAAAAAAGTTACTCAACTTGATTAATAGGCTCTCTGTTTGAAAGGGTGTAATGCGTTACTCTGCTTTTTGGCTGAGATTTATGCCCCTGGGGAACGAAATCAGGGGGTGGAGCAGCCGCCGTTTGTGCCACAGACCGACTATTTAATGGCCCATTGTTCCCTCCGCCTAGACTTTTATATTCCACTTAACAAGCTCTCATTTGTGCTCTCCGCACATCATAAATGGATGAATTATTCCTCTTGCTTTTCTGTTGCTGGTGGAGCTAACGTTTTTATGTGAACATTAGCATCCGTGTAATTCATGGAATGTTGTTTTGTTTTGTTTTTATTTACGTGACGCTCACGCAAAATAAGACCGATATGTTGCCAGAGTAAAACGGGCGGGGAGGGGGGAGGGGGTTAAAACTGGTTCTATAACGGCAAATAGAAGTTTCACTAACAGCATTTCATCAGCGGTTCACACGGGGAGTTTCACGCACCAGTGAGCACTTATCTGCGCTGAAAACGGTTCTTCTTCACTTTCTCTCTTTTTTTGCCCAAGTTTTTATGTCTCGGTGAGGTTTAATTCCGTTTTAACTTCTGGTGTTGTCTCAACATTACTACAAAAGCATGGCATTATTAAAGAGGGTGGAAAAAAGGGAGAAATTAAATCAGCCTCCTCCTCTTCACATCTCCAGCCCCCCCCCCCTCCCTTCTTCTCCTCCTCCTCCGCCGGGGCCCTAACAATAGGCGCATATGGAGCAGAATACTAATGATGGCGATCGAGGCCCCAGTGAGAGGAAAAGGCGCACATAGGTGGCTCTCCGCACTGGCTTTAGAAATATGACATGATATGATTTTCTGTTAAAAAATAAATAAATAAATTAACGATCAAAATAAAGTGAGTTTTTCGAGAGTGCCACGCGCAGTTATGCTCACATGTCCACCGGTGCCTTAGGAGCTGCCAGCGCATTTCATCCACATCAGCTGGAGAGTGACGAGTGAAGGCGAGTGAAGGAGTGACACGAGTTTCCTCACAAGGGCGCATAATTTCCCCTTTTTCATTTCTGCGCAATTCGCCTTTGGATCGATGTTTATTAACTGTTGCGCTCATCCAAGCGTGTGAGTAATTACACGGGAAAGTCCTGGGAGAATATTTGGACCCGACAGGACTCTAATTGAAGCCTCAAATTGAGTCTTCGTGATATCAGGTCACCATCTGCGTCCGAGCTAAATCCCCAATCTCATTTCGCGTGTAGGTTAAAGTCTGCAAAATGTATAGTTCACGGTGTGACATAGAAACAACTGACCCATGAGACTGACATCGTGTGTGCCTTGAACATGAATGTGGCCCCAAACAGGCTGAGAGATGCAATTTTTTTTCTTCTTTTCCCCCCTTCTTCATACAGTATGTGGTGTTGAAGGTGTTGACAGCTGTGGGACGCCAGACAGCAGCTGGGAAAGCACGAATCTCTGACCTCCCTCTCAGCTTCCCTGCTGTGTGTTTTTGGAGAGAGTGGAAGGGATTATATGAATTTTGTATGAATGTGGCACACATGCATCCATCAGCGGAGAAGTGATTTTAGGGGAGAAAATGTGCTCTGAAATGTTATTTAATCTCCTCTGAAGAATATTAATTGGCCTAGGGGATGTAAACCAAAATTTTAATTATTGCATGTTTGGGCACATAGAAAAAAATCTTTGCATTCTACAGGATTGTGTGTTTGTATCTACAGTGGATTTTGCTATTGTTTTGTGTCTTTGCTGAACTGCTGGCGCATCATCAATCAGGCTGTGTGTGTCCTTGTGTTAAGACAGCAGCGCATCATTAGTGAACGTATAGTCTGCTCAGCAGTGACTGATCATTCGCATGATGGTTTACTGCGCTTTGTTCTGGCACACAAACAAAAACCTCAACCGGTTTTTGTTTGTGCTCTTTGGTTTCTTTGTGTACACAGCCGTTCAAGCAAATAAGCTTCAGAAAATATACGAATTATATGCACACAGACGATACACACGTGCAAAAATTATGATACAAGCTCACTTTGAGATCGACTCTCATTTAGTTATGCAATTTTCAGTCACATGAGCACAGCCTGTTTCAAGTCTTTCTTTAAGGATTCCCTTTGCAGGCCATGCACCCTGCTGCTGTGCCTACGAGCCACTGCGCACACTGAACAGATTCAGAGGAAACTAATTAATACTATTCACAATGCAATGGATAAACTCTTTGTGTGCGTGTGAAGAACTTCCTCCCAAAATCACTGAATATATTTTACCAAACTAAAACAAATAATTTAAAATGTGTCCACGTGCTCTGAAGAAATAAGAGATCAGTAGCTGAGCAAACACGGGGGGCAGGGTGCCCTGTGTTTGTGTTTGTGCATGTGCTGTGCATGTGTGTGTGTGTGTTTCCGGCCTCCCACTGTGGATCCAGTCACAACATAGCTTTAATTATAGAGAGTCCAGCAGTGAGGCTGCATGCTTTGTGCTCTCTGTTCAATAGATTTCTTTATCCTGGCAATATTGTTTCAAAGACCCACCAGCCTTCACTGGTCATTGGTCCTTTCTAAAAAAAAAAATACAGAGACACTTTTGCCTGCTTCTGTGTTGTCTTGCAGAAAAACCCAATGTATGACTGAATTTGAATGTATCTTTCTATATCAACAGAGACAATCCACTCTTATTAAACTCTGCAGCATCACGTTCTGCACACACACTAAAGCGCAGTAGCTAATGACAGGAAAATTTGCCCAGTCACTGTTCATGTCCCTGGTTTCACCTGGCCTCACCTGCTGCTCAGTGTTTTTCACTGAGAGAACAGGTGGTCCTGATGTGTTGTACAGCCACAGCAGCTTAATGGCTATAAGTGAGACTGGCTGCACAGTGTTCTTCATCTCCCCCATCCCCCAGCAGCCTGCAGGATGCAGTAAAAAAAAAAAAAGAAGCAATAATACAGTGTGCAGCATGTCTGGGAACCAGTGTGAGACCTGTAATAACAGAGTGCAGTCAAAGCAAAATGTCACAGTATAAACCAAATGGTTTGTTCATCCACAGAGATTTGTTTGTTTTTTTGTTATAAATTAATATCCAGCCCTGTGTTTGTGCATATGTCCACAATTAGATGGCAGTCAGTTGCCACTCTGAAATAGCATCATTGATTTATTGATTTCCAATAGCCTCCCCTCCTCTCAGCATTTCTTTACCACAAACCAGCACCCAACGTTTCTGCCATACAAAACAGTATTGATATAGTGATGCTAGCGCTTTGTTTATAGTAAGACAATAAGGCCGCTAGCAGAGACAAAAGAGGTGACAGTATTTGGGGTGAAGAGGTTGTCTGTGCTTCCATTATGATTGCATTAAGTCTGCAGGACAGGGGAGTTAGAGCCTAAAGGCACTGACAGAGATCTCTCAGACACATTGAGCCACTTCCTGTTATAAACATTGTCTTTTCACACATTACTGTTCTGAATAGATAATAACAGCACTGTAACACAAAAAGAATGATCATGTCTGTTTGGTGATCTTTTTAATTTGATGTTAGCATGCCACTATGTCGCTTGCACAAAATGTTACAGGGAATGTTTTGCAAATGAATGACCACCGTTAGATCAGTTGTGGTGAAAACATTTGTAAAAGCAGCCTGAGATTTTAAGATTAAATGAGCATGTATTTGACCCTAATGCAGTTTGTTTATAGACCACATAGAGGAGTAGAAAATGCCACAATACGTAAACACTTTTAAAGTTCTTATGTTCGATTACGTTGGGTGACTTTTCGTCAGCTACAATTCATTACATTTTAATCAGAAGTCTTTTAGAGCAATCTGTGGCTGATTGATGAGCAACAGCTGAACCTACCATCCCTATATAGCCAGGCATTTACAGTGGTTGGCTGGTTCAGTTGTACTTGATGATTTACACCTTTGCATAGTGAGTGTGCGCTTCTTCTTTATGGATGAAGGCTTCAAGTCCCAAAGTGGTGCACAGCACAGCTTAAAAGCCACTTTGTTCCAGCACCACCCAAATACACAAATCCCTGCTTTGATGCTGTGTTGATTCTCTGATATTATTTATTTATGTATTTATTTATTTACGTATTTATTTATTCAGTATTCTGCATTATCTTTATCTGTTGTCTGTTAATAATACAGTGCATTCTTAGAGGATTTCTAACGAGCTTCTCTGCATGTCATCCAGCTACATGTGTCGACGATGACAGAGCTCAGGGAGGAGTTGTCTGTCGTGAGAAGTGTGTAATGTGAAAAGTGTCACCTTGTTATGAGGGCACGCTCAATCGCCTGGTAATGAAGTCTCTTAACGAGCGTTGCGTGTCAGCCATATTAAATCCAGCCATCTAAAATGCCTGTATTAGGTCTGCGTGTATCAGAGAAGGTATTACTCACGTTGCTGACACAGTTTGTTTATAGACTCAGATTCTGGGTACTTGTCTTCCTCACAAGTGCAACAAGGAAGGGTTAGGTTGTGACAGCTAGCTGTCATAATGAAAGATAGCCTGCAGGCAGTGAATCAAAGTCCATTTAACGTCCTCTAAAGTCTTGCAAACAGAGCTGTCTGTGCACTTGTGTTAACCCATTCAGGTAGACGGGCATGGAAATGCGTGCCCATGTTAAGTGTGTGTGTCACATGCTGTCAATATGACACCAGCAAAAAATGATCAGGCTGGATGAACCAGCATGTTTAATTACTCGGTTTTACCACAAACAGATGGGTAAATGGGAGGGTGGGGGATTGTAGTGGTTTGAGGAAGGCTGTGTGAGGTAGCGGGGTGGGCTTCCAAATGGTAAACACACAAGTGTAAGAACGACAGCGTTATTTATTTATTTGTTTTGGGGGGACTTTAACATATGTTTAACATATACCCAGTCTCATTTGTTGCTGGTTTGAGCTAAATGAGCAATTATTTGTATATCTGGCTCGCGAGTGTCTGCAAGCACGTGTGTGTGTGTGTGTGTGTGTGTGTGTGTGTGTGTGTGTGTGTGTGTGTGTGTGTGTGTGTGTGTCCACCCACATGAAATAACACCCCACCCTCCCTCTTCCCCCTCCTTCACAGTGCTATGAATTATTCATGTTTCAACCTCTTCAGTAAGCCTGCTTTTATAAATGATGGTCATGTGATGGCCACGTTTCGATTTTACACACTTCTGCATCAGAGTTTTGGCTTTGTTATTTTTATTTATTGGTTTTAATATTTTCAGGCATTATAAATTAGGAGCAATGTTGCAGCTGGAGAAACAAGCTGCGAACGATTCACAGCTGTGCTTCTGCCATTAGCATATCCAGAAAGCACTCATTAAACTACAAACACTGCTGGAATTTTTTTTTGTTTTTTTGCTTTGTTCCTAAAATCAATCATTTTTGCTTCGTACTGTCTACTTAACATTTATTTTCCCATCAGTTCAACCAGTTACAGACTGCAAGAAAATAGTCTGAATGCATGTTTGCCTGTTTTTCAGAGTGCTCTTCAGAGCTCCCCGTGGGGTCTAATGCAAACGCTGGAACAGCAGGTGGGAGAGCTGAGGATCGACGCTGCTGATGACTGTTGTGACAGAGCCCAAGGAGAAACTGGCAACAGTCGACCGAGTTCTGGTACTTATTTCTGCAAGGCAGTGAAATCAAAGTGCAAACACACTATATAATTCCCTTTTTTCAGTAAATGAAGTTGTTTTTTTCCAGAGTGTTGCTCAGCTGAACGAAACTTGTGTTCTTTGTATTTCATGTTTGAGTCTCTGCTCTTATTGTTCCTTTATGCTCCAGTTGTTTGTGATTTTAATCTGTGGCCTATTTGTGAAATGCAGTGAGAAACTTTTCTATTTTTTGAGGAGTGGAATGAGTTATAAGAGATGAGATAAGCCTTTCTTTTTCTATTGGTGCCTTTGCCTCACAGCAAGAAGGTCCTAGGTTTGAGTCCAGTTTGAGGCCTTTGTGTGTGGATTCTCCTCCCACCGTCCAACGATATGCGTGGGATGTGGTTAATTCTGTTCAGTTATGATCAGAAGTTTACATAGACTCATAATCTGTGTGAATGTCATGGTAATTTGAGGATTTTAAAGATTTCTTTGAACCCTTCTTTTTCCAGAGTAAAATGATTGTACAATATAAGGCCTGTTAACCTCTCACTAATTAGAAGTTAATAGGCTGTGTTGTTGTTCAATTAAAAGACATTGCAGAACCTTCAGCATCACTCATTAAAAGATTTAAGTGACTGTGCATATATGTGCATATATGAGCCTGTATGTATCCTTTTGACCCTGTGTACATTCAAGAAAATCCCAAACCAAGTCATTAAAGATGCATGCTGTGCAATCATTCCACCATGGAAAAAAAAACAGTTCAAAGAAATCATTAAAATTGCGATGAATTAATTACACTAATTACACTGTGTCCTAGGTTTCTATGAATCAAGTGAAGGTCAGTCACCAAAAGGAAAATCTTGTACCACTGAGCCCACAGAGAGTGTCTCCTCCTGGGCTTACACCAGTGACAGGCCAAAGTCTGTGGGTAAGCAAGACTATCAGACGTGGAAGATTTGAGATATTGTGAAACCTGCATATGTGCTCTTGTTGAAGTAAAATGATTAACATATTAGCACATACTCTGCATATTAGCATGAGAAAACAGCAGACTCTTAGTCAACTGTCTTTATGTGAAAGAGGCTTAATAAACATTAGAAGACTTATTCTTTTTATTTTAGGGTTTTCTGTAGACTGGATTTTGGCTCTGTTCTGATTACCATCTTATTAGGTCAAAGATGAGGATGCGTCAGACCCAGCCTAATAACAAGTGCAATTCTATTATTTGTCTTTTTGTTAAATGCTAGTATTGCAAATGTATGGGAACAGACTGAGAGTGGCATGGCTGCAGACTCTTAGTTTTGAGATTATTTATTACTGTTTAACTATTAGAACTTTTATTGATCACCTCATAGTTATGCATTCAGGATGATTTTACTTACTACTTCACTTATTTCTCAATATTTCTCTCTGCAATCAGGAGACCCCCTTATGCTGGATGGAGAATTTGATGCACCACTTCTACGCACCACGCTACCCCGCTCTTTCTCTGCCCCCTACCCACCTCTTGAGGGTATTGCTGAGGAGGGCACTGCCATTGACTCCTGGCAGTGGGACCCCAGCGGAGACAATGGTGGCTGGGAGCAGCAACCTGAAGAGGATCAGGTCACCGAAGAGGACTATCAGCTGGCTTTGAAGGTAGAGGGTTACATCCTGAGTCTCATCCAACGCCATACCCTCACACCAAGACCTTGTCAGCCTCGCACCACTCTTAGCCCTGACCCCCCATACTGCAGTGGCTCTGGACACAGCTCCCTACACAGGATAACTCCTTCTTTAACCACAGAGCACCGCCCTTCTGATCATCATCTTCAGCCCCATGGTGACCTTTCTACAAATCCTAATGGCCAGGGATGGGGTTGTGACCTGGAGCGAGAGGCCTGTGGTGGGGAGGCCCCATCTTTGGAGGAGGACTGTTATTTAGCGCTGCCCTACCCCCAGCCCAATCTAATTTCCCTGGCTGGAAGGCTACCATCCCCTCCGCCCTCACTGGACCATAACTGTGGAGTTGGGGCTCTTGACCTTTGTTGTGAACCCCCATCCCCCCATCATTATCTACATCCACAGCCCCCTATTCTTCACATGCACAGTTTAGTAAGTGCTCAGTATATTCCTGGACAAGCCTGTCATGCCCCTCTGTGCTCCCCAAGACATTACAACCAAGAGCAGCCAAAGTCCAACCAAGTTTTCACATCTCCTGATCACCTCAAGTACAGAGCATCTAAGAAAAATCACAGCGAGAGACAGAGATCCAAGAAGTCAAGCAGTAAAACCAATAGATCCCAGTCTGAAAACAGCCTCCTGGGTCAGCGGGTGCTTCCAGAGAGGAGGTACAGCACCACAGAGAGGCCCCAAGGCAGAGGTGATCCTCATACACTGCCTCAGAATCAAAACCAGGTTGTAGGACACCAGGTGGTCTACAACGGCCACAACGAGAGCCGACGCTGGCGATCTAACCTGGAGCTCAGCCAAGATGAGGGGGAAGTCCAAGCAGGGCAGGTACACAGACGACCACCTCGAAAAGTTCGCCACGGCCCTTCTTGTTCCCATTCCCAACCCCAGAACTACCACCAACAGCAGCACGCCAAGCACTGGCAGCAGGACTTTCAGGAAAGCGCACCTCTCTGTCAGGGGGAGGAGAGCTATGGTGGTGCTGCCCCCGCAGAGTCCGAGTCTAGCATGAGCGAGGTATATTCTCCAGCCTCCAGCTCGCTATCCAGCGACTCAGATGAGAGCGGGGGGCTGGTGTGGCCCCAGCAGCTGCCACCCCGCCTTGCTTCTACCTCTTCTTCATCCTCTCCTTCACCACAAGCCACTGCCAATACCCCATCTCAACCAAAAGCCTTTGTCAAGATAAAAGCTTCCCACGCTCTGAAGAAGAAGATTCTCAGATTCCGCTCAGGGTCGCTTAAAGTCATGACTACTGTATGAGAAACTCGTCAAACTAGTTTTAAACACATACTCGTCAGTAACTTACATCCCATCTTTATATTCAATCTACAGTATGTCATAGTGAGATGCCTTTACATGTATTGGCATGAATAATGATCTATTCAAAGATCTTTCATTTGTACTATCTGGTTACATTTATCTTCCAGTTGACAACCATCAGACACAAGACTAATGGGCAGTATACTGCTCTAATGGATGACAACTGATACCAAATGACATGTACCACCTAGAAGCGGAGTGACTGAATATGCTGGCAGTTTTTCCTCTGTTTCATTTGCTCTCATCAGATAATTGTGGTTAATCAATGTATTACTGATATTTTCACCAAGTCACATTATTAGTCTAAAAACTATATCAAATCTTTGTGATACGGGCCTTAAAACATACTAGGTAAATTTGCTGTGTTCAGATTTCATAATAACCTCTGATGGTCTTTTTTAAAGATTATGCTTTTTGCTGAAAGTCATAAAGTAAACAGGAATTTCTTTTAATTCTTTGTGCTAAACTGCATTCAAACGCAAGCAAAAATCGACATATTAGCAAAAAATCTACAACTAAACTTTGCAATGCACTTGAAATGTTGGAGTTAATCCACTAGAATTGTGCGAATTAATATCTCCCTATTCCTACAAATTCACAATCCTCTGTAAGAAAGTCAAGGGAACGATTTAGAAAAGGGTTAGGATACTTTTCTGAATGTGGTATGAGTGCTAAAACTTAACTGAATAACCATGTTTAAATTTGGTTTCCTGCAGACTCAAAAATCCTGCACCAACTGTGAGTCTCTCAGCAGGGCACACCTCTGCATATCCAGCTGTTACTGAGCTCCTCTTAGTATGTCCTGGATTCACTGCAGTGAACTTCTTACTACCTCCCCTCTGCAGCCAGTGAGCATAAAGAACCAGACATCCATGTGTCAGGGATGGATTTATTAGAGGCCACACTAAGGGGCCTGTGTACATTCATGCATGCATGTTTAAACTCACAGATTCCCTGAAACACTGGGACCTACACACTGTAAATAAATATGTGGACTTGTTTGGAACAACTGTAAATAAAGAAAGCATTTCACTCAGTTTTGATATTTTAGCACTTTTTTGTTTATTCTTAAATCAAAAAAGACAATGTGTTAACAAGCAAAATGAAGGTTAATATATTCACTCAAAAAACAGATTCAGGTCCTCCTTTCAAAGAACACATGCAAATTATGTTAGTTGTTCACAAATGCAATTAAAAAATACCAAATTAATTTGATTTTCTTTGTGTAAACCTAAAATTATTCAAAACCAGCAGAGGCTGATTCTGAACACAAAATGAATGAGTTTGTTGGGGCACTGGGGGTAGGAGGAGTACATTTTTGCACTTAAGTATTTGTAAACTCAAAGAAATCAATTCAAGCCCCTCTTTAAGCTTAAACATTATTTTTAATCTCATTCAACGCAAATGTAGCACTCCAGCGTTACTGCAATTATTATTCGTGTGGTGAACCTAAATTATTTTCTCTCAAAGCAGTCTTTGTCACAAGAACACAAAGTTACTGAGTTACACAAAGGTCTGCCTTCTTTGAAAATTTTGCGCTCTTTCAGGATCACCTAAATGAATGCAGCTGCTCTTGGCCTCTCTGTACTTTTTGGATAAAACTACACCTTCAGGTAAGGTAACATATTATTTTTCCATATATCCAATTGTGTATTTCTTTATCAGCTAAATCTATAATGCTATTTATCATAGAAGCTTGTAACAGTTGTTTTTTGAACTTTTGGCGGTGCTACCATTCTCTTCTCTGCTTGAATACTATTTTTTTTTGACAATATAGCCAGGTCTTTTCAAAAGTGCCTTGTTTTAGAGGAGAAATTGTGTAGCTGCCAACTTTTAAGTCGGAGCTGTGCTAGCTTATTAGCAGCTAGCCATTGTGCTCAATGAAAGATGATGTCCTATAGCTAACTTCTTTCTTACTGTTTTCTTTTTATAATCTAAAAATATGGTATTCTGTGTTTATTATTATATGCCATTTTCTAGTAGAAAGTATCGTTTTGAGGTGTCTTTAAAAGCACTACATAGTTTACTGAGGGTGCTACCAAAAGCGAACCATGTGGCCGGAAGAGTAACTGCAGGCAGCACAATGCGCACTCCCATGACGTTCAAACCTATTTATTATTATAAAAGATTTCGGCTACGTCCACACTTACACAGGTATTTTTGAAAACGGAGATTTTCCGTTTTCGTTTTAAAAAATAATCCCGTCCACAGGTAAACGCAAAAATGAAGGAAAACGCTGCTAGGAACATGCCAAAGCAACAGGTGGCGATATATTCCTAAACTCAGCTAAAAACAGTTTAGGTCTTGACAAACTTCACTGATGGTTCAAATGTTTAGCAACTTTCAGTGTGTTGATTCAGCAGTCTGTATTTAAACTTCTAGTTTATTATATTTGTGTATGTTTTATTTCCAGGTGAATGCAGAGTTCCTGCAGATCACTACAAAACCCCTGCAGGCGAAGTTCTTGGCTCAGCTGGACAATTTAACAGACAAGCTGATGCAAAATTTTCAGGGGAGCAAAGGAGCAAAGGGCCAAAAGATCAAGGATATCATGGCGATCAGTAGTTTGGTCGGTACTAATGATAAACCCATCAATTAAATGCAATCAATCAATTCCATTTTTTTCACCATTTTTTTTCCACCCTTGCATTAGTATGATGACATCGACATAAAGAGGGAGCATACTCTTAAAAGCCTGGTGATCTACTTTAATCAAGATCCAGACCTACTGTTCAAGGAGTATCTGGTACGCTTATCACACCTTCTTTTCTAGATTCAATTTGAGTTAGGTTCATCGCACACAAAATCCTCATATATTCAAAAGAGACAATATAATTGTGAAATAGTATTATTCTTAATAGTCATTGTTGAAACTTGCACTGGAGAGCACTTTTTAAGGGGACGGTTTCAGCAAAAATTCAATTGTTCATTCTTTTGGTGCTGCCATGTAGGTATCTACTGCCTCTATAAACACAGTAAATGTGGACAAAACATTCATCCATTTTCTGTCAGTGTTTCAATTCAGTTTATTTATATAGCGGTATATCACAACAACAGTCATCTCAAGGCACTTCAGAAAGTAAACACTCCAGTGGAGTTCAGTTTATTATGCCAATTAGTAAAAAGTCTTCATTATAAGGAACACAGCAGATTGCATCAAGACACTAACTAGTGTCACTGCCATTACAGCAATCTCCTGGTTTCAGGAATAATGTGCATAAAACAAGCTGTTTCAAAAGGTTCCCAATTGTGATGAAATAAGGGAAATTGACCCAGCCCACACACACACACACACTGATAGACACTGGAGGAGCTCCTGCTCTATATCAAGCCCCTCCCAAAGGGAGGTACATAATACCTGAACCCAAACTATTGATAGGAAACAGATTGACGGGTTTTATTTATGTTTGGAGTGTTTATAGAGGCGGTAGAGACCTATGTTTCAGCACAAAAGGATACAAAAGCTGAGTTTTGCATAATATGTCCCCTTCCAAGTGACAGAGCCCTTAAACCTGAAACAACCTGTTTTTCAGACCTCCTCCACTGAGGATGAACGGTTGAGGTCCACTGCAGCAACTGTCACTGTATTTACACCATCAGAAGAGAAGGGATTCAGGAGCCAGAGGATGTTGGAGTTGTCATTGAAGGTACTACAGTTATGAACAACCTCGGTAGTGTCATCATGGCATTCATCGTCCTCTTTGGACTGATTTATGCACTTGATCTGAGCTATCCAAATGACCACAAGTACACTTTTGAGTTCTGTCAGAAGATTTTGATGAATCTGGATGGACAAAGGCTCAGTACAAAGATGCAGCAAATGAAAATGAAGATGTTTGCTTAGGCAAACAAGACCCAGCACAAAAGTTGATTTTGGCCTTTTTATATCTTTTGTTCAAACTGTGACCTTTTTTTCTTTCTTTTTTTTGGCCAAATGGAAGTTGTCTATTTTTGTCTGCTGTTCTGTTGTGAGTGATGTGACCTTTAATCTGTACTACTATAGATGGATGAAAAGACTGGGGATTTAGCTCAGAAAAAGTTTCATGGTTGTAACCACCATTTTCTTTTTGATTGCTTTTGGGATTTGCAAAGGTAATAGAAAAATGTTGACAAGTTTTGTGTCTTCCAGTGTTTTAAAGTTGGTCTTCCCGTTCTTATAAGCTTGTAAATGTTTACATGTAATTGGTTTTGGAGAAGTAAAGTTGAAAGATTTTTTTTTTATTAAAATACCTCCCCCTTGGTAACAGAAAAATGTTCGTCATGAAAACACACACACACACACACACACATACATATATATATATATATATATATATATATATATATATATATATATATATATATATATATATATATATATATATATATATGTGTGTGTGTGTGTGTGTGTGTGTGTGTATTTATGTATATGTGTGTGTATTTATGTATTGTTGGGTTGTTTCAAATCTTCAGTGACTGCCATACTATGGTGTGAATTGAAATGTTTAGTAGGTTATCATTGTGAATTTGCAAGTGTCACTATAAATATATACAATGATTCTGAAGTGAAATCTGATTTTACAGATTCCAGTTTGTTTTCAGTATTGCCTAGTAGTACAGAGGTGTGTGCTATTCAGATTTGACATTCATTACAAATGTACGTCAGCACTTTTTTGTGAGCACTTTGATTTTTGTTAAGGTTGATTTGACCATGTGACATGTATGTTTATTTACAAAATATTCTGTTTCTGCTTTTAATTCAAGTGAATAAACCTGAGTTGTAAAAACAAATTCATTTTGTCATTTTAATAATTAAATTAGTTTTCTGGTAATGAAAATTATGATTTAGTTGAACTCAAAATAATGATTTCAATGCAATGAAAATCTAGCTCAAGTGAATGACATTGTATTGAGTTGGACCAACCAAAACCTTTCACATCATTTTAATGTACTTTTTTTCATTTTAGCAGTATTTACGAAATTGTGTTCTACTGACTCAATTTAATTGAATTGTCATGATGTATGTAGATTAGGTTGGACCAAAATAGATGTATTACGTGGAAAACCTGCCATCAGTCCAATTGAGTTCATCCAATGACTTATTTTTTTGAGTGTTCTTAATATTTCATATAATGCAAAAATTAAGGTTCTGTTTTATATGTTAAAAGTTAGAAATGCAGAAATCCTGATTGAAAACTTTCAAGAATACATTTTCCCCCCATGTGATTCTAAGCTCTCTGCTTTAACCTTAACTGGTAATCCACTGTAGGATGAGTGGATGGATGGATTTGCAGCTCATGACCAACTCTCTCTGTTGAGTATAGTATCAAAGTATCTATACAGCCAATAGTGTGTATTGAGCCTTGATATGTAATAGCAAACTATATTAATAGTTATGTAATGATGGTCAAACCCCAGATTTGACTATTTATCGTAGCTCTTGTCTCTTTCCAGTCTCTTCGCCTCAAAATACCAACATCATATAGATAGAAATATAAGTACATATATGTACATTTTTTTACATCAACTTTCAAGATAAACATCACAAACTCAAGCTTTAAAAAGATAATTTTTTATCAGCTGTTGTTTGAAAGAGACCACCAAGTCATTGTGATGACCAAGAGGTAGAGAGTTACAGGATGTATGTAAAAGTTCACTAATGTATGCTGGTGCTTGTCCGTGGTCAAAATTTGAATCTTAAAGTGGAGACTGAATTTAATGATTATCCAGTGCAGCTGGATCAGCAACAGTGGGACATGAGAGTACCTGGAAGATTTAGTCAGAAGCCTTGCAGCAGTGTTCAGAACAACCTGGAGTGTTCAGAAGTGAACAATGGATTTTAATAATCCACACATAATGAAATAAATGCATGAAAAACACATTTAGTTCAGAGCGTCACACAATGGGACTTCACTTGTTTCTTAAGCAGACATTTGAGATGAACATTCAAAGTGTAAACAAAAGTCAAAAACTACTCCAAGATTCCTGATTTTAGATTTAGCAAAATGTAGCAAAGGACCAACCACCAGCTATTAATAGAATCTAAGCACCTATGGCTCTGAAACTTACTGGGGCTTAAAAGAGATATATAACTGAAAATCATAACTGTTAATAGCAGTTATAACTGGTATTAATAGTTTTGATTTATTTTCAAAGAGTTCTACAGCAAATTGAGTGTCAGCCATTTAGAGTGTGTCTCCCTCTTGTGGTCTATGAAAACAGCATGTATACAAGAAGATGTAATCAGCATTTTTCTATAATCACTGCGAAAAAGTAATCAAATCTCTATGTATTTTATTTCTGCTACCAAACTATACTAAAACATGACAAAAAGTCAGAAAATGCATCATATACATAATGCTCTGAAGTAATTCTTCTGTAAAAGCCAATAATAGAACTTTCATGTGTTTTGTTGCGTAAGACATGGATTTTTATAGAAACCTTACAGTGTAACTATCAGTTCTGCTTTTGAAATCTTGAAATTTGACTTGACTTACCACCCAAATTCACTGGAAAAAAATCTTCATAACTTGTAAAAATGAATGCACTTTTGTGTATTTGTGTTCACAGACTTAAATCCAAGCCAAAGTCTTTTGCTAAACTTCATGACAGAACTGTTTATGTTACAGCAGTCCTCCATATGCAAGAGAGTTATATTGTTGTCATTTCTTTGCCATTACTGGTGCTCTTGGTGTCCACATTAGTGACACTCTTCTTGGTGGTCGGTTCCTCGCCCATGAAGCGGAAGATGTTACGCAGGGAGCGGTTCATGCTGTCTTTGAAGCTTTGACCCAGACACACATAGAGCAGAGGGTTGAGGCAGCTGTTGAAGTAAGCCAGGCAGAGCGCTATAACGTGTGCCAGGTGAAGTTTGGGACTCACATAAGTACCCCGAGGGGTGGTCAGTATGAGGAAATCCACGATGTGCAGAGGTATCCAGCACAAGAAGAAGCTCAGCACCACAGAGATGACGACCCTCAGGGTTTTCTTGGATCCAGTCCGACTACGTGTCATTCTCCTCTGTGTGTTACTGAAAACCACCAAGTGACAAACTAGAATAACCAGGAAAGGAATAATGAATCCAATCAGGAAGCGAAAAGCAGAGACAGGCCAGGCACTGTCTACAGTGTACTCCATCCTACACTCTCTCTTCTCGTCACCTGCCACAATCTGCTTGGCGTACACAAACTGTGGGATACTGCCTATCAGGGCCAGGATCCACACAGCAACACATCCATAAGCACCCTGTTTGGGTCGCCTGTGGTTCTGACACCAGATGGGTCTAATGACCAGCAACAAACGATCCACGCTGATCACAACCAGCTGCAGGATGCTGCAGTACATCACCAGGTAAAACAGGCCTCTGATGAGCATGCAGGCCAGCGGACCGAAGTGCCAGTGATCGTCGTGGACCAAAGGGACCATAAGCAAGGGGATGGAGAGGCAGCACAGAAGATCAGCCAGAGCGAGGTTGAGGAACCAGAGGGAGGTGACAGAGCGGGACATGCAGAACCCCGTCACCCACACCACCACAGCATTTCCAGGCACACCCAGCAGGACCACAAGGCTGTACATGACCAGAGCCACTAACTGGATCGGCTGAATCTCAGGAGTCACAGACTCAATAATGTCAGGAAATGTGTTATTATCATCAGGAAATGTGTAATTATAGTCACCGTAATCCATGATTCCTTACAACTGTGAAGTATAAAAAACATTTTCATAACTCACTGAAATAATATAATTCAATCAAGAAAAAATATTTATTGACTTTTAAATTAATTTTAGTAGTAACAATGATCAATTTTAGACTTTAGTATTAACTCACCGATGTTCAGCCTCTCGTTATGTTGCTCTGTCACCACTGAGAGGAAGTTGTTGAGCTGGTTTGCTTCTCAGCTTTATACTCTCACCCCACCCCACACAGACACAGTTGCACATGATCTCTGTTGAGAGTCCTCATTGTAGGCGTGAAACTGCAGTCACAAAATTGGTGAATCTAAAAAAAAAATAGTTTTAATTGCAAAAAATTCATTTCACAAGAAATAATTAGGTCACAGGCCTAATGACCTAGGTCACTTCTGTGACCTAGGTCATTAGGTCACAGAAGTGATGAGACAATTTGTAATATTTACTTTATTCGTGTGTTTTGCACCTGCAAGTACGCACGATGTAAGAAAATAATATAAAAATATACAAATTAGAATTCAGTTATTTTGAGCTGAGACCTGAAATGAATCTGCCTGAGGTTAAAATACAGATCAACAGATGTGTTTGAAGGATGTGGTCAAAAGATCATGGCAGCACTCTAGCTGCCATTTCAGTAAATGTGGGAAATGTGCAAATCCCACAAACATGATAACCTCCCACTTATTTGAATGCAAAGACTAGTTTGCAATAATAAACTTTTGTGTTCTCGTGTTATTAATATTGAATTCAATTTGATTGAGTTTGATAGTAGATGTTTTTCACCAAACAGATTTAACTTTGTTCTAAGTTACAAAAAAGAACAGTTTCAATTTCATTTCTTTTCACTGGTTGCTTATGTGGGTTATAAAAGAGAGCGAGTCATCAATTTTAATTCCTAAGTACTTGTGCTGACTGAGTTACAAGCCCTGAACTGTTGTAATACCTGAAAGGTTCAGTGGTTTAGATTTTGAATTTGAGAACATCTTGATCTGTTTAGTTTTGTCAACATTTAAAACGTTTTAAATCACAGTTAATGCTGTACTGCACTGAATGCTGGCTGGAGATGACAGAGAGCCTGATTAAGTGTGGGTGCAGAGGAGTATATGAACATGTCATCAGCATAAAAATTAAACTTTGCTGTAGTGATATTATGATTATTCATATATAAAATAAATAACAGTGGCCCTAGAACAGAATCCAGGGGCACTCCTTTGTTTCATTAAGGAAGCTAGAAGTGTTTCCTTCTACCTGTACACACTGAGACCAGCCTCATAAATAATTTTAAATCGATCCAACTGTTTGTTTGTTTTTTTTCTTTTCAGACAACCCTGCATTGACAAGTCTTTGGCTTAGGCATTTATGATCAAATGTCTTGGCTTGATTGATAAAAAAAAAAAAGGCTACATAGTGTTGCTTGTTATCCACTGAAACAATGAAATCACCAGATCCCTAGCTTTAAACAAAGGGAGAACTTATTATAAGGTTCAATAAAGTTACTTTACATTAAACCTGATGTTTTAGGCACCAGTCATCATTTTACTTGCTTCTCTCTTTCACTTCCACATGCACAAAAGTGTCTCATTCTTAATAAAGCAAACAACCTTTCCCAGTTTTGTAAATATACCTATTAGGATCCCTGGCTTTGAACCCAGTTCTTCAGTTTTGTGGGTTTTTGATTTGTTTCTAGATTTATAATGTGATTATGCTTTAGCTCTTCATTACCTAGTCCTTTGGTGTTCAGTATTTTCCCATGTGCTTCCAAGCTTATTTATTTATGTTTCTAGTTCTTAGTTCCTTGGTCTAGTTAATTCCACTTTCGTTTCCAGTCTGTCTTGGTCTCATGTCTCTGTCTCCTTCCTATAGTGTCTCCTGTAGTCAATCAGTCTTGATCTTTGTGTTAGTTTACCTAGTCTGTGTCTAGTTTATGGTTTCATTCCAAGTTCGTAATCTGTTTATATTTTCATTTTTCTTCTTAGTTTGTAATACACTCAACAAAAATATAAACGCAACACCTTTGTTACTGCTCCCATTCCCCATGGGATGGACGTAGAGACCTAAAATTCATTCCAGATACACAATATAACCATCCCTCCCAAACAGTGGTCACAAATCAGTCCAAATGTGTGGTAGTGGGCTCATCTGCTATATTGAGATAATCCATCCCACCTCACAGGTGTGCCACATCAGGATGCTGATCTGACATCATGAGTAGTGCACAGGTGTACCTCAGACTGCCCACAACAAAAGGCCACCCTGGAATGTGCAGTTTTTTGCGCTATTGGGGGTCTGGGGACCCAGAACCGGTCAGTATCTGGTGTGACCACCATTTGCCTCATGCAGTGCAACACATCGTCGCATGGAGTCTATCAGATTGTCAATTGTGGCCTGTGGAATGTTGGTCCACTCCACTTCAATGGCTGTGCGAGGTTGTTGGATATTCGTGGGAACTGGTACACGCTGTCGTATACGCCGGTCAAGCACATCCCGAACATGCTCAATGGGTGACATGTCCGGTGAGTATGCTGGCCATGCAAGAACTGGGACATTCTCAGCTGCCATCTGCCCTGAACAATGTGAACCATGATTCATCCGTGAAGCGCACACCTCTCCAACGTGCCAGACGCCATCGAATGTGAGCATTTGCCCACACAAGTCTGTTACGGCGACGAGCTGGAGTCAGGTCAAGACCCCGATGAGGACGACGGGCATGCAGTTGAGCGTCCCTGAGACGGTTTCTGACAGTTTGTGCAGAAATTGTTTGGTTGTGCAAACCAATTGTTCCAGCAGCTGTCTGGGTGGCTGGTCTCAGACGATCTTGGAGGTGAACCTGCTGGATGTGGAGGTCCTGGGCTGGTGTGGTTACACGAGGTCTGCGGTTGTGAGGCCGGTTGGATGTGCTGCCATATTCTCTGAAACGCCTGTGGAGACGGCTTATGGTTGAGAAATGAACATTCAATGCACGGGCGACAGATCTGGTTGACATTCCTGCTGTCAGCATGCCAATTGCACGCTCCCTCATTGCTTGTGGCATCTGTGGCATTTTGCTGTGAGACAAAACTGCACATTCCAGGGTGGCCTTTTGTTGTGGGCAGTCTGAGGTACACCTGTGCACTACTCATGATGTCAGATCAGCATCCTGATGTGGCACACCTGTGAGGTGGGATGGATTATCTCAATATAGCAGATGAGCCCACTACCACACATTTGGACTGATTTGTGACCACTGTTTGGGAGGGATGGTTATATTGTGTATCTGGAATGAATTTTAGGTCTCTACGTCCATCCCATGGGGAATGGGAGCAGTAACAAAGGTGTTGCGTTTATATTTTTGTTGAGTGTATGTAGTTATCTTCATCTGTGGCCCTGATCACGTGTCTGTGTTTGTTTACTCTTCGAGTTTGTAAAAGTTGAGTCTCTGTCTCTGTTTGTTTCTGATCTTATTTTGATAGTCTCTTGTGCCATGTGCTTTTGTGCCATGTGCATGGGCTCATTCGTCAGAATTAGTTTGCCTGTGTTCCCAGGTATGTGCTCCGTTTACCTCCTGTGTGTATTTAAGCCCCTAGTTTTCATCTGTTCTTTGTTGTGATCGGTGTGTCCTGTCAATTTGGAGTTTTGTAGTTAAAATGCCAAGTTCTTTGTATTCAGTGTCCCTTAAGTCCAGAAATAAAACTTCCTTTGATTTCAGTTAAATGGTTTAAGATATTTTAGTAATAATTGTTATTTAATTGTTATTTTATTGGGGTGTATGTCAGGAGTTTGTGTATGAGTATGTGTCAGGGCAGCTAAAATGGCTTATTTCTGCCTTTGTTAATATTTTAACAAAATACCTCAACACATGAAAATGAATGCAGTCCTGCATTTATAGGAAAAAAGAGTTTATTCTTAAACTCATAACAATAATTTGACAGTAACATAACATGTCTCTCATATTAGAATGTTATTCACAAATTAACCTACTCGGAAGCTACAGCACAGTTAAAGTGTTTTTAGTGATATCTAGCTCTTGTAATAAAAAGCCACTATTGCTGCCTCCCTTTGTGCCATGCTTCACAGTGCCTCTCAAAAGTGAACTACAACCTTGTGGTAACTGCTGCCATTAAGACCCCGTAGTTAATCAGCATCTTTCACTTCCACAACTGAGAGATCAGTTTCTCAATGGTGGAAGAAAAGAGAACAACAGTTGTCCATAAACAAGGAGGAGAAAAATAGCTTTGGCATGATTTCCCAGTTTAGCCTGGTGACATCACCAAGATTAGAAAAAAAAATAAAAATCAGGAAATGAAACACAAAGTCATCAAAAAGTTCCAAAAAAGTTAAAATAAGACTCACATTGCATAATATAGCAATATCAGGAAGCTGGCTTTGTGAAAATGTGTTTTTGCTCAACATTTTCACAGCACTGAGTGCTCAGAAGTAATGCCATTTGAAGGGTGGAGCACTGCTGGGTGGAAGTGAAGGAGGTCATCTCTGAACTCAACTGAATAAAGGTCAGCAGAAAAACAATATGTTGAAAAACGCCCAAATACTTTTTGCAATACAAAATATAGTAAGACAATAAGACCCTAGTAGAGAGAAAAGTAGAAGTATTTTGGTTGAGGAGGTTGTGGGTGCTTGCATTATGACTACACTAAGTCTTCAGGGCAAAAAAGTTGAAACCCTATTAGAGCCACTGACCAAGATCTCCCAGCATCACTGAGCTGCTTCCTGTTATTCACATTCTCTTTTCACACATTACTATTCTAATAGATAAACAAAGCCAGCATTTTAACATTATAACAATGATCCAGTCTGCTATAGCTGAAGGTTTCCCAGTTGATCTTCTTAATTTAGTGTTAGCATTCAGGTTAATGGATGACGGTGATGGGAATGTTTTGCAAATGTCATAAATGAATCAAAGTATTCATCAAGTTAAAGAAAATTTCAAGCTTAACTGTACCCCATACAATAGTCTCATGGCCGTTTTCTCAGATCCTGTCAATGAGTCGTTACAGCCATAGCATTACTTAATGTATGAGAAATTTCTGTTTTTGTCAGTTTTACTTGGAGGCAAAACAGGACTTAAGCACAGGGTTCCTCCAATACAGGGAATTTATTTACAATGAAAATGTGCAATAACTACAGTCTTGCTACAACAGGCTTGTCCACAGATGCTTGAGCTGGGAGAAATGAAAAGTGTTATGGATCTTCATATTACAGAGCAAGAGTAGATGAGCAAACAAAGGGTTAATCATTGATTGAATCGTGAAAGAGCCAGTATAATTAGATGCACGTTTCTTAGATTCAGTTCGCAGTGGGATATTTTCTGCTGATAAATCTGACCTGTTTGATAAGGTGTAGCTGAGATCCTGTGACAGTCGCCAAGGTGTTTATTCTGTCCCTCGATTTGGAGCAGAGTGGCACGGGTGGACCTCATACATGGCGGCAATTGCGAAGGTGAGGCTTGATAGAGGCAACATAGTGCTCACCTTCTATCACTGGCAGGAATGCAGATCGTATTCCTTGCTCAGGTACCAATGGACACAGACCAGTGGCTGAAGAAGTCAGATTATTGGCATACTCTATTTAGGAACGAGTGGAAAACGTGAGTGAACAAGAAATCCTCAATGCATAATGGGAAGCCCCGAAAAGCCTAATTCTTTTGCAATGTAAATAAGCGTTAGGGGGATCTCTCACCTCACGCCCAACTGGTCACGGCAGATGGCTGCCCCTCACTGAGCCTGGTTCTGCCAGGTTTCTTCCTGTTAAAAGGGAGATTTTCCTTCCCACTGTGGTCAAGTGGTTGCTCATAGGGGGTCATCATACTAAATATTAGAGATGGACCGATCCGATATTACATATCGGTATCTGTCCGATACTGACGTAAATTACTGGATCGGATATCGGAGAAAAATAAAAAATGTAATCCGATCCATTAAATATGCTCACGTGATAGAGCGGCTGTGTGTATTTGTAGCCTTGCTACCAATCCGGCATTTCATCTCCGAGGAAGTGATCCCAGAGAGAAGTAAAGCAAGTGTGTAAGTTCATCTCTGAATGTTTGTAAAGCATTCCCGCGTTAAGCTTAACAAACGATATATGGAGCGACTGCCTCTTCCCTCCCCCTCCATCTCCTGCTGCTACTTCAATCATGAAACTGATCAGTGATCAGCTGATCGGCTTTTCTGTCGCGAGTCCGTCTCTCTTGTTTGTTTATCTCCCACTTTGCACCAGAAAGAGGAAACCAGCGGCTGAATAACAGCAGCACGTTTAAGCTTGATAATCTGTTGTTAGAATTTATTTAATATTACTTTCTAGACCAGGATCCCCTGCACAGTTACCAGCCGTAGCTGACGCTGGTAACTGTGCAGGGGCGGATCTAGCAAAGTTTAGCCAGGGGGGCCGATAGGGCATTAACAGGGAAAAGGGGGCACAAAGACATACTTTTCTTTCTTATTCTCATTTAAAATGTCTAGCTTTTATTAAATAATTATCTGAATCTTACACCCAAAGTTTTAATCTGATGTAAAATGAATAGAAGTCCATTACTGTATATAGTAACTATTATGTCTAATATACCCTAGCAAGCTATAGTACTTTTTCCTTTGGGAAGGTACCATCTGTGCAGTCTGCAGTTCTGTTGAAGAAAGATGTTGAATCTATTTAATTATTCTTGAAAAATAATTTATTTCTGTGCATTTTTTTTCACACTGCATCAAATTAAAGTTGATTACGTCGATTAAGCAACTGTTTTATTGATTAAAAAAACACACTATATCGGATTCATATCGGTATCGGCCGATATCCAAATTTATGATATCAGTATCGGACATAAAAAGTGGTATCGTGCCATCTCTACTAAATATCACATTTTCATAAATCTAGAGCATCAACATAATGGTAAAAAAAATTCTTAATAGTATAAACCAGTATAGCTGAGCATCACAAATTTTCACAAATCAAATCAATAAAGCAAATCAACCAAAGTGGCCAGACCAACACACACATCAAGAAATTCAGTGACTGAACATAACAATTCCCACAAAGCAAGAATTTATTGCAAGCCTGTTGTATTACACCGCATTAGTTTTATTAGATTGGTAGAGCAGATTCTAAAAGCATCCTGTCAGAATTCATTTATCCCACCGTCCACACATGTTAACTCTCATGTGTTTAGTTACCAAAGTAAATGAACTATATTCTCCACATTTAATTACATCTATTTAGTCTACCTTGCCATGTGACAGTGTAATTGAGCTCAGTTATCTTTCAGTTGTTGATGACAGGTCAATTTCCTCCTGCCAGACTAAACCTTAACATGTTCCCAACTGTAAGACACAGTGCTACAGCAGATCTCATATTCATGACAACATAAAACTATCAAACGTAACAATGATTCAGATAAGGGAAATGTTTCTCCTTTGAACACCCTTTTGAGTGTTAATGTTCAAGTTAACAAATGTTACTATGCTATAACTAGTCAATACATGTGTTGTATTTGTTCTCAATGTTAGAGGAGAATATGATGTCACACAGTCTTCCAGTCTATATTCGAGTTTTTAAATGTGTTTCAATAATTGTTGAAGCTGTTATAGCTGAAAATCCTCCCAAGACAGATCTTTTTCTTCTAATTTTGTGTTTCTGATATATCTAGAATAGAATAGAATAGGCTTTGTCAATGTGCAATACAATAGTGCACAATAGTACAAATCCAATATCACATCCACAAGTCCAATAACAGTTACTTTTATTGATGTTGACATGGCAATATGCTTCATATTTAATCTTTTCAGTCTATATATTCTCAGAACAACCCTTTCATGGCCTGGTGAGTCTCTTTTAATTGCATTTCTTGCCCAACCAAAAGTTTGTTTTCTTGTCCTTAAGACTTTTTAGTTAATACATTATTTGTAAATTACTCTAATGATCTAAGTCTTTTATTTGCAACCTCACTTAAATTTAATCCAAGCTATAAATTAAAAAAAAATACAGTTTTGTATTGCTAATAGAACAGCAGGTGTGCAGACAATCTGAAGTATATACAGTAATTCAATAGAAAATGTTGTTGTTCATGCATTTTTTTAAACTATTCTCTGAATGGTGTTTCCATTTTAAACATTATTTCAGGATATTGGTCGCACAGTCTTCATTCGTGTTTTTATAAGTTTGACAAAAACTGATAAAAACATCTCTTAAGCAATGGCATTTATCCACCACACACCAGGTTTTATATATTAGTTAAATCTAATCATGGATAAACCCCCCATAGATTGACCCTGTACAATGTATGCAACACAGGTGTCGAACTCAAGGCCTCAAAGGCCGGTGTCCTGCAGGTTTTTGATGTCCTTGATACAGCACAGCTGATTTAAATGGCTAAATTGCCTCCTCCACATGTCTTGAAGTTCTTCAGAGGCCTAGTAATGAACTAATCATTTGATTCAGGTGTGTAGACCCAGGGTGTTATCTAAAAACTGCAGGACACCGAACCTCGAGGCCTGGAGTTTGACACCCCTGCTGTAAAACGACAAAAGAAAACCTAAACTGTGACACCTAAATTGTCAAGACCCTGTGGATGTACTTGAGTGAATTACATTTGTGGCTTTACTTGTAAAAGTCAAAGTAGGTGGTTCCACAAAGTAAATTTAACCTGGAAGTGTATTACATTATACCAGGAAGAAAAAAAAACTGTGTATATATTAACTTCACATATTGCTAAATGCCTGACAGGTCCCCAGAAGAGTCTTTCTAGCACAGTCTGTGAACTCTTTGTCTGATCATTTGACAACACTGCTTAGGTCTTTTACACAACTTCTTTCAGCTGCTTGCTTTAGAGGTCACCGGAGCAGAGGTCTACCACCATCTCACCATATTCCAAGCATCCGCTTCTGTCACACAAGCCCTCTTGTCCTCCTTTATCCATGAATTTGCTAGGCCTTCCTCTTCTCTTCCTGCTAGGCACTCCATATTCCACATCCTTTGTCCAGTGTATCCACTGTCCCTCCTCTGCACATGTCCAGACCATTTCAGTCTTGCCTCTCCTCCAGTCTCATTGTCACAACACACCACCATCAGAATATCTTCCCAAGGGTAACAGGCCTGAAATATAAAAGATCCTCAAGAGGGAACCAAGTAGGCTTTGAAAGGGGAAAGAGTTAAGCAACTGAGCATCAGAAGAGTGTTTCGCCCTCTTGTGATTAATGAAAAGAACACTTGCACAACTGGACGTTACTGCATTGTTTTGTAATTATTTGAAATAAGTTTAAACCTTAAAACATTCTTGAAAACATATTTACTTACCACCCAACTTAACCAGAAAAAAAATCTTATTGACTCAAAAAGTAAAGGCAGAGTATTTGCATCCACAGACCTTTTTTACTTATACACAAGCGATTTATTTTACTGTCAAATATAAGGGCTCATATCCAAGCCAAGGTCAGCAGAAATTACTTATTCTTTTGCGAAACGATTATTCTATTGCAAAAGTATTACAGTCAGTGCACAGTCATATTGTTGTCATCTCCTTGCCATTACTGGTGCTCTTGGTGTCCACATTAGTGACACTCTTCTTGGTAGTCGGATCCTCGCTGATAAACTGGAGGATGTTACGCAGGGAGCGGTTCATGCTGTCTTTGAAGCTTTGACCCAGACACACATAGAGCAGAGGGTTGAGGCAGCTGTTGAAGTAAGCCAGGAAGAGCGCTACAACATGTGCCAGGTGAAGTTTGGGGCTCGCAGAGGAAACCCGAGAGGTGGTCAGCATGAGGAAAACCACAATGTGCAGAGGTATCCAGCACAAGAAGAAGCTCAGCACCACAGCGATGATGACCCTCAGGGTTTTCTTGGATCCAGTCCGACCCCGTGTCATTCTCCTCTGTGTCTTGTTGAAAAACACCAAGTGACAAACTAGAATAACCAGGAAAGGAATAATGAATCCAATCAGGAAGCGAAAAGCAGAGATAGGCCAGGCACTGTCTACAGTGTACTCCATCCTACACTCTCTCTTCTCGTCACCTGCCACAATCTGCTTGGCGTACACAAACTGTGGGATACTGCCTATCAGGGCCAGGACCCACACAACAACACATCCATAAGCACCCTGTTTGGGGCGCCTGTGGTTCTGACACCAGATGGGTCTAATGACCAGCAACAAACGATCCACGCTGATCACAACCAGCTGCAGGATGCTGCAGTACATCACCAGGTAAAACAGGCCTCTGATGAGCATGCAGGCCAGTGGACCGAAGTGCCAGTGATCGTCGTGGACCAAAGGGACCATAAGCAAGGGGATGGAGAGGCAGCACAGAAGATCAGCCAGAGCGAGGTTGAGGAACCAGAGGGAGGTGACAGAGCGGGACATGCAGAACCCCGTCACCCACACCACCACAGCATTTCCAGGCACACCCAGCAGGACCACAAGGCTGTACATGACCAGAGCCACTATCTGGATCGGCTGAATCTCAGGAGTCACAGACTCAATAATCTCAGGAAATGTGTTATTATCATCAGGAAATGTGTAATTATAGTCACCGTAATCCATGATTCCTTACAACTGTGAAGTATAGGGTATAGATTAGTGTCGTGCATAAAATTAACATTAGAATGAGAGAATGATTCATTCAACAATATCTGAACGTGAAAGTTCTAACCGGGCTTTGGAGCGCCTACTGTGACGTCGCAGCACGTTTTCCTTTGAAGTGTAAGATTAAAGGCATGTGAGGGCTTAAATACTCCTCAGGTAACAACCACTGCACCAACTGCACCTTCTAAAAGTCGCCTAAAGGTTTCACTATAGGTTCTTTATCATTAGGCAAGGCAACAACTGCACCTAGCGTTGAAAACAAATTTTAACAAAATTTATTGATTCAATAGGCTTCTACGAATCTCCAACCCAAACTCTCTGTAGAAATGCGGCGCTCAGTATTCAGCCGCACAACTTCTTCAGACACTGATGGCTTTGAGGAGCTTGACAGCTGTTATGTTGAGCCTGATGGGTTCCTTTTACCGATTTTCGATTCCAGAGATGAACAGTTACCCACCTCTGAAACACCTAAGGTTCCCGAAAATCCCCAACCAAATGACCAGTACAGTCATACAAGTCCTTCAGATACTGATGTCTTTGATTGTACAGAATATTATTTTGAAGATGATGGGCCCGTTTTCCCGATTATTGATTCCAGAGATGAACAGTTACCCACCTCTGAAACAACTGAGGTTCCTACAAGTAGTGATGTCTGTGATAATCCCGACCCAGGAGACCAGTACAGTCATACAAGTCCTTCAGATACTGATGTCTTTGATTGAACAGAATATTATTTTGAAGATGATGGGCCCGTTTTCCCGATTATTGATTCCAGAGATGAACAGCTAGACACCTCTGAAACAACAGAGGTTCCCACAAGCAGTGAATTTGATGGATCTGAGGACAATGATAATGTTGTTAGAGGAAGTCTTCAAGAAGAGGAAGGAGAAACAATTTTTTCCCGAGCTCAAACAAGCCTTTCAGCTCTTTCTTCCTTTATTATGGTTCCAGTTGAGTCTGTGAGCTGAGGAGTAACTTATGTCACCGGCCAAATCCTTAATATTGGTCGAGCACCATTTACCTCCCCCACTAGTGAAACTGAACTGCCACCCACTTCTGAAACAGCTGAGGTTCCCACAACCAGTGTTTCTCTAAACACAGATGAAAAAGAACAATCACCCACATCAAAACAATTTGTAGATTCGAGGGACCGGTATGATACACCCGACTGGGCATTCTTGTTTGAACCTGAAAACACAACAAGGGAACAAAGATTAAATTTGATACCTGAAAGTGAGGAAAGAAACGAACAGTCCCCTCTCTGAAACAGCTGAGGTTCCCATAACCAGTGTTCATATGAACAACTCTGAAGATGAACAGTCTCCCACCAGTGAAACACAGGTTCCTACAGACAGTGTTTCTGTAGATATAACTGAAAATGAACAGTCACCTTCTGAAACAGCTGAGGTTCCTACAACCACTGTTTAAATGAACAACTCTGATGAAGACACGTCAACTAGTGACAGTTACAGCACTGATTTATTCAATGTTTACCCTCCAGAACCTTCAGCTATTAACAGATCTGAGGAGAATGAACAAACGAGCAATGCAAGTATTTTTTCCAGAGTTTACAGAAACCTTTCAGCTTTGTATTCATTTATTAGAGCTCCAGTTGAGTCTCTGGGACAAGGAGTACTTTTCGTCATCAGGTTCATCCTTACTATTTGTGGAGTACCGTTTACCTTATTGTTCAATATGTGTTCGGCAATTACTCGGCGTATGTTTCCCCAGACCCACAGACGAATTTCATCCCTAATTCCTACACTGAGAAGATTCTTACGTGCACATTGTTGTGCAATTGTTATAATTTTTTTCTTCCATGTATTGACAATTGCACTTATAATATTCTTCGGCATGAAAAGATCTGATTAGTTCAATCACTAATTTTAGCAAACAAACACCAATTGCTATAGCAACATTTTCACATGAAATTCAATATCCTTAACATATAATGACATCACAACTATCCCCCAGCCAGTCGCAGCAGATGGCTGCTCCTATGAGTCTGGTTCTGCTGGAGGTTTCTCTCTGTTAAAAGTGAGTTTATCCTCCCCACTGTCGCCTTAGTGCTTACTCATAGGAGATCATTTGATTGCTGGGGGTTTCTCTTTAATACTGTGCGGTTTTAACCTTACAGTATAAAGAGCTTTGAAGTGCCTGTTGTAACTTGGCACTATTAGATAGACTTCAATTGGCTTCAACTGACAAAACATTGAAAAAAAACAAAAAAAAAACCAATCAATAAATAAATAATGGTGTGTGTGTGTGTGTGTGTGTTTTTAATTTTTCTATACCAGGGTAAGTGCTAAAGCTTAATGGGTTACAATTATAGCCCATAATTGTAAGAATAATATGTGGCTTTTAACAGATTATTCTTGTAACAAATGTGAATGTGCTGAGTGGCTGTGGCACTGTGCACAGGATAAAACCTCTTGATTTTAGTGTCATGTAGAACTAGATTCAGGCCAAAGATTGCATTTAAGTAACATTGGTGATTAGAAGCCAGTCTTTTGATCTTTTTGTTTTTGTTTTTTTAAAGTCTTTCTGATAAGGTTATTTTAAAGTTTGTTTTTTTAAGTCATAGACCTATTTATATTGGTTTCCCTGGTTTTAAACAGAAAATTTAAGCTCTTCATTAAAACAAATGCAGTGTTTACCTGTACGGGCACTGACAGCCACTAGAGGTCCCTTTACTCAACGTTTACATTCATCAGTAACTTCCTTCTCAAATGCTAATGCTTGCCAGATTAAATAGGCTTGTTAAGGGACAATATGTTTTGTTCTTAATATCAGATTATGTTATCTGTCTTTTTCATCATTCATATTTTATTGATGAGACTTTCGATGGAGGAGTAGCAAATACGCAAAGATTAACTGGTGATTTCTACAGGGTTTTTGCTGGCTGCATGTACAAAAACTCAGAAAGCCTTTCAAGAAGACAGAGTAAAGATGAATTTATAATACCTTCATTTAGACTGCATATTTATCAGATTTTTGCTGACATTGACTCTACTTCAGAATATTTATATATTTTTGCGTTCAACGTTTGATAATGTGTCACGCGCAAAAGCATCAGGTCTAAGAGCCGTGCTTAGAGAATGCTTTGTAGTAAATCAGAAGAGTCGACTCCCATTGAGCGAGAGCCGGCTCCTCACTTTATTTCCTTTCGCTGCTCAGCTCCCACACAGTGGCTCAGCTATGCTCCAATCCCTCCATCATTATCTGAAAAACAGAGAGGGTGAGAGACGCGGCAGTCAAGTGGAGTGTGCGTCTGTCCTCTCAGTAAGTGAGTGAGACAGACAGCGGTGAGGAGGGCTGTGCGAGTGCATCACAAAAACACATAAATATGCCTGACACCCATAAACGAAGCAGCATCTGGCTGCAGTTTAAAGACTTTTTTGTCTCGGTCTCGTCTCAACTTTGTCTTGGTCTCGATACCATCTGGTCTTGGTATTGTCTTGGTCTTGGTTTAGGCGGTCTTGACTACAAGTCTAATGATCTCATCCACTTGCATATCTGGTGTGATCAGAGGTGGCAAAAGTACAGCTATTCGGTACAAGTCGTTCAGTTATTAGTGTTAAGAAATACTCCAGTAAAAGTTGAAGTATTAAACAGATTAAACTTCTTTACTCTTTGAGTACATTTCAGAGCCTCTTAAAAAGTACAGCATCTGAAATGCACTTAAAGAAAGTAAATGGGTCTAGTTTATGTTGCCTACATTGTTGAGGATGACTTTGCATCTAAACAGGAAAATGAGCACAGTCAGGGGTTAAAGTTGCATTCAGCAGGTGGGGGAACCCTAAATTTGGTTGTAATGGCTCAGTGTGGGGAAACACGACTGAAAATAAATTCTACTGAGAGCTCCTGCAGATTTTCTTAGTGTAGAGGCTGTGATCAGCTGATCTGCTGCTCTTTGTGGATGGACACAACTGAACTCAGCATGATGTCAGCAGATGTTTCATGAGTTGTCCTGGCTGATTTCCATCCTCTGCTCTAACAATGCACTGTTCATACTGTCTTTTTTTCTAGATGGTATAAAGTTTGTATGTTGGTGGAATTCAGTCAATGAATCTCAGTATTATCAGCTAAAAGTCATCTTTAGTCTGACCATGAGCACCACAGCCACCGTGTAGCAGCCACAAACTGTTCTTTTCTCTGCACTAACCTGCAAAGTTTTTCAAGCAACCTTTAAATAGCAGTTAGTCTGCCTCAGTTTGATTTGCAGCATGTTTCGTGATACGAAAAACATAATGCCACATCCAGTATCTGATTTAAAAACATAAGGACTTACATGCAAGCTTTAAATTTCCAGTTTATCAAATACCACCGAGAAGTCATTACCTTTAAATATAACCGCTCTTCTTCCTCTCCTGACCTCTTTCTTATCTTGCTCCATCTCTGAGTGAATTTAGCTCTTTCTATTTTCTTCCTGTGAAATACAGCAGCTGGAGCTTTAGCTAGCAACACACTGTGAGACAAACAGCACGCAAACAGTTTGTGTGTTTGCTGAGCTGATAGAAATGCTATCTGTTCCGATAGTAATAACTTAAAAGTAGGGCTGTCAGCGTTAAAGCGTTAATGCCCTGTTAAAGCATTAATGCTGACAGCCCTACTTAAAAGTGGAAATAAATAAATAAATTATAAAGATCAATCAATTGGACCAGTATGGCAAAGCTGTAATGTTCCACTTGGGAAAATAAATCTGTTGCACATTTTTATTGGCCTTCAGACAGGCCTTCTGATTGCTACAGTGCCGAACAACACAGGCCAAAGGAAAAGAAACTGTTGTGAGGAAGGCAAGGGAAGAGCAGGGAGGAAAGGATAACTGGAAAACCATACTATGTTATGCCATGTTTTGATTTTCTTTAAAGGGTAGAAAACATGTTGGATCACACTACATTCAAATCTACCACAGAAATGTAAATAGCATGTTGTTCTTTACCACTGATATTAACTAAAATGACCAGTTTGCCTGCTGACCCTGTAAAGTTTACACCTGCACAGGTGCATTGTCAAGCCCTGCCTGCTGGCAGAACGCAAGTTCTGAGAAATTACCATTTCAGGTCCTCCATAAACCCATCATGGTGCCTCTTCAAAGTGATGTCTGCAGCTCTGCAGAAAAATTCTGCCAGTCACCCGAACCATGACAGTACCCCCCCGTCACCATGGGCTAGTGTACCGTGGTGAAAGTTTGCGTGACTCAGTCCTGAGTGGAATGTCCTTGCCCGCCAGCCATACGTTTTGTCCCCCCGTGTAAACTGGAGCAATTGAACGGCGTTGATAGGCATACTGGTGTTGGCAGTTGACTGACCTGAGTAGTGCTTGCCTAGTCTGATCCCAAGCTCGTCGACAACGCTGTAGATGGTGTTGAATGGAAAGCTACTCAAGTTGCAGAGGATGTGAGTGAATTACGAGCGTATTCTGCCCAGTGCAGACAGGTGGACCATGCAAGGTCATGCAGCGGAGTATGGTTTCTAATTCTTGATTTAACCGTTCAGTCTGACCGTTTGTTTGGGGATGATAACCAGAACTAAGACAAGGTTTGGCTCTGAGAGCGGTGCAGAAAGCCTTCCAGGCTCATGAGGTGAACTGCAGGACGCGGTCGGAGACTATTTCTACAGGTAGTCCTCTGAAAATGAAAATGTCCTCTGAAAAACCAGAATTTGAGTAGTTTCAGTGGTAGTGGGAAGCTTATCTAAGGCGCCAAAGTGGGCGGCTTTGGAGGACCTGTCAATGATGGTGAGTATGTAGTAGTTTTTGTCAGCTGACAGGTGACGAGCATGATACGTGACCATGGCACAGGGAGCAGTTGTAAAAGCCTAGCTGGGTGTTAAGTGTTAGACTTGTTGCGTGCACATACTGGACAGACAGCCACATACTCTCAGACATCCTTTTCCAGGGTGTCCCAATAGAAATGTCTTTTAATTAGGGAACTAGTCCTACCTCTTCCTGGGTGGCATGCAAACTTCGCCTTATGAATCCAGGACCTTAGAGCGAGCTGCAGCTGGAATGAATTGTCAGGTCCTGTGCCTGGGTCAGGCTCCATCTCCAAAATCCAATTGATTTCCTCCTCCACCTCCCACATGACCGCCCCCACCTTGCAGTTGGCAGGAAGGATGGAAGGAGCCTCTTCCGGTTCCGTGCTGTGGGCAAACTGCAGAGAGAGCGCATCCGGTTTGATGTTACGGGAAACTGGTCGATATGAAATGGAAACATTGAAAGAATAAAGATGTGCCTGATGAGCATTTACCCTCTTGGCTGAGTGAAGATACATGAGATTCTTATGATCTATCCAAATTACAACAGGATGCTCAGCACCCTCCAGCAAGTGCCACCACTCCTCCAATGCAAGTTTCACAGACAGGAGCTCCAAGCAGGATTCGAACCTTGCCCTCCTGGTCTAAAGGTAGCTATTTAGCTCACTGAGCCAACCTCTTTCTCAGCCAGGAGCCAGGAGCTCCCTGTCCCCCACATCATAATTTTGTTTTTGTGGGACAAGGGCAGCGAGAGAAAAAGGCACATGGTTTGAGCTTGGAGGGTGTTTTGTAAAAGCACTACTCCAACCCCAACATCAGAAGCATCAACTTCTATGATAAATGGTTAATGGACATCTGGGTGAATCAGGACTGGAGCCTTGGAAAATAGTTTTTGAGTTATGCAAAAGCGACTCAACTACCTGGTTCCCCAGAAAACGGCTCTGGCTCAGGGGAAGCAGCGTCCCGGAAACAGGGCGTAACCGAAAACATGGCTGAGCCTTGGGGAATAGGAGTGGCTCTCTCTAGAAGAGGTGGCGGTATAGGTGCAGCTGCAGCAGCTTCCAATGTGGGAGCTCCACTGGGCTGGGATTCTTGGATGGCCGTAAGAATCTTAGCCTGGCTGTCACTGAGGGATTTTCACTGAGCTAAAAGGTACTGGATTGATTGCTTTTGGCTACCAAGTATCGCACCCTGCATCGTGACAGCCGTCCGGGTTGGATCTGCAGGGTCCATAGTCCATAGCCAGATCGTGTTGTCACAGCTATTTGCAAGCTTTGCAAGCTCCTTTGACTACGATGACCTGGATGACTGAGAACCTTCACAGTCACAGCTATTATTTCATACTATTTAATTATCAATAAATTTTTACAGAGAAATAGACAAAAGACAGTCTCCCTTCAGCGGAAGAATAAAATGATATGGTTTGAAAATGCCA
The DNA here is from genome assembly GCF_057381845.1 of Rhamphochromis longiceps. NCBI lineage: Eukaryota > Metazoa > Chordata > Actinopteri > Cichliformes > Cichlidae > Rhamphochromis > Rhamphochromis longiceps. Next base: position 17,185,556 of record NC_140570.1, on the reverse strand, counting down.
TAAATAAACCTAGGTGCAACTGGAGAGACTATTGTTGGCATTGCTGTGATTCTTATACCTGGTGCACTAATTTGTTGAGAAAACGTTTACTCTTATTCAAACTGTTTTTGCGCCTTCTCTCAGTTTAGCACTAGGTTTATGAACTTGCTAGCTACTAGATAAGAGCCAAGGCTAAACTTTTCCGGAAGGTTTAGCCGTTAGGGGGCGGGGCTTTTTTCAGTCCTTGTGAACTTTTGTAACATATGAACTGTATATTCTCTACCCCTGTATTTATTCTAATCGTTTGTGGCAGTTTTTGAACATCAGTGGCATCTGTTAATGCCAAATCTAGGCAAGGGGTTGGAGGTGTGGTGTGCTCAAAATATAGCTATTCCCCCCCCCCCCCCCAAGTAATTCTAACATTTTTGGGGGGGCAGAAAAGGGAAAATAAGAATTTATCAGGGTTGGCTGAAGGAGAACCCAAATGCTGGACTTTTAGAATGGAGAAAGCGAGTTTATTTACACAGAAAACAGTGCCAACAGTCCACAGTGTGTGCTTTCCCAATTCCCCGTGCCGTGATTCCTCTCCGTGATGCGTGGTTGTGCTTTGTCCTCCTCAATGCCTGTGTTCAACTGTGTACTGCTCCCTCCACACGTTTCCGTAATCACCCTGGAAACAAGAGATGCCACAATGAGTACTGCCCCATCCACTGGCCGACTAAACACGTTAACCATTCCAACAAGAAAGTATTGAAAACCCGAGCTCCGCACTAACTGTATTTCTAGTTTAATGATCCCGTGCCGACTGCTGCTCCACTGCTCTCTTAAGTAGAGCCCCTTGATTAGCAGATCAGCAACAGGTGAGTTATTATCACAGGTGTGGCTGGCTCCAAGGCAGGGACTCTCCAGACCTGGTGGGGCAGCAAAACGGACACAACAACACACAGGGAAACGAGGAACGAGGAGCAGATCACACCACAACCATAAATGATTAAGAAAGACGAATAAAACTCATAATATTCATTAAACTCAAAAAATAACACATGATCCCCAGGTCACAGACCCAGGCCCATGACAGAATTAATTGTTTTACTATGTGCACAAATTATAATCGTGCATTTTATCATTACTTCTATGAAATTATGGAAGCATTATGGAAGCTGGCAGCTTGGTGCTACTTGCTGTTAGAGAGGCTGGATGTTTGGATGGTTAGAGGTCAATCAACCCTGAATTAGACAAGTGGAAGAACATGGATGGCATCTTATTTTTATGTACTGGACATTTTAATAATAAGTTCCACTTTCTTTCCTAAGAGGGTCCTCTACACTTCTATACAAATCTAATATATTCATATGTATTATTCCTTTCAACTTAATAATTTGCATTTTGTATAAGTCTTTCCAGTTCATTAAAGACTTGCTAATGTTTGTTTTAATCAGCTAGTTGTTATTAAATAGAGACAGGCAGTTCTGCATTTTGCAGCTGTTTCCTGCTTATTACACAGAAACTACCAGAGATATTTCCAGGTAATAGTCACACTTCTTAATAGGTTATTAATGTGTTATTAAATGGAAACAGGCAGTTTTACATTTTGCTGCTCGATTTTCTGCTTATTACAATTTAGCAGGACTTGAAATGTTTGTCAGTGGGTAAAAAAATAGTATTATGCACTCAGAAAACATGCTTGAAACATGTTTGAAACATGTTTGTCCTACAGCAGCCACAGTAGGCCACATGTAGTGTCCAATACACTTATATGATTCAGGTTATTAATCATAAGGTCCACCTGTTTTTTAACCCTGAGAAATGAAGCTTCAGAGATGTAAAGTGTGTCTTCCTCTTGTGGTGTATGAAAATAACACTTACTGCACCTTTCTGTAATTACAGGTGTGAAGAAATCAAACTTCTGTGTATATATTTTATTTCTGTCAAACAATTTGAACAAAAACATGACAAAAAGGCAAACGATACATGATAAAAAACAAATACCTTAATAGAATCTAAAGTATTCCTTTTGTGAGAGAAAAAACTAGAAGTGCCAAGAATTTTGTTGCATAAGACATGATGTTTCACAGAAATGTTGCAGAATGAGTAACGGTTTTGAAACATTTGAAACCTCTAACGATTCTTTAAAACATATTTACTTACCACCGAACTTAACCAGAAAAAAATCTTAGTAGCTCATGAAAAGTGAAGGCAGGGTATTTGTATCCACAGACCTTTTTTTGCTCATATAAATCAAGTCAAATCTAATGGCTCATATCCAAGCCAAGGCCAGCAGAATTTACTTATTCTTTTGTGAAACTTCAACTGTGATGGAAATTGTTATATTACACCAGTCCTGTCTGTGTATTAGAGTCAGTACACAATCACAATCATAGGAACCCTAACTCAATGTTCCTCACATCAGTGGAGGAAAAAGAAATAATTGACATTGTACACATGTGTAAATATAAAACATCCACTGATTGTAATGATATTGACATGAAAATCGTCAAGAAGGTCATTGAAGGAATTGTAGGACCTCTAACATATATTTGCAACTTATCATTTCAGACGGGAAAAGTGCCAAACAAAATGAAAATAACTAAAGTTGTGCCGCTGTATAAAACCGGGGATAGACGCCACTTCACAAATTACAGGCCTGTTTCTTTACTACCACAATTCTCCAAAATCCTAGAAAACCTGTTTAATAAACGATTAGACAAATTCTTAGATAAATATAAATTACTGTCTGACAGTCAATATGGATTCAGATCAAAAAGATCAACATCTCTGGCATTAATCGAATCAATTGAGGAGATTACGAATGCTATAGATCAGAAACAGTATGCAGCTGGAGTATTTCTGGATCTCAAGAAAGCATTCGACACAATCAATCATGACATATTAATTAATAAACTGGAACGGTATGGGATTAGGGGGGTTGTACTGCAATGGGTGAAAAATTATTTAAGTGACCGGAAACAATTTGTGAAGCTGGGTGTCCATTCCTCATCATGCTTGGACATTGCTTGTGGTGTTCCACAAGGCTCTGTACTGGGTCCAAAATTATTTATTATTTATATAAATGATATTTGTAAGGCATCTGATATATTAAAATTAGTATTATTTGCAGATGACACAAATATTTTTTGTTCTGGGGGGAATCTAAAGGAGCTGCTGGATACAATTACTTCAGAAATGTGCAAAATTAAAAAATGGTTTAACAGGAACAAACTATCGCTAAATCTAAGTAAAACTAAAATTATCTTATTTGGGAATTCCCTTAGAAATGCACAAGTGCAGATTCATGTAGATGGTGTGGAAATTGAAAGAGTACTTGAACATAAGTTTCTTGGTGTGATTATAGATGATAAATTAAACTGGAAGTCTCATATAAATCATATACATAACAAAATTTCAAGAAGTGTCTCAATCTTGAGTAAAGTAAAACACATTCTGGACCACAAATCACTCCACATTCTCTATTGTTCCCTGATTGCACCGTATTTGAATTACTGTGCAGAGGTTTGGGGCAATACTTACAAATGTTCGCTATCATCAATCTTTATATTACAAAAAAGGGCCATAAGGATAATCCATAAAACTGGTTACAGAGATCATACAAATCCACTATTCTTAAAATCAAAAATTCTAAAATTCACAGATCTGGTTCATTTTCTCACAGCACAAATTATATATAAAGCAATAAATAACCTGCTTCCTGACAATATTCTAAAAATGTTTTCTAAAAGGGAACGGGGATACAATTTGAGGGGGGAATTAAATTTAAAACATCCTCGTATCCGTACAACATTAAAAAGTTTTTGCATCTCTGTGTGTGGAGTGAAGCTGTGGAACAGACTAAGTAAAGATATGAAGCAATGTCCAAGCATGGCGCAGTTTAAAAAGCGGTTGTTAATGGGGTTATTGAAAATGTGTATATGTGCGTATGTGTGTATATACGTAGGTATGGATAGATAGAAACATATATGTGTATATATTAAAAAAAATAAAATAAAAAAATAAAAAAAATTACACATAACATATAATGTAATTACAAGGAGGTATTTCTGTAGTCTATTGATACTAGATAGTGGAAAAGGGGTGGGATTAAATAAGCTTATGCTTCTTCCTGCTCCTTTTTGAACATGGACGTTATTTGGAGTTGTGGTTGCTCGTTTTCCTTTTGTTTGCTTTGTTCATTTGTCTCTTTTAATTCTATTTTTTTTTATACTTTTTCAACATGTTCAAAATAAAGATTCAATCAATCAATCAATATTGTTGTCATCTCCTTGCCATTACTGGTGCTCTTGGTGTCCATATGGGTGATGCTGATCTTGGTAGTCGGGTCCTCGCTGATGAACTGGAGGATGTTACGCAGTGAGCGGTTCATGCTGTCTTTGAAGCTTTGACCCAGACACACATAGAGCAGAGGGTTGAGGCAGCTGTTGAAGTAAGCCAGGCAGAGCGCTATAACGTGTGCCAAGTGAAGTTTGGGGCTCACAGGGGAAGCCCGAGGGGTGGTCAGTATGAGGAAATCCACAATGTGCAGAGGTATCCAGCACAAGAAGAAGCTCAGCACCACAGCGATGATGACCCTCAGGGTTTTCTTGGACCGAGTCCGACCTCGTGTCATTCTCCTCTGTGTCTTGTTGAAAACCACCAAGTGACAAACTAGAATAACCAGGAGAGGAATAATGAATCCAATCAGGAAGCGAAAAGCAGAGATAGGCCAGGCACTGTCTACAGTGTACTCCATCCTACACTCTCTCTTCTCGTCACCTGCCACAATCTGCTTGGCGTACACAAACTGTGGGATACTGCCTATCAGGGCCAGGACCCACACAGCAACACATCCATAAGCACCCTGTTTGGGTCGCCTGTGGTTCTGACACCAGATGGGTCTAATGACCAGCAACAAACGATCCACGCTGATCACAACCAGCTGCAGGATGCTGCAGTACATCACCAGGTAAAACAGGCCTCTGATGAGCATGCAGGCCAGCGGACCGAAGTGCCAGTGATCGTCATGGACCAGAGGGACCATAAGCAAGGGGATGGAGAGGCAGCACAGAAGATCAGCCAGAGCGAGGTTGAGGAACCAGAGGGAGGTGACAGAGCGGGACATGCAGAACCCCGTCACCCACACCACCACAGCATTTCCAGGCACACCCAGCAGGACCACAAGGCTGTACATGACCAGAGCCACTATCTGGATCGGCTGAATCTCAGGAGTCACAGACTCAATAATGTCAGGAAATGTGTTATTATCATCAGGAAATGTGTAATTATAGTCACCGTAATCCATGATTCCTTACAACTGTGAAGTATAGGGTATAGATTAGTGTCGTGCATAAAATTAACATTAGAATGAGAGAATGATTCATTCAACAATATCTGTGACAAATGTTTCATCGAAAAGATTTTCATGATTCACTAAAATAATACAGTTCAATCCAGAAAAGCTAATGTTTGTTTTTTAAATTCAAACTAATACTTTAGTATTAACTCACCAACTGTTCAGCCTCTGTTTGTGTTGCTCTGTCACCACTGAGAGGAAGTTGTAGAGCTGGTCTGCTTCTGTGCTTTATACTCTCACCCCACCCCATGCAAACACAGTTGCACAAGAGTCCTGCTAAAAGTACAAGTCCTCTGCATGTGAGTGTACATTTGATGACTGCAATCAAAAAAATTGGTTAATGTAAAAATGCCGTTTTTATGTCAAAATTTAGCTGTAACTTCACAGGAAATAATTAAATCATAGTTCATACACTGAGAAAAAAAACAAAACAAATGGAAGCTGACCTCGACTACTTTGTCGTGCTTGCTTTATTCACCAGTTTACTGGTAGTGCTACAAATTATTTTTCCCTTATTTCAGTGCTCACTATAAAATAAAAGTCTATTGATATGTCAGGATCGGTAATTTTAAAAATAATTACTTCAAATGTCTATCTTGTCAAAATAAAAGTCTTAATAATCGTGTTTAAAGTATGAATACTAAATGTCATGGAGTAGCCCTGTGACGTCTAATCACACAACACAGCATGCTGGTACTGTAGCCTTGCCACACGTGAAATTCTAAGAAATTAAAAGTGTTAGAGTTTTAAAATATAAATCTCAGTTGTACTCCCAATTGCAAATGGTCGGGGGTTTTTTTAGACCTTTAAGCCTAGTGTTATAGTCATTAGGGGGATTTAGTCAATGTGCTATAAAGGAGCAAATAAAGTTTTTGAGATGTTTACAGCATGATTTCATTGTATGTGGTTTCAGATAGCTAGATATGTTTCCTACTTTTACCTAACACCTGTCTTTTGATAATGGATTAAGCAATGTTATAAAATAATTTAGTATTTAATTGTTATTTTTTTTTGGATTATGTGGCAGGAGGTTGTGTATCATTGTGTATCAGGCCATGGTGCTAAGGAGGCCACAGTGGCTGTACTCCCAGGACCTCCAGCTGTAATGAGTCACAGCCTGGTCCAGAATGGCTTCCTCAGTCAGTGTATTTAGTTTTGCATTGGTGTATTGTAGTGCCAATAACACTGAACTGTTCAACTGTGTGAAGGCCTTTTTATTTTCTGCAGTAATTAATCATTTTGCAAAAACACTCAAAAATGATTTCCTGTTTCAACGGGACAAAAGACTTTATTGTCAAACTTGAAACAATAATTTTACAGTAACACATCATCTTTATCATATATACATATTATTCACAAATTAGCCTACTCACAACCTATAGTACAGTAAAAGAACTAGAGTTTCAGCTGTGGTAATAGAAAACAAGTAGAGCTCCCTTTGTGTTGATCACCATGCATCACATTTCTGCAACCTTGTTGAAAATGCTGATATTACACAACAGCAGTGAGCATCTGTCACGCCCATGATGTAGCTGCCTCATAGACGAGTTTAAATCGAACAATATCATGCCTGAATTTTAACGCAAAGTAGGTTTTTAAAAATGTGATTCTCCAAACATTCAAGACATATCAGAGCAGAACTGCATGTGTGTCCAGAGAACAGCCAACTCAGTTTACAGTACTGTAACACATACTACATACTAAAGATATGACTAGGTAAATATCCTCAAGAAGACTGACTGTGGGACAGAAAAATGAATTAAAGAGACAGAGAAACACATTTGCATAAACATAAATACATGTGAGGAAAATTGAGTGGCAGGATTTCCTGTTTTTAACAAAATCAGGAAATAACAAAGAAGATCAAACACAGAGTCAGCAAAATGTTCTCTAGAAATTCTAAAAATTGCTGACTTTGGAAGAACGTGGGTTTGCTTCCCGTTGCACACGCAGTCTTGTCATAGTTCACCTCTTATTGTGCGCATTGGTATAAAGACGAACATTAAAGTCCCAGCTGGCATGGAGTTGTTACCGTGTAAAACACATTATCAGTACAGTATTTGTTTAATTTTGTCATAGTTGCTGTCATAAGTACATATTGCGATGCTTCCTCGCTGGTTTCTCACAGATGGTGAGTCCTCAGAGGTAAGCTCAGTTGAAGGCTGGAGCACTGCTGGGTGGAAGTGTAGGAGTGTCATCTCTGAATGCATCCGACTGAAGGTCTGCAGAAAAAATAGGGTGAGTTTGAAAATTAAATTTCAGTGTAGAATACTTTCACCGAACAAGTTATTTTTTCATACCGCTCTGGTGCCTTAAACATGATGAAACGTTTTTTCCTACTCTTTCTTTTTATAAATTTAATGAATGCGTATTTTCCAAAATAAAAACCAGCAACAAGCGCTTCTTAATTCAGTTCAATTCAATTTTATTTATACAGCGCCAAATCACAACAACAGTCGCCTCAAGGTAGACCCTACAACAGCACATACAGATAGAAACCCAACAATCATATGACCCCTTAAGAGCAAGCACTTTGGCGACAGTGGGAAGGAAAAACTCTTTTAACAGGAAGAAACCTCCAGCAGAACCAGGCTCGGGGAGGGGCGGCCATCGGCCGTGACCAGTTGGGATGAGGGGAGGAAGACAGGACAAAACACATGCTGTGGAAGCGAGTGGGAGATTAATAACAAGTAGTGATTCAATGCACATATTAACACATAGTGAGTGAGAAAGGACATATCCTGGTCAAAAAAGACTGAAAGATTCCTCACAGTGTCACAGGAAGTCAAGGTAATGCCATCCAGAGTAAGTATCTGGTTAAATACCATATTCCTAGGACTTTGTACAAGTACAATAACCTCAGTTTTATCTGAATTTAGAAGCAGAAAGTTAGAGGTCATCCAGGTTCTTATATATTTAAGGCATTCCTGCAGTTTAACTAATTGGTGTGTGTTATATGATTCAAACCACTGCAGTGCAGTATCTGTAATACCTTCAGGTACTGCACTGCAGTGGGTACTGCGCATACCTTATCATTAGCTTAGATGTCTCCTGAGTAGCCGAAAAGTAAGGCAAAACATATTAAAACATTTCAAATTATATTCCAAATAAACAAGCATTGACTTATTAATCCTTTACATTAACTATATAATACATACTACTGCATTTCATTAACAGCTTCGACATTGGCAAAGACTCACACACCTTGTAGTCTGTATTCTGTATTTAAAAACCTTCTCTCCTTTGTCTTTTTCAGTCATTCAGAAGCTTTCCCCAGTCCTTAATCTTGTGTCCAAAGTTTAAACCGTTTAAACAGTTGATTGTTTTATGTTTTATGGGACAATTCTCCATAACTTTACCTCCGTCTGTAACTCTGCATCAATTAGATGTAGCAGAAACCTCTACTCTTCTCCATGTTTCCTAATAGTAATGTCCCACAGGCTGTGAAGTAAACCACAGCAGCAAGTCACCACAATAATGTTGACGATTTTGTTTGCCAGGCAAATCCACCTTGTTTGGATTTTTGTGTATGCACTCCCTGACAGAAATAGTTTAATACTAATACCATTTTGTACCTACATGTTAGGTTACATCTTTGAGTATGTTAGTGGCAGAGGGGTGGTGGTTTTTCCGTCTGAATCATCAGGCTTTACTTCCTGATTTGGAGAGCTCTAATGCTGAGCTCTCAAAAATGCAACAGGAAAAGGATGAGATGGATGACTTTGTGGGTTGCCAATCCAACTGAAAGTTAGAAATGATACTAGTACCTTTGGTTGTAGCTCCAGCTAGTACATCCACTTTTACACTTTACACAGGATGGTCTTGTTTGAATAATGACTGTGTGTCTGGTATTTCGTTGTGAAGCACTTTGTGATGTTTATCTCAAAAACTGCTATAAAAAGGAAATTATACTGTCATACAAAATACAGACATTGACTTGAGAAATGAGAAACCTTTTGTTTACCAATGTATCTAAAACTTATCAAAACTTTCTGTCACCTGACTGCCTAATAAACTGATCCCGTAAGCTTAATTTCTATATAGGAATTAATAAAAACTAAAGTGATTAAAAATAAGCGGTACCACAGTGAGTATAGGGGCAGCAAACAAAATTTCATGTTTATGGTTTCACATGCATATGTTTTCTTTTTTTCCCAATTTGTAATAAAACAGCATTTGAATATATGCGACTACCTTATGTGCAACTCACCAATGAGTGTCAAGCCTTGCTGCTGATTCAGTATAACCGATGTCTCCTCTTCCTCCTCCTCTTCTCCCCAATCTGCAATGTTGGCCGGGGGGATGCACTGCTCCAAGAACAGGTCCTCCTCATCTTCCTCCATGTCCATGTTCTCTGGAGGCCAACGCAGCTCTCCACTCTCCACCTCGCTCACCTCAGTTGGTTCCACAACAATAGAGGGTAGACGTTCCTTCTCGTGCTCGTGGCCCAGACAGTTCAGAGAGGTCTCGGGGTCCAGGACAACCTCAACAGGGTCAGGAAAGATCTGGGGGAAGAAGTTGATTGTGTCATGAGCAGTATATTGAATTAAAACTCTGTAGAAGCCTGTAAATAAACTTAATTAGGAATTCTACAAATTGTTTTATGTTTTTCCTTATCTATCCCAGAATCACACACACATGCACACACACACCTACGCAATATCGGGGCCTTGGATTTTGTGTACTTACTATTATTCGGGTTTTTAATCCTTGTTTGTGTCTGCATTTGAGTCTCTTCAGCTAAGCATTTCAAGACATTTTACAGTATCAACTGTAACACAGAACTCCAATCACAACTAGAAAAATTTGCATTTCCTGCGAAAATACTGTGTGGATGCCTTAACGCTGAAGAAAAGCGTTGCCCTGAGCAGGATTCAAACCTGGCCCTTCTGGTCTCAAGGCGGCTACCCATCTCACTGAGCCATACTCATTCTCACAAAGAAGAGGTGGAGAGACTGTGAATTGTGCTGAAATGAGCAGAAGCTGCTGAGAATTGTGCTGATAAGAGGTGAAAAGGCTAAACATTTTGCAGAAAAGAGGTGAATCAGCAGAATTTCTGCTGAAAATAGTTTTTTTCTGAAAACAGCTGAGATTTGTGCTAATAAGAGGTGAAAAGGCTGAAATTTTTGCAGAACAGGTGAATAAGCAGAATTTGTGCTGAAAAGTGGTGAAAAAACTGAAAATTCTACTGAAAAGGGCTGAAAAAGCTGAAATTGGTGTTGAAAAGAGTTAAAAAAGTTTAACTGTTAACTGAAAGAAATGTTGCCATAAGCGGGATTTGAACCGGGGCCTCCCAGTCTGAGAACGGATGCTCATCTCACTGAGCTAAAACACAGGTCAACCCGGCAAGGAAAACCAGTGAGGCCACTGATAATATGGCAGAAATGGGCAAAAAATATTGCAAAAAACATTCAATATCTCAAAAAGTATAGAAGTTATGAGCACCAAAAGCCGACATTAGCAGAAAGAGCAGAATTTTCTGCTAATTTTCTGCTAATTTTCTGCTAATGTTATAGTTGTGTGGATGCCTTTTCAGGCATCCACACAACTATAACTCAATCAGACTTAGCTGCTATGCTAAAAATATTTGACAGAGATCTGTCGCAGTATGATTCTAGGGTATTATGTTACCTGGATTGACAGTCTTTGGTCTTTACTCTGCATGTCTTCACATTCTGGATTCTGACCACTCATCTCCTCCATACCTCTGCAGGTGAAACAAATTTATATCAATCCTACAAGAGGAATTAAAAAAAAAAAAAAAAAAAAGCATGCACCACATTTAGCACGGACTAAAAAATTCTTTCTAATACTGCAAAAGCACATGAGTGTGTGCATGTTTACTTTAGAAGAGTCCAGAACCCCGATTGAAGTGCAATCTAAATGTCAGCTTAATGTAAAGTGCTCAAAGGAAATTCATGATGCTGCTGACACAGCTGTGCAGCCCCCACTGCTGCGTGCCAATCGAACTACAAATTGTGTCGTTTGGTTTTCCATGAAACAGCATCATTGCCGCTTGTGTCATTGCTGAATTACACTAGGATCACATTATCCAACATGCCCGGCTTTTCATTCGTCAGAGATTTCCTGCCCTACATCATGCTGGCTAAAGCTGGTCCGACCATGCACAAATATGTGCATCTCCTAATACATGCAAGCACTCTCTAGATTAGTGCAGACCTCAAATGGGGTTTGATACAAAAATGGATTATGTAGTTTGGCGATCATATTTTATTTTCTGACAGGAAGCCAAGCATCCTGTTTTGGCTTGCGTCCCTCACACCCCCCAATCTGCCTCAGTTATCAGTAAAGTTTTTGTTACATAAAAAAATATGTTTACATGACCGTCATCAGACGTCTAGCCGCCAGCAGCTTTGATGAAGCCATTTGTTTCAGTTACATGGATAAGTCTGTGTCCATAGCCAACTTTAGTCTGTTTACGTTGTCTAGAAAAGCAGACGAAAGGGATTAAGAAGGGCTGAGGATCCATCTGAATCCTCTTTTTATCCCTCTTCCTTGCTTCCTTGTCTCTATTTCTCAGTATGTCTCAGCGTGTGTCCTCTCTCCATAAGTACCAGTCACGGTTTGTTGCCTGGTGTAATGACACAGTCTGCTCAGTCTCGCTTTGTGTTTAATGAAATTTCCACTGAAAGACAGATCTAATCTACTTTTTGGAATTTGCAGTCACATGTCTCATCAAACTAAAGAGGCAAATCTAATTATTTTTACATAGAAGCCGAGAAGATGAACGGGACCTTTTAACCTCTTCCTGAGATATGCAGCACTCAGACCCCAGTTCTTCACTCTTGCATCAAGTCAAAGCACAAAAGAGAGCATAAACAAGCCAATGCAAATGTCTGCTCGGAAGCTTTCAAAGGCATTTCCAGCCAAAATTAAAATGCATGAGGATCAGTGCTTTGGATCAAGAGCATTAAGGATGGTCTGAGAATATGTAAAAAATATTTGAAATCCAAAAATAATTTGTTTTCTTTTATTTTCGTGTGTAGCCTGAGACTTCCATCAGCTTGTTTCCCTCTTCCTCCCTCTCTCTCTCTCTGTCTCTCTCTCTCTCTCTCTCTCATTGAATCATTTTTTAATAGCTGACTTCAGTCGATTTGTGATTTTCCTATTGACATGCTCAAAGTTACATATTGCGTGACTACATGCAACTGAAGAAACGCTAAGCCAGTTTGCACAACTTGCAAAATGAGGACATCGTGTTCTTCCCCAAATAGGATCAGCTTTGGGAGTACTCTATCTTTTTTTTTTTGACCCACTTGTGAATGTGCGCGGCCCTACAATTCAATTTCTGATATTGTGCTGTTGACAATTGTGCTGCACTAAGCTGTTTGTGTGCCACCTGGGGTTGGAAACTATTATGATTAATGAGCCTAACCCCCATGTAATCCCTCTCATGTACACTCGCTCTAAACACCTGCACGTTTTAGCACGGTCAACAATCGGGCTTTGTGTGCCTTGTGCGCTGCATTTGGCTGTTAATGCAAAAGTATGCTTTATCACTAGCAGACATTTAGGCTTCTTTTATGCGCACAGGCCAGATGATTAGTTTTAAAATATGCATCTAATATTACTCAAGTGTTAGTGTTAAACCAAGCCTGAAGTTTACACCTAAAGGTGAAGATTTGTGTCACCAGAAAGAGGAAGCTACAGGCGCTAAAGAGCCGCACCATCGCAAAACGTTTGATCATTAAAACGATAAAGTTTTATCTCATTTCCTGTTTCTCTCACATTTTCCTGTAGATGTTTCATTTTTCTAACTTCACACATTTACTTTTTTTTTCAGGTCAGAGGCCACATAACTGGTTCACAATCTGGCCACAGCAGTTACACTATAAGGTGCTGCGGTTGTGCAATAAATGAAAACGTACTGATGAAAACATGAGGAAAGATTGCAGCAAACTTTAAAACGTTCCTATTTTATTGTTGCTATTTTTTATACTTCCCCAGCATCACTACACTTAGATGTTTCTGTAGTTGAAAATGTGAGATGGGAGGTATGAAATGGCTCATGGCCTCTGTTTGCTCTTGACCTTTCAAGACCACAAAAACATTCAAAACACGCAAAAAGTAAGAAAAAAAAAAGGAGAAAAGCGTTTTCACTTTTTACAAACATACAATAAATAAGACTGGATCCTGTGAAATCTCCAACATGTACAATATATGCCAGTTAAACCTTTTATAGGTCAGGCCAATATCTAGTTTTGTCATTTCTAATTAATTTTTTATTTTTATCTAATTTTGACTTTTTGTTTTTGTGGATCAGTTTTGTTGTATTTTGTTTCCAGAGGGGATTTTCTTCTTTCAGTTTAGTTTATATTCTTTGAACTTGTTTATTTTAAGTGTATTATTTGTTAGTTTCATTGTCGGTTTTAGCTTTTCTAATTATTATTGTATGGTGGGAATATCTCAGAGGCAACATTTAGGAAAAACAATAAAAACAGAACTTGAAACATTTTTATTTTATTTTTGTTCACAAAATAGTTTCAGTTTTGTTTCAGTCTAATTCATATTTTTAAAGATGTCGAATACTTTGTCACAATTTTTGTCTATGTTAATCTGGGTTTATTGTTTAACCTCCAGAAACACTATTGTGTAAAGCTAGTTATTAATGGTCAGTGGACCATGTGTTACGACTGATTCACTGTTTCCATATTTGTGACTTGGAGGAAGTTTTTAAAGTTCACAGGGTTCATGGATCCATCTGCTATCACAGCTGCCCACAAGGACCAAAAAGCTTCAGAAAAAGTTGCTGAGGTGACCTAAGGGTGGAATGAGTTTGTCATCAAGAGTTATATGTTTCCACAGCGTGGGTCTTATTTCTGATAATGGCACAATCTGCTGCTTGACTGTACATGACTGTATCTTCCTGACACTTCTGCTGAGTTACTTTCAGAAGATGCACAGTGACGATAAGATCTTAAAGTGGAACCTGAGGGGGACTTGCAGCAGTTTTCAATTTAATTGTTATCCAAGAATTAAAGTGCACACAGTCACACGACCACAAGGTTCATCACCTCTTACCCATCAGTTGCTGTCAGGCATATGTCCTCTCCATCTTGGCACAGTGTCACAGTGGTGAAGCTCGGCTCATCCACTGGTGATACGAGAGGGGTTGCAGGGGGAGGTGAACAACTCCCACAGCAGTCCCCCCCTGCAGGACCCTCAATGAGGTTTTCAGCCTCCAGGGCGAAACCTGGATGGGGAGGGCTCCAAACTCTCAGGGATCTCAGGTGTTTAGCAGATGGTGAAGGAGGTGGCTCGACTATTCAGGCAGGAGAGCACCCGTGTCTCACTTCAGTGCTGAGTTCGCTTGTCCAAAGCGTACACGCTCTCCGCCGTCTCCCGTATCCGACTTCCTTCCTCGTGTCTCTGTCATTATCCCTCCCTGTCCCACCCCGCTCCCAGGCTTTGGAGAGGAGCAGGATTAACGTCTCTTTTGATTACGGAGGCTGCATGGGTGACGTCAGGCAGGCTTGACAGTCCCCTCTGATGAGTTGGCACACTGGGTCGCTGGTGCATCTGGACAGAAACATACAAAGGGCACACAGATGGCCTGTGGTCGTGCTGTTGGCGGATGTTTAAATCAACTTGCCATGGCCACAACTGCACATGAGACGGACATGCATTTGCATGTTTTATTACGAAATCCTTTCTATCCCTCCCATTCTGTCTGTTTCCCCATCATGACTCTGTGTGTGTCGTTGCTCCATCAGTGGATTTAGATTTGGACGATTCATGGAATTAGCCCAGGGATCAAGGGCTCGGGGGTGGAAAGGGGATACAGTGTATATATATATATAACAGGCAGCAAGTATTGCAAAACAGGCAGCACACTAGTAACATTAGTGTTTAATCCCCTTTGCAGCCTAAGTCAATAGGATAGATATGGGACGAGGAAGGAAAGGAGCCTGCGCAACATGAAAGGCATCCCTCTTCTCTAGAACCTGGATGAATTTTTAGTTTAAGAAATCAGGGAACTCCACCCGTGATGTAACAGCTGAGACTCCTCCGTAAGCAGGACAGTGCTTACCCTATTAACTCGAGTGTCAGTTATACCATCTCCGATTCATTTGTTTTAAAAATGGACACACCATGCTTTTCTTTATTTTATATCATATATCTGTTACAGTGGTGGGTGCTCATATTGAACATGGCCAAGCTGGTTACAGCTAATGAAGTCAGCACTTGGCAAACATACACGAGCCAAAACTTAAGCTTAAGACTGCTCTAAACACTCACTTTTCTTTCTTTTTCTTTGGCTCTGTATGTCAAAGTGAAGGGACATCTTTAATATAATGGTCTCAAACTCATAGCATAGGAGCGTTTGCTTGCTTGCTTGCTTTGCTTAAATGTAAATCAGTTCTCTTTCCAAGCCTTAAAAAAAAAGATACAGTACTTTATAATTTCCAAGTCTGCTGTCAATTTGAATTAGGGTCTCATTGCTATGCTTGCAACAAAATGCACACAGATATTAAAATAATTTGATTAGGTTGTGCAAAATAAAATGTCTAAACGTTTTATGTGTTTTATATTTGCACAACTATATTTTTTTAAATGGAACATTTATTGAATCTTCTGACAATTTAAAAGTCCTATTTGCTACGTCCGGCATTTTTTAAGCAATTTATAGCTTAAAATGTATTATGCAATTTATCTGTGCTTACAGGGGGAAAAGGTTACACTGATTATGTAAAAGTCTAAAAAACACATTTAAAAACTTTTTAAAAAACTGTATGTATCAAATATGTTACACGAGGCAATAATGGGTTAATAACATTGTAATAATAGCTCTGTTTTCTTCAAGTGTCCAACAAGACATGGCAGTGCTAATTGGCTGCGCACAATATCAGGGCCATCTGTGTGCCTGACGATAATGACTGACTTAACCAAGGTTAATTCGGATTAGTGACATTAGTGTCAAAATGTCAATTAGATTTTGACTGGGTTTGTCTTTATATTACACGGAGCTAGTACCACACAGATGAGGACCAAAATAACATGAAGACCAGTCATTTAAGCCAATGCAACATGAATCTTGAAGGTTTGAATAGGATTGGTTATGAACAATATGGAGTTTGGGTTTTCTGTGTTTTTATGATGACTGGTCTGTGTGAAAGCTGTTCTTACCACAGGCTGTTTAAAGAGATAGATGTAGTGACTATGAGTTTACGCACTCAATTTGTGGGTTGCTATTTAAAAACTTCGAGTCTAGCATCATTGTCGTCAACTTTTTGTCATTGCTTTGCTTTGTTTCTTAGACACTAGTTACCAAATTTGGAGGAGAGGGTGGAATTGCTTGGTGACAACACACACTTGCACAAAACAAAACAAAAACCTTAGAGCAATTCTTTTTTTTCTTTTTTTAGTTCAGTTCAACTTTCTTTATATACTGCAGCACCAAATCACAACAACATTCACCCCGAGGTGCTTTATATTGTAAGGTAAATACACTACGGTAATGCAACAATAACCAGAAGAAGTGAAAATGTGTGATGTTTTTAAAATAAGTCTACTGGGTTCACTCATCTAACCTAGACACATGCAAAATTAAGTAAGCAATTTAAACCCTTCGCTTGTACATGCATTGCTTCACTTCTGTGCATCTTTTGACTAATACAACAGGTCTGCAAATGTGTATCAGTGCCTATTCTGTCCTCCAGCCATTTGTAGGCGCTATTTGGAAAAAAAGGCAGAGCCAAAATCGTTTACGCATGCGCATATGGTCTGTTTTTAAACTTGAGGAGTGAGGCGGTAGACATTAACAACATTTGAAATTAATTGAGTTCATTACTTTTGTCCACAATAAATCGTTTCTCTGATGGATTTAGACGGTGGGACGTACGAGCCGGGATTTGTTGGCATACGGTTTTGTCAAGAATGGTGAGCGTTTGTCTGTTTTAGAGGACGTATACGTTGACGTAGCCGGCTAGCTAAGATAAGCTAGACGCACATTAACATAATATTGTATGAACTGAAGGAATACGTACGCATAATTGAAATGAAAACCCATTAACCACTTGGCTTTGTCTTCCAGTAACAACATGTTGTATCCTAAAGAAGACAAGGAGAACCGCATCCTGCTGTATGCCGTAAGTTTGTGCTCCTCACGTGTGTGTTAACCAATAAGTATTAGTGCTACTTTCTTTTAAGTTAGCTAATCCACGATACAGCAACACTCTTCTAACAGTCCGGATTATAAAACGAATGGTTAAAATTACAGCTTTAGTTTTAATTTTTCTTAGTTTGCTTATTTTACACCCCTTATGTTACAATCGGTGAATACAATCAGAGTTTATAGCACATTAAAAACTAGTTGACCAAAGTGCTGTAGACGCTATACAATGAATATGTGTATGTGTGTGTGTGTGTGTGTGTATATATATAAGAACTGAATAGCTGAATCCTTTGATTTTGGGACAAGGTTAACAAGCATCACTCACTTAGAGATGAAAGGGAAAGGAACCTTTCTGTCATGGTCAATAGTAGTGAGTGGAAAGATGTATGAAAATATGCTTTATCAGTTTGTTTGTAATCATCCCAAACCAATGCAATTACAGATTTTACACAGAATAATCTCAACCATGGACATAGTTTCAACCCCAGTCTTTTGCTTGAAATGCAAGGCAGAAATTAGTACCCTAACTCATTGTGTTTGGTGTTGTCATAAGCTGCAGACGTACTGGTCTAGTGTATGATTAGAAGTGAAAAATACATCGAGGCTGAAAACAGAACATCTTATGTTCATATCACGTTCAAAAGTCCAATGCTTTGTAAAACTTTGGAACCCTGTTTGATCTACTTGAAAACTGATGTCTACGATCTTGGTGTTGGGATTTTTTTTCTAAAGGTTGTGATAATGCTGGGCTGATTATTGCATATTATTGTTGCAGTTGCTGGTGTTTTATGTGAGACTAAACGAAATTAAATAATTTGATATATTACAAAATATAAGAAATAGCTCTAATATATACAAATAGCTTAATTATAAAAATCCAGAATATTACAGAATACAGAATTACCGAATTTTTAAATGCTGCAAAACAGCTGTAAAACTTTATTATTTTCACTGTAGAGGATGTAACTATTGCACGGTGTACTGTACATTAGTTGGAGGAGTTGTACAGGCAGGAGTGATTTCCTCTAGGACTGGGTATCATCACTGATTTCTAGAATCGATTCGATTCCGATTCACAAGGTCCCAATTCGATTCAATTTGATTCGATTCAATTTAAATCTGGGAAATTTTGCCTCAGACAGTCAGAAATATTATAATTCAGATCAGTACATTTACCTATTTTTGTATCTATAAAAAGGAAACTGACACTCGCAAGACTTTATCAAAGGTGTGAGCATCACAGCAGATGCCTTTGTGTCAAAGTAACTGAGGATAAAACACAGAAAAACATGAGGGTGATTTTCCTGGCCTGGGATTTTATAAAAATATTCTGCAGTAGATCAAAAACGAAAGAAAACCATTAATCAACTTATGAACATTACCTCTGAAGTTACAGCGGTTTTATTACAGACACAGCTAAACGTTTTGCATTTTGCATAATTTTAAAAAGTTTACATTTGTTCAGAAGCCTATTGAACAGCAGAAATTAGGTTTTCTTTTCGGAAGTAAGTAAAAGGGAAAAAAACAGCGGCCGACAGCGCTGTAAACAACGGTAGACTTGTGCGTAGCAAGCAAGCGAATAACGCAGAAAACAGATTTTTAGACGGGAAACTGTTCTTGAAGTACGGAGAGAAAGCGAGAGAGAGCTGTGCATGAAGTGTGGTGGAAGCAAAAACGGCAAAAGTCAGAGGGAATTCATGACGATGTTTTTGTGAAGCGTAGTTTGGATCTTCCTTTGCTGCTGGTTCAGTCAATATTGTTTGGAGAGAGATAAAACTAACAGCTTTAGAATCAGCGCAAAAAGGGCGTAAACACAAAGCGCGGACCCGCCGAAACATCAGAATCAGCGAGCTGTCGGCTTTCAGCTCGTGTCCGTGCCGTCGGGTGAGAAAGGCGACATCTCACTGATTCTGATCCGTCGGCGGGTCCGCGCTTTGTGTTTACATCTTTGTGCAGAATCCGTGTTCCTGCTCTCAGTTACTGTTTTAGCTGTTTGGTGGTTGTTGAAATTTAGTGAGGTTTAACCTGAGATTCTGGTGTTTCGGGCAAAATAAATTAATATTAAAAAAATCGGTTCAGGATTTTAATGAATCGATATCACGTTATCCAAGCTAGAATCGATTTTAATCGATAAATCGATTATCAAAACCCACCCCTAATTTCCTCTGTTGTTCAGTGGTGCATTTGGGTAATCTCAGTCTCTAACTAAACATTCTCCTGTTACTGGCCATGTCATGGAGTGGGTGCCAGGTATTGTTCAGCACTGGGAAACAGTAAATATAATTGGGTTGAAACAAAACAAAACAAAAAAACAACGTCATGTGGAGGGAGGTACGCCTTCACCTTACCAAGGAGCCCTCATTGAAAAAGGCTTGTCTTAACAGCAGATCTAAAAGCACAGTCAAATATCACACCAAGATTCCTTGCAACCAGGTGATAGTAAAAAGCTCAAAGACTGATGGAGCTCTCCTTTCCATCTTAATGATTGGGATGCCCCAAAAAAAAAAATTAATTAATTCTGGTTCGTTTTTGTTTTTTGACAAGTTTATCTCCATCTATGATTGAACATCACTTAGACAGTACTACCAGAGCCTGAATACAAGCTAATTATCTGCAAAGCAATGAAAGTCGATGCTGTACTTTTTAAAAATGGGTTCCAAAAAGAGAAATATATAATGAAATGGGACCTAATACAGAACCTTAAGGTACCCCAAGTGGTTACATAGATGATAAATACTAACCTAAGTGGACAGAGAAACTCCGGACTGACAAATAGTTATTTAAGACAGCGGTCACCAACCTTTTCTGCACCACGGACCGGTTTAATATCAGACAATATTTTCACAGATCGGCCTTTAAGGTGTTGCGGATAAATACAACAAATAAAATGACACAAAAGCTGGGTTATTTTGTAAATATAATAATTAAATGAGGATTTACTGTGTAATTGTGTAACTTCATTAGCAGCGTCCTCCTGAAATGGGCCAACAACATTGAGAGTGACGTCCTCCTCTCTGCCCCTTAATGCTCTCTGTTCGCTATGGTAACGTGTAAATATTGCTTTCAAAATAAGACACACAACTACAACACGGGAAAAGATCTGGGGAAACCAAGTTAACGATAAAAATCCTGAAAACTCTAAATTTCACACCCGAGCCTCAACTCTCGCGGCCCGATAATAAACGACTCCAAACGACCTCTGATTTAAGACATACATTTTATTGTAATGTATTGTATAAAACGTTGTAAAACCATATGTAATGGAAGAGTTTAAAGGAAGATTGTTGTGATACAAGAAGAGTACCACAATAAGTCTGTAATTATTGTACTGAATGTCCTGCTCTTTAACAAAAAAATATCTTGATCTCAAACAGTGCAGGAACTGTGACTACCAACAAGAGGCAGACAACAGCTGTATCTACGTCAATAAAATCACCCATGAGGTTGAGTAAGTAACCACAATACAACATAAATTAGCAAATGTTTTATTTCCTCAATTTGAATAATTCGTCATTTTCCATTGCAGACTGAGTCACACATTAAAGTGGGCGATAACTTCCTATTCAATCACTGCAGCACTTCTGAATGCAACCAAAACTGTTATGACATCTAGGGTTAAATGCGCTGTGTAGACCCATTCAGCCACACAGATTTGATTGATTTCTCCAAATATGCACAAAAGATTTTCTGTGTACAATTTCAGACAGTACAAAGCAGTGTTTTTATGTGTACTCACACATACTGAATGGTAGTGGTGCAACGGATCACGGTTGATCCGAAATCCGAACCAATCCCACTCCACGGTTCGGTACGCACGTGATCCGAAGATTCGAAAAAGAAAAAAAAAGTATGTGTATGGTGCGCATGGTCAGTCTGTCAAGCGGTAGTTATGGCCAGCGCTAGCGGTCCAAGTAGCGGAGCAGAGGAGTTTGTGGCATTTAAGCAGCCCTTTGCTGCCCAGTCCGACCGGGCTAAAGCTATTACTAACGCTAATGGGGTTTTTAGCTGCAGACGGGAGGCCGTCGTCTGTTGTGCAAAACAAGGGGTTTAAACTGTGATGAACGTGCTTGAGCCACGCTATGATATCTCGTTGCGCGTCCACTTCAGTGACAAGATCGTTCCAAGCATGTATGAGCAGGAGAAGTTTAAAGTTATGGCTGAACTGTCCCAGGCATCTTCTGTTGCTCAAACTACAAATGGGTGGAGCTCCAGGGCAACGGAAAGTCACGTGACCGTGACCGCTCGTTATCACAGCGGAGTGGTAGATACAAAGCCCTGTACTGCCCTATAGATTACATTAGATTAGATGAAACTTTATTTATCCCTCGGATGGGTTCCTCCGGGAAATTCAGTTTCCAGTAGCACAGCACCAACAGAAGTTGCAGAATGTGAGCAGAAATATACCATATATACACATTTATAAATACAGAGAATACAAAAGGGATAAATAGGAATTAGAATACAAGGGAACGGCACATTTTAAGTATTGTGAGTCTATTACACTGTTGGATATTAACAAAAACTATTGCACGGTGAAAAGGCACTACAGCTACTTGTTCCCCCCTCCTCTGTCCCCATTTCCCCTCCAGCGAGGAGTTAAACAGTTTGTTGGCGTGTGGGACAAAGGACTTTTTAAGTCTGCTGGTCCTTGACTTTGGGAGAAGCAACCTGTTACTGAACAGACTCCTCTGGTTGTTTATGGCTGTGTGCAGAGGATGCAGAGGCTGCCCAGCATGGTCCATAATGTCCATATTGCACCTTAATTTGTTTTTATATAAGTGCGTGGAATGAGTCTTCAGTTGAATGTTTTTTAATAGGGAAAATATACTTAAATAAGTAAACGGCGAGTAGAATTTTTGTCTTTTTTTTCTATTTTTGCTGATCCGAAAATTGATCCGATCCGTGACTTTAAAACCGTGATCCGATCCGAACCGTGAGATTTTTGATCCGTTGCGCCACTACTGAATGGCTAATCTTTAGGAAAAAACATTAGCATTTTTTGCATGTGGGCTTCCTTTTGTAGTGCGCACAGTACTAGAATTTTAGATTGCATTCATAGGTCATGTCAGTCGATGAGCTCTAAACCTCATGCTTTCATTTTTTTCCCAGTGAACTCACACAAATCATCGCTGATGTATCTCAGGACCCAACACTGCCAAGAACAGAAGACCACCCCTGCCCTAAGTAAGTTTTACCATACCTACTGACCTCCCTCAGCGCCCATGCTTCACCTCCTGTTGATGTTTTTAAGGGTATTTTGGGTCATTATCCTCTTCCGTTGTGAAGTGCTGTCCAATCAGTTTTTCAGGATTCAGCTGAATCCGAGCAGAGACTATAGCCTTGTTTGCTTAATCAATAAATTGCAGTGATCCAGTTCCACTAGCAGCTTTACATGCCCATGCCATAACACTGCCTCCACCATGTTTGACAAATAATGTGATATACTTCAGGTCATGAGCTACTACTTTTCTCTTCCCGTCATTCTGGTACAAATTCATTTTGGTTTCATGTGTCCAGATATTTTTTTCCCTGATGTGAGTGGGCTCTTTTAGAGCATGTGGCAAAATCGAATCTGGCTTTTTGCTTTTTGAGTGTAATCAGACGTTTAGACCATTTTGTGGAACCTCTGTATTTACATTCATGATAATAATCTCATGATCTTCCACTTTAGTTCTGACTGTATAATTGACCACCTGGCTGCAAAAATGCTTATCCAATTTTGGAGTAATTATGTTTTGTTGTTGTTTGTGTTTTTTTTTAAAGGTCTGTAATTCCTAAGTGCTTCTACTGCAAAATATTTATTAAAAGGCATCATGATTTGTAAAACGGCATTGTTACCCATACACTTTTTAAGTAGCAAGTGAAATGTGTAATTCTAAAAATAAGTGCAGAGTCAATAATTACTGACACAGCATACTTCCTTATTTAAGCAGCAGAGCGTTGTTTAATCTGCATGTCTTGAAACTGATTGGTGCACATAGTCATCAATCAGTGAGACTAACTGAGCGTATGGTCATGCAAAACGGATGGAGCGTAGATTACATCACTGGGGTCTCAGCGTAAAAGCATTATATTTAACCACATCCCTGCTCTCGTGTGTCTACATTTTATAATTACTTTGTCTCCTTGAGGCACACTAACAACATATCAAGTAATTATTTAGACGGTCACCGTAGACAGAGGAAATCTGGATAAAGGTTCAGCCTGCCCTGAAATAAACTGTTGGTGGTCATTGTAGGTTTCCACAAGCCATTTCAACTTTAATGGACTGTGGAATGAGATGTTGTGGCTCTGATGGTGGTAACACTTTTATAACGTTTTTCTTTCACCGTTTCTCTTCTCAGATGTGGTCACAAGGAGGCGGTGTTCTTCCAGTCTCACAGTATGAAGGCTGAGGTAATTGCAACCTATGCGCTTTCTCTATATCTGCACAAGCTGATATATATATATATATATATATATATATATATATATATATATAAATAAAATATAAAAAAATCTTTCCCCATGTCAAAAATACAAAGCTAATACATTCTTCTTAGCCCCTGCTTTTCAGAAGGCACCACATTATTAATCCAGAATATATATTTGAGAGAGGTATTTATTAAAATCGTTTGTTTTGACTGACACATTTTTGTGTGTTTCCCCACACAGGATGCTATGCGACTGTACTACGTGTGCACGGCGCCTCACTGTGGACACCGGTGGACAGAGTGAAGCCTTCTGATAATAAAGAGGTCTAGCACTTGCTTCTATGCTGTTGCTGTCAGCACTCGTACAGTATCAATCTGGGTCTGTGTCTACAGTGAATGCATTTGGCTTTATAAAATAGCAGCATTGCTGACCCCTCTGTTATTGTTGTATGGACACTCATATCTGTCACCATGTTGTGAATATAATGTCATCAGTTTTGCTGTTGTGCTTTTTAGCGCTTGTCATTTTCAAATGTGTATTGTTAGATTAAAACATGTTTTCAAATATCTCTTGAGTCTTAATAATTGTGAAACTCTTCATGCACTCCATCTCTGAGTGACACCCTGGCTACATTTTGAGAATCTTTTGTATAATAATAGTTATTTCGTTACATAATTAAGGTTATATCAAGACTAAGTAACACATAAATGTAAAACCAGGATACAACAGTTAATATAAAAGAGTTATTAGAGTTTGTTTGTTTGTTTTTAATGAATTACTCCTGATTTGGTCTGAGTCACTCAATCAGTATTTCTGGGTTTTTTGAGAATAGCAAGAATCAGTGATCAGATAATGCTCCTAAATATTTTTAACTATAGGCCGGGAAACCTCGCCAACTCGCACACAAGTTCACCTTCAAATCAAACCAACTGACTTCCAAGTAGAGAAGTCGGTATAGATATTCACTTCCTGTTTCCAGCCTAGACTGTTAATGATTAGTGGGGGTTAAAACCATGAAACACAAGACTGGTTGTGTGTTTTCCTTTGAGTCACAACAGCTGAAAATTTAGACCACAAATCACATGTAACCAGTGCACATCCCCAATATTCACAAAATGTCTTGAGACTGTAGCTGACTCATTCGCTTAATGCTGAACATATTCGCAGCAGAGATGAGCCAAATAAATGTACAGTTGGCAACTTTAATAAGAATTTGATAATGTAATCTACACGTCTTGTTATTTGGTTACAAACTCCATGTGGTTTTACCCATTATGTTATATATGTGTGTGTGTGTGTGTGTCAAGTGTGTTCATCTTTGGTAGCGATGAAAACCTATGATTTCTGTCCACAGTCTTGTTGTTGACAGAAATCCTAGGTTTCTGTTGTTGTTTTAAAGTAATTAAAGATAAATGCTGTACAATCATTCCACCCTGGAAAAAGAACAGTCCAAAGAAGTCATTCAAATCCCCAAAATTCCCCTGAAATTCATGGCAAGTTTTGGATTTAGAGGGTAATTTGCAATGAGTGGATACAAACTTCAGACCCGAGCTGTAGCTACAGGTCTGCTCTCAGTCCAACTGGGAAATGCATCTAATACATTACATTAACAAGTAAACGGGAGTAATTTTTGATGAGTCAAGTCAGTTTCTTAAAGCACCAGTGACACTTCATGGACTTTCTCAGTTTTCAGACTACTCCTAAATTTGAAGATCATGACACGGCTTGTCTTTTTTCCTCCGTGCTACTGATTTTGTAATGTTAGTTAGTAGTTATGCGTGTGAAAAATCAGAGGTTTTCTCTAGCTGTGCAACATTCAGGAAATACTGTGTTGTACTTCCTTCTTTTTTAAGCACGTATATTCCAGACATCTTGTTGGGCAACTGTAAATTATTGCTCGGCTGGTAAAACTAGTGGGAAAATAACTCGTGCTCATTAAGTACATAATAGGTGTACTTCCCAAAACCACACCCCTTGAAACAGGCTCTTTGATAAAGGAGCTGCACTACTTGCCACGAGTTAGTCTGCTTTGTGGGACGCCATGGACCGACAAGGTATGGAAACAGACAGCTTTGCACTAAGGATGGTTTCTGGTTTACTAATTAGATTTTCTTTTATGAATGCTGAGTATCAATTTGATTGATTTCAATCTGTTTCAGTGAGCATTGTTTCAAGGCAAGAGTGGGGAGCAGCCGCTGCCAAACAAACCAAGGCTCTGAAAGGACCTGCCCGAAGAGTTGTTATCCACCACACTGCCTACCCAAGCTGCAAAGGCCTGGCTGAGTGCAAAGCCAGCCTTGTCAGTATTCAGAGATACCACATGAAAGACAGAAAGTTTGATGATATTGGATACAAGTGAGTTCCTCTGTTAGTGCACAAGAACTGTGTGCAAATGTTTGGTTTTGTTATCAAAGCTTACCTGTACTTCTTCAATGTTTAGTTTTCTTGTTGCTGGAGATGGGACTGTGTTCGAGGGTCGTGGCTGGGGTGTGATGGGCGCACATGCCAAGGACCACAACAGTGACTCACTGGGAATTGCCTTCATGGGGAATTTCAACAGTAAGCACTCCTTATTTTGTGTGTATCATATACAAGAGCATGTTGTTCAGGGTGTAGACATAAAATGATGAGGCTGGGCCTGTGTGTGCAATACAAACGTTAATCTTTATTTAGTAACCGCACCTTGTATCATAGGAAAAGATCATAAAAGCAGGGTAATTTTAATACAACAAGCACACACACACACATTGGATATTGCACATTATTCTCCATATAATGATAAAGCTACTTCTTGTTTTCATTGCAGATGAGACGCCGAGTGAAAAAGCAGTCGTTGCGGTGAAACAGCTGCTGCAGTCTGGAGTTTCCGCAGGATTTCTACAGCCTGGGTTTGGCCTGTATGGACACAGAGATCTGGGAAACACAGAGTGTCCAGGAGAAAAGCTTTACGCCGCACTGCCACGACTGAGGAGCACGTCGTGAACCTCGCAGACGATTTGTCAGTGTTTTGAGGAGAAATTGCACCCCTTCCTTAAATTGCACACAGACCCCATGACCAGCTTCTGTGAAGTAAGCAAGGTGTTAGGAGGAAGAAGCTTTCTAGATCCGACACTAATGCTCAGGTTTCTTTTTTCCTCGTCACATTATATGCAAATTATTTGCACATTATTATATTTTTTATTATCTGTTAGCAGGAAGAGTCTGTTTTCACAGCCTGTCAGAGCTTTCTTTTACAGCAGAGGGAGCCGTTGCATGGGATGAGAATAACGCAGGCTTTATCTGTTTAGAAGTGCAACTGGAAACTCAATGATTAATTGGTTAAGAATTGACAAAAAGTCTTATAATTTAAAAGCTATGATTCTTATAATTGCTGTGTGATGTCAACATATAGAAAGCACCGTAAAGATTTCAAATTGTGTCACATTTGTTGCATCTTCGAGATCAGCAGACTAAGCTGAAGATCAAAGTAAAAGAAAATTCTATATAGAGCTATTTAAAACTTAGTGCTGACAACATATAGGCATATAGGGAATAATATATGGGGATTCTAAGTTATTGTGGACCTCTGACCTCTTCTACAAGGTCAAATTTTTATAAAATGTCTTGTATCTTTAAAGTTGTACTTAAAATTCTGCTGCCTTTGTTTGTATCGGCAACAATCAGGAAATAACTCAGGTGTATGGGGATTCGAAATATCACATTATAGTTTGGCTTTTAAATTTCACATCCGCCTTTCTTTTATGCTGACCTCAGAAATGTGTTTTATATTTAAAGAGAGAATTGAGACAAAGACAATGAGCTTCCTAGTTAGTTAGAAATATATTGTAGTATCCTATTATATAATAAGTTATTCATGTCCCATTATTTACAAATCAGTACCTATTATTCATTATCTACTTCTCTAAAATGTAATGTAAATGTACAAAGTAAACATCTGTCAAATTTCTCTTAACTAATTTTTTCTTAAAGGACGTTTAAAAAGAACAAAGAAAATAAAAAGAATACAATAAAAACACAATATTGTTCCTTTAAAAGTTAAAAACACACAAACTGAGCTGTCTTGGCAGAGGTTTGCAGTCTCAGAGTGCTTCTTTTTATTACTCGATTCATTGTTTGTTTGATTTTTTTTTTACGTATGCGAGGAATTTTCTCTTTTTCTCTATCACAAACACCACACAGGGTGAAGGGGTTTTTTTTGTATGTAGTTAGAATAGTTAATGATAATGATATTATCACAATATCTGTAAGAAATTCCAAGAAGCTACTTGTCTAAGCTATCTTTTAGTTTGTTTATTGAGTGTTTTGTTTCGTTTTTGGCAAACAGATTAAAGTTAAAATAACAGTTGCAGAAGCCCATGAGACTGTAGCCATAACTGTGCAAAAAGAACAACTACACCTCAAGGTAATGTAAACTAAAGGTGAACAAGACCAAACATCTGCCACTCAGGTGAAATAATCACTTGCAAGAGGCAGAAAAAAGAACGTTTGTGTGCGAGACCACGGGCTCACAAAAATAGAATATGTGTATTATTAAAATAATAATAGAGTTTTTTATCACAGTTAGCTATGCTGGCATATCGCAGCAACACTTGTTAAACCGCAGAATAATTATTAAGTATATTATTGAACAACAAACAATCTTTACAAGTCCTGTTTTCTCATGCAAATGTCCTTCAAATATCTCTGCAAAAAACACTGTAAACAACACAAGATATGGAATCAAGGGCATTGTAAGTGCTGAAACAACAATGCATGCTTTCTGCAGTGCCAGAAACATTCCCAACAAGTGCTCACTTGTGCAGCACACAGATTATGGAGGAGGGCCCTATCAAACAGGCTAAATGGCAAAGGTATTAGACTGTATGACTAATCCTTGTCTTCATGACTAATATATAGTAGACTTTATTGTTGTCAATGATCAGTGTAACTGAACAAGATGCTAGGGCACAGCTACAGTGAAAGTTCAATGTGTTCAGACAGGGAAGGGAAGTGCTGTGTAAGTTCTAATAGATTCATCAAATTAAATGGATTTCTTTCTTCTGTGAGAAGATGTTACAGGAAAAATGATTCTATGTTTCTTTACCTTCTTTTAAATGTACAAAGATGCCTTTTGTCTGCCCTCTGCCTATGGTTAGATTAGTTTAGAATTATCTTTTTAGACTTTCCCAGCAAACACATCTTGTTTCTGGGACATATTGTTTTAGATTGTTTTATCTTCCCTAGCTCTCTGCTGACGAGACTAGCACCATATATGGAGTTGTTTTATTTTATCTGTTTATTATTTGTTATCCTGTTCTCACTGTCTCTGTGCTCTGTGCCTATAAAAATTACCAAGCCACTGTGCATGGGGTGAGTTGTTCTTAGCAGCTCACCCGTGTACACGTTTGATAAAGAAAGTAACTTTGTCTCATTGTGTCTTTATTTCTCCTGGGTCTTTTACAGAGTTTTCCCCCAACATTTCTTGGTCCTTCGGAGCCGGAGCGCCTCCATCGTGTCCCATCTCCGTGACCAGTCCACGTTGTTCGTCTGTCGACAGCCCACACACTAGGTGTGTGGTCAAAGACCAAGGGCGTTAAATTCGAGTCTTGGCCAACGTTCTAGAAAGCGACCCACGGTGGTGGGGCCCGATCGAGGTGGACCAGACCCGGCGACACTGACCAGGTAGATACAGACACACTGACACAATCTTGCGTAAAAACGTATTTTAAATTCAGGGAATTTAAAATAGCGAAAGTAGCTCGTCGCGACTGGAAGCTCCCCACCTCTGTGGGTTTAAAGTAGCTCGTCGGCTGGTAGCTTGGAGCTCGTCGACTGGAAGCTCCCCACTTCTGTGGGTTAGGTTTGGAGCTCTGGGTAGCTCCCCCAGCTGGGTCTAGGGAATAAGTAGCTCGTCTACAGAAAGACTGGCAGCTCCCCTTATGATAAGGGTTCCGATCGCGCGAATAAGTGTGAATGTGAATGTATGTGTGTGTATTGTTTTAATTAACGGAGCAAGCTGAATTTTCACGGTCCAATAACAGACTGAGCTGCTCCTCCTGTGTTTTTTCTTTTACTGCTGTTCACTGACGTGCTGGTGAGTTGAGAGAACGGTCGAGTTCCGTCTCGTAAAGTTCACACCGCTTTTGGAAATAGTCCGAAAGTAGAAGGGCGTGTGAGCAACCACTCTCGTCTCTAATACCAGCGAAGGTGATAGCAGCTGTATTGTGTATATATTACTTAAACAAAAATAAGTAAATACATAAATAAGATGGGTAATCAAGCAAGTGAAATTAAAACTCATTCCTGCTGACGAGCAGTGGTGAGAAAAGAAAAGTCCAGACGCCGGACAAAAACAGAGAGAGATTTAAGAAAACAAAATATAAACAGTCAGAAGAACAGAATCCAACTGCCAGTTTAGTAAAACCAGAAGACGAGACACTGTGCAGTGTCCACAATCCTTTTAGTAAACCATCACTCATTCCTGCAGCCGCATGTGCAGCAACACCCATATCAGGAAGAACATAATAATCCCTTATTAAGTGAAAACTAGAGATCAAAGTAGTTTGAGTTAGTTTAAAAGGGTTGAAAACAGACCCCACTGAGTAGATATAAATATAAAAAGTACGAAATAAAGATAAACAAAGGGAAAATTACAGTAGAAATTATCTTTAGAGTATTTGAAATTAATAATAGCAAGGATAACAACCTGTAAAGTGATATTATCAATGAAACACAGTTGGCATGATGACCATGCCCACAATGTATAAAATGAATATAAAGCAAATAATTCACACGAAAATATTTTAATAACATAAATAAAGTATATTAAGACTGTGTCATTGTTCAGCCAAGGACAGTGTGTGAAAAGGTAACTGTCTCCATCCTGGGAAAAGGATGATTCTGCAGGTCATCTGAAGCCCTTGATGGATACAAAATAAAATATAAACTAGAAAAATTTGCATTTCCTGCGAAAATGCTGTGTGGATGCCTTAACGCTGAAGATGTCTGCTGAAAAAAGCTGAAAAAGTTGAAAAACAAAACAAAAAACATTGCCCTGAGCAGGATTTGAACCTGGCCCTTCTGGTCTAAAGGCAGCGATTCGCCTCACTGCACCAAACTCATTCACACAAAGAACAGGTGGAGAGAGTGACAATTGTGGTGAAATTAGCAGAAGCTGCTTAGAATTGTGCTGATAAGAGGTGAAAAAGCTAAACATTTGGCAGAAAAGAGGTGAATCAGAAGAATTTCTGCTGAAAAGAGGCAAAGAAGCAAAAAGATGAGCTGAAAAGAGGTGTAGAAGCAGAAGTGCTTGCTGAAGATGGCTGTATGTGTAATGACACACTGGAGAGCAGTGACACACAACTGTCACAGGTAGGATTCAAACCTCTGCCACCGGGTCTCACGGCAGATGCCCTACCCGCTGAGCCAAATGAGTTCTGGTCACAAGCAAAGATATGATGAGAGGGACAATGTGCACTGTGGAGCAGAAGCTCAAATTAGCAGAAAAGAGGTGAAGAGGAAGAACTTTGTTGTGAAATGAGGTAAAGAAACTGAAATTTGTGCTTAAAACAAGTGAAAAAGCTGAACTCTGAAATCCTGCTAAAACAGCAGAAGAGGCTGATATTTTTCAGCTACTCATTGAGCCAAACTGGTTCTCACGTAACTGAAAAAAGGTGGAAAAGCTTACAATTCTAATGAAAACAGCAGAAGAGGCTGAGATTTGTGCTGATAAGAGGTGAAAATGCTGAACGAATCAGAGGTACTGCTTCTGTCTGCTTCATCAGGCTGTGTACTTGTATGTGTTTCTGCCATAGACTGTTAACAAGAATCTGAGGTCCATATTAGAAAAGCTGCTAAAATCATTAAACTTTGCAGAATTGTAATAAATTATCAATATGAATTACCGGTCTGTGATAGTGTATAAATTTGTACTCAAAAACTAGGTGGGATAGAAGCATAATTCTTGCACTGGGTGAATCAGCGGACTTTGGTGTACTTTGACTGCGATTTACATAGCTCTTTGTATCTCCGTGGCGGAGACATGACGAGAGAAGAAATGGCTTAATTTTCGGAGTTTGAAAAATGAGAGGAGGACAGATTTCCACCCCTCAAACATGTTTTTGCAGAAACACTGTAATTTCGCTTAAATAGTATGAAATAGCAGTAATACTATGATTTGGCAGAAATACTACTTTTTAGCACAAATACTATTGTACAGAATGGTGTACGTCAGTTTAATGCTGGGTGGTGCTGCAATAGTAACTATCCTCGGTCGGAAGGAGAGGCTGACATCCAGGGATTAGATTACCACAGGTGGAGTTTATTGGCGGTCAGATGGATGGTACAGGGAGGCATGGCATACAGTAGGAGGATGTGGAGAGGTGATATGGTGTGGTTTCTATGATTAAGAAAACTGGCAACAAATTCCTCCACTACAAATCAGTCTGATACCACTTCTTACAGGGTTCACGTTTACTAAGGCACTACCCAAAATGCGCCACAAGAGGGCACTCCAACACAAGAGATGACCTATTTACACTGTAAACACCCCCTACTTAGCCACTACATACTACAGTGATATTACAGTATACAAATTCACACAAATACTATGATTTGGCAGAAATACTATGACTTAGTAGTAATACTATAACATAACAGTTCAATGTTCTTGCACAAATACCACAATATGGCAGAAATACTATGTTTTAGCATAAATACTGTGATTTGGTATAAATACTACGATTTGGCACACATACTATATTCCGCAGATACACTATAACATAACAGATATTCTACGACTTAGTAGTAATACTATAACATAACAGAATTATTAATTGGGCACAAATACCACAATTTGGCAAAAATACTATGATTGGGTACAAATACTATGATTTGGCAATAATACTGCATTTTAACACAACTACTGAGATTTGATTGAAATACTATGATTTAGAAGAAATACTATTACTCCATACAAATACGATGCTTTGGGACAAATACTATGTTTTGGCAGAAATACTATGCCTTAGTAGTAATACTATAACATAAGAGATATACTATGGTTTTGCAGACATACTATGTTTTTGCACAAATACCATGATTTGGAACAAATGCTATGAATTAGCAGAAATACTAAGATTGGGTACAAATACTATGATTTGGCAATAATACTGCGTTTTAACAACAACTACTGAGATTTGATTGAAATACTATGACTCCATACAAATACGATGCTTTGGCACAAATACTATGATTTGGCAGAAATATTATGACTTAGTAGTAATACTATAACATAACAGATTTCCTAAAAAAACTATGAAATTGCAGTAATTCTATGACTTGGCAGAGATAATACGTTTTAGCACAAATACTATAACAACGCAGAAATACTATGACTTAGTAGTAATACTATAACATAACAGTTCAATGTTCTTGCACAAATGCCACAATATGGCAGAAATACTATGTTTTAGCACAAATACTACGATTTGGCACACATACTATATTCCGCAGATACACTATAACATAACAGATATTCTACGACTTAGTAGTAATACTATAACATAACAGAATTATTAATTGGGCACAAATACCACGATTTGGCAAAAATACCATGATTCGACACAAATACGATGACATGGCAAAAATACTATGATTGGGTACAACTACTATGATTTGGCAATAATACTGCATTTTAACACAACTACTGAGATTTGATTGAAATACTATGATTTAGAAGAAATACTATTACTCCATACAAATACGATGCTTTGGAAGAAATACTATGTTTTGGTTCCAATACTATGATGTGCAACAAATACTATGATTTGGCACAAGTACTATGATTTAGTACAAAATACTATGATTTGGCAGAAATACTATGCCTTAGTAGTAATACTATAACATAAGAGATATACTATGGTTTTGCAGACATACTATGTTATTGCACAAATACCATGATTTGGCACAAATGCTATGATTTAGCAGAAATACTATGATTGGGTACAAATACTATGATTTGGCAATAATACTGCGTTTTAACAACAACTACTGAGATTTGATTGAAATACTATGATTTAGAAGAAATACTATGACTCCATACAAATACGATGCTTTGGCACAAATACTATGATTTGGCACAAGTACTATGATTTAGTACAAATACTATGATGGGGCAGAAGTACTATGTTTCAGTACAAATACTATGATTTGGCAGGAATACTGTGATTTGGCAGAAATACTCTGATTTAGCAGAAGTACTATCTTTTGGTAGAAATTCCTGATAAAAGGTACTATTTCTGCTTTTAAGCAGAAATACTGTAATTTGGCATAAATACTATAATTTGGGATAAATACTATGATTTGGCACATATAATATATTCAGCACATATATTATAAAATAACAGAAATATTATGATTTGGCCCCAAAACCATGATTTTGCACAAATACCATGATTTTGCAAAAATACTATGATTTTTCAAAAATACTATGATTTAGCAGAAGTACTAAGATGTAGCAGAAGTACTTTGTTTTAGCAGAAATACTATGATTGAGGAGTAATACCTAAACATAGGAGAAATATTGATACACAGACACACATACACAGAGAGTAAAGGGAACAGGAGCTGTTGAGAGTCTGGGCTTGGTATATGTAGGTCAGTTAAATTAGCTGCACCTGCTGTAGTCAGCCCTTACACACACAGAGACAGAGAGAGGTGTGAGTTTTCTTCAGTGTATTTCTGACATTCAGGATTCCCCTCGAACAAATGGCCATAATTTCCTAACCGTAGAGGCTAGAACGGTCATTCAGACATTGTTTTATTCAGAAGAGATGGGGGAATCTTCAGGTCTTCATAATTCAGAGATAAAATATAAATTATTAAAGATATATGACTTGTAATACACTGTAACTGAGTAGAGGCGAAGCAAAAACTGCCTTGACTTGCTCTCAAACAACCTTTGGTAACTCTAAATCTATATGGAGCATCAAAATCATTCTTTCACCGTAAGAAACAGCAGGCTTTGGTGAACAGTCATGGAAATTTTCAGGGCTCTGTGGAAATCCATCAAAAAGATATGACGAGAGAAAAAAGTGGTTCATTTCCAGAGATTGAAATCTGATGAAATCTGAGCGAGGGACAAATTTCCTACCCTCAAACAAGTCCAACTCATTTCAGAACGGTAATAGGTGAGAAAGAAATTCTTGAATTGTGAGCGTCAGGAGTGTCTGAAGATATACGGGGACAAGCATCATGTCTTAACTTTGCTTCGTTAAGGAGATATGACAATTTGAAAATGCCTCTCATTACAGAAATCCAGCGGTGATTTTGAACAAACTCTCCATTGAGTTTATATGGAGAGTTTTCACACTTTGTGTTACTCTGAGGAGATTTGCAAAATATCTATGAGTCCCACAACAATGATAGGGACATTTTCTGAAAGCCAGCAAAAATACCTACGTTTTGATGTATAATTTGTGGGGCTTGAGTGGAAATTGAGCGAGCAGCAAGAAGTTGTTTGGACATGAAGAGAAAATTCAAACAGTTTCACTGTCCCCTCTGACTTAATTGCATAGCAACCATAGCAACGCATGTATTTTCTGAAAAATCACAATTTTGCAACTGAAGACTTAAAGAGAGATAAGATGAAAACGGTAGAAGATCTGAAAAAGCTGAATCATACAGGAATAGCCCAATCATTTGAGAACGTTTTAAAGTTTGAATGGAGTTTCTAGGTGAAAGTATGAGGCAGTAGTTAAGTTTCAAAGACAAGAACGTTTTAGCAGAATTGTGGAAGTTTCCCATTCATTTCAATGGGACAAATTAAAGGAAAAAAGTGTAATATTTTAAAAAGTATAATAGCAATAAACACCAAAAGTCATAGCCGGCATTAGCAGAAAGAGCAGAACAGTTTAGAGTTTGAACGGTGAAAATAGCACAAAAATTGTGGAAGTAGATCCACGGCGAAAAGTGTACGGAAACACCCGGAATAATAAAGAATAAAGAGAAACAGGAACTCAATAGTGTGGATGCCTATTAAGGCATCCACACAATAATAATAAAGAACTAGAAAAATTTGCATTTCCTGCGAAAATGCAGTGTGGATGCTTAAAGCTGAAGCTGTATGCAAAAAGTAGCTGAAAAAGCTGAAAAGTTGCAGAAATTGTAAAAACTTTGCAGAAGCAAAAGAAGTTTGCTAAAATGGAATAACTTAGCAGAACTGCAATATCTTAGAGGAAACATAATACTTGGCAGAAATACAATAGCATAGCAGAATTTAGCAGAAATATTGTAACTTACCAGAAACATGATAACTTCTCAAAAATACAAGAATTTAGGAGAAATAGTATAAGATAACAGAAAGAATATATTTAGCCAAAAATACTTAAACATTACAGAAACACTATGATTTAGAAAAATAGTACAACAGAGCAGAAATATTGTGATTTACCAGAGACACTGTGATGAACTATGAATATTGTAATTTTAAATTGAGACTATGTTTTAGCACAAATATTATAATTTGGCAGAAATACTATAATTTAGCAGAAATACTATATTAAGCACAAATCCTATAAAAAGCAGAAATGGTATGATTAAGCACAAATACTACATTTAGTAGAAATACTTTGTTTTAGCACAAATCCCATAAAAAGCAGAAATACTGTACTATGATTTAGTAGAAAAACTATAATTAATCAGAAATACTAAATTTAGCAGAAATACTATATTAAGCACAAATCCTATGAAAAGCAGAAATAGTATGATTAAGCATAAATACTACATTTAGCAGAAATACTATATTAAGCACAAATCTTATAAAAAGCATAAATACTATATTAAGCACAAATCCTATAAAAAGCAGAAATACTATGATTAAGCATAAATACTACATTTAGTAGAAATACTATATTAAGCACAAATCTTATAAAAAGCAGAAATACTATAATTTAGCAGAAATACTATATTAAGCACAAATCCTATAAAAAGCAGAAATACTATATTAAGCACAAATTCTATAAAAAGCAGAAATACTATATTAAGCACAAATCTTATAAAAAGCAGAAATACTATATTAAGCACAAATCCTATAAAAGCAGAAATAGTATATTAAGCACAAATCTTATGAAATAGCAGAAACAGTATGATTTAGCACAATAGTAATAAGTTAAACAGAAAAATTGGAAAAGCAAAATGGACAGCTGAAAAAATGCTGAACATGCTGAGGGTCCCTCAAATATACTTGTTAAATGAAAAAATCAGCATAAAAATGCACAGGGAGAGAGAAGTAAGTTTCTAGGTCAGCCTGGGAGCTGCTGAATTTGAATCCACCAATCAGAGAGCCTGTGTACTTTTTCCCGCCAAAACAGGTGCATCTTTTTACACACGCAGCAGAGAGAGGCACAGGATTATTGCAGCCTATTTCTCATAGTGAGGACTCCCCTCAAACAAATGACCATAATTTCCAAACCGTAGGGGCTAGAGCGGTCATTCTTACACCGTTTTGTTCAGAAGAGATGGGGGAATCTTCCAGTGTTAACAATTTATCAATAAAATGTGAATTTTTAGAGATATACGACATGGATGACTTGTTGACTTAGAAGCCACGAATTCCCCCAATATGCAAATTTGAATGCCTGAGGCCACATATATGATTGGCTGGCTGGGAAGCTGTGCAGGCCCTGATTTGTGGATTTGAATTCCTCAGCCCTCAGATATGATTGGCTGGCTTAGAAGCCATGAAGGCCCCAATATGCAAATTTGAATGCCTCAGGACACTTATATGATTGGCTGGGAAACCGTGCAGGCCCTGATTTGAAAATTTGAATGTCTCAGTCCTCACAGAGGATTGGCTGCCTGGGGACCTGGCAGAAATATATAGAAATACTATGATTAAGCATAAATACTACATTTAGTAGAAATACTATGTTTTAGCACAAATACTATAAAAAGCAGAAATACTATAATTTAGCAGAAATACTATATTAAGCACAAATCCTATAAAAAGCAGAAATACTATATTAAGCACAAATTCTATAAAAAGCAGAAATACTATATTAAGCACAAATTCTATAAAAAGCAGAAATACTATATTAAGCACAAATCCTATTAAAAGCAGAAATACTATATTAAGCACAAATCTTATGAAATAGCAGAAACAGTATGATTTAGCACAATAGTAATAAGTTAAACAGAAAAATTAGAAAAGCAAAATGGACAGCTGAAAAAATGCTGAACATGCTGAGGGTCCCTCAAATATACTTGTTAAATGAAAAAATCAGCAAAAAAATGCACAGGGAGAGAGAAGTAAGTTTCTAGGTCAGCCTGGGAGCTGCTGAATTTGAATCCACCAATCAGAGAGCCTGTGTACTTTTTCCCGCCAAAACAGGTGCATCTTTTTACACACGCAGCAGAGAGAGGCACAGGATTATTGCAGCCTATTTCTCATAGTGAGGACTCCCCTCAAACAAATGACCATAATTTCCAAACCGTAGGGGCTAGAGCGGTCATTCTTACACCGTTTTGTTCAGAAGAGATGGGGGAATCTTCCAGTGTTAACAATTTATCATTAAAATGTGAATTTTTAGAGATATACGACATGGATGACTTGTTGACTTAGAAGCCACGAATTCCCCCAATATGCAAATTTGAATGCCTGAGGCCACATATATGATTGGCTGCCTGGGAAGCCGTGCAGGCCCTGATTTGTGGATTTGAATTCCTCAGCCCTCAGATATGATTGGCTGGCTTAGAAGCCATGAAGGCCCCAATATGCAAATTTGAATGCCTCAGGACACATATATGATTGGCTGGGAAACCGTGCAGGCCCTGATTTGAAAATTTGAATG
Source organism: Rhamphochromis longiceps (assembly GCF_057381845.1). Taxonomy (NCBI): domain Eukaryota; kingdom Metazoa; phylum Chordata; class Actinopteri; order Cichliformes; family Cichlidae; genus Rhamphochromis; species Rhamphochromis longiceps. Next base: position 17,146,855 of record NC_140570.1, on the reverse strand, counting down.
TCTAAGTCCTCACAGAGGATTGGCTGCCTGGGGACCTGGCAGAAATATATAGAAATACTATGATTAAGCATAAATACTACATTTAGTAGAAATACTATGTTTTAGCACAAATACTATAAAAAGCAGAAATACTATAATTTAGCAGAAATACTATATTAAGCACAAATCCTATAAAAAGCAGAAATAGTATGATTAAGCATAAATACTACATTTAGTAGAAATACTATGTTTTAGCACAAATAGTATAAAAAGCAGAAATATTATAATTTAGCACAAATAGTATAAAAAGCAGAAATATTATAATTTAGCACAAATAGTATAAAAAGCAGAAATATTATAATTTAGCACAAATAGTATAAAAAGCAGAAATACTACATTTAGTAGAAATACTATGTTTTAGCACAAATAGTATAAAAAGCAGAAATATTATAATTTAGCACAAATAGTATAAAAAGCAGAAATATTATAATTTAGCACAAATAGTATAAAAAGCAGAAATATTATAATTTAGCACAAATAGTATAAAAAGCAGAAATACTACATTTAGTAGAAATACTATGTTTTAGCACAAATAGTATAATAAAGCAGAAATACTATAATTTAGCAGAAATACTGTATTTAGCACAAGTACCGAAAAGTACCAGAAATACTATGATTTAGCAGAATAGCAATAACTTACAAAATTACAAATATGGAGGCATATTGAAACAGAAATGCAGAGAGGGACACACAAACACAGGCTCTAATCCAGTCAATCAGTCTAACTATATTCAATTTAAATCCTACAATGACATGCTGCCAAATAAGGGTAGGGTTCTCTCTCTCCCACTAAACACACACACACACACACACACACACACACACACACACACACACACACACACACACACACACACACACACACAGACAGACACAGAGGGAGAGAGCTGCCGAATTTAAATCCACCAATCAGAGTGGCTGTTTACGTTTTCCCGCCAAAAAAGGTGCATCTTTTTACACACGCAGCAGAGAGAGGCACAGGATTATTGCAGCCTATTTCTCATAGTGACGACTCCCCTCAAACAAATGACCATAATTTCCTAACCGTAGAGGCTAGAACGGTCATTCTTACACCGTTTTGTTCAGAAGACATGGGGGAATCTTCCAGTGTTTACAATTTATCATTAAAATATGAATTATTAAAGATATTTGACTTGTAATGCACCATAACTGAGTAGAGCGAAGCAAAAACTGCCTTGACTTGCCCTCAAACAACGCTTTGTAACTTGAAATCTATTTGGAGTATCGATATCATTCTTTCACCGTAAGAGACAGCAGGCTTTGGTGAACAATCATGGAAATTTTCAGGTCTCTGTGGAAATCCAACAAAAAGTTATGACGAGAGAAAAAAGTGGTTCATTTCCAGACTTTGAAATCTGAAGAAATCTGAGCGAAGGACGAATTTCCTACCCTCAAACAAGTCCAACTCATTTCAGAACGGTAATAGTTGAGAAAGAAATTCTTGAATTGTGAGCGTCAGGAGTGTCTGAAGATATGCCGGGACAAGCCTCATGTCTTAACTTTGCTTCGTTAAGGAGATATGACGATTCGAATATGCCTCTCATTACAGAAATGCAGCGGTGATTTTGAACAAACTCTCCATTGACTTTATATGGAGAGTTTTCTGACCTTGTGTTAGTCTGAGGAGATTTGCGAAAGTTCTATGAATACCACAACAATGATAGTGACATTTTCTGAAAGCCAGAAAAAATACCTACGTTTTGATGTATAATTTGTGGAAGTTGAGTGAATATTGAGCAAGTAGCAAACAGTTGTTCGGACATGAAGAGAAGACTGCAAAAGCTTCAGTGGCACACTGGAAGCCAAGAGCATAGCAACCATAACAACGCATGTATTTTGTGAAAAATCACAATTTTGCAACTCAAAACTTTAAGAGGCATAAAAGTAAAACAGTAAAAGATTTGAAAAAGCTGAATCATACCTGAATAGCCCAATAATTTGTGAACATTTTAAAATTTGAATGGTTGTTCTAGGTGAAAGTATGAGGAAGTAGTTAAGTTTCAAAAACAAGCAAATTTTAGCAGAATTGCTGAAGTTTCCCATTCATTTCAATGGGACAAATTAAAGGAAAAAAGTGGAATATTTTAAAAAGTATAATAGTTAAAAATAGCAAAAGTCATAGCCGGAAAGAGCAAAAATAGCAGAATAGTTTAAAATTTGAACGGTGAAAATCGGCTGAAAATTGTGGAAGTAGTTCTACGGCGAAAAGTGTACGGAAGTCCTAAGAATAATAATAACTAGAAAAATTTGCATTTCCTGCGAAAATGCAGTGTGGATGCTTAAAGCTGAAGCTGTATGCAAAAACTAGCTGAAAAAGCTGAAAAGTTGCAGAAATTGTAAAAACTTTGCAGAAGCAAAAGAAGTTTGCTAAAATGGAATAACTTAGCAGAACTGCAATATCTTAGAGGAAACATAATACTTGGCAGAAATACAATAGCATAGCAGAATTTAGCAGAAATATTGTAACTTACCAGAAACATGATAACTTCTCAAAAATACAAGAATTTAGGAGAAATAGTATAAGATAACAGAAAGAATATATTTAGCCAAAAATACTTAAACATTACAGAAACACTATGATTTAGAAAAATAGTACAACAGAGCAGAAATATTGTGATTTACCAGAGACACTGTGATGAACTATGAATATTGTAATTTTAAATTAAGACTATGTTTTAGCACAAATATTATAATTTGGCAGAAATACTATAATTAATCAGAAATACTACATTTAGCAGAAATACTATATTAAGCACAAATCCTATGAAAAGCAGAAATAGTATGATTAAGCATGAATACTACATTTAGCAGAAATACTATATTAAGCACAAATCTTATAAAAAGCAGAAATACTATATTAAGCACAAATCCTATAAAAGCAGAAATAGTATGATTAAGCATGAATACTACATTTAGCAGAAATACTATATTAAGCACAAATCTTATTAAAAGCAGAAATACTATATTAAACACAAATCTTATAAAATAGCAGAAATAGTATGATTTAGCACAATAGTAATAAGTTAAACAGAAAAATTGGAAAAGCAAAATGGACAGCTGAAAAAATGCTGAACATGCTGAGGGTCCCTCAAATATACTAGTTAAATGACAAAAATCTGCAAAAAAATTTATGACAGCCACACAATTACAAATATGCACACATGAGGAAACACACATGCACAGAGAGACACACACACAAGATCCAATTCAGTCAACCAGTCTAACTATATTCAATTTAAATCCTACAATGACATGCTGCCAAATAAGGGCAGGGTCCTCTCTCTCCCACTAAACACACACACACACACACACACACACACACACAGACAGACACAGAGGGAGAGAGCTGCCGAATTTAAATCCACCAATCAGAGTGGCTGTTTACGTTTTCCCGCCAAAACAGGTGCATCTTTTTACACACGCAGCACAGAGAGGCACAGGATTATTGCAGCCTATTTCTCATAGTGAGGACTCCCCACAAACAAATGACCATAATTTCCTAACCGTAGGGGCTAGAGCGGTCATTCTTACACTGTTTTGTTCAGAAGAGATGGGGGAATCTTCCAGTGTTAACAATTTATCATTAAAATGTGAATTTTTAGAGATATACGACATGGATGACTTGTTGACTTAGAAGCCACGAATTCCCCAATATGCAAATTTGAATGCCTGAGGCCACATATATGATTGGCTGCCTGGGAAGCCGTGCAGGCCCTGATTTGTGGATTTGAATTCCTCAGCCCTCAGATATGATTGGCTGGCTTAGAAGCCTTGAAGGCCCCAATATGCAAATTTGAATGCCTCAGGACACATATATGATTGGCTGGAAAACCGTGCAGGCCCTGATTTGAAAATTTGAATGTCTAAGTCCTCACAGAGGATTGGCTGCCTGGGCACCTGGCAGAAATATATAGAAATACTATGATTAAGCATAAATACTACATTTAGTAGAAATACTATGTTTTAGCACAAGTACTATAAAAAGCAGAAATACTATAATTTAGCAGAAATACTATATTAAGCACAAATCCTATAAAAAGCAGAAATAGGATGATTAAGCATAAACACTACATTTAGTAGAAATATTATGTTTGAGCAAAAATCCTATAAAAAGCAGAAATACTATATTAGGCACAAATCCCATAAAAAGCAGAAATAGTATGATTAAGCATAAATACTACATTTAGTAGAAATACTATGTTTTAGCACAAATAGTATAAAAAGCAGAAATACTGTAATTTAGCAGAAATACTATATTAGGCACAAATCTTATAAAATAGCAGAAATAGTATGATTTAGCACAATAGTAATCAGTTAAACAGAAAAATTGGAAAAGCAAAATGGACAGCTGAAAAAATGCTGAACATGCTGAGGGTCCCTCAAATATACTTGTTAAATGAAAAAATCAGCAAAAAAATGCACAGGGAGAGAGAAGTAAGTTTCTAGGTCAGCCTGGGAGCTGCTGAATTTGAATCCACCAATCAGAGAGCCTGTGTACTTTTTCCCGCCAAAACATGTGCCTCTTTTTACACACGCAGCACAGAGAGGCACAGGATTATTGCAGCCTATTTCTCATAGTGAGGACTCCCCTCAAACAAATGACCATAATTTCCAAACCGTAGGGGCTAGAGCGGTCATTCTTACACCGTTTTGTTCAGAAGAGATGGGGGAATCTTCCAGTGTTTACAATTTATCATTAAAATATGAATTATTAAAGATATTTGACTTCTAATGCACCATAACTGAGTAGAGCGAAGCAAAAACTGCCTTGACTTGCCCTCAAACAACGCTTTGTAACTCGAAATCTATTTGGAGTATCGATATCATTCTTTCACCGTAAGAGACAGCAGGCTTTGGTGAACAGTCATGGAAATTTTCAGGTCTCTGTGGAAATCCAAAAAAAAGTTATGACGAGAGAAAAAAGTGGTTCATTTCCAGAGTTTTAAATCTGAAGAAATCTGAGCGAAGGACGAATTTCCTACCCTCAAACAAGTCCAACTCATTTCAGAACGGTAATAGGTGAGAAAGAAATTCTTGAATTGTGAGCGTCAGGGGTGTCTGAAGATATTCGGGGACAAGCCTCATGTATTAAAGTCGCTTCGTTAAGGAGATATGACGATTCGAATATGCCTCTCATTACAGAAATCCAGCGATGATTTTGAACAAGCTCTCCATTGACTTTATATGGAGAGTTTTGAGACCTTGTGTTGGTCTGAGGAGATTTGCAAAAATTCTATAAATCCCACAACAATGATAGTGACATTTTCTGAAAGCCAGCAAAAATACCTACGTTTTGATGTATAATTTGTGGAAGTTGAGTGAAAATTGAGCAAGTAGCAAGAAGTTGTTCGGACATGAAGTGAAAATTGCAAAACCTTCAGTGACACACTGGAAGCCAAGAGCATAGCAACCATAACAACGCATGTATTTTGTGAAAAATCACAATTTTGCAACTCAAAACTTTAAGAGGCATAAAAGTAAAACAGTAAAAGATTTCAAAAAGCTGAATCATACCTGAATAGCCCAATAATTTATGAACATTTTAAAGTTTGAATGGTTGTTCTAGGTGAAAATATGAGGAAGTAGTTAAGTTTCAAAAACAAGCAAATTTTAGCAGAATTGCAGAAGTTTCCCATTCATTTCAATGGGACAAATTAAAGGAAAAAAGTGGAATATTTTAAAAAGTATAATAGTTAAAAATAGCAAAAGTCATAGCCGGCATTAGCAAAAATAGCTAAATAGTTTAAAGTTTGAACGGTGAAAATAGCACAAAAATTGTGGAAGTAGTTCCACGGCGAAAAGTGTACGGAAGTCCTAAGAATAATAAAGAATAAAGAGAAACAGGAACTCAATAGTGTGGATGCTTAAAGCATCCACACAATAACTAGAAAAATTTGCATTTCCTGCGAAAATGCAGTGTGGATGCTTAAAGCTGAAGCTGTATGCAAAAAGTAGCTGAAAAAGCTGAAAAGTTGCAGAAATTGTAAAAACTTTGCAGAAGCAAAGGAACATTGCTAAAATGTAATAATTTAGCAGAACTGCAATATCTTAGAGGAAACATAATACTTGGCAGAAATACAATAGCATAGCAGAACTTAGCAGAAACATTGTAACTTGCCAGAAACATAACTTCTCAAAAATACAAGAATTTAGGAGAAATAGTATAAGATAACAGAAAGAATATATTTAGCCAAAAATACTTAAACATTACAGAAACACTATGATTTAGAAAAATAGTACAACATAGCACAAATACTGTGATTTACCAGAGACACTGTGATGAACTATGAATATTGTAATTTTAAATTAATACTATTTTTTTAGCACAAATACTATAATTTGACAGAAATACTATCATTTGGCAGAAATACTATGTTTCAGCACAAATACTCTGGTTTAGCACAAATATTATAACATAGCAGAAATACTATTATATAGCAGAAATGCTATATTTAGAAAGGAAAATATAATATAGTAGAAATAGTATGATTTAGCAGAAATACTGTGTTTAGCACAAGTACCACAAAGTAGCAGAAATACTATCATTTAGCAGAAATACTATGATTGAGCAGAAGTACTAAGATGTAATAAAAGTACTTTGATTTAACAGAAATACAATTATGGAGGAGTAATACTTTAAAATGGGAGAAATATTGATACACACACACACACACATACACAGAGCGTAAAGGGAAGAGTATTTGTGCCATGGAGTGTTAACAAGAATGTGAGGTCTATATTAGAAAAGCTGGTAAAATCATAAAAGTTTGCAGAATTGTAATAAATGATGAATATGAATTACTGGTCTGTGACAGTGTATTAATTTGTAGGGAAAAAAAACATGTTGACCAAGGTGGAATCGAACCCACGATCTTTGGCTTGCAGACCCGTGTCATTACCAACTGCGCCACTGGGAAAGAGAGCAGGCGTTTTGAAAAACAGGCTGATGAGGAGTCAGAATTAGATCGCGGTGAGAGGCGAAAAATGCCATTTTTGGAGTTACAAAACAGTGTGTAACTCAAAAACTAGGTGGACTAGAAGCATAATTCTTCTACTGGCTGAATCAGCGGACTTTGGTGTACTTTGACTGCGATTTTCATTGCTCTCTGTACATCTGTCGCTGAGATATGATGAGAGAGGAAACGGGAGACCTCAGATATGATTGGCTGGCTGGGAAGCCGTGCAGGCTGTGATCTGTATACTTGAATGTCTGAGTCCTCACAGAGGATTGGCTGCCTGGGGACCTGGCAGAAATATATAGAAATAGTATGAATAAGCATAAATCCTATAAAAAGCAGAAATAGTATATTAAGCACAAATCCTATAAAAAAGCAGAAATAGTATATTAAGCACAAATCCTATAAAAAGCAGAACTAGTATATTAAGCAGAAATCTTATGAAATAGCAGAAATAGTATGATTTAGCACAATAGTAATAACTTAAACAGAAAAATTGGAAAAGCAAAATGGACAGCTGAAAAAATGCTGAACGTGCTGAAGGTCCCTCAACTATACTTGTTAAATGAAAAAAATCAGCAAAAAAATCTATAACAGCCACACAATCACAAATATCTACACATAAGGAAACACACATGCACAGAGAGACACACACACAAGATCAAATTCAGTCACCCAGTCTAAATATATTGAATTTGAATCTTACAATGAGATCATCCCATTAAAAGGCTTTCTCTCTCTCTCTCTCTCTCTCTCTCTCTCTCTCTCTCTCTCCCTGTCACACACAGACACACACACACACACACACACACAGGGAGAGAGAAGTAAGTTTCTAGGTCAGCCTGGGAGCTGCTGAATTTGAATCCACCAATCAGAGAGCCTGTGCACTTTTCCCCACCAAAACGGGTGCTTCTGTTTACACACGCAGCACAGAGAGAGACACTGGATTATTGCAGTCTATTTCTCATAGTGACGACTCCCCTCAAACAAATGACCATAATTTCCTAACCGTAGGGGCTAGAACGGTCATTCTTACACCGTTTTGTTCAGAAGAGAGGGGGGAATCTTCAAGTGTTGACAATTTATCATTCAAATATGAATTTTTAGAGATATATGACATGGATGACTTGTTGACTTAGAAGCCACGAATTCCCCAATATGCAAATTTGAATGCCTGAGGCCACATATATGATTGGCTGGCTGGGAAGCTGTGCAGGCCCTGATTTGTGGATTTGAATTCCTCAGCCCTCAGATATGATTGGCTGGCTTAGAAGCCATGAAGGCCCCAATATGCAAATTTGAATGCCTCAGGACACATATATGATTGGCTGGGAAACCGTGCAGGCCCTGATTTGAAAATTTGAATGTCTCAGTCCTCACAGAGGATTGGCTGCCTGGGGACCTGGCAGAAATATATAGAAATACTATGATTAAGCATAAATACTACATTTAGTAGAAATACTATGTTTTAGCACAAATACTATAAAAAGCAGAAATACTATAATTTAGCAGAAATACTATATTAAGCACAAATCCTATAAAAAGCAGAAATACTATATTAAGCACAAATTCTATAAAAAGCAGAAATACTATATTAAGCACAAATTCTATAAAAAGCAGAAATACTATATTAAGCACAAATCCTATTAAAAGCAGAAATACTATGTTTTAGCACAAATAGTATAAAAAGCAGAAATACTGTAATTTAGCAGAAATACTATATTAGGCACAAATCTTATAAAATAGCAGAAATAGTATGATTTAGCACAATAGTAATAAGTTAAACAGAAAAATTGGAAAAGCAAAATGGACAGCTGAAAAAATGCTGAACATGCTGAGGGTCCCTCAAATATACTTGTTAAATGAAAAAATCAGCAAAAAAATGCACAGGGAGAGAGAAGTAAGTTTCTAGGTCAGCCTGGGAGCTGCTGAATTTGAATCCACCAATCAGAGAGCCTGTGTACTTTTTCCCGCCAAAACATGTGCCTCTTTTTACACACGCAGCACAGAGAGGCACAGGATTATTGCAGCCTATTTCTCATAGTGAGGACTCCCCTCAAACAAATGACCATAATTTCCAAACCGTAGGGGCTAGAGCGGTCATTCTTACACCGTTTTGTTCAGAAGAGATGGGGGAATCTTCCAGTGTTTACAATTTATCATTAAAATATGAATTATTAAAGATATTTGACTTGTAATGCACCATAACTGAGTAGAGCGAAGCAAAAACTGCCTTGACTTGCCCTCAAACAACGCTTTGTGACTTGAAATCTATTTGGAGTATCGATATCATTCTTTCACCGTAAGAGACAGCAGGCTTTGGTGAACAATCATGGAAATTTTCAGGTCTCTGTGGAAATCCAACAAAAAGTTATGACGAGAGAAAAAAGTGGTTCATTTCCAGAGTTTGAAATCTGAAGAAATCTGAGCGAAGGACGAATTTCCTACCCTCAAACAAGTCCAACTCATTTCAGAACGGTAATAGTTGAGAAAGAAATTCTTGAATTGTGAGCGTCAGGAGTGTCTGAAGATATGCCGGGACAAGCCTCATGTCTTAACTTTGCTTCGTTAAGGAGATATGACGATTCGAATATGCCTCTCATTCCAGAAATGCAGCGGTGATTTTGAACAAACTCTCCATTGTCTTTATATGGAGAGTTTTCTGACCTTGTGTTAGTCTGAGGAGATTTGCGAAAGTTCTATGAATACCACAACAATGATAGTGACATTTTCTGAAAGCCAGCAAAAATACCTACGTTTTGATGTATAATTTGTGGAAGTTGAGTGAAAATTGAGCAAGTAGCAAACAGTTGTTCGGACATGAAGAGAAGACTGCAAAACCTTCAGTGACACACTGGAAGCCAAGAGCATAGCAACCATAACAACGCATGTATTTTGTGAAAAATCACAATTTTGCAACTGAAAACTTTAAGAGGCATAAAAGTAAAACAGTAAAAGATTTGAAAAAGCTGAATCATACCTGAATAGCCCAATAATTTGTGAACATTTTAAAATTTGAATGGTTGTTCTAGGTGAAAGTATGAGGAAGTAGTTAAGTTTCAAAAACAAGCAAATTTTAGCAGAATTGCTGAAGTTTCCCATTCATTTCAATGGGACAAATTAAAGGAAAAAAGTGGAATATTTTAAAAAGTATAATAGTTAAAAATAGCAAAAGTCATAGCCGGAAAGAGCAAAAATAGCTGAATAGTTTAAAATTTGAACGGTGAAAATCGGCTGAAAATTGTGGAAGTAGTTCTACGGCGAAAAGTGTACGGAAGTCCTAAGAATAATAATAATAACTAGAAAAATTTGCATTTCCTGCGAAAATGCAGTGTGGATGCTTAAAGCTGAAGCTGTATGCAAAAACTAGCTGAAAAAGCTGAAAAGTTGCAGAAATTGTAAAAACTTTGCAGAAGCAAAAGAAGTTTGCTAAAATGGAATAACTTAGCAGAACTGCAATATCTTAGAGGAAACATAATACTTGGCAGAAATACAATAGCATAGCAGAATTTAGCAGAAATATTGTAACTTACCAGAAACATGATAACTTCTCAAAAATATAAGAATTTAGGAGACATAGTATAAGATAACAGAAAGAATATATTTAGCCAAAAATACTTAAACATTACAGAAACACTATGATTTAGAAAAATAGTACAACAGAGCAGAAATATTGTGATTTACCAGAGACACTGTGATGAACTATGAATATTGTAATTTTAAATTAAGACTATGTTTTAGCACAAATATTATAATTTGGCAGAAATACTATAATTAATCAGAAATACTACATTTAGCAGAAATACTATATTAAGCACAAATCCTATGAAAAGCAGAAATAGTATGATTAAGCATGAATACTACATTTAGCAGAAATACTATATTAAGCACAAATCTTATAAAAAGCAGAAATACTATATTAAGCACAAATCCTATAAAAGCAGAAATAGTATGATTAAGCATGAATACTACATTTAGCAGAAATACTATATTAAGCACAAATCTTATTAAAAGCAGAAATACTATATTAAACACAAATCTTATAAAATAGCAGAAATAGTATGATTTAGCACAATAGTAATAAGTTAAACAGAAAAATTGGAAAAGCAAAATGGACAGCTGAAAAAATGCTGAACATGCTGAGGGTCCCTCAAATATACTAGTTAAATGACAAAAATCTGCAAAAAAATTTATGACAGCCACACAATTACAAATATGCACACATGAGGAAACACACATGCACAGAGAGACACACACACAAGATCCAATTCAGTCAACCAGTCTAACTATATTCAATTTAAATCCTACAATGACATGCTGCCAAATAAGGGCAGGGTCCTCTCTCTCCCACTAAACACACACACACACACACACACACACACACAGACAGACACAGAGGGAGAGAGCTGCCGAATTTAAATCCACCAATCAGAGTGGCTGTTTACGTTTTCCCGCCAAAACAGGTGCATCTTTTTACACACGCAGCACAGAGAGGCACAGGATTATTGCAGCCTATTTCTCATAGTGAGGACTCCCCACAAACAAATGACCATAATTTCCTAACCGTAGGGGCTAGAGCGGTCATTCTTACACTGTTTTGTTCAGAAGAGATGGGGGAATCTTCCAGTGTTAACAATTTATCATTAAAATGTGAATTTTTAGAGATATACGACATGGATGACTTGTTGACTTAGAAGCCACGAATTCCCCAATATGCAAATTTGAATGCCTGAGGCCACATATATGATTGGCTGCCTGGGAAGCCGTGCAGGCCCTGATTTGTGGATTTGAATTCCTCAGCCCTCAGATATGATTGGCTGGCTTAGAAGCCTTGAAGGCCCCAATATGCAAATTTGAATGCCTCAGGACACATATATGATTGGCTGGAAAACCGTGCAGGCCCTGATTTGAAAATTTGAATGTCTAAGTCCTCACAGAGGATTGGCTGCCTGGGCACCTGGCAGAAATATATAGAAATACTATGATTAAGCATAAATACTACATTTAGTAGAAATACTATGTTTTAGCACAAGTACTATAAAAAGCAGAAATACTATAATTTAGCAGAAATACTATATTAAGCACAAATCCTATAAAAAGCAGAAATAGGATGATTAAGCATAAACACTACATTTAGTAGAAATATTATGTTTGAGCAAAAATCCTATAAAAAGCAGAAATACTATATTAGGCACAAATCCCATAAAAAGCAGAAATAGTATGATTAAGCATAAATACTACATTTAGTAGAAATACTATGTTTTAGCACAAATAGTATAAAAAGCAGAAATACTGTAATTTAGCAGAAATACTATATTAGGCACAAATCTTATAAAATAGCAGAAATAGTATGATTTAGCACAATAGTAATCAGTTAAACAGAAAAATTGGAAAAGCAAAATGGACAGCTGAAAAAATGCTGAACATGCTGAGGGTCCCTCAAATATACTTGTTAAATGAAAAAATCAGCAAAAAAATGCACAGGGAGAGAGAAGTAAGTTTCTAGGTCAGCCTGGGAGCTGCTGAATTTGAATCCACCAATCAGAGAGCCTGTGTACTTTTTCCCGCCAAAACATGTGCCTCTTTTTACACACGCAGCACAGAGAGGCACAGGATTATTGCAGCCTATTTCTCATAGTGAGGACTCCCCTCAAACAAATGACCATAATTTCCAAACCGTAGGGGCTAGAGCGGTCATTCTTACACCGTTTTGTTCAGAAGAGATGGGGGAATCTTCCAGTGTTTACAATTTATCATTAAAATATGAATTATTAAAGATATTTGACTTCTAATGCACCATAACTGAGTAGAGCGAAGCAAAAACTGCCTTGACTTGCCCTCAAACAACGCTTTGTAACTCGAAATCTATTTGGAGTATCGATATCATTCTTTCACCGTAAGAGACAGCAGGCTTTGGTGAACAGTCATGGAAATTTTCAGGTCTCTGTGGAAATCCAAAAAAAAGTTATGACGAGAGAAAAAAGTGGTTCATTTCCAGAGTTTTAAATCTGAAGAAATCTGAGCGAAGGACGAATTTCCTACCCTCAAACAAGTCCAACTCATTTCAGAACGGTAATAGGTGAGAAAGAAATTCTTGAATTGTGAGCGTCAGGGGTGTCTGAAGATATTCGGGGACAAGCCTCATGTATTAAAGTCGCTTCGTTAAGGAGATATGACGATTCGAATATGCCTCTCATTACAGAAATCCAGCGATGATTTTGAACAAGCTCTCCATTGACTTTATATGGAGAGTTTTGAGACCTTGTGTTGGTCTGAGGAGATTTGCAAAAATTCTATAAATCCCACAACAATGATAGTGACATTTTCTGAAAGCCAGCAAAAATACCTACGTTTTGATGTATAATTTGTGGAAGTTGAGTGAAAATTGAGCAAGTAGCAAGAAGTTGTTCGGACATGAAGTGAAAATTGCAAAACCTTCAGTGACACACTGGAAGCCAAGAGCATAGCAACCATAACAACGCATGTATTTTGTGAAAAATCACAATTTTGCAACTCAAAACTTTAAGAGGCATAAAAGTAAAACAGTAAAAGATTTCAAAAAGCTGAATCATACCTGAATAGCCCAATAATTTATGAACATTTTAAAGTTTGAATGGTTGTTCTAGGTGAAAATATGAGGAAGTAGTTAAGTTTCAAAAACAAGCAAATTTTAGCAGAATTGCAGAAGTTTCCCATTCATTTCAATGGGACAAATTAAAGGAAAAAAGTGGAATATTTTAAAAAGTATAATAGTTAAAAATAGCAAAAGTCATAGCCGGCATTAGCAAAAATAGCTAAATAGTTTAAAGTTTGAACGGTGAAAATAGCACAAAAATTGTGGAAGTAGTTCCACGGCGAAAAGTGTACGGAAGTCCTAAGAATAATAAAGAATAAAGAGAAACAGGAACTCAATAGTGTGGATGCTTAAAGCATCCACACAACTAGAAAGATTTGCATTTCCTGCGAAAATGCAGTGTGGATGCTTTAAAGCTGAAGCTGTATGCAAAAACTAGCTGAAAAAGCTGAAAAGTTGCAGAAATTGTAAAAACTTTGCAGAAGCAAAGGAACTTTGCTAAAATGGAATAACTTAGCAGAACTGCAATATCTTAGAGGAAACATAATACTTGGCAGAAATACAATAGCATAGCAGAACTTAGCAGAAATATTGTAACTTACCAGAAACATGATAACTTCTCAAAAATACAAGAATTTAGGAGAAATAGTATAAGATAACAGAAAGAATATATTTAGCCAAAAATACTTAAACATTACAGAAACACTATGATTTAGAAAAATAGTACAACAGAGCAGAAATATTGTGATTTACCAGAGACACTGTGATGAACTATGAATATTGTAATTTTAAATTGAGACTATGTTTTAGCACAAATATTATAATTTGGCAGAAATACTATAATTTAGCAGAAATACTATATTAAGCACAAATCCTATAAAAAGCAGAAATGGTATGATTAAGCACAAATACTACATTTAGTAGAAATACTTTGTTTTAGCACAAATCCCATAAAAAGCAGAAATACTGTACTATGATTTAGTAGAAAAACTATAATTAATCAGAAATACTAAATTTAGCAGAAATACTATATTAAGCACAAATACTATGAAAAGCAGAAATAGTATGATTAAGCATAAATACTACATTTAGCAGAAATACTATATTAAGCACAAATCCTATAAAAGCAGAAATAGTATATTAAGCACAAATCTTATAAAATAGCAGAAACAGTATGATTTAGCACAATAGTAATAAGTTAAACAGAAAAATTGGAAAAGCAAAATGGACAGCTGAAAAAATGCTGAACATGCTGAGGGTCCCTCAAATATACTTGTTAAATGACAAAAATCTGCAAAAAAATTTATTACAGCCACACAATCACAAATATGTACACATGAGGAAACACACATGCACAGAGAGACCCACACACAAGATCCAATTCAGTCAACCAGTCTAAATATATTGAATTTAAATCTTAGAATGAGATCATCCCATTAAAAGCCTTTCTCTCTCTCTCTCTCTCTCTCTGTCACACACACACACACACACACACACACACACACACACACACACACACACACACACACAGGGAGAGAGAAGTAAGTTTCTAGGTCAGCCTGGGAGCTGCTGAATTTGAATCCACCAATCAGAGAGGCTGTTTATGTTTTCCCGCCAAAACAGGTGCATCTGTTTACACACGCAGCAGCACAGAGAGACACAGGATTTTTGCAGTCTATTTCTCATAGTGACGACTCCCCTCAAACAAATGACCGTAATTTCCTAACCGTAGGGGCTAGAACGGTCATTCTTACACCGTTTTGTTCAGAAGAGATGGGGGAATCTTCAAGTGTTGACAATTTAATATTAAAATATGAATTTTTAGAGATATATGACATGGATGACTTGTTGACTTAGAAGCCACGAATTCCCCAATATGCAAATTTGAATGCCTGAGACCACATATGTGATTGGCTGGCTGGGAAGCCGTGCAGGCCCTGATTTGTGGATTTGAATTCCTCAGCCCTCAGATATGATTGGCTGGCTTAGAAGCCACGAAGGCCCCAATATGCAAATTTGAATGCCTCAGGACACTTATTTGATTGGCTGGGAAACTGTGCAGGCCCTGATTTGAAAATTTGAATTTCTCAGTCCTCACAGAGGATTGGCTGCCTGGGGACCTGGCAGATATATATATATAGAAATACTATGATTAAGCATAAATACTACATTTAGTAGAAATACTATGTTTTAGCACAAATACTATAAAAAGCAGAAATACTATAATTTAGCAGAAATACTATATTAAGCACAAATCCTATAAAAAGCAGAAATACTATATTAGGTACAAATCCTATAAAAAGCAGAAATACTATATCAGGCACAAATCCTATAAAAAGCAGAAATACTATATTAGGCACAAATAGTATAAAAAGCAGAAATACTATAATTTAGCAGAAATACTATGTTTGGCACAAATCCTATAAAAATAATAAATACTATAATTTAGCAGAAATACTATATTAGGCACAAATCTTATGAAAAGCAGAAATAGTATGATTTAGCAGAAATACTGTATTTAGCACAAGTACCGAAAAGTACCAGAAATACTATGATTTAGCAGAATAGTAATAACTTACAAAATTACAAATATGGAGGCATATTGAAACACAAATGCACAGAGGGACACACAAACACAGGCTCTAATCCAGTCAACCAGTCTAACTATATTCAATTTAAATCCTACAATGACATGCTGCCAAATAAGGGCAGGGTCCTCTCTCTCCCACTAAACACACACACACACACACACACACACACACACACACACACACACACACACACACACAGGGAGAGAGCTGCCGAATTTAAATCCACCAATCAGAGTGGCTGTTTACGTTTTCCCGCCAAAACAGGTGCATCTTTTTACACACGCAGCAGCACAGAGAGGCACAGGATTATTGCAGCCTATTTCTCATAGTGAGGACTCCCCTCAAACAAATGACCATAATTTCCTAACCGTAGGGGCTAGAGCGGTCATTCTTACACTGTTTTGTTCAGAAGAGATGGGGGAATCTTCCAGTGTTAACAATTTATCATTAAAATGTGAATTTTTAGAGATATATGACATGGATGACTTGTTGACTTAGAAGCCACGAATTCCCCAATATGCAAATATGAATGCCTGAGACCACATATATGATTGGCTGGCTGGGAAGCCGTGCAGGCCCTGATTTGTGGATTTGAATTCCTCAGCCCTCAGATATGATTGGCTGGCTTAGAAGCCATGAAGGCCCCAATATGCAAATTTGAATGCCTCAGGACACATATATGATTGGCTGGGAAGCCGTGCAGGCCCTGATTTGAAAATTTGAATTTCTCAGTCCTCACAGAGGATTGGCTGCCTGGGGACCTGGCAGAAATATATAGAAATACTATGATTAAGCATAAATACTACATTTAGTAGAAATACTATGTTTTAGCACAAATACTATAAAAAGCAGAAATACTATAATTTAGCAGAAATACTATATTAAGCACAAATCCTATAAAAAGCAGAAATAGGATGATTAAGCATAAACACTACATTTAGTAGAAATACTATGTTTGAGCAAAAATCCTATAAAAAGCAGAAATACTATATTAGGCACAAATCCCATAAAAAGCAGAAATAGTATGATTAAGCATAAATACTACATTTAGTAGAAATACTATGTTTTAGCACAAATAGTATAAAAAGCAGAAATATTGTAATTTAGCAGAAATACTATATTAGGCACAAATCTTATAAAATAGCAGAAATAGTATTATTTAGCACAATAGTAATAAGTTAAACAGAAAAATTGGAAAAGCAAAATGGACAGCTGAAAAAATGCTGAACATGCTGAGGGTCCCTCAAATATACTTGTTAAATGAAAAAATCAGCAAAAAAATGCACAGGGAGAGAGAAGTAAGTTTCTAGGTCAGCCTGGGAGCTGCTGAATTTGAATCCACCAATCAGAGAGCCTGTGTACTTTTTCCCGCCAAAACATGTGCCTCTTTTTACACACGCAGCACAGAGAGGCACAGGATTATTGCAGCCTATTTCTCATAGTGAGGACTCCCCTCAAACAAATGACCATAATTTCCAAACCGTAGGGGCTAGAGCGGTCATTCTTACACCGTTTTGTTCAGAAGAGATGGGGGAATCTTCCAGTGTTTACAATTTATCATTAAAATATGAATTATTAAAGATATTTGACTTGTAATGCACCATAACTGAGTAGAGCGAAGCAAAAACTGCCTTGACTTGCCCTCAAACAACGCTTTGTGACTTGAAATCTATTTGGAGTATCGATATCATTCTTTCACCGTAAGAGACAGCAGGCTTTGGTGAACAATCATGGAAATTTTCAGGTCTCTGTGGAAATCCATTAAAAAGATATGACGAGAGAAAAAAGTGGTTCATTTCCAGAGTTTGAAATCTGAAGAAATCTGAGCGAAGGACGAATTTCCTACCCTCAAACAAGTCTAACTCATTTCAGAACGGTAATAGGTGAGAAAATAATTCTTGAATTGTGAGCGTCAGGAGTGTCTGAAGATATACTGGGACAAGCCTTATGTCTTAACTTTGCTTCGTTGAGGAGATATGACGATTCGAATATGCCTCTCATTACAGAAATCAAGCGGTGATTTTGAACAAGCTCTCCATTGACTTTCTATGGAGAGTTTTGCGACTTTGTGTTGGTCTGAGGAGATTTGCCAAAATTCTATAAATCCCACAACAATGATAGTGACATTTTCGGAAACCCAGCAAAAATACCTACGTTTTGATGTATAATTTGTGGAAGTTGAGTGAAGATTGAGCAAGTAGCAAGAAGTTGTTCGGACATGAAGAGAAGACTGCAAAACCTTCAGTGGCAGACTGGAAGCCAAGTGCATAGCAACCATAACAACGCATGTATTTTGTGAAAAATCACAATTTTGCAACTGAAAACTTTAAGAGGCATAAAGGTAAAACGGTAAAAGATTTGAAAAAGCTGAATCATACCTGAATAGCCCAATAATTTGAGAACATTTTAAAGTTTGAATGGTTGTTCTACGTGAAAATATGAGGAAGTAGTTAAGTTTCAGAAACAAGCAAATTTTAGCAGAATTGCAGAAGTTTCCCATTCATTTCAATGGGACAAATTAAGCTTAATATTTTAAAAAGTATAATAGTGAAAAATACCAAAAGACATAGCAGGAATTAGCAGAAATAGCAGAATATTTTAAAATTTGAACGGTGAAAATCGGCTGAAAATTGTGGAAGTAGTTAAGTGCCAAAAAGTGTACGGAAGTCCCAAGAGGAACTCAATAGTGTGGATGCTTAAAGCATCCACACAATAATAATAAAGAATAAAGAGAAACAGGAACTCAATAGTGTGGATGCTTAAAGCATCCACACAATAAAGAATAAAGAGAAACAGGAACTCAATAGTGTGGATGCTTAAAGCATCCACACAATAAAGAATAAAGAGAAACAGGAACTCAATAGTGTGGATGCTTAAAGCATCCACACAATAAAGAGAAACAGGAACTCAATAGTGTGGATGCCTATTAAGGCATCCACACAATAATATATTATAATAGAACTGCCTGGTCCGCCATGCAACAGAGAGAACAAATGTGACCGCAGATTGGATGAATTCTAAATTATCTGTTTGCTGAATAAGATGATCCTAACTAACAAATTGGCTCAGGAGTAGTATAGTGGTACACACTGATAAAATATTATAATATGCTATTGCTGTTATATAAGACAAAGAGGATAATATTAACAATGACATAATATTAATATGAAGAGGCACCTTAATCGGTTATGATGTGAGGTGGATAATTGTTAAGCAGTAGTCTGCATCAAGCTTAAGGTTTGCTGAAACTCAGTGTAATGACATGTGAGATGAAGACAATACAGAGAATAACTAAACTAATGAAGTGCATAGAGGCACTTGACCAGCTTGAAACTTATCATTCTAGAATGACACATTGCTGAGATATAGAGCACACCTATAATAACAACCAATAAGCAAAACCCTGTAGACAACAGCTAAAACTACAGGATTGAGAAGCTGAATTAAATATGTAGACACTGCTAAGCTGATGAGCATGTTCCACATTTTCTTTTCTTTTTATTTATTTGTTTCTTTTAGAGCAGAAGCTGCTATTCTGCCCAAAGAAAGACTCTAGGTCTGACCAACCGTTTCAGTCATGGGCAAAAAGATATCAGTCAATAAAATTCTAAAAGATAATTTATTGACGAAAAATATATCAAGAGATAAAAGATAAAACAGTCCAGTGTCCCACTTATGAATTGTATAAAAACACACAGTCCCAAGGCCAGAGCCAGCTATGCCACACGGCCAAGTTGCACCCCACATGTTGCCTTTAACAGGGTTAGAAGTTGTCCTTGGAGACCCACCACCCTGCAAGCATATAGTCAGTGGTCACTCAAGCCTCTGGAACTCTGCTGCCTTTAGGCTGTGGCATATAATAGGCCCTGGACTGCACAGAGAGACAAAACAACACAGCAGTGTTTGTAGTGTGGGCTAGATGTAGACCAGTGTATCAGTGCAATCAAGTACACCTGCCTCTAATTAGTCCAACCCCATTCCAGCCATTGGCTCACCAAAAATGTGACAACCACAAAACCACTCCCAACCCAGTGCAACTTCACACAATAATATGGAGCTGAATTAACACAGGCACATTAGTCTACCATGTTACAAGCTGCATGCTATTACAAGCCAACATATGCAGACTTCTGCCTTGTACGGGTGGCAGCATTTTTCTTTTTCTTTTGTGTCCTGACACGTTTATGTTTTTTGTTTTTGTTTGATTATTTTGTTGGTTTTGGAAACGAATTTAAACGAACTTGTGACCATACTTGAGAATCACAGTGACACATAGTGATTAGGCATATGATTGAAAAATGCCTAGGTTTAGAGCATTTAGAAGAAGCATTCTGTAACTTAGAAATAAGGCTGACGTGTTGACAACAGACTAAAACACTAATTCGCAGGTGGCTATCAGGAACAGAGAGGCGAGCAAAGTCACAAACACCAAGGCTGCAGACAGCCACGCAGCAACAGCAGATAACATAGAGACAACGCCTGCTAGAACCGTTTTGAAACCTCAGCAAAACAATTTGTCAGAACGTGCATGACGTGTCAAGAATATAATGCTCAGGGAAACCTGAGACCACACAATCCATATGGACTTTATTGAGCTAAATGAATGCCAAGGGTAAAAATACACCCTAGTGGTTATAGATGTATTCTCAAAGTGGCCAGAAATCTACCCAGTGAAAAAGGCAGATACAATTTCAGTAGCAAAATGTATGTCTAAGTTGTAGGAAAATAAAGAGATGATTGTAAATGACGAAGAATGTAATGATGTCTATCAAGTGTCTTGCAGATCACAGCCCGGTGACTGGGTTCTGATCAAAGTGCTCCAAAGGAAAAACTGGAGCTTGCAAAATTGCGGAACGACCATCCTGGATCCATCAGAGTCACTGCAGGCGAGTCAGTGAAGCCATCTAAACACAGCTGACGGCAGGCTTGCCCACTTGTTGTGATCTCGCCCGGTGGAGGGGTCAGCTTTCCTGGCCGGGGGGTCTACTCGCGACAGGAGGGTGTGTCCCGTCGTCATGAGGTGGTGGCTCTTAATAACTGCAGTGGCCCTGACCATGGCCGGGCTCCTCATCTTTGCTTCCGTGAGGGACAATAAGTCACGCTACATGGAGAAAAGGCAGACACTGTATGACAAAGGAAAGTACACCAAGTTTCCCCATGGCTATGCCACTAATTTCTGGTGGCAGTTTATGAACACTACAGCTTACTTGAATAATAAAACTGACTGCTATGCAAATACATATACACTTTCTGCCCACCAAGGAACGAGAGGAAGTGTATGGACTGTTCACTCAACGAAACCTGTGCCAGTAACGCGACACTGATGAGCCTCAACTGTCGCTCCAACTACAGCTACCGAATGATACTACAAACAAAGACTCATTACCAGACAGGATGTGCACGGACGGCACCAAGCAGTAAAGGAACCAGAGTTTCGCATCTGAGGAGGAGTGAAATTCTTACAGAGCTTGATCCCCGGCATTGGAGTTGCCGAGGTGCGGGATCACGTGGAAATCAACCGATATGCTCTGCTACGACACATCAACTTGACTAAGACCCTGGGAACCGCCTTAGCAGGAGAACAGCAGGCCATCAGAACGATGGTGCTGCAGAACAGACTGACTCTAGACCTACTAACAGCATCACAAGGAGGAGTTTGTAAGCGGAGACATTTATGAAGCTTTGCAGAATTTGACCATTCTGCAGAAATATGTCACTGACCACACATCTGGAGCAGCTACACCGCCATGTCTAAGAGTAATGATTTCAAAGATGATAACAACTACAATGACTGCTTATGTTGCCATGCCTCAAGAAGAACAGCATCCCGTTGCAATTCTGTTAGAGGAGAACTTGTAATAACTGCTAATGAATGACGTGGTGATTAAAAATGACTTGTCAAGTGATCACGCACTGATTAAAACATTAGTAGGTTATGCAGGTTTTCATCCTTTTATTTTTTGAAGTTTTCATCCTTGTATTTTTTGAAGTTTTCATTTTACATATTAGGTTTTCATCATTTTTAAATACAAAGTTTTCATTTTAGTTTTCATCCTTTTATTTTTTGTAGTTTTCGTTTTAAAATATAAGGTTTTTATCCTTTATTTTTTGTAGTTTTAGTTTTATTATTTTTTCTTGTTTATTCCACTTGTTATTTCATTTACTATAATTTTCATTTACTATGTTTTTCTTTTTATTATTTTCTTTTGTTTTATTCTTTAGACCAAATGACTTCCATTTCTGCTATGCTGACATTTTGAAAATTAAAAAATTGCTTAAGATACTTAATAAATAACCTTCACAGACAATTGTTGTATACATTTAAAATAAGTTAAAACAGGAGGGAATGTTACAGGAAAAATGATTCTATGTTTCTTTACCTTCTTTTAAATGTACAAAGATGCCTTTTGTCTGCCCTCTGCCTATGGTTAGATTAGTTTAGAATTATCTTTTTAGACTTTCCCAGCAAACACATCTTGTTTCTGGGACATATTGTTTTAGATTGTTTTATCTTCCCTAGCTCTCTGCTGACGAGACTAGCACCATATATGGAGTTGTTTTATTTTATCTGTTTATTATTTGTTATCCTGTTCTCACTGTCTCTGTGCTCTGTGCCTATAAAAATTACCAAGCCACTGTGCATGGGGTGAGTTGTTCTTCGCAGCTCACCCGTGTACACGTTTGATAAAGAAAGTAACTTTGTCTCATTGTGTCTTTATTTCTCCTGGGTCTTTTACAGAGTTTTCCCCCAACAGAAGAATTTGAAACAATAATCCAACCAAGAAGCATGTATATTATTCTTTTATTATTATTACCTTGTCATTGTCGGAACAGATATTAGATATCACTGCACTGGCTATACATGAATCTTTTTAAATGTTTGTTGAGCAACAAACTTAATAAACTAAGTCAAAGTAACGCAAAGGCATTGAGTTTGTGTGTCACCCCTTCCAAGTGGTGAAAAAACAGATATTAGATATTAAATTATAAAACCTGATATGAATTTGCAGTGTGTGTGTGTGTGTGTGTGTGTGTGTGTGTGTGTGTGTGTGTGAGATGACCTTTTGTTCACTCCTGCTGCTGTTTGTAGAATAGAAAATAACACAAGGCTATAACTCATCGCCCCTTAGGCCCTGCTTCACTTTCTTGTGGTTGAAGGAGTGCCCACATCACTCAGGAACCTCACGTGAACTTATCGTTTGTACCGGTGTGACATGGAGAGGTGAAGGCCTTTCAGACAATAAAACAAGCAGGAAAAACTCATATCCCTGTCTTACATTCATTTACACCAGATCTATTTCATCCCCTTTCTGATGGAAAGGCATCATAGCAGAAAGTTATTGGCAGGATTTATTGACAGTCACATATTTAGAGTGAAGAAAAGCAATCTGACTTCTGCTTGGAGAGGAGAGCACAATGTAAAATATAATGATGTGGTTTTCTTTAAATGATCTATTCCTCCTTAAGTAGGAATACATACATCTGGCACTGCAGTAACATGCAAGTAGGGCACGTGAACTTGATGTATCGTGCCAAAGCGTGCTCAGCTTAATTCTAACTTAAATGCATTTAAACCAGGATGGTGTAGGTGCCTTAAAAACAAGTGAACTCTGATAATGAGTTTATGAGCAGCCTAATGAATTTATATCATTAGGAGTGCTTGTACACACTATTAACATTACATGTTTCGTCATTTATGACCCCACAGGCTTCATTGCTACAGGACACTGCTTTAATTAGGTGCTATTTCAACAACAGCCTAGGTCATTAACGGGGCTGGAACTCATTCGTTGCCACCGGAGTCTCAGTCATGGTGGCCTGTTGCCTGCTGAACTTTAACACTGTTCTCAGCGACATGAACACTCCAAAGCATGTCCACAAAAAATCAAAACCTGGATACGTCATGTCTGAAATGACTGATGCATTATCACTAAAATAATCAATTCAAGCGAAACCTTAACGTGTCGACACATTTATCTGCTTTCTTCATCGGTGGACAACTGTTCAAACTAAGAAAAGTCAAGGTTAGCATTATGTAGCAAGTAACCGAGAAAACTCACTGTATTAGATTTAAGACAAGCATGGATTAAGTCAAATACACTGTTTAATTTGAAGTAAGGAGGCAGTTTTCAGTTACAGAGAATCTCTGGCTACTGTTTATTTAATTTTACCACATTTTTGCCCAGAAATAATAAAAAATTTTGCATCATAAAAGCTTGCAACTCAGAGCTGGTATAAATTACGAAATAACTGGTACGCGTAATAATCTTGCCCTTCATTCTGCGTTTTAGCCTGCTCGTCTTTGGCCCGTCTTATACAGGATCATTCGGTCTCTACAGCGTCTTCATTCTCTTGATCGGCATTTTGCCAAATTGGCTCCTATAATGTCGATTAAGGTGCGCAAAGAGAGAAAGCAGAGAAGAAGAAAAACGAGAGAGAAAGATGAGGCCAGCCCAGGGGGTGAGGCGCGTGTGAGAGTGTTGAATTTCATGAGTCACGGAAGTGTTATAATTGCACCCCAGAGTTCACTGATCAGTCACATAGATTGACAGCACATCCATGTCATCCCGGGTTCAAGCCCGCCTTGGCACAGTGTGTTTGGTATCATGGCACATCCTTTCATTCTCAAATTATTATAGATTTTTCTTTGGGGGGGTTGATAGGTGCTTATGGGGAAAAAACATCACACGAGTCATATTTTAGTGCGTTGCTTTGATTTTATGGATAAAAGGCGTTTAACTCTTCACTGGAATAAATGAATTATCTTTTTACTAAAATAGAACCACTTGACTCAAAGTACGGACACATGCGCACAACACGTCCCAGGATGATTCTCTTTTATGCGCAGTTACAAAGTAAACACCAACGCGAGTCGTTTTGGAGGTAACGAGTCCTGAGCTGCTGTGATCATGCGCATTTGTTGTCACGCTGTCTGGCCCGTGCGTCTTTGGCTCTTTACCACTTTGAGTCGACGCATCTTTGCTCTGTGTGTTCAGCGGTGCGCTCTCCTGTGATCTCCGGACAGCTTTGAGAATTTCGAGAGTGTTTTTTAACCTTTGGGATGGAGATTGAGGATGTGAAAACTTCAAGCCGATTATTCCACAAGTCTTCATTCAGCATCAGCAGCCTGTTGTGGAGACGAGAAGGAGTGATGGGTGACCAGGAGTCTCCTTCTCAGTCCCAGAAAGTGCGCTCTAGCCAGCTTGCAAAAGCCAGCCATGATCAAAACTTTGAAAAGTCAAAAGAATGCGCCAAAGTGGAAACCAAAGCGGGGACTGTAACTGGGAGACGAGAAGGAAATAAGGAAGAATCGAGGAAAACCGGTAGGGCAGAAGAAAGCGTCAAACCCGAAAAACCGCCTTTTAGTTACAACGCGCTCATCATGATGGCGATCCGCCAAAGTCCCGAACGACGGCTTACGCTCAACGGCATCTATGAGTTCATCATGGAAAACTTTCCGTACTACCGGCAAAACAGACAAGGGTGGCAAAATTCAATCAGGCACAACCTGAGCCTAAACAAGTGTTTCGTGAAAGTGCCGCGCCACTACGACGATCCCGGCAAAGGCAACTACTGGATGCTGGACCCCTGCAGCGAGGACGTCTTCATAGGTGGCACATCGGGAAAACTGCGCCGCAGAGCCGCAGCTGGCTCCAGGACCAAGCTCGGGCTGAAGAGAGGAGGCGGTCGTGTGATGCCCTCGGGCACTGCAACCAGCGTCACTCTGGCCGCAGCCAGTTCGTTTTACTGGCCGGTTCCGCCGTTTCTACCTCTCCAAGCGCCGGTGCGCACCCACCTTGGCGCGGGGACATATCTGAGCGCGCACCCTCGCTTCTCCAACCACGCCACGTCAGTGGTCTCACAGCGGGCCCGACTGAGCGCAAACGCTGCGGACGCTGACCGGTTCTTGCAGACGCACCAGGAGATGTCTTACATCGGACTCAGTTGCGCGCAGTCCCGTCGCCACCAGATCGGCGCCGCGTGCACCGCCTTCTCCGCCTCCATCCCCGCGTGCACGCTGCCGCTGACAGACCCGTGCTCTTTTAACATGATC
The DNA here is from genome assembly GCF_057381845.1 of Rhamphochromis longiceps. NCBI lineage: Eukaryota > Metazoa > Chordata > Actinopteri > Cichliformes > Cichlidae > Rhamphochromis > Rhamphochromis longiceps. The sequence goes on along the minus strand of NC_140570.1, from coordinate 17,120,620 downwards.
TCCGGACAAGCCAGCTACTTTTACTCTCACCACATACCGTGCGCCGCCACGTTTAGTCAAGAGGAGTGCGCCACCTCCAAGACACCAGCGGCGACGTTTTTACCCAAGAGCGGTCATGCAGACCTCGGAGGATGCTGCGGTGACTTTTCAAATTATTGCCCTCAAGTCAGCCCGAGCCCGTCGTCTTGGAATATAGAGAAATAGATACAGTCCCGACAGCCAGTGTGTGAGATTTGAAACATTGCTGTAGATAGTTTGCTAATTGTTGGAAACAAAAGGCAAAGCCAAAGAATCCCGATGAATGATAAAAATCCTGCAATATTTACCCAAATGTCTGCGTCACAGTGGATGTATCTAAGTAAAAAAAAAAACGTTAATAGACTTGGATTATTTCTCAGAGTTGCAAAGTTTAAATGACCAAAAAATAAATGACGCGTGAACTATAAGTCTTAAAATACTTCCTCTGACAAACACATTTCCGAAAATGAGCAAAAAACAAAAGTGTATTTGCGTATATTGTGAATCCTAGGTTATGCGCGGATATGCGCAGATCATTTTTTAATGCAATTAACGTTCACCGAGTTTGCATCTGCTTCTGAAATTGTACTAGAAAAAATATTATCCTTTGTTAACTTTCCTCATCAATGATTTCCCACATGTGTGTTTATTGGTATCAAAAAGTGAAGGGTTTTTCGGCGCATGTCACCAGTTTTGGGTTGAAGGGAGATGAGAAGAAAACACGATTTTAAACATGAAATAAAATCGAAAAGTATAAAACTCTTGATGAAGGGAATCGCTTTCCCCAGCATGGTATCCAACACATTAAAATATTACTTTGGAAAGGTTCCAGCTTAATTTTAAACGAACGGGTGGAACCGGGGGTTTTTTTTGTTTTGTTTTGTTTTGTTGTTTTTTTAGTCCGGGGACTTTTTAAATTATGAGTTTTCAGTTTGGGTGAAAATGTGATGTGAAAATGATACTTAAACTGCTCATTTGCTGCACTTACTGTCTTCGATTTCGTTAATGTTGCAACCATATATATATTACATTCCCATTTTAATGACCTTACATGTAATTAAACGATAAATAATGCATTTTTAATTGTGTTTTCTTTTAACCTCATTAAAAGCTACAGTTGTTGATTGTTCTTATTTGGCTGTGTTATTAAATGTTTCACCCTGGAGATTTGAGCCCGCACAATAAGAACTATATTTAGACTGGATTGAGTGTTTTAAGGAAAGGTTGTGAGGCACAGAGGCCTCTGTGCTCTGAGCCATTCTTTTTGTTTGTTTGTTTTTTTTGTTTGTTTTTTTTGTTTTTTTGTTTATGAACAGTTCCACTAAAAAGGTTTCTCGAGGAGATATCGTGTGGAAAGGGTTGTGATGTAACCTCAACAGGTAGACGTGGCATTTCCAGTCGCGCAGATCTTATTGATCTGTCTTCTGTTTCAACCTGCGCTGACATCACTGCCTGTTAAACTTTCCCTCACCTCTCCTCGCCGCTGCCCCCTGGAGATATAAATTAATAGATGTATGTGGATGCAGATTAGAGCAGATGTCTCTTTTAAACAAAGGGTTCTTTATCAAAAACATAAATAGAAAGAAAGAAAAAACCTCAGCCCGCCACCTTTCCAAAGCCAGTCACATCCTCAGTCACGTGTGGTTAAAGCAGACCGGGCTGGATCAGGTAACTTCACTGTTGCCAAACTCACCGTCTAGATAGATACAAAAGATAATATTTACACTTTGGCATGAAGGACTGTGGTGTGCAGAGCAGCAAGGGGGGGGGGAGCTTAGCTGTGAAGCAACAAGCTTTTGGTGCAAAGTAGACTTTTGTATCCTGAGGCAAGAGTAAGAAGATACTGTTTGCTGTTAGTGTAATAAATAACATGTTTAGTTTGACAGCTCTACTAATAACCATAGAGCTATAATTCACCCTGCTACAATAAGGTTTCGCTGGTTTTTGGTGTGCAGGAGGCTGCAGAAATCAGGATGGCCTTTTCAAAAATCAACCAGAAGTTTAAAAAAACCTCTTTAGTTATCATCTCTTTCAGTTTTTTAGATACATTTTTTAAAATGTACAACAAAATGTAAAGTGGGAATAACACGTTTGTTTGTTCAGTTTTATTTGGGTGAGAAGGAATAGGCCTTTGAACACCCTCACATATCTGCATTTGTTCTTCCGTTAAAATTAGGTTGGAATTCAGTTGCTGAGCATGAAGCAGTCCATGCCAGACCTTCGACGTCTCCCTCCACATCATTTCTGTTTGGAGAAACAGATCAGCTCTTTAAAGCCACTGAACATTCTGCATCAGTATGTCTCAAAGTGCACCTGTTTGACCAGCTTGTTTCTCCCACGCTGCAAAAGTTTCAGGCTCTGTTTATGCTCCAACATTTTCTGTCAAAAAGAAACCTTGTTACCACAAGCTACCACAAATTCTTATTATTATTATTATTATTATAAATCAAACAGATTAAACAGATTTTTGTTGTGCACTGAAAAAGAGCTTAAAAAACACTTATGGGAAAGGGTGGCTATCACTCTGTTCCTGGCATGTCCTTGTTCAGTGTAAGGTGTTGTATAGGTTCAGTTTCACTCACATTAGACACTCTAAATCCTTTCCAAATGTAGAGTCAATCTGTCATACCCACACCTCTTTGTAACACGCTTTCTGGAGGTGTCCCAACGTGTTCACGTGTTTGAACTCAATCTTCAAAGTGCTGTCAGATATTTCTTTCAGACTAGTAATTCAGTCTGACTATTTCACCATATTTGGGATTTTGGGTAAGAATAATAACCTTCCTGTAAATGAAGTCAAAATAACAAAAGTTGCCACCTTGTGCTGCTTGAGGGAGATGATGCAAACTTGAGATATTAAGATTTACAGTATGTCCACAATATGTTTTGATAAATCTGCGGGAATTGTAAATCCTTTAAAATCCCGTTCACTTTCTTGTAGGTCTATCTATCCATTTTCTTAGAAAAACAATCCAATTAAATGAATCTTACAGTTACTTTGTGCATCTGCATGTCTGTTAAAGTGTATGTTTTACTAATTTTTTGTTCTCAGTGTTCTGTTTGTTTTGAAAGCCAATAAAATTTAGGTTAACAAAAAGGAAACTTTACTTTTTCTATTTAGCTGTTTCATATATTTTCTTCTTGTCTTTTTGGTTAGTTACTGAGTATTTGCCTGCTCTCTTAACTGACCAAAGTCCTTTCAGGCTCCCACAGTTCCGTTTCATGTATATGAGCTCATTTTACACCACAGTTTAGGATGCAAGACTTTTGGCTGAGCTAGGTGTGCTCCATAAAGATGTACCCCAGCAGCGCTCGTAATCGATCCCAGTCAATCACACTCCCCTCCTCAGCAGCACACAGGCTGCCATTATCTGCAGCAAGTGCTTTCGACAGGTAGATCTGCAACCACTGAAACAAGGTGGGTGGGATGGACACCTATAGGCGTCTGTCTGTCTCTTGTCAGAAAGCCAATCTCCCTCTCTCAGACATAGACGTGCTCTTTTTACTCGTTCTTGTTGTACCGAAGAGCAAAACAATGACTTAACTGTTAGAGTCTGCATATCAGTTTGACTGCTCTCTGATTTATTTCCTTTATCCTATAACATCTTCTTAAGAACTCTGAGTTATATTGAGTCCCATGGTGTTAATATTATTTTTATTTTATTTTATTTTATTTTTAATTATTATTAGAGCATGTTGTTTCAGTATTCTTTGCAGAAAAAAAACATAAAATTACCACAGTGTAAAATTGCTCTATTCCCTATAATAAGTAAAATAATAAGTAAAATTATGCTTTCAAACTGAAAGACAATTTGAGCATGCTTACATAAGAATTTATCCTGTATTTAATATGTTAACAGCAATGTCAATTTTATATGTATATACCATATTTTACTACGCGTAATCTCATGGGTTTACCATAAAAGTTAAAACCATTGAAAGCTTTATCAACTAATAGAAAGATTTATAGTTTATCCTGTACTCAACTGGGAGCCAATGAAGTGACTTCGGCACTGGAGTAATATGTTTAAATCTTCATGTATGTGTGAGGACTCTTATCAAAGTATGTGATTACAAAAACTGATTATCCAAAAAAAATATTCTGTCTCTGATTTTCTGGACTAAAAACAAATATTTCTGTCTTACCTCTTAAAATTCAGCAATTAATGTGTCATTACTTTGTGAACAGGATAGATCACCGGAGTAGAATAATAAAATCATATCTAGTCAGCTTTTAGAAGCAGTCTATTGAATAAAATGTAAAATATAATGCAATTAATGATGGAAACGTGTGTTTCAGACGGACTTCTTTGTAGCGTTTAGTGAGCCCGTAGTAACCCGGTAGTTGTAGCGGCGTTTTTGAAGCGCCTTCAAACGACCCGGAAGTAGTTTGATCCACGCGAGCCCAACGGAATCGTTGCAGAGCGAGCTGAAAACGACCGAATTGTTACAGAGTGAGCTGAAAACGACCTAAAGAAACCATGTAAGTGTTTGTGATGATCAGCTGCTGTTATGAGAGACTGGTTATTCTTTCAGACACTGAAATCCGCTAATAGCGAGCATTTAAAAGGCTAACATTGTTAGCCTTTCTGCTACCCGGGCCGGTTAGCTTGATGCTTTTTAGACGATTTCGGAGCTCTGCCTTTTCATAACTAGCTGTGTTACAGATTTGTTGTAGTTATATCAAAGTAGTTCGTACATCTGGTCTTCTTTGTTGTAAAGTTTCAAAATACTGATTCCGAAATCAGACTATAGCGTAAATGCTAGTTTTCTAAATGCTAACAAGAGACAATGTGTGAGCGTGCGTTTTCATGCTGGTAAATAATTGCGACCTGTGGCAGTCTAGTGACGTAAAAATTATTATTTTAAAATAGTTTAGCATAAAGGTCCCCAAACATGTCCCAAAATATGACTCACTGAAGCTTTTAAATGGCGAGGTTTAAGCTTCAGCGTGTTGTCTGATAAATGCATCTCTGTGCCCAATACCTATTTTTTTACAGGTGTAGTGAGGTACTTTACTTTGTGTACTGTGTACAGCTTAAGTTTTCCACTTAACTTTTCTCAGTAAGTAGTCACACAACAAATAATGAATGAATTTTTGCGAAATGTCATAATAATTAAAAAAAACATCAAAATGTATAATCGGGCTATCTGTACCTGAGCTGTGTCAACGCACAAAATTCCCTGTTGTAGGATCAATAAAGTCTTGTTTTATCTTAGTAACAGAAAACCTCCAATAGTGCTACTTTACTACTTCAAATATGCCATTGTCATTGTCACACTCATTTATTAGGATACTGTTATGATGTTGTTTCATTGTTTCATTTGCAGGAGCCTCTTAACAAAGCCCAAGTCAGAGATGACCCCTGAAGAGCTTCAGAAGCGAGAGGAGGAGGAGTTCAACACCGGCCCCCTCTCAGTCCTCACCCAGTCAGTGAAGAACAACACGCAGGTCCTCATAAACTGTCGCAACAATAAGAAGCTGCTCGGAAGAGTTAAGGCTTTTGACAGGTATTGAATCAGACACTTATTTAGTATTTAACACTCTTGAGGGTATAATGTGAGACTTACTTGTATATATTAGTGTGTGTTTTTTTTATCATGTTTCTTTTGTCTGTTTTCTTACATTTAAGCCTTTATTTCATTATTATTGCTAGCCAATGGTGATAACATGCTATCGCGTCACTTTGGTCCCTTTTTAGTATTCACTCGTTTCCTATTTTTCTCCATTGGAGTCACATTTAGCACCTTTACTTTGTTATTAAATATTGCCCTCTCTCAAAGGTAAAAATAACCAAACACATTTAGTTTGTTATTCTTGTATAATGTAGCTGGAACATCATAATCCTCAGGCACATTTGATCATTTTAATTAGCTGGTTTACACACCTAATGAGTGAAAGATCTGCCGGCTGAATCCCAGAGGAAATGCCAACTCCTATTGGTGTTGCGTCAGAAAAATCTGTTATAGAAATTGAAAACATGCAGAACTACCCACTGTGAATGAGGTAGCAGCTAAAAAGTACTTTTTGTTTTGTTTTTTCCATTATAGGTGTGATATTTATTTATTATTTCTTCTGATACTGCAAAAGATTAAAAAAAAAATCACAGAACATGTAAATGCATATGTATGAGTACCTGAGTAAGATCACAGGGCTTTTATTTATGTATGCATTTATTTTCTATAAATTACTAACATTACATCACCATCGGCATTTCAGGCATTGCAACATGGTCTTGGAGAACGTGAAGGAGATGTGGACAGAAGTTCCGAAGAGCGGGAAGGGAAAGAAGAAGTCGAAGCCCGTAAATAAGGACCGCTACATTTCTAAAATGTTCCTCAGGGGGGATTCTGTCATCGTGGTGCTGAGAAATCCTCTGATCACAGGAAAATGAACTCTCTGAACCGCTCACCTATTCTTTTTTTTTTTTTTTTTCTTACACTTTCTCAAGGCAATTGATTGTAGTTGCCGTAACCTTATTTGTTTTGATTTTGATGTTGGATCACTGAATTCACTATTAAGACAGAAAACATGTCATCAAAAATATGTTTCTCCCATTTGACGGTCATTTAAAATGTTAGGCACGAAAGTGACCAATTTTTTTCTTTGTCTGTGGAGCTTTTCTGTCTTTTTCATTTTCATAATAAAAGTGATGAAGAGATGAAAACATTGTGCAGATATTTTTATAGCTTTTAGAGTGTATGTAGTTTACATTACACAAATGTAGACTAGTCTTTATATTATTAATTTTTCTGACAAAACAATGGTTTTATGTTTTCAGATTGTCTGTTTATCCCATTCTCAAGAATTCAATATTTCAGCTTCATCACATTTGGTACATCTATTTATGTTCACTTGGGCTAAAAATCAACATCCCTGACTTCAAAAACCATTTTGGCTCCAACTAAAGAATTAATTTAATAATCACTGCACGCTTTCACACAAACATCTGACTGGGTCTTTAACTTTACCAGTAATTAAAATGATGATGTGATAAACTTGAATAACCATAACATTTACAGTGACATAACGTCTCACCAACAAAGAAAAAGAACTTTGCTTATTATTCAGGGCCAGAACTCAGAAACAGACAGGACTTGTTCTGACACAAAAAGGTGACTTTAATCTTTGCCGCCCACTTGGAAGTCCCTAAAAGTCCATTTTACGTATCAGTTTGGACGGATGTTACTATAAAGTTCAACTTCACTAATCGACGAGCGCATACGCTCATGAGGTTGTACTTGGTGGTATTTTGTAGCGCTCGCTCAGTGCAGTCATTGAAAAGTTGTTTCTCCTTGCCAGCCTCCCCCTCCCCTTCTCCTCCTCATTCTCCTCCTTCCACTGTCACCCTTTCACTCTCCCCTGACAGCATCTAAGGTGTCGGGCTTGATTTCAGTCAGCAGCGCTCAATAAGCGACAAACTGCCGTTTAAAGGCCCACTGCATTATTGATGAGACCAGATGTGCTGACTGTCACTTCACACCCTCATCTCTCTCCATTTCGAGCCGTTCCCTCTCTGCCGCTCGGCCCCTCCTGACCACTTTGTTAATTGTCTTAATAGCTCGACAGCTAGTGTCGCCTTACTTCTCCCTACCAGTTGGCATCTAACCTCTGCTCTGTGGTGCTCTCATATTCAGTGGTTACGTAGATGAAATGCTTGTTTGTGTATTTTATAGTTTTCTGTGAAGGGTGGGCGGGCGGGTCGTTGAGAATTGCATGCCTCTGATTTCTGAATCGTTCCTCTTGTTTTATCTGATGGAACCTCATGAAAAAATTGCTAAATATGTTTACAGAAGTATCCTGAATTTTCTGCTGTCATCTTAACATCTTGACCTCTGTTTTATAATTTATGTCACATTACACTCTCACTGTTAACCCTGCGCCTATCAGCCCAGCACCTGTGGAGTATCTGTGTGAGGGCAACAAGTCGTCACTGATTTACAGCTCTCAGGTGAAGCCTGCTGGGTGAGTCAACGGGAGAGTCGGGCTTAGCGCTTTATGTGAAATGTAGTGAACTTCTGTGACTGCTCTAATAGCTATTGCACTAATGCTTCTGGCAAATCCAAGTTTGAGATCATGTTGCGGAGGCCGGAAAATAGACGAGTTGTTTCATAGTCAGCCCAAGGGCACACAGCAGCTGTTCAGGGCCCTGCGGCAACCAGGAAGCCCCCAAAAGATCTGATCCTTTTTCTGTAGTTCAGATTTACCCATGTTGTAGATCAAGTAGTAAACCATCCAAAACAAGATAGGGATACTTTCACTTAGAAATCAGTTTGATGTGAGAGTCGGTAATCCACACATCAAACATGACAGATAAGGGATTTTTTATTTTTCCCTTGTTGTTACCTTACCCATATTTAAATCCACAAAAAAAAAAAAGATTTTAAGCATGAAAATAAATAAATCAGCTCATTTTCATTCACCCTCATTTATTTTTTGTGGGACAAATCTAATGGTTAACATGGTGAAACTGGAAACATTATATCAATTTTTATTAACGTAATAAATAAAGAATTACTACGACGGTTACAGCAGCAACCCAGAACAGTGACCCTTCTGTTTAAGCTGAGAATCTGAGTGAAAGACCTCATTCATACAGACTAAATCCATGGCTCTGTGCTATATGCTTCACTTCCACCAGTTTAATTATGCTCTTTGTCAAATATACAAGGCGTTGAAATGTATATGCTTGACAACACACTTGAAAACAAATATTTCAGCTCTATTTTTAGCCTGGTGCTAGTAATGTGACGACAAATAGGGTCACAGCAAGAACAATCAGTTTTGCCCTTTTGCACAAAGTAATCAGATCACCTTTGTAGTGCGACCTCTTTACATTAAAATGAAATTTGACTGAATTTGACCAGGACTCCTGAGCAAGAAGATAACAGACAGTTATGAAATATGAGCTTTCCGGTGTTACCCGGGCATTCCAGTACAGGAGTCCAGTTTCACCTTCAAATTAAGGTGGTATGATTGCCTTCCCTGACCACTTAGCATTGCAAGATTATAATCAATTAGACAATATACTGAGCATTGGGCACTTTTTAAGTATCCCCATTGACCAAGAATGCCAATCATAACACTTAACGGCCGCTCCTTTCTAAATATAAGTAACATTTCTTAGGTCAGTTCTTCAGATGTAAATGTTAATTTCAGACATGATGCTAGAACTAGAGACAACTTACAAGAGCCTTGAACTAAGGACTCCATGCACACTTACAATCTGCACCTCTGCACTGAGATGTTAATTGTATTGTATCTACTTTTTGTAATACCAACAGAAGCTAACAACAATAATCAGTGAAATCAATATTATAAACAGTTGAAAAGCCACAATCGCGAAATACATCATTCTTTTTTGGTAACTATTTTGAACTCTGTTCATTCTGTTCCACTCACTTCCTTCAGATATTATTTCCTTTATGACTTTCATGCAAAGGTGAGGGGTCAGATTCAGCATCAAACAGAAGGAAGCTTCATTGCAGGGGCGCTCCCACTGAGGCAGCGGGCCCTGGATAGGAGCAGATCACCACTCGGTCTCCTTAGACTCAGTCTGTGATCGTTTTTTTTTTTAGGCACAGTGAGAGATTGTCCCTTTTGCTATAAAAAAGAAAAACCCCTCAACTGTAAAAACTGACACTTTATGTATACATTTACCTCCCTTACCAAGGGTGTTTCCAGGTTTTCATCTTGAACTTTAAAGGTAAAATGTTTTGCAAAGTGGGAAAAAAGTATTTAGACTATTTCCTTACCTAAAAGTTAAAAACCTTAAGTAGTTTAAACCTGCATTTGATTCTATCATGTTCCAGCTGTTGATTTTAATAACTTACATATTGCTGGTCAGCTTGATCTCAGATAAGTCATTTAATTTATCTCCAAAATAATTAGTGAATAAAGCTTTAAAATAAAAGGTACATGGTATTATATTTTCATCCAAAACATAATGGAGTAAAATAGAAAAGTAGTATTACATGGAATTACTAAAAATAAGTTACTACAGTTACATTAAACTTGTACTTCAGTAAAGCACATGAGTAAGTCCTATCCATGATCTCATCCAATGGTATTGCGCATTGTGAGACATGTACCTGAGCCCCACCTGGGTTAGTGACACTCATGAAGTAAAAAAATTTTTTTAATTTAAACATAAAGTAGAAAAAGAGGAAGTTTCTTACTATGACTTGTGTTCTTAGGTGAACATATAAAATACATGGTGACAACATATTTGCCTGCTATTGTATATGAACACCAGTCTTAAATAATGTTTTGTTGATGGCCAGGACTAATGCTGTCTTTAAAGCTGGTATAAAAATTCTCTAAAGGTGAATTAGTGAGCTTTACGGTGGCCCTGAGCATTCAAGTGCTCTTCCATTTAAATAAAGAAAGGCAAAAAAAACCAGCAAATATAAAAGTTCAGCAAAAGCATGCCAGGGGCGCCACCATTTTTGCTACTGTACCTTTGCACTGTCCACTTTCTGCTGTGACAAAACAAATTTCCCACATGTGGGACTAATAAAGGTTATCTTATCTTATCTTATCTTATCCTATGAGGGGCACTGGCCACCCCCCAATTCTGGGAGATAGCCAACTAGAAAGACGGTGTAATAACTTTAATAAACGCGAGCACAGGAGAGAGGGAGACACCCTACAATGAGTTGAAACATTATTGTTATTTAAAACTGATTATTTCAGATTTCAAAATCTTATTTGGTTTTCATATGTGCCCATTTTCTGTGATAACAACAACAATTAGCAAGAAATTACCTAGACATATAATTCTTTTCTTGCAATAATTTTTGCCATATTTTTCAAGTAACCTATATCTGACAACAGCATAATAAAATTGGTAATTATTTTTTGGGTGTGCCCCAGCAATATTTTTAGTGGCCCCTACATGGCCACCCCTCTGAAAAAAATCTGGAGGCGCTCCTGACCCAAACAAAACACCATCACGTGTTAGTGAGGTTGAAAAGGTCAAAGTCTAAGGCACACATAATCTTTTTTATTAAAACCTGTAATGACCAGTTGAGCGTTCAGACACAGACTCTAATTTCATTTCACTTCATTTTATGCTATCGGTTAATAAGGTTAAAAGTACTATTTCGGTGCCGGTTTGCGCTTATTTTGGCTGTAGCTAAGTAAGCACCTGCCTGGGCGCCTTAGTGTCACCCCCGGAACCTGAAGGTAGTCTATAGATTATAGAAAACCAAGTTCAGTCTCCCTTTTATTTACTGTGACAAACACGAGCGACCTATCACAAAGTGTAAATCTACAGCTTGTTTAGGATCAAATAGCATCTCTCAACAATGAAACTCAGCTGCAGCATCGTGGGACAAAGCCCTGTCACATAGCCGATGGGTCTATTTGGAGATGCCTCGGATAAAGACAACTTTAGGGACCTGATTTGTCGGGTATCATCGTGCATTTGTCTCAGATTACTTACACTCGTGTCAAAGACACTTCAAGAAGTCTCTTTCCCTCCAGATTTTGGGGAGGATGAGCGATCCGTGAGCAGGAAGGCAGATGTTTTATTCAGTAGGTAAGCGATAAGAGGGGGGAAGTGTGATTATGATAGCGATCGGCCAAGCATCGATAGGCAACCATCCGAGGAACGCGACACCCTGCAGCGCATCGATCGGGCTCCGGTAACCGGAGCCGCCGCCGCAGTTTGTTTTCAAGCAGAGCCGCGATCCGGGTGTCATAGCCGCCAGGCCAGGTGGAGAGGAATAGGGAGGGAATGAGAAGGAGAGTATCAGCTCCGTAAATACATAAACACTGCCTTCACTCATCTCTTAAGTGAGGAATGACAGTAAGTGCAGCCAAAACAGCGGGGATCAGGTGTATCTCTCTGCTGTTTACAAACATGCTCTACTGTACCTGAGTAAAGTGGTATAGATATGTTAACCCTGCAACAGTGGACATCTGAACACAGTAAGACTGCTACAAATGAAATATATATATAGGATTATAGTATTGTTAAACACAATACTATAAATGAAACTACACTAAAAAATACTGCAAATATAAATACAGTAAAATAAACTGCAGTAACGTGCAGTTGCCAGCAAAGTTACTGTAAAATTAATTCACAGTAGGTGCTGCAATTTTATTTATAAAACATTTAGGCTACTGTAAGTTTAACTACAGAAAAGCATGAAATTATAAGCATTGAGCATTAAATTTACAGTAACTTTGCAGTTAACTTCATTTACAGTAGCTTTTCTGTAAGTAAAATTACAGCAAATTACTATCAAATCCACTTACAGCAACTTTACTGTAAATGCAGTTACAAAAAAATGTTTACAGTCAAATTACTATAAACACTTTTTACAGTAATTTACTGTAAATTCTACAGCAACCTGTTTACATTCTGATCATGTTTTATAACTATTTTCATTTTAATGAGACATTCATTCTGACAATAAAAGCACATTCATCCTTATTTTCCCTGCGGCGTAGCTATTTATAGCTCTAAGTATTTTTTTTTAAATAATTGTTATTAAATACATGCATATATATTTAAATGCACTAATTTTATTTTATATCACATTAACTGTTTAATTAAGTTTTACTTATAGTGTGAAACTTCACAACCCCAACAATCTAACATTTCCTCTACAAGTTTTGCTTGTGAATTCAAACTCTGATCTCCTGTCAATGCCAAATATCTTTAGCTGTAGAAACACAACTCATGGTGTAATAGCTAGCTTGAATTGTACGTTGTTCGTTTTTCTGGAGTTCCTACAACATGGAAACGAATCGGTTTGTTTGTTTTGGTCAAAATGTTTTGAATTAAATTAGGTTTGTGTATTTTTCTGCTTCAGAAATGTGACGATGTGACAGTATAACCCAATAAACAAGCGAATGTTCAGGATGTTCTCTGCACTCCTTTAGGTGACGTTACCTGATGGTCATGTAGGAAAGTTTTCTTGACATTGCAGGAACATTCACTTTTGCTAAAAATTACAGTTTGGAGGACTTTACAGAAATCCTTCCTGGACTTTCAGCATCACCATTCGGGTTAATACTCACTGCTCTTACCTGTTGCCATGTATTATTTCAGCTAGGCAGGCACAGCAGGCCGATACAGATGCATGATTATTTCAAATAACTTACAATTTGAAGGATAGACAATGTGGATATGTTATTTCTTCCAGGGTTCACAGTGGTGATTATCCATGTCCCCTCACAGATGGGTTTGAATTCACCAAACTGGCCAGCTGCTTCAGCTTCCTTCCACAGGCCAAAGACATGTTATTTAGCTGGTGACTTTATATTGCCTAGAAGTATGAATGTGAGTGGTCTGCCTCTCCATGCCAGCCCTGTAATAGATGTTAGCTGGATGTTATTGTTGTTTATTTAACTGTTTATTTGACTACATTAAAGAATACCTAACTCTTTATAGTCTTGTAATTCTTCAACACACTTGTCTCAGGGCATTTAATGGATGTGACACCATCTGTAGATGCAGATGTCATTCATCCCTGCTGTCTTTGAGTTCTTAGACTTTTTGAGATTCCTTTAAAGGAAGAATTGTCCAAGTTAAACTCTGGAGAGGGAAGACTAGCTTCACACTGATTGCACAATGTGAAAAAAATACAGGGGCCCCACGTTGACAGTCTAGTTTTTCCAGCACACTGACTGTGAGATTAATACAGATAGGCCAAACAGCTTTACCTGGATGTAATTTGTTAGGCTTGTATTGCCATCTAGTGGGTTGCAGAGATAACACACAGAGGCCTTGTTTGGATTGTTCCCTTTCACTTACACTGTACCCTCAAGACTGACACATTCATGTGTGGTACAAATAACACATGGATACAAGCCAGGAATCCTTTTTGTTTTGACTCTTTCATTTTGATCTTCAGTATTTGTTGTCACGGTCCTCTTGAACTTCAATTGCAAGTTTCACAATGCTCTGTTTTTAAGATTGCAAAACAAGTTCCAAATTAAGAACGGTTTCATTTTGTGTCCTTCGCTTTAAAGATTGTAGTCTGGCATTCATTACCATTGTATAATGCCTCCCACTTTGCCCTGTGAGGAGTACAGGGCCTACATTTCAGGACATGCCATTTGGACTCTCTTTAAAATCCTTCTGCTGCCCTTTGCTTAGCTGGCCTCCAGCCCAGACCTCTTAGTGAACACTTGTGTCTCACTCCCATTTGCAGATTTCACCCTCCTCCAGTCACATTCCCTGTCAGAGAGCAATGGAAGGAGATTTTAAGACACTTCAACAGCAACACTTGCTCTCTGTACCACTGAATTTTCTTTATAATCCATTCAAACAGTGGGTCATCCCCTATGGTCCGTACTGTTAATCTTAATCCCTGTTAGGATAACTGTTGCCTACCTCAAGATCCAGGCTACCACTTTGTTTCCTTGCTCGAAGTTCAGTTGTGTAATTCTCTTTGTTTGTCTTCTATTCAACCAAGTGGGGAGGCTGAGGCTTTCAGACGCTGCCTCGGGACTGTATGCTTTACCAAGTGCTGGATCTCTGATGTAAGATGTAGTAGAAGTGCAGTCTGTTTACATAATAACCTCACTCCAAACCCAGAGACAGTGAGATAAGTGAAATACAGCCAGGTTCACCATGCACACCCTCTTTTGTCTTCTGCTCTGTGTTTTTTCAGTAGCCCGTGACCCTTTTCTTCTTATGCTTTCTCCAGCTCTGAACACCTATTGTTGCCCCTTTGCTCCAAGCCTTGGGGAGGCGTCTTTGCTGCTGTCCAGCAGGTTTTCTGTCAGACTGCCATCTGTGGGTTATGTTGACCGACTGACGTCAAGCTGTGGAAATAAAGCTGTGGTAAAGAGGAGGAGCAAAGGAGAAACCCTAGAATTACAGAGTGACTGCTTCTGATTCTTTATGGGCTACGTTCTGGGCACACAAGCAGCTTTTTGAGTCTGAGAAACTGCAAATCACACAAACACTTTCACACATGTTGAAGCAGGAACTTGCACGGGAACTGTTAATATTTGTAAAATTCCACAAGACGCAGGGCGCTGTTTGAGCTTCAGAGAGCACGGTTAACAGAGGGCATGTGGCCAAGAAAGAAATCATACCAAAAAGTTGCTCAGAGCAGTCAGCTGGTATGCCTGAGTGTGTGCGCGAGTGTGCGTGCATAGTGAGACTAAAGGCATATTGACTTTCTGGATGTTTATACATACCATGCTGGCGTAATGCATTCCTTTCACATCCTCTCTTCCACTTCTGTTTCCATCAGGAAGTAGAAGTGCTTTAACGCTGTGTAATATCTCAGTGCTGAAAACTGGGCCACGTGAGCCGTCAGACAGACATTTTTTCCATTCATTGTATTTTCTGACAACATAACGTAAGAGCTTTTAAAAGGTTAAGTGATTCAGCTTGGAATATTTATTTTTGCTTTGATTACTTTTTTAAATTCCAAAAGAATTACATATGAGATACCACAGAGAGACCCCAAAGCCACAGTAGCTATTTGAACTCTGAAGCCAGACAGCCAATAGGCTGAGGTGGAGAGCTTGGACATGATGCTGCCTTTATGTGGTATTGGAAAATAAAATTACATCGAATAATTTCTGCAAGACCCAGCTGGGGCTCAAGAGATAGAGCGTGTAGTCCAGTAATCTAATGCTAATGCATCTCTCGAAGTGTGAATGTCAGGTTAAAGGTGCTTAAACATAAAAAAATAAATATGTTTTTGTAGTAAGAAACATGTGAGTATTCAAATAGAGAAAAAAATGCACTGTGTAATGTATACCTGTCTATTTAGTTCAACTATGGTGCTGTTATGGTTCCTGCATGAACCATAAAACAATTGCCATTTATGAAAAAGTATTTATAATTAGTTAAGACCAGATAAGATCAAATCTCTGATTATGGACATCACGAGCTAAAGGGAGTGGGCTCAAGTAGCTCTTGTTTTTCTTTAGATTTTTCATTCCTGAGCAATTTTTATGTCTTTATGGCTTTCTGGGAATACAAGACAACAAGAAGAGGAAGAACTACTTGTGGAGTAAAATGCATGCAGTCGTTCCTCAAGTTCTTATGTAAACATACTCACCCTTACCCTTTCTGTGGTGTAAGTTGCAGGTATGCTAAAAGACACAGTGAAGCCCATCATGTTAAAGGAAATGTTTGGTGTCATTATGAAAGAATGCTAAACAGGTAAACACTGCAAATAATTTTACTTAAATATTGTCAGAAAAACACAAGTAGCAAAAAGTAGTAGCAGTAAAGACTAGCATGCTGATACTGCTCATGGAGGTAAAGCTTGTGTAAAACAATGCTTGTCAAACAGTTCCACCTTGAACATGTATTTCTGAACAATTTCTGACTTTATGTATTTGTTACTTTTCTTATAATATTTTTTTACATTTCAATCTCTATCTTTTGAGTGAGTAAATAACTCAAATTTTGAGATATATAGTCAGTAATTTGAAAATTCCACATATGTAATTTGAAATGATGTGATGTTAACTGCAAATTTTGAGATGAAACTAACAATTTTTACTTATTTACATCGAAAATTTGAATGAATAAGTAGAAAATTCAAGTTAGGCTTCTCAACAAGTCAAGTCTGAGAACATGAGTAACTTGACACATGTATTGTGATATGTTGAGCTAAAACCCCCAAATTTTGAGATAATAACTTGAACTTTCGAGTCACAATTTTGAATTTCAAAATTTCAAGTTGTTCACAAATAAGTCAAAACTTGTGAAGATAATAATAACCCCAAGTTTTGATACAATAGCTCAAAATCTTATATATATAGGGGGAGAGAGAGAGAGAGAGAGAGAGAGAGAGAGAGTTGTTCTTTTAGGTCGCAGAAACAAGAATAAAAGCCATTAAAAGCCAGGGAAAAACCCATCCTCCTAAATGTGAATTATACGGAGAGGACTTGAACGCACCATGGGATTGCAGCCTACTTTGAAGCCGGCGGGTTGGGCCACACTCCAATGAATTTACACAGTCCTACCGAGAGACCGAGGGAACGAGAAAAGCCTGGCGCCTGCGTACGGCTTCGGTGTCCAGAAGCAGAGCGCTAAAGCAGCTGAAAGTGTGAGAGGAGACGTTCAGTTTTTAGCATAGTCGCGCCGGTTCTCGTTTCACCTCTTTAAATGGTAGAAACCACTGTGGGATAGTGATTGGAGTTGACAAGCCCGCTTCACTACTGTATCCCCCCTCCTTCGTCTCCTTCTCCTCCTCCTCCCCTCCCGCTCAACACACACAACCAGGAAATCGTCGAGGTGTGCTTCTTTTATCCCGCTTGTGGCTACCCCATTCGCGGGTGTCGATGCGGTTTTCTTCCCCTCTTTTTTTCCTAAGTTTTTAAAATATATATATATATATATATTATTTTTATTCGGCTGGTTTGACTCTTCAAGCCGGGCTTCACCCCTGAAGTCAGCCAAAGTTGCCTGCGAGGAGAGGATCTCCACTCTGGCCGAACAATGAGGTGGGTAAAGCGGCTCAAATCCCTTCATCTTCATTGTGTTTCCAGGCTACATTTTGTGTTTCGGCTAATACTTTTCCAAGTAGACGACCTTTATTCTGACGTGGTAGAGCCTGCTCCACGGTGCTTGTCCGCTCGCTTAATCGCTACAGCAGGTGTTCCCAACGCGTTCACTTCTATTTCTCATTCAGAAGCAACTCTTGCGTTTAGTTGTTTTGGTGTCCTTTCAACCACACATGATACTGTGTAGCAGAATTGCCGTAATGCTGAGTGTCCGGTCCCACCTGTTCAAGTGCTTTCAAGAAATACTGGCTGAGAGTTAACTTAGCAGGTCGGATGACAAGAAGATACTTTTTGTATCAGCTTTTTGAGACACTCATTAGTGACCATTTGTTTAGCTACCGTAAGATTTCCTCTGGCAGTGTCGTTTGAGTAATTAAAATCCCCAGAACAATAAAACCTCCGCAGTGTAACCGAAGATCAGAGATCAGCTTAATATCAGATCAGCTTTTTATTTTATTCTACTGTATATAGTATTTTATTTTATTTTATTCTATTCTGTACAGTTGTGTACTGTATTTATTCTTATTGTATCCTAATTTTTGCCTCATAACTTTTGCACTGTCCACTTCCTGCTGTGACAAAACAGATTTCCCACGTGTGGGACTAATAAAGGTTATCTTATCTTAATATTTAGAGCATGAAAAGGGATTGCTCGCAGACAGCAACAGCAAGGTGTGTTTGTGCTCTTCCAGCTGCACAATAACCACCCTGGTCACCTTGTTGTTGTTTATTTCATGTCATGCAGTCCACAGACATGCATTACACTAATTCTTGGTGGACAGTTTTCCCCCCCCTCTGGCAGTTGAAGAGATATTTGCAGCAGGAACAAAATGGAAAGCTCATGTCCACAAATTCCACCGTCCTGTTACAGCCTGTGCAGTTGGCAATTACACGCTTTGAAGCCACCACTCCTGCCTGGCTGGAGCTTCTCTGGGCTCACTTATTTATTAATTTTTTTTGTATACCCCCTTCTTCCTCTCCAACTCTTTCACATTTTAAACGGTTATGGAGCCCTTATGTCAACGAACACCTTTGGTACTTAGAAAGCCAAGGAGTTTAGAGTTAAATATGTGTGGTGGTGCAGGCTGATAACCTGAGTGACTAGTTTTTCTTTTCTTTTCTTTTTTTATCTCAAACCTATTGCGCTGCCCTTTCTGTAACAATATCTTTCAGCTCAGGCGCATGGGTTGGTCCGGGTTTTGTATTTGTTGTGCACATATTTCTGCATGCTGACTTTGATTACAGCAGGAACGGGAGGTGACCGAGCTGCCCGAGATCCTGCCACAGGTTATGCATAAAACATACCCTTCTAATAAGGCCATTATTTAAGGTAACAGCAACAATAAGCAAAGATTACTGTGTTTACTTACTCGATGTAATGACATTCGGCCAACAAAGCATTACAAACTAGAACTTGCAAATCAACCAGCATATACCTACCTTGCTACTTTCTATGTGTAATACAATATTACCCCTCATAAGATAATTACGCTGCTTTATTATCAATAACTCCAGCCAGACTTAAAAAAAAAAGTACTTCACTATCCAAAAACTAGGTCAGCAAAGACACAGTTAAAAACACACACACAGTGTGTAAGCAAAGAGCATTTTTTTGCCCATGTGCAGGTTGTGTCTTGCCCCTCAGAGAAGTTGGAAGGTTGCATGTGGCTTAATGAATGCAGTTGTCTAACTCTAAACGATCATGCTTTGGCTAGCCCTCCATTGTGGCCCAAACAGTTCGCGTCACCTTGTATAATAGATAAAGGCTGGTATGCAGCCCCACTCATGTTCATTGTCACTTATCCCTGTGGAATGTAAATGTTGACACAGAAGTGCACCCCGTTGGTCAAAAGTTCAGGAACTGACCCAGTTGGTTAAGTAAAGCATCCCAACTTGGGGCTGCCTTTAAATGTGCAACCCGTAGAAACGCCCTGCTGTTCTTCTCATGAAACATTAGCACCGTTTCCCGTTAGACCAGGGATGGTAAAGTCATTGTGGGCCACATACAGCCCAGTTTGATCTTATATGGGCTTGACCAGTGAAACTACATGATAAATGTGTGAAATTTAAGACCGGTTATAATGCACAGACTCTGCTGTAAGGATCAAATATAATTTGCTTTTACTGTGGAATCTCAATAATAGGAACTTTCCTGGTATTTGTTTGCTTATCGCTTAGGTAATTATTTTGCTGTAGTATGCATGGTAGTGGGTGTGGACAGTCTTTAATAGATAGGAAAAGCTGTAAAACCTATGAAAACACAGTTAAGTTCAAAACATACGCGCTCCTTCACATTTCCAGTGGGCCAGATTTGAGTCTTTAGTGGGGCCAATTCTGGCCCCTGAGCTTTAAGTTTGCCTAATGTCTGCACTCCAGTTGAGATTCAGTTATAAACCCGTTGCAGTCAAAGCACGCTTTCATGACGCCACTTCTACAGCACAAACAAAAGAATACGGTGTTGTATGGCTCTAGATGTTTACTGGTAGCTTTGCCGTTGCTTTTTTAGCATGTCAATGTGAAGCAGCAGTTGGTCTTTAAATAAAATGGCCTTAAAATGTCCTGACCTCTAAAACCCTGAGGGTTTTACTGAGGTTCCTTTCTCAAAGTGAGAAGTAAAGTAAAGCTAACACTTGTGAGGCTTTTATCTGAGGTGTAACTATTATAGATGATGCTACTTTGGCAAAGTAAATGAGGATGGAACATAAATAAATTCGATTTTTTTCCTTGCTTTATTTTGTTGTTGTTGTATTTTATAGCATATAACCCCTTTGAAAACATGCTGAGGTAGATAATTAACTCCAGAGATCCATGAATCAACATATGGATATTATCAGTGCAAAGACTGATGCTGCTGAAATGAAACTGAGCAAAGTTACAGAGGTTTTCGTGAAGACGGCGCCAGGCGTTTTGCAGTGTGACACATTTTGGCACAGTGGCTACTATGTTGTGCTTTTTAGATTAAATGTAGGGTTGCTGATGTCACTCAACATGATACAAGTTGCCTGTTTTGATTGGCAAGAACCTTTCCAAGAAAAGTCCTTGATGTAGATGTTACAAAAACATAGTTATGTGTTTCCAGTGGAAAAGGTGTGACTGGTTGCACTGGTTTTTAATTTTTACATCAGTGGAAATGGGCCTTTTCCTCCTCTGAGCTCCACTGAACTGACTTTAAGGGTTGATCTGTTGGTGTGAATGCAAATTTCTTCAAGTTTTAAGTCGCTATATTCAGTGTTTCCTTATGTTTTTTTTTTTTTTTGTTTTTTTTTTGTATCTGCACACAGTGAACAATCGCTGTACTGATTGCCCGCACTTGAAACTGTCTTAGGTTACTCAGAAAGTGCATCTATCTGCATGATGATTCACGTTATTATCGGAGAGGTGACTCCCGTCTCTCGCTGTGACTCACTGACTGAATCTTTAGCTAAAAAAAACTTTGTCCCATGTGAGACTGGCAGTGTAGCTGCCTCAGGCTCAAGAAGTAACACACAAGGAGCGATCATAAACGCAGACAGGTGTAATGTGTCTGCTTAACATAATGTTTACAGTCTAATGGGTTTCCTGTGCCCTTTTTAGAAACGGTGCATGTGTGAAAGTGATGCCAAGCTCAATGTGTCTCTGTGCTCTTGCACAAGCTTATTATTGATCAGCCTTAAAAGCAGTGAACTGGCCTCCCTCCGCCAGCCCTTCTTCTGTGTCTCGAGAAATTTTCTTTTCCTTGTTCTGGCACTTACTTGGAAGGAATGCAGCTCTAACCGTGATTTATGTAGTTTTGCTGTTGTATCATCTGCCACAATTAAATGTTCAACCTCTTGACCCTCGTGTACTAAGAGTGGCTGTTATTTAGGCATTTAGCAACACGATTGCATACGGCCATGTAAGGATATCATGATGAAACTCTGGGGTTGCGACGTTATTGCCATGGTGTTGTGTAATGTTCATGTAGGGATGCTAAATAGTTTTCTTTTTTTTTTCTCTTTTCATGTCTTCACTTGTTCTCCTAATTCCTTTGCGCAGTTGGATTCTTCTTTTCAAGGCTTATAACAGTGGCAGTTTACTTTTAAGCCATGTGGAGTCTTTGCTGCACACAATTATAAGTGTGAGGTAAAGGATCAGTCTGCATTTTTATTTATTTATTTATTTTTGTTAGCTGACAGGAAAATTGCGATTCGCTTTCTTTTGCAAACTGTGCCCAAATACTTCCTCCTTCCAAAAAAAAAAACCTGATTACACTTTCTTAATGTGAACATTAACGAAATTAGTTTTTTCCACCCGTAGACCTCCATGTATCCTCACTCAACCCTCTGCCCAGAAGTAATTGGGATGTGCTTGTGGGAATGGTTATCTGTAATAGATTAAGAATAATGTCTTCAATTCACACGTCATAAAGGCTCGCGCGTTGATCTGCGCGTTGAAAGATTCGTCGGTGTGTTGCCGTACGGTCGGGGTGACGGTGTGTCGAAATGATCACAAAGCTTGCGTGCTTCGTCGCTGAGCTCCCTCCATTATTAAAACGGCCCCGTCTAGTCGCATTTTGTTTCCCGAAACATCCAATCACAGCTCACCCCCACCCTGAACCAATTTACCCCTCCTGCCACCTCTCGTACTCATAAATAGGCCATTATGCCGGCCAGCCTCTTGGATTAGGCACTTTGCTGCAAGAGTTGCCCAACATACAATATCCTCTATTGTATACTTGGTGACAGATCCAGTTTCCTAGGTAGTAGTTCATATTGCTTGTCTATAATTGTGCCTCTAGGTTATTGTTTGTTTTTTTTAATTTTTAAACTCTATGATCACTTATCTGTAAGTTAACCATTGCTGGTGATTTTTCACCGTTATGAAATAGTTTTTCAGTGAACTTTGTGTCATAAAACCTGAGACTAAAGACAGCAAACAGAAACCCTAATGAGGCTGAGCTGTGTATCAACTTTTGATATATACAAAAATATACGTATAAGTCTAGGAATGTGGGATAGGTTGATAACCAGTTATACAAGCATATCTCATTAGTCTGTGTCGTTTGTAGGAGTCGTGTATCTGGACGTTATCTGTGTGTTTGTTAAGGTTTTATGTGGATTTGTTGGTTTACTCAGAGTTTAGCGGTTGGTCACATGATTAGGGACTGTGTTACTGATTGCTAATATTAGGCAACCATTGACGTGGAGGGAAGTTGAATTATTTAATAACTCTGTGATCCCTGTGATAAAATTTCACCAATAAGTTGGTTTATTAAGCATAAACATGGCTTGTTTTGCACATCCTCTTTCTTCTGTTTAGCATCTTTCTTTCCTTTTGCCTGTGTCTCCTGCTTCTACACAGCGCTGGTACTACAATGAGTAATACCTTGAGGTTATGCTTTAACTTTAGTTGATGAGGTTCACTGACTTGTTTAAAATAAAAAAAGACTGAGAGTGAAAGCGCTGGTATTCAAAGCCACAGGACTCGTTTTGAGATAAACGGTAATTTCACTTTGAGGAACGCAGAAATGTGTGTGAGACACAAAGTCAGCGGTCAACACGGTAAAATGTTAACAATGAGGAAAATCTCAAATTTGTCCTAATGTTGTGTGCTTTGTGATGATAATTTGAGCTGTGTGTATTGGCTGTAGATGCCAACTGTTGAGAAGTGTATGCTCAACTAGAAGAAGGAAATGGGTGATTGCATGTGTGTTTTGCGACATTATTGTGCCTGTTTACATAACGATGACGAGGGAAATGCGAGTTAATAATTGCCACTACTAAGTGGACGTTCGTCTTTGAAGAAATCTGTATTACTGCCTCAGTGATGGGTAGTCTGGAGGTACATAAACATAGCATTCTTGTAAATTTGTTTGAAGTGGATAAATCTTTTATTTTTATCAGTCTTTTTGAATAAAAATGCTCAGAATTTTTTCTTGTGGCTTTGACGTTCACCTGACCGTTCAATCCAGTATGGAGAGACGTACTCTCATTAATAACAGTGGCATGGTTGTTGGCCAAGCCACTCAGGGCCCTGTGCTTCGTACGTCGCTTACTACATCCAAGATCAAATGAAACATCCAAGACCAAATTATCGCGCTGACTCTGAGCTCGCTATTCCGGTTCCCCGAACACACCTGTTGTTGACGATTAGTATAGCTGGATGAAGTAATGTGAGATCACTGGGTGGCCCAACAGGGGCTACGCATCGATAGTAGAAACATTGATCGGCAACCCCTTGATTGGTCGGCGAAAATGTCGAAGGAGCGCGCTCGGCTCGGTATTTTTCGGCAGCAGAGCAAGAACTCTTGAGTGAGGGATTTCAGGAGTTTCAGAGTTTAATTAAAACGCAAGGGAACACTGCAAAGGCTGCAAAAGCAAGGAGAGAGGGCTGGCAGAAAGTTGCTGACAAATCAAACTCGTAAGTAATTCAATAATAACAATAATAATGGAGTGGATTTATATAGCGCTTTTCAAGGCACCCAAAGCGCTTTACAATGCCACTATTCAGTCACTCTCACATTCACACACTGGTGGAGGCAGCTACGGTTGTAGCCACAGTTGCCCTGGGGCAGACTGACAGAAGCCAGGCTGCCATATTGCGCCATCGGCCCCTCTGGCCAACACCAGTAGGCGGTAGGGTAGATTTATCATATCACACCATATTATCCAATATTATATTACATTATATTATATTATAATATGTTATATTATATCCCCTTTCACATTAGAGCCACAACAGGACCCACTAGAACATGGGAACAGGTAAAAGTGAAATATAAGAATATTCTACAGAATGGTAATATTGATCACTTATATTGCTTTTCGTCTCTTGAAAAGAGACCCTGGAATGATCTGTTTGTTTATAACAGCAACCAAGAAAAGGGCAGAGCAAAAAAAGACAGGTGGTGGTCCTGCACCCCCTCGTCAACAAGTTGGTTAAGTGAATAATACCCTCACGGGAAAATCGATATCTCTCTATGAGCACACTGTCGCGCTGAGCTAACGGATCCTGTCTGTCCCGCAATATACGCTGAATTCTGAGGACTCTCCTTATCAATCTTGCACCTTCCGCAATGGGTTGCTCGCGTAAACGGACAGGATATGACTGCGACAGACTTCCCAAATCCACCTTCGCTTTTATAGCCGTGGTCTCTCATCTTGATTACGCGAAGTAATTTACAATTACTACTCTGAAATATGAATTACATCTGTAATAATCACATACATGTAATAGAATGTTAATAGTACATTTCCCTTTTTTAGGGAATGACCTGTATGTATCTGTGTGAAATCAATAAAAGGATCAAGTGCTGCATTATCTTTAGTTACATTGATGTTATTTATTTATGGTGAAACAGTGGTGGAATATCGCTGTTGCTTTCGTATGAATGACGCGGACATACCTGCGTGGCCGCGATCTAATCCTGTTTACATAAAGTAAACCTGCTCCCCAGCAGGTTTACGCTTACGGCTCTGTTGCTATGACAGCAAGTCCCGGATGGGCTTCGGGGAACCGAACGATCCAGGATCACGCGAAATCGT
Source organism: Rhamphochromis longiceps (assembly GCF_057381845.1). NCBI lineage: Eukaryota > Metazoa > Chordata > Actinopteri > Cichliformes > Cichlidae > Rhamphochromis > Rhamphochromis longiceps. The sequence continues at coordinate 17,095,600 of NC_140570.1, read as the reverse complement.
CAACAATCTCATCCAGCTAACTCACTTAGCGCGGTACGAAGCACAGGCCCCAGGTCTTACTGATAAAGCTATTGCTTTGTTTAAGGTAAACAGGAAGTAGGAATTTTTTTTTTTTTTTTAGACCAAGTAAACATTAGGCGTTGTGTCAGCCGGTATTGGTGTTTTGTAAGTTTTACGGTGTTTCGCTATAACTAATATAGACCTGCAGCTGTCAGTTAGCCAGTGATCAGAAAACGCTGTTTGCCCACCCGCAGCGTTTTTCCTCTCCATAGGCCGGAGACTGTAAACACTAAGGTGTTGGGTCTCCATCTACGACCTTGTTTAAGATAAGACTTCTCAAAGCATTTTGAGCTGTTATGATCCTGGGGAGAAGTTTCTCTTCCAGGGCAGCAGGATTAGATTTCACATGTATGTAAATAATATCCTTAGCTTAACTGTGTCAAGAATGAGGTCAGAATTGTGATAACAAACTTCCTGTGCATTTGGATCTGTGCCATTTCTAACTGCAGATTTGAGCTTTTATCAGTATATACCTCTACTGCTTTGATACTTTCATTCTGTTTCCTAAATCTGTTCACGTAACTCTCCATGACAGGAAACAATTGTTAGGATTATTCCCTTTGGTTAATTTTCAGGAAAAAGAAAATTGAAAAGTTCCTTGTTTTAGGAACTCAAAAAAGTGGAAATTAGACCTTGGAATGGAGGATCACTCTGACCACGGCCGGTTGGAGGACTTGTTCCACTTCTCTAAACTACAGAGCAGAACAACAACTGCAGTCCAGCTGATTTCACTGCCCTGCTTTTTATTTGTCGCAAATTAAATATTTCCAGAGAAGAAACTCTAAACTAAAACACGTGCTATAACACAGTATGTGCACAGTAGCTGTTGCACAGTGACTGAATGAAGCTAAAGACTCGACACAGCCTCCGGTCTCCTCTGCAGCGGCCCGGTCTAGTGACATCATACGAGCTGATGGAGAGCCTGCCGCTAACACTGGAGTAAAACCATAGATCACTTTGGGCAGAAAGGCTGCAGCGGTATATTGTATGGTCAGCAGTGCTAATGGGCATAAAGATGCAGTGGGTTCATCAGAGGGTCCACAGCTTAATGGAGCATAATGGACAACACTTGGTATAAAACAGCTTTATGTTGTCAGCCATTTTTAACGTTCCCATCTGAGGTCCTCAGATCATAAGTTCACTTATCAGGAATGATGGCGATTGCCGATTGACAGTTGTATTGGAAAGAACAGCCTCAGAGGAGAGCCAGTTACATGCATCTGTTAAGCACTGGGTTATATAATTAGTAGGCATCATTTATACATTAACACTGGAGAGTTTGACCTGGGTTTGTCTGAAGCTTTGTAACAGAAGGTTTACTTAAAGTCAACTCATGTTTCACTTTTTCTGTTGAGGACTGAGCTGCTTTCTGCATCGAACATCTTTTTGCACATGACCGTGATGTGCATAATCTAGTCTAATGAGACAGTTTGTATTTTTTTTGTTGTGCTTGCTGTTCTGGTTGCACTGTGAAACTGAGTATTTCCCTTTCTGTATTTCTTCAGTGTGTTGAGTCCTGAATTGTAAAAGTTTGAGCTTTGCGTGTCTAAAAAGACTTTCCTTTAGTTAAAGGGTCACGTGTTAAAAATGTTTATTGCCTGGTGTTCAGGGCAATAAACATTCTGTTTGTTGCCCTGAACACTTTGCAGAGGCAAAGCAATTGAAAACAACCGAAAAGAAAAAAGCTTGGCTTGTCCAAAGTGAGGATAATCCAAGTAAGCATTTCTGGCAAGTAACATAAGGTCAAAAGCTATGGACGGAATGCCATTGAGAAGCAGGAAGTGTGACTTAGGTGTTGCCTCCTTCCTTTTTGCCCAAAGTTGACAAAAAGAGACATCTCCTCTTAATTTCAGAGGAAAGGAGCATTACAAGTCAGGGCGGCTGAGTAAAGAGTTTGGATCAGCAGGGGATTGTTCTCCTTCAGAGAGCGAGCCGTGCCTCCTTCTTGGCCTGAGTCGAGGAGGATATGCTCCAACCTGTAAAAGGAATTGAGCTCAGAGAGGAGGACAGAGGTGAGATGGTTCCAAATATGGGCATTAAAAGTGTGCCAGTCCTGTCCCCCACAGCGCACACAAACGCACCACACGTGCAGGCCGCGCCACCTCTGAATCAGCGGGGATTCGTATCCACTCTTGACGTCATTGGACAACAAAGTGAACGTTTTTGGCCAAAGAAGTTTTTCCACAGCGCCCGAGAGTGGATGCTCAGCAAAAGATGAGTCAGCAGGCAAAGAATGCTCAGGCGTTTGACTCCATTCAGACGAAGAATAGTTTAAGAATAGTTTGATTCTAGATGTTTCTGTGTTGCTGATTCATGGAGGCGGAAAGCAGTAGCCTGCAGCATGTATGTGTGTCTGTCTGTACCTTCAGCAGCATGCTAGGACTTGTGTGTGAAGAACCAGACGTAAAAGGGTAAAAAAACAGTGAAGCAAGAAGAGCAGTAGATTGCTTTAATTGTTCCCTATAAACGCATTATCATAAACAAATGGGAAAATGAGTCTTTTAATCGTTTTAAAGGAGACTGATGGTAATAGCAGGACTTCGAAATGTAGCCGATTCCTTCCTTTAAAAGCGTAGTGCTATATTAAGTTTGTTCTGCTTTACTCTGCGTTTTTACAAACATGTCAAATAATCGTTGTTCATCCCCCAAAATTCCTTCCTGTGTCTTACAAACGCAAAGATCATCACTCTAATCCTCAGAAATGGCCTCTCGTTTTCGTTTGTGTTCCTCGTCCACCCGATAAGCTGAAGAAGCCACACCGGAGGGAAGTACTCGGACTGTGAACATCGAGCTACATATTAACATTTATGGCGCAGCTGTGTCTATCTCACGGCAGAAATTGGACTCTGCAGTTTGAAAGCTTATCTTGTAGGTTTGGGAGAGTCCCTAAGCACTTCTCACAGGATGTATCACATTAACTCAGAGGTTTGCTTCAGAGTCATGTGCGTCCAGCTGAACGTCGCTGGCAGCCGTATATATGGGCCACGAGTGACGTGAGGTCAGTGTACGCTCAAATGGATAAGGCTGAGCATCAATGGGCTTTTGTGTGGGCTCGCAGTGTCCGAGTTGGCATCGGGGGTCAAGTCGTTGTGTGTAAGCCAAAAGCTCAGACTTCAGATTGCTTGAAAGTGTTTTTGTGTGTGTGTGTCTTCTAGTGCTTCCTCAATATATGATAACGCAAGCAAATGTCCTTAATTTGGACATCTCAGGCACATCTGTACAGGCTTACATTTTGTTTGCAAGATGTGGCCAATCAGAAGTAAGCTGGCTCAAAACACAAGAGAATCATGCAAAGTTAGTCTAGAGTCCAAAACAAGAGGAAGTTAATATGAGAGTAATAGTTTTTTTTAAATCCCAGTTTTAGTAAAACTGGACTGTTTGTAATTGAGTGACTTTAAAGAAACGATACAAGTTGCCCAGTTTCAGAATCTTTGATGCAGAAGGAGCATTCACGTGCCGGCACATGATGGGTTTCCCCACGGTGCTCCTTCACCATTAACAGTTCCTCTTCTCACTTCTGTCTGCAGCTGTGTGCCCATCTGGGCCATGACTTTCCCACCGTTGCCCTTTGTAAAGCATTCAGGTGCTCTGGTGTGAAAGTGAAACTTTCACTCTTCATTTAGTGTGTGTGTATAAGTATATGTGTGTGTGTGTGTATATATATATATATATATATATATATATATTTTATATTTATTAGGGGTGCAACGATACACAAAATTCACGGTTCGGTTCGGTTCGATACTTTGGTGTCACGGTTCGATATTTTTTCGATACAAAAAAAATGTTCATGCCTTTTTAATTTGTCATTTATTAAAATTATAAATATATATTTTAACTCAAAAGTAAAGTTTTTAAATTTAACCCTAACCCTTGTGCGTGTTTTTTATTTTGACAGCGAATGCGCACCTGCGGACCACTTATGTGCAGCCCTGGTTATTTAGCTCATCATATCGCAGCCACAGAAATTCTTTTGTCCATGAAACCATAAAGCTGCACTTTCTTTTTGCCTTATAGTCTGATTTGTCATAACTTCTCCGTTTTGTGGTAAGCTTTTCTTTGGCTGTCACTTCTTCACCCTGACCTGTCTTATTTGGCTCAGCAGAACTAAAATATATATCTGTCTGTGAAGGTTCTCAGTCATCCAGGTCATCGTAGTCAAATATAAATCCTGCTGCTTTTACACACGCACTCACATAAGCTCAGCGATTCTCTGCGCGATCAACCTCTCACATGTTTAAGCTGCGGGAGATTTCACTTGTCATGTTTGCATAGTAAGCTAACGATTAATAAGACGATGTCAGAGGAATTAGTGCACAAATTATCATCACTCACAGATCAGTGCTGTCGCTCTCTATACACAGTTCGCACGATTGCAAAGTGAAAGCAAAAAAACAAGCACAAATTTAAACGCGATTTCAATATGTCACATATTGACAGTGGCTCACCGATGCCAATGACATAATTACCCAGCTACATTTCTGAAAGAATGCAAAAGCATTGACATATATTTTTCCTACAATAGCCCGACGGGCAGGGAAGAGATAGATTTTGGTACCCCGACTGAAAAAAATCGCTAGCTCCAGGACGTTGGGCTAGCGATATTGCGAGCCCTGTATCTGATTGAGGAATCACTCATCTTTGGAAAAGAGAGTTTATTACAGAGAAATGTCTCTTTCCAAAATAAAAGCTATACTATCCGCTTCTTCTGGGCTATATTCTCAGCAGCATATTAAACAGCTGTCTAAATGACTCGGCTAAAGTTAGTAGCATGCTTGTTGTTTTTGTCTTTGCACTAGGATGATGTCGGCGTAAATGTGCACTCATATTCGTTGTGTTCCCACTAGTGCTTTCAGGTTAATCTCGTTGAAATGACCTTAACGCCACAACACGGCAAATCTCCATTAACGAGCTACCGCCGATCGCCCATGCATGGGGCTAGACGGCCAACACGTTAACGAGCTAACTGCGCTAACACACTAGTTCCCACCCATGTAATTAAGCATTGCATGGCACATCCAACATACTGTTTTACTTTAGTCCATGACTCGCTTACCTTCAGGGTCATACGTCACATGAAAACCAAAATAATTCCAAACGCCAGATCTGAATGAGGGTGGGGGAGGTCCATGTTGTAAGGAGAGCTTAACTTCTGTCTCGCTAGCTTGCCCTGCGCTCTTCCTTCTGATGCTGTCTGTGTTAAGCGCTCAGTGAATCTGCGCTCGACAGTGCAGCCTAGCGGAGTAGTCGTACGCAGATTCACTGAGCGCTCAACACAGACAGCATCGTCAGAAGGAAAGTTGATAAAATAAATTACAAATTTTGTATTGTTCGATACATATGCGTACCGAACCGAAAGCACTGTATCGAATATATATAGATATATATAGATATAGATATATATAGATATAGATATATATCTATATATATATATATATATATATATATATATATATATAGATAGATATATATATATATATATATAGATATATAGATATATAGATATATATCTATATATATATATATATCTCACCACATTCTAATCATCTAATGAGATTTGCTGGCTGTAAGTGGTGCTCTTCTGTTGCAAGCATTTAAATAGCTGCTTGCTTTTACAATATCATTTGTGAAACGCATTTTGTGTTCTTCTCAAAAAGGCCACAAGGGAGAAGGAGGAAGTGGGTTGGTTAAATGCAGACTTTATTTAGTGACTTATTGTCATTCTCTGTCTGGTTTCAATGTGACGTTTTATAGTGGGCAAAAAATAAAAAAAGAAGTGATGATTCACAGTTTACTCATCTAAGGTACAGCAAAGCCACCTGAGGGTTACTAATTTGTATGCGACACCTGTTTCTCATATATATTTTTGTGTGTGGGTTGTGTGTGTGAATCACCTCCCCAAAGCTGTACAAAAAACGGTTTAAAAAATGCAGCACAAAGTTGAATGAAAATTGTTGGTTCATATCTGGTCAAGTGTTCCGTGAGATGCGATCTTGTCTTGTTTGCAGTCTGTACGCCACGGAGAAAGGCATTTATTCCTGAAGGCAAGAATAACTCAAAGATGAACATCATTAAAAAGAGATTGTTGGCTGTAGTTGTTTGGGGAGGGAAATGAGCTTTTCATATTGTGGAATTATGAACTCCTGGAGGAGATGCCTGATGAATTAGAAGGGATGGATGCAGAGACAGAAATGTGGTTCCCTACTTAGTGTCTAGACAAGACTATTTAATATATCCCCAAATCATGTACATATATAGCAAGAGATATTTCTGCAAGGATACCACCAAGTGGCATTAGCAGGCATATTTTATACCTACTGAAACAGTTGAAGGAATGACTGAGGAGCATGGTAGGAGGGTCAGGTAAAGAGGAGGAGAAGGAGGGAAGAGAAGGAGCTACTGGGCCTGACTGTACTTGTCGTTCGGAGAAAAGCTCTGAGAGCATAGCCTTATACAGATATTTCCAAGACGGCGTGTGCCCCAGCCGTGCACTGTGATTTCCTGTTAACCCCTAACTCACCAAGAAGGCCAAACCACAGAGGGGATGAGGCACTCACTCTGGCTCCAACGAGAAGCGATGACGGACTCAGCCGTGTTGCAATAAATGAGCAATTTGCATATCAGTCAGGTGATCACTTCCTGTGGTGAGGTCCATTCTTGCATTGAGGCTGTTGGCTTAAATCCTTCCCAGAGCAGCAGTCGGTGACCTATTTGTGCTTAAGAGAAAACCTCTTAAATCATCTGTACTTGGTTAGTTTGCCTACATTCAGCTTCACTAGATTGGTGGTCTTTGTTCAAGGAAGGACAGGAATAGGTTGTTTATGACCACGCCTGTTGTGGTTTTATTCTAGCACTAAAAAGCAGTCCGATCAGACCCAGCTGCGAGCCCTCTGCACTGCAGCCTGTTATACCCAGCGGGCGGGTCAGCACAGGTGGATGTGTTGGCAGCTTGACAGGTGGGGAGGGTGTGTGAAAGTCTGTCTTTATGCGCGTGTCTGCCACACATGCTTTTAGTCTCAGTGTCCGTAGTTCTATCAATAATGCAGCTGCTCACTCTCAGTCTCACTCTTGAGCCCTTGCTTTCTCTGCCATTAAATATGCATCAATTTCCCAGTCCTAAGTCTCTGTCCCCTCCCAGTTCCCATAAACTGCCCTGCAATCCCAACAGCATGCTCATTGCTGATGAGTTGACTTAGTAAAACTAAAATGTTTGTAAAATCCATTCTTTGTCAGCTGTTATTAAAATGTTATTTCTGTTATTAATTTGAGCTTTAAGCTGAAATTAAAACATGATACTGACGAGCTCAGAGTGATTGTCAGAGGTTTGCCAGCGTGTTGCCATCAGTCTGAATGAGGGGACTCGACTCCACTTGGCTCCCAGCGGTCAGCCAAGTGGCTGCCAACTTACTCCTATACAACAGGAAGGCTGCTGAGGACAAAGTAATAATTAAATGGGAATTTGTCTATACTGACACCAACAGATGTCACTGTATTTGAATTACTGTGCAAAGGTTTGGGGCAATACTTCCAAATGTTCACTTTAAAGTGCCATAACGATAATCCACAATACTGAAATCCACTGTTCCTGAAGTCACAACTATTAAAACTCACTGATGTTCTTTGTCATGCTGCACAAATTACGTATAAAGCAATAAGCGGCCTGCTTCCTGACAATACACTACATTTCTTTTTTTTCTTTTTTTTTAAGAGATGGAGGATCCGGTTAAGCGGGGAATTCGATTTAAAACATCTGTGTTTGTGCAATGTTAAAAAGTTTTTGCATGTCTGTATGTGGAGTGACGTTGTGGAACAGATTGCTGAAGTTCATTACTCACTGTCCCAGCACAACTCGGGTTTAAAATGTAGAACAAAATGATGGTTTTTGCAGGGTAGAAGGAGGAGGAAGGACTTTGATTGGGTGCTCTTGTCCGCTATCCACTCTTCACACACTGTGTGTGTATAGCTATATGTGTATGCATGTGTATGTAAACATATTATTTTAAAAAAAAAGTATCTCTTGGTGTGTTACTCGTGTTACCAAACTAAATATATGTAGACAATTATAAGGAAGGATTTATGAAGGGATAAGGCAGAAACGGGAAGTAAAAGTGATGATAAGTAGTTACTAAATAATGGAGTATTTTTTTGTTTTGTTCTTTTTCTCTTTTGAGTTGTACTATCATGTTCAAAATAATTCCCAGTGATTCCCATCCCCAGGCACTTCATGACCTATCTATGCCCCTCTAATGCACATGCTTGTTACTTAATGACTGATGTACATGCAGATATGATAGAACTGCATCTTTAGTCTCTGAAACACAAGACACTGCAAAAATGTCTTTTTAGAACTTTTAACCTGTTTGAAAATATCTGTTAGTTGTTAACTGATGTTTGCAAACCTTAGAGGAAGAAAAATATGCACAGTTGCAGTGACTGACTTGAACCCAGTATTTTAAGAAGGGGTTTCTGTTGTTATTTTTTTTTTTTCCCCAGACAGATAACACCCACACAAATGTCTACAGGACTACAGGTAGCACAGACAACAAAAAGTCACTCTGGAAAGAGTGAGCCAACATTTAATATCAGCGCAGTTATTGTAAGACATGTGCCAAATAACACAATAACAGGAAGGCATTTTGAAGTTTGACAGCAAACCTGAAGCTGCGTGGCTGTCGTGAAGTCACTTACACACACGCATGTTTAATTTACACACTGTTTGCACCAGACATCCTCCTGTTTCGGGATATTTGCAGGCCTAAAAATTCAAGTTGTTCCTGGTTGGAGTCCACAATCCCAGACACTTAATCACTCATGAAATCCTAATGCTTGGCTCCTTACTATCCTTGTTTGTTTTTTTGTTTTGTTTTTGCTGTTCTTTAGTAAATATGGACTGAATTTTTATGAAGTTGCATAACGTATAATATATAATTAGGTATATAATATATATGACCTTGTTTTGTTTTTTTTTCTTCTTCTTCCGTGTGTGCATGCATGCATCCATTGTTCAGGCTGGATGAGTCCTTATTAGGCATTGCTGGCAACAGGAAGTGGGCTGGGCTTTGGTGCTGTGTCACAGGAAGTAGCAGATTGTATCACAGGCGGGACAGATGGAGGGAGAGGTGGAAGAGATGGATTAGGGGACTATAGGGAGACCATGCAGGGAAAATAAGGAGAGGAGGGGGAGGGATCGTAAAACCTTTGTTGTTCTGCATCTGCACAACTCCTCTACTCACCATTTATCGACACTTTGGTTTCTTCTGTTTTGCTGTGCTTTAAGCTGAGACACGCATGCACATTAACATGCATATATTAAGATTTACAGTTAAATGAATGAATACAGACTTTACAGTGTTTAGTGGTATTTATTTAAATGTTACGCCATTACTCTGGTCCAATGTTATCAGCATACACAAGGAAAAAGCAAATATGTGTGTAGAGAAGGAATATTTGTTTATTCTAAGATCTCTGTTTTAAACACGTCTGCCCTACCCGAGATACCTGAGTAAACATGGTTTTGTTTTTTTGTTTGTCTGTCTGCATAAACCTATTAATACCACTGATGTCAGCGCACATGTGGCTGTTTTCTTCCAAAGTGTGATGAGGTGGAGGCTGATGGAAAGCAGGTGGAAGATTCCAGTGACTCGTCTGTTTGGCAGAGCACGGCACAACTTCCCGTCTTTGTCGGCTTCCATTGTTGCGTTTTGTTTGGGATCAAACTAATCTGTTTATCCAAGCAGTTATCAACACCATACTGCATTTTTAGGTTTTTTGTTTTGTTTTTTCTTCCCACGTGTAGGCTACTGATTTCTTTATGTCGCTTTGAAGACGTTAGACTTTGTGGATATCGTTAATGTGGAATATTCTCCGGGTTTTTCTTCTGACATTGGCGGCTTTTTCACTCATTTTCAGTTCATTCCTTGTTCTTATTTTTGTTCTTTGTTCAGTCACTTAAGACTGATCTATGAATCATTTCAGCATAGAAACACCACACTCAAAACATGAACCAGTTTTGTGTCTACAGATAACCGAGAACAAAGAACCAGTTGTAAAATATATCTTTAGGCTCTTTGTTGCTAGCATCCTGTTGCGAAAACACATAATGTGTTTATAATTCTTTAGTTTAATGTTTGAAATAAATGCCACAATAACACAAAATAGTAATTTTGCTCCAGAAAGGCCCAAAGAGTTATTCACTAAAACGTTGCTCAGCATAGTGTGCAGTATGTCATTAAAGAAATCAGAGGAAACTGAACAGGTGGAAGAAAAGGTTTTTGAAGGCTTGCCACTTCTATCTAAACAGTATCTGAAAGTCAGGTCCTTTAAGAAATAGTAGGAAATCTAGCCTTCAGTTGATTTTTAAAGAATCAACTAAAGAAGAAAAACGGGGAGGAATGGGTGGGGTATACCAAATGACCCAAAAAGTTCAAATTGCTATAGGTAGGTATGGAGGTCACGAGAGAGGTGCTAGAGCAGGGGTGGCCAACTCCAGGCCTCGAGGGCCAGTGTCCTGCAGGTTTTAGACATCACCCTGGGTCAATACACCTGAATCAAATGATTAGTTCATTACCAGGCTTCTGGAGAACTTCAAGACATGTTGAGGAGGTAATTTAGCCATTTAAATCAGCTGTGATGGATCAAGGACACATCTAAAACCTGCAGGATACCGGCTCTCGAGGCCTGGAGTTGGCCACCCCTGCACTAGAGGCAGGCTCTGCCATGGTTGGATGGTTATAAATGTAGAAAAGTATTTTCACTTCATTTCATTTTTTTTTTATCCACCATGTAGTACCATCTAGAAAACCTCTAATTAGCACAGCTTCATTTTTCAGCATGACAATGATCCCAAACACACTACCAGTGTGGTAAAAGATATGGATGTGGATAGAAAAACACACAATGTATCACTCTCAGCCATAAATTGACCTCCCCAGAACGCCGACCGCAACATTACCGAAGCAGTGTGGGATCATCTTGACAGAGAACAGAACAAAAGTCAGCCAACATCCAAACAAGACCTTTGAATGTCCTTCAAGAAGCCTGGAGGACTATTCCTGAAGACTAGTTAAATGAACAAAAGCTGCCTAAGAGATTTCAGGCTGTGCTGAAAAATAAGGGTTGACATACCAAAATTGACAAATACTGACTTCAAGATTATTAGACTTGTACAAACTTTTTTTTTTTCTGTATTTCCATTTATGTTTGTACTTATTTCCCATTTTCTAACAAAATATATAGAGTTTTTAGACAGGAATGTACACTTCAGCTTCTTTGCAAATAAAGGTTAAGACTTCAGTGAATAAAGGACATTGTCGTTCCAGTTTAGTGTGTTTTCTGACACGTTTGAAGCTCAAACAAAGCTGGTTATATTAGTGTTGTGGGTTTTTTGAAACCTAGGACACACTGAAATGTTCTTAATCTGGCCTTGTAGGTTAGTGAGTATGAGACTAGGTTTGTCTTGAAAGACTGGCCCTCGTGACTAAAAACTTTGTTCTTCGTTCATTTGTCTGCAGTTCTTCCTCAGCTTTCCTCGTTGGCCTCTCCTGTTCCTCCCGCAGTTCACGCTGAATCCCACATAAAACACACAGCCTTTATATGATATAAATTAATATTGGTTCTTCTTTGTCCTTATACAAAAAATGCAGTGTAACTGAAATTTTAGTAGTTTGCTTAATTGTCCTTGATTCTCAGCAGTAACACAAATGAATGTTTCCAAATTTTTATTTAATTTTTTTCATTTTTGCAAACATTTCAGGTTATTAATAGAACATGTTGCTAACGTAAACAAAACAAATGAAACACTGTTGCTGTGGACTGAGTTTCCTCTTAAGGCATCTAGAGTATGTTAGGTACCCAGCTGTACCTTTAGAAGAACAAGTACCTCCACATTTTCAGGATGTTGGTATCGATTTGGTACTGAAGTATCTGTTTTTGTCACATCCCTAAAAACGACAGTCTAGTGTATTTCTCCGATGACACTCTATAGTACAAACATGTTTGCAGCAGAGCTCACAAAGACCTTTTCATGCTTTTGTCGGCTGAAGTTGCCGTCGCTACTATAAAGACCTGTGGTTTAATTTTTGTGGCTGTACTTTAATTTGGCTTTGGATCGTTTTAATTCTTCCTCGTTTTTGTGGCAGCATGTAGTGGGTGTTTTTGTTCCGGCTTGGAAGAGCAGAAATCGACTCTTAGTTGCCAGATGTCTATATTACAAAGCAGGATTTCAACTTATCTAGGTAACCCGGAGTTAACCCTGAAGTTTTCTGTAGTGTGAAGGTGGATCACTTCTTACTGGGGGGCATCACCATGGTAACGCACTCTGACCCTAACCTGCTCCGGAGCAGATTATGTTCAACAGGTATGAAATCACTGTGTACATGACAGTGTGTACATAACATCACCATTCCTGCAAGACCCCAGAGACCTCTGTATACGAAATAGGAAGGTCAGAAGTCTTTGCGTTTCTCTGACTGTCAGTAGGTTAATTCTCAGATCCAGCTTTATTTTTTTTTCCTCTGTTGGCCTCAGATTAATTTACAACAGTTTCATTGTTCCATCAGCATTAATTAGAACTAATTACATTTGGAAATTTTGCTGGCTTTCCTTCTTACCCTCAAGGAGGCTAAACTTTATTCATATCTGAGCTCTTTCTAGTCTTACTGGCTAAAACTTGCATGCATTCATACAGCACTTTGAATACTGAACACTGCTTTTCCTCTGGCACACACTCACCCTGCAGCACCTGTGTTGCTTTGATTCTGTGTTGTGCGTTTTAAATTTTTCTAACATTACACTTTGCTATTCCTATGCTGCCAATACACTGTGTTCGTGATTAGCCAGATGCTGCTAGCGCCACTCCTTCCTGTGAACCCATTTGTAACTAGAACCCTGGGTTACTGAGTCAATAACCAGTTTTATTTGGCTATAAGGGTAAATGAAGTTAACAGAAAGATCCCTTTGAAATGCTGAACTTGTGGTAGTACAAGCCTGAGTACTAGTCAGACAAAAAGTAGATTATTTAGACTTTAAAGAGTCAACTAAGCAATGCTGTAAACGAATGTTGATGATTTCTTCTTTGTGCTCTGTTTTTCAGTGAATCAAGTATTTGCCAGGCTCGGGCCACTGTGATGATCTATGACGATGGCAATAAGAAGTGGCTTCCTGCGGGCACCGGACCCCAAACCTTCAGCAGGGTGCAGATCTATCACAACCCAAGCAACAATGCCTTTAGGGTAGTGGGACGCAAGATGCAGACAGATCAGCAGGTACATCTGCCAGCTTTGGGCAGGCTTAGCATAGTGTCTGGCTTTGTGAGATGTGTGTAGTGTCTGTCATGTGGCCTGTGGGCGTCTGTGTTGTTTAAAGGTGTCTGAGTAAGCAAGAGTGAGAATACTGGGTGCCCATTCATTGACATCATTGTAAATGATACCCTAAACTGTATCTGTTTGTTATATGGAGAGTATTTACTGTAAGTATAGTTTTATTAGAAGCACTTGAGAACATTTTTACATCGTCTACCACTGTGCTGTTTATGTCCCTCCCCCCCTAAACCCTCTGCCCATCCAAGAAGCCACAGGAAGGATAATAAATCACAACCAAACCTATTTTCTGTCCCCTTGTTTGGTTGCAGAGCAGTTTTAGACTCTACCTTATGTTGCAGTTATTTACACTCACTGGCCACTTTATTGGGTACACCTGGCTAGTATACAAACTCTTGCCTTCAGAACTACCATAATTATTCATGACACAGATTCAACAAAGTGCTGGAAACATTCTTCAGATTTTTTTGGTCCATGCTAACTTGTCATCACACAGTTGCTTCAGATTTGTTGGATGCACATCCATAATGGGATTCATCTGTTCCACCACATCCCAAAGGTGCTCTACAAGACGGGATGGAACCAGTCTCATGTTGTTTATGCCACTGAGACCTAAGATCGGATCAGATGACATTTTTCCAATTTTTCTGTTGTCCAATTTTAGTGAGCCTGTGTGAAATTTAGCCTCAGTTTCCTGTTCTTAGCTGACAGAGGTGGCACCTGGTGCAGTCATCTGCTCTAACCCATCTGCTTCAATGGTTCAGAGATGCTTCTCTGCATACCTTGGTTGTAATAAATGGCTCTTTAGACAGGCTTCCTATCAGTTCAAAGCACTCTGGCTCTGCTCCTCTGACCTCTGACATCTTCTTGTAGAGAACTGCCCCTCGCTGGACATTTTCTCTTTCAGACCATGCTTTGTAAACCCCATAAATGGTTGTGTGGGGAAAATCCCCATAGATCAGCTTTCTGAAATACTCAGGCCAGTCTGTGCGGCACTATCATGCCACATTTATAATCAGTTAAATCACCTTTCTTCCTCATTGTGATGCTTGGGTTGAACTTCAGCAGGTCATCTTGACCATGTGTACATGAGTTGCTGCCATGAGATTGGCTGACTAGATATTAGCATTAATGAGCAGTTGATCACGTGTACTTAGTGGCCGGTCAGTGTATGGTCTAACTAGTTTCCTCATAGTTTCTCTCTGATGTCTGTGTGTCTGAGAGAGAGAGACAGAAAGGGGGAGGGGTGGAGCAAGCAAGGCTTCTGTGGGGAGCCACTGTATTAGAAACACTATGAATTTTCATTATTTTATAAACACTGATGCAAATATGATCGCATGAACCTAGCAGACAGAAGTATTTACTTTTAGGCACAGAATGAATTAATGAAACCTGATGAAAGGTGGAGCAGGGAATCCGTTAAGTTTGCGTGTGGAGCACGATCACTGCTTCACGCCGTTTGCAGCCGTTTATCCAAACACTTGCTGCTCTTAACTACACTTATAAACAGGCCCTGGGTTACCTTATTTATCTTTAAGCATGTGTTTTAATTCCTTTCAGTGCTTTTAATCTTACAGATTTTGCTGAGCTGAGCTTTGAATCAACTGTTGTCTTAAGCAAGAGCACTTCCACCACATTCATGCTTTTGATTACTGTCAGTTTGCGAGAGGTGCACGCAAACATGCAAAGCTGCTTTTTGTGCATTGTCAGCATGCCTTTGGCATAACATGTAGGAAAGTCTTCCTTCAGTTTTGAGTGCTCAAAGCAGAGGATAATGAAGGCGTGTCTTTGTGGTTATCACCAGATTATGACTCCCCAGCTGATAAAGGTGAACCGATTCCATGTTACAAAGCAGGGCAGCCTGAGTTTGGGTGCGTCTGTTCTTGATACGCCCGTCTTAGTGTCTCTCTCTCTCCCCTTCTTTAAACATTCAGCACTCTGAAGTGTTCCCCAGAGACGTGTCTTAAAGTGGAAGATGTTTCCTGTGAGATAGTTAGCCTGTTCAGCCATTTCCTGTGACAATTTAGGACGTAGTTTGATACCCAGTAAGGACTCTATATTTGTGTCTGACGGAAACATCCAAGTGAGTTTAGGCTTGTGGTTAATGAGAGCAGCAGGAAGAAAATGAGAATTTTCTGTCTCTCCTTTTCATGTTCTCCTCTTTCTTTTTTTCTTTTTTCTTGTGCCTGTGGTGTCTTTAGAAGTGTCTTTGTGGTGTCACGCTTGTTTTATGCATCCTGGTGTGATTTAAGACGAGTTAAAAAGCACAAGTGGAACCTGCGGCATTAAGGCTTTTCATCATGCCACAGGTTTTACTTGATTCCTTTTATCCTGATTCGTGATGCAATTCTCTTTGCATCTACACACTACCTTGCTATTTTTAAACAGGAAGACTGAAGTTGTATTTGTTTATTTTTAATGATGATGATGATGTCTACAGTGGCAGATGAACTTGCTACCCTTACATTCAGTGCATGCTGCCCCCCTGTGACAGGGTCTCCTATCCTCCCCTCTCCTCTGTGGAATCCAGAGGCTGTTAAACAAATAGTGAAATGGCATGTCAGCACATTCAGGCAAACACTCAAACCCAGAACGTTTTTCCCCAGCTCCATAAGCTTCACACCACCTGGTGGTTGGAATCTGTACCAGCATACCACAAACATTTAAGCAGATACAGTCGTGTTATGCATAAGCAGGGATATTAGGTTGTGGAGATTTTAGAAGTTGTTTTGGATATATAATTTATTTTTAAACGACTTTGTAACTCCTCTGCTCTCTTTCTCCTCCTCAGGTTGTTATAAACTGTCCAATCATTAGAGGCCTCAAGTATAATCAGGCCACACCTAATTTTCACCAGTGGCGGGATGCCCGACAAGTTTGGGGACTCAACTTTGGCAGCAAGGAGGATGCTGCTTTATTTGCCAATGGCATGAGCCACGCTCTGGAGGTCCTCAACTCCATGGCAGACGCAGGTAAATTAGCATCTGTAGCTACTCCATGGACTTTGCTTATGACTCCAGCACGAATGAAAACGTCCCAAACTTACAACTTCCTGTTTTGTGGTAACTTATCAGCCAGAACATGGTAAACATTATACTAACACCACACAGAGGTTATATATGCGTTTCTTGTCAATCAGTTAGAGAAAAAAGGCATGTGATTGAGCTGATATTAACACCGCCCTGGACCGCATGAAACACCTTGCTAACAAGCTTCCTTCAAGTGATGAGTATGATTCACAGTGATGTACAACAAACAGGGTAGCTGGGTAGATATAAAAAAGTCAAATAATGTTATTTGTTTGGCCTCGTGCTGCTGTGCTGGCTACAGTTGTGCACAGAGTTGGTGTAAATGCATGAAAATTACTCACTCAGATCACATTTTGTCATTTAGACGTAGACTTTATTAATTCCACACTGGGGGAATTCACATGTTACAGCAACACTGGATTTATTTATTTATTTTTAAATAAGGAAAAAAAATGATACAAGTGTCATTTCTACTATTTACAAATGGTTGCTATATACAATAAGTATTTGTCATTGTCATATTTTTCATATGTGCATAAAGTGCAGTGGGAGTAAACCTTTATTTTTGTAGGTATCTATTGTGTGTAATGTACAGTCTGACCGCTGTTGGGATGAAGGACCTGCGATAGAGCTGCGTCCTACACTGTGGCTGTTAGAGTTAAACACACTATTTCTTAGACATCAGTCCACACGTGTCCATCCAATCCTGTTAAATAGAAAATAGTTTGAATATTTCCTCAGAAGGAATCCTGGTATTCATCGAACACATAATTAGAACTTCTGTTGTTGTTTTGTTTTGTTTTTTTAAAATGTGTTCATTTTTAACAGTTTCAGCACTTATTCATAGTCAGTGTTGTTCTTACCTCTGCTTATTTACAACAGCTGGCTATTTAAATGAATACTCTGTATATCCTGTGTCGCTGAGCCATGAAAAATACTTGATAAAATTTAGCATTGTAAATGCTTGATTAGTGGGCACCACCCATTTGAGGTCCCTGTGTGTCATATCGTGGCTGTCCACACTGTCTGCAGACTTTGTACAGTATCAACAGCACAGATATAAAAAAGTGTGTACGTCTGTAAAAGCACAGATTGGATAAACTTGAGCGTGTCAGGAGTTATTGCTTCATAGTAATCATCACAAATGTTTTCTATTTTCTGTTTTGGCAGGTTATGCTACCCTCCCCCGCCCCATGTCAAATGGGCCTTCTCCTGAAGAGCTTGAACAACAGCGGAGGTACCTTGAAGACTTTCTGCTAAATGCAGTCCGCCTTCTTCACTTTGCTAGTTGTAATCCACCGCTGGTCGCATTTTACTGCTTCTCCGCTTGCATATCTTCTGGGCTTGGTTCAGCTGATAACTCTGATTACATTTCCAGGTTTCAGCTTGGTCGTAAATGACTGTTTGTTTAATAATCAGATATTTTTTCTGATTCTTTTTTGTTTACCTCTTATGTGAGCTTACGGTACTGTGCGGCCATGTGAAGTGTATGTTTTCTAACTGATGCAAACAATCTCCTGGGTTCAGTTGCATAACAATCAATAGCAAGTCGAGCTGTTTTGGCTCTGCAGTAGTCCACTTGGCAGGGTTAGGGCACACACGCATATGCAGAGGATTTGATGGCATTAGCTTGACGCTGACGCTGTTAAAGCCTTAGTCAGCCCGTGTAGTTTAAAGGTTAAAAAGACAGTAAAGTGGATGCTGCTTACATTTTCCCGCCATGTCTCCATCAGCCTGTCCCATCAGCGAGACACTTGGACTCGCATGGACTAAGCATTAACCTTTTAATCTTATTTACACTAAAAGGTGATAAAGATCAGAGTCTAGGTGGATTTTATAATCGGCATTGCTGCTTGCCTGGCTGTCTCATTATCCAGTGGCGCGCTGAGGCTCAGGGAGCTTCTAAAACCTTAAAAGTCCAACAGAGATGCAGGTGTTTGTGGGTAATATTTGCAGCTGTAAACATCGATGATGTTCAGCAGTTGTGAAAAGAGGCAGAATAACAGACATGAATGCGATCGCCCCTCACCCTTTCCTTGGCTCGCTGCTTGACATCATGTGTGATTACGGGCATGTGTGTGGCTCTGCACTTTAGTGTGTGTACACTGTGTACAGTGTATGTGTGGTGCTCTGTAATCAGCTGTTATGAGTGGCAGATGTGTTGGGGAGAGGAGAGAGATGTAGCCAACCGAGGTAACTCGCATTGGATCATTTTGACCAGCTGTGGACTTTTTAGTGATAGACTAATTAAAAGTGAAATTCACCTCATGTCCTTTTACCAAATTCTCTAGATTTTATAAAACTGTTTGTTTGAAATGTTAGAAGTTGCCCTGAAACAGCGGCTGGTGCATAAATAATTCAGATATCTACAGGACACTTGCACATGATTCAAGGCTTTCTGAGTCTCAGACTTTAATTTAATTGTGGGCCAGTTTATGGTAATTGCTCTTGGTTTATTTTAAATGTGTTCACATACAGATGTGACAGATTTGTTTGTTTGTGCACAGGTTGGAGCAGCAGAGGTTGGAACAGCAGGACCGGGAGCGTCAGGAGAGAGAAAGACAGGAGCGGGAGCGGCAGGAAAGAGAGAGGCTGGAAAGAGAAAGACAAGCTGCTGCAGGTCAGGAAACACCTGCGCTGGTCAACATAACACCACTTGACATTAATACACTTCAGTTTTGTTCTGTTTCAGCGTTATACTCAGATAAATGTGCAGCACATGATCGCCCTGAAGGGAAAGCTGGAATTCATTCTGCGTACCAAAAACAACAGGGGATTTTAAGACTGATACAGGGTCGTGTCAGACAGAGGTTGTGACTTTTTCTTTCACTGGCTGAATTTTTGTTTTTTTGTTTTTAAACGTTGATGGAAAATCTGAAGGCTGTCCCTAATTCTGAACCGTAATAGTAAATGATTCATGCACAACACCGTCGAGAACTGTGCTCTCAACATCTGTGCCGCGTCTTTCTTGACATCAGACATCATATATTAGAATTGTCGATCAAGGTCTTGGAGTGTCTGTATCCACAAGCAGTCACAGAGGGGGTGCAGCTGCACCGGGTACAAAACCATGCTGCTGGATGCTCTCCAGATAAACCAAGTGCTTATAGGATTGGGAAGCAGATAAGATGCTGCTGGTAATTCCAGTGTCCAGCAGAGTGAAAATTCAGCATTCAAATCACAATTAAATCAGACATTAAAAGTGGTTTGTCCAACGCAGAAAAATATAAAACCACTAGACATGGAGCATCAATCAAGCTGTTTAAGTTAAATTGGAATTTTTAGATGCAGGAGCTGTTTTAGTGCTTTAGGTGCTGCCTCTATGCTCTGTTTATGCTTTTGACAGTTTTAGATAGTGAGGATCAGTCATGCCCTCTGTATCATACAGAAGCCATCTAAGCATTGTTTTGAATTTTGTTTACCTGCGTCATGCTGTCATTGGTGTGAATCTTCTCTGAATACTTTGCAAACTGATGGTCCTTCTCTGTCCAGTTCCTCCAGCCCCTCCAGCTCCTCCACTAGCCACTGGAGGCCCCGCTCCTCCACCGGCTCCTCCTCCACCCCCTGGCCCTCCTCCAGCTCCTGCCCCTCCTCCAGCAGCTGGCATCCCCCCGCCTCCGGGACCACCTCCCACAGGACCTCCCCCGGCCCCACCCCTGCCCACTTCGGGTGGCGGAAATGGCATTGGCGGTGGGGGAGGAGGGGCAGGAGGGGGCTTGGCGGCTGCCCTTGCAGGAGCTAAACTCCGCAAAGTATCCAAGGTGTGTATGTGCCAGATTTGACTGTTACTTTGCCGCTGCTGTTAAAGGCCTCGTTAGCATACAATTGACAAATCACTCAATCTGTCATGTGCTTCTCTCATTATTCTAATTGGATATTCCGCTGTTGTAATGACACAATACTAAGAGTTATTTAGAGATGTAGATCTGTGACACCACCATCCATCCTTTTGCTATTTGCTGCCCTCAGCAGGATGATGGCCCGTCTGCTCCTCCAACTCCAACTCCAGTTTCCAGAACTGAGTCCACCCGCAGCAGCAACGCATCCATTGGAGGAGGAGGAGGAGGAGGAGGGGGTTTGATGGGTGAAATGAGTGCCATCTTGGCACGCAGGTGGGTGACGCCACAGGTTTGAAGCCACATAAGGTTTTATATTAACTAGTTACAATCTTCACTTGTCTTTTGATCAATAATCATTTATTACATGCGTTATATTCAGTCAGCTCTTGCAAGTTTTTCTGCTTGATTATTAAACTTAGTATTTTTATTTTCCTTTATCAGGAGAAAAGCTGCAGACACTGGAGAGAAGCCACCTGTGAAACCACAAGATAATGTGAGGGTCGGCTTTTTGTCAAATTGTTTTTGTAATGATAATTTTATTCTTGGACTTTATTAAAGTAGCTTTGCATCCTTTATAGTTCAAATAGCCCTTATTTATGTCTTGATGTATTCTCAATCATCCAATAGAGTAAATCTCCAAAAAGTTGATTCTGTTCACCTGGACTTAGCGTTTTGTGGGAGAAACGTTTCGTCACTCATCCAAGTGACTTCTTCAGTCTCAGCTGACTGCAGGTTTCCCCAAATATTATAAACAGTGCATTTGCATAATGACTGAAACCAGCCCACTGAAGGAACAATGGGCTGGGAGGTCAGTTCCTTAATTTTAATTGTGCAAATTCTCATACGTGTCAGGAGTATCGGAGCAGTTGAGACGCATTTTTTCTAAACACCGGGTCTCTGTGGCTTTTAAACCCCAAAACACGCTGCGCCAAAAACTGGTCCACCCCAAGGATCGGGTCCCCCGACACAGAGTAACATAGTGTACGCTGTTAAGTGCCAGGAGGATTGCCAGGATTTATACATCGGGGAAACCAAACAACCTCTGGCGAAGCGGATGGCACAACACAGAAGAGCTAACTCGTCAGGCCAGGACTCTGCAGTCTGTTTACACCTACAGGCCAGTGGGCACTCTTTCAATGAGGATGTACACATCCTGGACAGGGAAGAACGCTGGTTTGAGCGCGAAGTCAAGGAGGCCATTTACGTGAAAAGGGAAAGACCATCTCTGAATCGAGGAGGGGGCCTAGGGGTACATCTTACGCCATCTTACAATGCTGTGTTTGCAGCCATTCCCCAACTCTCTGTGAATGGTACTCATGGCTATTGATCAGTGGGTTTTGGTCAGTGGTTGTTGATCAATGGTCATGAGAATTTGCAAAATTAAAATTAAGGAACTGACCTCCCAGCCCATTGTTCCTTCAGTGGGCTGGTTTCAGTCATTATGCAAATGTACTGTTTATAAGATTGGAGAAACCTGCAGTCAGCTGAGACTGAAGAAATCATTTGGATGAGTGACGAAACGTTTCTCCCACAAAAAGCTACATCCAGATGAACAGAATCAACTTTTTGGAGAACCCTTATTTATCTTACAGTGAGCCTCGACCCAGCCCCATAGTTCATTCAATATATAAAACAAGCCGTTACTACTAGCTACTGATATACTCTCCCCTGTAAGCCAGCTTTGTCCTGATTGGTTGCCCCTCGTAAATAAAACATTTAAACAGCAGGTGGGTGGGGTTACTATGGAAGCCCGTTTCCGCCACTAAAAAAAAAAAAAAAGCTAGTATCCATAACTCGAAATTTCGAGTTATTTTCTCGAAATTTCGAGTTATTATCTCGAAATTTCGAGAAATATAACTCGAAATTTCGAGTTACTTTTCTCAAAATTTCGAGTTAGCTCTGCCAATCAAAAATATACGTGAATGAGGTCGCTTTCTTGTTACCCGGAAGCATATGGCGCAGGACCGCGCACTCAAAAACGGATCCCAACAAATTAAAGTATGTTTGCTGATAGTAACACCATGTGATTCAGCTAATAACACAGGGATTTCATCATTTGTGAAGCCAGGCTGAAAACACTCAGCAATCTGTGCATTCATGACTGGATGTAATACCGGTAGCTTAGCTGTAGCATTTGTAGCTGAGGGCTTCAGCTTCCGGGTAACATGGAAATGACGTCATTCACGTAGATTACTGATTGGCAGCGCTAACTCGAAATTTCGAGTTGCTTTTCTCAAAATTTTGAGTTAATATGTCGAAATTTCGAGATAATAACTCGAAATTTCGAGAAAATAACTCGAAATTTTGAGTTATGGATCCTTTTTTTTTTTTTTTTTTTTTTTAGTGGCGGAAACGGGCTTCCATAGGTTTCTGTGCTCACGTTGGCAGGTTATTAAACATTGCCAAGAGTAGAATAAACGGTTGAAGCCTGAGTTTTCAACTCACACTTACAGATAAGATGTCATCATTTGACACCAGTATCATTGTAACATAACAATATAGACATGCCAGAAAGTAATGAGAAGCATAATCGGTTCCCTTTATGTAACACCAGACAAATGTAGAGTGTTTTTACATGTAACCAACCACTCAAGGCTGAGGATGACTCACTGTTAAGAGAAGTCTCCATGTTTTTTCTTCCCTCCTCTCCACAGGATGAGTCAGAGTCTCCAAGTCAAAGTGGTGAGAACTGAACAGTTTTGTCTGTAGCATGCCACCTACGTTCATTCTGATATACTGATATGAGTGAAGATTAACAACTCGTGTTTTCATACATTTTCTTTTTCAGACGCCGTCAGAAGACCTTGGGAGAAACCTTCTATGATCAGGTGAGCCAAGACGCAGTTATTTCCCTGCAGTAAATCTGTCACCTCCAGGTGTCCCATGTGTCGGTTCACCCTGTTCACCAGTGTGCGCACGTTTTTGTGTCCACCCCTGCGTCTTTGCACAAACGTGAGTTTTTTGTGCGTGTGTGCGAATGTCGTCCATTTTCATTTTAAGAGCGAGAGTGTGTGTGTGTGTGTCTCACTAACAGGAATAACTCCATCCCCAAGAGCATGGACTCCACTTCCTCATTGTCCCAAGTTCCCAGGTATACATGTGCCCCATTAATTCATGACCTTTAGCACCCCTTCCTTTATTCTTCCCTCTCAAATCTTCATGCTGGGGTAGCATATTTTACAGTTGATAGCACCATCTAATGGATGGGAGAATGGCGTGCACCCAAGCTACCCGTAGATGTAGCAGCTGAGTGTGCTGTCTCTGAAAACTGACTAATAAGATGGGAGCCTGGGTCTATGATTCATGCTTATTTTCAAGTCACTTCTCTCAGCTGGGGTTGGCTCTGTCCTCTCTGACATCTTTGATGGCTTTGTTTGTCTCTATGTTGTAGTTCAAGAACATACACGTAGTTTTTGTGGTAAAAGGTCCTAACAGAGCCATACACTACTCTTAAACCTGTGCTAGCTAGATCAGTTAATATCAGGCATTAATTTATAGCTCGTCAGCATCCTTCAGCTTCAGAAAGGTAGGTTAATGAGTTTACATAGGTTAACCTTCATTTCATTTCTGCATTCTTCCATTCACTGGTTCTTCATTTGCTCTATACTGTGGCAATGCATTTGATGAATATGCTGCACCTGTTTTGTGGAAAGATAAACATAAAATATTTGCATGTCTGTTTCATGTTTTGTTACAGGGCAAAGGCTGCAAGCAATAATAATGAAGCAAGTGGAGCCGATGACTCAGATTTAGAGAAAATGAAACAGGTAAATATGCTCATCGACCCAGCGATCGTCAGTTCTTGGCCAAAACAGCCACACTTGAATGTTTGGATCTGAATTTTTGTTATGTAAATGAGAAAGCTGATTTCTCTAAAGCTTCTGATACTCGTTTTGTTTTGCATGAATCTGGCTCCATCTGAATATGCTGGCTTGAGGTCACTTTTTGACAACAGTTTGACAATGGCAGTCTCAGACTGTTGAAATGAAGGTAGTTTGTAGCTTCCAGCTGTTTCCAGGAGTGTGTTGTTGAGTGTGTCACAAACAGGTTGGTGTGCGTTTATGCAGCTGGCACAACAGCAATAATATTAACTACTGACAATAATTACATTCCCAGCTTGGGACAGGAGCAGTGCGGATCTTATCACAGATGTGGTGTATATAATCATACTTCACAAGCTCCTGTTATTTCTAATCTGATGTGTGGGATGTTTGTTCCCATAGCTACACATAGGAAGTGGCCTCTTTAGTTATCAAAGCATCTATCAAAATAAAGCTGCCATGCAAAAAGACAGTCTGACCTCATGCATTATGTCACTGTTGTACTGTTAAATCTTGCAAGCAAACTGCAGGTAATGTGGATCGTCATTGTGTTTGCAGATTTCCATAAAAATAACCCATGCCTAAATGACAGAATTCAGTCCAGTTGATAAAGCCAACAATGTTATAGGTTTCATGCATGAAAAGGTCTTAATCCTGACAGAGGTTTAGAGAAACCTAAATTTTTCTGGTCAACACCAATGCATTGTGTTCTGCCACAAGTCAGAAAAATATATGTTGTATGTATATGGAGATTTCACATGTCACCTGGTTACTGCAAATAAACTTTTTTTTTTTTTCCTAAATCACAAATGTATTGCCATGGCTAACGGTTTGTCCTATTTTTCTGCAGGAGATCTTGGAGGAAGTGCGGAAAGAACTACAAAAAGTCAAAGAGGAAATTATTGGAGGTTAGATTACACTTTAAAAAAAACTTTAATTTTGCTCCAGTATCAGCTACTTTGTGTACTTACTGTGTGTTTCTCTTTGCTTTCACAGCCTTTATTCAGGAGCTTCAGAAGAGAAGCACATAGTTCTGCTGAGCGTCAGGTGTAACAGAGGGATGCGATGGGTGGAGCTGATCGAGGTCCGCTGAGGCCTTTCCTCCACGTCACCCTCTCATGTAGCCCAGGGATTTCTCTTTATCGTCTACACATTTTCTCTTCTCTCTCTCTTACACAAACACATGAGCATATGTGCTTACTGTACAACATCCATATTCACTTCATCTTAATGGTAACCCAGGGAACCTCCTCAAGTCGCCATTTGGCACTTTTTAACCATCACTTGCTTTTATTGCAGCGGTGATGTCCCCATCTGTACCATCTCTTCCCGCTCAGCCGTCCCGTCGTGCCCTTTTTGTGTCCCGTTCATCTGAATCATTTCAGAGCACTTAACTACCGCCAGAGTTGCTCTTGCAAGTTTGCCATCTCTAACCCCTCTTTGTTGCAGAACCCCTGCTGCTTGTGTCCTCTCCTTCTGCTATCAGATGCACCATTTTTCCTGGTAGAGAAGTCTTCAGTATTCAGGCACACTGTATTAGTCATATTTTTTACTGTAATAGAAAGAGGCTGGCATGCTGGGATCATTTTCTCCTTTTCTCAGTTGCCATGAAAATATTGAGACTTCTGCTAGTCTGTGTGGCAGCTGGATGTGGAGAGGGGAAAAAAATCAAACGAAACAGTGAAGCCATCTTCTTTAATACTGCAGCATATCTCAGTCAAGTGGACTTTAAGCTCCCGCCAAAGACTAAGAACTAAAGCGGCACAACGAAAGCCTTCACACTCCTGCTGCACAGAGATACTAGAGGAAGAGGAGACAAGCAAAGGGAAGTGTTCAACCAGAGTGCTGTGAAAGAGGAGTATGTTGTAGTTTTATGATGTGAGAAACTTATTCTCTTTGCATTGCACTTGTTCCAGAGGATGTGTGTGTGTGTGTGTGTGCGCGTGTGCCACACCGCCTTGATAGACTATTCCCTCTCACTTAAAATGAGACCTTATTCATTGGCCAGTGTGGCGCTCCTGCTGTCCACTGTGCTTCCGCTTGTTGTTATATTTTTTTTCTTTGTTTTGTTGTGTTTTTTCCCTTCTAGATCCGTTTTCTAATTTTGAAACATGAAAAATGGCCATGATGAGGTCAATTAATTTGGCCATGACCAACTGCCTTGAGAATAAATATATAAATATATATATATGGAAAATATATATTTGTTTTGAGGGAAATGTTAGCAAAAAAGGTGTTTCTATTTTAATTGAAATGACTGGTGAATGGGAATTTCATTATCTTTTTTTTTTTTCAATGATTTGTTTTCTAATGAAATGTTTTGTTGTTTTTTGTTTACTTTCTTTTTTCTAGAGTCTAGGCTTTTTACACTGAAATATAAAGAAAACAGCTTAGAGACACTGGATTAGAAATGCCTTTATAGTCGAATACAGTTGCTTCTTGAAACGCATCACTTTGTCTGGACTCATCTTTTCTATTGTATTTGAATTTTATGGAGTGTGGGCTCTGCTGCACACATTTTGCTATATTTAAAATCCTAAACTATTTATGCATAAAAATGTTTACTTAGAACTTGGGAAATTGTCAGTCTTCTTTTGGCTGCTCCCTTTTAGGGTTCCTCATGACAGATCATCATCCTCCATCTCGCCCTATATCTAGCATCCTCTTATGTTACCCCATCAGTCTGTATGTCCTCCATCACTACATCCACAAACCTTCTCTGTGGTCTTCCTCTTTTCCTCCTGCCTGGAAGCTCGATATTCAATATCCTTTCTCCAGTATATCCACTATCCCACTTCTCCACATGTCCAAACCATGTCAGCCTTGCATCTCTGATTTCTGTCTCCAAAGCGCTCAACCTGAGCTGTGTCTCTGATATACTGATTTGTAATTCTGCTTACTCCCAATCAAAATCTGAACATAGATCTTGGACAGTAGTAAAACAAAAATCAGCATCTGAAATATTTTCCACATAAGGGTTGTGTACTTTTTAAAATTGTGTATTTTATTTATTTTTTATTCTAATAACGTCTGAAGGGTTAAATTTTTACGTATATGCTGTCAGATTTGATAAAATAGCATTATTATTTACGGAACTGACGTACATGTCCAAAAAACTAGTTTATTTTTATACAAAATTACAATGTATGCAACTTTATCGAGTAGAAACATTTTTCATATTATTTCTTAGTTAAATTGGGGTGAACTTCTTGTCCATACGTTCAGGGCCAGAGCCAGTGCCCTTCCAGAGATCCCTAGATGCTTCCGGACTGGGAAGGCTGTGAGCCGTTTCCGCCGCCATTGCGGATTTTGGACAGAAGATCAGCCATAGCCACTGCTATCCATCGATGCAGTGCAGAAAGCATACACAGAAGGGGGGGGCATATTTAACATTTTTCCACTGATATCTCACTTCGGAAACACGATTACCCACAGCATCTTGCCTATTTTAAAACAGTGCTATCGTTTTCACCGACTGGCTCCGACCTACACATTCAGTGAGGAGGTCGTAGCTAGCGCGGTGCTGCTGCTGCCTAGCTAGCTGTACGACCAGAATTTCAGGACTCCGGAGAAGCTCAAGGAAACAACCATGGCTCAAATCCTGCCTATCCGCTTCCAGGAGCACCTGCAGGTAAAGTGGTCGAATCTAGTAGCTATATCGTTTCCTTACATTCTCTTTGATCCCTTCATTTTCCGGCTTAACGGTCGTTTTGACAGCTTTCTAGTTCAGCTAGCGTTAAACGTCAATAACCGCAGCAAATGAATGACCTCCCATCCCCCGTTTAGCCAGCAGCTAATAACTAGCCTCTCATGCTAACTCCTCATTCATTGTACTGATGCTGTCACTCGCGGCCAGGAGGCGAAACTAGTTAACGACAATCACCTTTTCTGACCTTGAGTGACTATTTATTGGGTTGTAGCGTATGACTGATGCACGGCCACGTTTTGGTCTGTTCAGCGTTATTTCAATATCGAATTAACGTTTGGACCTTGTGAGGCGAAACATTCCAATCGCTGACCTGCATAACATGAACGCATAGTATAGCTGTTTAAAGCATGCTTTATGTTATTGTCATGTGCCCATTTAAGTTATGAGCCGTGAAACCGTGGTCAGTTGCAGTCTGACTAGACTCAGAGCTGCTTCACGTCATAGAGAAACGTTATGTCACGACAGGCCATTTTTTTACTGCTGAAGGGAGAGTCGGGTTATTCTTTAGGGTTTTTCTGACTGAAATGTAACCCATTCATCGCGTTATCTGAAGTGAACCAGGTGGTCCATTCAGTCTGCCAAAAGAATACGATTTTGTTCTGCTGTCCACATTCATATCAGTCAGTCATCTGGTACATCCCAGCTTCTGGCTGTATTGGATATACCCAAGGTTCCCAACCATAAATCAAAGCTTGAACCCCTGTGGAGATTTTGTTTATACTGTGACCCTTGGATGACCTTTTGCCAAGCTTCAGGTATTTTTTGTTAACTAAAGGCACAATTGAAATAAGCATACTTGACATCATTGGCTTTTTACAGTGAAGAATGTACTGGAGATGCACCAGCTATGCATTTCTGGGCCAAAAAATATATATAAACAAACAATTTGCCCTGTGTAGTATGTTGCATTACTACAATATTATTATCTCCCCCTGCTGGTAATGCAATTTCTGCATGCGTGTCCATTTCACGTTTTGGACGGGCAATGCGTGAAATGAACATGGTAGACCAACATGTCTGTTACACGTTTTGCTGTGATACTGGGTTGCATAATTTGTTTTTTTTTTGTTTTGTTTTTTTTTTTTAATTAAAAAAAAATTTTTTTTCTTCAGTCTTTGTTTATCTCAGATACGTATTTCATATAAACAAAGCATATCAAAAAACACAAAGAGATTAAAAACTAAATTCAACTTCCCATAACTATACCAGTGTCTGAACAATAAAGACAGATAACGTACAGTTCCATGTTATCAGTGTGTTAAGCCCACATTCTCAGAAGCATTGAGCCTGCAGATAAATTAATTCACAATATTTTTAATAAAGCTTTCAATCTACTGAAATGAGTAATTATAAACACCTTGCTTGAGTTGTCTGTCTCTTCAATAATAACATCATAGCATCTTTTTAAAGCTACATTAGGTTTTCGTGAACTCACTTTCCTTTCCTTTGTACATACATTTGCATAAGAGGAAATTAACTTGTGAATACATCAGTCAACATTTCCTACAGATATTATCATTACCTGTCATTTGATCTGTAATAAGATGAGCAAGATATTCGACCTTACTACCGACAGTAAGATTGTTATCAAGTTTCAACTCTGGAAATCTTTGTCCTCCTCAGTTCTGCAAATCATTACAGGTCACTTACGGGGATTGCATGTAATGTTATTTTCTACAGCATTGGCAGAACATATGTGTATGAGCTGCTGGAGATCAGCACTACTAGCACTATGACCACAAGATCATCTGCATACATAATATCAAACTCTAGAATATTACCAACCGCTTTGTCATAAATGTTGAGTATTTTATCAAAGTGTCTTTGAAATGTATCCAGCATAAACATAGATGACCGCTGTTAGTAGATATGATCATATTTGCTGATATAAGTAAACAAACTGGGCCTTAGAGTGGGCCTTTGTGTTAGGAAGCCCTGTTAGCTACTATATAATCATAGTAATATGTGTTAGCTTCTTTAACAGAGGTCTGTACAATTTTGTTATTTCTGGACATTGGAAAAATACATTTTATGATTGAGTAGCACATATTGGTGATATTGCTTTGATGAAAGTTCAGAACCTTTTTGGTTAAGGAAAAATCCTGCCAAAGGAAATTTTGTCTTCGATATTGTACTGTGTGCCAATGGCTGCCATTAAAACAGGTCTTCTCTTCATCGCCAGCTCCAGAACTTGGGGATCAACCCAGCCAACATTGGATTTAGCACGCTTACAATGGAGTCTGACAAGTTCATCTGTGTACGAGAGAAGGTTGGTGAACAGGCTCAGGTTGTCATCATTGATTTGGCTGATCCCAACAACCCCATCCGTCGCCCCATCTCTGCCGACAGCGCCATCATGAACCCTGCTAGCAAAGTTATTGCCCTTAAAGGTAAGCCCCCATCTTAAATCCACTGTTGCGCTTTTATCACGTAGTAAGTGTGCTAGGATTTCAAAGCACATGGACTTAAAAATTAAGCAGCTAAAATTGGTTTGTACCTTGCTATCTTGATATTTGTTTTGTTTTTGTAAAAAGTACACTGGTCCATTTGTGTAAAAAAAAAAAAAAAAATACTGTGTTGTCAGTTATGTAGCCATCACAGTCTGCTTTTCATTTTGATGTTCATATGTAGATCACCCCATTTCTGTTTGTTGAAAACGACTAGTAGCTAAATAGTGTGTGTGTACGTAGAAATGTAATTGTGCTACATTTAGAATTTGCTGTTTTAGTTCACGAAGCAGTAGCACTAGCAAATTGTCATGCTGTCATGAATCCTTTGTCTATTTTGCTTGTTTTTGCTCTTTTTCATTTCTTACTGCTTTCTTATGTTTGCAGACGGTGAGTTGAATTTTATGTATCATGAGTTGTCAGAGTGATCCTGTATGCACTGTCTTGAAATGTTTGCACAGTAATGAAAGTAATTTAAACGAATGTCTGGATTTACAGTAATAACAGTAGGCGAGCACAACAAAATTAAGACAGTAGCTTAAAGGACCATATCTTCTTTCTTTTTTTTTTTTCCTTTTGTTTTCTGTGTTCACGTGTTTTTTCCATTAGCTACACCGGAAATATATTTTATATCACAGTTGACCATTTCTAAACACTGTACCTTATTTTCGTACTGTACTGGAGTTGATGACAAATTTAAAAAATATAAAAACCTATGGGTTATACATTTGCATTGGAAAAGTAATAAATTAGACGTTATCCTCCCCATATTTTGTTATTATTTGATAACCAGAGTGTGTGCCTGTGTTGGTCATATAGTCGAATTAATGCACTGACATTGTGGTGAAAACACATGTAAATCTGTCTACGTCTTCATTACACAGCAACAATAAAAGCCTTCAGTAATACAGTTCCTGAGTTATTTTTAAACTGTCATTCACAACCTGAAGGCATCCACATAGCTGCTGAACATCTGAGTCAGAAAGTTGTCTAAACTAAATGAAGATTTTCTGTGACTGACCGTCACCGTAATATACGGAAAGTCAGGTGATTATCTGGAAAAATTGAGATGCCTTGGAAAATAGTTCGTAATAAAGTGGAATGTGTGTGTAGTAAAAGGGGAAAAAACATGCAGAAAACAAAATGATATGGTCGTATTAAAAATGTGAAACTGTCAAAAAGGATACCGTGGCAATCACAAAAGGATAACAGAATGGTTAATGAGATTTTCCCATTTTAAGGTCAGGCTTCAGGCTTAAGGGTTTTCTTTTGTTTTTTTGGTGAGTGTAGGAAAAACAGAGAATGCTTAAAACAACTGGGCTGTGATGCCAGCCTCATATCACAAAAATGTGCTGCTCAGTGTGCAGGTGCAATTTTGACTGGCTTGCCTCTGGGATAACGCAGATATTAACATCAAATGCTCATTACCTCATTGTCACCTTGCAGATACTGACATTCATGACAGGTTTTCAATAACTGTTCACGTTTTCACACTTTCAGTGTGTGGTGTTACTCTGTTTTAAATAGCGACTAATTGTAATTTTTATTATACCAGAGGATTAGTCATATACATGTGTTAATTATTTAGGGTTTGGGCACACATTTATATTTTATATATTCTAGACTAATAATTTTTCACTTTATATCTTGCATTGTAGTTATGCAGGCAGTTTATTTTATTGTGCACTATACCCACAGTATTACCAAAAACTGTTCAGAAATGCCACTATACTGTCAGTCATGCACTTTGTTACCAGTGAAACATGTGGTTTATTTGGTTTGGGCCAGATTGAGACTAGAGCTTATACCTATAAGAATTGAAGTGTCTTTCCTCCAGTGCGACTGAACTGGAGGAAATGAACAGAATGGCTGTGAGTGCATCTGTCCAGCATCCTTCTCATCATCTCATCTGTTTTTGTGCTTTGTGGTCTTACTAATCTGCATTCAGACCCAAACCACATCCCTTATTTTGGGATTAAATTTCAGCTTGAATCCCCTAAGACCTATGACAACATGACAGGAGTTTGATTTCTTTAGTAGGTTGTGTGGGTGGAAAGCTCAACACAGGTCATTTCGAGCATGCACTGTGGACCATGTCATACTAGTAGGTAGGCAGTAGTTCCTAACTGATCTGGTTTGGATTGAAATATTGATGAAGAATTGAAATACTGAACCAAAACTGCATGAAAGGTCACTGTTGAGCCATCTGAGAAGCAAAGACACCATAGTATTTGTGCTAGTGCTGGGCGATATGGAAAAAATATTTATCACGATATGAATTATTTTATATCACGATAACGATAAATATCACGATATACCACCTGACCTGTGGTCATCTATAGAGTACGCAGTCTGTAAACAGCGAGCGCAAAGGGTCCAGTCTTTGTTAATGAAATGGATGGTTACACTCATGTTGGGGTGCGTATCTTTGCTCGTCCATATGTCAGTTGTCAAGGCATAATGCACGACACTGCAAACATCCTTCTCTACTTTGGCCCGGCATGCATCATATAAGCAAGGCAACTCGACTTTACTGAAGTGCTTACGACCCGGCATAACGTAACTCAGATCAAGAACTTTGACGAGGTCACGAAAGCTGTCCTTCTCAACTACATAAACAGAGGCGATGCCTTTATAAATGTAACGTGAGATGGCTCCTGTGATTTGTTTATGGTGCTGGGAAGTTTTTTCATACGGCGTGCCTTGTGCGAAAGACTGCTGTATCTTCAGGTAGTATAGCTGAAGATACAGCAATTTTCCCAAATTGCTCCCGTCGTTCCACAACTTGGTTTAGCTCGGATTTTCTGCATTCTTGAGTATTATTTTTCGTGGACCTTCTGTAGGTGATAGAAGAGATTTGTTGTGTTGCCACTGAGTGCAGGAATAGTTTTATAGCATAGCTTGCAAATGGGCATCTTCTGCTCCATGTTGGTGCTGTTGAACCCAAAATGTAACCAAATCACAGACGTACCCGCTCTTTTCGGTAAAAGTGCTTCTTCTTGGGCTGCCTGTGTAGCTGTCTCTGCCTGTTGCATGTCCAGGCATGAAACTGCAACCTGTCGCACGTCCATCGTTTTGAGTTACCGTAAAGCATGTTGCAAATCCGGGTGCACGCAAAGCAGCACCATGTCGCAAAACCACAAGAGTTTCTTTGTGAAAAATATCAATTTTTATACTTTATTTTTTCTTGCATAAAGTTAAGAGCATGTATAGTGAGAAGACGACACAAATTTATTTGCCACAGGCTATTTAACCCTTTAAGACCTACCATAGAACCAAGTCCGCCAGAGCTTATTTTTATATTTTTAAATGCTGTAGTGCCATTTGTGGGAGAATTTCAAGTTGCTATACATCAATACAACCGTTATAACCCAAATTGTAATAATATGTATGCATTAAGTCCATAGTAACTACATAAATTGCAAAAAAGCGCAATAAACTACAAAAAAAATTTAAAATCGTTTGTGGTTTTTTTTACATATATTTCTAGTTAGAGAAATTTAAGAGGCTTATTCCTTTAAAACTGTAAATACAAAAAAGTTGCACAAAATAGTTTCCAACCACGAGAAATTTATTTTTAGTGTCTTCATAGTTTTATTTTTGAGATACACAAATTTTTATATACTTCAGGAAAAATGAAAAATATTATAATGCAAATTTGCAAAAAAAAAAACAGCATGTGCATCAAAATAAACTATTTACAACGGTGTAATTTGAGATCTAAGCATCCCAGAAACAATACAGAAAAGCATAAAGTCAAACATGACTTTTAAAAACACCAGCAAAGGCTTATAAGGCCCTGAAGGTAAAGAACTACATTTCCGCGAAATGATGTCACGTCCGGTTTCGGGCAGGTGCTGACACGCGATAGTTCGCGCTGACGTATTCCAATGTAGGAAGTGTTATGAACAACTGATCGGATCGGCAAAGCCTGTTTCTGGAATATTATGTTTTTGTTGCTGCAAATGCTTTTTATGCAATTTTTGCAAAGCTATATGTGGAAGGAAACCGTGACCTAGGACAAGCTAATGGCATAAGATGTAAGTACAACTCCGGCTTCATATGCAAGAACAATTATTGCGCTAGCTTACGTGTTTCCAGTTCTACAGGGATTTAAAAATAGTTAGGCAAAAGGAGTGTGCCTGCTCCGGTTTTAAAGGGTTAATGATATATTTTATGTAATAATTTATAAAATTAGGTTAGAAAGGATAGAAGACAAAATGGCATGATAGACACTTTTCTATCGTCCACACGATATATATCGTCATATCGCCCAGCACTAATTGGTGCTATTTCCAATCAAGCGCCAGTACTGCATTAAAAAATGCAACCACCTGCAACTGCATCAGAATGCTAATAAGAGTAACTGATAATGAAATTTGGGGGTCAGTACCAGTTTCAAGGGAATAGAATGAAAAATTTGGGTATCAGTTTTCTTGCCAACAGATATTAAGCAACATACAGGCCTATACACTGGTTCTAGTCTAATTGGAAGAAGACCAATCTGACTGATAGATCTGTGAGTTTAAAGCTTTTTATGATAAGGGATTGGGTTATTCCAATCCTCCATTGCCACTGCAAATG
Organism: Rhamphochromis longiceps; assembly: GCF_057381845.1. Lineage (NCBI taxonomy): Eukaryota > Metazoa > Chordata > Actinopteri > Cichliformes > Cichlidae > Rhamphochromis > Rhamphochromis longiceps. Next base: position 17,060,795 of record NC_140570.1, on the reverse strand, counting down.
AATCTGTTTGTTTCTATGGATATTTAGCCAACAGTGTGGCACACCTCATTTAGTTTCTTTGCAATCTTGGCTACCTCTTGCTGTGCCGACCTCACTGAAATGAATGTGGGAGCTGTATTTCTTTGATGCAGTGCTAAGCACAGTCTGAGTTTCTCTAATAAAAAGAAGAGTAATTAATTGGTGAATGATTTTATATTATCACAAGAGGGTTGTATAGTTAGACGCAGCTGAACACGTAACAGTTTATTGCATCAGATGTTACTGAATGCAGATCCAACATTTTAAGTGGTTGCCCTTTTGTTGGTCTTGCCCCTTTTTTGTTGACACTGGTACTGGCTTTTTGTATGGTCTGTCGGTGTTACACACACAAAAACCAAAAAAAACCAAAACCCTCCCCGATTACCTGCATTTCCCCCGCAATTGGAAGAGGTATGCCCAATTGATTTCCTCCCAAACTCTGCTGTGGGTTGTGTGCCGTAGCTTTAGTCAGTAGACCGATTCAAGTTTTCTTTCTTTCTTCCTCGTTTTAAATGTTACAATCTAAAAATTTTGGAGGGGGTGGGCTAGCAGCGTCCCAGCACGGCTAACGTGTTAACCTCAGCTCTAAATATTTTCAGCTGCAAAGACCCTGCAGATCTTTAACATTGAGATGAAGAGCAAGATGAAGGCTCACACGATGACGGATGACGTGACCTTCTGGAAGTGGATCTCCCTCAACACTGTCGCCCTGGTCACAGACAACGCGGTCTACCATTGGAGCATGGAGGGTGACTCTCAGCCAATCAAAGTATTTGACCGTCACTCCAGCCTGGCAGGCTGCCAGATCATCAACTACCGCACTGATGCCAAACAGAAGTGGTTGCTGCTCATTGGCATTTCTGCACAGGTGAATTAACACAGTTTGCTTTAGCTTCGTAATATTACAATCAAAATAATATTTCAGACAAAATATTAAAATGATGTCAGTGTGTGTGAAATGCATCACATTTGTATTAGTCATTGCAGGGTAAGTTTATGATATAGCAGAATTTATAGCAGAAAAAACCCCATCACAGACTTTAGTCTGATTTGTGGGCGTTCTCTCCTCCTCAGCAAAACCGTGTCGTTGGAGCCATGCAGTTGTACTCGGTGGACAGAAAGGTTTCTCAGCCTATTGAAGGACATGCTGCTGGATTTGCACAGTTCAAGATGGAAGGCAACACCGAGGAATCGACTCTGTTCTGCTTTGCCGTGCGGGGACAGGCGGGAGGAAAAGTAAGATTTATACTTATTAAGAGAAGCTCAAAGCCTCGTAGCTGCAAAATAAAAAGATCGGGATGAAGTAATTTTAGTGGAAATTAATACTGATTAGAAAAAGGCATTTGGGGTCTTGCTTTGTCTTCTTTTTGTTTTCATTACTTTTTTCTCCCCTAGCTCCATATTATTGAAGTGGGGACTCCACCAACTGGGAACCAGCCGTTTCCAAAGAAAGCTGTGGATGTTTTCTTTCCTCCAGAAGCCCAGAATGACTTCCCTGTGGCCATGCAGGTACAAAACCTCCCTCTTCTTTAATCTGAGGCTTTGTTTATTTAGTATTTAGTTTGGTATCCTGCTAAAGAGTCCTCCTATCTATACATGTTATATCTCCCTTCCCCTTTCTGTACATCTAGATCAGTTCCAAGCAAGATGTAGTCTTTCTCATCACCAAATATGGCTACATCCACCTATATGACTTGGAAACTGGAACCTGTATCTACATGAACAGGATCAGCGGAGAGACCATTTTTGTCACTGCCCCCCATGAACCTACTGCTGGAATCATTGGAGTCAACAGGAAAGGACAGGTACTCAAATGTACACTTGTGGAGTATATTTTGCAGTAGCAAGTCTAGAATGCAATGATGAATGAGCCGCTTATTAATTTCCAGTGGAGCACAGAGCCAAGCTTAGTATAGATATTTCATCTGGGCCTTTGTGCAAGTGAACAGGTTAAACTGTGTTTAATTTTGGATGCAAAATGAGTTGAATAATGTTTTTGGTAGATGTTTTAAATATGTGACAGATAAAATTAATATATTTCTTATCAGATTCCAATTTTATTTTAATATTTGTGACTACATATTGTTTTTGAAAATTGCTTAAAGATATTTTCCAAACCTGATGTATATTTTTAAACCAGTCTGCACACATGTGTAGTGGACTACTTTCCCTGTGGTGTGTTGGCCCTGGTATGTCAGCGTGGAGCCTTGGGTGTGACCTTGACTGAGGAAATCTCTGAAAATATCAGGCAGTGGCAGCATCTTCAGTGTCAGGCAGCATGTGACACTAACAGCAGGTGGCCTCAGCTTGGCCAGGCAGACTACGCAGTCTAATCCTGTTATTGCTCTTGGCTCTCACCTGCGGGTCTGCTGTACACAGGCCAGTGTGCTACACGCACGCACACACATTTCATGTGCAACTGTGTGTGTAACACTGTACACGACAGCTTGTGGTAATCCCTGCATGTAATTCAGAAACGTGACAAGTGCAGGTCTCATAATGCAGTTCTTTTAACTCAGATTTTTACAGTGAACTTAATTTCAAACCCAGGTTTGCCAGCAGTTATTCTCAATTTTGTGTCGAATATGTGCCTGTCTCTTTTTGTGTCTTTATATCACTGTACACCAAACTGCATTTACATTTTGGTGGACTTTTGTTGGAAGGTGTTGTAGCTGGATACAGTTTGACATGAACCAAGAACTTTTTAAAAAAAATATTCTGCCAGTTTTGCAGCATCATAGTATTTATTATTTAGATTCTTTTGAATGTATGATGTGAATCTTTTATATAGGTTCATTAGTCTTTCAGGAGTGTACAGAATATAAAGACAGTTTAATGTGATCCTAATGAAAGGAAAACGAAACATAAATAACACTGCCTGTTATGCTTTTAGCTTAAATATAATGGCACTTTTGGTTCCCGGTGTTTTAAAAACAAAGTCAACATGTGGCATGTTACAGTTAATCTGTCACCAGGAATAACACCTGTTAGGCCAGAGTAATACGTCATCTCAGCCTCACCTAGCTCCCTGAGCCCTGCTGCACTGAAAGTTGAAGAAGATGAATTTCAACTTAGTTTTATTTATATAACGCAAATCACAACAACAATCACCTAAAGATGATTGTTGTTATAATTCAGCGGTCCCCAATCTTTTTTGCGCCACGGACCGGTTTAATGTCAGACAATATTTTCACGGACCGGCCTTTAAGGTGTCGCGGATAAACAACAAAATAAAATGATACGACCAAGACAACAACTGTGTAATTGTGTAACTTTATTAGCAGCGTACTCCTGAAATGCACCAACAACATTGAGAGTAATGTCCTCCTCTCTGCCTTTTAATGCTCTCTGGTCGCTATGGTAACGAGTAAATATTTCTTTCAAAATAAGACACAACTACAACACGGGAAAAGCCCCAGGGAAACCAAGTCAATGATAACCATAAATTTCACACCCGAGCCTCAACCTAACAACTCATGGACCGGTACCGGTCCATGGCCAGGGGGTTGGGGAACACTATTGTAAGGTAATGATGCTTACAATAATAACTAGAGGGGACCCTTAAAATCAGATGACCCCCTTGTGATAAAGGAGTGTGAAGGGATATTAAGCAGAAGGAGTCTCATTTTGTAAAACCGAAAAGCATCCAAACACCAAACACAGCTCCTTTCTTGGTCTGAAGGGTTTTTTTGGAGCATCGCTGTTCGCGTCACCTCCATGTGTCTTTACTTTTCTCAGCCTCCAGCTGTAGGATTTCCCATCATGTTATGTGCCAGCTTAATTTTGTAAGTGTGTCATTATTAGTTTTAGAGATAGTTAAGACTTTACAAACTATTGAGTGCTGTGGTGTTTTCCCTAAATGAGAGAGAACTGATTGTGAATGAATAATTGTTGTCTTTGTATACATTTTTGCATCATGTGATTAGAACAGCAAGAACAGTGCAGTGGATACAGGTCCCCTGTCATTGGTGACAGTCAGTAACATTTAAACGCCTTTAAAAGTCACAGTGAATGTGTTTTGTCGCGGTTCAGTTCTAATTCTGTCAGGCGGGCAATTACCACCAGTACAGCTAGCATACGCCACAGCACAAATATCAGTGTTAAATAGCTAGCAAAGACAACAGCTGTTTAAAAAGTATGAACAGCTTCTAACTAACTGTAAAGGCAGTTAGGCGTTACCAATTACACATGCGTTTATGTGCACATTTGATTTTCCAGGTGTTGTCTGTATGCGTGGAGGAGGAAAACATCATTCCATACATCACCAATGTGCTCCAGAATCCAGACCTTGCACTCCGAATGGCTGTCCGCAACAACCTCGCTGGTGCTGAGGAGCTGTTTGCTCGCAAGTTCAACACCCTTTTTGCAGCAGGAAATTACTCAGAGGCTGCAAAGGTGGCAGCGAATGCACCCAAGGTACTGCCATTGTGCTTCTGTGCACTGAGACTGTGAGTCTAAGATTTCAGTAGCTTATATAACTATGAAAACCAAAGAAAATTTGTAAAAACAAGTTTAGATAATGCTTCCAAAATTGTTTAAAGGGAGTACAGCCCGCGCGCTGCTTTTATTCCTTTTTCCCGTATTTTACCTTTTTGTATTTTCAATGGGCTAAGAAGTTTCCATCCTACCTCTCCAGGGTATTCTGCGAACACCAGACACCATCCGTAGGTTCCAAAGTGTTCCCGCCCAACCAGGCCAGACGTCTCCCTTGCTTCAGTACTTTGGCATCTTGCTGGATCAAGGCCAACTTAATAAGTTTGAGTCTCTGGAGCTCTGCAGGCCTGTCCTTCAGCAGGGCCGAAAGCAGCTACTGGAGAAATGGCTAAAAGAGGATAAGGTATGTGTTTAGTGGTTGGTTTTAAAGTGGACAGTCTTTATCTTAAGTTTAAATATTTATATCTCAAGTTCATCTATCATATCATAGAGTAAAAAAAAAAAACTGAGACCATGTAAAATCAGAGTGCTACTCTGACTCACTGAATCACATAAATCATTTAGTATAAAGCAGAAGATCACGTAGGCCAGTGAAACCCAGATTCCCTTTTTTTGTTTTTGTTTTTTCCACTGTACCATGGCAGATCACTGTTATAGTTTCTAACCCTTCTGTTTGTGTTTACAGCTGGAATGTTCTGAGGAGCTCGGAGACTTGGTGAAGTCTGTAGATCCAACTCTCGCCCTCAGCGTCTACCTCAGAGCCAATGTTCCCAATAAGGTCATTCAGTGCTTTGCAGAGACTGGCCAATTCCAGAAGATTGTTCTCTATGCCAAGAAGGTTTGTGATGACTGACTTGGTAAATAAAATATCTTGGGCTGTAATATGGTTCACAGTGTTTTGTTTTGTTTTTTAATACACCTACATCACAGATGGGGAGCATCTCATACATCCTTACATGTCTGTCATCCTTGTAGGTTGGCTACACTCCAGACTGGATCTTTTTGCTAAGGAACGTAATGCGGATCAGTCCAGAGCAAGGTCTTCAGTTCTCTCAGATGCTGGTTCAGGATGAAGAGCCACTGGCTGACATTACACAGGTAAAAATAAAGATTTTTGGGGGGTAACGTGGCTAAAAGATACTATGACTATGATCTGAATCGTAGTTATTCTCACAGTTGTAGCTGAGCACATGATTGCAAAAATATCCCACACCTCTGCGATGTGTAGCAACACAACCAAGATTTTGAGAGTTTAACTTTTGCGGTTTCTCTGTTATTTAATTTTCCAGATTGTTGACGTATTCATGGAGTACAACCTGATCCAGCAGTGCACGTCCTTCCTACTAGATGCCCTGAAGAACAACAGACCCATGGAGGGACCACTGCAGACGCGCCTGCTGGAAATGAATTTGGTCCATGCACCACAGGTACATGAACATGTAGATACAGTGGGGCAAAAAAGTATTTAGTCAGCCACCGATTGTGCAAGTTCCCCCACCTAAAATGATGACAGAGGTCAGTAATTTGCACCAGAGGTACACTTCAACTGTGAGAGACAGAATGTGAAAAAAAAAATCCATGAATCCACATGGTAGGATTTGTAAAGAATTTATTTGTTAATCAGGGTGGAAAATAAGTATTTGGTCAATAACAAAAATACAACTCAATACTTTGTAACATAACCTTTGTTGGCAATAACAGAGGTCAAACGTTTACTATAGGTCTTTACCAGGTTTGCACACACAGTAGCTGGTATTTTGGCCCATTCCTCCATGCAGATCTTCTCGAGAGCAGTGATGTTTTGGGGCTGTCGCCGAGCAACACGGACTTTCAACTCCCGCCACAGATTTTCTATGGGGTTGAGGTCTGGAGACTGGCTAGGCCACTCCAGGACTTTCAAATGCTTCTTACGGAGCCACTCCTTTGTTGCCCGGGCGGTGTGTTTTGGATCATTGTCATGTTGGAAGACCCAGCCTCGTTTCATCTTCAAAGTTCTCACTGATGGAAGGAGGTTTTGGCTCAAAATCTCACGATACATGGCCCCATTCATTCTGTCCTTAACACGGATCAGTCGTCCTGTCCCCTTGGCAGAAAAACAGCCCCATAGCATGATGTTTCCACCCCCATGCTTCACAGTAGGTATGGTGTTCTTGGGATGCAACTCAGTATTCTTCTTCCTCCAAACACGACGAGTTGAGTTTATACCAAAAAGTTCTACTTTGGTTTCATCTGACCACATGACATTCTCCCAATCCTCTGCTGTATCATCCATGTGCTCTCTGGCAAACTTCAGACGGGCCTGGACATGCACTGGCTTCAGCAGCGGAACACGTCTGGCACTGCGGGATTTGATTCCCTGCCGTTGTAGTGTGTTACTGATGGTGACCTTTGTTACTTTGGTCCCAGCTCTCTGCAGGTCATTCACCAGGTCCCCCCGTGTGGTTCTGGGATCTTTGCTCACCGTTCTCATGATCATTTTGACCCCACGGGATGAGATCTTGCGTGGAGCCCCAGATCGAGGGAGATTATCAGTGGTCTTGTATGTCTTCCATTTTCTGCTGATTGCTCCCACAGTTGATTTTTTTACACCAAGCTGCTTGCCTATTGTAGATTCACTCTTCCCAGTCTGGTGCAGGTCTACAATACTTTTCCTGGTGTCCTTCGAAAGCTCTTTGGTCTTGGCCATGGCGGAGTTTGGAGTCTGACTGTTTGAGGCTGTGGACAGGTGTCTTTTATACAGATGATGAGTTCAAACAGGTGCCATTCATACAGGTAACGAGTGGGGGACAGAAAAGCTTCTTACAGAAGACGTTACAGGTCTGTGAGAGCCAGAGATTTTCCTTGTTTGAGGTGACCAAATACTTATTTTCCACCCTGATTTACGAATAAATTCTTTACAAAACCTACCATGTGGATTCATGGATTTTTTTTTCACATTCTGTCTCTCACAGTTGAAGTGTACCTCTGGTGCAAATTACTGACCTCTGTCATCATTTTAAGTGGGGGAACTTGCACAATCGGTGGCTGACTAAATACTTTTTTGCCCCACTGTACATCAGGTCCAGACAGGCCAGATTATTTCATTTACCAGTGACCAGTAGGTCTCACCTAAACTAAAACGGCGCTCTAGCTTTCTTTCCCCAACTTCTTTCACAACAGATCAAATCTTTTGCTGTTTACAGACATGTTTGGATTTGAGTGTCTGTGTGTGACAGGGCCTGTCTGTGTGCCATTTGTTGCAGGTTGCAGATGCCATTCTGGGTAACCAGATGTTCACCCACTATGATCGCGCTCACGTGGCCCAACTGTGTGAGAAAGCAGGCCTCCTGCAGAGAGCGCTGGAGCATTACACTGACTTGTATGATATTAAACGAGCAGTGGTGCATACACACCTTCTCAACCCAGAGGTACGACACAGATCGAGAATATAAAATTGCTGTTGTGGTTTGCAGTGATTGTCTTTGTGTCGCTGATGATTTTCTATTTATCTCTTCAGTGGTTGGTGAATTTCTTTGGCTCCCTGTCTGTGGAGGATTCCTTGGAGTGTCTGAGGGCCATGTTATCTGCCAACATCCGGCAGAACCTGCAGATCTGCGTGCAGGTCGCCTCCAAGTACCACGAGCAGCTCACTACTCAATCCCTCACTGAACTGTTTGAGTCATTCAAGAGCTTTGAGGGTTAGTGGGGAAGGTGCAAAAAAACAAAACCCAACGTATCTTTTGTTTTACTACTTTTGCTAATTCTGAGTTTTTTTGCTTTGAAGGTTTGTTCTATTTCTTGGGCTCAATTGTGAACTTCAGCCAGGATCCTGAAGTTCACTTCAAATACATTCAGGCTGCGTGCAAAACAGGCCAAATCAAAGAGGTGGAGAGAATCTGCAGAGAAAGCAATTGCTACGACCCCGAACGTGTGAAGAACTTCCTCAAGGTCCGTGCAGAAAACGGTTATCTGCAAAATAAACCTGTGATTTTTCTGTCTGTCAACATTTTATTGTGTTTTTTCCAGGAAGCCAAGCTTACCGACCAGCTGCCATTGATCATCGTGTGTGACCGCTTTGATTTCGTCCACGATCTGGTCCTGTACCTGTACCGCAACAGCCTACAGAAATACATAGAGATCTATGTACAGAAGGTACATTAATAAAACTCCATCCTTTTACTCATTTATTCTCTCTCGGTATTGGTCTACCTCTGTGGTTGTGCATTTGTTTTTACCTTGATGGAAACGTGTCATAATTCTGTTGTCATTTATTCCAGGTGAACCCGAGCCGTCTGCCAGTAGTCATTGGTGGATTATTGGATGTGGACTGTGCCGAAGATGTAATTAAGAACCTGATCATGGTGGTGAGAGGACAGTTCTCCACAGATGAACTGGTCGCTGAAGTGGAGAAAAGAAATCGGTGAGAACCAAAAGAACTGTTAAAAGTGCACCACAAAAGAGGAATCGCTCGCTCGGCGGTCTAACTCGACCTGTGTGTTAAACTGGTCCTTTCCCTTCATGATATTCTGTCAAAGCTTGTGACACATTTACTGTGCCTCCTTCTCCAGCTTGAAGTTGTTGCTGCCTTGGTTGGAGGCTCGTATTCATGAAGGCTGTGAGGAGCCTGCAACCCACAACGCCTTGGCCAAGATCTACATCGACAGCAACAACAACCCCGAGCGTTTCTTGAGGGAGAACCCCTACTATGATAGCCGCGTGGTGGGCAAGTACTGTGAAAAGAGAGACCCCCACCTGGCTTGCGTGGCTTATGAAAGAGGACAGTGTGACCAAGAACTCATTCACGTGAGTTTAAAAACAAATCATTTTAACTGGAAGGCGAAATTCCGGGTCATTAGTAATACAAGGTTTTTATTGGCCTTTTATTTCAAATATTTTCGTTCTGCTTCAGGTGTGCAATGAGAACTCACTGTTCAAGAGTCTGTCCCGCTACCTTGTACGCCGCAAGAACCCAGAGCTGTGGGCAAGTGTGCTGTTGGAGACCAACCATTACAGAAGACCACTCATTGACCAGGTGTGACTTTTTACTATCTCTGATACTAAATCATGCCACTTAAACTAGTGTATTGTTAAAAGTTCCCAGGCTGTAACGCTTCGTTAGCTTGCATAGTGTAAACCAATCATCAGCTGTTATGCGTCATGTTTGTCGTCGGTCTCTGCTGCAGGTCGTCCAGACAGCCTTATCAGAGACCCAGGATCCAGAGGAGGTGTCTGTCACAGTCAAGGCCTTCATGACCGCCGACCTTCCTAACGAGCTCATCGAGCTTCTGGAAAAGATTGTGCTGGATAATTCTGTCTTTAGTGAACACAGGTAAGAGTCTTACCTGTATTTAATGTTGTTCTTCTTTTATTTAACCCTTCATATCCAAGATTTAGACATCACTGAGTCCCCTGCTCATAGTTGTTGTTCCAGTTGACGAACATTGAGCTTGCAAAGCATTCGATATATTCAATAATGCATTTAGTGAAAAGCTTGTATCTTGTTGATTTCAGAAACCTTCAGAATCTCCTCATTCTGACTGCCATTAAAGCTGATCGGACACGCGTCATGGAGTACATTAACCGTCTGGACAACTACGACGCCCCAGACATTGCAAACATTGCCATCAGCAATGAGCTGTTTGAGGAGGCCTTTGCTATATTTAGAAAATTTGATGTCAACACTTCTGCTGTGCAGGTGCGCGCTTTCGTTATTAACTACAACTTGTTTAAAGTTTTTAAACACCTTGTTTTTGTCTTAATTCAGAGCGTGCTAACAGCCCTCAGAGTTTTGCCGGTCATTTTGATATTCAGCGATCTGAATGTTTGCTGCTGTCCAGGTCCTGATCGAACACATCGGCAACCTGGACAGAGCTTATGAATTCGCTGAGCGCTGCAATGAGCCCCCAGTTTGGAGTCAGCTGGCAAAGGCGCAGCTTCAGAAGGGCTTGGTGAAAGAAGCCATCGACTCTTACATTAAGGCTGATGATCCCTCGGCCTACATGGAGGTGGGACAAGCTGCAGCCCAAAGCGGTAAGATGATCTCTTTCAGTTTTTAAAACTAAGATCTAAGATCTTTATCACTTACCTTATTGTTTTATTTAATCAAGATACTTAAATGGCGTAATGTTAAATATGCAGTAGATAGGTGCTTATGGTAGTTAATTTTTGTGTGCAGGAAACTGGGAGGACCTGGTGAAGTTCCTGCAGATGGCTCGAAAGAAAGCCCGCGAGTCATATGTTGAGACAGAGTTGATCTTCGCCCTGGCCAAGACCAACCGCTTGGCCGAGCTGGAAGAGTTCATCAACGGACCCAATAATGCTCACATTCAGCAAGTAGGTCCTGACACACACACACACACGCAGTTGTACATACAGCAGTTCCCAGTTAATTCTTTACCCCGTGTTTACAATTACAGCTGCTTCGCTGGTCTAACTTAATTTGTTCATCTTCCATTAGGTGGGTGATCGATGCTATGACGACAAGATGTACGAGGCAGCCAAACTGCTTTACAATAATGTGTCAAACTTTGGCCGTCTGGCCTCAACTCTGGTTCACCTGGGAGAATACCAGGCAGCTGTGGACGGAGCCCGCAAGGCTAACAGCACCCGTACCTGGAAGGAGGTGAAGGAGATCAGTTTCATTTTTGAAAGTATAAAGAGTGAGATCAAGTTCAAGCCTTATGTTCAAAACACAAACTCACTCGACTGACTAATTTTAACAGCTGTTTTTTGTTTTTTCCTCTGCTCTGTCAGGTGTGTTTTGCTTGTGTAGATGGGAAGGAGTTCCGTCTTGCCCAGATGTGTGGCCTGCATATTGTTGTCCACGCTGATGAACTGGAGGAGCTCATCAACTACTACCAGGTATGTGGGGTACCTGTTGGCCAAACACCATGGTCTTTCAATGAATGATAAGTAGGTGAGCATGTATACTATCACTAATCTGGCATAAATAACAGTCAACAGTCATATAAGCCTGCGGATAGCAGGGTTTCCAGTTTTCTCCAGCTTACAGATGGTATATTGTTTTCCTGCGCCTCAGCGCACTGTGTCTACAGACTTGAGTTTTGTTTATGATGGTTCAAGGGCCTCAAAATAACTTCCCAGATTGTGTAGGGGAGCGAGATTAAGGGTTATAGTTGTGTCACTAAGTCTGTCTGTATCCTCCAGGACCGTGGTTACTTCGAGGAGCTGATCACCATGCTAGAGGCTGCCCTTGGGTTGGAGCGTGCTCACATGGGCATGTTCACTGAGCTGGCTATCCTCTACTCCAAATTCAAACCCCAGAAGATGAGGGAACACCTGGAGCTCTTCTGGTCCCGTGTTAACATTCCAAAGGTGGGTGTGAGAAACGGATTTAGTATGAGCTTTACAGCCAAGCAGATTTTGGCAGGAATCTGACGAAATGCATCACAATACACCGACTGCGACTGCAGTTCAGTATAATGTGATTGTTTTAAACATTTTAACAAAACTATATCTAAAGAATTAGGATTTAAAAAGAAGTAAAGTAAATAAACTCCTCAGAGGAACAGCAACTACAACTTTGACATCTTCAGTAACGTCTATAAACCCGCATTCGTTTTCAATTGTTAAATTGTTAAATTTGACTTGATGTCTGTTTGTGTGTCAGGTTCTCAGGGCAGCTGAGCAGGCCCACCTCTGGGGAGAACTTGTGTTCCTCTATGACAAGTATGAGGAATATGACAATGCCATCATCACTATGATGAATCACCCAGCTGATGCCTGGAAGGAAAGCCAGTTCAAAGACATTGTCACTAAGGTGCAAAACATAATTTAAAAGCATATGGTAGTGCTAACAATTACTTCTCTTGACAGGAATACAGCACAGAGCTGCCCTTTTTTTTCCAAAAAACGTGTTTAACTTCATTATGTTTGTCATAGGTGGCTAATGTTGAGCTGTACTACAAGGCCGTCCAGTTTTATCTCGAGTTTAAACCACTGCTGCTGAATGACCTCCTTATTGTCCTCTCTCCAAGACTGGATCACACACGTGCTGTCAACTTCTTCAGCAAGGTCAGTATGATTTTCTTTGACTGTTTCTTTGGTTCAAATCAAAAGATCAAGACTTTTGCCAGACTGAAAACTGATAAACATTTCTGTCTGTTCAGGTGAAACAGCTGCCTCTGGTTAAGCCTTACCTAAGGTCTGTCCAGAATCACAACAACAAGTCGGTGAATGAAGCACTTAACAACCTCTTCATCAATGAAGAAGACTATGCGGTATGGTTTCATGTGCTGTGCTCTGATGTTTGATTACAAGAGAAACTCTTTGTTATTGTTAATTCCAGCAAGCACACATTTAAAACGTTGCAGTTGTTCCGCATCTTGCTTTCTCAGCCTAATCTCACAATTGTTTCTCGTGTTACTCAGGCGCTGCGCACTTCCATCGACGCTTACGACAACTTCGACAACATCTCGCTCGCCCAGAGCCTGGAGAAGCACGAGCTGATTGAATTCAGGAGGATCGCAGCCTATCTTTTTAAAGGCAACAACCGCTGGAAACAGAGTGTCGAGCTCTGCAAGAAGGACAAGCTCTACAAGGTGCGTGGGTACAAAATTAACAAATGAGTTGCAGAAGAAAAGTACATTCCTAAAAGCAATGTAAATATAAAATTTACATTTGAGCGTGGAAACAAACGATTAGGTGTGTCAGTTTGTTGACCTGGCTTTTTTTTTCCTGCAGGATGCCATGCAGTACGCATCAGAGTCCAAAGACACTGAGCTGGCAGAAGAGCTCCTGGCTTGGTTCTTGAAGGAAGACAAGAAAGAGTGTTTTGCTGCCTGCCTATTCACCTGCTACGACCTGCTGCGGCCCGACGTAGTACTGGAGACTGCCTGGCGACACAACATCATGGACTTCTCCATGCCGTACTTCATCCAGGTCATGAGGGAATATCTCACTAAGGTGGGTTGGCCAGAGGTAATGAGGATTAGGACAAAGTAAATGACTTTATGATATGGCCTCTAAAGAGAGAAAAGCATCTCATGTTACAAACCCAATTTATAATTGTAAGGTCAAAAGTTTAGATACACTCATCATGGGTATGAATGTCATTGCAGCTAAGTGATTTCTTTGAGGCGTTCGCTTTCCAGGGTTAAATGATTGTACAGCATACATCTTTAATATTTTTAAAAACAAGAATTGGCTGCATACGTTTGAATTTATTTTATATTTTCTCTAATCCACACAGACACAAAGGTAAATACAGGGTACCATATATACATAGATCCCCACTTATATTTAGTTAAATGTCCCTTAGCAAGCATCGACCAGATGCTTTTGGTAGCCATCAATAAGCTTTCATTATAATTCTGGCTGGATATTTGACCACTCTTCTTAACAGAATTGGAAGAATTCATTTAAATTAGTTGGCTTTTATGTGTATTCCACAAATTATAAATAGGATTGAGGTCGGGGCTTTGGAAAGGCTATTCTAGAAACGTATTTTAAGTCTGCTTTATTCATTCCAAAAACAGTTCTGATGTGTTTTTAGGATCATTTTCCTGTTAGAACGTGTAATTCTGTCCAAGTTTCAAATGTGTAGCTGATTTAAGATGAAGTTGAAGAACTTGGAGATAATCCTCCTCCTACATTATTCCATACACGTTGTGCAATGTACCAGTACTACTGGCATCAAAACAGCCCCAGAGCATGATGCCGCCACCACCATGGTTGACAGCTGGTACTTATGTTTAAAACCCTCACCTTTACTTCTCCAACGAAAGCATTTGTCTTGTTCATGTGGTAGGCTGTAAATTACTCCACTTGAAGGTGTTTATTTTGGAGCAGGGACTTCTTTTTTGGTCAGCACTCTCTGTCCATGGTGATGTTAAACTTGCTTCACAGTAACAAGTGTTACTGGTGTTCCAGCAGTTTCCAGCTCATGACAGGCTTAAGCCTCATGGTGGTTCCTGGGTTGTTCCTGAACATCCTAACCCATTTCCTCTCATCTGAGGGTGACAGCTTGGGTCTTCCAGTGAGTGCTGTCAAACAAATCCTTTTCATGCTGGTAAAGAGAAACAACCAGTTGTAGTCAATTCTGATCACTAATGAGAAGTTAATAAGTCTTGTCAAGTTAAAAGATACTGTGGATCAGATTTATGTGCATTTTTGATTCTGTCTAAATAGCAGAAGATCATAAATAAATTCAAACTTGTGCACCAGACCCTTGTCTTTTAAAATCATTAAAGATGTATGCTGTACAATCATTCCACCCTAGAAAAAGAACATTATAAGCCCAAAGTAACCATGACATTCATGGCCATGGTGAGTGTTTGTGTGTGTCCAAACCTCTGACCACAACTGTATAAGGACATGCAGAGATGTTTCTTCTGCTGTTAGATTTAAAGACTTAAATTAGTCCCATCGTCCCTTCAGCCATCTTTGGAAGACTAAGAAAAATCTTAAGAAATCTTTTTTCTGATCAGTGCCCAGGATTTCCATCCTTCTGTTACAAGAAACAGTAGCAGCAGCTAAAATGTGTTTGCAAATACTGTTGGACTCTCAACAGTATTGCACAGTTAAAGCCCCCACCTCCCAGTACTGCCAGTTCTTTCCTTCATTCATGTTCATCGTCCTTTGCATCTGTCAGTCACCATGTGTCATCACTGGTGTTTTCCTTTTTTCATTTGGGTTTCCATCTATTCAAGCTGCTTTTCCATACAAATGTGTTACGGAGGAGATTCATAACTGCTGTGTGACTCATTACGCCATTTATCTCTGTTACATGGCAAGCAAAGCCCACACGAAAGAGAAACACCTGATTCTTTCATAACAGCGCGCAAACCCGAGTGAAGCATTTACACATTTATGTTCCAGTTTTTGATGATAAATTCAAAATACTTCAGTCTGTTATTTAAGCTGTTCAAGAAACAAAGTGATTGTGTCACGTTAAATGAAGGGATTGTGTATATCTGGGTCTTTTTTAGCGACATAGAGGAGCCATGTTGTTTATACTAGTCTAAAAAGTGAGGCGCAAGTTCACGGTAGCAGGTTTGATCTCAAGTGTGCATTTGTATCAAAAGTGGCATTAATTACCCGCATCACTCGTAGGATTTTTATATTTCTTCTTTAAGTGACAAGTCCTCTGTTTGCTCTCTCTCTCTCTTTCTCTCTGTCACTTTCTATTTTGGGAGACTCCCATTTGTTTTTTCCTCCCTAAGTTGCCTCTCTGAATTTCCTTTCCAGGTTGATGCGATAAAGGAAAAGGTGAAAGTCCAATCCATTTTCTAATCATTCTTTTTGACCCTGTCCCCTGTCCTGTAGCCTGTAGTTTGGAGCAGTAAAACTAGTACAAACTGCATGTTCCCTCCCCTCCCGTCCCCTCTCCCATGTCACTCTCTGCTGCTTCTGACTGTAAATTCCACATCTCCACTAGACCACCTACCAACCCACGAGACTCCAGAGCGGGGCTCTTCACGCCCATCAAGAGCCCTGATCGGCTTGCTGGTGTGTCCGTGACAGCTTGAGTTTTGCCTCAGGCCAGGAATCACAGAACTGATTGGTGAATTGGACACGTAGCTGACAGCTAAACTCAGATTAATTGCTGATTCAGCTCCTGAGACTTTATGACACTTCCACAGTCATTTTTTTGAAGATCTGTTATAGCAGTGCAACGGTAACGGCCACCTGCCGCAGCTGAAAGCAGCTTCAGAGTCTCTCAGTTGGTCTTTGTAAGTCTGCCTCTTAGAGAAAGCCCTTTCACATATTTGTGTCAGACGTGCAACCGAGCCCTCGACTGAAGCCAGCATGCTTATCAGCTCTCCTCGGCCGTGGGTGAACAGTGCCACTCTGCTTAGCCTCCCCTCACCTGCTGTGGGTCAGGTCCTTTTTCTGAGATTTGTAGATTAATTCATGTTTTACTGTCTCGTACCTCTGCTCAGCTGCGCTCTACTGCTAACAAGTTTATTTCAGGAAGCAGATGTGTTTATACTGTCGATGTTCTAGGTTTGCCTTTTTTTGGTTTTAATCAAATCTTGGGAGGATATTGTTCTGTTTAAACAGTGGTGCATTAGCATAGACTGCAGCTGAGTGTAATATTAGCATTAGAGGAGCCACAGAGGCTCCATTTTAACAAAGTATTTCTTTTCTGTTGTTTTCTGTCTGCCTGTACTTATTTCAGTGCTATAGTTACAATACTGGCATTAGAAACCATAAATGTTAGCCTGTTACATGCATTTTTAGAGGGTGTATTTTTCTCTGTTTCTTTGAGTATTCTTGCAAAGTGAGCTCTCTTCAAGCGACAAATTGCTTTTGTGGGTCAGGGAATAAAATCTGTAGTCCGGGTGTATCCACTGGGGAGAAAAAAATCAGAACTTGTAGAAAACGACCAGCATGCATTTCCCTCCTCCTCCCTTGGTAGCATCAGCTGCACTCAGGCCAGGCTAAGAGACATGTTGTTGGCTGTGCCTGCTTCTTGGAAACGTTGAACTGGCTGTACAGTACCATCCCCTCCACCCTGTCGTTCACGCTCCCTCCACTTTGGCTCTCTGCTTCTCTGTCTTTCTCTCATGCACTCCTCAAGAAATAAATGACTAAACTGCTGCTTCAGCATGTCTCTAATAAATCGGCACACTTTTCTTAAAACGGCCTCTTAACTAGATCGACTGATGTTTTTCTTTTTCACTAGTAAACCAGACAGTATGTAGAGAACTGAACCCAAAACCACCGTGAGAGAATCCAACCCCCCTTTTTGTTTAAGTTATCTTATCTCAACTGCAATGCACGCTGGCGTAGCCGAGAGCACTGAGGGTAATATCTGAAGCTTCCCGCTGGCTGCTTAATTCTCTGAATTGTTTCAACTGTATCTTTTGTCCTTTCGACTGTCATTGTCTGCTTCTGAGCTGAGGCTAAAACACCAAAGAAGAAATAATGGGAAGTTTGAGAAAGTTTATCTCAAGGCTTTTACATGTTTTACAGAGCTGTTTACACCCATGCAGGGAGTTAGAGATACGATATGTAGCATGTTAGCTACAATATTAAAGTGACAAAAGTGAACGTCTGATTTTCAGGCTTTAGAAAATGTAGTTTAAAGCCTGAAAAGTCTGGGGGGCTTCATCCAATCACACCTCTTTTCTGGTAAAGGTCAGGTGAGTAGTAAAAAAACAAAAAAGGAATTAAAACACTTCATTGCATGATTGGAAGGAGGAAGCAAGGGGTTATCAATCTATATATATTTACCTTTTCATTTTATTTGACCTTATTTTACATTTATTTAATTTTGCCTGTATATAATGGCCACTTTCGCCTGTAAAAGTATTAAATCTTGGAAACACCAAGTTCTTACTGGTGTGGATTGGCATTTGTGTTTTCAGAACACACTGGATGCTAAGCTAGGAAACAAAGATGACGACAGATCCAAGCAGGTTGGTTAGTATACAACAGTGATTTTTTTTAAAAAGAATGAGGTTAAGTTAAAGGTAAAATGTGACAGTAAGATGGTTGAAATTGCGTAGTTGTAGTGTTCTGGAAGAAAAGCCTGATGTGAGGGTGTTTGCACTGGTGCAGGGTGGGTTCTCTACATACTCACACTTGTTCAACATGTTAGAGTAGATGTTTTTGGGTGGCTGGATGGTGGGACCATTATTACCCAGTAGCTGTTTGTCTTTGTCTCCCCTCCTTACTCCCTAATTCGTTTCACAGTAAGTGGATGTCCATAAGGTAGAGTAGCCAGTAGCTCTGTAGTTGTAGTTATTCCTCTTAGGCTCCTTAGCGAGGCCTGCTTCCCGCAGCCTGTTTTTATTTAAATCTGGACTGTAATCGTCTTCGCCTGTCAGGAATGGTCCCATCCGTCAGCCAGTGAAATAACCCAGAGGTCAGTTTTTACAAACCCTTGCTCTTCAAGAGCCCCGTCGTCTTCACTTTAACTGAAGTGTGACACATCCGCTGTCGTCGTGTGCCCCCACAGGTGGACAAACTCGAAGCCTCCGAGTCTCTGAGGAAACAGGAAGAGCAGGCTACAGAGTCTCAACCCATTGTTTACGGTAAAAAAGGCCTCATGTTCAAAACTGGATCACCGTAGTGCCTTTTGAGAATAGATTTAATAGTTTGATCGCAGCTGTGGTGTTTTTAAGTACTCATCTTGGCGTTGTCTTGCAGGCACACCCCAGCTTATGCTCACAGCAGGGCCCAACGTGCCCGTGCCTCCTCAGCAGCCCTACGGCTACGGCTACACAGCAGCACCCAACTACGGCCAGCCGCCACAGACCACCTTCGGTTACGGCATGTGAACACCCAACTACCCACATCCTCCCCCACCCACAACTCAACCCAACACCTTCCTTCCATCTGTTCTCCCTCCTTTGTGTTCCTCACCAGCTTCCCATGGTCTTCTACTCACAACAGGGGCCACAAGCAAGCAACAGCCCACTCTCGTTTCTGGCACTATTTTTTTATTCTGTCGTCCTGTTCCAAGAGAAAACACTTAACTGCATCGAAGGACTTTTATTTGTATTGTTTGAAAGAAATTGGACCACACGTTTGTTTTTTTCCACATTCCATATTTATGACTACTTATTAAGATATTTTTGTGTGGTTTTTTTGGGGTTTTTTTTGTTAATGTCAAAATTTTTTATTGGTTTATGGAGAAGTGGACTTGCTCAAGCTCAGCAATGAGCCTTTGAAGTAGGTGGAGGAGCATTGGATTTTGCACTCATGAAGAAATTAATGTAGAAGAGCTCTTACTTTTGATGTACTGAACATGTGGACAGCTTACATTGTCTCGTTTGTCTGTATAATGCATTTCATCATTGTATATTCTGAGGAAAAAAGGTTACATATAATATTGAACATATATTGCCATTTCAGTGGCTATAGCTAGCAACACTAAGTAATGATAGTATATTCTGCACAGGCGTGTAGCTTTATGGAGTTTTAAATGCATACAGACGTATGTCACTGTGTGACTGGGAGTGTGTGTGTGTGTGTGACCTAAAGGTCTGAATAAGAATTTTAACCCCCCTCTCTCTCAGCCTGTACTGAGCTTCTTCACTCCACCCATCTAGATATTAGCGCTCCCTCATTAGCTCCATGTATTAAGGTGACCTCTTGTGCTGTGTACAGTGCTTGTGTGAGACTGTATCTGTGTATGTGCAAGGACGGGACCACGGCCACTAAACCCCAGGGCCCTTAACCGTACCGCGTGTATGTATTTACTCTGAACCCTTTTCGTGCTGAGGTCCGTGTATGCCAGGTGTTGTGGTGTTCCCCTCGGTCACCGTTACTTTTTTTTTCCCCCCTCTTTTTCTTTTTCCTCCTCGCGTGTACAGATGTGAAGAATTGAAAACTTTTAGATGGAGACCCCCACCTCTCTGTCGTCCATCCCCTCCCCTGTCTTGTTACCTCCTTTGTTAATGCTTAGTGGCAAGAACAAAGAAAGAGGCAGAGGAAGACAGGCTGGTGGAACGTTTAGTGTTTTAACGACAGCTCGATTAGCTCCATAAACACTCCTGTAGGTTGTGTGTTTAGATGGTTACGATGAAGAAATTTACTAAGTCTCCATACATCCAGTTCTCTGTCAAGAATGGTTTGAAATAAGAGCCTGTTACTTACCTTGATGTACTTAACTTCCTTACATGCTTTAAGCTGTGTGTGTAAAGTGTCATCCTAACCCTGACATAAGTTGAATTCCTTTCTGTTGTCATGCATATTAATAAAGGGGATCTGTCATCGATAAGTGGAAGAATATGACTTAATTGAAAGGGAACTACTAGCCTAAATAAAAACTAAAAATTGTACCCTGTCTCTGTGTGTGATGGCAAAAAAGTTGATTATTTTTTCAATATACATAAAACAGACTACATCAGTTTAAATAGGCAGTAACTACAGAGAAAACCCTTGAGGCTCTTTTCTGAAGTGAGAGGGTTCTGTCATATTTGGGGCCTGCTTATAGTGACGAATAACTGGGTGTGCCTCAGAAGTTAGGAGATTTGAAGACTTGGAAAAACCCAGAAGCTATTCTAATGGTTGCTGAATCTATTTATAGAGTTAACAGCTCAAATACATGAATGCCAGTGTTTTCCATACTAGTAAACTATTAGTCTTTATTGTTACATTCCTTTACATTTTAACCCACATTGAAACACGTTAAATTAGACTGTAAATACAATGGCGGGACCAGATGAGAACTTCTCACGTGTTGTCGTTTGAATCCAGTGGTCAGGTGATCAGCCCGTCAAGGTCTGAACCTTTCTTTCCACCTGATTGCAGTACTTTTCACAGAGTCCTGTAGCCCTGTAGTGGATTAACAAGCACAATTCAATGTATTTGTATGGCAGTAATTCATAACAACAGCCTCAAGGTGCTCTACATTATTAGGTAAAGACCCTACAATCACACAGCTCCCTATGATCAAGCACTTGGGAGGAAAAACTCTTATTTTAACAGGAAGAAACCTCCAGCAGAACCAGACTCAGGGAGGGGCAACTGTGCTGCAACCCGCTGGGGGTGAGGGGAAAGAGAAGACACACTATTTGAGAAAGAGCCACTATAGGAGAAATGCAGAGTGGTTTACAAACACACAGCGAGGTGAATGAAGAGGAAACACTTTGCATTATGTGAACCCCCCCACACACACACACACACACTTACTTAAGCTCCTGGAGCTTCTTCTGTTTGAGCTCATTGAGGCGCAGACGTCTCTGCCGAGTTTCCTCCATCAACCGTTCGGCCTCCTTGAAGGTCTCTTTGCGCTTAGCTGTGGCTAAGATCTCACGTTCCTTCATCTGCTGGCGGATGTCCTGCGCGTGCTGCTGCACTTTGTGATGCTGCCTGTCGTTTTGCACCTGCTCTTTGACCATCTCTTCCTGCTGCACTCTGCGTGGAGAGAGCACTTTTAACGGAGTGTATTAAGATTATTTGAAAATCGGTTTCGAACGGACTTTCTTACTTTAGCAGCCTCTCAAACTCTGCCTTCTCCCGACTCGCCTCCACTGACAGATTGCGCTCTTTGTAGTGAACCTGCTCCATGTGAGCCGATCTCAGCGTCGCCTCCAGCTGCGCTTTCTTTGCAGCCCGCTCCCTCTCTTTTCTCCTCCACTCTCTCTCTGCAGCGTCCTGGTTCCTGCGAGCACGGAGCTCATCCTTCCAGACAAACACATACACAAGCACAAGTAGCTAAGAACATCTGTAAATCTTCTGCCAGGTTTCAAATCTTCATATATTGCACATCTGTTAGATCCTGACCTGCTCAGCCTTGTAGTCTTTTTCTTTTTCTTGCTGAGCCCTCAAACGAGCAATCTCCAATTCTTTCTCCTTCTTGATTCGTCTTTGCTCTGCTTCGCATTCTGCCTGCTGCTCCTGCAGGTTTAATGAATTGCTAACGTTAAAAACAACGTCAGAATCAAATGTGTGTGTCACATGATGTAGCTTGCTCGTCCACAAGGAACAGTGGGCTGTGACCTGCTTTTTTAGGAGATACTCCTTCACTCTCATGTCAGCCAGCTTCTCCTCCTCTATCCTCCGCTCCTTTGCCCGCATGGTCTCTGCGTTGATGCACTTGATCTCCTCCTGCAGAAGCTGTTGCTCCATCCTCTTCTTCTCCAGCACCTGGAGGAAGACATGGGTCAGAGCAGAAACTGAGCGCGGTGTACGTTAACTGCATGTGTGGATGTGTCCTCCGCCTCCGCGTGCACCTTGAGATCCTCCAGGTTCATTCTCTCCTGGTCCTCTCGTGTCTGCTGACTCTCTTTCTCTTTCTTGCCTTCCTCCAATTCTCGGTTCTCCAGGCGTTTCTGGATCTGATCGTAAATTTCCTGCCTTCCCCTGAAATATAAAGCACACACACACGTGTTGACAGTGCTCCTAGTTGACCTCCGCTGCTCATTATTAGGATTTCTGCGATCTCCCAAACAGAAGAAGACGAAGAATGACGTTAATTGCAAAAAAATCAATCCGCGAATAGAGGGTGATTGTGTTTCTGATAGGGCTCCATTTACTTGACTCTCTGCTGCCTGCGTAGCTCTTCAATCTTGTCCAGAGTCTCCAGAGCCTTGCGGCGCTCCACCTCCATCATGTTGTCCAGACGCCTTTCCTCCTCTGTCAACTCCATCCGGATCTGCTTCTTCTCCTGGATCTGGTAGTCACGGTTTGCTTGGCACTGAGCACCTAAAATCAGCTGAGACGACCACACAAACACAGGTTTATTATTGTGTACTGGTATGTTTATATTTTTTAAAGGTTGGTCATCCACACATCTGCACTTTCTTCCTACCTGGTTGAGCTGTTTGATCTCATCTTCCTGTTCCATCCTTAAAGCATTACTCCGCTCCACCAGGCGCTGTGCACGTTCCCGGGCTTCAATCTCCAGCTCAGTCAGTGGCTGGTTCTGCTTACGGGACAGGTCTGCCTCATGGATCCTATGCTTCCTTTCCTCTGCAGCTTTCTGAATAAAAAGTACATAAAAATACTAATTAAATCAGTGGACTTCTTTGTTGTTGTTATAAAATTGCAGTCAGCTTTCCTACAAGTTCCTCTTCTTTCTTCCTCTGGTAAGCCTGCCTCAGGGCCTCTCTGTCCTCCTTGAGGAGCAGCCAGGATGTTGAGTTGAGCCTCTTAAACTCAGCTGGTGGAAGTAAGACGGACTCTCTTGAAGGATCTCTCTGGGGGATCCTGGCATGATGACATGTGGTATAATGTTTCAAAAACTTGGTATACTGTATTAACATCAGCAATAGCAATCTGATTAGCCTGAATCACATGAAATAAGGCAGAGGTTTATCACAGAGCAGCACACACACTTTACAGACTCTCTTCATGTTTTATTCAAATGAGCTCGTTTCATGCTGGCCTACCGCAGATTTCGGATGAGGTCTTTGGTGATGATTTGAAGAGTCTCTCCTTCCTGGTTCTTCCATGAACAATCCTTTGCTACACCTGCTGATTTTACCCGTTTGTCAAACTGCAATGACATCCACACAGAGATTTAGCTGTAATCAGCTCCCAAACTCATCCACGACCTCTGTTCTCACTGCAGCTACATGCAGTTTCTGATGATATCTGGGGATATCATTGTGAATAATAAGAGTTGAGTGTTTCCCTCCATTTCCCGCTGAGTGTGCAAGGACCCACACTCACCGATTTCTGGTTCTCAAACAGATCTTCATCCACCCGAGAGCCGGAAGCCAGTGTGCGGTACCGGCCGAGGTACATTTTGCCCCTGGATGACGTGGAGCTCGAGGCAAGTCTCTGCGGGGCAGTAATTACAACGCTCAGGAGTTATCAGCAGATAACGGTCATGCATTTGAACACTGGGATTTAGCATAGAATAGCTTTTTTATTTTTAACCTAACACTTACCATAGTTCTCGGTTACTGTGGGTCAGTGAAACAGACTATATTTGTTAAAAAAAAATACTAAACTCTAAATATTATACTTTGCTCTTGGATAACTTCCAGCTAGCTCAAATAATTAATGTGGTTTTAAAAAGAAATGAGCGTACTACTTATATTGGCTCCAGCTCACGGGACACCGACTTTGAAATGTTTGGTTACCCGTTGCCATGGGAACAGGAGGAAGGGCAGACCTCACGTGACCGCAAAGTAGTGCTGTGCAAAATTTGGTTTCGATCCGATACCATGTAAATACGGGGCCAGTACTGCTGATACCGATACTGACTAACCTATAAAGGCAGCGTATCAGGGGAGAGCAGATCGCCATGATATCTGAGATGAATCGTCATCAATCTGAAACTTCTGACAACATTTTAATGAACGCTAAATCACTTCGATTTCTACTTTCCACAACACTTTCACACAACAAAAATCGATTTGCCCAGCTCTAGTACAAAGAGGGAGCTAGGATATTAAAAAAAAAACCACTTCCCGGGAAAAGACGCTTTTTAAAACCTTATTTTCAGGCAAAGCCGCCAAGCAGCAAATAGGTTTTTAAGATTTAACTGGCGCTTCTAAATATGTATGCTGTAATGTGCTGTAAATTTTGCAAATGTTTCAAAATATCTGCCCGAGATAAGTGCCCAACGGCGTTACCAACATGGCTGCAAAGTAACAAAACTTACTCAAACAATGTTATTGGCTTATTAAACAGTAGTTTAGTCACACAGCCAGCTGGTAAAATGCTACACTGTAGAAATATTTGTGTTTACTTGAATACAGGGGGGAATGCTAACACTAAAAACAGCGCTAACAAGCTAGCTCATTCCGCGGAAATACTCGTAGTTACTTAGATTTAAATTACAATTTATGTCGTTATGTGTTATTTAATTTCATACAGTCATTGCCACAGTTATATGGCGCATTGTCCGGACACAGTGTTGTTCCGTACCACTACCGGCGGCTTTCGTGGCTGGGCGGTGCTAGTTGGCCCACATGATGCGGAAATTTTGCACAAAAAATCCTTCAGCCCCGGAACGAGCAGAACTTCAGAGAGAACTCACTCCAAACTCAGGGAAAGTTAATCTGCGAGATTTTACGCATACACGGAAAAGCGGAAGTGGACACACCGAGGTTTCTGCAGGTATATTTACACTAAAGACTTTGGTTTTGTAGATTACACTTACACATCAGACCAAAATCTTAGTATATAAGATTTTGGTCTGATGTGTTGTGCACAATGGAACTGTATTACCCACAACTCTCGTGTGCAACAAAAGATTTATGCACTGCCACAAATACCGTGGTCTCCCTCCTGAATTTATGAATGTGTCTCAGGTCTTTTTGCTGATGAGGATCACACTCACACACCCCTCCATTTGGATAGGAGCCTCCCCCTGGTGTACAGCAGCTATTGGACTCCTCAGTAAATCATTAAACGCGTCAGTCCGAGGACTCCTGTCATGGCATTATCAGATAGATAAACAGCAACAAGAAAATAACACTTGATAAAACAGAAGGACTTCTGCCTGAAGGACAGAAGATCACTCTCAGGGGATAGTGTCACAAACTGATGGTCACCTCCTCCGGCCCTTGTGAAGCCAGCCTGCAGCGCAGGGTAGCCGCCATGATTCAATCAGCTTCAGGGTGTAGAAGTTGACCATTAACCTCCGGTGCTGATTGCAAACACTTCTTTGCTTGTAAGCAGCTGCCTGTGTACAGTGGATCCTGAAGCAAAGTTCACTGCTACAGGTTGCAAAAGGCAGGAGCTCCTCTGGAAGCTGCTTTGCAAGTGTTTTAGGACTGAGCTGCAACCATGGCTGCCTCCGGTTATGGATACTACAGAAGTACAATATTTCTGGCCATGTTTGTGGGCTACACATTGTACTACTTCAACAGAAAGACGTTCTCCTTCGTGATGCCTTCTGTAATGCAAGAGATCAAGCTGGATAAGGACGATCTGGGTATGTCAGTACTGTAAACTTGAACCCTGTGTACCTTCTATAAATGTGATAACACCGATGTGCCTATACAACAATTTTGCAGCAAGTGCATGAGCGCTCCTCTTTTCTCAGGTATGATCACCAGCAGTCAATCTTTGGCCTACGCTATTAGTAAGTTCATCAGCGGTGTCCTGTCAGACCAAATCAGCGCCCGCTGGCTCTTCTCCATTGGCCTGTTCATGGTGGGAGGCATCAACGTGATCTTCTCTTGGTCCTCCACTGTTGCTGTCTTCTCTGCCCTCTGGTTTCTCAACGGTCTGGGCCAAGGCCTGGGCTGGCCTCCCTGTGGCAGGGTGCTGCGCAAGGTATATGACTAATCCAAGACAATAAAATAATTTTATTTTTAAACTGCATTTTCATAGTGTCTTAAACAGGACTCAGAAATCTGTAACTGTTTGTGTGTCTGAAAGAAAAAAGAATATCTGACTTTTAAACTACCAAGTGTGGGGATCGGTCTTAAAAATCCTATGTGGATATCAAGGAACTTCCTGCCAGGGCTGTCTGGACTTAATGTTTTTCCCTCTTTTCCTCCATCAGTGGTTCGAGCCCTCTCAGTTCGGGACATGGTGGGCGGTTCTGTCCTGCAGCATGAATCTGGCCGGCAGCTTGGGCCCCATCGTTGCCACTGTGCTGTCGCAGAGTTACAGCTGGAGGGCGATACTGTCCGCCTCTGGAATGATTTGCATCGTTGCCTCATTTGTTTGCCTGCTGGTAATCAAGAACGAGCCCAAGGATGTGGGGCTGCCCAACATAGAGGTGTCGACCAAAAAGAGCAAAGGTGGTGAGTCTGACTCTTAGTCAGGCACAATCAGAAACTGGTGCGGTTCAACTGGTTTGAACCGCTGCTTTTCTCAGAATGTTGTTAACACTTAGACAATGCTCTGATAACACAAATTTGAACACACACACATGCACGTGTGTCTGTTGTCTAACAGCATGGGCCTTGAGCGCTGTGACTAAAGATCAGTAACTCGGTGGACTCTGCACTCAGTGTGTCCCTCACGTGAAAGCAGCTCATGCAAAGTGTGAACACAGGATGTGATGCATGTTTCTTTTTAAAACCGAGGAGTGCTCCCATCACCACATCACTCACATCTGTGCTCGTGGTATCCAAAAAAGGGTCTTCTGTCTGCTTCCTCTTCAGGATCCTCAAGCCATGAAAGCACCCTGTCTGAGTTTCTCCTGTCCCCCTACCTGTGGCTGCTGTCCATCTCCTACCTGGTGGTGTTTGGGGTGAAGACCGCCTGCACAGACTGGGGCCAGCTGTTTCTCATTCAGGACAAGGGCCAGTCTACACTCATGGGTACGGATGAGGGGAAGAGCAGTCGCCTCGGGAGTCTACTTTGAAATAAAGAGTTAAACTCACTGTGTTCCTTTTCTTAGGTAGCTCATACATGAGCGCCCTGGAGGCTGGCGGGCTGGTGGGCAGTCTGGCTGCAGGTTACCTCTCTGACAAAGCTGTGGCCAGAGTGAGTTTGTTTTTTAAATATGAGTCATTATTTGATCCAAGATTGTGGTCAATAACAGCCTGTTTAATATAGAGAGAACTGGACTAGAAAGGGTTTTAACCTTTGAATATTTCAATGTTATTTTATGGAAATCGTCTTCTGTTTAAGATTGCTTTCTCCCTGTCTGCACTTTCTTCATCATTTCATAAGTTAAAGGGATAAATAGCAATAGAAACACACCCCTAAGTGGGCAATCAGTGTTTTTTTTATTCAGCTTATAGCCAGGAAATGGAACATCTCATAGTATTTTCTTTGTGTGCAGCAAGGGATGAGGCTCTATGGTAATCCCCGCCACTTCATCCTGATTTGCATGATGGCAGGAATGTTTGTGTCCATGTACCTGTTCAGACTCACCGTTACTCCTGACAGCTCAAAGGTAACACAGACACATTAATTCCTGTGACCTGTTCACACTGCACAGCAAATGCCAGACTTCAGTAGCCCATTTTTTTTTTTTTTATCTCTTCTCTGTACATCAAGGTGTGGATACTCGGCTTGGGCGCCGCCTTCGGTTTCTCCTCATATGGACCAATAGCTTTGTTTGGAGTTATAGCCAATGAGAGCGCTCCATCCAACTACTGCGGGACATCACATGCTATCGTTGCCCTGATGGCAAACAGTAGGTTTTCATTAATTGAAAGTTAAATTCTAAAGTTGGGTTTTGTGTGTGTTGCGCTCCTTCCATTGAAATAATCCGTGTGAATTCCCATTGTAGTTGGTGGCTTCCTTTCTGGACTCCCATTCAGCACCATTGCCAAGCACCATGGCTGGGAAAAGGCCTTCTGGGTAGCAGAGGTCACCTGCCTTGTCACTACTATCGGATTCTTCCTCCTGCGCAACATTCGAACAAAGATGGGACACGTGCCCAAGAAGGCGGACTGAGCTCATTCTGTGCGAGCCAGTCATTTTTACGTCTTTGTTTTTAATTAGTCATATGTGAAATAAAGTTCATAAAAATGTGCAAAGGCGCTTCTCAACATGTTGTATAAATAGTGCGTGAACTTGAAGAAATTACTGCAAATTGCTAGAGAATGTTTTTTCTGATAATGCCTCTGCAGGACTGCAATAGTAAGAGTGCAAAATAGGAGGCTACAACACACTGAAATGAGCAATCTTAGGTCAATGATACTTTTTCTTAGTTAACCCTATAACACTAATATCAGGTGACTTTTGCAAATTCCAGTCCTGTGAATTTGTTTTTTATTTTTTTTAAAAAGCAACATGATCAGAGTACCCCATTATACCTTATTTTATCAGACATTGTACAGGATAATAAGAGTCCTTCAATTTTCCATGTACTGCACTTTAGTGTACTTTGATGGGAAGTATATTGAGTAAAATATACCCACCGTTAGCGATACTGTTACAGAAACTGCACATTAGTGTTCTAGGGTTATTTTTCCAATTTTACACTTCATACTCCAAAGTCTTCAATCACTGATTCAGTAAAATGGATTCAGAACATTTAAATACAGTATGGATTTTAATCTCTGAATTATTTACAAAACAATGTATTTACAAAGTGTTAATGAGCAAATGTGGGGAGGAAAAACAAACAAACGGTCCAAGACAAGAAAAAGGAGTCCACTTATTTCTTTTCAGTCTGTGAATGCTCTGATTTAAGATCCAGCTCCAAAGTTGCCGGCTTTCTCTGCTACCTCCAATGCACTCTTCAGATTCTGATCAAAGAGCTCACACCTGAAAAGCAAGAGTAAATGTGTGGGTGTTAAACAGTGGGTACAGTAATAAATTATTTCAAGATAATGCAATCCTAATTCTCTTTAATACCTGATTGGCATTTCCAGAGAATAGAACGGGTTCTTGAGGGCGAAATCTGAATACACCTCATAAATCTTCCTCAACAACGCATCGATTCCAGACTGTCGCGGGTCCGCCAACACGATAAACTTTATCCCTGAGAGAACAAAATGAGAAAGATTTCATTTTATAATAGTGACTATCAACAAGCTGGGAAGGAATGTATACACCAGGAAGATTTATTACTGGAGTTGCATGCTGTTCACAGCTAAAATTAAATGAAATCGTTACATATGGAAGTGCTTTGGTTTTTAAATCTACAGCCAACTAAGACATTACTTCTTTGGTATTTTTAACCTAAAATGACACTTAATTGCACCACTGACCTGTGAGAGTCTGGAAGCAGTGAAGTTTGAAGACGTCAGTTTCTAACATTTCGATCCCTGAACTGCCAGCTTCAGGGGATAGCTGTGAACCTATTGCAAACAACCTGAGGGAGGGATCACAAAAATAGGTGTGTTTATTTAGCTTCATTCATAAAGTGAGGGTACATACAGTTTTGGTCTGAAGTTTAGCTACTGGGCGTGAATGTTGTGGTAATTTCTGGATTTTAATGAGTTCGTTGAACTGAAGAATTAAGTGTACAAGTTTGATTTTATTTAGGATTTTGTCTGATCCACGCAGGGTTAAAAAAGGCTCAAAGGCCTAAACAAATATTTAGTTAAATGAATGTTTGCAAGTTGCACTTTGCCCAGGCGTCCTTATGAAAATATTAATAATAAAATAAAATATTAATAAGTGTATGTATACTTTCGATCCTGTGTAGAGTAGAAAAAAAATCAAACAACAGTACATACTACAAAATGTATTGATCACTCAGGTAAGTTTTCACTTCCTTTGGCTCCCATTCAGAAAAAACAAAACAAAAAAACAACAACACATAAATAACACTAGTAAACACCTGGCCCCGCTGTCCACTGTGCAGCTCGGGTTTAATCCACACACACGAAATTACTTACGAGTGGAACATGGACGCCAGCATCAGCTTCTCATTGGAGCTCAGGCGCGCTCGTCCAAAGCGAATAGACACGGGATAGTTTGAAGGATCTTTCAGGTATTCAAGGATGTCCTTCCCATCTGATGTGTTCTTCCCGATCACATCAACTCCATTGATGGACAGCACTGCATGGCCCACTGACGAATGACAAGAGGTTTCAGTCCAGTCATACAGTCAAGCTAGTGACACCGCAGTATTTTTAAATGAAGAACAGTGAACATTTCAGTTAACTTGGACTGTAAAAAACGATACAAATGCGCATACTATAGATAATAAACCGACAAAGACTGCATGCCAGTATTTTAGCTTGGGCATAAGACAGGTTTCGTTAGAGATTGCCCATATAGCTAGCTAATAAATAAGCTAACGATGTGCCCGTGAGATTACCTCTGATTCCGTCCCGCTGTCCAAACGATACGACCACCTTCTCGTCGTGGTGCTTCAGCACCAAGTCCAAAGGGTAGCTGAATGTTTTCTCCACCTCTGCTCGCGGGACATAGTTATCATATTGATAAATTAACCCTCCAGCCTTGTTCACCACATACACACTGTATATCACCATCTTTGCAACGTCCTGCCCAGCTGACAGCGACTGTCACATGACCTCGACGGGTGGCTAAAAATCAAATGAATAAATTAGATTTTACTTGTATGAGTTTTTGGTCTCAAACCTGCCGCTGTAATGACTGTCAGAATGTTTGCCAATCTCATAAGTCAAATAAAGTCAATAAAAGCGACGAAACATGAGAAAACTCAAGTTCCCATAATGCCCCAATCTCACTTCCGCAAAAACAGGTTGTCTAAGGGGCTCTTGCACGGGCGAACTTCCTTTCGCTCCGACATCTTGACGAGGAAACATGGTGAGGACAGTTATTACACGTTTGTTGAAAGAAATTAGACTTTTTTCGGCTTATCGTTAGTCATTCAGGAGTCGTAGTACCTCGGGACATTTTTTGATAGCACTGCGCCTCCCCGCACCGGGACGAGAGTGTGTGGATGAAGCAGCCATACTTAAGATTTCACGCATTTAGCTTATGGCTAGCATAGTAGCAGTTTGCTAAACGCACCATGCTTCCAACTACACTGTGCTCACAGAAAGGACTTTAATAAAGTTGTCCCTCATGTGACCGCTAAATATACTAGCATGTGTACAGATGACACAAACACCAAATACTAAAGTATTGTAGGGGTGCAAATGTTAAAAATTAATGAAGACTGCGAGATTAGAAACGTTTTGAGGACAGGGCCTCCTCATGCCGACCATCCGATTCCGGCATTAGCCCCTAGCTCATTTCCCTTTTTTTTTTCCTTTAAAAAATTTATGAAGTACCGATGCGAACTTGCTCTTGTGTACATTACAGCACATGTTAAACATGTAGCTTCAGAGTGAAAGTTTAACGGGTGTCGTCTTTTTCCAGCCTCCTAAACAGGATAAGAAGAAGGATGCTGGGAAGTCCAAGAAGGACAAGGACCCAGTCAACAAGTCTGGAGGCAAAGCCAAGAAGAAGGTATGTTTTTGTTCATATTTGCCCATATTGGATGTATTTTATATTATGTGGCTGCTGAATAAATGTTAAGGCTAGAGGTTTCCCAGTCTTTAAAACAACATGTCTGTTTCTGAGCAGAAGTGGTCCAAGGGAAAAGTGAGGGATAAGCTCAACAACCTGGTCCTCTTCGACAAGGCGACCTACGACAAGCTGTACAAAGAAGTTCCCAACTACAAGCTCATCACCCCCGCTGTTGTGTCTGAGAGGCTGAAGATCCGTGGCTCTCTGGCAAGGAACGCCCTCCAGGAGCTGCTCGCCAAAGGTGAACTTCACTTTCTCTGCTCAGAGCTCTTGAAGGTCCGTGTTGGATCTTTGACGCTAGGAAGGGCATCAAAGTTAATCACACGTCTGTCATGGTAGCGAGCTTTGCTCAGTTGGTCAGCACCATTCCCAAGCATTAGATTTTAGTCCCTGCCAAAAAAGCAGTGTTTGCTTATGTTACCAGCAAAGGATTTTATTTACTGCCCTGAATAAGTCGATTGAGAGTTTGGCAGGGTGATTTCCAACTTCAGAGAAAACTCAGTTACACGATGGTACATCTTTTGCATTAAGGGCTGATCAGGAGATGGTTCTTGCTCCAGCTTTAAAAAATGGAAACTGTAACATCTCTTGTCATCTGCTATTTTGTGATGCAGCATTAAACTCAGCCGATGAATATGCCCGTAGTCATCAGCACTGCTCGCTGGCTGTGTCTAATGTTTATAAATGCTTACACAGTATGAACCCAGGCCAGAGTGGTTTGTCAGCGAGTTCATCATTTGTTTTTAAATGACAGTGATGTGCATGCAGCGTGACTACTTATCTCCTCTTTTGACATCCTTCAACTTCTGTTCGAAATGCTACATGGAAACAAATGATATATTGCAGCCTGTCTGCTGTTTCATGTGATGTGAAATGCTGAACATATTTCAAACGGGTGCATTATGCTTTATTCATTTGATTTATTTATTTTTCCTCCCTACAGTAGTTTAACTGAAGTGTGTGTGGTGTTACTCATTGTGTTTCAGAGATGTTGTCATCTAGACTCAGTATAGCATTCTTTTTATGAATTAAAGCCTTCCTTCAGCAGGCTGTGCACTGTGCTTCTGATTAAAGAACGCAGATTTGTTCTTGTCCCATACAGTGAAGCTTCATATGCAGCAGGAGGGACACATGAAGAAATTCTGTATTAGTTCCTTATGCCTAATTTAATTTGAAAATTAGCTGTCAAACTGATTTGAGATATAATGGCTACATTGGCATCGTAGCTAGATTGCCTTCCCTGCCTTGTAATACATTTACTTGTCAGTGTTTGGACACCTGGGAGAAGTGATCTGTTGCACATATCTGCTTTACCTGCCGTATATCACGTTCGTCCCTGTGCAGGCCGACTAGGGCAAATGTATCACAACAATTGACATAATGGTGCAAATTAAAAACACAAAAAAAATGCTGACGGAGAACTTGGGTCCGTTTTTGTCTTGCAGGCATGATCAAACTGGTGTCCAAACACAGAGCACAGCTGATTTACACACGTAACACCAAGGGTGGAGATGAGGAGGCAGCAGCAGAGAAGGCATAATCAGGTACTACAGCAGCATCTCTACACGTCTCTATTTTATTACTGTTTGTTTTCAATTTTACTAACCTGCAGTCTTTGTTTCTTGCAGGTTCCCCTGTTTGTTTCCTGTGATGGGCTGTTTGTAATGAAAGGTGGAATAAATATGTAAAGACAAAACCTTTGCACTTGTTTTGCTTTAACTGTTCGTCTGTCTTTAACCAGCTAAGAAGTGGATAAAAATTCCTAGTGTGTTCATGTTATGGTCGAGTGGTCACTGGATATCAGATAAGCATTATGTTGGATTTAAAAATGTAATTTAAGCAAAAATGTTAAGATTGGTTAAATCAAAGAGTAAAAAGATGAGGATAGTGACTGGTAACTATTCATCTATGTGATACTTATAATAACGTTAAGACCTTTTGTGTCTGTGCAGTTGTTTCCTGGTGCCTGATAATAAGGTGCAAATACTCGTCCCTCTGCATCAAAGTGTGGTTTTGTTTTTTTTACATCTGCCGCCTCCTCCCTGAAGTTGAGTTAAGTGGATTAAAATCAGTTAGGGGCAATAAATTAGTTTCATTCTGTTCTGTTAACAAACATGAGGTGCATCATAAATGAATAAACACTGCAGCAGGTTATTATGGCAACATTATTCTCAGTCTTCTTCTTAAACTCTGATAAGGTTATTTTTTCTAATTGGTTTCACATAACGCAGCGGCATGAAGCTGTTCTAATCTAGGAGTGTAGAGAGATTAAGAGCTTTCCAGATATCTGTTCAAAACTGCACACAAGGGGAGAATTTTACAGATTCAAGAGCTGCTGCTGCTGAGGTGCTTTCACACCCCATTTACTGTGGTGCGTTCAGTTTGTCACCCAGTAAATTTAAAGAGGCATTCTGACTCAGTTGTCCCATGTTTTCAGTGTTAGATCGATCATTTCTAATTTGGCCGGGTAGATTTGCACTTTGTCTTCAGCTTGTCTGTTACCAGCCACCGGCAGCGAAAGGTTATGAGATATTGATAGGAGTGAAATGAAGAAGCTATCTTCACTGTCACCGTTTGCTCGGGGCATAAGATAGCGCAGGAGTCCTGTGATGGATGCTGTCAGGTGCTCCTTTGTCACTGCGCAGCACCACCTCCAGCACCAGCCACAAAAACATGCTGCAGGTTTAACGCCACTGACAGATGCAGTCCTCCAACATGAGCTCAGAACACAAACAGCCACCTCTCAGTACACATGATGAAACAGTGTCTGTTTAACACCTGGAGTTGGAGCTGGAGTTTTCCACCAACGAACTGAAATCTCATCATTTCTATTTATGAGGTTTGCAGCTTGATTAACTAGAATAAAGCATTTACTTGTTTTGCAAGGCTGAAACATTTTCATAATCAAGTGTGCTGCTCAACACTTTGATAGTGTTCTCGGTTATGTAGTGAAACAGCCTTTGATTCCAGTATAATTTCAGGACATGCAATCAGTGTTGACTTTTTCTAAATTTATCAAAGTGACAGTAATCAGTGATTTAATCGTCCCCCCCACTGTGCTGCGTACAATTACTGTGCAAGCTCAGTGAATTCCTATTTTTGTTTGCTTAAAAATATGCCTGCACTGGGCTTGATTGAATGTTCTGGACAGGTTAAAGGGGCTGTAAATGGCGTTTACATAAGGGCCCCCATTCTTTCACATTCAAAGTCACATTAAATTAAATTCAAGTGCCCCGAAGTTTAAAATATATGTGATGTTACATTTTTTAAGGAAGGTGTTAAGTCAAGGAATAATTATTAATTGTTTCTATTGGATAACCGTGTCATATGTCCCGCCCCCGCTTCTTAGCTTGCGCATGCCCAGACAAGATGTATATGGCCCTTCGCCTCAGCTAAGTCGAGCCTGTACGTTGGTTGGGCTTTGATGGTAATAAACTGTCACTGTTTAATTGTGACAACAACAACAGTAATAATAATAATAATTTTATGTATAATTTCTCTTCGTTATTCAAGCTTGTTTCCCCCACTAAAAAAAAGACCAAAAAAGGTCAAATTATTTTTATTATCTAAAAAAAAAAAAAAAATCGAAGTAAAAAATCGAAATGTCATTTTTTTAAAAAGTTGTTTTCCCAACATTTCGAGTTAGTAAGGCTAAGACTTAACCTAACCGTAACACTTACCATAAGATTGAGTTCGAGTAAATCGAAACGTCGAGATAATAACCCGAGATTTTTGGGAAAATTTTTATTTAAATGGCGGCGGAAACAAGCTTCTTCATGCTATACTAAACAGGTTGTGCCTCCTGCATTACCTAGGTTTAAATAACTGGTCAGAAATTGTTTAAAAGTGGCTCGTTTGATAGTAAAAGTTGCTAATCCCTGACCTAGCCAGAAATAATGTGCTTTTAAGCTTTGGTAGGCATGATAAACTCATGCAGGGGCTTCCTTAAATATGCCTGAATTTCAAACATATTATATTTACCTTACCCATCCTACATCCTGTACACCTGTTTGCAGCCTCAGCCTGTGGAAACATTTTGTCAGGTGAATTCTGGTCTGACTGAAGCTTCAGGAAAGATGTTCACAGATCACATCAATGCATCTGGAAGCTTTTTTAGCACGTGCTAATGTGGAACAACTCACACCTTCATCCATGGTAAGTAGGAAGCTTACTGGCAGGTAGGTCAGTTTATGGAACAAAGTTTGAGACGTCATATGAGAAGAACACAGGTGTAACCTTTTAAAAAGCACCTTCCTTTTCCTTGGTTTTGTGGCATGGACACTTATCTGTAAAGAAGAGAAACTCTGTTGAGTGGTCTAACATGCTTATTGGTGAACAGTATTGCTGTGTGATACTGCAAATTCTCATATCGATATGATACAGAGTATATACAGGGCCACTATTGCACTATTGCAGATACTTTTAACCTTTAACAGCAGCTTATATTGGGGAGGGCAGTGTTTCATTATTTATACGATGAATCATCATCGGTTTTTAAATTATTTCAGCATTTCATGTATTTGGAAAGTGTATTTTCTGGAGGGATGTAAATGTACCTGTCAGAGACGTCAGCTTGTATTGTTTAAATGTGTTATAGGTTATAAATAAAATAGACATCCCTGTACGACAGACAGTTACAGAGGTTGGCTGGTTCAGTTTTTCTTGATGACTTGCAGCCTTTAGTGAGTTTCAGTTTCTTTCGTCAGGATGAAAATGTATGATTCCAAAGTGCAGAACAGCAAGGTTTAAAAACCCCTTTGTTCTGGCACCCATCACTCAGTAACAAATTGTAGCTTTTTTACGTAGGTGAGCTAAATGATTCCCCAAATCAAGTATTAGTTGTTTTTTTTCAGTAGTTTGTACTATGTGTGTGTTGTGTCTGTATTGAAGTGTGCATGTGAGCTTGGATGACTTGCCTGCAGAACAAACCTACCTACAGGTAAAAATAAATGAACCTGAACCTGAATGTATAAATTGCTATTCTATAGAGCCACACTAATGCTGTTAGTTTCATATGTTTCTACATCTGTTAGAAGCCTTTAAATCTATTTTTCTTGTTTTTGTTCGGGCAC
Organism: Rhamphochromis longiceps; assembly: GCF_057381845.1. Lineage (NCBI taxonomy): Eukaryota > Metazoa > Chordata > Actinopteri > Cichliformes > Cichlidae > Rhamphochromis > Rhamphochromis longiceps. The sequence continues at coordinate 17,024,052 of NC_140570.1, read as the reverse complement.
AGACATCTCTCCCGCCCTCTTTAGACTACAATATCAGCATTTAGCTCCAAGGCTGGTTCTTTAAACCTATCACTGTAGATAAGTTTCAGTTTAACAGCAACATCAAGTGGCAGTCCCTGTTTAATTGAGGTTGTCTTAACAGTGTTCTCACTCAGCGTGCCACTTCCTATCATCAAATGTTGGCACTTACACAAACAGACTATATGTAAATATTTCATAATGAAATGTGTTATCCTCAATTTAAAAACATTTTGCACTTTTGATACTCGCTATATCGCTGTCATATTAATGGATGACCTTGAGTTATTGAATTGTATTTACATACATAGCTAAAGTTAAAAAAAACAACAAAAAACCTCACTGATATATTCAAGGACCATAAAACAATTTCCACATCAGGAACCACAGCTTTGCTGCGTTTGCTGAACGTCCGCCTCTCTCACTTACTGACTGCCCTCTTCAAGGTCCACCCTTCCTGCTGTCACCCAGCAGAGCTACAGTATCTGAAAGACCAGCTTCAGTTTATACTGAGAGGCATGACTGAAGTCTCAAATTAGACACCGCTGCTTCAAGCCCTGGGTTGGGCAGTGAAAGTGACTCAGTGGACTGAATGACAAACAAATGCTCTGTTCATTATGTGATGGTTCTGTGTGTGTGAGAGAGAAAGAGAGAGAGAGAGAGAGAGAGAGAGAGAGAGAGCCTTTCCACTCATCGTTAATACTCCTCTCTCACACTCTCTCTCTCTCACGCATACTCTGATGATATTCAAATATCTGTACGGCTAAAAAGGCAGAGGGAGTCAGAGCTCAGAGTCGGAGTGGGAATGCAGGCGAGTGGGAGCGCCGTCTCGTGGTGATTATTCAGGGCACTTCCAGAGCTGGATTTATGGCACGCAGCTGTTGAGTGGCTGACAGACGCGTGAGGAGCTCAAGCGCTGCTGCTTCTCAAGCTGCTTGTACCAGCCCGAGCTCTGCTTACTGTTGCATAGGAAAGAGGACTGCTGTGCCTCCACACAGATCGGTGAGTACTCTGCCCCCGATTCAACATTTACCCATTTGGTTATTATTATCAATTTTTTGTGTCTTTTACAGCCTTCTCTTTGTATAAAGTTAAAGTGTTTTATGAAGGTAACCTTTCACCTACTGGACATGTTTTTCAGTTTTTGTCCTTCTGTACTTCTCACATTTTGCTCAGTTTACTTTTCAGTCCTCACAGAGGCAGTTTTGGATTTGAAAACAGTGTTTTTAGTCAGCTTTCAGTCAGCCAGTTCCCCTGTGTTTTAACCATACATGGCTAACAATGCTGAAATGCTAAACTAACTGTGCAAAAGAGCGACTCAGTAATATTTTCTGTGTTCTGAGAAATCCTCCGGTCTCTTTGTAATATTCATTAGATGTACCTGGGTGGTTTGTGTCTCTGTGCATTTCCTCTGGTGCTTTTTTTATATTTAGTTCACAATGCTGTGTCCTATTTATAGAAGTTAAGGCATCACAGCGAAGTGGAGACATGACGCCAGCCTCCTTACTACACACAGCCAGGCAGAAACCCTCAGCACTGTTGTCAGTTTCTAATCGCCCTTCGCTCCACACAAACGGTGTTACTCCGCAGTCCTTCCTCCACCTTAAAGCTTTTTGAGCTTTTCTAAGTTAGTGCAACTTGTGACGTTTTGTCAGGTCAAGCCTCGGCTCAGAGAAGAGCCTGGATTTTCAATTACAGCCGGACCCCGCAGACTGAAAGGTAGAAGTTAGCCTGTCCGACCCGGCCCTCTAACTCTGATTCAGAGGTCAGAGACAGAGCCAGGGAGTGAGCATCATATGCTTAAGGTTAATTGAGAGGATGCCCTAGGATAAATGGACCTCCCTGGAGCAGAAGATTGTATTAGAGCTCTGTGCTACTTTATAATTTTTTGTAGTCGTTTCCACTGTAGAGTATTTGTGACCATTTATATTTAGAAGCACTTAAAAGGACACTTAGGAAATAAAGACCTGACAAAAGCATTTTCTCTCAAGTCAGATTGAATTTCCGACCATAAATTGAGCATTCCTGGCCCTTCCAGCGAAGCTCTTCGGGGACTGTTTATTTGGGTTGCTATGGAAGTCTGTGGTGGTGGTAAGCACAGAAACTGGAAGCTGGAAGACGCCCTTTAAAGATCTGGCCTCAAAGCTGCTTTCTCCTCGTGCTGCTGACAGTCTCTTAATGCTTTCATTTAAAGTAATTAGACCGAACTAGATCAAATTCATTAATGTGATAATGAACAGAGCCAGAGCTCTTTCACTCTCACTGCTCATTTGCCCAAAAAGTATAAAAGAGTTGAGCCGATCTACATGTTAACACACAATAGATCCGAGGATCTGAGGCTGTTAATAGATACAGTGTGGGGATATTGGAATCAGTCAATTAAACAGTGTCTGGCTGTTCTGGCTCCCTTTTTTATTTTTTCAAGCCTTGCTGGAGATCTCCCTTCAAAGAGAGGGACTCCCAACTACCGCTAAAAGTTGCTGTGCCTCTGCTGCATTGCTGACATTCAATTTATTATGATGATTTATTCTCACAGTTGTGATTAATACATAAAAATGAAGTGATATAGGAGAAAAAAAATGAGTTTTTGACAGAAGTTTTCCTTATAAAGTCTTATTTTCCTTCTTTTTGCTGGCAGTGTTTTTTTTGTTTCATTGTGAAATAAAGGCTATTCATCACAGCTAGGCTTGCAGGCCATGTGACAGGACCTGTGGTCATAGAAATACCATCAGCCTTGTGTGCTTTCTCCCTGTGTTTACTGCACACAGCAAGGAACAACCCATTTTGCTTTATTATCAGTGTCTGTGATCCACGTCCTCCTGGACCTCAGAGAGCTCAGACCGCTTGCAGAGAGCGTGTTTGCTTCTATTCATCACTCCTTGGTGTGAGGGTGGAACAATGTTTACCTTCATTATTTACAGCAGCACAACTCCTCTGCTTGTACAGTTTGTCACTGTATGCTCAGCTCATCTTCCCCTGCCTGCATCATCATCATCATCTTCGGGCCTGGGGGAGTTACAGGAGGATAATGTGCTCGGCTGAACATCTGGTAACGTCAGGAAGAATTGCTTTCGGGCTTGAAAAGTGGCTCTTTTAACACGATGGAAAATGTTTTTGCTGTGACAGTAAGATGTAACATCTGTCTTGTATGTAAATCAGCCGGGCTTCTTTCATCTGGGCCCTGTCGAGTTCAGAAAGCACAGCTGAGACAACCCAGATACATCTGTGTTCAGATAACTTTTTTTCCCATTAAGCTGAAATGTGGTGGCTCTGAAGATCTGATGAAGATTAAGAGCAGTTTGTAGCACAGAGAAATCTTCATTCTTTGTGTTACTGCTTCTTTCGCATGTTTCATTGACTCATAATAATCCTTAACTGACAGCATTTTCTTCAGGCTCACTCCTCAATGAAAGCAGCGTTCTCCACAGCCTGCCCCTGGTTATTAATGCAGATTAATCAATAGAAAGTAACACCACTCCTCTCTCTGCAGCCTTCTCAGGCTATGCGCTCTTTGGCTCCGCTGTACTCGAACCGCTGTGAAATCTCCCCCTGAGGTTCTCTCTTGTCACTGTGTCAGATGGTCCAAATGTGCTGACTGGGGGGCTCGCTCGCAGGTTCTGCAGTCCTGCAGTTCGGAAGGCTATCACGTGAACTGAATACAGAAAACGACCGTTGTGTCATAACTTATAGTACCGGCTGTGGTTTGAAATATGCTGACTTTCATCGACTTGGTTTTTGTCACTGTTAGTCTGCTGCTGTGTAGCCAGAAAACACAGCCTCAGCTCTGTAATAAATACCATTTTTCCTTTGCCTTTTTAAAAAACTGCTGGAAATTCTGTCAAGTTTTCCACCGGTGCAAAGAGCCAGCCATCCTGTAGCTCTGTGTGTGTGTGAGCTTTGGGCTCATGAATCATACTGTAGACTGTTAGACAAGGCGTTACATAGTGCTGTATGTACATTGTATGCATGTAGTGAAGCATAAAAACTGGAAAAGTATTGAAATAGACCTTGAGAACTTGGATGCTGCAGAATTTGTCACACAGAAGCAAAGCTAAAGTTTCAATTCAGTATTCAGAAAGAGACCAATTGCCATATAAAACATGTTTTTAAAATGCTTTGGTATATAACAATAGCATAATGATTTGAGGGTTTCTCTTGGGTGTCTGAATTCATTTTCTAACTCTTTTGTGTGGTAGCATTCATAGGAATAATATGCAGCCTTGTTAAAAAGAGTTTTCACAGGAGTCTATGAAGCCCTGTGAAAAACTGAGCACTCCTATTGATTCATTAGCTTGTAGAATCACCTTTAGCACCAATAACTTGAAGTAATTGTTTTCTGTATGACTTTATTAGTCTCTCACATCATTGTGTCCAGATTTCTTCTTATCAGAGTTAGCAGCAAAGACACCTGGACGAGTCACCTCATCCACAAGCTGAACTCTTCATACCTACTGGGTAAGATCAGGGATTAGGACTTCAGGTTTCCTGTATAGGAGTTGTGGGCCCTGCAGATTGACAGTCCTTTGCAACATTGCTTCAGTTCATTGAGGTTTCTTTATGCACAGCTCTCTTAAAGCCCCACCACAGCATTTCAGTCAGGTTGAAATTTGGCCTTTGATTGGATCATTGCAGCACCTTGATTCTTTTTTCTGTCATTCTGTGAATTTTTTGCTGTGCTTGGGATCATTGTCCTGTTGCATGACCCAATTTGGGCAAAGTTTTAGATGTGAGTCTGTCAGACAGACTCACATTTGAAAATACTTTGGTTTGGGCAGTTGAGATGGACTAGAGACCTTCCCAGGGTGTACCCTGCCGCTCACCTTAATGACAGCTATGATAGGCTCCAGCCCCTCCGCATATTGGAAAAGTGGAAGAAGATGGATGGATGGATGCATGCATGCTCTGGTAAATGGGTGCCTCAATGACTGCAAGGTGCTCAGGTCCCGTGGATGCAAAACAAGCCCACATCACCAGCCTTCCAGCACCATGATTGAAAGCTGTGATGAGGTTTTTGTGCAGATTGCTGTGTTCGGTTTTCTCCAAGTCTGGTGCTGTGCATTATGGCCAAAAATCTTCACTTCGATCTCCTCTGTCCAAAGGATTATTGCAGAAGTCTTGTGGTTTTGTCAGATGAAACTTTGTAATCTTAAGCCATCCTGTTATATTCCTTTTGGAGAAAAGAGGATTTCCTTGGCAGCCCTCCCAAAACAACCCATACTTGATCAGTATCTTTTTAATTGTATCTTTATGAACTTGAACATTTATCATGCTGAGGTGTGTAGAGTCTGAACTATAGTTTTTAGATTTCTTGAAGTTTCTCTGAGAAATTGCAGTTTTTGATCTTGAGTTGAATTTGCTGGAACATCCATTCCTGGGAAGATTGGCAGCTGCCTTGAATGTTTTCCAGTTGTGAAGATTTTCTCTCACTGTAGAATGATGGACTATATATTGTTCAGACATGGCCTTTATAACCCTTTCCAGATTGATGTGCAGCAGCAGTTCCTCTTTTAAACTAAGAATAAGAGATCCCAATTCAAAGAGAAAACCAAATAAAGCTCTATTTTCTGTTGCCCACATTGTAGAGGGTGTAATTTCTATTGAGTGCTCCTGTTGATTTTTCTTAATGTATAGGCTGTGATCAGCTGACCTGCTGCTCTTTGTGTATGTTCACAAATGAATTCAACAAGATGTCAGCAGGTGGTCATGAGTTGTCCTTTGTGTCAATCCTCTACACTGATAGTCTACTGTTTATGCTGTCTTTTTTCCAAACAGGATAAAGTTGATATGAAGGTTTAATTCTGTGAATGAATCTAAGCACCATCACCTTAGCTTTTAATTATATATAACTGAACTCTGACCATGAGCACCACAGCCACTGTGCACCAGCCACACACACTTTAAATCCTTCCCAGTACAGCAAACTAACCAGTTTATCCTGCAGTAACCTGCAGAGTATTTTCATGCAGCCTTTAAATAACACAGTTAGTCAACCTCAGTTTGTTTTGCAGTTCATTTCACAATATGGAAAACAACAGCAACAGAAAACCGGACTGAAAACCTGATTTAAAAACATGAAGACTTGCATGTAAGCTTTACATTTACAGTTTATCACATACCAGTGAGCAGTCCTTACCTTTAAATCTAACCTCTCTTCTTCCTTTCCTGTTCTGTCTTTCTTATCTTTCTCCATCTCTGAGTGGAGTTAGCTCCTTCTTTTCTCTACCTGTGAAATACTGCAGTTGGACCTTTAGCTAGCAACACACTCTGCTACAAAATGCACGCAAGCAATTTGTGTGTTTGCTGATTTTTGTTGAGCTGATAGAAAAATTGCATTTGTAATTACTTAGTTAGTTACCAATACAACTCCAAGTCCTCTGCACACTGCAGTACCAGAAAATGTTGTCAAGGTGTGCTTTGTGGTAGGTGGAGTGCAGCTTTATTAGCTAGCACCAGCAAGCTTAACAAAAAACATAAGGTGAGGACACAACATGGGCTTTAATACACACACGAGGTAATTAGGAAGATGTAACACAGCTGGGGAAAACAAGGCACAGGTGAAAGAATTAAAACCACTATGATAAAAAAAGAGGACTTCAACCATAAATCATAACAAATAAACAAAAACTAGAATTCAAAACTAATATTACTCTTAAGAACTTAACACACAAGAACTCTAACTTTCTTTTTCGTATTAGTGTAGATCAGGGGTCCCCAACTCCAGGCCTCGAGGGCCGGCGTCCTGCAGTTTTTAGATGTGTCCTTCATCCAACACAGCTGATTTAAATGGCTAAATTACCGCCTCAACATGTCTTGAAGTTCTCCAGAGGCCTGGTAATGAACTAATCATTTGATTCAGGTGTGTAGTCCCAGGGTGAGATCTAAAACCTGCAGGACACCGGCCCTCGAGGCCTGGAGTTGGGGACCCCTGATCTAGATGGTGAGAAAAAGGTCCTTCTCTAATAGGAAAGCAAAAAAGGAAAAATACATATTAAAGACAAACATCTTATATTTTAAGAGTGCAAAAGAAAATAAATGTTTGGTCATTTCCTTGAAATAATAGAAAGTGTGTGCAGCAAATACATATAGATGTGTTATACATCAGCCTAACGACGAGTAGAGTCTGAACCCCGCCTCTCACTCTGTGTGAGCTGGGATAGGCTTCGGCTCCCGACCTGTCCCCCTGGACCTCCAGTTGGATTACTGGTTGACAAAATGGATGGATGGATGTTATTAATTACTATAGCTGCAGACTTGAAACTGCTTTAAATTAACAGCAAAAACCAATTAGTTGCACACCGAGACGCTTCTTAGTCACTTGATTTGCTTAGAGACTTTTGTAAAGTGATTCTGATGAAGGCTCCTGACAGCACCATTTCACTTGTAAATGCATGAAGTGATGAAGAAAGCAAAAGGCTCTGAGTGTACGAAACTTAATATAGTGTTTTTATTTTTTCTTCTTCTTTTTGGGGGGAGGGGAGCTGTTTTGTGCTGCTTTTCTTGGTGCTCCTGTTGTCAGAATGCTTTGAGCAATGTTCGCTCACTTCTGCAATCAATATTTTTATATTAACTTTATTTTAATTAAGAGCAAAACAGAGACACAGAGAATTTTAATGAATTTTCACACTTCCCCTTAGTCAAAGATTTAAAGCAAGTTTTGGGATTTGAGCAAACTTTACTACTTTAAGCAAATATTACCTATATCATACCTATAGCATCGTTTGTGATTCACAAAGGAGGATTTTTATTCCAAGAAAGCCCTCAAACTTACTCTTTACCAACTACCCAGCTCCAAAGGCAAGATAGACACAGAGTGATAACAACATATTTAGCAGGTAATGACTGTGATAAGTGCTTTGGGTGCTGGTGAAGACCAAATACAGAACTTTACAGGACACTGTTTGCTTTCTTAAGAGGTTCACTAGATATTATCAACATTATGTTCACAGGTTGTTTTAATAATTCTCTCTGCTCTGCCAAATTTATTTCAAATTGATCTTCGATATCTTTACTAATATCTTTGATTTTACTCCATTGCCTGTGTCCCTGTCTTCATCTGTGGCGGCCAGGCGACAGATGGTGCGGGAACAGTATGTCACCACCACCGAGGGCAGCAGCACGCCCAGGTCGGTGCCCGACGAACTCTACAAGATTGGCATCTATGGCTGGAGGAAGCGCTGTCTCTACCTCTTTGTGCTGCTGCTCATTGTCATCCTGGTGGTCAACTTTGCCCTCACCATCTGGATCCTCAGGGTGATGTGGTTCAACACGGTATGCACAGCTCACATTTGGACACCATGTTTTCAGTTGGGATTGTTTTTCCTTTCTCCTTTCAAATGGTATGTTTAAATATTTAGTATGTAGCTTTTGTTGATCAGCCCATCATTTGACTATTACCTGCTTATTATTGCAATGTCAGGCAGCAATAGCGTTATCCATCATTAAGTCCTACTTGGCTGTCTAAACAGGAGAGTAAATGTGTTTGTTATTTCATGGAGACTTGTCAGCTTTCTGTCTCAACTCCAGATGGCAACTGTGGATTTATGAACAAAGCTGCAAGCCAACACACACTCTTGCATGCACATGTACACACTATGGTGGATACCTTAGACAAATACCTAAGTGATAGAGGGAACGCTGTTAGCTGGAAAGCCAAAGCACATTCCTCACCTTCTTGGCATGCCTTTGTCTAAATATGTAACCTCTTGATTTTATTTTGATCACAGGAAGGGATGGGACTACTACAAGTACATGGAGATGGGGTTAAGCTGGAGGATGGCGAGTCTGAGTTCCTCTTTCCTCTCTATGCTCAGGAGATCCACAGCAGAGAAGTAAGCCAATCAGAAATGCAAACTTTTTTTCCTGCTCTTCTTTGCCACATTCTTCTGAGATAAGCCTCCTCTCTCCCCCTCTACCCTCTCCTTCTCTCCCTTTCTCGTCTTCTACCCCATTCATTTTCAAACCTCTGTTTGCTCAGTTAAGTAGCCTGACAGCCTGGCCATTATTTCTCACTGTTTACTAAACTTAAATTTGAGTGTGTGTTGGATCTTTGGAGACTGCACGTCATCTTATCATCTAAATCTAATTCCTCGCAGACACTCAGGCAGTTTTTATCCAGCTGTAGTGAGAGAGCTGCATATTTCTGACAGTACTTTTTTTAGGAGATGTGTCAGAACAAACTGGATTTGGCAGTAGCACACAGTGCACGTGGTGGTGTGCTGAGCTCTCCATTAACCTCAGGGATATTTGTGGTGGAAAGTAGTTTATGGCCCGTCTGCTAGCAGCAGATGGGAACACTTTGCTGCAGTTGTTTACATGTTATGGCTTTTCTTGCTCATAGCAGCAATATTTTTTTTCTTGCTTCATGGGCCTCATTAAAAAGGCAATGTATTCCTCATTTATGGATGGACACATTTTCTAATGTGTTCTATGGGTTTCTAAAATGATTCAGTGCTTAGAGAGACATCCTGCTGCCCTCTACATGAAAACTTGCTTTCCTAGACCATTTTTAGAAGCATGTCTTCCCCTCAGCTACAAAGGAGCAGAAGAGATTTATTGCTAAGCTTCTTCATTTAAACATTTTATGACAGTATGTGTGTGTGTTTGCCAGTTCTCTTATACAGACCTAATTACTTGCTGTCACATCCTGTACAAATATTTAGGTAAAATAATAAATAGCCTGATAATAATGCATTCTTTGTCAGCCTTAATAAACAGTAGTCCATGGCACTTTTTTCTGGTCAGTAATGCTTCAGCCTGGCTGGTGAATATCCTCCCCCATCAGGATGCTCAGTGCCTCCTAATGGCTGCCTGATCATAATAATAATTGTCAATAAAATATCAGTAAAGTGTTTGTAGTTTGTAGAATAATCCAAGTCGACAGCCGTAAATGCTAATGTGTTAGCAGATAAATGATTGCAAGGAAACATCTCGATCAACTAAAAAACAAAATAAATGGCAGTATTAATATTTGTTATGATCTCAATACGTAGCTAAGATACAATAAAAAGCTGTTAATCAGAAAATGACACCAAGTTTCTTGAGTTTACCGCCATGCTAGCTACTTTATGGTGCTTTGGGCTAAATGCTGTTGTTAGCATGCTAGCTTGCTCACAGGAATAGAATCATGTGCAGAAGCTTATGGGAATGTGTTATGAAAAGCTCCAACGCTGGTGGGGCAGCCATGTAACACAGTTTCTGTTGGTGACCACCTCCTCTGACCACATGTGGAGTCCCACAGGGTTCTATACTAGGACCTATCCTTTTTCAGTATGTCCTGCCTTTTGGCCACATTGTACAGAAACATGTTATCATACTGCTCTTTCAGCAACATTCAGTGTTATCTCCCAGTTAAGACCATCCATCCATCCATCTTCATCCGCTTTATCCGGGGCCGGGTCGCGGGGGCAGCAGCCTAAGCAGAGAGGCCCAGACCTCCCTCTCCCCAGCCACCTCCTCCAGCTTATCCGGGGGAACACCAAGGCGTTCCCAGGCCAGCCGAGAGATATAATCTCTCCAGCGTGTCCTGGGTCTGCCCCGGGGTCTCCTCCCGTTGGGACATGCCCGGAACACCAACCCCAGGAGGCGCCCAGGAGGCATCCTTGTCAGATGCCCGAACCACCTCAGCTGGCTCCTTTCAATGTGGAGGAGCAGCGGCTCTACTCTGAGCCCCTCCCGGATGGCCGCACTTCTCACCCTTTCTCTAAGGCAGTTAAGACCATCTAACCAAAATGAATATCTGAAAATCTTCTAAAATGAACAATTTAAATCATATAAAAGTCTAATACATTTAAACATTTAAAAAATCCTGTTATCCAGTTCTTTGTCCTTCCAAAATTAAATAGGCTGTCAGAAATCTGTGTTTGCTATTGATGCAAACCTAATTTTTGAGAAATATATCAGCAAGCTAATCCAGCCCTCCTGTCTGCATTTGAGGAGTGCTAGAATACAACTGATATTGAGTTTTAGCCACATACTCTCTATTATTCTTACTGTTATTAACTTTGCCACAGAGGTTATGTTTTTGACAGTGTTTCTGTGCCTGCATGTCATTCTTTCTGTCTGTAAACACTATAGCTCAAAGTTTTGAATGAATTCTGATAAAAACTGTGTAGGGGTGTAGCGTGGGGTCATGCCAACAATCCATTCAAATTTTGCTTACATCCCCTGAGGTCATGAAGGTGAACTTTATGATTTATTGGTAGAAAATTGACAAAAAGCCTAGCCATATCTTAGAAACTGATTCTCACAAGTGTTGTGTGTATTTCCAACACATAGAAAATAATCTAATATAATATGATTGCAATATACAGATTTCAAATGTCAGATTTGACCTCCGACCTCTCCTTGATTGTTAATAGATTGATCTGAAGGTCAAAGCAATAATAATGCTGTTTAGGGCTATTTAAAACTGAGTTTGTCATCCTTTGTATTGAGAACATATAGGCATATAAGGAATGATATATGAGGATTCTAAATATCACGTTACTTTGGACCTCTGACAGATAAACCTCATAGCATGCCCTCATGATCCTCATACTGTTTATTTTACAGCATAGTGAAATAAAGTCACCACCACAAAGTAAAAATGCTTTATTGACTGAAGTGAAATACAAAGTGCAGAAAAGCCAAAACGTAATGTCCCCACGTTAGGACAGAGGGTGTCAGGAGTGAGTGCCCTTCATGACCTGGCTCCAGAAGAGATGCTGGAATAGACCAGTGAGCAGCCTGATATCCTGAGGCAGGAACCTGCCAACTGTTCCCACCTCATGCTTAAAAACTGAAGGCGACTGAGCATTTGCTGTTTGGGCTCCTCTGCTGTGGAAAAACCTGCCTGAGCAAGTCTGACTTTTATTTCGCAAGTGTTAAGCTTTACTCATTTTAATTATTTTTTAAAATAAAATGTTCTTATAATGTTTACTTTTTTAATTTGTATTGTATTTCACTCTCGACAATGCACTAGCTTATCTCTAGAGTGTAATACTTTGGTTTTAAATCATCTGATAACTTTGACTTTTTTGTATTTTTTTGTGTGTATTATGTTTTTGTAAAGCAGTTTTGTAATGCTGATTTTAATGGGCACTATTCAAATAAACGTCCTGTTTTTTTTATGGATGCCAGTTTTGCAGAGCTGTCTTGATAGCCTAATAAACCTCACATTATCAACCTCATGGTAGCGTTAGAGTCAGGCAATGAAAGTCAGTAGGAGTTATCCTCAGGGAATCATGAATGCTTTTACAATCCATTAGTTAGTGTGGACTAAAGGGTCTGACCAGTGAACGAGTGCTACCTGTAGAGCCAGCGTGCCTAAAAACCTCACATAAAACCTCTTTGTCCAAGTTCATACATGCAAATATTCTAATTTTTATCATTTTACTGTTGCAGATTGATGTTATTTCCACAGGCTGTTAATAAGACAATATTTCTTCATCTCCACAGGACTCTTCACTTCTATTACACTCATCGGAAAATGTTTCCCTCAACGCCCGCAATGAAAATGGTGACGTTATAGAGAGGATATCTGTGGGTGAGAGGACACACAGAAACATGCGGCACATACACATCACATCCTGCTGATGAGTGACACTGAGAGTGACAGTAAAGACACTGGTGCACTGCAGGGATTTCTCATCCAGCATTAGCAGAGACAAGAGGCCATATTTCAATTCATAATCTCTTAGATTTCCATTTAAAATCCATTAAATTCAGCATTCCTTTTCTCCATCCATTGCTTCTGGATCATTCTGTATTACACGCGAGGGCCTGAGGCCGGTGGAGGATCATATTTGTGCGTCTCTTTATGGCTCACCGACTTTAATTTGTCATAATTAAAAGGCCAGCAAATTGTTGTGTTCCACAGTGCCGTTATGTGTCCTTGATCATTAAGCCATAAAATGCATAGCCTGCATACTCTTGGGCCTCTGTGAATAAAACTAAAATGCTTGTTAGGGAATACTGCGTGTCTGTTCACAGTTGTGAGCCCTGACAGAGGTTAAATATCTCACTGAGTGATCTACATGTTTTAGAGCAGCTTCTCTCAGGGCTGATGGAGTGAAGGGCAAAAGGAAGTAACCTCAGATGAGTTTCGTGTCAGACCAAAGCAGTAATATGGTTACGCATTTTTAATCACTGCGTTTCTCATCAGCAGGTGGCCGCTGACTTTCCCCTTTCCACCTCTACGCTGATCTAAATTGGGAATGTGTCTCTGAGCACATCGAACTGAATCACAGGAAGAGAATGATGATAGATTTTCATGGTTGCACGTTACTCATGTCTTATTGCCAAACCCCTTCAGGTGTTGTTGTTGTTGTTGTTCCAGGTCCAAAAGAGGCTCAGGGACACACTCGAAATCTGCTCATTAACTCGCACAATGACAACATGCTGTTCACTGCAGATGGCGACAAGGCTGAGATTGGGCCAGACAAACTACGAGTCACAGGTACACCAATGGCCGCGACGTGCTGTGTTTCCTTGGACGTAGCACACACCTGTTGGTGGAAGGGTTTTGGGGAAAAAAATGAAAAAATAATAACACTGACAACAGATGTAGACTCAACAGGACCAATTTGGTTTGATGGCAAATATCAGCTCAACAATCCAGCACCCAAGGGCAGAGACAGCCCAGTCATTTTCACAGTCATTCGTGTCATAGAGTGCGTGGTTATCTTTGAAGTGCACAGAGAGAACAGAAAAATGAGATGCCAGAGCACAATACTGTACAGTTTATCATATTACTGAACAAAGGGTTGATGGGATATTTCTGCGCTTTTATTCTGAATCTTAGTCTCCGGTGGGTTGCGTTAATGGTTACGTGTGCCGCTGGCCACACGCTGTGCTGACTGATTAATGTTGAACAGAGTGTCAGCCGATAACTTCGTATCGCCCGGGGTCAGTTTGATCCGCAGAGAGCAGCAGGCAGCGGGAGCTGTTTTTCCAGGAATCCTCTAAACAAAGCTTCTGTACTCTCTGTGTTTGTGGAGTGTTTACATCCTTCACAGTTGGCTCCAAGTGTTGCAGCATTTGGATCCAGTTTTACTTCTCTGCTCCAGCATTGCCTGAATTTTTCTGAAGTCGAAGTAGGCAGACAGCCCGCCTCTATTTAAAACAAACAAACAATGTTTACACAACGACGCAATCCACAATATATACTGCACTGCAGTGCTTTGAGATAAATATTAGAGGATTACAGTCAGCAGCCCCTCATCCTCTGAGCACAGGTGGCGTCTACAAAACTTTAGTTACACTCACCTGGCACTTTATTAGGTACACCTTCAGAGCTAGCTTAATTCTTCAAAGGACACCTCAGAGATTTTGGTCGACAGTGACATGACGGCATCACACTGTTGCTGCAGATTTGTCAGCTGCACATCCGTCATCGGAATCTCCCGTTCAACCGCAGACCCAAAGGTCCTCTATTGGACTGAGATCTGATGACCGTGGAGGTCATGTGAGTTCTTTGAACTCACTGTCATTTTCAAGAAACCAGTTTGAGTTTTGTGACATGGTGCGCTTTCCTACTGGAAGCAGCCAAGGATGGGTACACTGCGGTTATAAAGGGATGGACGTGATCAGCTGCAATATTCAGGTAGGCTGTGGTGTTTAAATAATGCTCAGTTGGTCTAAGAAGTCCAAAGTGTGCCAAGAAAATATTGCTCACCACCAGCAGGCTGAACCAAGGCAGGCTGGAACTATGCTTTCACAGCATGTCTTTTGTCCCATCTTCCTTCTCTCACCTCCAACTAGTCGCAAGAGATGGCTGCCCCTCCCTGAGCCTGGCTCTGCTGGAGGTTCCTTCCTGTTAAAAGGGAGTTTTTTCTTCCCACTGTTACCAAAGCACTCACTCATGAGGGGTCATATGATTTTGGGTTTTTTTGTCTGTTTTCTCTGTATTATTGTAAGGTCTTTACCTAAAAATAGAAAGCACCTTGAGGCAACTGTTCTGGTGATTCGGGACTATAAAAATAAAATTGAATTGAAGTAAATTCAATTTAATTGAAATTATCACCCCATAATCTGAATATTGGAGCAGAATTTGAGACTCATCAGACCTTCTGTTGTCCCATTTTGGTGTGAATTTAGACCCCATTTTCCTGTTCTTAGCTGACAGGAGTCAGGAAAGGTAGTTTCCTACATACCTTGGTTGTAATGAGTAATGAGTTACTGTTGCCTTCCTATCACCTCGGAGCAGTCAGACCATTCTCCTCTGACCTCTGGCATCAAAAAGGCATTTTCAGCTAGAAATCTGCTGCTCACCGGATATTTATCAGACCTTTGTCTGTAAACACTAGTGATGCTTGTGTGGGAAAATCCCAGTAGATCAGCAGTTTGTGAAATTCCCAGAGCAACCCGTCTGACAGCTACAGTCAGTCTACATTCAAAATAATTCAAATCACCTTTCTTCCCCATTCTGGTGCTCAGTTTGAACTTCAGCAGGTCATCTCGAGCATTCCTACATGTCTAAATATGCTGAGTTGCTGCCATGTGATTGGCTGATTAGATGTTTGCATTAACAAGCAGTTGAACAGGGTGAGTGCAGTGTTAAAATACTTCAGTCTGGGACAAAGGGGTGAACTGGCCAACATACCATGAATGCCACTGTCAGCAAAGCTACTCATGTTGTTTTATTAAAAATGTTTGGTGTGTGTTGTGACCATATCAGGCTCCTGGACTCTGTTAAATGCTGTAACAGATCTTGATGTTTGTGTATCTTTGTTTGCAGGTCCTGAAGGAGCGCTGTTCCAGCATTCAGTGGAGGTGCCTCAGCTGAGATCAGAAATGTTGAAAGAGCTGAGGTGAGCGTTTCAGACTTTGTGTATTATTGGATTTTTCAAAACAATCTGCTAAAGAAATACAAAACTATAAGAAATCAAAGTTTAGGTTCAGTCTCACAGGTGTTGCTCAGGTGAAATAAACAAGCAAACGGATAAAATGGTGGTGTTTTTAAAGTCGAGATGTTTCTTTAGGTTGGAGTCCCCGACTCGCTCGCTCAGTATGGATGCACCGAAAGGAGTTTTTATGAAAGCTCTGGCTGGCAACATTGAAGCTGCTTCCAACATGGATGTCATTCTGCAGTCAAAAGAAGGGCTGGTACGAAATCCACTTTTCACTTCCTGCTGATTGCTACAAAGCCGTCTTCAGGCATGCTTTTTCCTTTAGCTCACAGAGGGAATATAGAGAGCATGTTTTTCCAGCAAACATGCTGCGCTACGCTTTTACGCTCTCTCGGGTCACACCTGGGAGCTCGAGTTCAGTTTAAAAGGCGCTCTGCTGTTCCCATTTACTGAACATTTTTGTGTAGAAACACCTTACAGACAGCCGGCACTTAAAAAGCCTCTTTATCTTTCTTATCAAAAGGATATAGTGTAACATATTAAAGAAAATCTTTTTCTAAAGCAGTGAGAATCTCGTCTAACCCTAACCCTTTCTTTTGAACTTTGAAAACATCTGTTTGTGCTCTGTAGGTTTGTTGTGGGTAGTGGTTTGCTGTTTCCATGTTAGTGTTTAGAGTGAGTTTTGGTAATTGGTGGCTGAATCGGATCTGACTAATAGCTGTGGTTCAGCGAGCTGACTGAAGCACGTTAGAGCCATTTGTATCACGAGCACTTATTTGACCTTTTTTGAATTAATTCTCAGTAGATCAGCACATTTATATGACAGAGTAGTTGTGTGCTGCATCACTTCTTCATCTTTCTTTTCTTGCTGTGAGGATGATAACTGCATGTTAATCTGCACTTAACTTTAACGCTCACGTTCTCTCATTTTAAGCTGATTTACTGCCAGACCTTTTTTCTTTTTTTTTAAAATTATCATCATGTCGTCATGCACTGGTTAGGTATTAAATAGATCATTCTTTAGCTCGCTGCACACTGTGTCTTATTGTGCGTGCATGACGTAAAAGGACTGAAACAGAGTGATATTTCCTTGCTCTTTCGCTGGATCTTTGTTGTTCTCCTTTAATCGTCCTTGCTCTCCGTGCTGTCTGCTGTACAGCTGGTGCTGGATGCTGAGACGGTGCGCATGCCGCGCCTGCCCAAGAGCGAGGATGGGGTTTCTGGAAATGCTCAGATTCTCTACGAGGTCTGCGTCTGTCCCAGCGGAAAGCTCTTCCTGTCCAAGGCTGGAAGAACTTCCACTTGCAGCGATAATCAGGACTGCTAGATAGAGTCTGACAAGGTCATCGATTTTTCATCTCTCAGAAGAGGCACCTTCTGGGAGGCAACAAGCACAACAGTTTTTTTTTATCTTTATACCACAGTGGGTCTACCAGGATCCCAGTGGCACATCGAGGCCTGTGAAAATACAAATGCCTGCTGGCATAAATGAAATGAGTTCTTTAAGTTGCATTTATGAACTTCTGACCATTCAACCGAAACAAATTGGCTCTCACAACTAAATTTGTCTGCATCAGAGCTTTATGGATCATTTTTTTTACACACACAGTGTCATGGCTGGGCAACGAGGAGCTGGTAACAGCTTACATCCTATGCAATATTATCTTGTGGTGCAATAAATGAAAGTGAAGCATATCAAGGGCTTGAAAATTTGAAAAATAAATCCCTGAAACAACACCAGAGTGTTATTGAAAATATTTGTTTTGCTTTATACAATCTCCTCTTGGTCCAAGCCCTTGGTATGCTGTGTTTTGGTGTTGGTGCATGTATTTATTTAAATGGAGACAAACACAAATGCTGTATATTTTGTTTTATTTTTTGTCTTTTTTCTTTTTTTAAACTCAAATTCAGATAATGAGGTTTTGATATTAATGAGGTTTCACATGTGTATCTACAAAGGGCACTTGGAGAGCATACTCTCTGATAAGACCAACGCCAGTGCACTATTTTGCAATTTTAAAGTAAGTGGCTTGGATCCGCACAAAAAGGTCATGGGCTCTTCCTTTGCCAGTGCTCCAGCTCTCCACCAAAATTGATGAAATCTGTTTTATGTGTAGTCCTGATGTCAGACACACAGAGAGCAGCGATCACATGCCACATGTTTGGCATGCTGTAAGCATGTAATTACGCAGCAATTTCCTGCTGGTAAGCTGAGCTGGTCTGTTTGTTCAGTAATCTCACTTACGGCCAAAGGACTAATATATCATCACTGCTGACCTCAGAAAAAAGAACGCAAAAACAAAATATGTGGAAAATAAGAACTTGGATCTCATACTTTCAGTATAACCATTGCCTTTATGATTAAATTTGCCTTTGGTTAAATGGGTCGAAAATATCCGTATGTTGTAGTGATAGTCGCACCGAGTTTGGCACCAGTTCGTCTGTACATCACTGTTTTAGAACATTTCACACCATTGTGTTTTTGTCATCAGTCTTTTTTAAGTAGTTCATTATTAGTCCTGAGATATTTTAATAGTGTGCAATGTGTATGTTTTATTTTTGAATAAACTTTGTGCTATTCTTCTACCTGCCTGTCAGCAGCTGTAATCTTCACATGCTTGCTTTTCTAAAAAATGTTCTCATGTTTTATAATTCAGTCTATCTAAGAAAGAAAGGAAAAAAACAGAAAATGAAAGCATTGACAGACTGATGTGCACGTAAGCTGCATGCTGGTGGACTCAGTTTAATGTAACTGGCCTAATTAATGGCTCTGTGATGCACTCTAGTGGTAAAACTCTGCAGTAACACCACAGTGACTGACACCAGCAGCCCAAGAGAAGCAACTTTGTGCTTATTCAGTGGATCACAGTGTGTGCTGCAGCGGGGTCATGAAGCTGTATGCTCTTTATTTTTAGGATGGTTCAAACTGCAGTAATGTGATGTCAGCGTAGAAAATCAATTTGTTTTGGCAAGTGTAAATTTAACCCTTCAAATAACTCCAGAAATCAGCTTCATTAAAAAAAAATAGTTCTACTAGTACCAGCTATGGCTAGCTAATAAACATACTACATTGTAATAAATCTTATAACTTTGAGGTTTTAATGCAAATGCAGATGCAAGACTGTAGGACACTAGGAGCATTTGTGCTTAAAACATGACTGTCACTATATCACATTTTACACATCATGATTATCTTATAGACATATCATAATTTTGGTATCTCAACTTTAAATACATATATAAATATACAATCCTGTGAAAAAGTAATTATCCCTTTTAGCTTCCATAGGAATGGAAAAGTTAAGTAGTGGCCAAGTGTTGCTATGAATGCACTTCATTAATTGATCACGAACAAGTGTAAGCATCTTTGTAATAGCAGACATTTTGGCTGTTTGCTAGTCTGGAGCATTCGGGTGTGTGTTAACATGATTGTGAGGAAAGATTTTAGAAAAGCAAATTTTGCTGCCCATCAGTGTGCCAATGGGTATACGGTCATTTCCAAACATTATGAAGTCCGTCATTCTACAGTGAGAGATTCTTTAAAAGTGGAAAACATTCAAGACAGTTAACAGGTGATGTCTCAAGAAGTCCACCCAGAGGTCAGCCCATGCAATGCTCAGAGAAACTGCAAAAAACCAAGCGCTACATCTCAGACTACAGACCTCAAGCTGGACAAGTATGGCTTTTTTTAGAAGGGTTGCCGGAAGAAAGAATCGTATCTCCAAGACGTACCATGCTTTGGTTTGTTAAATTGCATCTGAACAAATCGCAAGACATCTGGAAAAATGACCAAAGAGAAGCTATTTAGCTCTAGTTATAATACACTGCACTACATCTTTCCAAAACCAACATTTGCCCAACGATGTGAGAGACTGATAACCCCACGGTGTATATGATATATGCAGTGGGGTTTGCATAGTTTATCTCAGGATAGCACAGAGTTCTTTTTCACAGGATTGCAGTGATTCAGCCAGTCCAATTCATCTATAACTTTGCATCTTGTCTTTTTAAGAAAGTAATTAAAACTCACACCTCACTGTAAAACAGTATACATTACTGATACAATATCAATATTTCATTTTAAAATATCAGTTTCTGTCAATGCAAAATTAAAGTCACACTCCTCTATTCAAAATACACCTTATTTTAAAATAATGTCCAAGCAATAACTGGCACAGAGTATTTGGGGGGTGAATTTATTAGGGCTTTCTATGGCTAGTGTACATCATCATGATCTACAGAAAGAACTCCAAAGTTTATTCAGGGGACAGTCTTGACTGAGTGACCTCAAGCTTGAGGTATAAGTTATTGTTTCTGTTTACAATGTGTGATCAGTGTGTGTATCGTCCTTCAAATCAGAGGTAAAACCAAGCTGCTAAATCAGCAAAAAAACACAAGAGCACCACAGTCTGGTGCTTATCTATGTTCCTTAAACCAAAAGATTCAACTGACAAAAATAAAAAGTATGAACATGGGTTAATGCTGGCAAAGGTTAACATGTTGGGTTGTGCCCAGATTACAGAATATGGCTCTTTATCACAAATCCTGCTGAGTATTAACAAACAGGTAAAAAACAAAACCAAAAAAACCCTACAAGGATACTTGACTAATCGCCTTTTCTAAAACTTCACAGATAAAAGCAAGACACTTGCACTCCAGCTTTGAGTACAGGTACTTCATATTGACTGACACAAAACATACAAGTGAGTTAAAATTAACAGAACATGTTTCTGTTCACAGCTGGATTGTCCCAAGTTTCTGGGTTGACTAATGCTACACAAGTGCAAGTACATGAGTTTCAAAAAGTGCTCTGTCCATAAACAAGTGCCTGGCTATGTTACAGAGAATGTACAACTTATAACAAAATGATACGAAATCAAGCATAAAAGTACAAACAAAATGTACAAATATGATTGTACTTCCTTGACTTGCTGAGCTTTTGCAAATAGGAGATGTTGCATGACAGTAACTGCATTACTTGACAGATTTGACCTTTTTCATAATATGCACAGCCTTTAAGTACACCCAACGGGTTTTCCGTAGCAAGAAAATATATTCATTTATTTTTACAAAAGATAAAGTAAAAAAAAAGCAGCATTTTTTCTAACTTAGAGCAAAGATAGTCAATGTGGGGACTTTGGTAAACAAAATGTATTGCTGAGGCATCTGTATGTACAGCATATGCACAAATGGCTTTTTTACATATTACATTATGGTTTATGTTTTTTTTACATATTACATCAAATTTCTATGAATGCAGCCTAACAGGTTATGGAAGCCATACATGTATTTACTGTGCATGAGCCACAGCACCGCCATCACAGGTGTGAACTGCATATGTACCATAAGCTGCCAGGGGGGATTCTTGATACATGGTCTGTATTGCACACAATCACACATTTCCTCGATTCCACAGAGGATCTATGCATACTCGTCTTCATCAACAGCAGTATCATATTTTTTGCTGCACAAAGGTTTCAAGCTTTATGATTATCCGTGCAGTACATTCCATCACTCTCATTGCAACCTCAGATGTGTATCTGTCATTGGGAATCTGCGGGAATGGCAGGAGATCAGGGTAGCGAGTTCTGAGGCTGTCCACACCGTATCCTTCCAGGATCTGAACGTCACTGGCGAGGCCTTTGAGCTGGGAGTTGTACTCCTCTACTTTTTGAGCCAGCGCAGTCGGCTTTACATCTTTGTCTGACTTTCCTCTGACAGCATAATCAGCAGCTATCAATGCAAGCTTTGTGGCCAAGTAGCACTTGAAACAAACCCACTCGTTAGCATTCTTATGAAGGTCATTGCGAGCAGCAGAGTAGTTTGCTCTGGCTTGTCTCAGCCACCTGCGGGCCTCCACAGGGTTTCCAACTGTCTTAAAGGTTGGGGGAACAAAGAAACGATGCGAGTGTGATGAACTTGCATAACTTGTATAATGTTCCCTGAACTGTTGCCTTTCTGATTTGTGACTCGTTGCTTCCTGGTTCCACGATGAATAAAACCTTTGAAATGAGAATTTCTCTGACTGGAAGCGGGTTGATGATGCAGAGTAGGCTCTCCTGGAAGCCCTGTCTGTATTTTGCTGATCAGCCAAAGACTGCTTCTCCATCCTGTTTATCTCATTCTGTAGGTGCTTGAAGACTTCTGTGGCAATGTCCAGATTTTCTGCATTTTTGTCTGGATGCCATTTGAGATACAGTCTTCGGATAATCTTTTTTCTCTCCATCTCAGGAAGCTTCCAGGCTTGTTCAACTACTAAGGTCACTTCTTTAAGAATCTCAGGCAATGCCTTAAGTTTGATCTTTTTTGGAGACTGTTTATGTGGAGGGGGTCGCAAGTTTTCTTTGCCAGGAAATGGAGGGGGGACCATTCGTAGACCAGAGGAACGACTGTCTGGGCTCGTAGGTGTTAATGGTGTTGATGTGTCTCGAACTTGAGTGCTTTCATCTTGTCTGGAGAACTTGTATAAGTCGAGGGAACTAACTATTTTGTACTCACTATAACCAATGTCGATCTGGAAGCATTTCCCAAGGAAACTTGTGTTTTCTTCCTCTTCTCTTTCGACTTCTTGTACAATGATGGCGTATGTATAGGTGGGCTGATATGAGCCATATATGTCTCCCCCCTCAGAGTCTACAAGATAACCCACATATTCCCCTGGATAGAATACATTCATTGGATCCATGAGCAGTGTGTGATGTATCTCTGCTGGAATTGGGGTTCCAGGGAGGGGTAGCTCAAGCTGTGAAGTCTCTGTTGAATCATATTTAACACCAAGGTTGTCCAGCTTCTCTGTGATTCTATAGATGTCATTACAGCCCAACATAGCAATCAGGTACGACGTGTCTGAAATCAAATTGTCTGTAGCAGACTTCAGTGTCATAGCAAGAGCCAAAAGAAAGTTAATGTCTTTGCTGTCTGAATGTTGGATGTAGAGGTGAATCACAGCTGTCCCATATCTCTTGAGGAATGCTAGCGTTTCGCTGCGACTGTGCGGGATAGGGCTACATCCTTTCACTCTTAAAGTTGTCTGGAGTTTCTCAAAACAGGACACTTTGAGCCCTTCACAAAGCGCTTTGCAGAGACGTATGGCTTTGTCTTCATTCACAAGGTATGCATTATCGTTCTCATGTTTCATTATTCTGATCAGTCCTGTGATGAACTGTTCTGATGAGAGCAACAGCTGAAGGCGACCTTGTAGCGAGCAAAGGGCACCGAACTGGCACATTTTTGGAGAGTCCTCATCAAGTTGCTCTTCAAGAATGCTACTCAGCAGTCTAGGCCTTAGCTTCTGTGGAAGTAGCATGATTAGTTTTGTGTGGTAGGCATGATCTTTGCCTAGATAACACTGGCTCAGATCCACAAGCATCTGAACTCCAACATTACCCTGAATTCTGCTCTTGTAGTGTGGTGCATCATCAAACACCAACACATTCGATTTGGCTAATCTACCATCATGGCTTGGCAGGTAAAATATCAAATCTCTTAGATCTTCAAGGTCTTTGCGAATGTCCTTTGGCTCATTATGAAGAGACTTGAACAATCCCGAAACAACCCTTTTCACAGTTCTCATTTCATTTGGGTCAAGCTGCTTTCCCTCTGAATTTCTGTAAATTCGCCACAGCACTTCAACATATTGTCTGGTTGACACAACATCCTCTGTACCAAGTTCTTTGAACAGTTGATGAAAGGTACCGAGTTCTAGAGGTAGTTTGTACAAGTAGGGTTTGAAGTCAGATTCATTGTCCAAATTAATGACCACCTCTTCAGGTTTTAGCAATTTCCAGCCATCTTCTACCATGACAAAGGCTACTCCACGGAGCTGGTAACGGAAATCTCTTTTATCTGCATTGAGGAACTCATATGTGGATCTTAGAACTTTGTTCCTGGTTTTCACCATTTCATCGTCAGGATTGGATATACTGCAGATATTCTTACAGTTGCTTATGACTTTCTCCAGAGGTGGGTCCAAGTTGACACCTAGCATGTTTAACACTTGGTCAAGTTGTTCCTGCCCAGTGAAAGTGCTACCCTCTTGGTCCCTTATGCTTAAAGGTGTAGCTTTCTCTGGTAGTATTGGACATGATGTCCAAAGCAAATGAATAATATCTGTTTGCTTGAACTTTGGATTCACTTGGGACCCACTGAAACGTATGAGAGGAAGTGTGCCACTCATCTCTTGGTACTGAGAATGAAGTTTGATGAGTTCTTTGGGTGCTCTCTCAGGGCACAGAAAAGGTATCATTGAGAGCTCTTTGAGAAAAGTGCCCTGA
Organism: Rhamphochromis longiceps; assembly: GCF_057381845.1. Taxonomy (NCBI): domain Eukaryota; kingdom Metazoa; phylum Chordata; class Actinopteri; order Cichliformes; family Cichlidae; genus Rhamphochromis; species Rhamphochromis longiceps. The sequence goes on along the minus strand of NC_140570.1, from coordinate 16,999,934 downwards.
AAAAGGTCCATCCTCTCACTGAAAATATGGTTCAAAAGAACATCGACAATGGTTTGCACTTTTTCCTTGGTCCAGCACTCCGTTTGCGCTTTGATGCTGATCTCTTTTGCAAACTGAAGAATTTGCTGCTGTGATACTTCATGCTTGAGACCAATATTTCTCAGAAAATTTATCCATGAGGTGAGCAACAATGTCCCATTCTTGGGTTTTGACACTTGCTCTACTTTTTTAAAAAACTCAGTAGGTATGAATGACTTTGTAGGTAGCATAACTTCAAACACTTTAACTGTTTTATCATAGAAGAACTTAGTTGGCCTGATTCTGTTTGAGTAGTCATAGATGAACGACAGTTCCTTCAGTTTCTCATAGAGCTGATCTTTCATCTCACATGGTTCTTCCATTGCCAAAAGCCTCTCCTTCAGATAGACAATGTGTTCAACTTTGGCATCATAGGAAAGACTCTCAAACTTTGGCAGAAGATGATGGAGGTAGATTTCTAAGTCATCTATTGGCATGCAGCCAAGGAACGTATACAACTCTTTGAGCTGCGGACAATCTGCAAGAAATGCAAAGGAGTTCGTGTTCGCCCATTTGTCTATGTCCGCAGAAGGGAGACTTTTGGCAAGAACATAGTTTGCCCCGTAGTTAGCAATGCTGATATATTTTCCGCTAACTGATTTAAAGCATGGGAGGAGTTTTAGGCTCTGTGCATCTTCTTGTGTGAGGCTAGCCAAGTTGCAGTTGAAATATAACAAAAAAGCCTCAAAGTCCTTGTCATTCAGGTTTCCCGATTTGAATGCAGATGTCTGAATCATGTACTCTACAGCTTTCAGAACACTTGATGGATTTTCAATGTTTGCAGTGTACTGTGTCAGAAAAGGCACGAGCTGACTCTCTTTGACACAGATTTTGTTAACTGCAAGTTGAATACACCCTGCTTTCATTAGGGTATGAAAGACTTTGTCATTTTGGCCCTGTGGAAATATGGCAATGCTCATCAAGCTCAGAGGTAGAAGCACATCATACTCTGGAACAACAAGCTTTTCTCTGGCCATGAATTTGATTCCAGGCAGCAAAGCCCAATCTTTCAGAATTTCAAGCACTGTGTCGAAGCTAGGTTTCACTTCCACCTGATTATCCTTAACAGCGATATTCTCACTGATGAAGTTCCACACATTCTTTAGCCAGGATTCACTTGCAAAGGTATCTCTCCATTTCACAGGAATCTTTGATCGATACTCTCTTGGAAGAACAGACCCAAGTAGGTCCCCAAAGCTGCTGATGTCAAAGCTTTTTGCAACTCCTGCATTCAACAGGATGTTGCTGTACCTAATGTACAATGTGTTCATGAACATGTCTTTCCTAGATGATATCAGTTCATGGTGTGCTGTCAGGAACTTTGGTCTCTTTGAATCAAACACCTGAAGCATGTTGTCCATTGTTACCAACAGAGGCAAGCCCTCGACTTTGACTTCATTTTCCTCTATATCTTTAAAACAGTAGTCCACTAGAAGCTTCAAGTTATGAACTAGCTTATAGTTTGACTGCTGGAGACGACAGGGGAGTTTTCCAACATGGCATGATGTATCCGGTGATGAGAAAGTGTAAAGAAAGTTACGGACATCACTTGGTGTAACATAACGTACTGGAATCCCTGCATCTTCCAAACAGAAGTAGAGATTTGCAGTCTCATCGCAGCTGTGAATCAGGTTGAAACCAATATCAAGAAGCAAGGTTTTCAGCCTGTAGACATTTTCAGCCACAGACTTCCTTGAAGTTAGGTTGTACTCTGTGTTTTTCAAATGCTGAAGTTCATCTTGTAGTAGGTTATCAAAAAAGGCTCTTCCCTTGTTTGTTGTAGATGTATTCACCCATGAAATATAAATGACAGAGTGTATCTCAGAGTTGTCCATCTGTGCTGCTCTGACAACAGGAAGGAGACGTTTCAGGTCAGCATGGATACAGCTGTATACTGCTTTAACCAGGCAGTACCAGTCTGGCTGTATATCAAGTCTGTTGGCTGGGAAGAAGAACAGATATTTCCGCAGTGTATCTTTAACAACATGAAGTGGTGTTCCTTGGACTATAGTCATGGTGGGATCTGGACCTGGGAAGTATCGACGCTTGAGCTGAATCAGCAGTTCAACACAGGCGGGTGCTATCAGTGATGTCATCAGATTGTTATTCCAGTCACTCCTCACCCCAACTCCATTGTCATCTCTCCACAGGTTTCTTCTGGCAGAATCTAGGGCAAAATGTCCATTGACATGAAAGGGTAACCCTGTCTCGAGTGAAAGAGGAAGAAAGCAGAAAGCTCTGTGGGGTTTTTTGTAGTTGTGACTTACACATGCAGCTACCCCTCCACGTGGAAACAGGGTGATGTCTTCATTTTTGTGAGCTGAGATCACACTTTTAGAGACATTTTCAATGTTAGGGAAGCCAGATCTGTTGCAGATCATCCATGTAGTCAGATTTCCCTCAGTATCCTCTATGTCCATTGTGTAGGTTATCTGCTGGACTGGGATAGCAGTAAGCGGCTTCTTTTTGGTCACACTGTCGATGACAGAGGCATGAAATTGTTTGCGTTTCAATCGGTCACCATCTGTTATTTTGGCTGTCACAGAGTAGAGCACTTTTAGTTCACCAGATGAATGATCAATAGTACAGATTGATATTTTCTCCATGTGGTTAAGAAACATCAAAAGTTCTGCACCATCAGTTTTAAGCTTATCCAGAAGGTTCTGTACCATCCTGTCAGACGCAGCGACAGAACTGATCTCTGATGTCTTTGCCATGTCTGTAGAGCGGATGGGAAATCTGAACATTGTGCTGCGTTCCAACTTAAAATGAGCTCCTAAGTAAAGATTAAGAACATCTGAAAACTGAGACCTGAAGTCAGAGTCCAAGTCTCGAAACATTCTTCCAGGACTCACAGATGTGGCCCCAGGTGCATACCGTGCATGTGGATCAAAGATACAAAGAATGTCATTGTTAGAGATGAAGGATGGACAGTCAGTTATGTGGTAGACTGAATTGAATCCTATGCCATATTGACCAGTTTTTCCTGGATTGGCCTCTTTTGTTCCTCTCCCAAGATTCTGTATACCTCTGATATCATCTTCTGTGAATGGTTGATTGTTAAATACACAGAGCGCTGGGCCTTGCATCGGGATCCATTTATCGTCAAATATTCTATCTGTGGGGTGCGTTCTTGGATCAAAAACAAAGTAAATCTCTGTTGCTTTGGCATCATCTGCATTTTGAAGCAGCTCTTTCAACATTTCTTTTTCCGATGGGTAAGCATTGAGAATGCTTTTAATTCTGCTTGTGAGCTTTTCTTTTTGTCCAAACTCGCTCCCAAGTGTGGTAAAGCAGACATTTGAGGCATATCTCTCCAATGCTTTATGACGTTTTGGGACTGCTCCTAATTTTACAGCAACCTCTCTTGGAATATCCCCATGACAGTATTTCACCGTTGAGTCTCTGACTTTGATCCAGGGGCAGTCATTGTAGCACAGGGATTTTGATGGCTGCAGCATTAGATTGGAGTCGGGTAACAGAATCTCACCATAATTCACTTGACAGTATTCTTGGTTCTTGTCTCGTATTAGGCTCCATATTCCTTCACTAATAATTCTGCGACATAACTGGAAGTTTTCCTCACTGAGTACTTTTCGTCCACATTCTTGCTTCATAGTTTCCAGAACAGCTGAGAAATCTTCCACTGTGAAGCTAGGTTGTACCCCAACACTTTCAAAAAGCTCACGGCAGCTGTTTCTGTACTTGTTGGGGAGCTGGTAAAGATGTGGAGCTGCATCAAAATTTAGGTGGAAAGCAACTTTGGAAGGACTGACATATGTGTTCTCTACCAGGATGGAGCTGAAGGATTTCAGTTCCTCAGTTATCTGATCTTTTGCACTTTCGTCCTGTAGCATCTCCTCATGAAGATATTTGTAACAGGCATTTGTTATGTTTTCCTGATACAGAGTTACACCATCAAAAGCCTGAGAGAGCTTCTTTAGCTGACTGATGACCAGTCCAACTGAGGGTTTCCTTATTAGACCAAGACAGTCTTTCACAGCTAGCGAGATTGCACCACAACCTTTAAAGGATGGGGAATTCTCGTTCAGGATTGGCTTCATCAGACACACTGTGTCCTGATGTTCAGTTGTGAAGAGCTCTCTGGCAGAGAACATTGTTGTTGGGGAAAAGTTGTTCCCATGCCATGGGAGAGAGAATCCTGCAGGCCTTGTGAGGAATGGAAGAAACCTGATGTCCTGCAGTTTCTCCAAATGCTCAGCTGTTCCTTCATCTCTCATCTTCAGCTTTTCGTCAATGAGATTGAGTAGTATACTACTACGGAAGCATGCAGCTGTATGATCACTTTCATTAAGACCCATGACAGAATGAGCACGCTCAATCAGGTCCTCCCATGACAGATCGTCTTTTACCATACCTAACTGCACTAGCTTTACTAAACATACAGGGTTTACATAGTCTTTAGAAGTTCCTTCAGGAAATCTTCCATCATCAGCGTTGTAGAGTTTAGCAACTCTTCCCTCTGGGTGAATAAGTTTAGAAGGTAAAACCAGTTCCGTGTTGGGGCCAGAGCATGGGATACAAGGTGTAACCCTGAGGATTGATGCAAAATCCTCTAGTTTCTCATTCAAAACATAATGCATTAGAGGGTCCCTAAGCTCTTTGTCAATTTCCTGGATGTGTGGGAAAAAGACATCTGAAAAGAACTGCTTCTCTGTCAGGGTGTTTTCCATCAGCTTTCCTTTGCACCCAGCATCATCAAATCCTTCCTTCACCCAGTCAGGCAGCTCAACAGCACAGAGGTTTTGTGAGCCACTCTTTTTGAGGTATTTCAAGAAGATTTTGAAAGCAGCGGGTCCTATGTCTGACCTGCAGAGTAAGGCATCATCAAGGAATCTGACACATTTGATTGACACCCATGTTTTGCCATCTGAGAAAACTCTTGCATGCTCACTGTCACCTCCTTTGGCTATTTCTTGGTAGACACCCTGGCTGATCAGTCTGAAGTCATCATGTACCTGACCTGGATCTGGCCAAGCTGCATAGTAGTTATACTTCAGTAGTTCTCCACTTTCGGCCATTAACCGTAGCATGGTGAGAGCTGCTAAATAGGCCTGGACAATGACATGTCTCATGAATATAGAATTCCACTGTCCTTTGGTGTCTGTCTTCCAAATCTCTTTACGGTTTGATGTCACAGCAAAGCAGCCATTAATTTGGACTGGTAGGCCTGTTTTGATTTTTAAAGGTAAGTAACAAAACACCTCTCCGATTGGTGTTGCATTTGTCTTCACTGTCCATTTTCTATTCTCTTCCTCTGAGAGAAGAACGGCCACCCCTCCACAAGGCACTAGTCCTAATCTTTTTCCACTGTCACTGAGGGAAAATTTGAGTGCCTCATTTGCATCCATGCATGAGCAAATGAGCCAGTTCGTGACCTCAACTGCCTTCTGGGGCATTTCATCTGTGAGTCTTCTTGTCTGAACACCTTTAGCAGCCATCTCAAAGTACTGGTTAGGATCTTCCTCTGAACCTCGGAACAGTGGGGAGTGGAGATCAACAATGCGCTTGAACACGTTGTGAAACTCCTCCACCATAACACGTATGATGCATCCAGACTTGGGAACATCAGAAGGTACCTTGCTGGTGCTTGCTACTTTCTTCATAACCCTTGCTGCAGATTTTAGGATACTTAGAGGTCCATATGAGGCTTTGGATGACCACACACTTTTGTTTATTACCACGACATCTTGCGCTCCTGCTGGATTTGGTTCCTCATATTTCAGGTATTTCAAGACCATGCTTCCAACATGTTGAGTGAACAGAATGAATCTGTGGCCACATATGCTGAACTCATCAACGAGAGAGTAGATATCTGTGGTATTGTAGTACAGACTGCTGATTTCACTTACTGACGCTTCCTGCTCTGTTCTGAATGGAAGTCTGAACAGTGTACCATTGTATTTGTATGGCGAGTCCTGAGCTAAAGGAAGCTGGCAGTTGAAGACATTAATGAAAGGTTTGAACTGATTGGGAAACTTTCTCAGCCTCCTCTGTTGTTTGTTCCAGTTGATTTTGATCCCTGGATTAGACCTGTCTCTGATGTGCTTGCTGATGTGATTAATGTTTGGATCAAACATAATCATGAACTCTCTGCTCATTATGATGGGGATATCTGTAACGTGATAAACAGAGTTAAAACCCAAGCCAAACTTGCCAACTTTGTCTGCTTCACACCTTTTCACTGATCCACCTAATCTTGTGATGTTCAGAAAGTCTGTGTCTGAAAATACGGCATTATTGAAAGACCACAAGGCAGGCCCGTGGCAAACAATCATGCCAGGGTCAAGGAGATTCTCCCGAATGTCAGTGTTTTTTCTCATGTCAATGAGAAAACTGCACTCTGTTGCACTTGCATCATCAGCATTTTGAAGAAGCTCTTTGAAAATGTCTGCTACAGATGGATATTCCTCCAAGATATTTTTTATTCTCACTGTTAGAGGTTCTTGTTGGCCAGACTGTTCAAAGCCAAGATTCTCTGGGTTTATCAAGCGTGTGCTCAAACATGGGACCTTCAGCCACTCTGCTGTTTTCATAGGAATGTCATCATGGACCAATATAATCGGTTCTGAAGCGTCTTCGAGTAAGTCGTTCAAATCATCAACTTTGATATCACAGTAGGTACATTCATGGATGGGCTTCATCGCTAACCTGCTTGGGTCCTTGTAACAAAGAATGGGCACATGCATGTTAGTGTCTACAGGTATCTGATTGTTGTACAGCCATCTCAGGATGTTGATTAAAAGTAGAATATCACGTTTGCTTTCTTCCTTGGTCATCTCTCCTTCACATCTCTGTCGAATGAGAGCAATGACTTTGAACACATGGTCTGGGACAACCTCTTCAACTGAACCACAGAACTTAAAAAGCTTGTGAAACTTCCTAATTGTCTTGGGCAGAGAGTAGAGGTAAGGCTGCAAGTCTAGATCAGGGAGGGCTTTTAAAACTGTCTGGCCAGGTGATGAGAACGTCTTCCCTGTCCACACCCAATCAAAAGGCAGTGATTTCATTGCTTCTCTTGCATCCTCAAGATGAGCCTGCATGAAGCCATAAATCTCAAACAAGATCTGCTGGAACTGATACCAATCCTCTGTGGTGAATGCCTGAGATTTATGCCAGTCATTCACTGCTTTCAAGTGTTGTAATACTTGATCCACTTGTGGCTCCATAGTCAGTTTCAGTGCCTTCTTCATACCTGCAGATGTGTGTTCAACCAGTGGTACTGAAGATCCCACAAGCACTGCATGGGATATTTCACACATTTCAGACAAAGAGCAGATATGGATAGTATCTCCAACCCAAGCAAGAGATTTAGGGTAAGTTAAGGGTCTGTCTTTACAGACCGGTGCCCATTTTAGTTTAAGCAAAGCTGTCTGAGCATCAGCTGATTTTACAAGCTTGGTCTGTTTGTTAAGTATTTGCAGCAGTGTTTTTGCTTTTTTAATTATCAAGTCCCATTTAGGTTCCTCACTGCTTTGCAACTCCTCTATCTTCTTTGCCACTCGAAGTACATCTTTTTCACTGAGCTGTACTTCATTTCTTAGTCCCAGTTGTCTGAGTGAATGAAGAATATCTGGAGATGATGTGAATGTACTTGTGGGAAACCTGTTTTTTTCCTCCATGAAGAATAGATGTTGCAGGATCTCTAGCTCAGGATCAAAAAGATCTGTCGCTTTGACTGACTTTCCACAAGGCAGCTGAATGAATTTAAGAGCAGAAAGCCATCCAATCACGGCTGAGTTTTCATTCTTTAGAAAAGCCAAATGTTTAAGAGCCCAGAGCATGATTTCAGTTGTCTCATCTGTTGTGTAGTAACCTCTCTCAATATCCTGAATAATCATTTTGAAACATTCTGTTGTTTTCACTTGTTCAACATTTAGCATTTTGATGAGGCGAATTGATTCCTCATCAGAGCAAGAAACAAGATTTTCAGATAATTTCACATCTGGCGGGTGCTTGGCTCTGTGGTGTAAAGCTCTGGCCCCTCTCAGTGATGTGAATGCTGAGGTACCTTTAGAGCATGTACCCAGTTTTTTAAAGATGGAAAGGTCAAGTAGGATATACTTCTCCTTCTCTGTAATGTCAGACAGCCCTGCAAGAAAATTTCTGAGTGCAATTTTCTCTTCCACTGAGAAAGAAGAGACTTGGCTTGATAATCGTTGGGCTGATGTTCTACTCATAATTTGCAGAAGCATACCAGGAGAGCATGGGTGAATGTAATTTTTTAGCAGAGGATGCTGCAAACAGGGATCCAGCTTTTTTATCACTACTCCTCCAAGCTTTTCTATGATGTCAAGCACGTTTTCAGAAAGTGGCGCCTCTTCCTCATCCACAAGTACTATGGGTGATGGAGTTTTGAAACGAAGAAGCTCAACTGTGTGTGTGCTTTCCTCGAGTGGCACAAGTGGGATCAAAGGCATGTCTTCAAATGTATTTAGGTCATCAGCAAAATATATATAGAGATGCTTCCAAATCAACTTTAGCCAGGAAAATGTAGGATGCTTCAACTCCCTGTTTCCAGGATCCCAATGAACTTTAAAGTCTCTGGTTGGCCAGGCTGTTGACAGGATCTCCTTGATGAGTCGAGCTGAACGTTCAGGGTTCAGCACTTGTAGCTGAGTGCAGGGTCTACCTGTTATAACAGTGAAATTTAGAAATTAGCACAAGTTATTATTACAGACACAGATGCAAAATAAAATCTGATCAATGGGTTAGGTTTGTTCTTGTTATTGATACAGCTGCTACACCTTTAAATGCACCTTTTCATTCATAGCTCAGCCACACAATGTCATTTAATTTTTGAAGTGTTTTGTTTTCTTCTTAGTCTCTTGTCAAATTTTACTCATTAAATGATGAGTACATTTCTGTCCTCAGACACATCACCTCAAATACTCAGAATCTAAATATATTTAAGACATGTAAGTCATGCAAACACGCTTGCACAAACTTTACTGTGTATCCACACACACACACACGCACACACACTGTTCCTTGTTAATTTAACAAGGAAAAATGCTTTTTCCAGGCCTGTGGCACTTGTTCACTTCGCTCATGTATTAAAACACAGACATGCATGGTAATTTATCATGTTATTCATTTTTACCTTGTATCACTTTATATAGTCAGATGGCAAAAACAGTTGTTTATAAACACTAAGCCAAAAAATATTAAATAAATATATTTCTTCTAATTCTTCTTTGCAAGCTATATAAACATTGTGTTTGATGTCACTGTTTGATGAAGACTCATTTATAGATAATGATGATAAGGCTTCAAAAGTGCCAAGGAGTTGGGGAACACACATACATACATATGATACGATCAGTAAGATACTAAAGTCATGCCAATCTGAATCCAGTCTTATCAATCCAACATATAAGTTTAGGTTAATAATAAAAAGGTCACACACTTTGAAATGCCTTACCTGAACACCCCCATAGAAACTGTTGCACTGTAAAATTTAAGAGATGTGGGATGATTTTTACTGTTTCTTAAAAAAAATGTGGTAAAATAAAGAACTTAAAAAGTAAACAAATGATACTTTTTCAGTTCAGGACTTCTGTATATCTGAGTAACATTAAGGCCTTACCCACCCTAAGGCCAAGGTTTGGAAGTACAGTTAAGATGTCTGTTTAAAATTGAATTCTTTATGTAGTTCCCTCCCCAGACACCTTAACGCTCACATCCTGGGCCATCTGACCTCAGGAATTCGCATGATAAGGTGGGGCCAGGTTTCACATTGAGCTCACCCGAAACCCTGGCTGATTGGGACCCACACCCAGTTTCACACCTTGGCTCAGGCGATTAGAGGATCATCAGGGGGTCCTTTTGTCCCTCTGCGGGGGGATACTCCCACTAGGTTTAAATCTGGGACTCCCCACCATTTGACCTTAGAACTGAAGAAGCTTCTCGGATGAGAGGTGAAACGTCTTCAAGCAACTTAAAGAAGTCCAGATGCTTTTCTTTGCAAGCTCCTTTGACTACGATGACCTGGATGACTGAGAACCTTCACAGACAATTCTTTATGTAATAAAAATGAATAATAGCAAAATGTTAGCTAGCAGAAAAATAATAAGCGGTTAGTTCCAAATTGTTGCAGCTATGTATAAATGGAGTATTCTCTGTGTCTTCTACTTTGGGCTTTGGGGAGAAAATTGTTTTTTCAGCACTTTTCCTCTGCCTGGGTCGTGACCCACAGTCATGACTATGGCATGAGTATGGCAGAGCGTGCACTCAGGATCTGCTCTTGCAGACCGAGTGGAATGTGTGGCACAAAAACAACTCATCGATGAATCAGCGTGCTCACTCTCTCTTCCATTTTCTCTCTCTCCCTTAAATTCTCTATCAGCCTATCAGCTGGGTACCAGATTTACTGCCCGCTGGCATGCTGAGAGTACAACAGTCCAGTGTTACAACATGGCTGAACCCACATAACCTACTTGTTCATCACAGGACTGCAAAGATTTTCTTTTGGAGATACAGGCCAACTAAAAAGTTAACACAATACTTTAAATCAAAATCAAATATAATAAAATAAATAATTATTTTTTTTAGGCTTCCCTAAAAAGACACTTAATCTAACAGATTAGATTCAATTCCTATTGTCAAGATTACAAATAAAAATCTGTTAAAAATGTTTATCATTGTCAAACTCTCTGCTGGTCACTGCTGGAATAAAGCTGATTATATATACATTTATTAAAAAAATAGGTGACATTACCTCTGCATTTGGCAGCTTTCTTCAAACTGTCCATCACTGAAGGCTTGATACTCTCTAATATGAATCGATGCTCCAGTCCTGGATACAAAGACCTTAGGATGAAGTTAAAAAAAAAGGTTTGTATACAGTTTGTATAACGGTAGGCACAGTTTTCAAACAAGAAGCTATCAAAGGTCATGTTCACAGAGGGACAGCAGATTTCGCACTGTGTATGTAATTCACTTTTTTTAAGTTGTATTATTGTCTCATTTTTCAAAGGCATCAGCAATACTCACTAGATAATCATGCAATTAGTCTGTCAATATTTCTGAATAAATCAGCATCAGCCTTCCTAATATGGAAATTTCTTACCTTGCCACTAAACCTTGCAAAGAGCAGTAATCTTACTTAAAGCCATGAAGAATGAACCATACTGTTTATATAAATGTATTTGGAACTAATACTTGAAAAAAGGAAAATGAGAAATGGATTCCTTATCCATGAAAAAACAACGTGTGAATAGTTTATGGTAAAATATATAAAATAAATATTGTCTTCTCCTGTTAAAATGCATTCAGGAATAATAAAATAAATCAAATTAAGAAGAGAATTACAAAAACATGACGAAACTGGCAGAAGCTTATATGCAAAAATAAACCATCTCACTCTGTACCTGGGGTACTCCTCAGAAGCAATGTAAATGGCATCTTTTTCGGTCACAGAGGATGAAAACGTTATAAAGGTCTCATCTTGGAGTGGCAGGAGCTCAAGTCCTATAAGGTCACTGTAATTAGCATCTCCAAGTGCAAACTCCAGCAGCAGCAGCTTCTCCTGTGAGGGACCTGTGTGTCTGCTCTTCCTGATCACTTGCCGCACCAACGATGGCGTCACCTTCCTCACTTCACCGGACTGAGTCATGTAGGCAGCCAAGACAAAGTCCACAGCAGAAGGCACCTTTGCCACCTGCATTCCTGAGCTTTGGAGGTAGTTGATCACAGTCTCTGAAATGCCATCGTCTGTGTCCAGCTCTGAGAACACAGTCTGGTCCACCCTGACCCAGCTCTCGCTGAGGGAATAGATTACTTGGTGCTGCAACAATTCATCAAATAGTGGCTGGAGAATGGGTTTCCAGCGGGACTTGACCCGCTTAGGGTCTGGCCAGGCCCTATAGCTTCCTGTAGGAGACAATGGAAAGTCTTGGTCCTTTTTTATCTGTACCCTTTTGATAGCCTCAATTATGAGAGTGAAGTAAGCCCTCGGGATGACACTAATTATAAGAAGCTCATTCCACAAGGCAGCTGGATCCCTCCACTGGTCCACTTCCCGCCACTTGATACTCCTGCGGTTGTCCGTGAGGCCAAAGAAGCCGCTGACATGAACAGGAAGGCCCGTTTCGCTCTCTTCTCCAGGAGGAAGAGGAAGGAAACAAAAAGCTCGTCCTGAGAAACCGGATGTTGCACCTTGGTCCTCTCTGTTAAACAGAGTAAGAGGCAGAGCAATGCCTATGCTAGGCATAAACTTCAAATCATCTGCCAAAGAGTCCAACTCAGCACACATCCCTCTTCCCCCAACTCCATTACACACCAGCCATGTCATCCTCTGGGTCTCTTTAGCCGTTTCATCCTGAGTCTCGATGTTGAGCTGGTAAGTGACGCACGTGATGGCAGAGCTGGGAACCCCGTTGCTATAGCTGTCTATAGCCTGTCCCAGTATCTTCAGTGCATTCGGTCTTTCTAGCTTATCATCAGTATTCTCCATTGCTGTAACCTGAAACAACATGCGCTCTGTGCCATCAGACTCGCGCACATGCAAGGATATTTTTTGCACACTTTTAAGGAAGAGGAGCACCGTGTCTGCGTCAGCTTTGAAAGATTCAAAGAGCTCCAAAACCTTTTCCTTGTTGTAAATGTTGCCGCTGAGCTGAGATGGTTTCATGCGAAGCGGGAAGCGAAACAGAGTTCCAGGAAAGTGGCCGTCCTGAATGGTTTGATTGGAACTCCCAAACATCCCAAAGTATGGAGCAAACTGGTCAGCTAGTTCCGTGATCTCCTTAATGTCCGACTTCAAGTTCCAGCATTGGCCCGACTCATTCACGCCAAACAGGGTCTGATGGGGGTCCAGCATGGCGATTTGGTCTCCACTAAATATACTGGGAACATCTGAAACATACATACAAAGAACAACAATAATAGCTAACAATGATAAGTGGTTACATTCAGATCAGCATATTAGGCAAGTGGCACAGTCGCCTCACGGCAAATGTTTCTGAGTTTGAACCTGATGGTCGGGTGGGATGTTTCTATGTGAAGGATTTTTGCAGGTGTTCTGGGTTTCTCCCACAGTCCAAAGACATGTTGTAGTTGTTGATGTCACCATGAATGGTAGTAAGCTTATTACAGTTAACTAAAACTAAATTAAAAACTAAAACTAGATGTGAAAAACCATTGTAGTTAACTGAAATAAAAATAAAAACCAGACTAGACCAGGACATACCCTCCACATGTGGGAGGACTAAAACTAAAGTAAAACAAGGAAACACACTCTGGAAACTAAATGAAACTTAAATGATTAAAAAAAAGACAAAATGAAATAAAAATACAAAATAATCAGAAAATACAAAACAATAACAACTCTGCTCTACGACCAGGCAGGGTGCACCACGTTTCATGCCCAGTGTTGACTGGAAGACGTAGATATTTATTTGGGCTTCTGCTTTGCTTGGACATTTCAGTAAATGCATTAGTGAAATTGTTTTTGTAGCCTTTAAAATCAGTGGAAGGATCTCTGGAGGTAATTATCTGCGATTTGTTACCACTGTGATTTATGTTCCAAACTTACTGCCTCTCCGTCTAAATTTGGTTGCGGTCAGACTCTGGAAAATACAGGTAAATATTCCTTGGTTCAACACACTGACTCCACATGAGAAAACAAAACATCATTCAACATTTCGCTAGATAAATAACACTGTACCTGTAATATGGTACACGGAATTGAAGCCGATGCCAAATCGTCCAACTTTTAAAGGATCTTCTCTCTTCCTGCTCCTTGCGATCTCCTGAATCCCATTCCAGTCTTCCACAGTGAACACCGCATCATTGTACACGTACAGTGCTGTTCCTGGAAATCAGAATCAACGTGACCATGCTGGGAAAAACTCCGAAAAACAAATGTGATTATTCTAAAATGAGTGAGTAAAGATAATGTATTTTCTTTGACTAAATTGTTGCCTCTCTTCCCAAAGAAGTCAGAGTAACAGAATAGCTGCTAACAGATATTTAACCAGGACAGATTCTTGCCAGCATGAGAGCTTGAAGGTTTGCCCTCTGATTTAAGAGCTGCTCACTGGGCTATGCTGGACTTAACTTGTTACTGACTGCTAACCTTGATGCTGAGCCATGTCAGGTGACCACAGTGACTCCGCTCCATACTCTGTCTCATCGTACATGAACTTGACCTCTGTGGCTCCAGCATCCTCAGCATTTTGGATCAGCTCCTTCAAAATAAAACAGAGGAAAGATCATCAAATATGAAGACAGGGCCTTGTAACAAAGCCACACTGAAATATCAGCTTTATAGGTGGATAATTTTATCTAAAAGGCCTTGCCAGAAAAATTAAGACCTTCAGCTTTGGAAAAAGTACAACCATATATGGTAAAGGACCTGAGATCGGCAAGTTAAAGCCAAAATAAAACTATGACGTTTGATTCTGTGCAAACTTGGCATATTTTCTCATTTAAAATCTTTTTTTTTGCCTACAAACAGCCTTCTCTTGGATGAATCCCTACCATAGCAGACTGATGATATAAACTCATAAAATACCGCCAATCCGACGCACGTGTACTAAAAATAATAACTAAATAGCCAACTTTAAACAGATCAGAAATGTATAAATTCTGTACAACCTCTGTATGCTAATTATGTTTAATATGTAGTCTATACAGACACATTTTTTTTTAAAAAGCATCCTTACCTTTAGAATCTGTCCACCTTCAGGATATCTCCTCAGGATATCTTTCAAAAATTCAACTAACGGAGGTGTTGTCTGTCCAAACCTTCCTGTAAAGACACACTGTGTAAGATTCTCTTTAATACTGACTCATTGATTGCATACATGTGCAGGTTTTCATGTTACCTCCTCCTTTTAGGCCTCGTCCCTCCAGAATGACAGATACTTCTGGGCTTCCCACGGGCACCAAAGTACCAATTTGCACACTGTTATCCAGCTATGCAGGATTGATGTGAGGAGAGAGAGCTGGTTTTAATGTACAGCAATAATGCACCACACTGAAATAAAACTGTGTGTGATCAGGTGACATGAAGAAAATATGTATTTTTAAAAAGTCCTTACAAAATTAACATGTAACTGCATGAATAGAATGAGACATGTCATTTAATGAGACTTAACAACAGACTTATAGTCTTCAATCTTTCACCACAGCTACTGTTAAATCATTCGGAGTTGGGGTTATTGCACATTAGTTGACAGTCTGCCTTTTCCTGGTGAGCATTTCTGAATCAATGCAGCAACGCCTGACTCAGCTGCGTGGGGCTCTTCAACGTGACACTGTGCCCTCCTGCACTCAGCAGTCTTTGCACATCAACATGCTCTCTGGCAAACTGAGCCATCCCACTCATCATCTTCATCATTGTCACGCCACTGTACAATTATTATTTCACAGTATAAAGACATTTTGTGATGTATATTGTAAGCAATATGTTTCTTAGAACAAATATACAGTGACAGAGCTCGACACACAGAGGAAGGTGAGGCCTCGTGGTTATATGTAGTAATATTATTAGGGAAAAAGTGAGTATATAAATCTGTATAAAACCTTCAATAAATGTAAATAACACCTTTTATGTAGTTGCACGCAGGCAGTCTTCATTACTAATGCCTTAAAAGAGTTTTTTATAATAGCTTTAGGGTCCTCTATCAAATATTTGGCTGCTAGGATTGAAGGTTTAATTTTATCTGAGAGCACCCACTGCCAGGCATTTACAATGAAGAATGTTTAGAGACTCAATGAGAACAAGCTAAGCTTGCCTTAAAGTGCACAGCACCTCTTCCATCACACTGCTGCAGATTTAATTGCATCAGTGTAACATCAAATATAGACTTACATCCGAAGGACACAAAGGAAATTACTTTCTGTTATTGTTTCCTAGGAAACACATCATGTAACACAGCTTCAGGCGCAGCAGAATTCATGACTGTATTACTTTTACTTAAAACTGGCCCTGCAGTGTATGTGGTGTTAGCTTGTAGGACTGGCTTGTAGCTAATTTCTGCATATGAGATGGGATGGGGTGGAGGGGGGCTGCCAAGCACTGCGCACCATCTGGTGCTTTCCATCAGCTGAGCCACAAGACACGGGGCCAACTGCAGTCCTGCTAGTCGTGTAAGTCACCGAGTGAACGATTACAAACTAGCACACCACAGTCACGCTATAGATTTACCTGTCACAAATCTGCAGTGTTATTAATGAGTTTAGATTTATGTATGTGTTACAAATTAGATTAACGGATCAAATTTTTAACAGTAACACATCGGTTTGTTTCAAATAAATAATTACCATACAATCACAGACTGTTCATTCATATAACTGTACAATTATATATGCACACAACTTAATAACCATGATCTTAAAACTGCAATATTTTGGGATACACAATGTGATATTTCTAAATCTGGAAAAATTAATCAAGCTTTCATTTAACGCAGCGTTTTTATTTCAATCCTCTGAATGCAGTAACTTTAGTATTATTCAATACACTGTGATGAAGAGGTGCCGAGTCATGCTGTCTGCAGTATGAGTGAGATCACTGGGCAGCAGCCAGTGGAGCAGATCCTGTGTTTACAATTACTGCATAACTTTCACTGTAAGAATCATAGATAGATAGATAGATAGATAGATAGATAGATAGATAGATAGATAGATAGATAGATAGATAGATAGATAGATAGATAGATAGATAGATAGATAGATAGATAGATAGATAGATAGATAGATAGATAGATAGATAGATAGATAGATAGTCATGAGATCGATAACACTCCAAGGCCTCAAATAATTACTAACACAAATAACTAATTACACCACGAGGGAAACTCACAGCACTTCTAACAATGAGGGCCCTGTTAACAGTTTAAATGAGTGTCACACCATTTGTTCTGCAGTTATGGAACAGGGTCATTAAAATAGAGCAGCTTTCTGCTGTTTGTAATTATCTAATTTAAGAGAGAGAAGCCAAATTTCTTCCTCGTGTCTTTCTGCAATGACATTACTAGAATGTCAAAAAACAAAAACCATTAATTTACTTTGTACTCAAGTACTTACATAAACCCAAAATACAAGAAGTGGCTCACTAATAAACAAAGTAACAGACTTGTGAGTCTTGCTCTAATGTAACATACAAGTGACCAGAAAAGATTTGCCGTTGCACATCATGTGCATTTTGTTTTGCTGTGATCATACTGTGGCACGTTCAAGGAAGTTTAAAATGACAATTTTATTGTTGTCCTTATCAGTTTTATTTGTACTCTTCTATTACAGAAAAATAAATGCTCACCATTCTCCCATTGTGAGTCAGTCGTTGCTCTTTGACTGGGAGGTTTGTCTCCTCGTACAGCAACTGCTTGACATCTTGAACAGATGTAAATGGAGAGACCCGGTAGGACCTCAGGCCAATGCACTCATGACGAACTGTCACCCATGGCAACCTTGAAAATACAAACACACATTTCAAGTTTTAACAACAAACAATGGCAACAATTTTTTCTTATGTATAATAATCTTCCAACAGAGACAACACTACAATTCAGCAGCAAAGAAGGAAAGGTGTTAAATTTCATCACAAGAAATAAGAGTCTTGCTTACGGTCACTATTGATCAAGGTGTAAGTTTGGAAGAAACATGAGAACGTGGACTCTTCACCAGATCCATATACCAACCGTCCATTAATGCCATTTTATGTCTGTGTAAAGTTCTACAATATCATATTGAGAACATTGCTCTCTTCTCTTTCTCTTCACCCCCAAACGGTTAAGGCAGATGGCTGAGCCTGCTTCTGATAGAGGCTTCTTCCTGTAAAATAGGGACTTTTTCCTACCTACTACCACCAAGTGCTTGCTCATAGGGGGTTGTGTGATTGTTGGGCTTTTCTTTAAGACTCTAGGGTCTTTACCTTACAATTTAAAGCGTATTGAGGCAACTGTTGTTGTGAAATGGGACTATATAAATATAATTTAATTGAACTAACTGACCATCCTATCACATCCTTAAAACTGAAACCTTACTGCAGTCCCACCCAAGATCATTGATCTCTCAATGGTTGTTGCGGTTGAATAAGACAACCTTAGGCTAACCTGTTAACAGAAATAAAACAATATATTTCTGCTCATTCAGCAGGAGGCCATTGGAGCTTTGTGGTTAAGTCCCTCTGGACCACTGTAGCTGGGTGGGTGTGGCAACCAGATCCAGCAGAGGATGGTTAAAAAGCATTACAGTGATTATTTACTTTTACACGGGCAATAGAACCATTTTGCCGAAACGTTTATGCCTGGTCCATAAAATGAAGCTGTAAAAAATGTTGTTATTCCTGCCTTGACTGTTAGTTGAGATATTCACTTTGAAGTCTGAACACCTCAACTACCGAGGAATTATAGGAGGGCTATCAGCTGCAAATATTCAGTATGTTACATGTTGCCAGGAGTATATGACAGCAAACAGGAAACTTACCAGGGGTCTGGACAGTTTGCCATGTCGCTGCTGCTTTGTGTCCCAGCACATACACGTTCATTGGACTATCTTCCCCACTGCGCGCAGGAATACACCATCCGAGAAAAGGCTGTCGTGAAACAAGAAAACCGTTATTTTCCATCACCTGCCCCTTGACAGTCCGGTAAATTTATACCAGTCCTCTCGGTGATATAGCATTTATGTGTTGATGTGATTTGTCTGAGAGTTTTCGTTGTGGCCGTACACCGCCGGTGCCGGTTGTTATTTTTCCACTGAGCCTCTTTAGGAGCGTTATCCCAACAAACCCCACTCACTTGTGTGTGTCCAGCGCGCGCCGATAATGGTCCTCTCGAAAAGCAGAGACATTTCACGGCACTCGGTATTCCTGGAAACAATCGCAACAACAATAGCAAATGACACTGTTAGATCCCCCAACTACACACCGACTCCTTCAAAGGCGATGTTCTAATAATAATGAATTACACTGAGCGTGAGAGCAAAACGGGGGAATACGAAGCGAGAGGATTCCCGGGCGGTTACTTCCGCTTCGTCTTAAAGCCCGTCAGGAAGACTAAGCAGTCTCAACTAACCTTTAATTAACTGTTGTCTTTCTTCTGGGTGTGAATTCACTGAGATATTTCAAATATATTTGAATATTTTCTTCTGCAAGCGTGAATTCATTATTATAAGTTTCTCCTGTAAGGTGATGCAGTGGTGTGATGACCAATTTTGTAGGCGCATGCGTAGAAGCACATTAACGAAAAAATCTCCCTTTAGGATTTTTCTCAGTAATAATTTTTCTATTCTTTAACTGACTGTACTAATAACTATCTTTCAACATTATTAATCTGCACAACAATATGCACTAGGTTCCAGTTAATCTTTAAATCAATTAAGGTCACGCGGTCAGCAAAGACTATAAAAAATCAAAAGCTCGCTCTGTATTCTTTTCCGTGATCCGGAAGTAACCTGTTGAGCGACTTGCCGCTGCAGCACTACCAAGGTTTTAGTGTGTATAAAATCCATCATTTAATACTAAAAAAAAATCACGTTCACTTAATATTTAATAGAAAGATACATCTATACATGGAAAGGATTCCCGTGGAATATAAACTGTGCCAAAATTTAGCATCAAACAGCCGCCTTCTTACAATAAATGAAAAAAATATAGAGCTTTCCATGCTCTTACAAGTGAATGTAAGTATATTATTGACTGTTGTTGGTCTTTAAATAATCTGCATCTATAAATATTTCCGGCTGGCCAATCAGAACCTGTGTTGTTGCCTTGTCAGTTGGCTAATTAATTATTTAGGGGGTACCATTTCATACATTTGAAGTCAAAGCAGTTGGGCACAAAATGGAAAATGTAATTTAATGCAAAATGAAATGTGACATGAGGGATAACAAACCGATCACCTACATATGAAAACTACATGTATGAAAATTAATATTTAAAAGCCTCTTTAAAGTTAGTTGTGCAATTATTTTAAAGAAAGGGAACACTTAATCCTCCTTTAGGTCACTAGAAATGTAACTTCCTGCTTCTAATTATTTTTGATGGACTTATTTATTTTACAATGTCATTGTTTTATTGGTTAGGAGACATTTATTGATTTTCTCTATAATTAAACCAAGTGGCACCATCTCTATATATAATGACATCAGCAGCAAAAACAACAAAAATGCTGCTAACCCAACATACTGTTTTCTAATATGGTGGGGGAAAGTGAAGTGTGCTAGAATTGGCATGTGTGCTTCCAAATGTGAACTCCTTCCAATATACTTTGCGTTACTTTTCACCAGTCTAAGCGACTTAACCTGCTGACTTCTGGGAGTTGGAGTCTCAACCAAAGAGCTCAGACGCCAGCACACTGCAGTCAAAGATGCGCAAATCAACTTTGTAGAGGAGAAACACTGGCAGAGACATGAGGCCTGTCGCCATCACATTAAAATCCTACAGAATTAATTTCTCAGTATATTTCTCAGTGAAATATACCACCTTTATCTCTCCTGCTCTCTGGGTATGCTCTCAATATATAGAGGCTGTTGTCATACTGGTGTCTTTGGCAGGAATCATAAAGCCTATCCACTCTATATTTGAGAGTGTGGTGCAATACCATAGGGCAGATTTACGTAGAAAAGTGACATCATCACTTGAAAGTCAAGGACTCCCAGCACCTTCAGACATAAACCTACTCTAAGCTAGATCGTGCTGGGTTGTCTGAGGACACGCAGTCTGTCTACTAAATACGTTTAAGAAAACAAACAAGAAAAAACACTTCAAACTTAGCCTGGTGCTGCGATTTCGGGTATTCAATGCTATAATAAAGATAACAATTCCACGCAGGCCCACTTCTATGTTGTAACAATAGACGTGCAATTTCTACATCATTTGAAAATATCCTCTGAGCCGAAATACACGTCCTATAGTGCTCTATCGCCCGAGCAGACCACATCTTATTATTGCCGCATTGGAGAGAGGAGGATACTCACATGAGGAAACGCAGCAGCATCAGCGCAGCATCTCTGCACTGCCTGCTGCTCCGCAGAGGAGGACGCAGGTTCCTTTAAATGACCGCACCAACACTCCAGGGATGTTAGTTTAAACGGAATCAGCCCTCAGATGTGATCTCTAACAGGCGTGAACACCTCTGTACTTGTTTCATACTGCAGGTTTTAACGCGCAGGTCTCTTAAAGAGACAGCATCTGTGGAAACGTCCGATGGGACGCACCACACTAGCATATTATGGGATGGGCGAATAGACACTGTGCATTATACAGAGTGCAAACTGTTGTAGACTAGAACAAATAATCCAGTTAATAATATTTTTAAAAGTAATAATGTAGGGGCTCAGTGGCAGAAGAGTGAGAAAAAGGACACGAGTGTGGTAAATGTAATTGAGAAGAAGAGAATGTGTCCACTTTAGATGGGCCATCACTTACTCACATCACATTTTTGATGCTTCAGTGAGAATATAAAATAACAATGTAGGACTGCTTTCTTGCATTTGCTAGTTCATGCATTTATTACTTCTAGGCTGTGATATATTATCATCAGGTCACTCTAAAAACCGAAATCCAAAATGCTGCAGAAACAGTACTTACAGGGACTAGAAAGAGAGAGCATATTTCTCCCATATTGGCTTCTCTTCATTGGCTCCCTGTTAAATCCAGAATTGGATCTAAAATCATGCTCCTGACATACAAAATCTTAAATAATGTTAAATATATGAGTCCCTGTCATAGCTTAAAGTCCTCTTGTGCCTTGTTATTCTAATAGAGCACTTTGCTCTGAGACTGCAGGCTTACTTGTGGTTTCTTGGGTATTTAAAAGTAGAATGGGACCCAGAGCCTTCAGCTTTCGGTCCCCACTTCTGTGAAACCAGCTCCCAGTTTGGTTTCGGAAGACAGCCACCCTCTCTACTATTGAGGCTTAAAACGTTCCTGTTTCGATAAAGCTTATAGTTAGGAATGAATTCGATGACCCTGAATCCTCCCTTAGTTACACTGCACTGGGCTTAGGCTGCTGGAGGCTTCCCATAATACACTGAATGTTTCTTCTTCACTCACCTTTTTTTCCACTTTTTTATATGTTAATACATCATTACTGCATTTAATCACTGGTAATTATTAAAGTCTGGCTCTTCATAGTGTGTCTTTGTCCTGTTCCCCACCAACCAACTGGTTGCTGCAGATGGCTGCCCCTCCCTGAACCTGGTTCTGCTGGAGGTTTCTTCCTGTTGAAAATGAGTTCTTTCTTCCCACTGTCGCCAAGTATCTTATTGTTCATAGGAGACGTCTGATTGTTGGGGTTTTATTTCTTTTATTATAAGGTCTTTACCTTACAATATAAAGCACCCTGTGGCAAATTTTGTTGTGAGTTGGCACTCTATAAATAAATATTGAATTGAACTAAATCAATACTGCATCAAATTGAATATTCTGTAGAAAATAACAGGATAAAAAGGAAAATTATGAGTTTTTACATGGGTCTTCTGAAGGACTTTGGTATAAATGTGTAATGCAATAATGCTATAGTATAAGAACACAGCAGCGTACACAGTGGTCACCAGAGCTGACTGGTGGAAAAAATTGCTAATATTTGGTGCACACGTTGAAGGATCCCAGCTTAAACAAGAAGAGGATGAGAGCCTGGATACTTGTGGTCCTCCAACAACATCAACATCCTGTCCCAGGATAGAGAGATGTGTAGCTCTCCTTTTCACCTTGAAGTTAATCACCATTTCTGCGGTCTTATTTATTACTTATACATCCAGCCTCTGCAGAACCATCAGAGTCCTTCTGTAGACTGTGTTAAAAGTCTGAGGTGTACAAGGTAAACAGGAATGGAGGCAACACAGCCCCGGTGGAGTTACCGTGCTGCAGATTGTCATATCAGACAGAGCACTGCCCAGTCTCATATGCTGCAACCTGTCTGTTATGTGAACAGTAATCCACAAAATCAGGTACATGTTTAAAGACATTTCCTTTAGAGTCTCCCTCGATAGCAGCAGCTGGATAGTGCTAAATGCACTTTTAAAGGTGTTCCTCTGCAGCATGATAACATCTTCCACTCCCAGATTTTGTCTGTGTGCAGACTGCAGAGGGGCAAAACTAGTCTCTCCAGCACCTCCATCAAATGATGTGAGGTTAACAGTCATTACACCCATATGCTCTCCTGTCATAAATGTGACTGACAATAGTTCTCATCTAGTTTCTTCAGCTGTCTCTAGAATAGAATAGCCCTTTATTGTCATTGTACATGCACCACAAAGTTATGGGTGTAAAATATAAATGGTAAGACAGCAGGAATAAATAACAAGCAGAATGTTTGTGTTTGTTAACAGTCTGAATGGCCCAGGGGAAGAAGCTGCTTGTGAGTCTGGATGTGTGGGATCTCATTGACCTGAGGTGCCAACCAGAGGCCAGGGAGTCAAATAGGTGGTGGGCAGGTTGCAAGGGGTCACCTATGATGGCCCTGGTTTTCCTGAGACAGGAGGATGTGGTGATGGCCTCCAGGGGTGTCAGAGAGATGCTAATGATTTTTACCCTCTGCGTAGGCTTCCTCTTCTCAGTTGTGGCTTCTGCATACCAAACAGCGAGGCAGTAGGAGAGCACGCTCCCCAATCTAGGAGTGGTAGATTAAGGCCAGTTGGTTAGGAAGTCTTTCTTTGATCCAGGAGCAGGTGGCAGGGGGATCTGAAGGTGGGCCAGTTTAGTGGTGAGGACGTCTGGTATTATGGTGTTGAATGCTGAGATGTAGTCCGCAAAGAACATCCTCAAGTAGATCTCCCTGTTCTCCAGATGGCTCAGCTCTCTGTGAAGGCTGATGGTGATGGCATCCTCTGTAGATCAATTTGCTATTCACTCAAAACACTTCATAAGTACTGATGTGAGGGCTATCTGTAGTCATTGAGGCTCTCTATATGAGTCTTTTGGGGATGGAAGTTATGGTGGAGGCCTTCAGACACAGGGAACGGTATTAGAGGATAACAGAGTTGGCTAATTGTTTTCTGGGATAATACTATAAGTGTTATTGTTGAATACTGATTATATTCACTGTACACAGTGTGCACAAAGTCCATGCATTTTTAAATCACCTGCACCAGTAGATGGCGACAGCAGCAAAGCTCCAGGAAGAAAGGTTTGGCTTGCAGTGACGTCTTCCCACAGCTAGAGGACTCAGGCTACAGACACGCAGTGATTTATAGATTTGATGGAAACGAATGAATACAGGCCATAAAAACATGAATCACAGAAATGAGAATATTTTCATGGGACTGCTAACATTAAACTACTACTTAAACTGCTACGTGTGACATCATGAGAAATACTTAACCCAATAACACCAAGTCCATCATATTTAATACATGAGTTTTTGTGAGTTTTTCAGACCTCTGCATCATCAGTTTGATTTCTTGACAACCCTTAAAAAATTACACAATACATTTTTAAGCAATACATTGCACAAAAATGCTTTTTTTAAAAACAAAACGAAACAAAACCTCCCTGATACAAATTAAAACCCACCTATGCAAACTGATATTTGAAAAGAAAAACTGTTAGACTGTTCAATAAACACTCCAGATTAAAAAAGAAGAAGAAGAAGAATTTTCTGGCAATTATTTCGTAGTTCAGCCTTTGCAAGGTCAAAGACTTTTACTTTTGGAAAGTACTGCAAGAGAAAGTATTTACTTGCCACATAGACTGCGTGAAGTAATTGGATTACATCTAACATTCAAAGTAACATTTGCAAAGCACACAGTGAGTTTCCTGGAATCGATACACAGCGTGTCCAGACATGTACAGTAATTGGCCACTTTTACTGCAGTGCTGAACTTTTGTCCTCTGTGTCTTTGCCTTGGTTCAGACACACACACACCAGTGTGCACACCGCTCACTTTTTTCTACCTCAGGTGGATATACGAACTTTTTGTTTCAGAGTGGGCTTTGGAAAATCAGTTTTCTTCTGGTTGCCACTCTTTTTACAAGTTAACCAACAGTATTAAAAAGAGAGAGAGAAAAAAACAAGGACAATGAAGAAAATAACAGGCTACGTCAAAAGCTCTGAACTCACCGTTAACACCTTCATCTTACATCAGAGAGAGGATTCAAGAGTCGATATTTACACTGAATTACTGCAGTAGTCGCTGTATATCCCCTGAACTCTGCTCTTCCTATTAGATGGATTAAGCACAGGCTCAGCCAATGGTGAAGCAGCACGCTGACATCATAAAATCTGCAGCAGAGATGAGGGCTTAGCAAATAAATAAATGTGGCCAAGTTAGAAGGAGAAAAGCAGGCAGGCTAAACAACTCTGCTGTGTTAACTTTTCCTTTAAACTAGTTTAACGTGTGAGGTCAGAGGGGGCAGTGGGACCACACGGGCCAGCACATAAGGGCAAAGCAAAGGCATCAAATAAAGCACGCACAGACAGAGGGTTTGTAAAACATCTCGATAGAAACCAGCTGAATGGAAACGGTACTACTGATCAGCCTGTGGAGCAGTGTAGGTGTGTGCGTGTGTGTGCGTGAGAGAGAGAGACCGGGTCTTTGATGTAGACAGGCTGATCACAGATCAGATACACGCGCTTCGTATCCAGAAAGCCAACCCCTCTCCCTCCCTCCCTTCCTCTCTCTGCCTTTGATCTCGGTCTGCCCTCGATCCGCAGCGGCTCAGAGTCGAGCCGTGCCGGGCTGGAGGAGCAGCAGCAGCAGCACTGGCATGGTGAGCGGACCGGTGCGGGAAACAGCCCACCACACCTCTCACCGGTCAGCTTTGGACTTCTAAGCGACACTCTGTAATCAGCAGGCCCCGTTTGTAGCAGGTAAGAAGAGCTTTGATGTCGCTTTTAGACGCTCGTAGATAAACGACAGACCGAGCGTTGATTGTATCCACAGGACGGGACAAACCTCGCTTTAAAGGCACGAGACGACTGAAACTCTCAGTCTGTGCACGCGTATTTGGAGAACTTATTCTCCAGTATCCAGTCTATGGTTGCAAAATGTAGTTTTCATTATTTATTTATTTATTTATTTACACACTTTGAAAAGGAAGAAGAAGAATGACACGTCCCTTTTGCAAAGCTGTGGATGCTGTCTTAACAGTTTTCCACATAAAGGAATTTTAATCTTTACTCACACACTGTCTGTATAGTTTTATAGGCTACTTATTTACAATGAGCTTGAGCTATATTGGTGTTTATAGTCTGAATATTCAAACGCACAACTTCCATCTTTTTATGTGATATTAAACGGGTTTCCTCCCTCCCTCCCTTCGTGCTGGCATATCTGGTTTCTTTGTGAACTAATTTTCACTTAAATACCCAATAAAAGTGTTTTGTGTTTTTGGTGGGTAAGGTTTGTCCGCCCAGCAAATTTGCATTTAACAAACCTTCAGCAAATCAGTGCTGTTTAAAAGTTTAACCCTGAGCTTGCTTGTATTGGGTGGAGAAGAATCAAATCACATCATTGTGTTGTTTAGTCTCAGATGATTTTACCCAACCAGCCTTTCTTCCTGATAGACTCTGCACTTTTTTCTTTTCTTTTTGTTAGGGTCTATAACTCTATAATAACATACTTGTGCACACTCACTTGTCTGATTGCTGTTTTTGTTCTTTCAGCTTCAAGCTCTGAGTGGCCCATCAAAATGGTTAGGATGCTTCAGAACACCTTCTCACTTGTGCTAACGTTGCATGTCCTGTATTCATCTCTGGTAAGTTTTTTTTAAAAATGTTTGCACAAACTTAAAATGGATAATTTTGCTTTGCATGTCTTGTCTGTTGCAATGTGTGCAAGGGAAGCTGGATGACACGTGAGCCAAATGCTTTCAGCTATTTAAACAGTTTGTATATATTCTGCAAAAGTGAAAAACGGCAGATACACTGCATATGCGTTAAATAGGCGACTGCTCAACCTGTGGGATCAGTAAAATCTTTGCTGAAGAGATTGTCAACCGCTGTCTCTGGGCTTAGCATTCACTGCATTGTTGCTTTTGACTTAGATTCTGCTGCTGAAGCTTTACAGTTTTCCCACAGGGCTCATTCAGGTTCGATCTTATCTCTTCCCTGTAGGATCGAGACTTATTTTCAAACAGGAGTCCCAGGGTTTGAAGGGAAGGGAGGGCGGCCTCCATAAATGATTATGGAATCAGACTGCTTTATCTGTTCTGGATGAAATGCAGGAATCTTCTAACTTTCTCCAAATGATTGTCTCTCATTCAGATTCACGCGAGAGCCGAAGAGCAGACCAGAGAGTGCCGAGAGCAGGAGTACAAGGACCGCTTTGGAAACTGCAAACCCTGCAAGCAGTGTGATGCAGGACAGGAGCTTTCAAAGGTTGGATTTCTTCTAAACTTTTTTGATTTGTCCACAAGAGCGTTTTCCCAAAAAGCAGTGTGTGCCTCGGTTTATTTAAGAAATGGAGAGTGTTGTAATCCATAACAGGTCAGCCGAGTCAGTTTCCCAGAGCTGAACAAAGTTGGCGGGAATTGTGGGGGAAAACTGTTGGTTTATGAAAAGAATGGACATCACTGTTTAGAAAAGTGTATCTTTCCCAGGGAACAGACATTATTTATTACTTCCTGTCTTTCATGCACAAAAACAGCCAAGCTGTTATTAGCTTTTGTAGAACACCGACCCTTCATTAATCAGTCACACCCATACTTTTGACCTTCTGCAGCTGAATGGCTTCCATTGTTTTTCCCCCCATTGCGTCTCGTCCAAACTTATTGTCTTTACTGTTTGAAGGCAGCCATGCCTAAGCTTGCTGCTCTTTCGACTGGGAATACAGTTTTTTCCACCACCTTAGCCACAGGTTTTTTTTGTGTGTGTGTTTGAGTGTGTGCGCTCGCTTTGTACAAACAGGCCTATTTAGTGTCAGTTAAGGCTGGTAAGCAGAGGCTTTCCTCTCTGGCAGCAGCTATGTGCCTACCTACTTCTGCAAGTGTAGGCAGTGATGTAAAAGTGAGTAACTGAATTAATGAGTTTGATTTAATAATGATAGTGGAACACATTAAACCTTGCATATCCCCTTCCCTGCACGCTGGTACGACACAGTAAAAAAACTGAGATAATTAAACCAAAGTTTCTCATTTCTTTGAACACCAAGTCCCCACCTACCTGCTGTTAAAACCCACTGTTTGCATGCAGCGGCCAATCAGAAGGAAGGTGAGGGAAAGGCAAGCTAAAACGGCTTATTTCATACAACGGGAATACTGAAGGGCCACATGACTGATTGTTTTGAGTTATTTTGAATTATGAATCATTCAAAGCTACTCTAGTAGACTCCAAAAAAATTGGTCCTGTTTGAAGGGTAATTTCTCTAACACTTTTGTCTTTGTGCTGTTTGATTGATTGATTGATTGATTGATTAATTGACTGATTGATTGATTGATTGATTAAAAAGCAGCACAATTATTATAAAAGCATGTATATTTGACAGCGAACTGTCAAAAGCAAAAATTAAAACTTCCAGACTGCAGGATTTGCTGCAGTAAAAAAAACATTAAAAGCTCTTAAAGTGAAGAATATACTGCACATAAAACATCTGCTAAACTGACTTTACACTTCAAAACATCTTTTAGCACGGACAAAAAACTCTGTATCACCCCCCCGACATCTGTTGCACACATGCATTTAAGTCTGGATCGCCTTTAATCTCAGTGCACACAGACATGCACTCTGTGGTTGCTGATACGCTTCAGTAGTCCTCGTGTTCCCCTGCAGCGTCGACGGGCATGAATGCCGCTAGCCACCCTGGGGTCCTGGTTAATAATTGGCTGCCTCATTCTTTCTCTGAAGGTAGCGGGATGCTGGCTCAAAATGGAAACCTGGGCCTTGCTCTAGGAGAAAGTTTCCCAGAAAAACAACTTTGTGATCTGAGCTCAGACAATCTGTCTGTATTCTCAAAGGCTAGCCTGACTGTCGAGAAGGAAGCAAAAAACTTTTGGAGTCCCTCTGTGCAGCTGCCATAGAGATCTCAGAGGAATGTGGCCCAGTTTGCTCTGGAAGTTTGCCTCTGGAAGCCGCTCTGAGGCTGGCTGACAAACATCAATTAGCTCCTCCACGCTAACTGTTGCTAAAAGAACCACCCATACAGAGGGAGCATCAATTAAAACCAGTTCTCCCTGACGTACTTCACTTCAGGTTTCATTATAGGAGGTTACTTAGTTAAGCTGTGTTGCATCAAGCATGAAGGTGAAGGCGTAAATCGCCTTCCAATGCATGCTGGAAGATTGCCGGGGGCATTAAAAAAGCGAGGCAGGAACACAACTTTGGCATGTCAGCATCTTGTAGAATGTAAGGGAGAGTGTAGCATTTCCTCTGGCCACACTTCTGGGACAAAGGACTTCTGGGTGGCACTGGCTAAAGAGAGGGAGCAACAGGCAGCAGAAGTGTCAGAGTCACAGTGATCGTTGTGTTTAAACAAGCCAGGCTGTAGTAGAGTTTAAACAGAAATAAAGAGAGCGCGTTATGTCCCACACAAAACACCTCTTTCAAGTAGCACGCCGTTGTTTTTCGTTGTGTTTCATCCCCCGGATCAGATGACTGGCAGAGCCTCCCCGCCCCCCTTGTGATTCCCTCTTAATCTCAGAAATATCTGTGCGTCTGAACTTGCTTCAGGTCCCAGCCAGCACACCCCCAGCACCACCGCCTTCTCTCCCCACACTACAGTGCTGTGTTGTGCTTGGCAGTCTCGCCCAAAGTAGATCAGGAGATAGGGCAGGGAAGCTGGATGTTAAGCATCAGTTTTTCTACGTGTTTTCAGGTGAAAAGCGCACGAGAGAACTTCATGCAAAACTATGGGAGCAGCCACGCTTTGAGGTTTATTTGCTTTAGTTGGGGTTTTTTCCCGTCTTTTTGCACACTACAGTTCAAATAGTTTTCTCCACAGATGATCGCCTTGATGCCCTCAAAAATGTTTTAACAGACTGTTTGTTACATTGCCCTTTTTGGGTATATAATGACTCCCGTCATCACAGATTTCCGCAGCAGAGTGCAGGCTTTCCTTTAGCTGCTGAACACGTCTCAGTTGGGTCTTTGTTGAGCTTTGTTAGCGAGGATAAAAGAAGAAAGGGACGGCTCCTTGATCAGAGGGGCAGGAACTGGCTCCATTTTCCTTTTGTTTCAGTGCTCTGACCTGCTTGTGTCTTTCGTAGCATCAGCCTTTCCTGCCATGCGGTGCCCCATGGACAGAGCTCGTGCCAGTGCCGGGCTGAGCGAGGACGAATCATCCCGGGGCCCCCTCCTTCATGAAGAAGTGGGTCACAGAACCACTGCGCGAGCGGGCTTGGCCGTGCGTTCTTAAAGATCAGATTCAAGAGTCTCTCTCTCTCGTGGTGTGCAATTGTGGGCAGCCAAATCTTTATCCTGACTTTCCCCCCTCTTTATCACTCATCGGTCACCCACATCCACTCCCCTCCCTGGGTTCTTCTGGTCTGCACGACTAGAGGGGTAAGGCCTTATATGGCGAGTTCACAGCAACAGCTGCAGAAGTCCAGCCTTATGGGTCCACCTCGGGCCAGGCCTTGCCCAGGGGTTCAGTGTCAGGCTCACATGTGTTTGGCTGGAAGCACTAAATTCCTCATCATCTTCTGTCCTGACTCTGTGGTGCCGTCACAAGATCACATCTTAGACTCCAGCCTCCATTTTTATTTCTTGCCAGCACGCTTCGCCAATCCTCCCTCCCGCCAATCATATCTAAACCTTCATCCCACATTCCAACAGGAACGCACGCCCGGCCGGTGAAACGGGACACGGGTGAAGAGAGAAGAGAAGGGAGAAGCCCTGTTTGAAGCTGACCTTCACTTTAATGATATACGAGCACCCCACCCCACCGCTCCCTGTGTGTCTTCCTGGATTTAGATTTCAGTGTGGTAATGCTGGATAACAGGAGGGCAGCTGCTGTGGAGCTGATAATGAATGATCGATGTATGATGTCATTCCCTCGGGGTAACGTCAGCTGTCATGGAAATGTCAGTTTGTCACTGAGGTCTCGCAGAGTCATTTTTAGAGATGTGACACAAAGAGAGGGAGAAAGACGGACAGAGGAAAGAACTGAAACAGTTTTGGCTTCTCCTTAGGAAAACTTTATAATGTTGCTTTAAAATGTTGAAGACTTTTGTGTTTCTACTTTGCCAGCTGATATAAAGACTGGGAAAGTCTTAAAAAACTCACACAAGCAAAAAAAAAAAAATACACATTCAATTCCACACAACCAATAAAATAATAAAATCATATCTTTTAATTTACATTATCCTTATTTTTGCTTCGTTCAGGTGATAATGAAGGGCTTTTTTAGGCATTAGATCATTCACACAGTTGAAGGAAGCTGTGCTTTTTATGTGCACTTTGAATTGCTGAACACAAAAAGAGTATTCATCTTGTTTTCTCCATATACCTCTCCATAATCCTTGCCCCCTTCCTGAAGCGTTTCCTTTGCTTTGCTGGCCTCTCAATCAACGGGACACTCACTGAGTCTGCTTGGAGTGGGAGTCCCACACAAACGCAGCAATAAACCTGCAATAATACAACAGTGGGTGTCCCCTCCAGCCTTTATTATTCAAATGCATGGCCTTTCTGGGTCTTGCAGCGGAAGGCTACTCATTCATACTGACAGAGTCAGGGAGCTTATTGCCAGTGTAAGATGGACTCTCAAAAGAGGCAGGCCACTGTTCTCGTCTGATCCCGCGAGCCAAGATCGTTCTTTAATTCCAGACCCCCGGTAGTCCGCATTCAAGCCCTCTTTTCACCAGCTGCACATCACCCCAAACCAACAACCCCACCTCTTAGCCGGTGTATTTCTCCCATTAATCCTTCCAGGAATGTGGCTTTGGTTATGGAGAGGATGCCCGGTGTGTGCCCTGTCGGAGCAGTCGCTTCAAAGAGGACCGGAGCCTGCAGAAGTGCAAACCCTGCCTGGACTGTGGACTCATCAACCGCTTCCAGAAGGGCAACTGCTCCACCACGAGCAACGCCGTGTGTGGCGACTGCCTGCCAGGGTGAGAGGACGCATCTTGCTGGTCAGTTTTACGAAAACCTACACGTTAATGGCATCTGTTTCGGTTAACAAACATTTGATTTTGTGTCTTGCACAGATATTACAGGAAGACAAAACTAAGCGGTTTCCAGGACATGGAGTGCATACCTTGTGGAGACCCTCCACCTCCTTATGAGCCCAACTGTAAGCACCTTTGCTTTCTCTGACCTCCTCTAACAGTTGGACTAACACGAGTGGGAGATTTTGTCCACTGTTCTCATGAACACACCCCATTCATTCCTAACTCACAATAGACGATGTTTTAACATGAAACAACAGGGATACAATAGTCCAAAAGTAAACATCATCCTCCATGACAAACTTTTGAACTCCTTGCCAAACTGCTGCTGGAACCAAAAAAAAAGGTGCCGGGCACGCACATGCCAGCACACGGTAGTGGAGTAACCAGCACCGCAGCCATATTTCATTCACCAGCCCTCGCTGAGCCGGCCAGCTACGCTATATGTGCAAATAAATGCTTGGATTTACAAGCTGAGCAGTTGAAAAGCTGAGTAGCATAATAGTGGATTTGCCAACAGTGGATTATATTAGTTCAGAGCATGTCACTCATTTAAAAAAAATCTGTTTGGATTAAATGCGCAAACTTCCTTAAACAAAAACCCAACGGCGTTCCTAATAACGACCCTAATTTTCTTTCTCTTTGTCCCAGCACCAAAGTAAACATGTCTGCAGGAGTGTGCCGCTTCGAGCAGCATCATTTATTTCCATTATGCAAAAAAACCCCAAAAAACAAGGAGGTGTGCTCCGATGCATTCACAAAGCATTGTGGGCTTGCATTCATGTAGGCTGCAGATCCAATTAACTTCTTTCTTCTGGCCTTTGTAAGTAGTTAAGTGCAACCTTATGATTTCACGTTTCCACATAAACCCAACAGGCGAGTGAACTTATACCTTTTGGTAATTGAGTGTGACTTCCTGATGGCGGAGGATACGGCAGCTGTTTCCAACAAGGCTTTTTTTTTTTGGCAACAAGAACATCGGGGCTGTTCAAGCCAGAGTTAACACCCCTGTGTCAAATAAACGAGGACAGCTCTGGGAAAACTCTTAAAAAGGGAAAAAAAAACAGAAAAACTTTTTTAAACTTTGCGCACGAGCCCCAGGTGTAAAGAAGAGTCGCTTCATCGGATCGTCTGCTCCCGGTTGGGTTTTTCATCTTTGTATCTCTGTCGGTGTAGCGCGTGTAATGAGCGCTGGCCTTGGGGCAGCCCCCCTCCCCGTCTGCACGTTCGTCCATCTGCGCAGCTCCCCGTTTTGATAATAGTGCAGCCCCCGTGAAACAAAATGGCCATTGTGTCTGAGAACATAGCTGGTAGTTAGCTCCTACAGAGACTCTCAGTGGAACATTTCCAAATGTTTGAAAATCTCGCCCCCCTTCCCTCCCTCCACCTCTGCCTCCAGTGTTATCTTGAGCAGGGTGGTGAAAACTTAAAGGGCAGATCATTCTAATAGGCCACACTGGGCCCGGGGGCTGGTGGTGGTGGTGGGGGTAAAGGTGCAGCTGTGCAGGGGAGGTATGCTGCCGTCTGTGGTGGACTGTAAATCTCAAACCGCTCCTTTCTTCTCCTCCCTTTTTCTTTTATGCCCCCCCACCCCCACCCCCACCTCCCCCAGTGGCTTCTTGGAGCTGAGTTAAAAATGAGGTTGTGTTTTATGGATTCCCTTCAGCCTCTTTAATGCGTTTCATCTGCTGAAGTTCTTCACTGTCACGGTAGATCTCAGAGACTAACACACGGGCGTGCAGACAGATACATGTGCACGCGCGCACACATACACACACTTGTTGAAGGAATGCTACCTGCTCTTTGTGCCTTGTCCCGGTATCACATTTATTACAGTGTCAGAAAGGATTTAGAGCGAGTCAGACGGGAATTTGATCCTTATTTTTGTTCAGAGAACAGAGAAACAGTGCCGTCAGCTATAAACCACAGTTATATTATTAGGTATATTTGAGGCAGGTTGGAAAAACTGTGCTAATATTACTACTTCCTGATAGTGCTACTACACACACTCACTTGCCACTTCAATAGGTACAGCTTGCTAATAACAGGCTGGTCCCTCTTTTGCCTTCAGAACAGCCGTAAGCCTTTGTGGCACAGATTCAACAAGGTGCAGGAAACAGATTTTGGTCCAATCTCCCACTGGAAACATCACAAAGGTGCTGTATTAGATTGAGATCTGGTGACTGTGGAGGACATCTGAGTACAGTGACGTGAACATGGTCAGCAAGAATACTTTAGTAGGCTGTGGTGTTTAAGCAATGCTCAGCTAGTGCTTAAGTATGTCAAGGAAATATCCCTGAACAATTACACCACCAGCAGCCTGATCTGTCGATTCAAGGGAGAGTGGATGGATGCTTTCATGTTGTTTACTCCAGATTCTGACCCTACCATCTGAATGTTGCAGCAGAAATTGGGAAAATGCCACCCTGTCTGATGAGTCTCATTGCATGTAGCCTCAGTTTTCTGTTCTAAGCTGACAGGAGTGACATCCATTGTGATGGCAGTCCTATTTAGAAATTCATAATGCTAGAGAAAAAAAACAGAGCTTATAGATATATGTCATTAGCATATTTCTCTACCTTAAATTTTATACCACATAACATGTTTAGACTCTGATAGAGCTCCATTGTAAAAGCATTCAGGCGTTTTGACAGCTCCCAATTAAATACTCCAAAACTTTCGTTCAGCTCTACTAAAGAAGCTCTTAAAATAGTGTTCATAGACGGTCAAAGAGCCTTCAGAGGTGTAAAGAAGTGCTTCTTTTATTTGGACTTTGTGGCATTCCATAAAGTCAGCAGGCTATGAAAGGCTGTGGTTTATTGGTCTGGTTTGTATGCGGATAATATCAGCAGGTGAGCTCTCTTCAATGGACCAGTGTTGGTCTGTGTTTGCTGCAGCTGCTGCGTCTCCGATAACAGGCTGGCTTGTGATGCTCGCTTCGGATGAGCTGAATTTGACCATGACAATGAAGGCAGAGTTTAAACATAACGGTCAGACGTCAGATACAGTACAGAGAGATTATTGGCATAACTCTCACAAAACACAAACATGCTGATATTTCAGCTTGTCAGTGTCAGTGTGGGGTGAGGAATATATATTTTACCAATGGCATACAGTACTGTGCAAAAGTCTTGAGCTACCCCTCATTTCTTTATATTTTCATAGGAAATTTGGGGAAGAAGGTGTTTGCAGTGTGTTTAGGATCATTGCCATATTGAAAAAGTGAAGCTGTTGTCAATCAGTTTTTTTCTAATTGGTACTGCATGGTAGATTAAAATCTGAGGGCTGAAATGTAGTCCCAAACCATTTCTTGACGGCCAATGCGGCCATTTCTGATAAAGCTTCAGTGAACAGTAGATGATCAACTGAAGTGACAGATGTATCACTCAGGTCCTGCGTGAGGCCTTTTTTTTTTTTTTTTTGTATTTCTTAAGGTTACGGCTTTTTGATCTGCTGTAGATTTCCGTTTGTCCCTCAATCTGTGCTGTCATTCGCATTTTTCACAGATTCAGCTAAAGATACTGGAACAAATTGTGTTTTTGCCACAGGTCAGCAGTAACAAGTAATGTTCTTTGCCAAGTTGTTTGTTATGTATGGGCACAAGGCTGGTTCATGCCTTGAATTAGGTGCTTGAATGATTGACAGGTCAGCATTAGGTGGCTTAACAAACAGAAACAAAACAATCCTCTGAAAATGGTCAGGTAGAAGGAGTGGACTGAACATGAGTAAACGTAACTGAAAAAGCAGCCAATGTCCAAAGAAAAACTTCAGAAAGCCTGAAGGACTATTGTTTGACATCACATCAAAGTCTGGCTCCTTATTTGCATATTAAAACCACTATTTTAGAAAACTGGCCAGATATAAACAAATGGTCTTACTGTAAGTAATCAGCTGGGTGCTTTAATGGCAATAATGATTAGATTATGAAAAAAAAAATACTAATAGGCACTTTGAAGCTGTACATCTATTTACACTTTTTTTCCAGGTAAAAAACTATTTCCTACCAAATACCCTTTCAATGAAAACCTTTGAATCCATCAGGTAACATGAACTTTGAATCCAGCTGTAACCACTGTTCAAATGTCTATTTTGTAAAAGTCTGCAAATGAGAAATTACATTAATAGTGCCTCAGTTGCATATTTAAACAAACAAAAATCACTAAACATAGAATATAATGTAAATAGTCAAGTGTGCAAATTTTTATTGGGATGTGTTATCCCATTTGTCTCCGCTGTCATTTAGTGTTTATTGATGCCGGAGCAGGATTGAATGCTTCACTTCACACAAAGTCTTTAGGCACAAAATCCCCTAAATAAAGTGCATTTTAGATTTTTTAATAACAAGCAATAAGTCATGTTTCTGACATTATGCTCTTTTCTGTGCTTATCTCAAACGTATCCTTTACTCTGCCCCCTCGGTCAAACTGAGTATTGTAACTCCGCTTGGCGTTACAATACTTATTATTTTAGTTGGTCTCTTTTTCTCCCCCCCTTTTTTTAAAGGAATGTTAAAATACCCCTATCCCCTATCTGTCTGCATTAAAGAAAAAAAAAAACCTCCACAAAGTTAAATGTTTACATTGCATAACAAAGAGCTCTTGGAAGTGAAAAGGCTCAAACCAGCTGTCTGTATGATTAATATACTGAAAGCAAACAGCAAAGTTTTCTCAAACAAATGTCATTCATTATATTTGCCATACTTTTCAGTATGCTTTGTGGACAGTAATGCTAAGCTAGTTGCACGTGTTCTCAGAGATAAGTTTATTCCAATCACACTGCTTTTGTTTTTTTGTTCACCTCTTCTTAAAGCTGCAGACTAATGTGGAGACGTGCAGCTTACATGCTACACATGTTACCCAGTCTCCTGATATCTCATCACCCAGGATGTCTGTGCCACACTGTTTCTGTGTATTGCTGTGATTAAAATCTGGAGAGGATTGAGAACGTGCTGCTGCAGACGTGCTTAGTTTTATAACCCTGCTAAATTTACATGGGTTAAGAAAAAATGTTGCCTAACCTTAAAAAAACAAAACAAAACAGCGTTTAGAAAGAAAAGGTGCAGCAAACTTGTTTTTATTATGTGTTGCAAATCAGGTTTAAAAACTACTGCCTTTAAAAATCTGCCAAATCAAATATCCTCGGCAACCTTGTGTGATTAACATTTGGGATAAATAACACACATAAGAGTTCAACATTTAAAACCAAATTTTAAGTTTGTTTTGCAATTTTTGGTTGTTTGTTTGTTTCTCTATCAAAGTATAAATCCTAAAGCCAACATATTTTTATCTGCTAATAAGGCTAAAGATTCAAATAATTTCAGAAAGTTGCAAAAAAAAGCTTCAGACTCCTCTTCACGCTTGGTTTTTGACAGTTTTTTCTACTCTTTGCTCTGTATGATGTCAGAGTGTTGATATGCCTAATTTGGTCATTTCTGGCACAGCAGCCCCACCCACCTCCCTGTTCAAATTATTGTTTATTTGCGGCAGCCAATCAGGAGGAACGTGGCTCACAGAGAGAAAAAATGGAGCTCAAATGGCTTGTTTCACATGTAAGATCTAATATCCCTGTGTTGGTGTTGTTCCTACATCATCAGAATAATGTTGGTCAAGGATCAACATTGTCTGGTCATTCACTTAGCATTAGCCAGAAAGTTAGCAATGACTTTACTTTCCTGCTTTGGTGGTCGACTGTGTGTAGCAACTAGTTGAGAAAATACAGGGACACTCAGCAGGTAAGCAGACAGACATTTTTGCTTGGGAGTCGGCAAAAGGGCAAAATAAAAAGCTTCAAAACTGACAGTTACTGTTAAGTGTATGCTAATGCTACAGCTCTGTCTATTGTTTGCTTCCATGTTTGCACAAAGTGGCCAAAAATACCACATAAAGCAGCTTTAAACAGCGTTAGAAAACACATAGAAGTTTTCAGTCTAGCTGCTCTTACCGTAGTTTACATTTGGAGCCTATATTTTATCTATATCTGTGGGGTGTTGAGAAGGATAATTATACATAGCAGGAGCCTTTTTTTTTTTCCAAACAGCATTAATCCACATTATACGCTGATGTTCTGCATGTGTGGGAACTTGAGCTGCATTCTTTGTAAGCCTGCCCTATCCGTATGAGTTTTTGTCTTTGTGTTAAAGGTCACGAAGGTGGGTACACACACTGACATCACATTTCCCCTCAGGAAGGAGGACTGTAATGCCACGCTCACACACTCAGTGACACAACATTAAGCTTTCCCTCTGCCACATACACACTCCTATGTGCCCAGTATATCCACCTCTTGATTTAAAAGCTGTTAGGGCAGCCTGAGGGTAGAGGGGGGGAAACGACTGTAAATCATCTTCTGCAGAGTATGAAGCAGAGGCAGATGAAAGAATTTAACATGGAGTCTTTTCTCTTTGAACTCTACTTTTTTCATTAGCATGGAGATTACTGACTTGAGGCAAATAAAAGTTGATAGGCTGAGAACTCTTTTAAGAAAAAGGTATTATCCTCATATTTGTCGTCGTTGTTTTAACCCTTTTTTGTGTCTGATACCTTGCTGGTAAACTGTACTTCACATTTGTCTCCTTTCTATTTCCTCGGCAGGCAGCGGGCGTGTGAATCTGGTGCCGCTGCCCTCGGTAGTGACCAGTCCACGGGACATGGCTCTGGCTGCGGTCATCTGCAGCGCTCTTGCTACAGTGCTGCTGGCCCTGCTCGTTCTGTGTGTCATCTACTGCAAGAGGCAGCTGCTGGAGAAGAAGCCCAGCGGTGAGTCCCGATGCTCTGAAGCCGCATGTGTCACATTTTCTTGTGTCCAAAATAACCATCGGAATAAGAGCTGGAACTTAATGAGCGTGGTTGTGGCAGATGTGTAAAGTAAGATTAAAGTTTTAGTGCAAGAACATTTTCATGCACCTTGACAACATAGCAAGCATTGGACTTTGAACGCCCGCATCAGGTGCTGAACTTTCAGGGCACAGTAAAATTTCTAGTTCGATATGTACTCTAGTCAGGCGTTCCAAAAACAAAGGAAAGCTCATCAGTGTTCCAAAACGTATTTAGTTATACAACATCAAACAGTGTAGATAAGATGGCGATAAGTTATCTCAAACGTGTGCTTTAAGACGTGCCGAGAGGGCAGCTATGTGGAAGCTGGAGTCTGTAGTCCTTACACAACGTAATCAGAGGTTTACACACCCCTTTTGGGCATGAATGTCGTGGTTATTTTTGGCTATTTATGGTTATTTTGCACTGTTCTTTTCCCAGTTGCACAGCATGCAGCCATGTGATTTAAAAAAACAAGACTTGGATGCACAAGTTTGAAATTATTTTGGATTTTTGGTAGTTTCTTTTTGCCAGCATAAAAAGGATTTGCTTGATAGCACTCAGTGGATTGACCAATATTCAGAACAATGGGAAAGTCCAAGGAACTCGGTGAAGATCTAAGATTTAGACAAGTAGGGAAGGTCTCTTTGAGGTATTTCTAAACAACTGCAGGTTTTAAGATCATCAGTTCAAATAACTGTACGAGTAGATCCTCGTGCTCTTCTGAAGTTTGCAGCTGCCCACATGGACAAGTCTTCTAGGGAAAGATTTTATTGTCAGATGAGACAAAGATTGAGCTGTTTGGCCACAATGACGAGAGATATGTTTAGAAGAGTAAAGGTGAGGGTTTCAAACTTAAGAACACTGTATAAACTGTCAAGCATAATAGTGGTAGCTTCAGCTTTACCTCAAATAAACAGCTAAACATTTAAAACTTGGGCACAGTTGGGTGTTTGAACAGGACAATGATTCCAAACGCACATCAGAACTGGTTTTGGGATAAAGCAGGCGCACATTAAGCTGTGAACTATGGTAAAAGCCAGGTCCGTACCAGCAACTCATTTGAATGGATTTAAATTCAAACTTGTGCACCCAATTCCTGGTCTTGAAAGTCGTTAAAGATGTATGCAATCCAACCTGGAAAAAGAACAAAGAAATATTCTGCATATGAAGGGACTCCATAGCTGTAAATAAGGCAGCTGTATGAACATGCCATTGCTCCTTTTAGCTCTAAGAACAGGGTGCAGTGTTGAGCTTTATCAAACCCTGATGTTGCATATTTGCGGAATTCTTGAGTCCAAAAATGCCTCAATATGTGAAACGTCCCCAGGCAAAGAATTAATGACATCACGTTTCCCTTGCTGTGCTTGCTCCAAACAAAGAGTGCGGTAGAAGTTACCAAGGAGGTACCAGTTGTGTATTGTTTTTTTGGTTTTTCATACTTGTGTGATGTAAAGTGAGTTAATTATTTCATCAGTAGTTTCAGCCAGTAGAAACACGAACCCCGCCCTTCACTCCAGCGAAATGCTAACAGTTGTTTTTTTAAATTATACAAAGGAATTTTAATTGGTCTTATGGACCCGAGGGTTGTAAGGCATTTCCCAACGCATAAGAGAGCATGTAAATTTAGTAGATAAACACTTCGGTTGGAGCTGGAAGGATTTCACCTGACAGAAGTCATAATACGAGCAAAGTTGTACCACACTGGTTTCTATAATTAGTCTTAAAAGTCCCACCTTTTATTTGGTAGTTCTCAATCGAGGTAATAATGCTGTTATAAAAGTTTCACAGTCATTACTTAATCTGTCATCTCTGTGTGTTTCCTCAGCAGCTTCTCTGAGGTCTCAGGACTGTCCCTACCGCGGAGCAGAGCTCTCCTGCCTGGACGCCCGCTGGCTCCATGACTTTCCACAGAGACCTTGCTGCCAGTGTCACCTGAGCCCCGGACACACCTGTGGTAGGCTGCGGTTCACATCAAAGGGATTTTGCACTGAAATCGACAGACAATGACTACAAACGCTGGGTGAATTTCTGTTTGTGTAAAGTTGTGTCCCTGTGTGTGCTGTTCAGGTCCCGTCCATCTAATCCCGTCTCTGTGCTGCGATGAGAGCTGCAGTCTGGGCCGCAGCCAGGGTAACAGTCCTTTCCAGTCCCAGATGAGTCTCAGTGAAGGGTGAGGATAAAAAAATACAACTGATATTTTAAGAGAGTTTTTTGGGGTTGTTTTTTTTTTTTTTTTTACAGCACAAAGAGTAACTAGCTGAGGTTAAGATGCTGCTGCTGAGTAACTCCATATTACTTGCATTACATTAAAGCTTATGATAACATGCTTGGTTTGGTTAACACCTTTATCCAAACATTTGTCAGCACAGACAGAAATGACTAAGAAACCAGCAGTGTTTGCACTACTTGGCTCTGCTGAGTGGCTAGTAGCTAAATTCAACATTAAAGCTCATGTCCAGCTCTGCATTTTTATTCTTTATTCTCTACCAGACTAAATGTGCATGAGTCACAGTTCAAAACAAGATTTTTAGCTACTCTCTCTTTAACCTTTCTACTGATTGATTGCCCCTTGCAAACAGAATGTCTGATAATCAGGTGGGTGGAGCTTCAGAGTAGGCTAGTCAGCTGCAACATTGGTACCCTTCTGCTTTACCGCCTCAGGCCCAACGTTCTATTTTCAGATGTTTCAACGAGGTGTTGCAGATACAATTTAAATGACACCTTTGAAGTGCTGACAGCACGCAGAAGCCACAGGGTGTGGCTGCAGACAGATTTGGGATGATATTAACTACAATTTTCTTAATTATGCTTCCCAGAAATGCAAACATGGACGAGGAGCTGGAAGGACATCCCGAGGCCGTCTGTAGGGCTGAGTATTTTGATGAACCTGCAGAAGGACCTGGGGCGGTGGGAGAAGAGGAGGATGAGGGGGAAAGGTGCGGGTTGAGGGACAAATCCCCTGAGAGGAGCTCACGGAGCTGCAGTGAAGCTGTGACAGATGTATCGACTCAGGAAGGTGAGGCAATATTAGCTCAATTCCTCTTTCAGAGAAGAAAACCAGAAACACTGATAGATTTTTTTTTAATTGGTTAAAAAAAATTAAATTCTTCATGTTTTATTGGTGTATTAACTCACTTGCTTGTGCAAAGAAAAAAAATCACATGGCCTCTCCCATGATTTAAAACACAGGCTCGGTATGAAATAAATCCCATAATCCCTGCTGAGAGTTAGAAGCTGTTCATCAACTGCTCTCAAACTCACGGCTTGCCTTTTTATAGCCTTGGACACGACTCTGTGTCCATGAGGAGCAGCTGGTAAATAAAGTTCTTTGATGTAGACAAGACTGTCCTGTTTTAAGTCAGGTTCTTGGCTGGGCGAGGGTAGATACGTTACTAATCACTGCGTGTCTGCATTCCTCTTCCTGCTCTCTTTCCAGGATGACATAGATTTCTTTGGCTTGTGTTCCACCCTTGAACCACCCTGGACTCGACAACAGCCGTGGCCGGATCCTGTCTCGGATTTCTCACTAGTTCACCCCCATCAAACACAAAAAAAACAAAAAACACCGCAACCACCACTACATACACCCAGACAACCAGTGTGGCCACTCTGCCCACTTCAGAGCCCTCCATCTACCAGAACATGTGCTTACATGCAAACAAAAGCATAGAGACTGTGAATTCGTTGACCCAGAAGGTAAAAATCATATGAAGTTCAAATGTCGACCTATTACTGCGGAGCGCAGTGAATCAAAATGAGCCTCTGCTCTGCATCGAGAATGTCTTGCATCTTCATGTGTAAGAGAACAAGCAAACAAACAAACAAAAAAACTGTACCGCTCATTTAGCAGCTGGTGTTATGAAGCTTTTGTGTGTAAAGTTTGAAGTGTGACGAAAAGTGTCAAAAGTGATTATGTTGCACATTGAAGACAATCTTGATAATATGGAACAAGTTAAGATGAGGAATGTCTAAGTGATAAATGTGTTGTAGATACTGTAAGATAGTAAATAGGTCAATATTTTTGTAACATAGGCATCATGTATGTCCCCCTCCCATGCACCCAGTTATGACGATGGTTGCGTTTGGTCACTTCCATGTGCCATTTTTGTAAATAAACCACTTGAACATGTTTACATACATTCTGTCATCATCTTTATTTTTTGTTAAATGTAAAAATTCTTTAATGAAATTAAAAAGTCAGTCATATGGATGAAGTTCTGAGGTCTTCTTTTTTTTAAATCAATAACTACGAACTCATAGTATGTACTGCGCTGCTTTGAATCAGTCACTCACTCGTGTGATAATAGACTTCTCTGCATTGAATCATTACTTGTTAATCTCTGGTTCCCTTTCATAGCACATCTTTTGTTCTGTCTTCCTCCGCTCACCCCAACCAGTTGCAGCAGGTGGCCGCCCCTCCCTGAGCCTGCTTCTGCTAAAGGCTTCTTCCTGTTAAAAGGGAGTTTTTCCTTTCCACTTGCACCAGCGTTTGCTCATAGGGAGTCATATGATTGTTGGGTTTTTCTCTGTTGTATTATTGTAGGGCCTCAAGGTGACTGTTGTTGTAATTTGGGGCAGTATGAATAAAATTGAACTGAACTGAATGTTGCTAAAGAATCAGTACTAATAAGACCAGGCAACATTTTCCAGTTTATTATATAATTTTGGTGATCCCAATGCGAACTGTAGCCTCAGTGTCCTGTTCTTAGCTGATGAGTGTCACCTGCTGTGGTCTCCTGTAGTCCATATGCTTCAAAGTTCCCGTGTTGTTACAACCAAAGTATGCAGATGAGCAGTTACTTGTTGCCTTCCTATCAACTCGGTCTCCTATGACATCATCAAGGCATTTTCATCCAGAGAGCTGCCACTCACTGGATATCTTTCTTGTCAGACGAGTCTCTGTAAACCAGTTCAAAGTCACATAACTCACCTTTATTCCCCATCCTGATGCTCAGTTTGAACTTCAGCAGGATCCAGTCTGAATGGAGTGCTGCCATGAAACTGGCTGATCAGATTTTTTGTGTTAACCAGCAGATTAACAGGTAAGTGTATATTGCCATCTATCTTCTAATTTAAAAAAAAACATTTTATAAATATGACGGCTGATCACCACAGAAAAAAAA
Source organism: Rhamphochromis longiceps (assembly GCF_057381845.1). NCBI lineage: Eukaryota > Metazoa > Chordata > Actinopteri > Cichliformes > Cichlidae > Rhamphochromis > Rhamphochromis longiceps. The sequence continues at coordinate 16,955,901 of NC_140570.1, read as the reverse complement.
ATCACTAAAGAATGATTTAATCTAAACATCTTATGTTTCTTCCAAAGCCATCTGTGCAGGCGGCGTAGCACTCAGTGTGACAAGTCAACTTGTTTTGATGCCTAAAATTACACTAACATCAATACTGGGGCTGCACTTCAGTTACATTTAATCTCTGCTGATATAATTTGCTTCAGGTTTAATTGGAAATAGATCTGAAAGCGAAGCAATGTTGGAGAGACATCACACCCACATAACTGTCAAATCACAGTTTTGCAGCCTCTGTGAGGTTCGAGCCACCCAGCTCGCTCAGGCTCCGCCTGTCTGATGGCGTGTTTACACTTTCAACAGCGACGTGAATCTGCATCTCGGAGCTGGCACAAGGCAAGCAAAGGCAGCTGCAGTCAGAGCCCAGCTGACGACTACAGTGTGAAACTGTTGGAACAGATGCAAACAGCCTCTGTGGAGCATTTTTGTAAATATGCACAACTTCTTAAACTTCCAGAGACTGTGTGGCTTTGTGATTTATACTGTTGCAACAGCTTTTATGAATAATATGATAAGAACTGACCAAATCTTTCCTATTGTGCTGTAAAAAACTCACAAGCTGAAGCTCTTCTTTTTCACCCCTCCCCAAACTCCTGACAGACAAAACAGATGGAGCGGTATTAATTTAAAGCCTAAACAATGTCCTCATGACAGGAAGAACGGATTAAGTATTCTTCCTCATGCTGATTTGATCAGGAAAAAACCAAACCAAAACAATGTTCTGCTGTTACACAAGCTCAGAACAATCTTTTGGGGTATAAGCTGTGAAAATGATTGCATTTTGTTATTCATTCTTTCAAAAGTTTAAAGTGTTAAAACTTTTTAAACTTTAAATGGTTAAAAAAAAAAAAAAAAAAAAGTTTTACAACAGTTTCAGGGTTCTTTAACTTTTTAACTGTGTGCAGCAAGAGAACATGTCAAATATATTAAATATACATTATGTTCATTTGCAGAAAGCATGAAGATCTTTAGAAACCGTGACTATGAAATATGACGGCATGTCTTTGATTTCTCCAGCGTTCTCTCAATCTTTGCCTCATAAAGTTCGTTTCCTTGCAGCCAAAACTGGCCTTCAACCCTCAGAGTCCATGATGAAGGTCTCAAAGTTTGGGTTGAGCTCAGACACGAGCGCGTCCACAAAGTCCCCGATGGTGGGCCGTCTCTGCAGCATTCCTGTCACACACACACACACACACACACACACACACACACACACACACACACACACACACACACACACACACACACAGAGGCATTAGGGGGTGTTTGCAGGCTGCAAGGAGTGGCACCAGAATTAGTTTGCTGTTTTCAATCACTCCATCTCACTTCATTCATGCTTTCCTTAGTGCTGAAATATTTTTAATCTGATGTCAGAGGAGTGATCATAAAAAAGGAAAAGAAAAACCTTTTGTTTTTTGAGATCCTTTGAAGCAAGTGCTACATTTTTTCTTCCCAAATTAAGCTAAAATCATTTTAGGTTAATGGATTTCAGCTGCAGCACTTTTTTTAATTCCAGCTTCTCTTCCTCAACACTACAATGGATTTTTCCCAGTGCAATGTTGCTCACCATCATCTGCATTTTGAAGTGAAGATTTAAGGACATCACCACATTTTACCACAAAAGTGCCTCAACACACCCTAAACTACTGCAGATGTAGTGCAGCACTTTTTACTCCTCACACAGTACTTACACTGAGAAAATGGGCTCAAACACTCACACCTTAACAGGCCTCAGCTGGTAATAACGTCCATCACAGTATATGCACTAAAGTAACCAAAATGTGCAGATTTCCTGTATATTTACAATGTTTTATATTCTCTGTCTCACTCACATAGATTACACAAGAATGTGTCCAGTGTCGTGGAGCTGAGAGTGAGCTCTGGGAATGTCTGTGTGTTTTCAGAGCTTGTCTGCCAGCTCATGCATTGAGGACTCCCTAGCTCGCTTTACAATTCAGCAGCACGCCCGCTTTGAAGTCAGTTCATTTCCCCTTGTGCAGCTGCCAATGTAAATAGGCACTCTCCCCCTCCCCGTCTTTCCTGCATAGGTCACCTCCATTGAGTGCACGAACACACACACATAGGAACGTCTGCAGACACGCATGAATGGCGTCGCAAAGAGTTTCACACAGCGATCCTGAATGTAGACAGATATCAAGATGTGGACACACACACACACACACACACACACACACACACACACACACACACACACACACACACACACACACACACACACACACAGGAGTCTGTGCTGTTTCCACCATGATTCTGACTCAGCAGGATTGCCATCTCTCCTTACCCACCAGTCGCACCCTGCCCCTTGGCTACAACGCGAGATACCATCACACAGGGGTCCCTAACACACTGTAACCGCAGGGCCCCGGGATCCCTGTGAACATGGCAGCCACATCACAGAGACGACTCCAACCATAAACTGATAGTCATGTTTATAGAGCCGAAGGGTGTTTTCTCCTTTGACCGCTGCTGACGTCTGTGGCGTGTTTGAGGCAGAGACCAAAATGCATTATTAGATGCTCACAAAGAGTATGCTGAATTTATACCTCAGATCAAAGTGAGCATTGTAATTTAAGCCCCAACTTTCTTTCATGGAGACTTTAGTTTTCCAATTAATGATGAGAAATATGAGTCGAAGCCCACAGTCCTGTTAGCAGCTCTCTGTGGTCCGTCACGCAGGCTTCTCATAGCTGCGTAAATGCTTTTGAAAATCTCAAGTTTGACCCAAAAGAGTTTTCCTGCCTTAACCTAATCAAATCCCCCCTTTACTTCTCAAATATGCAGCACAAAAATCAACAGAGAAACAGACACAGAGGTACGCACATGTCCTGACATGGCACTTGTTTACTTTGGTTGATTTTTTACAGCATGTGTGCAAACAGAGCTAAGGGCTACTGAGCTGAACTCTCCATACATACATACATACATACATACATACATACATGCATGCATACATACATACATACATACATACATACATGCATGCATACATACATACATACTGCAGCATCACCGTCACTTTATCATAGATTTCATTTCCTTGCTGTGTTTAAAGGGGCCTGACCAGCTACAAGTTTCTGTGGTGTTAAACAAGCAAAGTTTACTCTACAAGACTGATGAGAGATGCACAGGTGCTGGTGGTGTGTGTGTGTGTCTGTTGGGGGGGCTAAAGGTGGAAAAGGAAGTGCAATCTGTGAAGGAACTTAGTCAGGTAAACAACAGTTCCCATGCTAGCTGCTCAGCAGCAGCAGCTCGTGGTGTTGGCACACAGTTCTTACGGTACATGACAACAAGCAAAACAATACACAGTGAGGACTGAGATTTTCTCAGCCACGACCCCTGGGAGAGTTGGAGAGGAATGCACAGATAACCTCAGAGTCATAACAACACTGTGGAGGAGTATCTGATCTCAGAAGCTGCCCTTATACATACACACAGGGAGGAGGGGCCGAGCCACACAAGACCCCCCCTCCCCCAGGGAGGAATCACCACACTGTAAAAGAGATGAAGCTCACAGACAAGTATCAAAATGTCAACTGAATACGTTTTTTTTACTCAGCTCATGGTTTTCACTGAATGGAAGCACTGGGTAATTAAAAAGGTACAGTCGGTAATTTTGGAGGTTATGTAATAGAAAAACTGAATATTGTACTCGGTGTGCAATTATGTCTTCCAACAAACAGATGGGTTCTCATAAACATAAAACTAATCCATTAAAAATACATTACAGCAGGTGCTGGTTGATGGAAGACAGCAGCAGCTGGCTGAAAGCTAACGCTATAGAAGATAATGATGGGCTCAAATGTCCTAAAAAAAAAAAAAAAATCACACTTTCAATCTGATTAATAGTTTGATTACATTCTCAAATCGTATGGGAGTTTATTCACCAAGTGTCCAAGTCCAACAATGTTTTAATGTAAGAGACGGTTTCACTAACGCTAGTGTTGCCCCCCCCCAAAAAAAAACATTGGCCGTATTTAAACTGCTGTAAATAACTTGTTGGCTTAGAATCTGTGAAAAAACGTATCAAACCCATCTCTCACGAATGAGATCAAGTAATTTTGAACCACAGAAACCATTCCTGCCACAAGGCAGAAGCTGCTGTTTTTTGGCCAAGTTTTATATATCCCTTATTCATCCAGCTAAAAAGTCTCATCAACACTAAAAAGGATGAGACTCTTGACCATACCACATTTTTCAGAGTGATCTGGTTGAGAGAGCAGCAGAAATTGCAACAAATATAAAACAATAGGTTTGTAAAAAGTAAACGAACATAAATTGACACCCGGCATATTGAGACTGCAGTCATATTTACAGCTGAGGTAAACAGCAGACTGACAGCCTGCACTCACTGCAGATGAACGAGGATTGCACTTGAATTAATAGGGATAAGAAAACTGAGTATGACTGAACATTTACAGTTTCTCAGAGCCTCTGGTGATGGCGGCAGCATGCTCTTTTGTTCAACAGACAGCTCAAAAGCCAGTAATATTCATTTTAGTGCGATATATAAAAAAGAAAAGCTGAAACCACCAAGGTTTGCCTGAACTATTACTGACATTATTACTATTAATGTCGTGTTTCTTAATATTATTTTTGACATTAAAAAAAAAATACTCAATCGCTGCAACTCTAGTTGATTTTTTGTGATTTGTTCGAAACCACTTTAACAAATCTAGACAGCTGAGATCTACAGATCCATTCAAACAGGGCATCCAGGTACCCATGGCTCACGACGACAGCAGCGCAGAGGAACAGAGCGAGTGGCTCTGCGTCACAAACGGTGGGGAGTCATCTCGTATTTAAGAGTTTCCATTTCCATTCATAATGGCACTGACACAGCTATTGAAGAGCGGGGCTTCTAATCATTACAGTCATCTCAGGGCTTGCATCGTTAGCCAACTTGGCCAACGGAGTTTTGGGATGTTAAAAGACAAACTGGAGCCTCAATCGACCAACTGGCCACTGACTACCTGCTCAAGGGTACATCAAAAGTCCCCCTCCTCCACCCCACCCAATTTATCCAACTGATGTACAAACATTCGAAGACCCTCTTCTTTAGCGCAACTTCCACTGCCTCCTGTTTTCTTTAAACAGGACAGTGGTTCTCAGGGAGATGGAAAACACTGCGAATTGCTGGCGTACAATAGCCCCTGGTTTTTCCGCTTATGTCACCAGCTATCAGCACAAAATGCCAAAAAAAACAAAACAAAAAAAACAAACCCAAAAAACCTTTCAAGGGCAAAATCTTTTCAGCTCCCTGAAACGACATCCTCAGATATAAAGACGTCCTGACGTGGGTCCAGCCTCATGGTAAAATCTTTAAATTACACTGGGATTTTACATTTCACATCAGTAAATAGATAGCCTGCAAAGAAAAGCTTGTTTATTTACTCAAAGGGTGGTGGGCGATGGGTATCAGTCCAACGAAGGCCACTGTGGCTGGCTAGCAGCTCTGAGTCTGGGTAATGACAGCTCAGGGGACATGAATTTAGTACAAGTGCTCTAAAATTGCAGTCCAGCCTGCAGCTACTGCTGGATGAATTTATCAAAGATCTGAGATGCTGACTAAAAACAAATAAATAAATGAATAACAGAAGTTTGGATGGCATGGATAAAGTCTGTCTGATGACCTCCATGATTTGAGAAAGCAAAATAAATAAAGAAATTTTTAAAAAAAGGGTGTCTCATCTTATTTATTTATTCTTGCAAAATAACACATTTAATTTGTCCCCTTCAAACAGGCCATGAATGGCATTCGTGTTTCCCTCACAGAACACACAACACACACTTTAACATTACTGAAAAAACTGAAACTTTTTCATAAAAACATATTGACCTTAACTCCTTGTTATAGCTTGTATTTTTGGTACTTCACAATTTAATAGGCTTCTTTTGAAGGCCAGTTACACCCAGTTGCAACTCCGAGGCAGCAATGTGCACAAACTGGAGCGTGCGATAACTAGCCCCGTCTCCTCTGCCGCCTCGTATTCCCCCGGAAGTGTTTGACACCGTTTTCACAAATCTTAAGGTACTTGCTGCTTCATTAGCCGATTCTCATAACTATTCCAAACTTGTCACGGTGTGAAAAGTAGCTACGTCTGTCAGACCTGCAGGCAGGCCCGGGGGCTCACCGCCTCTGTAATTACAGCTTTGAAGTTCAGGAAGCTTTTTCTACAAACCGCACTTAAGACAGGCCCAGAAAGCAAGCAAGACAAGGGTGATGACAAACACTGCACTGGGAGGCTCTTTGTTGAGTAAGCACGCACGCACGCACGCACACACACACACACACACACACACACACACACACACACACACACACACACACACACACACACACACACACACACACACACACGAATTAAAAAGGAACATCAACACAACACAACCTCTTCATAATTTTTCCAAAGCAACACTTACGTAAAAAATTGCATCAAACAGATTTATTCGGCTTAATGCATCGAGTCATTCTAAAAAAATTTTTAAGTGTGTTTATGCAGACAGACGGGTCTGCTCACCACTTTAGTCCAAACTGAAATACCTCAGCCGCCATTGTTTGGATGGCCATGACACGCTGCCATTTCTGGTCCTCTGAGCATGAATCCTGTGACCTGCTGCAGGTCACTTCTACTGTGTAGTATTTAAATAAATGTTTGATGGATAATACAGATGCTCATGGCTCCCATGCAATTTACTTTGCAGCTTTTGGATGGATTACTATAAAATTTATTGAACATATTTATGTCCCCGCTCAGGGTGAATCGTAATAACTTCGGTAACTCGTATATCTGCGGGTCAGGGCCCCCCAAGGAGGGTCGGGCAGAGAAAATAAAAAGCCAAAAAGCAGACAGATGTGATGAAAAGCAAAGTAAGTTACTCTCAGCACAGGCTCTTCCTGCACTTTATGGTTTGTCATGAAATGTGCTCCAAACAAAATCTATTGTCCACCCTTGCTGCTCAAAAACAGAATTTAATTTTCTTGAACTCGCACTTCAGTTAGCCATCACATCCCATCTGACACAGACTTAAAGTAAGAATTCAGGACAATTTTGGAAAGCCCCCACGAGTTAAACATTTACCTGATCAAACATTGAGTCTGACTCAAGTACGGGCTGTAAATTATGCCTTTTGCAGCTTAACATCTGGACTATGAGGTTTATCCAATCCTCTCCTCGACTTCAGACAGAACTATGCATCACTGTCTCACAAGTGCTGTGGGATTGTACAAAGCACCCCGCCTCGGGGTTTATTACTGATTGTACAAGCAGTCATAAGAACTATTCAGTCACGCTTCCCCAGACAAAGAACGAACGAGGTCCTGAGTCCCTGCTACAGAGCCCGAGTAGATCCATTTTCTGTGCTCAGTGTTTGAGACTATGGGAACAGCCTGGGCCATGAAAGCCCTCTCTGTAGGAGGACCCAAGGTTCAGTTTAGCCAGTCGATCGGCTTTCACTCTCTCTCTCTCTCTCTCACTGCAGTGATGCTGCCGCAATGAATTTAATACCTGGGTTTACATTTCAACACCATCTTTTCCTGGGAAACATCCAGGAGCAGGCAGGGAGGCATCCAGATAAAGACTGGCCTCTGATTGGCCTTTCCAGGTCTGCTCCGGTTCCCCGTGTGCCCTTATGCCCCTTCTACCACCTCACCTAAGGGGGATAAGCAGGGAAATGATACACACCTCCATTTACAAGGCTCTTTGTTTGAAAGGATTATGTGTAATGGGTTGGATCTGGATTCTGTCTCCTTCCTCTAGTGTTCTGGTTTCTGCTGGCCTAATCCCCGCTAAGGACATAAAAAGAGCCATTCTAATTCACTTCAAATCAATTTTCCATTCCTCAATAAGATTTCAGGATGTCTGCTATGAACCCATCAACCCTTCAGCAAAGACTGTGGAAACTTAAATATTTCAGCACATGTGCCGATGTTTTGTAGTTTTTCATCAAAATGGTGAGGTGGCTCAATGAGGGTTCTTTAAACTGCAGAGAGTTTCTGCTTTAGCTGAAGCATTTCTCCAGACAAGGAAAAAAATGTATTATTATAAAATTATTATAAATGCAGGTGCACACAATGGACAGGCTGCCAAAAAATGTGAGAGTGGATCTACCATCTAGCCCTCCCAAGGCTCTTTCATTTGATCTGCATCTTCTGTCAGACAATGCAATCGCTGGGTTAATCATTATTCCCAGAGCAGACGTTTTTTAGAGCCTTCCTTCCCCTGTGACTTGCAGCCAGAGCGATAAAAACCACCATTAAAACTCTGCCTCACGCAGGGCTTTGGACTATAACTAGAGTAGCATTCGCTACAAAGAAAACCATAAAAGCAAATATCGTAAGTTAAGCAACAGTTAATTGGACAACAGATCTTACAGCGAGGATCTGATCCAATGGTGGTTTTCATTTCAGAGTGTGGGTGCAGCCCTGTTTGGAGCTGTCACAGGAACAATCCAGTGGAGGAGGGAGGGGGTGACCCTGAGGGAGAGATTTACAGTACGCTCCTAAACGTTACCCGATATCACTATCTTTCTGTGTCTCTCTCTTCTCACCTTCTCCACTTTTGTCCTGTCCAGACAGGCCACAGCAACTGCTGGAGGAGGGGTGTAGAAGGAAAGAAAGAAGCATGCATTCGATTTGCAGTTCAAGTCCACCCTCTTCCAACACCCTGTTTGTGCTTTAATGTGAAAGGCTTCTTCCTTGATGAAGCATTGATGAAGCTCAACTACCCAAACTCCTTGAAAGCACATTACACAGATTTTTTTTCTGATATGGGGGAAATTTCATACACTCAAAAATGTGACTTCTGTGTGATTACTTCAAGTAATAAAAGGAAACTGCTCCTGGACATCATCACATAGGCCCAGTTCCACTCCTAAGCAAGGATCGTTTCTACTACAAATGCAGTTTGATGAGTTTGCAGCCCAGCTTGTCACTAATTTTTATACCTCAAATATCTCAAATATCAGCATATTTAAAATAAAAACGAGCGCTAACATGCTAATCATTAGCCATCTCGAATTGGGATTAGCATGCTAACAACGGCTAATCAGCACTAAAAAGACAGTAAATTGTAGGATGGTGAAACTGTAAACCCTTTCATGCATTTTTATTCCTTACTAATTGTTAATTAATAAATTAATAAAGCATATACTTAGCTTGCCTTGTGTCCGGCTATACTCTTAAAGACACTTATGTTCCAAGGAGTAACCTCCTGAGATTAAAAATGAAGTCAATGCAACAATGGCGAAAACTGCAGTTCCTCTAGGTGCCTCGTGGCATCTAGAGACAGATAGCTGGAGACCCAACGGTTGAGTAGCCATTCCTGTTAATGCTGCGTTGGTCACATAATACGCTGCTGCAATTTCATCACACAACCACATCCATACGGATACATCAGCACTAAAAAACGTAAGCAAAGACACTGCCAGTTTAGTTGGTGCACTCGCAACGTAACAGGAGTCCCATGTACCACTGTGAGAGGCCGCTGACATTTGACCTTATATGGGGATTGGATAAAAGTAACCAGATCATCAAAATGATTACGTTTACTGTGACACATTCGTCATAAATTGATCCATTTGGTGCCAATAATCAAACAAAAGGAATGTGAATGTTATGGTGTTACAACAAGAAAATTGAGTCACAGAAATCCTGAAGATTTACTGAGAACGACGAATCTATTGAATAGTTACTGGAATATTTGAGTTTGTTTGATCTGAAACACAAAAGTGGTCCGGTCTGTGTTTTCAGCCCTGCAGAGTCAGCAGCGTTAAGCACTCAAACCTATAATCAAACATTTCGGTCTTTCCCTCCTTCATGATCGCCTGTGTACACAAAAAGCACTAGGAGCCATATCGTTATCTTTTTAATTATCTTCTTTAGTTAACCTTTAAAAGCAGATCAAATAAGGGCTGGACTAGCAAGGGGCACTGTGTAACTGCCGCAGAGTGAGCTCGCCGAGAGCAGGACAGGCTTTGGGCTGACAAAGCTCCTGTAAACAAAGATAAGAGACCTTGGGAGGTGTGTTAAACTAGTAAACATGTACCACGGTGGAATCTAAAGCGCAGAGTGGGACAAACCATAACAGTGGTAGCTGTGACCACCTGAAACAACAGCAGCTGGATCAGCAGCTTCCATCTTTCTTTTAAGTGAGGACGCCTTTTCTGCTTCATATGAGAAAAGAAAAACAACAAATCCAAGCAGGAGTCACACTCTCGGCTGTCCAGCAAGTCAAAACAAATTTTGTGGCACAACCTGCAGTAATTAGACACACCCTTTTTAAAAAAAAAAATTTAAAAAAATTCATGGGGCAAGACGCCAATGGACTGACAACTCCATAATCTGGGAGGAAACCTCAAACTGTTGGCGCAGAATGGCGCTTTACAGATGTTTGTGGGCAAACATGATATTCTATTAGTATTTGTGACAAAAAGATTGAACCTACCCTCCACCATCAGCATGGGCTCCTTAGCTCCTCCGTGGGCCAACATCTCCCGTCGGTACCGCTCACCCATTTCCCTAAGAAAGAAACCAAGATGGAAGACAGGCAGGGAAGAGAAAGAGATACGGTTACAGACGCCTGTATTCACCTGTCAACCCCTCCATCACTGCTGCTGCCACTGGGAGCCCAGGGCCAAGTCTGCTAAGTTGTCTGTAAACAACAGACAGGTGATAAAAACAACAGAGCTCTGACAACTGCAGGTGTTACCGAGACGAGGTAAAGGAGGCCAGGGGGACAGACAGACAGACAGAAAGGGAAACAAAAAGAAGTGAAACTGCTGCAGGGCTCAATGCGATGCTGATACGATTAACGGTTGATTTTCCACAACAGAACCTTATTGCTTTGCTTGTCCGGGGCAAATGCTTTAGATAGAGGAGGATCTGGTAATGTGGATGCTGCTGTGTGTCCGTGAATCACAGCAGATGCCACATTCACATTAAAGCCAGGGCTTTGATACAGATGATATGAACTATGTTTCTGCAACTCTTCACCACCTGTACTTCAGTTTCAGGGTAATGTAGTCATTGTTAGGAGGACTCCTCATTCCAGCCAATTTAGTATTTATTGCCCTTATAAATAATGAACCATGTGTCCAGTTAAATATCTGCCTCCCTACAAAAATAATTCCTCTATTCGGTTCTCTCAAATAAAAACATCTTTAACTCAGCGAAAGCTCTGATGGTTTTATAAGACATATATACATATACACACACACACATATGTATGTATGTATGTATGTATGTATGTATGTATGTATGTATGTATGTATGTATGTATATAAAATTTAACAGTATGTTAAGCTTCGGTCTCACCTGTTTAAAGGATCCTCTATGAAGCATTGTTTCCACACCATCGAGGCCACCGCACGTGACATGAGGTAGGAGTAGTACTTGGCCCCGTACCCAATCAGGTGGCTGAATCTCAGCTGCCATGCCTTAAGAAGAAAATGAACATTGAACAAAAAAAAAATAAACAACTGTATCACTTTAAAGACAGCGAAGCCAATCCTGCCAATCCTGACAAAGCTAACGCTAGGCTAAACCCACACGGCTGCAACTTTCCTAACAGCATCTGTCGCGTGTCACCGTATCCAAGGTGACACGCGACTGTTGCGCCGGACAGATTACTTTAAAAATGCAACTTTAAAATCTGCTAATGAGTAAAAACAGCAGATTTTTTTGTAGCTATTCACACTCTATCAATTTTAAAAATGAAAAAAATCATTCGTAATCAAAAACTAAATCATGAAGACTGGGCACCTTACACCAAAACAAATAAAAATGGGTAAAATAAAAAGGATAGAGTGAGGTTACCCTACGGCCTGGCAGCGTGCACATCTCACAAGTGCTCTTTAAATGACCATAACTCCTCCGTCGCCATTAGTGCCAAAATAAGAGACAAAATGTCAACTGTTTTGGTAAGAAGAGAAGACGAGCTTTACGCAGATATTCGGTATGTCATGGTAGAACAAAGCATCTACAAAGTACTGCTGTCTATCGCCGACAGAAAAATCATCTGTTTGTCTCGTTTAGGGAGACATTTTAAAGGGTTCCTGTATAAACACTGAGGTGATAAAAGGCCAAACACCAAACAGTTTGATGTCTTTAAAACAGTCATATTTGAAATAACCAAGGTGTAATCGAGCAATCTTGGACAACCTAGCTATAATCTAACTTTACATCTTTTCGTGTCTGCACTCAGTTCAACTCATATTTCTAATCTCATTACTTCACCCTTTAATATCCAGCCCTTCATGTTGACACAACCTGCTCTGAAACATCCAGACAGTCAGACACATAAACACCTGCCAAAGTACTTCAGAGGCGTTTGTGGTAACGCCTGCTTCAGTCAGTGACTCAGGACCAGATTTTGCAATGACTACACCCTGACTACAGACCGACGAGGTGAAAACAACACGTCAGTAGATATTAACAGAAAGCAGACTCATAAATACGCCAAACATTCTCAATCTTTTGAGCTGCCTACGTCGTCTTCACTGATGATATTAAACTGGTGAAATGAATACAAGTTTCCTTGAACAAACATCTTTGACAAACATTAAATCACATCCTGTCAGGTCCTTTTATAAAACGGACAAAACATGGAAATTCCTAACAGCTAGAAAGCCCCGTTCGCTCCTTTTCTCCCATGTTGTTGCCTGAAGGGGAGCTTCTCCATATCTATAAAGACGAGCTCCTTTATGATCTCTGAAAACGGCGACACTGGGAAATTCAGCTGGCAAACATTCAAACATTCAGCCTGCTAGAAAAGGCAGCAGCTGCTGTTGTTAACAAAACATAACAGACTGCAGACGCCTCCTTGCACATCCACATGGGGGGGGAAGCAGACTTCATACACGTTAAAGATTTGAACTCAAATTAAATGGTAAAATGGTAAATGGCCTGTATTTATATAGCGCTTTACTAGTCCCTAAGGACCCCAAAGCGCTTTACATATCCAGTCATCCACCCAAATTAAAGTGAAATAATCATGAAACTGAGGGATGTGCTTGCAGACTGGTGCCCAAGAAGCTTCCAAAGGATCGTCTGACATCAAGGTACATGTTCTCCAGCAAAAAGCCAAATAACGCATTAGTGTGGATAAAAAAAATCTTAAATTCTTTATGCTGGGAAACATCTATTAAACTCACGTTTGTGAGAAGATATTTAAAAACCTACTGATGCTATACATCACCCTTAACATAAAAAGGTTCATCTTTTTTTCAGAAATTTGAATAATAAAGGGATATGAATGTAAAAAAATAAGACAAAGAGCACTGTAGGTTGTAAGCTCTAAAACAACTGCTTTTTGAGAGGAGCTGTGTCTGCTAAACTAAGCGCGGTTGCTCAACAGCATGAAAAACACTCCCGTGTTGACTTGACAAGACTCCTCAGGGCTGTAGTGACTTTAATAAGAGTCGATAGCACTCCTGAGAGGAGTCACGGCTCAGGAAAGTGTGGGTTAGAGAAGCAGGAACACAAATACAGGAGCTCGGATCAGCTCTTTCAAGTGCTATGAAATAGAAAATGTAGGCCGCGCTAACAAATGCGATAACACATCCAGAAAATTACAAAAAGCCTGCTTTAATTTGTTTTAATTCGGAGGCTCTTTGATTCCTCTGTGCTTCCTGACTGCTGATGTTCTGCTACTGAAAAACTGTTTGGTAATATGTCGCAGTCTCTGACAGGATGCTTTAAGTACTCATCACAAAGTGCCTTGATTATCAGGCTTCCAAGCTTCTCTTTGTTTTCAATCCCTTCGTCTCACATCAAATGATTATCGTCAGCTTTTCTGAGGGAGTGCGAGCGGGTCACATGTCAGCAAGATATCCTTTTCATCCTCACATACAAAAGGAAACTGAGTAAGCCCTTGCTTTTTACTCTGCTCCTCTTCAGTGTCAGTTAAAAGACATTTTTAGGTCTTTCCAAACTCGACTTGTGAGAAGAACGTGAGCAGTCGCATACACATCGACTCATCCTCTGGGGAAATAAAAGGGACAGCATTGCAAGTGTTAAAGGCACGGATTAGCAGTTAGAGAAATGTCAACAAAAGCGAGCAGGACACCTCGCTTTCTGCCTCTTATTCCCAAATATTATCTTCAGCTCAAGAGTGAGCATGTGGTCTGTGTTACTCGCAGCTGATCCTCTCACTCTGTACACAGCGGGAACTGATAGCCCTCCTCTATAAACTATACACATGTCAGCATCACCCTAATGTTTATAATCTGTGGCTCTCCGTAACCCATTAGCCACTCCAAACTTCTGTTTACTGCGGAAACTTTTTCCTGAGCTGCGTTTCCATGAAGGCAGTCAGACAGGGATGGATTCAGAGGGTAAACCACACAAAAAAGAACATTTTAAGGATCTAAACAAATCTGTTTTCACTTGCTCCGATCCAATCGTGATCTAATACTCGACGTTTAAGTACTGCAATCACCCTCAGTTCAAATGAGGAAAGCGATCTCGCTTGTGGTTGTGGCTGTGCACACGGAGGCAAAGTGCCTGTTAGAGCTTCCCGTATGGCTTGAAAGCTTGAAGAGAAATGACTGCGACAGTGGGAAACTATATAACATAAACCGCAATCTCCGGAGAGGGAGCTACAAAGCGAGCCACGTACAGAGGAGTGGGAGGACTCCTGTGAGGAGAAACGCTGGCTGGGACACGGTCGTCCGGGCAGAATATACAGCAGTCCTGTAATCTTTATTCCTGATGGCAACCCCACATAATTACAGCCCTGAGTAAATGCTGTATGAAGGCCATTTCTGGCTAAATTATGACTGTTTTTGATTCCCTTCTGTCTCCTGGCCTCATCCTCCTCTGCCCACAGCTGCTAAAGTGGGGGAATAAAGCACTTTTTTCATTAAAGAGGAGGGAGGAAGGGGCTCAAATATTTCCCCCTGGGAGGGTTCATTTAAAGTATCCCCCTGCTTTGTTATTTTAGCAGCCCTTCAAAAAACAGCTTTAATCCTTTAAACACTGCTGTGCCTGGGTGAGAGATAAAAAACCAGTGAGAGAAAGAGGAAGGACAGCGAATAAGAAAGGAGAAGTGAGTAGAAAGTTAAAGACTAAAAGGTTTCTGTGATCTCATTAAATGGGTATCAAAAGAAGAGCACAGAACCCTAAATTATCAACAACTTCCAAGCTTGTATTTTATCCTGTAGTCATGACGTCAGAGACCATAAGTCACGGGGGGAGAAAGGGAAAAAAAAGGTGGTCAGGCTGTACCGTGTTGGGCGCATAAGGCAAGCCGTAGAATTTCTGCTGCATGTCCTTCAGGATTTCTGTGGTAGAGCGGTTCTGTGGTTCGCTGTGGTAGATCTGATCCAAGACTGCATAGAAAATCTACACAGCAAGAAAAAAAAAAGCAAAAACAATCACCAACGTGAAAACTCTTAAACTGCAGAAATAGAGTTAAATGGTGACTAATGTCACACCATTGGACATGAATGCCCATTAAACTTTTAACATGTTTTGTGGTTGTCTTGTTTGAATCAGTTTTAGCTTTGTAAAGAAAAACAGATAAGCAAGGAGCACAAAAACAAGAGCTTTCCTAATAAATAAAAAAAAAAAAAAAAAAAGGGATAAAGGCTAAAACAGAATGGGAACCAATCAAAAAGATAAAAACAAAACCAAACCTTTCATAGCCACCAGATGCTGTTTATGAGCAGAGAAGGACTGTTCTTTATCACATCAGCTCCTCAGGGTTTTTTTTATGTTTTTTTATGACTTTTGCACCACGGGTGTTAGTATGAGATTTTCAGTTGTTGTTTTTTTTCTTAGGGGTGGGCGTAACACTAAAGTAGTGCCACACAAGCATCATAAATTAGCTGACACGTGTTATGGATGGTTCCTGCTGTTGCGTGCTCTGTGACAACGTACATGCAAAGACATTAATCTTACCTGCAACTGGGTGTCTGCAGCTCCACACACCTTTTTGGACTCACACAAGCGAGCCACCATACTCTCGGGTAGCGGCTAAAGAGACGATAAAACTGATTAAAGCTACAAATGAACAGAATTTTCATCTGAAGCCTTCATCCTGCAAATTTTAATGGCAATGCCATGACCGTAATATTTCATCAGAACATATTTCTGTACTTTATCGATTCAAATCTGTCCTCAGTTTAAATCGTTTTGAGTGTTTAAGGTTTACCTTTCCAGTTTCATAGTGCCGTGCAAACTGGCTGATGACTCGGTAGTCGGTGGCAAAGTATTCCATGAGGATGGAGGGGACTTCAGCAAAATCAGTTGCACATCTGGTTCCTAGAGAAGGGATGAGAGACTTTAAAACAAAGCAGGATATAGGTGACTTTATTCTTGGCTGCTTAAGTGCTTTGGCTTTTATGCTTAGAGTGTTAAAAACGAAAAAGTGAGCCAGAATGAGAAACCAAAGTCTTTACAGCCCCAACCAAAAGTCAGAATCAATACAAGTCCTTGTGATCTTGTGACACTCAGCAATATCAATAAGTAAGCAAAAGCACATAGGGCAGGAATAGATGTGTAGAACAGAGGTGAAAAAGAGCAACTGTCATGAGATTTACACAACACAAACTTAACCAACATGTCTAAACATTGTGCCCAGTAAAGAAACAACCTCCAGTGCAGTTAATAGATACTGTTGTCAGGCTCAAATAAAGGCTTTGGGATCTTAAATTACTACTGAAGGTATCTGCAAACCAAACCATATCAAATGACAGCGTTAGCAGCCAGCTATCATCTGCCCTCTCCTCGGGGCTTACTTTCCTTGTTCAATTCACCACAGTGTAATGTATAACCCCTTCCTACAGCTCTGTATCAATCTATGTAATTCTACCTTGTGACATTTGGAAATGCAAAGCCATAATGTTCCAATATTATTACTTCTCTAAATCCTCAAGCAAACCAGGGTCCACTGAAGAGCCCTACTCATTGTAAGGGTCACTCCGCACCTGTCACGTGCTGGTAGCGAGTGCGTCCCAGCATTGAGTGCATAGCGTGGCCCATCTCGTGGAAAAGGTTCTCCATCATGCCGGGAGTGAGCAAGGTGGGGGCGCCCTTGGTAGGGTGAGGCAGACTCAGCATCAGCACCACGACTGGCAACTGGTACTGACCAGTTTCCTGGCACTGGCGCCCACCGCGGATGGTGAAGTGACAGTCCTGGGAGGAAAATGAGGAGTGAGGCTAAAGTGCTACTATAGAAAATAATACTGATATATACTAATGACGTTACCAAAACATAATTAAATACAAACTCAGAAAATGTTGGGACACTTTTAAAAATGTGAAAAAACAAACAGAATGTAGAGATTTGCAAATCTCATGAACAAATTTTACTCACAATAGAAATAAAATTTTTACACAGAGAAAATGTTTAATTTTAAGAGCATCCAGTATTGAATTTCAGCCTTCTGCACAAAGAATTCTCTGAATGTTTTGATATTATGTCGATTAAGAGACATTGATGTTGAACATTATTCTGAAGTTCTCCCATAATTTGTAGACAGTTTTTTGCAGATTGGTGAACCTCTGCTCATCTTTACTTCTGTGAAACTCTGACCTGTTGTCAATTAACCTAACTGGTTGCAAAATGTTCCCCCAGCTGTTTCCCTTTAGTAGCATTTAGTTTTCCATCCTTTCGCTGCCCCAGTCCCAACTTTACTTGAAATGTTGCTTTTTTTCATGAATTAGTCTAAGTTTAAACATCTATGTTAAAATATGGTTTCGATGTTCGAGTGTGAATAAAATGTGGCTTTTCTGTTTTTAATCCACATTTTACAAAACTCGTTTGGGAATGGTTAACCACATTTCAAAGAAGGAAGAGATACTTTAAAATCTCGAGTACGTCGATGAGTGTGTGCTCATACCTGATGAGGTTTATCTTGCCGGTGGAAAAAGTCACAGTAGATGTATCCCAGTAATCCCTCCGTCTCATGGACCACAGCCTGGAGAAATGCACGCACAGTGATGTAATTACCCAATAACTGCACACAGACAGCATCTGAAACTTTGATCTTTAAAAATGGTCCGTGGATTAGCGCTTGGCACAGACTATTCCACACAAGCGAACCTTTTTTCCTCACTAATAATGAGTTACCAGTTTGCGGACATCCTCGCTCCAGACCTCTCCAGCTCTGGGTTGTTCAGACATGAGGGAGACGCCGTACAGCTGAGAGAAGAGATTGTTCAAACCCTCCATACAGGAACCAAGAGACAAGTAGGGACTGTACAGACTGGGCTCTATGTTGTACCTGCCGTGACAAATCAGAACATATCAATGAAAGAAGGAGATGTGACCTTCAGCACCGTGATCCAACAAAGTACATAAAAACAACAAATAGGAATCATGTGCATCTTCTAAAACAGGAAGATCAGCAGATCTAGAGTGGTCAAATAGCCCAAAAGGCCCTTTTTTTTATTACTGAACCAGAAGTTGAAGCCCAGATGAAAAAAGAACGGTAACGCTTGCCCGCTTTGAACCAGGACATATTTCTGTATACGTTTAGCTGCAGGTTGCTCACTTGACTAGCTAAGAAAAAAAGAAAACGGATCCTGACTATCACTCATATGTGAGCTCAGCTGGCAGGGCAAAGCCACCACAGTGCCAGGGCTCAGGTTTGGCCACCCATGCTTAAAATGGCTCCTTTCATTCATGCTGCTTATAAGGCATCAAAGATAAAGACCACCGAGCCAAAACGGTTGTTTAGCTAGAACACCACATCCATGTATTATCAGTGATGAATAACAGGCCACTGCTGAACACAGCTACTAGCTGTGTTTACCACACACAAGCTCTAGTCCCTGTTTCAGCAGGGTCTGAACACACACCGGTTCGAGCTGGTACTGCTGGAAAAGCACCGATAAAAAGAAAATGAGTGACTGAGAGAAACAAAAAAGCCTGTGATTGTGACGAAAGAGCCTCAGTGGGAGGAATTAACATAATGTGAGCATGTAAGAGTGTACTTGTATGACCGTCTTTGTGAGGACCAACTTAAATTTGGGATCTTGGCTGTTCCTTTCCTCGCCGTCATACACCGAAAAGGGCTTTTCTTTTTTTAAATGCCACATCAATTTTTAGGCAGCATGGTGGCTCCCTGTCATTGCGTGGTTTCTCTCCGGGTACTCCAGCTTCCTCCCTCAGTCCAAAGACATGCGCTTAGTGCCGTTAGGTTAACCTGTCATTCTAAGTTGTCCATAGGTGTGAACGTGAGTGCGAATGGTTGTCTGTCTCTCTGTGTTAGCCTTGGGTCAGGCGGGCAACCTATCCATGGTGTGCCCTGCCTCTCGCCCTATGGTAACTGGGATAGCCTCTAACCCCACCCCATGACCCTGACAAGGATAAACGGAAGAGGATTGATGGACCAGTCCCAGAGGACTGGCAGCATGAGGAAGGAGAGCACAGACCCCACTCCTCCTCAGAAAATCTGTAAAGACACATCAAGTCCAAGTTTCAAGAAAACTTAGTAGCTGCTTAAGTTCAAAGAACACCTGACAGATCACTAATGTCTGCAATAAAGAGTTACCTAATGCCTCCCCAGACTCAACATATAATTAGCCTTTGCTCTGTAAAGTGCAGCTCATTAACCCTTTAAAGCCTGAAATGTGAAATTATTTTTATTTCACATTTATGATTTCATTGAACCATCTTAAAAATGTGTTTCCATAGACGACTTTTAATTTGTATATCTGGCTTCTTTTTTTTTTTTTTAATTGTATAAAAATGTATTTATTTAGTGTTTAAAACACTAAATGTTAAGGAAAGTGAAAAGAAAAACTAATAATAGTGAAACTTATGGCTCCTTGAATTTGCTGAATGCCAAAGACGACCACAGTTTATTTAAGTTCCACGTCATGGGTGACATCCAGGACGGTTTGCCAGCACATGCTTTCTATCACGCATCGACGCCTGTTTTTTTAATACAATTTTTAATACAATTCCAAGTCTTTATTTTTAGTCCAACTTCATTTGTTTTCATTTAGTTACATCTGCCTTGCTGATACTGGGTACTGCATTGAGATCTGATGACTGTGGGGGTCCCTTGAGTACAGTAAAGTTATCGCCATGTTCAACTTTAGCGTTTTTGAGAGCAGACCATCTGACACCAACAATGTTGTTAAATCCTCCTTCTTTCCCACTCTGATGCTCATCATGACCGTGTCTACATGCCTGATTGCAGTGAGTAGCTGCCATGTGATTGGCTGATTAGATCATCAAGTCATAAGAAGCCATTGGGTTACAAAAAAAAGAAAAAAAAAGGAGGTCGATTAGACTGAAAATCAGACCTGAAGTTTACTCCCATGCGTCTCTCCTAACACCTTTTGTAAAAAGCGACACTTGATGAAGAAGTGGGACGTGATAAGAGCTGCCGCTGTGAAGCAATATGGAATTACAAACATGTGAATGACTATCAAGTGACAGCAAGCTGAAAAATATGTTTCATAAAAGCTAAATCTCACCTTTCAGCACGCAAGACACCGCTGAGGTATGGATGATCCCAGGGCATGAGCTCCTGTCAGAAAACACAGAACTCATCGTAACTCTAAATCAGAATCAACTTACAGGAGTTAAAATATAATATTGTGTAATCAGTATTAATTGCTTTAAGGCATAACAGCATAGAGAGAAATGTGTAACAGTGAGTGTAATGTTGTGTAGTTGGCAAAAATATTCTTGCACATTAAAAAAATAAAAATCACGCACAGAATGTCGAGGGCTGAGTTTCTTCTTCATGTCTCTCATCATCTTAAAGTCTTTTGCTGTTCTGAAAGAGAAGCACCAAACAAGTTATTAGCGTGATGACTCGAGGCGTTCATTCCTGCTTTTTACCCACCTATCTCTACTCAGGGTCAACGGGGGCCAGAGCCAATCCCAGCATGCATTTGGCTGAAGGCAGGGAAACACCCTGGACAGGCTGCCAGGCTAACAGGCTCACATTCATACCTGTGGGTAATTTAGAGTTTCCCAGTCCACCTGAATTGCATATTTTTGGACTGTTTGAAGAAATCTAAGCACACAGAGAATCCATCCCACACAAAAAGAGGAACACAAAGGTTTTCTAAAAATGCATCATTGTGCAAATGATCAAACTCATATTCGCATGTATGACAAAACTAATTAAAGGGTAACTCGTTTCAGTAATTGTGGATCTTTGGGAAACATCTTAAATAGCCTAATAACTCATGGTTAACCTCGAGGGGAAGCACCGATTTAATGAAGCCTTTACACCAAAGGCAACAAAAACATAAATCAGCTCGTGCTGATGATTCAACCTGCCAAACTGAAATAGCTGATCAGTGGATTTTTATTATGAAAAACATGGAAAGCTGTACCTGTCTGACAGCTTGTCTGTTAACAGCTGAAGAAAGCTCATCACCATCTCTGCAAAGAGGGATAAGAACAAAAATGCAGCGTGTAAACCTCCCGAGAATAGTTCTCAAAGGCACAAAATATTGACAGTGCTGAATAATGAAAATGTCCCGACTGTGAGAAAAACCCCAGAGAGGTGTAGTAACCTGGGGTTTTGGCCATTGTCCCCTTTAGGGCTCTGTGTCCGAAGGACTCGTAGCCCACCAGTGTGGCCAGTTTGTATCTGCATTTCAGCAGCTCTTCCAAACACCCCATCAGCTCTGCGTTGGGATAGAGATAAATCCTGTAGGCGATTTCTCGCACCTACACAAGTGGAAGAGGAAGAAGGAAAATTCATGACAAAATCTAGAATTGTTAAAATAGCATAACAACTAGGCTGCTGATCTTTGCAGGGTCAGAGGTAGATGGCTAGATAAAACACTAACTTTCAAGCAGAAGATGTTAAAATTTATTCATTTTTTTTCTTTTCTTTTTCTCTTTCATCTCAAGCTTAAAGAAAATAGTTTAGCATGCTTAAATTCTACAATGGTACAACACAACTGTCAGAAAGTCATTTTAAGATTACTCAAAGTTTGCAGATCTAATTTTTTAAAACTATTTCATACTGCTATCCACTATAAAATTAGATTAAATATGATAAAAACAAACAAACAAAAAAACAACAACAGCTGCTTGACTAAAGCTTTGAGCTCTCACAGGTTTAGTGTTTCTCATAACCAGCACCCAAATCCTATGTTGTGCGCTGAGACGTGGCAGAGGCGCCACCTTCTGGGCAGAAGAGAGAAACGTTTGCTGAGCCACAGTAAATGCCTACCAAGTCATTGGGGGAATCTGCATGCAGTCCCCCGATTTGAATGAAGCTTCCTTCTGTTGCAAAGTTCAGATGTAGGTGCTCGGGAAGCGCAGACCTGGCGATCCTGTTCGGCATGTGGGAGCCGACCAGGAACTCGTTGTTTAGATCCAGCAACTTCACATGAAGAGCAACCGCCTCTTTCCTCTGCAGGGTGAAAAAGCACCAAGCACAATCACCGTTATGTTGCCTTCAGGTATTGTTTCCTACATCGCGTGTTTAACTCCATTAATAAAAACGCACCAGTGTGTCATCTAGATGAATTCCACTGATTTCAAAGTCGAACATGAACAGGTCTGCCACTCGCCTGCAGAGGCAAACATGTACAAAAGCCACAACAGGCCAAAATAAACAATCAGATAATCTCATAATGAGATGAAGGATAAATCAGGTCAGATACAAAACCAGGTAAGATTACCTTGTATCAGGATCCAGCTGAGCCTCGATGTCCGGGTTGTCCAGCAAATTCTTCAGGCTCTTGCATAACTCAACATTAGTGTTCAGTCTGAAACATAAAAACCATCAACATCTGTCACAGGCACAAACTGAAGCATAAATGACCCGTATCGCACCGTTGGAGACAGCGTATAAAAACATGTTCTTGGTGTTGTGCAGCTATGAACGACATAGGTCGCTTCTTACTTCTCCACGACTGTGCCGATCTCGATACAGGTCTTCTCAGCAGCCTCGCGGAAAGCTGGATCGGGGTGAGCTACTTTTATAAAGTCTGCCTGTTCACAGGGAGAATGATTATTGTTGACAAGATTGTCAAGAAAACAAGCAATCTCTGCTCATACTGAATTTTAGGAGGTTGAGATTAAAACAATGGTCTTTTGTTGGACTTTGCATTTTCAGTGGGAGAAATGTTTTGTCACTCATTCAAGTGACTTCTTTAGTCTTCACATAAAAGGTCCACAGCCAGAAGCATAGATACACTGGGTTCCCCACTTTCACCCACCGTGGCTAATCTGTATATAGAGGAAATGGAAAACAGGGCTCTCTTATCCTACCCTGGAATGCCACAGAGTCAGGTACAGGTATGTGGATGACACCTCGGTGAAAATCAAATCTCAGGACATAACACAATTCACTGATCACATTAACGCGGTGGACCAACACATCAAATTCAACAAGAAGGATATGAAAAAGATTTCCATCAGTAATGAGGAACATTTAAAAGTTGATGTGTTGATCGTAAACCAACACATATGGATCAATATTTAAGGTTTGACTGGAGCACAAACAGAGCGAACACCATCCCCACAGACACAGCAGCCAGGGACACAACTGCTGCTTAAGCAAAAACCACTTCTGATCCCTTGTGTCAAGAGTACTGGAGCAGCTGAGACGCGCCGTCTCAAAATATCACGACTCTTTGGCTTTCAAAACACACAAAAAGCTACGCCTAAGATTGGTCCACCCCAAGGATCAGGTCCCCTGGCACAAACAGAGCAACACAGTGTACGCTTGCCGTGACTTTGGGGAAACCAAACAACCTCTGGCTAAGCGTCAGGCTAGGACTCCGCAGTCTATTTACACATACAGGCCAGTGGCCACTCTTTCAATGATGAGGATGTACACATTTACGTGAAAAGAAAAAGACCACGGGTACATCTTTTCACCATCCTACAATGCTGTGATTGCAGCCATTCCGCAAACTCTCTATGAATGGTACTCATCATGCTCATGTAATCACAAACATGAAAGCGACCTCACAGCCCATTGTTAGTCAGTAGGGCTGGTCTTGGCTATGTGGGGAATAATATGACCTTATTTACACTTTTGCTACAAAGGTTTAGCACACTTTTGTGTGTTGAACTCACCAGATCGGCCACTTTACACAGTTCATCTGAGAGCTGGTCAAAGCACTGGACTGTCTGAACTCCAGGAGAAGAAGAACAGGCTTTCTCCACCAGACGCTCCGTGTTCTTCAGAGCTGTCTCTGTGGCCACCTGAAAGCCTGCAGGACAGCTCAGCTCTGGCACTCCAAACAAACCCTGCAACCACACACAAACGCACAGTTATCACCACCAACTAAAGCAAGACTTACCTACATAGTGTAAATGTTATTCTGCCAGTTTTGTAAGTTTTTTTTTATTATGATCATTTTTAAAGTACACACCACATTTTTCTGTAACAGGTCCAGTTTCCTGTGAGGTCTGGCATTGAAAGCAGCTCCAACGGGAGACCATGTAGTGAGATTTCTCCGTACATACGTCAACAGGCTCCTGTGCTTTACCAAGTAAAACATCCTCCTGCACGCTGACATGTTGTACAAACCTGTCTGTTGATTCTGAGGCTAAGAGTGCTGACAGTGATTGGCAGAGGACATGCTCGATTTTAGTTTGTACGTCAGCCTAGCTGCAAAAGCCGGAAATGTAAACAAAGCTAGGTCAGTTTATTTTAGACCTTTCTTTTTCAGGATAATTAAAACGGACTTTCTTTGACGTATAAAGCTTACCTGTTCCATTGAAGTGCTCACATGTTAGCTCACTGGAAAATGAAAGCGAATCTCCATAACTGTTGCTACTTGTATTTTCGCTAAAAAACAAAACAAAAAAAACCAAAACATCGGGCTTCCGGTACCATTATTAAAAAAATAAAAACGACACACTCTTTGTTTTTATAAGTTCAAATTAACTGCATTTAAACAAAATGTCGTTATCTAAAATTTCGTTATCTGAAATTTCATTTCATTTTTGGCGAAAGTGCGATGAGCTACCGAAAATTAGTTCGCGATGTCGTCATACTCACGCGACTGCGCAGTACGATTGAGAATTGAGGGGTGTCACAGGGGGTTTTGAGTCTCTTCAAAATAAAATAAAAACAAAAGATTTGTTTTTTTTTATTTATTATTCCATCTTTTTTCACCCACTCACCCATATTCTTATAAACAATACAAATAAGGCAGCACGGTTGCGTGGCGGTTAGGAGGGTATGTCTTGGCTCACAGGTCTAGAGTTTAAATCTTACTCATTTTTTTAAAAGTTTTTCTGTGAATTAACAAAATCTTTTTTTATATATTTACAGGACAGTCCATTCATTGGGCTGCTAGAATTTTTTCTGTTATTTTTACACATTTATTTCTTACTATTTAAGTCCAAAGAGTCGTGCTGAGAGATTTCTTTCATTTACTGAAGCAGCATTTATGTACTGTTGTACTGTCATACTGTTGAAACTGGACTTTCTTTTATTACGATATCTCAGGGATTAAATGTGTGGTTAAACTTCTCCACGCTGACAGAAAGTGAACTTTCATTGGTCCACTCTATGTGAGGTCACAGTGGCCATCAGTGTAAAATGAGTTTGACATCCCTGATATACGCACTTTTCACTAGCAGCATGACACAAAAACATAATTGTCTTGTGAAAAATGTCAAAGATAACACAGTTTGACAGCCATAAAAATAGTATTTCTACACCAATATTGTGATTCCCCAAGAGCAGTTAGCTGAGAACTTGGCGTATCTCAGCATGGTATGTATTGTGTAAAGACTGAAGTAGAGGATAAGCAGAGAGAAAAGGCTGAGGGAAGCCAAATTACCAAGAACTGGACTGAAAATTAGTGGCAGCAGGATTTTGTGGAGTAATAAATCTAAAATTTAAATTTGGGGAGGAAGTCTGTCAAGGTTTGGGGTTGCATTTCAGCCAGTGGTGCTGGAAATCTTCGGGCTTATGAACGTTGACATGCATGATTCATGCTCCCGAACACGCAGCCAACGATGTGAAAGCAAACCTACCATTGGCCTCCCAGAGTCCAGATACCAAATTTACTGAAGCAGTGTGGGATCATCAAAACGAAAGGCAGCCAACATCCAAAGAGCAGCTTTAAATGTTCTTTAAACAGCCTGAACTACTCCTAGAAGTTCATCTGTTTGCACAGGAAGTGCAAAGAGATGGAGCGTCTTAATGAAATCAACGGGTAAGACCCAGTCCAAGACAGATTACACCTTGAAATGATGCCTTTATTAAGAGGAAGAATAAGTCATTCATTGTACTCCATGAACAAATTGCATTAATAGTCTTCCTGTGAAATCTGTTTATTAAAGGTGTAGTACGAAAAAACATTAAGCAAAATGTCATAAAGCGACTGTATTCAGAAACCTCCCCATAAACAAAAACAAAATCATGACTGGCAAAAAAAATGTTTTAAGTCAACTCCGAAAAAAAAAAAGACTTTAATACTGAAAGAAGGTAACACAGAACAACAATAAAAAGTCTTCCCAATATGAGAAATCACATTAATTTGCATTAAGTACTTTTGGTTACTTGTACTTGGCAAAAAAAAAAGAAGAAAAAAGTACCAAATTGTGACATATGGCAAGACAATGCAGTTAATGTGTATAAAAAGAAAAAAGAAAAAAAGGAAATAGCTCAAATTTAAATAAACTCTTTGCCACTGAACGATCACCAAGAAGTTCAGGCAATTTCTTAATCACATATTTACACCTATTCACTAGAATACAACACAAACCTAATAGAAACAAAAAAAGAAGAAATGTAAGGGGAAAAGAAGTTCATTTGGCTCATATCAACTCACAATACAGTCAAGCATTAAGTATATGGATTTACAAAGGAGTGCTGTAGTCAAAAAGTCTAAACTTGGATTAGTTTTTGTCCCAGTAAATGTGCTTGGACATCTGCCAACCTGGAATTGCTTCTTGTCCTTACCTTAGCTCAAAAGAAACAAAATAAACCAAAAAAACAAAAACAAAAAACTGCATGTCTGAGACTACAGTAAACTTAGTTGACCCCTGAGTTTCTAATGCAAAACTAGTGTATGAAATACCTCATTACAGTGTATCTTAGTGCAAGCCAGCAGTATGCTTGATTAAACAGAGGTATATTAGATTAGCACCCAAGCTGACAAGATTCCCCAGAATAGCCTCTGCCAAACCTTTTGCTGGCAAAAATCACCACACGCAGTATGGGAAGTGATGTTTTGCTCTTCATCCTTGTGAAAACCAGCAGTTCAAATGCTTGAGTTTGTATTACATCTATAAACATGTTTTTTGTTGTTTTTTTAAATTTTCCTTTAATCTTTTTTCATAGAAAATATAAATATCCCTGAATGAAAGATTCACAGCATTTTTCTCTCGAGGACTCCAGTGCTACTACCGTAAGGTGGCCAATCAAGTGTCTTAAGCTCTCCAGTTAACGTCCGGCTTCGTCTTCCCTCTAAAGCCTGTAACCTCCAGCAGCTATGTCCTTCATTCGCTGTCGTTGTACTTAACCGTCCGTTTCCCACGGTTTCGGGTGTTCACCCGCGTCTTCCTCCGCGGTTTGCTGTACGACTCGTCGCTGTCCTTCTCTTCCGAGGCGGACCTTTGGCGGCGCTGCCTAAGCTGGCGACTGGCAGTCCTTTCGCCGATCCCCGACCGTGTGCGGCATCTCTTTGGACTGCTGTGGGACCCTGAGCTGGCAAAAGAGTTTTCAGAGGCTGAAGACAACTGCTCGCTTTCTGAGTCCGAGCTGTGTTTGCTGCTGCTGTAGCTTTCTTTTCGTTTGTGTTTGGGCTGCCTCGCGCTTTCCTTTCCCCTTGTCGAACGGCCAAGATGTTCCTCGTCCTCCTCTTCCTTCTCCTCTTCCTCCTCACTAGAATCAGAGTGGGAAGAGGTGTCCTGCTCATTGCCGTTACCACGCTTGGCGTCCTTTTTGGCGCACTTTGAGGGGCCTGACTTGCTGTTTTTGTTGCTCTTGGATACTGGCTCTTTCTCTCTGTCCTCATCCGAGTCATCAGAGTCTGAGGTGTAAATACATTTTCTCTTGGAAGACACACAATTCCTGGTTTCACTCGGGGAAGTCCTGTTAGACACTCTTGTGTTATAACCGTCTTCTCTAGATTCTCTCGCTGTTCTGTTGCCAGTTCTCTGCCTGCCCGGCTTCGCAGAAGCAGAGTCTTCCTCAGAGAATGAGTTGTCACTGATGTATTTCTTTTTCGGCAGGGCTCGGAGGCTCAGCCGCCTTTTCGGCGCATTTTCCGAATTATCCGACTCCTGGTCCGAGGAGCCAGTAGAGCGTTTCCTCCTTGACTTCCTCTTGGGTTTGTACTCTTGCTCCGAGCTCTGCGAAGCCGAGGAGTCGCCGCGAGGCCGTTTGCATATGCTCCTGTTCCTCGTCAGCCTTTTCGTCCTCGTTTCAAAGTCGGACTCATCGCTGGAGCGTTTGCTTTCCGCATCCTGCTCGTCACCTTTTTTCAGCCTTTTCTTGCGTGGGCTGGATCTCTTTGGAGAATCACAGAGTTCATCTGATTCCGCACCATCCAGTTTATGAGCTGAGGCAGATTTTTGTTTGTCTTGGCTTTTTGACGGAGAAACTTTGCTTTTTTTCTTCGGGTCTTTGTGAACTGCTTCCTCCACATTTCTTCCATTTTGGTGTGGCCGTTTGTCCTCTTCGTCTGAGCTTACGGGAGGTTTGTGTCGTGTGCTGAGGGGGCGGATGTCTTTCGTCTCCTCTTCCTCCTCGCTTGTACTCCTACTTTTTCTCACTGGGGCAGCTGCCGTGCTCCTTGACGGTTTCTGAGACCGAGGTGGCTGCTGTTCCTCCTCCTCCGCTTCTCCAGAGCTCTCTCCGGAAGTTTCCTCCTGCTCAGAGTTGCTCTTAGGCGTGTGATGTTTTGCACTGTGTCCATTCACACGGGACAAAGTACCTGTCAGGAAGGAATAAAACATCGAGCTGTTTAGGGCAACTTCCACGGCAGCATTAGCACAGTCTAAAAATGCGACTGATGAGGACATTTCTCACCATTTTTCTTAATCTTGGCAGCTTGTTTGGAGTTCTTTGTGTTTCCATTCTGCTTACTCTGGGAGAACGATGAGGTATCGCTGTCATTGCCATCCTCCTCATCCTTAAACTCACTTCCTGATTCCTTTGTATTTTGGGAAGCTAAAAGATGAAGGAAGAGAACATAACTGAGTAAAAATCTTTGTCTGAATAATATTCACAGACTTTTAAAGAGTAATTAATACCTGCTGCTGACTCTTCGTCTGATTCTGAGCTGCTCTTGAGCACCGCCGTGCGTTTGCTGACCCGGACAGTGTGGCGAAGGCGGCTACTGCTCCTCCTCGGCTTCTCCTCCTCCTCCTGGTAGTCTTCATCAGACGCTTCAAGGAGCTTCATCTTATTCACAGCTGCCCGAGCAGTCTTTCTTTTTAGCGACCCGCGAACTGTCACTTCCTCCCTGTCGGAGCCTTGAGACGTGGCCCTGTCAGAGTCGCAGCGGGGACGCGTCTCCCTGCGAGACGACCTGCTGCTGTGACCGTTCATCTCCGCTCTGCACTCTGAAAACAAGCCGTTCACAAAGGTCTGTGAGCACACTTGGCGCTGGGTTTTTGTATCTCACGGGGTCGGAGACTGAAGGCAGTGAACTTGTATTACCTGCACGTTTTCTGTCCCCAGCAGCGCTGTTTCTGGTCCGCCGTGTACTCCTGCTGGGATAGCGACGATCTGAAGTGGACGACGCCTCTCCATCCTCTCCCTCTTCACCCTCACTGTCAAATTCCTCCTCCTCTTCATCATCTTCTTCCTCTTCTTCACTGTCGCTCTCAGCAACTAGCAACAATATATCCAAGGATATTTTATTCAATTACATTTTGTTTATGTAGCATCTAATCACAACAACAGTCGCCCCAAGGGGCACAATTGTAATGTAATTTTCAATAAACAAATAAAATATAAGAGTGAAACATTTATGGATAAATACTTCAGTCCTAACCTTTTTTCCTCTGCTTCGCACGGTTCCTTCTTGTTACTCTTGCTTTATGTCTACGTTGATGATTCTCCTCCTCCGAGTCACTCACCTCGCTCTCACTGTCAGACTCTGAGATTTAAACAAATAAATAAGAATTTAATTAGTTTATTATAGTAGTAGTAGTAACAGTGCATTTAAAATTAAAGAAACGGGCACTAGACTAGGCCCAGTTTTATATTGCATCAATGCACAATACTGGTCTCAAGGTGCATCGATGACCAACACTTAGGGGTGGAAGTGAGTCATGCTAGCATGGCGTGTTGAGGACCATCACAAAGTATAGTTTTATCCTGCAGTGGATGGTGTACAGATCACAAAAACTAAACACTATCAAAGCCCGACCCATCCTGCAGCAACAGCAGCAAAGGCAACGATGCCATCTCTTATGCTACAACAGCCCTCATATCAAAATGTGTGGAAAACAATAGTTTTTCATTAACGTAAATCAAATGTTTCTATGGGGTCTAATTAACGTCCCCGGCAGTTTCAGTAAAAAGGACTAGATGTTACAGTCCCGTATCAGCGACTGTAACATCTAGTGGTCATAAAATTCCCCGCCCCCCCCCCCCCCCCCCTTTTATCCCACAAACATCAAAATTCTTTTTAAAAAAAATTATTTTATATTTAATTTACTCCTTTAATTAAGCAAACACCAAGAATATGATGAATAAACACATTTTATCAAAGCCCTAAAATAAGAGATGGGGTTTTATTTTATTTTTAAAATGCCAAGGGATCAAAATGATCCTCTTTGAGGTCTTAAAACCAGAAGAAACTCTTTGGGGAAAAATAGAAAAAAATCCAAAAATGTTAAATCCAAATATCATCATCATGGCTCAAAATCCATTGTGATGGTAACAAATGACCTCTGGGGTGCTCTGATGTCTGTACCTGATGTTGATGAAGCACCTTTAGAGCCAGAGTCGTCCTCTGAGGAGCTGTGACCTGAGCTGCTGCTTCGACTCCTCCTGGCTCTCTCAGGAACAGACACTTTGGCTGAGGTAGTTTTGGTCACTGACACGGACTCCACTTTTTCCTGAGTTTTGACTGCAGCCTTCTTTTGACTGGGGGGAAAAAAAAAGGGGGAAAGAAACTCTTCAACTCAGACCGATAACGTGCAAATGAAAAGTGAAACGTCTCAGGCGAGCTGCAGCACTCAGACCTGGTGTCGGGGTGGTCCTGCTGTTGCTGCAGTATCTTCTTGCGAAACCTCTGACTGCGGCGGAGCCTATTGCTGCTTTTGACAGCGGTTTTGTACTCTGATATGATTGTTCTGATTCGCTCCTCAAAGAAGGCAGAGAGCCGTAAGGTCATGCTGTAAATCTGAAAACAGAGCAAAAGAAGATTGAGCGGGCGAGCCAAAATGTAAAATCGCTAATAAGCTCAGAGAATGTGAACATCCCCTCCCTACCTTGGAGCGTTTGTTGGGTGTGTAAGCTTTAGCATTGGCAAATATTAAGCGTGTGTCTTTGCACAGCTCTGTGGGGTTTTCATAGCGATCTTCCTCCAGGGTCCTTTTCACCGTGCCAAAGTCCATGGGTGTGTCAATGATGTCGTGGTAGTCCTGGGCAAGCACAAAACAAAGGGACTTCAACGCACAACTGAAAACAGCATCTGCTCATAGCGTGGCCTGTAGTGTGCCGTGATAACATACTGGATAGTTCTGAGGATCCACAGGTTGCCTGAACGGCTCCGAGTCCTCACACTCCAATATGTAGTTGAGCAGACTCTTGCACTGTTCCTTCCAGGCATCTCTGTCTGGCAGCACTTCTACAGAGCGCTGCAAATATCAGGGAGAAACAACTCAATGACATGAGGCACAACCTAACAAATCCCCCTTTTTGTTAGTTTTTATTAAAATGAATGTAAAGAGTGTTTCATCATCCCCTTGTCAGTTTTTTTTTGTTTTTTGTAATCTTGAAATGTCAAACAGTTTTTACAGGTATGCCGATCACCCATCCAATGCATCTACCTGTCGCAGTCTGTGTCCAGCAGATGTTCCTGGCGCTTCGGTGTCTTCTTCCTGTAGTCAGCAATCACATTTGAATTATTTGACTGTGACCTTTAATCAGACAACTGCAATGACAATTACATTTTCACACAACGGGATCATAGATTCACAGCGACGTTCACCACGATCACAGGAATGGAAGCGACTACAGCTCAAATAACCACTAGTGATAAACTTTCAGTTGCGCGACTGAAGAGACTACCAATGAGAGTGAAGGATACTGCTGATATGACCTGTTAGGTAAATGCATTACAGGATCCCCTAGGCAACCAGATCCTGAAATTTCCACAAGCGAACAGCTGGCAGATGTGCTACAAGCGAGTTGCTTCCAGCATGTTTGTTGTTTTAGATTCCTTTTCATTGGGGAAGCCTTCGAAATTCCCTTTAATGACAACCTCAAACTTCCAGCCAGAGTCACGAGGAACACTGTTTAGGATTAGACACGTTACACAGGGATCACATACTCTGATAGCTGCCAGACACCTTGTGCCTCAAGGCGTTTTTCACATCTACAGTTTGTTTACGCTGGTCTGAATCAGCTGATGAGTTCATGAATCACACTTCCTCCTGTGATTTAATTTCTTTTCATACAGTTAAAACTCCAAGTGAATCAAACTGCATCACTACAAACCACAAGAGATGACTGAGTCTGCTTATTGGCCAGATACATCTAGGGTGGGAGTAATAAATGGAAATACAGAGAGAAGGTGCTGCACTCCTATGTGTCAGGCAAAACTGTCCCCTGCACATCTGCTACTCTGCTTTATCTTAGGATGCAAAGCTTATGGGAAGCCATTTATTTCCAGTATACACCAGTTAGTAGGGTCAAACTGAGACTCCATCACAACCTCACAATAAATCACCTGATCTGGAGGTCTGGAACTGCATCAAGATCACCTCCTACAGAGGGTCTCGGTATGTTTTGGTGTGCACAACAGTGTTTATTCATACAGTGTATCTGTATGAATAAATCGCACTAAAACAGAGTGGGCTGGCTGTGGCTCAGGAGGTAGAGCGGGTTCTCTAAATACTCTGGTCTGCATGTCAAAATATCTTTAGCAAAAATACCAAATCCTAGTTTTTTGGAGTGTGCAAATGTTAAAATAGGTTCATAGGTACAGAAAAAAAAGCATTATTGGATAAATGAGACTTGTAGCAAGAAGTGCTTCGAGTGCTCATATTATAAAAACACTAAGTACAGTTTTACTTGAAATTAAACTCAGGGTGCGAGTTCTGGCGTTTTAATTGCAAAGGACAGTCATACCAACTTTTGGTTGAATTTTTAAAAGATTCTTTTGAATTTCTTTTAAAAATTATTTACTTTTAACAAACTTTTTTGCAGCAGTACATGAAAAAAAGAAAAACAAACCCACCAACTACAAAGACTAGTTGTTAAATGGTTCAGACTTACCTCATCGTCATCATCCATTTCTTCCACTTCATTGTAGATCTCCATGATATCTGTGCAGCTTGGATTACTGAGAAAGTGAGAAAATGTGTCAGCAAGAAATACAATTAGAAATTCTGCGCTTACAGTTCGTGCATCATCACAAGGTCTACGAACAAACAAACAAGTCCAGAAACACATACTTGACAAATTTCTGGAGGACGTTGGTGATGATTTTTGCAGAGTGGGCAATCTTGCTCCTTGGCTCATTGAAAGTGCGGGCGTTATGTGCAATATACCTGGCATCCCAAATTAATGCTGAGAGGCGTCTGTGGATTACCAAAGCGGAGCAAATGAAACGCAACATTACACACCACTTCTCACTTCTTTGCATTTCATGAACATGTTTTAAGGACAAATCTGGGCCAAAAGTTGAGGAGAAGATTGGTAGAAACTGACCTGTAGAATCTGTTAATGAGCCGCAGTCTGATGGTGCCCAGATCTGTGGGATAGGCGATCACGGTGCAGTAGCTGGGATACTGGACCAAGTCCACGGGACCAGAGAACGGAGCTGCAATCTCTGTGGCACAAACACGGAAAGAACGAGTGTAAGGATCAGGCAGATGTGAGCAAATGACAACGACGACAACATGTCAGTAAACATGAAGGAGAGAATACGTGGGTGAAATCAAACAAACTGGAAGACAAAGAACATCCATTTATGCATACACACCGACAGTGATGAGCTGATCGATGCTAGCGATGAGTCGTTCACACTCCTCATCCCTACTCCTCTCACCCCACTCGCCTGGCAGAGGCTTGTACATCAGCTCCCTCATCTCCTCTGCGGTCACAGGTATACCACCTCCCTCTGTGTCCGGCTGTGGGGCTGCACAACAAAGACAAACCCTTTCAATACACCCTGACACCTATTAACCAAACTCTGCGAAATGTACTCCATTACTAAACCACAGTAAGCTAGTAAACAGCCTTTAGTACCATCATCCTGAATAGGTTCCACATCCCAAGGACTGAGTTTCTCAGTTTCACCATTATCCCACCTGGTAGAAACACAAGAAGGCTGTTAGCAACCAACCAAACAATGCTGGACAAAGCCCGGCTGAACCACTGAATACTATAGGAAGATTTATATAGATTTATTTATGCCTCATCACCTCTAATGCTGTCTCAATCAACCCCAGTATAGTCCCTTAGAAATTTCACATCACTCACTGCTGTCTGGCAGCATCTACAATATCCAGCTTTTGATAGTTAAAATATCTGAAGAATTTTACTTTGTCCCCACAAAGTGTGTGTTTCTTACTTGACTTTGAAGCACTGGAAGAGACTGTCTGGGTACTGCGGCTGGTAGGGCTCCTGGCAGATGATGGTCCCAAACCACCAGGCATCATCTATCACCGAGCGAAACCTGTCGTCTGTGACAAGGAGAATACGATCAAACTCAGGTGTTTGAGCGAGAGAAAAAAAGAAAGAAGCCTGGCACCCATCTGTGAGGGTGACCGCACGGATGAATCATTGGAAACAGCATGTATGTGAACAACAACACCTTTCCCCCTCTCACATCACCAAAATAGCAATGCAGGGAAAGAAAGAAAAACATCAACCAGCAATATCAAACTGGAATAAATCTTCTCAAACTTCTTAGTCTGTCTATATATCCCTGCAGAACGCATTAAACAGATCAGCAGAGGACATTTCTAACAGGCAGTTTTGGCTTTGCTTACTTGGTTGCCAGTTTCTTCGAAGCGCCTCATCATAACACTGCCTCAGCACCAAGAAATCAATCACATCTGGCATGTCGTGATATCTGCAGGGACACAAGAAAGAGGAAAAACTGTCACTTTGACAAGAAGGTACAAAAATCCCTTCAAGACTTGGTGGTGAAGCTGATGCTGGAAACACTAACAAATACTACAGTAAGAAAAGCCTTTCCAAAAAAGACCAGGATCATCAAAATTATGTGGACAGTATTTTTACATTTCACACATTTTCTTTTCCTTCATGATGTGTCAAATTCAAATACTGACCCAACGAGCGGGTGGTAATGTGATTAAGAAGAGCACGGACACTTGATGTGCTTTATCGTAGAGAGGAATGTCACCAATGGACAGAGCTGCTTACTTGATAGAAAATGACTTGTCTGTGATTTTGCCGGTGCCGTGGTCAATGAGCGTCAGCTTCAGGCAGCAAAGTGTTGGCGGGCAAACTTCATATTTGATTCCAGTGATCTTCACAAACTCTTGGTCCTACAAAAACACACAGCAGGATTCCTACTTAATCTGCAGTTACATATTACCACTGAAAATAGTAACTGACACATGCAGACTGGAGAACTTAAGCAGGAATTAGCATTTTATGTATTCCTCCGAACTCATCATCAACTGGGAAATTTTTATGATCTTTATTTTGTTTGTTCCTCGTCTTACCCGGAGCTCCATTCTCTTCCAGGGCTGCTTTTCTAAATTGATGTCGTACAGCTCACTCCGACTTACAGCTTCAACGTAGGCCTCGTGTCCCTGCCGAAAGTAGATCACCTGAAAGACAAATCGTGCAGATGGTTAGAGGGAATGTTTGTACATAGGTGTATAAACCCTGTACAGCCTGAATATGAAATAACTGCTAAATAAAGAAATTAGAAAGAAAACTTAAATTAAATCGATTTGGATAGATGACTTCATTTGTAGCATTTTTGCTACATCCAGCATTTTGTGCAAGTGTTACATGTGTCTCATGCAATCATGTTTTCAGGGGGTGCAACTTTGCCACTTGTTAAGGTGAACCTTACCAACGTTAAAGTTAAAGCAGTGCATGACACTGTCTCTGGAAAGTGCCTGTATGCGTTTGGTGATGCAGGAAATGTATACTTGCTTTATACTTAATTCCAAGTATGGAATAAAGCTGGAAAGTCTCTTTTACACTGCTTTTTACATTAGAAATAAGCAGCAGTACTGAGAGCACAATCTGCAATGAAATAATTAACTAAATCAAAATGCTTATTTAACCGTTCTCGGGCCATAAATGACCAAAATAACAATTTTCTGTAGCATTAATCTTGTCTTATTTGCAACAGTGTTGCATTTTATTGTTATATTTTAGACTAGATTCTAGATTTTAAGCACCATTGTATTATCATCATCTGATGACGTTCCCGATCGGAGCAGAGAGTCATGTGACATGTGCAACATCCTTTATATGAGAGTGTACACAAAAAAAAAGAAAAACAAGAAGAGAATGATGACGGCCGTATCAGGGTAGGGTTTAAGGTTTTGTGGAGCCAGCTTACACAAAGCCTGGCTGGGTTGAACCTCCCTCAGTCTACCCCTCTGGGTTGACATGAGCATCATTTCTTGATTTTACAACTATGACTACAAGTATAAGGCTGCCAACTAAAACCACAAGAAGTAAATGTACTTGTCCTTTTAATTTAAGGAAAAAAAAAACCCCAAAAGACAAAAAACCTTGAAGGATTTAGCTCTGCCAGACCAAATCGCGATCTTGTACTTTTAGGCTAGAAGACCTATTTATGGTGTTCAGCCAAAACCCAAGACTACATTTAATTTAGCCACTATACATTTCATGCCCCAAACAGTCTTCATTTCCTTCCACACCGTGTGCTTACTATTAAATATTGCTGCAATAAAATGAAGTATACTTACTAAGTACAAGTATTGGTTTGTTGATAAAAAAAAGTTTAAAAATAAACTTGACTGGTTGTTTTGTGGTGATGAAGGCATTTGACCTTATCCAGGGTTAAAGCTTAAACAAATTTATTGCAGAATTGTTCAAATAAACAGCACTAAGCAGAAATGTCGGCTACTGCAATCTCATAAATGAGAGAGTATGATTTTTCTTTTCCAATTAGGCATTAGGCTGATGACCCTCTTACCTCATCACCCATTTGGGGAACAAAAGGAGACTTCCTGGGAATGACATCAGTGATCCACGGCGATGGTCTGAACTCATTGGACACTTCCCTGTTAATGGATGGTCTGGGCTTTGGACGCTGATTGAAGCACCAACATGTAAAACATTAAACAAGTTAATATGAGATATTTTCAAATATTTCACACTCGTCATTCTGTCTAAGCAGTTATTAATCAGATTCACAAAGAGAAAAAGATAAATGAGGATTAAGGAACCTTACCCGAGGAAACTTGTTCTTTGCCTTCTTTGCCTTCTCTTTGCCTTTCTTTTTAGGTCTTTCCTCCTCATCACTTTGCTGCTTTTCCTCCTCTTCCTCGTTCTCTTCCTCCTCCTCTTCAGAGCTGCTGAGTCTGCGCCTTACTCGTTTCCGTGATGACAGTGGAGTTGAGGGCTGCAGATTTATACCAGCGTCTGCCGTCCAGTCAGAGTATTCGCTGGATGTATGGCTGTCCAATCAAAAGCAGGTGTGATTACCACAAAAAGCTACACACTTAATTACACAAATATTGCTACTGTAGATATTTTTTTGATACAGGAAATGTTTGGTTACCAGGGAAAGCCTGTTTCTCTGAAAAGTGACTGATGGGGAAAATAATGCCCGTTGACCCTGATCTATAAAGTATATTCACCTTGAGCTGTCAGTTTTCCACTCTTCCTCATCATTGGAGGAATCCAGGTCACTACCATCCAGCTCATTGTCCTGGAGAGATGAAAAAAACAAAAAACAATTACACACAATTAAGGGGGGGGGGGGGGACGACTTGTAAAGAGCGCTTTCATCAAGAGGAGAGTGCATCACCTCTGAGTGCATCTCCGAACTTGCCGTCTCCTCTCCCTCTTCACACGATTCGTCGATGTATTCCAATGCATCTCCACGGCTGTGCGCTCGCTTCGCGGTGGAAGGCTCATCGTCTGAATCATCCTGGGGGGACAGATGGGAATGATTCAGCATCGGTGAAAATAAAGCTGTACTAAAATAGATATGAAAAAACCAAACAACAACTTTCATCACTTAGTTAACCGTTTCAAAAGGACACTCAATATATAGCGTGCCTTTTGTTCTTCGATCCTTTAGCACTTTTTTTTTTTTTTTTTTTTTTTTAACTGCAGCATTCCCTTGCAAATTGGTAAAATTTTACTAAATGCTGTGAAAATTTAAAACCATCTTCACTGGGCGGAAAAACAGGAAACCTACTCGACAGCTGCTGTACATAATGCGCCTCTTCTTTACATTGTACTGAACCACCTCCTCGTCTCCTCTGGCTACTCGAACGTCCTCCTGGTCCCTGAAAAATATAATTCACGTCAAAATAAGCACCCAGAAAAATGCTAGAAAACCTCACTGATGACCATGTTTAGACATGACTTTCTGTTCATGTCATTCCCAGTGCTTCCCACGAGGAACTGGCCCTTCGTTAGCAGACAAACAATCTATATATTTCAGACCAAAGGACTGAGTAAACCTGTTAGGTTTTCTGAATCGACAGACCTGATTAACACAAAAATGTATTTTTTTCATTATTGACCCAAATTAATTACACATTGGAATCTACTGAATAAATCTGCATAGCCAGAACATTATGAACATCTTTATCCAGCATGAAGCAAAACAGATACGATCCACTCAGGATCTCTGAAGGTGCCCTGTGGTGTCTTGTAAGGAGGCCGTGGCACCAAATCTTTTTAAGCCCAGTAAGCTGCAAGCCCCATCATGCTGTCCCCGTTTATACAGTTGATTAGCAAAAAAATACTGCTGGGATTGAAAAACCTAAAGGAATTGCCATTTCTGAGATGCTCGTTATCTGCCCTTACCTTTCCCTGGTTTACCTGTTGTCAAACTATACTAATCTTTAACCTGCCCATCTGACTTACAGCCAACATACCTATTACAAGAAGTGACTCTTCACTCTACATCAAAACATCCCACACGTCGTTGTTATTGGACGATCAACAACATTCACTACATCTGCAATAGATTCCAATCTTTTAAAATTGGTTTCCATTTATTTATAAACTATAAAAATCTTTCCCATAAACAATGACACATCTTGGCACATATTGTACCTGTAGCTGCTGTGTGGAAGTTCGGGTACCACCACCCTGCGTCTCCAGGCCTGCAGGTCTCTCTCAGTGGCCATCTGGCTGCGAGGAGCGTTCTGGTGCATCTGTCGTACGCCCTCCACTTGTCCACTGCGGCGAAGACCCACATTAGGGGGTGACTGCACATCTGCTCGGTCGTTCACGGACACTGAAGTGAAAAATACTCGCTGTCAGCAAATACTTTAAGTCTTTTCTGGATATTCTGAGAAATTCTAAGGTCTACTAAAACCAATCCAGTGCAGCAGTGATGGTGTACTGATACCTCTTCGCGGTGTGCTTGGTGCTGGAGCCAACACAGAGCCTTGGGCCTCGGCTGGCCCTTCGGGTACTGCTCCCGTCTCAGGCTGGTTCTGTCTGTCTTGTTGCTCTTGAAGCTGTCGGATGGCCTCGTCCAGAAGGCTGCTGCGTCTGACTGCAACCTCCTCGGGTTCTGCCGTCTGCTGGCTGATGACCTGCTCTACCACCTCACCATCACCTGAAGATGTGATCATGTCAAACACCATCAAGTTTGATATGTTTAGCTGTAAATACAGTTCAGATGGTCTTAAATCGAGACAATAAAACAGTGAAAATGGGTCTGTGACATTTAAAAGTATATAATCTTCCATTAAGGTAATGGACTAATTGCAGCAGAATTATGGTCTTACTGGTGGCTACATATCCCAGCTGAGGTACCAGGTGCTCTGCAGCAATGTTCTCCCGCCCTGGGACAAGGCGCTGGTACCTAAAAATCAAGGAAAAATGTCGAATTCAAAGACAGGCCAGGGAAAACCATTTTAACTTTGTCATGCTGCTCTCAGGCAATCAGAACCTCTGATTTAACATTCAAACATCTGAACTTTTGGGCAATAAACGAAGACTGTAATGCTGCATAATGAAAACAAGGTGACGTCTACCGTGGGGGGTGAGGGTTTCCATCCACATCCACTAAAAACGGTGGTGGCATAAGATGGGGAGCCTGCTGTGTCTGTTCGTCCAGC
The DNA here is from genome assembly GCF_057381845.1 of Rhamphochromis longiceps. Classification (NCBI taxonomy): domain Eukaryota; kingdom Metazoa; phylum Chordata; class Actinopteri; order Cichliformes; family Cichlidae; genus Rhamphochromis; species Rhamphochromis longiceps. The sequence continues at coordinate 16,915,489 of NC_140570.1, read as the reverse complement.
ACAAAGCCGTTGGCATCCCGGATCAGCGGTCTGTAGTCTGTGTGGAAGAACACCTGATCTGGAAGCTGTGTGGAGACCAGGAGAAGCAGGAAATAAGTAAATGTCTTCACTTTGCTCACAAAACGTAAAATTTCAACCATTTTCTCGATCTCCAAAATGCAACAGTTCTTCTTGCCTTTTCATAGGGCTTGGAACTGCCGAAGCCAAAGATGAGCAGATGGCCATGGGAGTCCGTGCAGGCGAAACGCTGACCATCGGGAGTGAATTTGCAGTCAAAAACAGCTCCGTGACCCTGGCCTTCAATCTGGATGAAAAACCACAAAATAGAAGAAACTTGTCAGAAAATGAGAATTTTTAACAACAGCACAAATCCTTCCCTCACAGTAACTGGGAAAGACTAATGATGTTGTATTTCCTTCTCTCACTTTGCACAAAAAATACCACAAAAAAAAAAAATGTATCCAAATAGAAGAAATCCTGCTTTCAGGGTTAACTTTATGCACACTGCTTTTAATCATAATCATGCTACTGCCCTAATTTAGTGTCCATCAGAATAAAAACATTATAACCACATCTGCCCAGCAGTCATAGATCATTCGTTGTCACATGTGTGAGTAGAGCTGGGCGATATGAGATTTTTTCATATCACAATATGTTTTTTTCATTTCAGGCGATAACGATATCTATCACGATATAAGCCAAATAACTATATTTGTAAGATTTAAATGTGCCGTTGCTCACAAGTAAAATGTGAAATAATCAGCAGCTTGTTTTTATTTAAATATTTATTTCCCATAATAAGTTCAACAGGGTAGATGTACTTAAGGAACATGAGACTTTTTCAGATAAATAAAGGCAAATATTGCAAACTACACAAAAGGCAGCCGCTAAAGCGTTTAAGTTTCAAAATAGAACAAACGAAACAGACTAAATTGTCAATTCCACTTAGAAACAAAATATTAATTGTAAAAATAAATCTTAGTTTGTTTTACAGAATAACAGAGAAAACTGACTAACTTTTGTCAATATCAAATAAACTGAGAACTAAAAGGAAATTCTCAATCTCTCCTTGTTGTATAGCTTAGCTTTTCAAACAGCTTTAACAGTTACTTTAGTCTGACAAAAGCCGAATGACGAATTAGCGCTTCCAGTCAGAGACTGAGGCTACGTCCACACGTACACGGGTATTTTTGAAAACGGAGATTTTCCGTTTTCGTTTTAAAAAATAATCCCGTCCACACGTAAAGGCAGAAATGAAGAAAAACGCTGCTATGAACATGCCAAAGCAGCAGGTGGCGCTAGATTCCTAACCGTGCAGAAATGTTGGCCAATCAGAAGTCTAGAAGCCTCGGTGGGAAAAAGTAAACAAAGCTGGGGCATAGAAGCAGAACCGAGTCGTATGTGTGGACGGACAGTAACTGTGTGTATATGTAAGCATTTAAACACTGCAGAGATTAGAATTAACAGTATTGTAGAAATTCATTTCACCGAAACAATAACGTGGTGCACAGTGTGACGCATGCTCCAGTTTATTGTATTTCCAGACTTGCTTTCGGCACAATTTACAGTGCACGCTACTCTGTTTTTTGTCAGACTTGAAATAGCCGAAATACCTTCAAACTACGGAACTTCTATGGCTCTTCCGTTCGACAATCTCTCCGGCATTGGAACCATCATCTGTTTTCTCTTCGGTCACGCTCGGTTGATTTTTCTAGTCGGCACACTCATTTCCTCCATTACCCGGGCGGTACGGTGGCTGGCTGCTTCCCAAACAAACACACGTGCGGCTTGGCACTTGTGCTGTACGTAACAAGTCACGCGACGTGACGCTGCGGCTGTGATTGGTTCGGCTCTGCGCTACTTAGTTTGGATTGGCTGACCTTTTTTTTATTTTTTTTATTTTTTATTTTAAGAGGACAAGAGCGGCGAGGTCTATCGCGATAGCTTAATTTCTCTATCGAGTAAAAGTTATATCGCGATACATATCGTTATCGTTCTATCGCCCAGCTCTATGTGTGAGTCAGTGCTCTCCCGCTGTTATAGGATGTAAAGGAGGAAAGAATCTAGCTCACTTGCCTCTTACTGTGTGCAGAGATGCACCTTGGCCAAAACAACTACACTGTTCCTTCAGTCCCTCACAATTAAGTGTTATAGCGAATGAATCACACTCTGAGCGCATCATGTTATCGCTCCATCCCGCCGGGGTTAACAACTTTCCGCTGTGCACCATCCTATAAAAGCCAACTTCAGGCAGTGCTGTGTCAGCGTACCATGTTGAAGTAATGCTGTGTGTTTGTGCCTCGCAGCAGGTCCCATATGAACACGTTCCCATCGTGGCCAGCAGACAGGATGATCCTGGGGTCAAAAGGGTGAGGTTCGAGGACAAACACCTCTGCCTCGTGGCCCTGAAAAACAAGCACACTCGAGTTGATCTCTGGTTTAAAATGAGAATCTGTGGCAGTTACATCATAGTCAGTATTAATATGAGCTCTGCAGCAGAACGCAGCACAATTACTTTAAGGATATGTAGCAGCTGTCCTGTGTAGGAGTTCCACACTTTGAGGAGATGGTTGTTAACAGCCGTGATGACTGTATTGTCATGGCGATCCCACGCTACCATGGTGACTTTGGGTTTGAAGTAGCTTTCCTCTTCACTCATTGGCTCAACACTGAGAGAGAAAAATAACAAACGAACATCAAATAACAAATTATTCATAATACTAAAAAAGTAATATGGAAACGAATCTATAAAGTCCCTTTGACACATCTCGTGATGACACTGTAATCACAGAAATCCAGATTTTAATTCTAACACAAAGTACCAGATTATTATCACTAAATTCTTGTGAAAGGCAGGCTTTGGCACATGAGAGGTTTGTAGTCATTTCCAAGACAAAAAGGCTGGATGATAAACAGAATGTTTTTTAAAAGATATTTGAAAAACACATGCAGAGATATTTTTTTTAAAAAAAGAAAAAAAAAAGATGAATATAAATATGCTACTTTCAGCTGCTCCCTTATTCACATGGGGTTGCCACAGCGGGTAGCTCCGCATGTTTGATTTGGCAGACTTTACTCCGGATGCCCTTCCCGGCACAACACCAAAGGGATTTGTGTCTCCTCCCGGAATTAAAGCTGGGGAGCGTTCACTTGTTAAGCAAATGTGTTTGAGATGAATGCAATTACCTGGAAATCATTTGACCGCCCCCCAACCCCCAAATATAACTGAAAATAGCACAAACATCACATTGAGTTTTTAAACTGAAAACAACCGTTATTGACAGAGGCAACAAAAGCCTGGGAAAAAAAGTGTGATGAGTTAATTTTGCAGAATTAAGTAGTGTTATGCCTCACCATTATGTGGGCAAATGGTTTGATTTAAAATTAACACACTGCAGTTTTATGATGAGAAACACTAGAGGATTTATTCAGCTATCGTTAGAAGATTCAGAGAATCCGGAGATCCTGTGTACAGAAGGAACGAGGGAACACTTCTGAGAAATGTCATCAGTGCACACAGGTTTGTTGCTGCATTTGCAAGTGCAAGATAAAAACCAAACACGCAAAGCAGAGCTCTGACCCCAGTGCTCATGACACTAAAGGAGAGTACACGGCACAGGAAACTTGCCTGAATTCTGTCTTTATTTACATTTTACACGGCATCGGAACACCTTGGTAAACAGGAGCTGTACATTTTAAATATATGCTCATGTTTTCATATACATATAAATTCTGCATGAGCTACAGAATAGAGACTGAATTTTGGAAGCAGACCTAGTTTAGCACGGAACAATCTGTCCAGAGGAATGCTCTGCTGGCAAACCGAGAACACCATGTATACCTAGAGGTATGAGTCTCATTCAGGTAAGTCCTTGCTTATTTTAATAAAACAATGCCAACCCACATTCTGCATTTACTGGTAATTCAATGCATGCGGCTTTCTTTCTTCTAGTGACTGCTGAAATTAAAAGTTCATTTTAACGCTTTAAAATAAATCCATAAATAGGCGCCTGAAAGTGTTGAAAAGTGGCTTCTTTTAGGCAGACTTTGATTTTACGCAGCTAATTTTTTGCCAGTGCAAGAACTGTGCTTTAAATTATATACATACCGGTATGTACAGCGAAACACAGCCTGAATGTTTGAAAGCCTCCCCAGTTTGACACTGAACATGCGTTAACTGGCAGATAAAAACAAACATAAGATCTGTCCTCCATTTCCACTGGTTACTCTCCAGGAATAACTAGCCTATAGTAAGGAAGTGAAGCTATACACAACCTAAGACAACACAAAGCCTAATCCTGGGGACACAATACAACTGAACCAGACAAACTTATTCATAAAACAACCCTGTAATTACAAAAAAATACATCAATCAGTATTACCCCTCAGCAAACAAGTTCTTTCAGTGGTATGTATAATTATATACATAAAGAAAACCTTTGTTGGCGACTTGCTTTCCAAACAGATGACCGAGCCAATACAAGCCGACAACTGAACAAATAAGTATTTGAGCAAACGGTTTCCTCAGCTGCCGTCAGCACCTGGTTTACTTGGACATGCTCCGACAGCTCCTCCGAGCAGCTTAGGCAGCAAACGCTTCCTTTTCGTTCAGCAAATCGGGCACTTTTTATTCCAAATGAGAATCTAGCTCATTCTGTGCTATTACAGAACCAAAATCAAGAAGGCATCTTCACCAAGATAAGACCCACTTTCGTCCACGCTGGTTCACAAGAGCAAAGACTCACCCTGGAATAGTGGCAGACATGTTCAGCAGGATGCACCTCCACTGCTGCCGCTGGTGGAGCTTCCAGATCCGTGCTGTTCCATCTCGACTTCCACTCACAAACCTGGCACGGGACAGCGACAAACACCAGGCACCATCACTTTACACACCATCCCACTCAGTTAAACGTGTACTCTGAATACTGCAATACTTGATATAATTTTTAAATAATAATAGAATGAGCTTTTATCATACCTTTCACCTGAGTGGCAAAATTGGATGCTATCAACTTTGTCCTAGAAACCAGAGACATGTAAAAGGATCATCAGGATCAAAAGGAGAAGAACAACAAATTCTTACATCAAATTTGCATTTGCAGCTCAAAGTTCTGCCAATAAAACCTTTGTAAGGATAAAGTTTTGCTCTTCAGATGATGCTTACCGTGTGCTCATGGAGCTCTGATATCTTTTCTGGGCTCCCACTTCCCAAGTAATATATTCGGATGACATCATCAGTACTTCCTGTTGCTAAAAACATCCCACCTGGAAAAAAGTTGGTAACGTGAAATGGCGTGTTGCACTTAATTTATTTTATTTAACCTTTATTTATACAGGTAGTCCCATGGAGACTCGATGTCTCATTCACAAGAGACCTGTTCCAGACAACCATTAAAATTACAACAATAAAATAACTAAATAATTCTTTAGTTAGACACATGAAGTAGCACAGAGGTCATTAAAAACTAGCAGCTCTTTATTGATTGCTTTGGCTCTAGACTTTGTTTACAGGATGGTGGAGGAGACAGTGGAGAAATGGCAGGAAAAGGGACTCAACATATAAATGTCTGGTTACCTGGACTGAATGAGGAGCACACGGTCTGAACACCTGGCCTTGGCCGCTCTGTAAATTTGTGCGGTCGATCGCTGGAAGTAGAGAAGAAAACATCACTGATTTCATCCAAAATAGAACACGTGACTGAATTCGGAGCAGACGCTAAAGAAATGATGTTTTCGTTTTTATATTTCATGTCTACCTTTTGCCCTGTCCTTCAACATAAACTGACAGTCAAACTTACATCTAAACCAACCAGCATCTCAACATTTTGGATGACAGACGAGATTACAGCCGGGTCGGATGTCACGCTGCCATTGTTTTGGTCAGATAAGAGACAACAACATACTTGCATATCAGTTAAACAGGCGTTCAAGGTTTAGAATACAACTAAACTTAGCACAAAAACAGAAGGAGATCTGTGTGTGGTGGGTAATATCTTTGTTGTAACAATGCCTCCTCTCATAAATCTTACACCACTGGAAAGCCTGCTTATTCCCCCTTTAATGTTGCATTTGTGGGTTGAGCATCAAGGCCAAACAGCTTATTCTGCTGTTGACTATTGTTTGGTGTTGTTTACTGTATTACATGATTGAAGTCTGAAGAAACAAGATATATTGGAAATTTAACTATTTATTTATTTAACAAACAGGGACCCCTGTAGCATGTGGAAGGTGACAGGTACAACAACCTGGCACCACTTTCTCGTACTAATCACCAACTTGGTCACACACTGCTGTGGGATCTCATTCTTCAACCAGCAATTGTTGCACATCAACCAGTGTGGTTGTGTTGGTCACTCTGGTATGAACAGCACACCCAAAATGATACCAAAAATCTTCAGTGGGATTGAGGTCAGGACTAAGGGCAGGCATTTCCATCCTCTCTACTCAAAAATTCTGTTAGTCTGCAATAAATCCCAATGTGTGGGGCGAGCACCACCTTGGAGGATAGTTTGGTCCTAAAAAGCGCAGATGTGGGATTGCCGCTGCATGCAGAAACTTATCTTATCTGCACCGAGATTGCCTCCAATGATGACAAGCCCCGGTGAGGGAGATGCCGCCCCACATCATCACACTGCCTTCACCAAAAGCTGTTAACCTATCGTTGCTGCAATCAGCAATTGCATTCTCCACATCCTCTCCACACTTTGACCCCACAAACGATCCACCTGCCGCAGGCAGAATCTCAATTCATCGCTGAACACACCATTCCTCCACATGTTCTCTGACATCACCCATTATATGTAAATTGCCCTTCAACTTGGAGATGGTACTAGGTACTCCAAATAATGCTGCATCTTGGTTTGTGGAACACCAGCTTGAAGTTTCCAGATTAGTGAAATGTAGCATGTCTGGAGCAGACACCAACCGACTGCTGTAGCAGGGTCCCTGCTCACAGGTGCTGCCAATCAGACACCTGATTGGCAGCACCTGTGTTACCAGAAGTTCAAAACAAGAATAAGCTGTTTAGCATTGGCAGAAAACATCTGACAAGTTATTCATGAGCGCAACCCACCTACTCAACTCTGCTGTTCAACCCAAAAATGTGGCACCACTTAAAAGGAAATAATCAACGTTCCCAGTGGTATAAGATTTATTGCCAAGAAGCATTGTTAAAAAGAAATAATCAAAGAAACAAATTTTCTTATTTATATGCTTTCTATCTGAGCTTCTTTAAGACAAGGCAGACGCCAGTATAAAGGATGATGTAATGGCAATACACCAGCAGCCAACACTGGGAGTTAAAAACCTTTTAAGCCCAATGTGACTTGTTTTCCAGTTACGCCTTAGGCCCTACTGCTAATTTCCATTAGAATAATAATTTCTAATGGATGAATATTCCCACTCCTATGTACAAGGCGTTGCACAGCTTAGCATTGTTTGTGCCTCGGTGGAAGCGACACACACACAGAAACTAAACTGTTTTGTACTTTAATACATTTATAATAGTTTTATTTTTTTCTTCTTTAGCAGTCTTAGTTTACTGCTCCAGCTGAACTGTGTTCAACAGCATTTCATCAATGGATTACGCATCTGATTTGGGATGAATGCTTTGACAGAATATTTGCCACCAACATTTTGAGGTTAATTGGTGATTCTAAATTACCCATTCACACTCAGATTAACACCCGTCTCTTAGTCCTGAGACAGGCTGGCGACCATCCAGGGTGTGCCCTGCCTCTCGTCTTGTGGCAGTTGTGATATGCTCTATCAAGTGTTCAATAAGCATGTGGTTTGACAACCATTAATATAGTTTCCGTGTTTTTGCAAAGAGCAGCCGCAGAGGCAGAGACCACCCTCACTACTGTCTGACGCACACCCAGTCATTTTGTTCTAGAAACAGGCCTGAAATATTACAGAAACCTCTCGGTTCAGAGTGGAGCTATGAGGGTTACTCCTGGGAGGCTTTCAAGGGGTACCGAGTTAACATACAGCACTCACCTAAAGTTTATGCTGTTGGCATCCCACTGCCAGAAGCAGACAGTAGCATCAGTTCCAGTGGACAGCATGTAACGTTTGGAGCCCTTGGCAAACGGTGAAAACTGAAACCACAAGAAAAACCACCCATCAGACCCCACTCCAGCCAGTGAGTCAGTCTATGTAGACCGAAACCTGCATTTCACAGAGAAAGGTGAATATTAACCTTTTCTCCCCCTGTACTGGCCAAGACAAAATCTTGATCTTGAGCCAACGGTTAAGAAGGACGAGGTTAAATTTTATTTTCTGGTGTGCACCAACAATGATTTTCAGACTGACTGGACCAGAAATGCTCTTACTGGCTTCAGGACATCTTTAAGTGAAAGGAAAAACAGGCGACAGAGCACGGAAAATGACTCTAAACAGTAAATACGTTCCCAGTATCACGCAGTACTGTTTCTACACATAGCTATGAGGTGAAGAGGAGCTGAAGTAAAGAGAAGACCAAATGAACCATTATCTTTCACATAAAACCAGAACTTGTACAGTTTCATTTCAGTCAATCAGGGAGTTTCTGTGCCATTAAAAACAGTTGCATGGCAGGTAAACTTAACTCACTGAAATAAAAAATGCTTTTATAGAGAAAGAAGGTGGCAAGAGAACTGTAGAAAAGTAAAGATCATGACCGGTGTTTTACTCAGAACATTTTCTTCATGAATCGGCCAGCACTAATATGTACAACTGTGTGATTTTAGAGTGCCACTACACAACATTCACACATGAGAAAAATCTAAAGAAATTAATGAAATCAGTTTATCATTTACTTTGGAAAAGCATGCACATGCTCATATTTAACTTCAATGAACATTTAAAGCCAGCAGTGCATTTTGCAACACTGAAGATACAGCCATCTTGTTTGAATAAACTTTACTGAACTGTTGATGGACGAAACTAAAATGGATTTTGTGCTTATGTTAAATTCTGGCCATGGAGAAAGGACTGTTTAAATTATTAAGTACTGTGAGAGAAAAACAAAGGATAAAAGAATGGGCTAAACCTACTAGCAACGAATGTTGATGCACAAAATCTGGTGCACTGCCAGAGCGATCCAGGTGCAACTTACGCTCTGCAGTTTCTGTTCCAGGACGTGACTACACAGCCATAAATCGGTCTATTTCTGACAACAATCGTTTAGGTCACAGAGTGTAACAAGAGAATCTCACACCAAACCAAAAGATACAGTCACACCGTGATTCCCTGAGGATTTTGTCTTCAAATAAAGCACTGGATGAACCCACGTTTAAAACAAACAGCATAATATAAAGACTGAAGCTCCTTTACCTGAAGGGAGGTAATGGATCCACTGTGTCCCTGCAGCACAGCTACGGGGGCACAGGTACGAAGGCACCACACACGGATGGTTTTGTCACAGCTTCCTGCAGCAATTAGCGTATTCTCATAGTTAACTGCCAAGTCTGTGATCTCTGCAGAGTGTCCTCGCAGCGTTGAATGAAGCCTTCCATCAAACGAAGACCAAATCTTCACCAAGCAGTCATCTGAGCCCTTAAAAACAAAAACAAGAGCATATGCTTTAGTATACCTGTATGAGAAGAAGAATCTGGGGTACACAGTTAAGGTGGGCACAAGCAACTTAACACTCTAATATTAACAATGCATGTACAGTGGGTGCAATCTGAGTGCTCTTTCATGCAGAAAAACGCTGATTATTATTCTTACAAAGTAGGTGTTTAATTCTGAGAAGAGTGACAAGCTCCAACTTACTGTAAAGATCCTGAGACCAGTGCGATCAAATGCAATACAGTACACTGCAGACAGATGCCCCAGGATCCGCCTATGTAGACGCATGTGCTCATAGTTGCTGACAGGACAGATGGAGCTGAAGCGTTGCGCTCCGGTCAGCTCTCTCCCTCGATGCACCTTCACTGTTGGCAGCATGCAATCAGAAAAATAGTAGTAAACAGAGTTGTAAATAAACTACAAATACAGTAAGGCAGAAGCAGAGGGTGATGAACACAAAGGAAAATATAAGCCTTTAGATACATCACCAAATAAAAGTCAGGTTTCAGTTTGTCTCACCAGCTTTCACCTTTCCTTTTTTACATTTTTTATTTCAGTTTCATAGGCTTTATTTACACAAACACAGCTTGAAATTAAACTCCATTTCCCAATTCAAAACTGATTCGTAAACAAGAACAAAATCACTTCCTTTCTTAAATCTGCTCCATCTGGTTTTTATATGTTGCTAGGGGAAACAAACTATGAGAAACAAGAAGTTCTCCATAAGGGTTTTTTTTTTCCTTCTTTTTCGCTTTAAGGTCTTAGAGCTTTAAAAATTTAAGGACAGATTTTAGATGACAATTTATACAAATGTAACTTGGTAAAGAGTTACTTCACTAGTATTTTTGATGTGTGTGTTGTTTGTCCTGAGGAAGGAATGGGATTTACAAGGTTGTTTATGACAGCATAAAAGAAATAGATGGCCCAGCTCCAGGATCAAACAGGAATAATCAGAAATGCACCGAATTGCATGAGTAAAATGATAATTCCACTTAAACGTTTAAAAATGGCGACTTGTGATTAACAGCTCGTTACATCATGGCAAACAATGTGGTGGGGTGTAAGCCTGTCAAGCAAAAGAAAATTAAATGCTGTATTTAGGGCTGCAGCAATCAATTATTTTTAGTAATTAAGTAATCATCAATTAATCGAGTAATCAGATAAGAAATACTTTAGTCTTATTAATGGGCAATAATAAGGTCTTTCAAAATAAACTGCTCATTGTAATTTCTAAAAATGAAACCAATTATTTAAAGTTTAACTACACACAACATCCGTCATAAAACAAAAATCTACACCCTGTGATTGTTTTTACGTCCCATATTAAAATGTAATTTTTTAAAGAAAACATTCTTTAATTGAAAAATATAAATACTCTCAAGTACTCTCTTTCAGAGTTTTATCTCCTGGATGAGGTAGATTTGTTGTGTTTTCATGTTTATGAGTTTTTGTGCATGTTTCTGCGTGTGAAGTCAAGCGAAGAGTGGGTTTGTGCCTGTAAGCCTTTAAAGAAGAATGTGGTGGCTGCAACGAAGACAAGCGAGCATGTCAGCATTCTGAAGTTTGCACTGTGCTTTGATGGAAAGTTTCTGAGCTGCTCAAAACAGATGTTATGATGGTGTAGATGCATATGGTGTTACTCTATAATAATAATAATAATAATAATAATAATAATAATAATAATAATAATAATAATAATAAAAAAATATTATTATTCAGTGTCCAGAGTTTTAGTGGCCCACGTACATTTTTATTGGCTTGTGAAAAAGCTTGCATTTTTTTAATTTTTAAATTGTAAAGCAATTTATGAACACAATATTTTATATTATTTCACCTTCAATCTGAAAAATGTTACAAAAGCCTTGAAATTAATGTGATCTAGTAAACCTCATGCCCCACTTTAGACTCACCCCTGTTTGCTGCAGGTATCGCTTCAATATAAAATAGGGCAGCTAGCGTCAGCCTTCAACAAGCTGTATAATTTAAATCTAAACACACTATCAGACTAAGTTATCAGCTCATCTGCATGTTTTAATACAATTTCTGGAGGATTATTACAGATTTTTCGCTGTGTAAAACAGTGGCGAATGGAGCAGCTACAGTTTGCTTTTCTTCGAGTCGGGGTTTGTTGTTTAGATGCTTTTAGGAAAGTGTCCTGCTCACTTTTTCCAAGTAACGGAATTAATGTTGATCACAGGAACAGCGCTGCTGTTTTGGATGCTAGAAACACGTTTTCTGTCACTCTACCTGAGCTCAGCGTCTCGGTAACGACTCCACATTAAACTATGTCAGCATCATCATTACTGCTGCTGTTTTCTTACCAGTTTTTTGTTTAAAACTGGGGACTGTGTGGGCTTAATGTTTTCAGACTCTGTATTCATTCACTGCTCCTAAACATATTTCTATTTCATGTCTATTTGTCATCACAAATGCCGGTGGAACTCTTGCATTTCCATGGTGACAATGGTGCACTACAGAGCCAATGTATTAAACAAAGCATTGAAACAAACAATTTGTGTCAAGAACTTTTTATTATCAAATTACTCGAAGAATTGTTGCAGCCCGAGCTGTATTAAACTTACACTGAGCCAGTTATTAATGTGTGCATATCATTGATCCATTTCACTTCACACCAATGAGAAGTATACAGAGGAAGGTCAGGCCTACCTAGCTGTGGAGGTTTCTTGCAGTTCAAAGGCCTCTCTGGTGGTCTGCCCCGGTGAAGGGCTGCATATGATGAAGCTTTAAACCTCTCGCTGTCACAGTCTGAAAATCAACACCAAAAGTTCACAGAACGATTCTGCTGATTGCGAGTAGTAGTACTATTTGACACAGACACTGTCAGTTATGGTGTACATACAGACCAGTATACCATCCAAACCTTTATAATAATGGGATCTAAATATGTTTCTGAGTAACGTCCACCACACACACAAAGTTCTTGAAGACTGCTCACCTTTTGCAGTCCTAAGCATGGACTGCTTTCCAGATCCCAGGAGAGAATGAACACCTGGGACACATGATGGCACCTCTTTATCAAGAAGTGGTCCAATCTGCTTACATATCTGTAGCAAGTGGTTTGGTGCAATATGTCTGTTGGCTGCAACCTATCAGTGCAAGCAAACAAACAAATAACATAAAATAAATCATTGTATGGACATGACAGTGAAAACAGACCACTTATAAAACCATTTAAAAATGAATAGCCAGTAATTCTGATAACCAGTAAATAAAGTAAATGTATGTTAAACAGATGGACAAACAGGGAGAAAGATAGGTTTCTGAACTCCTATTCTCACAGGCGTGGCTTATTTTTATCGACCAATCACAGCGCATCTCGAAAGCGAACTAACGCAGAGACAGCGCATCTCGGTTTCTGATTGGCCAGTGAAGCCGTCTCGACCAAGAGAGAAGCCAAACTACCCACCCTATCTGCGGTACAACAGTCGGGCTAAATAATATCAAACTCAGTGTTTAAATGCCGTTTTTTCTGCACCACACAACACTTCACAGTAAGAAATGTAGCCACTGAGAGCGAGTTTTGACCTTGTGCAAAGCCACAAGTCGACGATTTCCAACAGTAACCCAGCAGGAAAAAAGAACAAAGACCGTAAACAAGAACGGAGCGTGGCCGCACGGTCCCCAGTCACAAGACAATAACAACCGCCGATAGTGCATAACAACATACACGAAGTTAAAGCTTACCACATCTTCATATGTTCTCGGGTGCTCATTTCCAAGCCAGTCCAATCTCCCGGGTAAGAGCTGTCGAAAAGAGAGTTTGGTAAAGCGAAGTCAGAACAGAAAACGCCAGCAGCTCCACATCAAGCTAGTAAAAAAACCGGGTGATGTCAAAGGAGTAACGGGGTATTAAAAGTCGACTGAGTGAAACAAGTTTATGCCCGGACTCAGTCAACACCAACGGGTAGCAGCTAGTTAGCTGTTAAAGGCAAAGACAGCTGGGATACATACCTGATATTCCTCCAGCTCGTTCGCAAGGACCTGCAGAGGATTAAAAAACACACGATTCAGATGAGAATGTCTCCATCAACTCAACTCATTATCAAGTGGCTAGCCAACTATTTTGAAATACAACAGTGTGAGAGTCAAAGCACGCCAGCTCACCTCAGCCGCTCTCCGACATGGACCCGTTGTGAGAAAACGCGATATCAAGTAATAGAGCTCTGAAATGAACGGGGAGAACATTTAACAGCCGGAAAAGCAAATGGGATATCAATTATAACACGAGCGACACCGTTGTAATATTAAGCTTTTCAACTGGCTTTACTTCAACGGCTTACCCGACTCAAGGAGCGAAATGTTCCGATTTTTGGCCATTGAAACGGCCGTGATTTGGAGAGTTGAAACAAATTTTCCGCTAACTTTATGGCTACAGAGAATATGATATATTTATTTAATTTCAGTTACACAGCTCTGGCCCCCTCCACGGTTGCTCCCGCTTTCTATTCAGCCTGTTTGCAGTCGCCATTGGAAGGATGAGGCCTCAGCGATACGGCTTACTTCCGCCAAAGCGGAGTAACACAGGAAAAAGGGGGTGGGGAGGAGCACTCGCTCAACAAAAGACAAAAGTATACGTTCGCGTGTTGGTTAGGTACACGGCAGGTTCGGAGTGCAACGTCAGGTATTGATACGACTCCCCGACCACGTGTCGATAACAAGTCATTTAAGAAAAAAATACACACGATCAATCCATCGCGCGCCCCCTTTTTTTAGCGACCAAGGTCGTGAGTTCTGCACATGACGTCATAGATAATGGTCGCAAAATTGCCTTATCGACCTCCTGATAAATGCGTTTTACCGGTTTTCCGAAATTATCAGTGATGAGCCCTAATAATATTGCCATCCTCGGCTCTAGTACGCTGTATAAATATATATAGAAATCTGTATTTCATGCTTTTTATCTAAAGTGCAGGGTATTTTTTATTGGTGGGTTATTATGAAATATACTTGCACTTATATTCTTTGTGAATTGTATAAAATTGACAGCTTTTACCAAAGAATTTGCCATTTGATTGCACATTTACGACACTAAAATTAACTGTTAAATTGCATTGTTATGTAATCTTTGAAGCAATAATAATATTCTATTGATTGTTCCTTATGCAAAATACATGTTTTGTTTTGTTTTGTTTTTCCCCTCTTGGGCCTATAGACAGGATATATTGGGCATGCGGTCAGGATTAAATAAACACGAAAAATGATGTATTACAAATCTGAGAATCAAAACTCATTCTTGACTTGAGCAACAGATACCGGAAGGTCATTTCAATTGCTGAAAAAGCAAATAAAAATATCCAAAGATACATAAAGAAAATTTTTTTTAAAAAAAAGTTAAAAGAAAAGAAAAAAATATGCATGGCATTTTTCGCATTTTTATTTTATTTTCAGTACTGGTTAATTGTGTCTTATACCTTTTAAAATTTCTCTACATGAGTCATTCTGAGAGCTGAAAATTACACTTACTCATCCGTGCTTTCTGTTCCACTCTGGATGGGCATGACCTGCAGTGGGTGATGACAAGGTTGAAAGCCTAGACTGTAAACAAAAGATCTGTCATATACACTATATTGTTGGAACGATTTGGTAAGGCTATTATAGACAACATTATTGTCAGATGTGTTATAGTTTCACATAAAAGATCTGCCTTTGGTGTTAAAGTTGAACGTGTTCTTTGGGGTTTTATGTAAAAAACAAACAAACAAACAAACAAACAAAAAACCAGTCAGTTTTTCTTCATTCACTTCCTTTAGGGGCCGCCATAGCAGTACATTTATCTTCATCTCACCCTATCACTAGCATCTTCTTTTGTTACACCAACCCTCCTTCACTGCATCCACTTAAGTGCTTCAGGTGAGGTTCCTTTAAAAAGAATGTTTATTACATTTAAAACTCTACCTGCCCAGTCTTTTTCATATATAGCAGAACTACTGCATTTGCCCTCTCTGATCATGTGGGTAATCTTTTCCTAAACTTGCGCCCATTATTTTTGGCTCTTGTTTTTCTAAAGTATGTATGGAAGTGTGTATGCAGGAATAAAAATAGGACCGTTTATTTGACTGTGTGTTTGTATATTTTGACATGTACACTTAGTACAAGTTATGAGCCAACGTATCTTCTCTGTGGTCTCTTTTCTTTGATCGTCATATATATATAGTTTGAGGACTGACTTATGTGGCTGAGGGAGAGGTCACAGGAAGAAAATCATTGCTGACCGAGAGATGCAGGCCACAGATGTTGTTCACCATGATTTTCTTCTTAAAAATAAAATTATAACTTTTACTAGTAGTGGTACATAACAACTGGTTCTTTAACCTATCCAAAAGGTTAGAGTAATAAAGCACTTTAAAAGGACTGGTCTATTTCCCAGCATGCCAAGTATATCATGTACTGAACACTAAGAAAACCAAAGAGCTCATTGTTGACTTCAGGAGACACAGCACCGACTTGGCCCCCCTTTACATCAACGGGGAGTGTGTGCAGAGGGTCCACACCTTCCGGTTCCTTGGTGTCCTCATCTCTGCTGACATCTCCTGGACAGACATCATCTCAGCGGTCGTCAAGAAGGCCCAACAGCGACTGCACTTCCTGAGAGTCCTCAGGAAGTACAAGCTGAACTCCAACCTGCTGCTGACCTTCTACTGCTCGTCCATTGAGAGCCTGCTAACCTACTGCATCACGGTATGGTACGCAGCTGCACCAAGGCGGATAGAGTGAGGCTTCAGAGTGTAGTCAAGACAGCACAAAAGATCATCGGCTGCCCTCTCCCCTCCCTGATGGACATTTATTCCTCCCGCTGCCTCAGCAGAGCAGCAAACATTATCAAGGACAGCTCCCACCCTGGTTTCAATATGTTCAGCCTGCTTCCCTCAGGGAAGCGCTACAGGTGCATCAACACAAAAACCCACAGACTCAAAAACAGTTTCTTCCCCAAAGCCATAACCACCCTGAACTCACACATGCACCGATTACACATCCCCCCCCCCCCCCAATTTTTTTTCTTTCCACTTCCTCTATGGACCACCGCTGTGCAATGCCAATTCTATGTGCAATAACTCAACTGTATATACACAACACTATTTATTACATATTACTTTTTTTTATAAAAACCGGCTTGTTTATTTGTACATTTTATATATATATATATATATATATATATATATATCTTTTTCCCTATGTTAATACTGTCCATATGTATATAGCGTAGGAGATGCTCTGTATCTCATTGTACAACTGTATAGTGACAATAAGGGCATTCTATTCTATGTGGAGAATTGCAAAATGTTTTTTTTAAAGTGGTTCTGTGCCACTGTCAAGGTTCAAGATCTTAATTATTTTTAGCTGATGAGCAAATGCAACTTTGAACGTACATAATCAATAATTACATAGAAAATCTTGGGCCAAACTGTGTGTACAGTAGGGGCTCAGGAGCTCAGTACCAAACACCCCAAGCACAATGGTCAGATATTTACACTGATCAGTCGTAACACGATGTGCCTAATGTTGTGTTGGTCCCCCTTTCGATGCCAAAATAACTCTGACCCATTGAGGCATGGACTCAACTAGACCCCTGAAGGTGTGCTATGGTATTTGGCACCAAAATGTTAGCAATAGGTCATTTTTGTTCTGCAAGATGCTAGGTGGGGCCTTCATAGACCAGACAGTTGTCCAGCACATCAAACAGATGCTTGATTGAATTGAGATTTGGGGAATTTGGAGGTCAAGTCAACACCTCAAACTCATGCTCCTCAAATCATTCTGCTGTGTGGCATGGCTCATTATCCTGTTGAAAGAGCCCATAGCTATCTGGGAATACTGTTTCCAAGCCACCTCCATTCCATTGCTCTGTGCTCCAGTTATGATGGTCAAGCGCCCATTGTTGGTACTTTTGGGGGTCAGCATGGGCAGCCTTTAAAGTCTGAGGTTATTAAACACCATATGCAACAAACAGCAACCGACTGTGTATTCTGAAACCTTTCCATCAAAATTAGCATTAACATTTTTTGGCAATGTGAGCAACAGCAACTCATCTATTGGATCTGACCACACAGGGCAGCCTTCATTTACCACGCAGATCAATTAACCATGACCACCCATGACCCTGTTGCTGGTTCACCATGGACCACTGCAGACCAGTAATGCCCCACAAGAGCTGAAGTTTTGGAGATCGACTGACCCAGTCATCTAGCCATCACAATATGGCCCTTTGACAGACTCGCTCAAATCCTTACGCTCGTCCATTTTTCCTGCCCCCAACACATCGAGTTTGAGGACAAGATGTTAATTTGCTCCCTAATATAACCCACCCACCATCAGGTGCTATGATGGAGATTTAATCACTGTTATTTACTTCACCTGTGGTCATAATGTTATTCCTGATCAGTGTAAATGTCACCATCTTTATAAAGTGATCTTCAGTGATTCTCTTATCAAATTAACTGAGAAATCTAAAAAAAATGAAAAAGCAACAATTAGTAACTTAGGCATTTTAGTTTGAGGAATTTCTAATATCTATAATTTAAGTGGTTTACAATAGAAACATCTGAAATAGGTCATTTAAAATAAATCCCTCTGGCCAAATACAGTACACAATGGCTGAGAAATGCATGGTTAAATCAGTCCTCACTTTAATTGGTATTTTATACCATTTATAACAAAAGGAAACTTGTTTTGTTTAAAGGAGGAAACTACATTAGTAGAGAAATCCCCAAACCAAACAGATTTCACAATAGGAAAAAAGTCAGAAGTACAACTCTAATGCATTTAGTTTAAAGCAAAGCAGAAAACATGGATCAATCGTATTGGTCTCAAATACACAATAACATAAAAATTAACCCAACGACTTCCTGTGATGATAATGAACATGAGCAAGGCATTACTTAACATAGAACACAACTTTCAAACGATTACCCATCCAGCACAGAATTTTGATGCATTTTCCAAAACCGGTTACAAAGTTCCAAAATGGTACCTCTGAAATGTCTCGGGTAAACAGGCTTTAAAAAAGACAAAGAAATTAAACACAAGACAAAAAGATCACAAGGACACAATAAACTTTCCCTTCACAGAAGCCGTGATACTGAATGGAAACCATACTATTCTTAAAAAAAGCAATCATATCCCTAAAAACACTGCTGTCTTAAGAAAATAGTAGATAAAAATATTCTCTGCATTTTACAACAAAGGAGGTACAGGGAGCATTGACGAGTTAGTTCAGTGGCAACACGACTACTCTGCTGCTTTCTCCTCCTCTTCAGCCTTGGCGTCCTTTTCGTCTGCGGCTGCGGCCTGCTGGAGAACGGAGAAAACACACTTTTATTTTGTTCTGTTTTGCGACAGTGTAAATGTCACGTGGCGCTCACAAAAGAGGGAAACTTAGAATACCTCATCAGCTTTGGCCTCTCCATTTTCTGCTGGCACCTCTTCCTTTTCTGCCTGAGGTTCTTCTTTTTTCTCCTCTGTCTTGGTTGCCTCTTTCACCTTTTTGGTCTTGGGGGGTGCCTGTGGTGTCATTAACAAACCAAGCATCATGAACCTGCTGTGCATTTTATGTGGTTATAGCGGACGTGTGCAATGGTAAGATTTGGCTTTTACCTTTGTCTTTTCTGGCTGGGGTTTTGGTTGCGTCTCTTTCTGTAACACACAATGATGTTCCAAAATTACAAACACAGCAATGAGAAAATACACAGATTAATCTGTCAAGGCCGTTGCTGAGCTTTGTAGACTTACCTCTGATAACCTCTGAGACTTTCTCCTTGGCTGAAGAAAAAACAAAGAAAAACAAAACAAAACACAGAAGGCCACATTAATTCAGTTAAGCACTCCGGAAGAGAAGCCCCCCCCACGCATTTATGATGGGAAAAAAAAACAAAACATGTTACTCAATGAGAGGTGCTACAATGACACAATGAGCCCACAAAGGGAAGTAGGAACTTCCAGCATGTGTTTCAGACATGCCATTTTATTTACATACCACCAAATCACAACAGGACACCTAAGGATTCTTTATACTGTAATGTAAAGATGTTGCAATAATAGAGAAAACCCCAACAATCAGACAATCCCCAATTTCCAAGCACTTGATGACAGTGGGAATGAAAAACTCCCTTTTAACAGGAAGAAACCTCGACAGAAAGGCTAAAGGAGGGGTGGGGCCATCTGCCGTGACTGGTTCGAGGTTACAGGACAGGGGACAAAGACACACTGTGGATATAATTGCACTCTGTATGCTCTTCATTATTTGTCCTTTAAGGGAGCAAAGATGAAACTTTGCATTATGGGAGTTTGTTTTGATTCATGCTGCAAATTTAGCATTAGCAATATCTATATTGCTATTATTTAGGTTTATAATCAGTAAGGAAGCTGGATAAATATTAATTGCCAACTTAAGGAGAAGGGGTGGAATTAAACAAGTGTGCACTTCTTCCTGCTCCTATTCAATATGTATACTGAATCAGCATAGGTGGAGCATTATCAGAGTGTAATTTGCTTTATTCTGTATAGTATTTTTTTGTCCTTCCTTTTTTCCCTAAATGAAATAAATTGAACGAATAGTTGACTGTTTTAGGGTATTAGAAACACTAAACTCTTTACCTGTGCACTCATTTAAGACAAACCAGGTAAACAAGAACAATTTGGGCTGCACAAACTCAATGTAACTTGCACTTTAAAACCCATCCAATTTACGATCGGTCTCAAAACTCCGATTAAGACTGGGATGCACTGAGCTGGCTATGAAGCATCAATCTTATTCTGGGTATCAGCATTAGTTTTGAATTTATTAGTGGAAATACTAACCTCTGCACTTGCATCTGCATCAGTGGTAGCCTGAAAAAGACAAGAGAGTGAGGGGGGAAGAAACATAATGAGCCAAAACCAACAACCATTCATGAGTGAGCTAAAGTGGGTGTGTAACGCAAAGAGGTGGGGATGGTGGGGGGGATGGGCACTTCTTCTTCCCTTCAAGTCACAAAGAAATTATGCAATCTGTACGTGGGGAGGATCACGTTTTTGAGCTGACTCAAAGGATCTGGCGGGTGCCAGTTTATTTCCCACAGAGCAACAGCAGCTCCGTGGACACAACAAATAAGGAGTGGACTCGCTCCGCCTGCTGTCACTGTTTATATCACCAGTGTGACTAAACTGAAAAAATAAGACCATCCTCCATTACTAACAGAGCTCCGCTTGACATCAAAACGGCCAGATGTGTCGCTGTGCTGTCGAGGATCCATCAACTGCCATTAACGAGCCTAACCAGAGAGAGGGGGAGAAGGGACTGCACACCTCAGGAGTGACGCGCACCAGCCTTCCAGTGCGCGCACACTCGCCTGAGGTCAAAATCTCCGCCAAATTTGGCCACAAATGCGGCTAAAAAACGCGACACGTGACCGAAGGTGCAGCTGGTACCTGAAACGGCACGCGTGCAACCCAGAGCACAAGTAAATAAATAAATTAATAAGGAGGCAATTACGAAAGAAATTTCCTCGAAATGCCAACCTGTGCGCCTCGACGGTGGTTACACCCCTTTGTTTCAGCGCACAGTTGGTGATTATTAAAACTCAGCCGGGCACACATTTTACAAAACAGAAGCTTTAAACTGGACTGGGGGAAGAGAGCGAAAAAAGCAGTGCTAAGTAAAAAGGCGCCACTTCCCTGTATCAGCCGAGTGAGACAAGACAGACCTGAGCGCAGGAAAAGGTGGACTCCACGGCACGCACATGGACACGCCGTAGCGTGTTGCATTGCTCCTGCATACGTGTATTAACACCACAAAACAACTGCTACAGTTTCTTAAAACGCTATTTCTGCATCATGCCGACCCAAACGTAAAGCACACATTTTCTTTCCACTTACTTTCTTCCTTCCCATTGTTGCTTAGGTTGCACGGCAGGAATTTAAAAAAAAAAAAGGGAACACTGCCTTTCTTTTAACAGTTACACAAACAAAAGGAGGACTTGTTGTTGTTTTGTCAGCCCAGCTACCTCTGCCTACACCTCCACCAGCTGCAGTCTGTAACTTAACATAAACGTCCGAGCAGTACCAGAACTAGCTCAAACCGGATTGGATCCCCCTCTCGGTATATTTTATCCCTTATCCTACCAACCTACCAGGAAGACAGAGCCCCCGCCCACTGCTTCCTGTGATTGGCTTTGAGGATGAGGCAGCATATTTTTGAAACACAACATCTTCACCTGTGTGGGCAGGTGCCAATCAGTCAATCCAGGCCTTATCTAACTTTATAACCGCTTTATAACCGCTTATAACCTGCTCGCAGGGTGTATTAGTTGTGTGTGTACGTGTAGGGTTTGAATAATGCATGGCAAATGGTGAGTTTGAGATATAGTTTACATAAACAAAGAAGAATATAAAAATAAATAAATAGATCCTGCATTTCCCCCATTTTCCTATCCAGTCATTTATTATAGAGGACGCCATATATATGCACGTTACATTATTTTTAGTGTTTAAAGAGAGTCGTAATTACTAACAGCATGTCCCGTCTTTAGTGGGATAATTATTAAAGTCAGTGCACCGAGCAGTCCAGTCGCTCAACAGCTGCAACAAGGAGGAGGCTGAGTGGAGGAGAAAGGAAACAAACATGGCGGCCGGTTATGCATGGCTCCTGGTGCTTGGCTCGGTTTTTCTCTGCAATCTTATGAAAATCCTTCTGCCGACCATATCTTCCTTCGTGAGTAGGAGTTATTGTTTGCATATATGGTTGTTGTTAAAGTTGTTTGAATGCCGGTATATTATTATCTGTGTCCTCGTCGGACACACGGTGGATTGTTGTTGACTAGCTTAGCCGTCTGTCAAGCTAACTTATAGCTGCTGTACCTCCTCAGTTATAGCAGAGCTACAACCAGAGGGTGGGGTTTCACCGAGAATCCAGTAGTTGCTGCATTTAACTGGGATTCCTTTTCCTCCTTTATCGCCAAATGTCCTGCTTTAATGTTAAGAAACTGTTTACAGCTTAGCTTTACGGCTAAAGATTGTTTGTAGCTCGAAAGGTTGCCTCATGGAAATCCTCATGGAAAGTGTTAAACTGACATTCGTAGGTGCTGATTAGACTGCCTAATAGGGACTACTACTGTAATTATAAAAAATTTCAATCAGGCCCAGGCTGATCAGTGATAGTATTTTTCCCCCTTCTTCAAGCTCTCAAAGATGGTGCAGAAAGATGCTGAGCAGGAGAGTGAGATGAGGGCTGAAATCCAAGAGATGAAGAAGGAGCAGTCCTCCATTAGCATGATGGATGAGTTTGCTAGATATGCCAGACTGGAGCGCAAAATCAACAAGACAACAGACAAGCTGAAAACACATGGTGAGATTTAAAAGTGCCTACTGACATTCAGAGGATAGATGGTGTGACAGGAGCCTCAAAATGAAGTTTACTGCAACAGAGTGATGAGCTCTAAAAAGTTAAAACGAATTGCTTTTTCTTTATGGAACACAGCAGAAAATATGTAGTAGGTACTCTGAAAGGGCATATATTATGTCTTCCACAGATGTGAATGTCTATTAATGTAGATTTACATGTTATAAATTATCAGTCAGAAGACATATTTGGGGGATTTTAGAGGTAAGTAACTGTTTTTGGCCCCATAGCCTCAGGATTAGCATCCACTTCTGTCACACCAACCCTCTGCATGTGTTCCTTCACTGAATCCATCAGTCTTCTCTGTGGTCTTCCACTTTTCATCCTGCCTGGCAACTCCATATTAAACATCATTTCATCCAGCATATCCACTCAGCTTCCTCTGCACATGTCTAAAACCTTGTCTAAACCATGTTAGCTTGCCTCTAACCATATCTCCAGACTGCAGACCTGTCAATCTTGGTCACTCCCATCTTCAGTTCTGCCACCACCAGCTTGAGCTCCCGTCTTTTTGTCAGCACCACCGTCTCCAAACAATACATCATAGCAGATCTTACTCCCATCTTATGAACCTTCCCTTTCACTCTTGTTGCTATCCTTCTGTCACATATCACCCCTGACACTTGTCTCCATCCACTCCAACCTGCCTGCCCTCTTCTCTTCACCTCTCTTGTTCATTCTCTCTTGTTTTGGTTGGTTGACCCCAGACAATCTGGTAAAGAAACACTGTCTATTCTGTGTGATAACTTACTTAGCAATACAAAGGCTGCTAAAGACTGTTTCTTTGCTGACCTATTCCAAAACCTGCACATTGTCAATTTTAAATTATTGTACAATCAGCATTACACCCAGGCTCTTCTCTATTTTGATTTTATTCTGACCGCACTGTCTTGTGATTCTCAAAGTGTTGACTCTAGTCTTCACCTGATTCTTGAATAAAAAGTAATAGTGCTGTCTGTTTACATTTAAGCAAAGATTTACTTTGTGTAATGTTGGTATTAACAAAGACCATATAAAGAATGGACTAATACTTTCCCTGTTACCCTGTGACTGGTTTAAAAAAAGGAATTTATCCTGGTTTCAGTTCCCTGGACATGGGATGGTCAAATAATAAAGTGAAACAAAATGACAGTTCCGTCTGATTTAAAGGAACTGGCAGTATCACTACAAAATAAAGAAAAATTAATATGTTGAGACTAACAGTTGCATATTTCTTGTCTATTGTAGTCAAATCAAGAACCGCTCAACAAGCCAAAATGAAGTGGGTTGTGAGCATTGTTTTTTACATACTGCAGGTAGGTGGAG
Organism: Rhamphochromis longiceps; assembly: GCF_057381845.1. Classification (NCBI taxonomy): domain Eukaryota; kingdom Metazoa; phylum Chordata; class Actinopteri; order Cichliformes; family Cichlidae; genus Rhamphochromis; species Rhamphochromis longiceps. Next base: position 16,891,239 of record NC_140570.1, on the reverse strand, counting down.
GTTTCGAGTAGAAGCATGAATGTATTTTAATTTAGTTGTGAGTCTATAGCACTGGCCAAAACCTCCAGATAATCGTTTTTTGGTAGCTGAATCAGCTTATTTGCCGTTATTGACAGTATATGTCTGTTTTTGTGTTTTTGTTGTTTTGTTTTGTTTTTTCTTGTCAGGCTGCGCTGATGATTTCATTGATATGGAAGTATTACTCTGATCCAGTGACTGTGGTACCAAGTAGATGGATTGCTCCCGTGGAGCGCCTCGTGGCTTTCCCAACAGGAGTGGCAGGTTTGTGTTAGATAGCATAGCCTGTAGTATACACTGAATGCACACAAGCTGCACATCCTTGATGTGACTCTCCTGTTCTACCACATTCCAAAGCTGCACTATTGAGCTGAGATTTGGTGACCGTGGAGGCCATTTGAGTACAGCGAACTCACTGTCATGTTTAAAAAAAGTTTGAGATGATTTGTGACATGGCATTTTATTCTGTTGGAAACAGCCATTAAAAGATGGGTATAGTGTGCTTGATCCCTGAAATACTCAGACCAACACATCTGACACTAACCATGTCGCATTCAGAGACACTTAAATCAGCTTTCATTCCAATTCTGGTTCCCATTTTGAACTTTAGCATGTCATGTTTCACGTAGCTTCATGCCTAAATTCATGGAGTTGTTGCCATGTGATTAGCTGAATAGATAATTGTGTTGAGGAGCAGTTGAATAGGTATACCTAATCAAGTGGATGGTAAATCCATAACAGCTTCATTATTAATAAAACAAACAAACAAAATTACACATAGCTTATAGTTTAATAGAAATCATGATGATTTTATTATCCACTGATAATAAAACCTAATTCATTTCACTTCAGTGCAGGTATTCTGCAATATGTAGATTTTATACAATATGATGCATGTAGTGTATCAATATGTGCTGTTCTTTTCCGCCTGGAGTCAAGCTCCATCAATGAGCTGTTTGTTTTGTTGTTTTTCTTTTTCAGGTGGAGTAGGAATCACATGCTGGTTGGTGGTTTGCAACAAAGTAGTTACTCTGGCTCTGAATGCTGTCAGCTAGAGTGTTTCCTAATCCTGTGTTCAACAGTTTCCTTTGATGACGAACGCTGCAGTTTTTGTTTTGTCGTTTTCAGTCAGCTGTTCCTAGCAAAGAACGTTAAAATAATGCAGTGCATTTTGGTGATCTCGAATTGCAGCAGAAGTTTACTATAAAAAGTGTTATCATTGTTATCATTGTTTTATAATTATGTGGTTATTTGATTGTGTGTATATTGCTTTGAAACAGTGGTATGGAAATGTGGAAATTAATTTTTATTAAAAAGAAGAAAAAAAAAAAGATGTGTTTTGTTATTTTACCTTTACCTGGGAATGAGCCAACCAAAGCAAATTGGGCAGTAAAACATTACTGTAATGAAATAACGACTGAAATAAAGAGTCTGGAGTAGAAAAACATTAGTTTACAGGCTGTTAATACGTTTCAGAAAGTCATACTGTGTGTGTTATGATGCAGAAAGGAGTTTCTCTATGGTAGCTGCATAATAATCATATGATGAGCTAGCCTGCACTTTCCTTTCAATTGCACTTTATTCAGTCTAAGAGCTGTGTGCTCCACCTCCATCAGTTTTCTCATCTGGTAGATGAAGCTCAGGAATTCTACTGAGGATCTCCACCTCAGAGCTTTCCTGTGGGCTCAAGTCCTCAGTGCTGTATGCTGGTCTTCCACAGTGCAGGTTCTCTGTGGTCTGTTTGAAGGTGTAGCTGCTTCTGATTCTGGGGAATCTGCTTTCTTTTCTCTTCGGTGCTGCTCGATTCAGACACCTCTCTAAAGTAAAGGCCATTGTGCTTTCGTGCTGTGTTTGTCGCGTCTCTTCCTGCACCTGAGGGGCTTCTCCGTTATTTTCATTTTCTGGGCTCTCATCTGAACAGATGTCTGAAAACTGATGTTTTACTATGGATTCAGGTCCATTGAGCGCCCGTGTGGGTTCTGGTTCCTCCTTTTCTTTGATACAATCTTCTTCATTTAGAGGCTCTGGACTGTTGTCTGAACTCCTGATGTCACTGCAATCTGAAAGCAAATATTTCAATTTGAAAAATACTGAATAACCTGACAAAATGCCAAAACAACTTATGCCTCTGTTACTACGATTTCAACCGTTCTTTTTTCCCCCCTTTTACAGTGTTTGGTTTCTTGATTGTATATTGTTAGAGAATTGTCACTTTGTTAGGATTGAGTAACTTACTTGCAGATATCTTTGCATCGTCTTGGTGATTCTCTTTTAAAGACAAATGAGCAGGACCCTTTCTCTCTAGACGTTTTATAACTGAAAACTTCTGCGCTGGACCGTAACGACCCTGAAACAAGAGAAAGATTTTAAATTGGTTTGCTGATAAAATAATTTAAAAATGATAAAAGACAGGTATGTGAGAAGGTTGTTCTGTTTTTGAGTAACTGAACCATATACCCAGTTCACAGAGCTCTCCTGCTGCTCCAGTCTCTGAACATGCTCTGAATATTCATTCTCCAAAAGACTTGCAGGGCCAATGGGGAGCAGGCCTAATCCATCTGTTTGAACCATCTTGTTTTCCCTGCCTAAAAATCAAAACCACTCAGACAGCCAATCAAGCATGAGCAAGCTGCGATAAGGCAGATTGTTTTTTTGTTTTGTTTTTTTACCTCTATTGCTCGACCCGTTCTGGAATCGGTGGGAGTAAATGTTACGTTTTCCCATTTCCCGCTCTCTGTACTGTATGAGTAAAAAACATACCGCACACCGATCATCAGTCAGCGCCTTTAAATTGTTTACATATTTTTTTATATATATATTTATTTATTGAAAAATGACAAGTGAGTTTAACTAGTAACACCCAAGCATAAGACCTTGTGTTTCTACAGTTGATCATTGGCTATTTTTCTAATCAAGACTTTTTCACTTTTTCTTCTCCCAGACTTATATGGCGACAGGGGGAGGTGCCTCAGAATGACCACACACATCTCTTTCAGCTTACCGCTAGTTCTCTGGTGAGCTGATATACTTGCTGTTGCAGGTGGATGGGTATTTTTCTCGCCTCTTTCATCTTTCTTTGCTCTGTGACTATTTGCCGCTTGAATGAAGCTTGGCACAACTCAAAATTCTTCTCCATGTCCTAGAATAGAGTGAAGAGACAATAAAGAAGCAAATGTTTAATGTAAAACATATTTTTTTAGGATGCTATATCGTCCACCATCATTCTACTCTCTGCTCCTTCGTACCAGTATCTTCTTGTCCTTCTCCTCCAGCTCAGCAGAGGCTTTGGCCAGCCTCAGGGTGAGCTCCTCCCGCTCCAGCAGGTTGTGATCCTGGCTGAGCAGCTGCAGGTGCTGGAGAGCTTCCCTTGTGTGCAACATTTTGTCTTCTGTGCTCCTCAGCTGCCTTGCTAGGTTGTCACGGCAGGTGCGGGTCTCACGGAGCAAATGCTGAAGAGCTCTGGCCTCGTTTTTGTGCTTGGTTTCAATCTGTGAACAGATATGGTCAATATTATGACAATAACAGAAACACTGATGTTATTTGTGAGAGGGACGTATACAGGCACTATAAAGAGAAAGATGAGGAAAAATAGCAGTATTTTGTACACATACAGTTAATTGATAACATGAATCTGAAAAGCAAGAGAGACTAGTGGCAGAAACCACAAACCCACCTGTGCAATACTGTTCTCTGAGTCTTGGAAGTGCTGCAGTGCCACCATGTGGCGATGTTGCACGTTCTTCAGGAGTTTGTTCTCCGCCCTGGACTCACACAGCTGCTGCTGCAGACTCCACACCTTGTTCTCAAGCTCCCTGATGCGCTTCAGGCTTGGCTTTGGAGTCTCCAGGGACCTGATTGGAGGCAAGCTAACCATATAGCAGTTTGTAGTAGGGTTTGTCTTTTGCATGCTGCCCCCATGAGCTTTATTACCTGAAGAGGAAGGACACCCCCAAACACTTTACTCATGGTAGAGGGAATTGTATATAAAATATTTAGATATTGAGATGTTTGAGATATGAAAACTACCAAATACAAGTCTTCTAGACCGCTTTGATCCTTGCCACTGAAATGATGGGATGGCATCTGCTTTGTCTTCACACACAGAGGTGTATTGTGGATCATCAGAGCTACTGTATGATCCGGAGGGACTGGACCATATAGAGGTGTCAGAGCTGCTGGTCATACCTTCATCCTGCTTCTCGTGGGCAACAGCCTTCTGCATCATCAGGCCCTGCTACCTCCCACTCACGAATCCTCTTTACCTGAGAGAAAAAGCACAGTTCAAAGCCAGACTGGCATGAATAAGAATTTACACGAGGTAAAATAAATAATGCACCAGCCATAACGGTAATAAACCAACCTAAGTTGCTTCTATGCGTGGCTATCTTCTCAAACTCTCTCTGTTTCAGGCTGTAATGTTTAGCAGGGTAAACTATAGTTTGTTTATATACGAACTCGTTCACTATTCGTTGCTGGGGCTTTTTATTTATTTATTATTTTTTGTAGATGTACGTCCACGGTTGCCATGGTACCCAGCCGGTAAAGAAACAAAATAAAAAGAAAACAATAAAGTGACGGTAACTAGAAAAAAAACTGAGCAAAAAACAAAATAAACAAAAAAGACCATTGTAGTCCTGCATGTAGAGGATTCTTTTAAAATAAATGTTCAATGTCCTTAATTTCTTATGAAAGGGAATGTAGACCACTCACGAAGAAGAAAAAAAACTGTTCAAGGACTCTAACAGGGTTATTGAGTATGAGACTTTGTTATTTGCCTACTCGAGCTGGCTCCATTCTTACAATGAAACTAAAGTTTAGAAAATGAAAACTTCATGTGGAAAAACTGAACAGAATGTAATTTAGAAAGGATTTCACACTGAAAGGTACAGGTTGGCGGATCGAGCCAAATATCGATGACATCAATACCGACGCTGGTAGTGGTTCACTAGCATGATAGGATCGATACTTTCTTTCTATCCTCTGAGTTCAGTATTGCACTGAACTGTCTTAAATTACTGCAGTTTTTTATGAAAAACTATACCTCAAACATTATAAAAAAATGTCTGACTGACTGTCAAGTCTATTTTATTTATAGCCTATAGCCCATCTGCAAAAACCCCACACATCTCCAAAAACCCCATGAAACACGGAATTGTTGGTTTATTGTGTTTACTAATATTTGTGTAAAATAACAATGATAGTGATCACAGTGTCATTAAAATGTGTTTAAGAATTTGCAATCTGATGATGATTATTCTCATAAATCAGCATATACTGATCTTGGTATCGACAATACTAGCCCTTTATTTACTTGGTATTGGATCGATACCAAAATTTGCAGTACCGCCTGTAATCTTTCAAACATCTCAAACATCTCTTACGAATCAGTTTTTGGTTATATTGGTTATATAGCCTTTAATGCAGGCAAAATTCTCACTGACATTAAAAATGTCTTTGTCAAGAGAGATCTGATAGAGGGAAGCAAAAATCGCAACAGATATAACATCACAGCTCCAATAAGATATTTTAATAATTTTTAGGATTAACATGTAGGTAAAGTAACACAGAGTCATAAAGATTACTTGCAAAAACACAATTTCTTTATTTTATGTATGATCCCTTTGTAAAAACCTTTTCACCACAATATCTTTACCAATATAAGCAAAGGTGTCACGCAAAGAAAACATACAGAAACATCGGAATACAGTTTTTGGCAGCCGATCACTTTTTGGCACAACATCGGGTTTGAAAACCTGTCAGCCTATAGTGCTGGTCAGTGCTATTTCTGTCCATATATGCACTCAGCAGGACGCTGGGAACCAGCTACACTGCGCCCCCTCCCTCACCGACAGACAGCTGAAGTTGCCAATCAGTGTTTGTGAGTAGTGCTGCGCCCCTACGGGCCGACCCTCACTAATGGAGCCTGGAGACAAAAATAACCGTGTGTGTGTGTGTGAGTGAGTGAGTGATCGCTGTGCTATGTCTCCGTCCAGGGTGTGCTCTAATAATAGAGAAGGCTGCCTGCTCCTTTAAGAGACCGCTTGTTGCATAGTCGACAAAATAAATTGTAGCAAAATGGTCATTAAAGTTTTCCTCGCGTCTTCGTCGGGATCCACAGCGGTAAGCTTTTTACTCCAAAGGATTTATTTCTCTTAAAGTGAACTTTTGTGGTTGTAACCGGCCAGGACTGTCACTCATACAGTGACACGAGAGCGTTAAACCTCGAAATGAATGTGACTTGACTTTTATTAGGCATATCTAAACACTGCAGGCAAGTGCACGGTTTGATTTGTGCCTGAGTTTACGCCTGAGAGGCTCTGGTTCTTTGTTTAATTGTCTCGCAGGTCGATGTGATTTATATGCAGAGCTTTCTAGAACAGGGGCTCCCAAAGTTTTTTTTTTTTTTTTTTTTTTTTGCATGTTAAGGACCTCCACATGCAGACGCTTGACGTCGGTGTCTCCCCCAAAAAGAGATTTAACATGAAACTTTAAGTCAGACTCGCATTGAGGTAACGGTGTATATGTTAGGTGGGATGATAACAGCAGAGGGGAGGGTGAATTTATTTCTTACATCCACTTTTGGCCATGCTAAAGTGGTTGGGGCCCACTTAGCAGTGTTGTATCACAACACACACTACTTGGGGTTTATCCTTTGAGTGGACTTGTTTCATGCGGGTATGGTCATCTACCCGTATTAGCAGATGACACTCAATGACTGACCACAACAGTCCTCATTAACTCTTAGAAAATGCATCGTTGTTTATCCTCTTATTTGTCCCTTTTTCGACCCTGCTGTTTGTATTTTTTTTTATTGATTTATTTTTTCATTTTTACACTTTTTATCAGTTTTTTTTTTATCAGTTTAAATATGATCTGTCAGCAGATGTAGATACAAGTAAAAAGATCAAACATGAAGACATTCAACCTTCACCAGAGCCCAGAAACATGGATTATGGATTATTAACAGACCAAAACAGAAAACTATTAGTCATTCAACACCATATAACACAAGGATAATAGCATATGTTGGCATCTGAGAAGCTGGAAAAAGCAATCATGTTGTGTTTCTGCTTATTTAAGGGCTTAAAATAAAATAAGATCAGATAATATACACTCAAGAGTCGCTTTATGAGGCACACCTTGTTAGGTCATAAAGGGATGGACAGGGTCAGCAGCAATCAATACTCCAGTAGGCTGTGGTGTTTAAATGGTGCTCAGGTGGTACTAAGGGGGCTAATTGTACTGAGATCCACATCCGTTACACAACCACCAGCAACCTGAACTGTTGATAAAAGGCAGGATGGAAGCATTTTGTGTACACTAAATTCTGACCCTATTCGAACATTGCAGAAAAACTCAAGACTCACAGGACGAGGCGATGTTTTTAGTCTTCTGTTGTCCAGTTGATGAGCCTGTGTGAATCGTAGTCTCAATTTCTTGTCCTTAAATGACAGGAGTGGCACCTGGTGTGGTCTTCTGCTGCTGTAGTCCATTTGCTTCAAGGTTTGATGTACTGTGCATTCAAAGATGCTCTTCTGCATACAAGAGTTTTTTTTTTCTTTTTTCTTTTAGTTAGCATTGCCTTGCTATCAGCTTGAAGCCTCTGGTAGACCTCTGGTATCAACGATGGATTTCTGCCCAGACAACTGCTGCTCACCTGCTTTCTCATTTTGAGACCATTGACTGCAAAGCCTGAGATAGTTGCGTGGGAAATGAAATTAAGCCACAGCGTAAAACACAACCTGTAACAACTTATATACTATGATAGATGAAGTAGAAAAGCTCAATAAATATTAATAAAAAAAATACAAAATGAAAACAAGATAAGTAAAAAATACACAGAAGATAGGACACCTGTTACATAGACAATAATAATAAACCAAGTACGGTAAAAAAATAAAGTAAAACTCGTACTTCTTTTAAATTGTTGTCAGTGGTTTCTGTGTTTACTTAGTAGGAGAGGATGGGAAGGGAGCACTATGTAGAGCATCAGATGTGAATCCATGCTGTCATTTAAATAATGTTAGTTGATATTCCAAACCCCAGAATGCTGCAGCTGCCATCCTGAGGTTAAATATTCCAGGCTTCTCCTCATATACAGTGCAATCAGGGAGGATTTCTCTGCCTCGCAGATCAAGAAGAAGCAGCAAGATGTGGTTGGCTTCTTGGAGGCTCTTAAAGTTGACTACACTCCACTGGACATCGCGTGCAATGAGGACAACCGCATGTGGATGAGGCAGAACGTCCCTGAGGACAAGAAGCCAGCCAACGGCATCCCCCTCCCCCCACAAATCTTCAACGAAGAGAGTTATTGTGGGGTGAGTATACATCGCATTCAGATACGCCAATGTTTTTAACTTGTGTCTACCTTCAGAATATTGAGAGAAAAGCATAGGAAATGCACTTTAATGTCTGTAATGGAACAACTGTAGCAACAAAGTTAAAATTGGAGGGAAAGTAAATTATTGTATTGATTTAGATCTCTAAATCTTGTGCAGGACTACGACACATTCTTTGATGCCAAAGAGGACAATTTAGTGTACACCTTCCTGGGGTTGCCCCCTCCTCCTGGGTCAAAGGTCAGTATTATTTTTCTACTGTATGTTGTGGAAAACGTATGCAAAAGCCACATTTCTTCTCTAATATCTCTAATCTTTTACTTCAGTACTGATACAACAGAGTTAGTCCAACAATTCAGCTTGGACTAATTCTGCTTTGACTTTCTTCAATACACAATATTCTTTTATCGATTGTATATGAATTGCAACATTATGATACATTATGTTTTAGTTTTCCAGGTAAGACTTGAGAGTTTAAGGTGATTAATTTGAATCAAAAGAATGTCAGAAGAATAAATGCTCTTCTTTATTGTTATTGAAAGGTTTGTAATCAGATGAAATCAATGTATCCAGCTATCATTTTGGACACAAACAGGTTTAACTCCCTTCTTATAATGAGGGGGTTCCTATCATTTATGGCTCATAAAACAATAAAAAGTCTGAAAATACCATGATGAATTTTCAAAACTTCATGTGTACAACAAAATTCCCAATTAAATAAGAACATCTGTGCTGTCATAACGTACAAGTAAAAACAAAGATGCAACAAATAGTCTCTCTTCCTTTATTCATATATTAAATAATTTAGACCACGTTTATGCTCATCACAGGAAAATTCTTTCAGAACTTAGGTTGTGTGTACCTAGTTTAGGCTGCACTTTAGTCCATAAGTATTTGAACTATTACACGTTTTGTAGTTTTAACTCTTTGCACCAATGCAGTGGGATTTAGATCAGCCAAAATGTGATTGAAGTGCAGACTATTGGCTTTAATTCAGGAAGTTTAACATCAGTTAAGTGTTAACTGTTTATGAAAAACAGCCCTTTTTGTACAAAGTAATCACTTTTCTGATCTTCAAAAGTAATCGGACAACTAGTATAGTTTTAAATATAAGGATTGTTTATTGTTTTTTTTTTGTTTTTTTTAATGACCTCCTGAAGTGTAGAACCTATGGTTATCACCAAATGTGGTGTTTCCTTGTTTAAGATGCTCTGCCAGCTTTTTACTGCAGCCACCTTCACTTGTTGCTTCTTCTGCATTTGATTTTGTATTTAATAACTACGAAGCTGCTCTGTTGGGTTGAGCTCAGATGCCTGACTTGGCCATTGTGAGTATCATGTTTCTTTGCCTTGAGGAACTCATGGGTTTCTTTTGCAGCACGCTTTGGGTTGATATACATTTGCATTGTGAAGCTGTTTGATCAGTTTTGCAGCATTTGGCTAAATCTGAGCAGAGGGTGCAGATCTGTACACTTCACAGTTCATCCTGCTGCTTTTGTCAGTCACATAATCATAAACACTAGTGACCCAGATGTACTGGCAGCCATACATGCCCATGTTATAACATCTACAGTATTTCTCTCCTTCTACTTACTTTTTTCTTCCAATTATTCTTTTGCATCTTAGTTTCTGTTTCTGTCCAAAGAATTTTTTCAGAGCTGTTCAGGCTCCTTTAGATGTTTTCTGTCTCTAACCTGACTTTCTTGCTCTTGAGTGTAACCGGAGGTTTGCAACTTGTTGTAAACTTTCTGTATTTACATTTAATAAGGGTCTTGACTGTAGGTCTTGACAATGAGATGCCTACCTTGTGACGAGTGTTCTCGATGTTGTAAAGTTGTATTCATCCATTTTAACTGTCTGTGATGTCCCTGGCATTTTGGTGTTAAGCAAGCAGGTGATTTGTGAAAATGAATCAGTTAATTACCTTTGAGACTCTGAAAATGGGGAAGTGTGTATAAAAATGGCTGTAATTGCTAAATTGCTGTAGTTAAACCACTGAAACGGAAGTTTAGCACTTCAATCCTATCTTAATTGTTTGGTTTAAAATCCGCTGTGGAGGTAATTATGGCCCTAACTGTATTTATCCAAAGTTCCAGTCTTCATATATCTGCTTTTGACTGATGTGAGATTCGAACACATTTTTCAAAATTCAATTAATTTAAAATTTAAAACTGAAATTTGTTTTTTCTTTAACAATTAAATGTGTTGAAATTAGATGCAGTGGAACTTGTTTTGTAGGTAACCAGATCTGAGTGACTAAAAGAAACAAAAACATGCCGTGGACATTTTGGCAAGTTATCCGGACACTAAATGTCAACGCGATTGTGTTAAACCTGGTAATTTCCTTGGTACAGGAAGCAGAGCAAGCTGACAAGGATAACATTGTGGAGAATGGCACCCATGCTGAGGAAAACCTTGACGACACAATAGTAATGCCTTCATTTAGTCTGTGTTTAGTTTCTTTTCTCCGTGTCTCATCTTAAATTTTCAGCGTCACTTAACAACTTTCCTTCTGTCCATAACTGGTGACTTAAAGAGATTCCTAATTTCTTCATGGCTGCCCTGTCTCATCTACCACATCGACTTATTCTGGTGTTGCATGAGTGAGAAATGTGAGCTCATAATAACACACTATTCTGATTTGTCATCATAACACTGTGACACTGCATTGCTGTGTTCAGACTGCCAAAGGGCTGTGAAGCAACCAAACTGTGGTATTATTGTGTGTAAATCGTAAAATTTGAGGTTTTATTTTTATCAAAAGCATTTTTTTCTAATAGATATATTTAATAACATCTTTATTTCTGACAAGATTATTACCACGAGAAAATTCCTGCTAGTTCTCAGTTCACTAGAGCTTACCTACCGTAGCCCAGATTTCCCTTTCTAATTTCCCAAATTTTAGCCCCAAGAGTAACGATTTTCTGCAGCACTGATCTCTTGTCCTATTTGCAACAATATTGCATTTTACTGTTACATTTCATGTTCTTTATCATTTTTATCACAATTTTATAATTTTAGTCTCTGAAGTAGGCAATGCTTCAGAAGAGTCATATGGCAGAGAAAACGTGACTTAGTAGTCAACAATTTGCTAATAATATATTTAGGATTTCCAGTTACAGTATATATTCTCAATATGAGATCAATAAATTTTCATCAGTCTCTTCACATAAGAGACAAAGCCAAAAACCTGTATTGTAAATGATGACTGCGTTTAACTGTGACAGTCCAGGAACACTTTTCACATCGGCCTGCTTCAGAAAGACAGCGCCAAACTACTTTAGACCAAACCTGTATTTCTGGTTAATTGAACTAACAATGTGAATAAGATTTTTTTAGATTTAGCCTTGTAGAAGAATAGTTTGACATTTGGATAAAGATACTTATTGGCTATTTGAAAGAGATATAACACAATATGTTAAAAAAAAAACCCATATTGTACCTCTCTTATAACTGAAAATTTAATGTGAAATTATGCTAGTATTAGCTTAGCAGACATGGTAAAAACAGGTAATCTAGCAAATGAGTGCTTCACAATTAACACGTTACATTTGGTGTGTTTAATCTGGCGCAGTAAACTTTTTAAACTAATGAATGTTGGACAAATACTGTTACCTGTTTTTCTTTGTTTGTTTCTTCCTTTTACAGGTTTCGTGTTAGGCTAAGTTAAGCTAATTTGCCGTTAGCTGTAACTTAATATTTTTTTTACAGAAAAGAGAAAAATATCTATATTCTCATTTTAAAATGTCAGTATTAATTTTTAGCATATCCAACTTTGGATTTGTTTTCTAACAACCTACACCTTGACTTTTTAGCTTTCCCTTCCTATTTTTATTTATTTATTTATTTTTTTAACTGGATGACAACCTACCAGGATAACATCATTGTTTTGAGTTCATAAACCTTTCCATCTGATGAGCCAACCATCGTAATGCTGCTAAAGCAGTGCCTGAAGTAGTATATCAGATTTTTTTTTATTTCTTTGTGTATTTCTTCTTTCACACACTATTGTTTACACCTTACAATAACAAGGTTCCAGTGGAGGATCGTAATGGGGATTCAAATAAAGAGGTGAAGCAGGCCACTGATGAGAATGAAGAAGGTGAGGGTGATGAGGAGGAACAGGAGGGGGCAGCAAAGGAAGAGACTGCAGAATCGGTAGGAGACGAAGCCCCCACAGTGAAGGAGGAGGAGGAAGCAGCAGTGGAAGAAACAGACGAGGTCACAGAAGACACTGTAATTGCGCCTTAACTAGACCCTAATCTCCCTTCGTTTTTCCTCTGCCTCCATCCTTGGAATGCCAATTTCTTCCACTCAGAATCCTTGTTTTCCCTTTAATCTCCTCCTTTACTCCACATTTAAGGTTTCCCTCATTTTCAAGTTCCTGTCAACCTTGTATCTGCATCTTCTCCTCAAGTCTCCTTCCCTGGACTCAGTAATTTACTAATTCACCTCGCCGAGATCCCTAATCATCATTCTTACACGTCTCATCATTGCCAGTGGATGTTTAATTTATTTATTATTGCCTTTCTGTCAATTCCATTAGGTGTCTTATGTTTGGTTTTTGAGTTGATGACACAATTCACTTACTGTTAACTATCCTGGTCAAGGTGTGTTAGTATAGGGTCCCCAGAAACTCCTCACTCTGTCGTTCGTGTGTGTGTGTGTGTGTGTGTGTGTGTGTGTGTGTGTGGTCTCTGATGTCTCTAATGCTATCTTATCTCCACTGTCAGGAGGGCCAAGCAGAAGAGGAAGAAGAGCAGGTGAGATTATCTAAAAAAATTCACGTAACACTTATTTCACTATTTAATAGGGAACAGTGCTTTATTGATGTTTTATAGACACAATACACAGAAACAGCAGCAGTTACTATCCCAGCATTTTTAATAACTATGTGCATTCAATAAATGACATGTGTTCTTCATCTTTTTTATTTGAGAGGGAAAATAATTTATTAACATACTGTGCAACGCATGCAGAATAATTTAAGCGGGTGCTTATTAATTCTTTCTTTTCTTAGCAGTCATTGCTGGTTTAGACCAGTCTTCACCTTTACCCAAACACGTGTACTTGCCAGTCATTCAGACTTTCGGACACTGACATGAGCTAAACTTATAAAAGATTTCTAAAAAGTTTTGGGTCACTTAAATTTTTTTAATTTTCTTTTTTTTTTTTTTACATTATTTTGGATGTAAAATTTTGTGAAAGGAGTCTGCTAGAAGGCAGTGAATCTCACTTCTGTCCAATGGCAGCCATAGCCAGGTGAGTTGTTGAGGATAGATTGAACTTTTCTATCGGTAAGCACTGCTGTTTCTGCTACTGTTAGCTGCTGTTAGCCCCTGTTAGCCAGTGTTAGTGAAACTTTCTTTGAAATTGACCTAACATTATTGGGCTTGGACACTAAGTTTATGAGAATACATAAAATTGTTGGAAAATTGAATTACACACTTATTAATGCATAGTTACAACATTCTAGGTTTTTTGAGCATCAAATAACTTCCAAAAATGAATTATTATACCTCCAAAGGAACAATTTAAATTTGGCTAGTCGAGTGTGTGAAGCATTAGTCTGCATGAGTCAGTTGCAGTCTCATAACGGCCCCAAAAGAGCCCTTTTCTAAAACTTAAGTCTTCTTGTTCTAAAAAACCAGGACTATTCCATCCAAGGAAATGGACCCCCCCCCCCCAAATTTAAGATCCTTAAGACTTCATAGCAGAGAGTTTACTCTGTTCTGGGAAGATTTCGGTATATCTCTTTGGAGAAGATGCAGTAAGCTGCTATTCTGTGATAACAGAGTGACCAGTCCCTGAGTTGCTGTGGGAAGTGACTTAGTTTACTGTAGGAAGCGTGGGGGGAAGGTTTCCATATTACTTTAACAAACTGCTCTGCAAAGGTGTGTTTAATGACACCAGAGTTGGAAGGATGAACTTCTCATTGTGGCTAACCTTGATTTCTTCACTGTATTTTCTATTCATTTAAAGTTTAAGGCGAGTCTTTGAAAAATGTGAATTTTTCTGTGTGACCCCACACTTTTGAATAGCAGTGAAAACATGCTGTACCACCTCCCTCACTCTGTGCTTGTCAAGGCCAGTGAGAATTTTTCTCTCTCTTTGTCTCCCATCACTTTCACTGTTTACAAAAATCTGAGTGCTTAAGAAACCTCTGCTATTTAAAATGTCTTTTAATCTTGTGCAGTGTAAACACTTATAATACGGGGTTTTAAAGCAGTTCTAACTGAGATAGGCTGAATGCAGGTATAGCTCAGTAGGTAGAGTGGTGGCCCCATGATCGGAAGGTCGGGGGTTCGACTCCACTGAACGGCTACCCTGAGGTACCCCTGAGTAGGGATGGGTACCGGTATCTGGTGCCATTACGGCACCGGTTCTGACATAAACGGTAGTAACCAGACCGAAAGGAAGCGCACATTTCGGTGCTTTATTTCGGTGCTTTTTTTTCCTGAGATGTCATACACTTTGGATTCCAGCCAATCATTTTACCTTTGTGAGCGTAGTAGGCGGGCCCAGGTACGTACGTTCTTTTAGAGCAGAGCTACAGATTAAAAATGCCCAAAGCGAAGCGGTCAAAGTCTGGCTGTACTTCACAGCAAAATATGCAAACTCAGCAGCCTGCAACAAGTGCTTTAAGGTGATACTGTGCAAAGGAGGTAACATCTCAAAACTGATGAAACACCTGGCGACGTATAGGGTTTTTTAAAAGCCGAGAAATGCGCCGTATTTGATAGCTTGCTGTGAGACCTCACATTGAGCACATCTACTGCGGGTGTGATGCCTGTTATCGGACCCGGAGTTAGCAACATCTGCAAAAAACCCGAAGAGTAGAGTCCTGGCCCCTAGCCCTGCCAGTGTAGCAGGATGATGACGGATGATGATGGCAGCAGCAGCTGTTCTTCTCTGCGTGAGTAGCTTAATGTTGTTCGTGTGTAATTTACGTTGAGTAGGCTAACCACGTTATTACATGAAGGCATGTAAGGTGAACTAGCAAACACCGTCGTAGTTACATGAGGCTGTCTTCTTGTTTAATGGCAGATACTCCCTTCAACCTGGCCAAAAAGGCTAAAATGAGGCTAAAAGAAAAAGTGGAAAACAGCCAAACATGAGAGGTTTTTGGACAAAGTTTGTATTTTTTCCATTGTTTAAGCACTGCTTCCAGCCAAGAGTGATGCCATAAATCCCCTATAGCTGCAGAAAAGGCTAACATTGTTATCTTTTTACAAAAAAAAACAGCTGAACATGAGTGTTTTGGACCAATTATGTGTTCTCTATTCTTTAAGCACCGGTTTAAGCACTGGCACAGTTTCAAAAGTACCGGTTTGGTACTGGTATCGGATAAAACCTAAACGATACCCATCCCTACCCCTGAGCAAGGTACCGTCCCTTCACACTGCTCCCCGGGCGCTGCATTGGTGGCTGCCCACTGCTTCACTGGGTGAATGGGTTAAATGCAGAGGAACTATTTCCCTATGGGGACTAACACATACACATTAAAAAAAGCTGCCTAATTGACTCACGCGTTAAACACCAAATGACTGATCTCATTTAGCATTTCAGAGTTGATATGTTGTTGTTTTTTTTTTTTGTTTTTTTTGAGTTCATGTTCCAGCCCATCCCTCACCTGACTCATTTCACACAGGCTAGGTCAGGGGGGTCAAACTCAATTTACATTGTGGCCAACATACAGCCCACATACAGTTTAACGACGCATTTAATCCCCTTTAATATAAATTAATTTCAGTATTTCTCAGTTTTTATGCACAATAAAGAAATGCTGCTGTAGTAAATGCAAGAATGCTAAAAGGTCTTTATCTGTAGGAAAAGCAGCAAAACTTAGTAAAATACAGTTTAAAATCCAATATTTATGCCTTAATTCACATTTCCCCCAATGAGCTTGATTGAGGTCTTTGCGGGGCTGATTCTGGTCCCCGGGCCTTGTGTTTGACACCCCTGGTCTAGATGCATCAATATCAGAGCTGTGTCTGCTGGTTCCTCGTGTACACAAACACACACACGCTGTATGACATTTGACTCCTTTGCCCTCTTGGTTTGCTCCCTCCAGGAGGAAGAGGATTTGCAGTCAGAGGTAACTGTGCTTCTCTGTTCGTCTCTTTCTGTGCGGTTCCTCCATACAGTCATCAGCAGTGTGGGTTTGATGGTGCAGATATCAGGGAAGGTCGTCCAGATGGGTTTGGGAGGGTCTTGGTCTGCCTTTTAAATTGCCAACTTTGAAGACTTCACCTGTCTACCCCTCTCTCTACTCTCTCTTTATTACGATCTCCTCAAGTTTTTTTTTTTTTTGTTTTTTTTTTTTTTTTTTTTTGACCTTTCCTGTCTTTCTGCTAACATCCCGTTCCTCATTTCTTCCCAGTTTTCTAGCTGCTTCCTGACAACTTCGACTGTTCCCATAGTTTCATTTGAAATCATAAGACATTTCCATACCACATGCCTGTTGTGCTCTTTTGCTCCCCACACAGCCGGCTGACCTGCTGCCTGTTACTTTTTCTTTTTCTTTTTTTTTTTTTTAGGAGGAAGAAGAGCTACGACAGCTTGAGGTAGATTCATGTTTTATTTTAAACTGCTTCTAGCCTTCCTGAGTTTGTCTTGTTTTTTTCTTTTTGTTGTTTTTGTTTAGTGACTCATTACTTTGTCAGATTATTAATCCCTTTCACACCTCAAGCATTCCTTCAATGATTAGTATTTCACTATTTGTTAGCATATTTTGTCTTTTGCCAGAAACAATGAATTGGTCGCCTCGTGTCTGTGATAACAAAGGGTCAGAGTAAAATGCTAAAAGACCAAAAAAACAACACAAGTCAAAGTCAAAGACGTATCATCCAGAGTGATGATTAATACAGCACCTCAAGTAATTCTCATAAAGAAATGACCAATATAGGGCTCATTAAAAAAGACAATCATGGTAACAATGTAATAATCCATTTTCCTCAGTTATGTCATTATGTTGAAAGAGTGTTTTGTGGGCCTTTTTTTGCCCTGGATTTTGCCTGTCAGGACACATCCCCAAAACTTTTCAACTTCATGTGACCCAACTTTCAAAAAGCAAACTCACACACTTGCTCTTGCACTGTTTTTCAGTCTGCACCCTGTGGACAGGGTTTGAAGTCTGGTGAGTCAGCCCAGCCGGTTTTTCACCCAGCGTTGCTCATCTCAAGGGTAGCTCCTCTAAAGAGTCCACACTTTAACCATTCCCTAAATCAGACTCTGCCCCCTGCAACACACCAACACAATGAATAATCAGTTGGTTCAAAAAGTTGTTTTTAAAAAAAAAAAAAAAAAAAAAAGTCTGGTTCTAAGTGCTGTGTGAAAAGGGCTCTGCTTCTCAGAGACATTCCAGCCTCTGCTTGAGTTTACGCTGCTTATGCTTCAGTGCTTCGCCCTGCCGTTTTTCCGCTCTTCCTTCCCATCTGTTTTGTCCTTGTCCAACCTCTCTTGCAGGAGCAAGACGAACAAGGCAGTGCTGTAGTTTCTGGTGGTTCTACTTTTTTTTTTTTTTTTTTTTTTTTAATTAATTAATTAATTTTTTTAAAGCTTGACAGACTTGCCCTTCTCTCCCTTTCTCCTTCTTTCTTTTGGTGTGCTGCATGGACTTTTAGGTCCACTTTCCATGGACATGCCTGCTGGTTTGCAGCATGATAAACCTGATCATATTTGACCTAAACCTTAAAGGTGGATTTCATGTAGTAACAGATATGCGAGTCACATATGGACCATAATGTTGGTTTCTTTTTCAAAACTGCCTGTTTTCGTGTTCCACAGGAGGAAGAAGAGGCTGAAGTGCAAGAGGTATATCTGGATTATAGAATCTTTGTATAAGTTTTGCACGGTGTGAATCACACAGAGACTGGGATTTTTCTTTTCATGCATGATCCGATTGCAGAGAAAGACTGTGTGCACATGTTCAGGCGAACTCTCTCTCCTCAAGATCGTACTTGTCATTGGTTCAGTGAATATTGTGTGCAGTATAACTCATATGGCCTCAAACAAGCCAGGACAAAGATGAGGTTGTTCAGAGTTGGAGCAAACTTTTATGAAACTTTCACAGAGAAACATTCTGCAAGTCTGCCAAGACGTTTTCCCTTTTTTAGTTTTGATACCTAAAAAAAACGCTTGAACGTTCCGTTGTCTTCTTTTAAAACTTGGCCTGCACGCACGTGAGGATAACTCGGACATGTTTGGTTTTGTTGTACTGGGAGATGGGGCGCACTGACTTGACAGGATGACATTTTTTTTTCTTTTTAAAGAAGCCATGGCTTTTGTTCCTTTTTTGCCAAGAGCAATCTGAAGAAAGTGGACGTGAAGTGGATGTGACAAGTTTCAAAGAAGATGGAGGAGACGGAGCACATCTTGTTCTCATGCAATACTCAGAAAAAGAAAAAACATTTCACGTTAGACGACACACTGCGTTGTTTCCAGGCTTACTGCTCTCTTAGTTTGGGTCACCTGTTGGAATAAAGTGGTTGTAGGATCGAATAATAGATAACCTCAGTGAGCGTGTTGTTTACTTCAAGACTAACCAGGAACAGCATTCGCGGCTTGAGTGGTAACACTTAAAACACGTGACACGCAGTTTAACCTCATGTTACACGGTGCGCCTGCTTAAGCACCACTCTTGTCTCACTTAGGTCATCTCATTAAAAACAGAACTCCATAACTAGTTTCCTCAGTTTTTTTTCCGACCCTGCTGTCATCACCACTGCCCACGCTTGACATCTTCTCCATTTTTAACCCATCCTTAACACAGCCACTAACATGGGAAGTCGTCTCACCTTCTCCCTATTTAAGCCATGACTTCACATAGCCCCTCCCTCTTCTTTTTTTATTTTTTAATTTTTTTCAAAGGAGGAGGAAGAGGAAGAAGAAGAAGAGTTGGAAGAAACACAGGTAGTATTACAGCAGTTTGTCACATGTGGTCTTCTGCCTGTGCTTGCCATGCCTGGTCCAGTGTTGTAAAGAGGGAAGATCTTTGTGTGCGACACAAACACACATCACACATCTTGGTAGCTCACTCATAGTAAAGACTGTGGGTTTTTTTTTTTTTTTTTTTTTTTTTAAATTGCAATTCAAATAGTTTTGTTTTATTTATGCAACAAACTAAGAAACAACTGCAGTCTTTCCACTTTGAATCCCACAAATCCTTCTCCGGTTGATGAGACGCATCCAGGTAAAAGGTTTAACAACGAGAGAGTCTCAGCTATCATTGGGATCGCTTTTTTTTTTTTTTTTTTTTTTTTTTTTTTTTTTTTTTTTTCTCCCCACAAATTAAAGCTTGCACCGTTAGAAACATTAGAATAGAATACACAAAGGCACTTTAAACAGATTTTAATCCGACCTTCTACCACTGCCACGTGTCTCTGCTTTCTGTGTGTGTGTGTTGGTTATCAATACATGATTTTGTCTTCTAACAGGAGGAAGAGGCGGAGTAGTTGAAGCTAAGCGATGCTGATGATGTCGATTTACTGCTCCCCAGGTAAAACCCTCTGCTTTTTTTCTGCTTTACCACTGGAGGGCAGTGCGATGTTATGTGGCTCGGTAGAAGAATGGCTAGAAACTTCTGTGTGTTGCTTTTCTCTTTGGCATTTATGTAACCAGATTAATTAAAAAGATAAACTTGCATTCAGTACAGATTTTTTTTCCTTCTTTTTTTGTGCTTCTTTGACCCTGTTAACAAAGCTCTGTGCAAAATACAATTACGCAACCTGTATTGTATGCATGATGCAGTGGCATGCATTAATATCTAAAACAGGCAAGTTTTTCATTAAAGCGCTAAGATCCTGCTTACTTCACCTTGGTGTTTGGAAGGAGTTATCTTTTTAACCTGCACTTGCTGCAGCGTGTTTGCAGAGGACTGCCACTGTTGACTCATCTGCAAACAGCTTCAGTGGGTACACAGCATGCCTGGGGATCACCTAGATCCACCACCAAAGCATCTCACTATCCCCTGTTTTTCCCTCGGAGTCAGTGGGACTAATGAAGATATTTGTGGTGATTAAAAATTCTAATCTTCTTTTAGCTCTTTTGTGTGTTTAAGGCCTCTATGTCCCACTGAAGGAATAGCTTTAGAGCTGGCCCTGAAAGAGTGGCAGTGCCCACTCTCCTTCCTCCCCTCCCTCCTCTCTAAGCTGTGCACCAGCCCCTGCGAGCCCCTGTCACGCCTCGTTTGTGAAAGCTGTTAAGTGAGCTTCAGAAGTGCCTCAGGAGGTGCCGGCACGCTGGGTGGCACAGGCGTGGCGATGGTGGTGTCTTCCTCAACCACCACGGACAACTCAGTAATGTGTGACCTATTTCTAGTCATCTGTTTTTCTTGTGTCGCAGCCCGAAGGAGCCTCCCGTTCCATCTCTTCCTGACCCTTGACACTTGGCCCGCCCCCCTCAGCCCCATCAGAAAGCCCCTCTACGTCTCCGCAAAGCAGCACATGACCCTACTGGAAACCACTGGTCATGTGCTTGAAGGCTCCATCCCAGCTGAAAACGCCTAACCCACATTTGCCTTACACCCTTCCCTGTTGACTGCAATGTTGACTTAATTTTTATATTTTGCGTGTACAGACATACTGTAATGAAAAACGAGCAGAGTAGCCTAGCGGTGTTGGTTTGGTTGTTTGCCATGAGCAGCTTTTTGTAAAATGCACAGTGGTTTTGTTAAACTCAGACCCTTTTCCCATGTTGTACTTGTAGAAGTTCTAGTTTTCTAACACAAAAGGCCGACGACCTATGAAGGGAAAAAAAAAAAGAAGAAGAAGGAAATCCTGGCATATCCTAGCTTGTGACTCCTGGCTTGTAGATTCAAAGTGTCATAAGTCACTCTCTTTCATAACAGTTCTGTTCTTGTGCTCCTAACTTCATGCCTTATCTAACGGCGAGTGTGTAAATTCAAACTGCGACTTCTAATGGCAGCGAGAAAGGAAATAGACACATGCTGCAAGACTGCAAACCCCTCCACCACCGCCACAGCTACTTCTGCCAGAAATGCTGTCTAATCAATGCACTTTGTTGAACGAAGAGTGAGATGTGGCTGAGATGTTGGAAAAGAAAATAAAGTGGACTCGTAAAAACATTCTCAGTGGATCTTTATTTAAACTCTTTTGTTGGCATATTTAAAGAAGAATGGGCTATTGTGCATGTTGGGGAGTGTAGGGGTCAACAGGAAAACAAATGCCTTGTCCCATGAGATTTTCTTGTAGAGGTGGATGAGAACATGCAGTGTTATTTTTAGATAGATGATCAAAAAAGGGTCAGGCATGTGCAGTACAGGCTTTACAGGATAGGCATTATTACTATGCCCAGTATTCACCAACGTCTAATGTGTGCAGGAATGCCACAGATAAATTCTTTCAATGAATAACTACAGTGGGGGAAATAGTTACATGATCTCCTGCTGCATTTGTAAGATTGCTCACTTACAAAGAAAGGAAAAGTGTTTTATTATTATGTTTAATTTTAATGGAGAGACAGAATATCAACCAAAAGTTCAGAAAGGAAGCACATAGTACATAAAAGTTCAATAAATAAATTGATCTGCATGTTAGAGTGGGGGGCACTGTAATAACTAAAACTGTTAAAAAATTTAATACAGTAAAAATTACAGTATTTGCCTGACAACTGTCATGAAATGTGATAATTATGTAGAAGAAAAAAGAAGAAAATATTAATTACAGATGTGTTAGCTCTCTTGATCTGACCAAAAACAAAAGATTCCCGCTTTTGTAAAAAAAAGTGATGTATTCTGTGATCCATCAAACATCTACTGTGTTCCAATAAAAATACATCATCCTTTAAATTCAATAATTTGAAAAGGGAGGGACTCTGTAAGGCCCCTGGGATCTGAGGAATTACAATGGGCAATATTTGCAGTCTCTCCCACACTGTGTATTTACGCATGTGTGTGTGCAGCATGGGCCAAAGTTCCCACTGAATTTGGTAATATTTAACGGGACAGTTTGGTGTGACATGGCTGAGCACCACGCATGAAGTGGAATTAGAAAACATCGATGACATTGTTTGCTTCTCATACACAGAAACTCCAGATCAAGGTGAGTGAAATATTACACAGCTGGATTTTTGAAAATGCTGCTTTGGATCGTTTGAGAAAGGAATGGTTAGGAGGCAAGTGCAGTTGATCGAGTAGCTCACACTGTACCTGAGGGGTAAGATGGTGTTTATTCTGAGCGTGTAGCGATCGCTGCACCTGTGTTAGAGAGAGCACAGAGCTTTATCACAGGTTTATTCAGACTTAATTTACAGTTTGTGTAACTCGGGTTGGCTCTGTTTGCATTGATGCCTTCAATTTAAATAAATTCCGAGTTCATTTTTTAAAAAAAGTGTAAATTCACAGGGTTTGAATCTAACAAACAGACATTTTGTCACAATTTTCTTTTCATCATTTTTTGTGTTGGAGTTCTAAAATTAACACAGAAAGTACAGACAGTGGAGGCAGATCAGAGCTTTAACAATAAGGAGGAATCTGGCAGAAAATTGAATGTATTTAATTTCTGACCTCCATATTTAACTGTGGAAGGTTCAGGCATTTCTAAGGTGCTGAAAGGAGTTAATAGAATTCGTATTAATGTTACTAATAATGCTGTCATGGTTTCCTTCTCTAAGAACCGTGGAGTTGTTCTGCCAAGCTATCTAGTAGAGAATCTGAGATATTTTTAAAGCGTGAAGAAAGTGTTTGTCCTGCTGCTGGCATGAGAGGAAAAGCCAAATGAGCCTCAAAGTTGTTCAACCTCTTAAAACAATGAATATATTTGCAAAATTTTGTACGTATCTATCAAGGAGGCATTAAAATATTCACAACAGATGGCAACAGAAAGCTTTAGAAGTTGCATGATCATCATAATAATGAGGGTTAATATGCTGGGAACCATGAATAAATGATAAATGTTTTGATATTCCTCTGTGGTCAAAAATGAACTATCGTGATAGCCGTCATGGTTAAAAACATGCAATTATGATTGACCATTGCATCCATTAAGGGAATAACAGAATCACTGTTGTTTCAGGATCGTTCTGCTTTGAATAATGGACTGACTGGACTGACTGATCAGTCATGGACACCTTCCCACTGTTAGTGCTCCTACTGTCATGGAGGACTGAAGGTGAGAGTTCAGCTGAAAACAAGCACAGTTTGTTTGTCTGGGGATGTGACACAGAGACCAGTAATGTGCTCGAATTAACAACTTCATTCATTGGTGTGCTGTGCTTGTTAGCAGCATCCGTCAGATTAAAACCACAGACAATAATTAGAGGGCCTAATGATCTATCTTCACTTTGTAATTAATTTTCTTAAGAATGGCTGCCTGTCTAGTTAACAATTAGATGTACCCAGTGGTCAGGGGACTTCAGAGTCACTAGTTCATGGTCCCAACAGGAGGAAGCAGAAATTATGCTCATTAGTTTGACATTCTCTCATAACAATGAAAAGAAACTGCTCTATAGGCTGGCCTAGATATTTCTCAGACCTAATTTCCTAAATGGATGCATAATTCACAACTCGGCACACGGGCTGTAGAAGGTGCAGTTATCTCACCACAAACAAGTTATACATCATACATAAACGTCACGTTTCGAGGTTCGCCATTAATATTAATTCCTATTTTCTTTTACCTCTCGGCTTCGGAAAGCCACAAAACATTCTGGAATTCAACTGTGTTTTTATTTGCATCCTTGTTTCTGTGTCTGGGTGATTTTTTTGTAGAAAGATGAAAAACGCGCCCTAACATTTGTTCATCTTGAATGTGTTCATCTATTTTTGTCCCACTTATCTCATCATTGTTGGTTTTTATATGTAGTTATTGTTAAAATGTGTTACTCCAGTGTTTTCTTATTGTGAGTCCCAATGGACCGGACCTCATTCCCTGACAAACAATGAAAGATTTTGGCTACATCTCTATTAGCATGAGACCCTCTTCTTTGGTGAATGCCCCAAACGTTTCTCACTGGTCCAATGATGTGTTAAATTGAGGTGAAAGCTCAATTATTTTTGGAGGGTAATGTCTGACTTTTGTAACTATCACACTGACAAAGAAACCATCCAAAACCCCTCTTCCTTTAACCATATCTTTTCAGTGTCCCTCTTTCTTCCTAACTCAGTGTATCTCTATTTTGTCCACTGTTTACATGTCGACATGTGAACTGTTAAACTTATTAATAAGAAGAATTTGCCAAAGTGACAAACAAAATCAGGGAGTTGTGTTGTCTCTTACTGTCTCGCACTCATTCTCTTTACATGTTGCATTTTTTAGCAATTTTATCTTCTTGAATCGGTACTTTATCATGGTGGAGGGGTTTGTGTGTCCCAGGGATCCCAGGGGCTATTTTATCAGGGGTCTTTTTCACCCTGGTAGTGTCTCCAATGGCAAATTGGTTCATGGGTGAGGGACCAGACAAAGAGTGATTCAAAAGACCCCTATGAGTGAAAAATCTAGGGAACAGTTCACCATGCCTGGGATAGGACTACTGAGGCCTACTGAGACTAATGATTGGGACATCGAACGTCAGCTCTCTGGTGGAGAAGGAGCCTGAGTTAGTGCGTGTGGTTGAGAAGTACCAGGTAGATATCGTCGGGCTCACCTTAATGCACAGCTTGGGCTCTGCAACTAGTCTCCTGGAGTTGCCCGTGGTGAGAGGCTGGGGTGGGTATTGTAGTATTCCCCTGGCTTGCTCTCACCTCCAGCTGAGGGACACTGGAGGTGAGAGCATTGAGTCCAAATGCACCATGTTCAGCACCTCAATTGCTGAAGATGCTGCGCTGAGCTGTGATCGCAAGGTGTTTGTTGCCTGTCAATCAGATGGTGGGGTGAAGGGAGCCATCAGGCTGAAGAAGTAGGCCAATCGTCTTGGCTGCCCTGTGTCACTGAAATGTTCATGATTTTTATGGACAGAATTTCTATGCGTAGCCAAGTAGCGGCAGGCTTCCACTTGGGCAGTCTCAGAATCTCCTCTGCTTTTTGCAGATGATGTGGTTCTGTTGGCTTCATCAGGTGGTGGAACTTCAGCAGTTCACAGCTGAGTGTGAAGGGGAGGGAATGAGAATCAGCAACTCCAAGTCTGGGGCCATCGTCCTCAACTCTAGGTCCGAGACGAGTTCCTGCCCCAAGTGGAAGAGTTTTAGTATCTCTGGATCTTGTTCATGAGTGAGGGGAGAAGGGAGCGGGCGATCGGCAGACGGATTGGTGCTGTGGCTGCAGTGATGCAGACACAGTACCGGTCCGTTGTGCTGAAGAGAGAGCTGAGCGTAAAAGCCAAGTTCTCGATTTACCCGTCGATCTACGTCCCTACCCTTACCTACTGTATGGTCATGAGCTTTGGGTAACGACCAAAAGAACAAGATCGCGGATAAATCAGAGCAGGCAAAGTTTTTGCCAATCTTTTATTGTCCAGTTTTTGTATGCCGATATGAATTGTAGCCTCAGTTTTCTGTTCTTAGCTAACATTTTGTCTTCTCCAGACCAATCTTTGTAAACCTAGAGATACTTGTGTGGGAAAGTCCCAGCTGATAATTAGCTTCTGAAATACCCAGACCAGCTTTTCTAACGCCAACAACAATCCCACATTCAAGGTCCCTTAAAGCAACTTTCCTCCATATTTTGATGCTCAGTTTGAACTTCAACAGGTCATCTTGACCATGTCTGAATGTCTAAATGCTTTGAGATGCTGCTGGTAAGACATTACAGTTAATAAATCGAAAAGCATGAGTGTAAAAAAAACCACAACAATTTCTTTGAAATCATTGTGTAATTTTGAGTCACACTTGATTTTGTTCTTCAGACAACCTGAATGGACACATTTCTGGTTATTTTGTTTATTCTTTAATGTTTTAATGTCTTCATCTTGAACTTGTGTTTATCCCCTGAATATGAAATGAAAAAAGAAAAATATATTTTTTAGTTGACTAATTCATGACTCCATTTTAAATAATGAACTACCAGTGGGTGATCATGCTGTATGTGAACTCTGGTTTTGAAGCAGCCAATATGCATCAGGCAAAAAAAGTAAAGCGATTTCTTGGATTTCATGATACACAGTGTGTGATGCTTTAGATATTTTGGCAGACAATTTTTCTTGCTCTTGGACTGAGTGAAGCTACTTGCTCCCCCATGAATTTAGCCCTTATGTTAAGCTATGCTACACGGCTGCTTGCTGTTTGAGTACGATAGATTTTCTCATGTAACTCTCAGCAAGACAGCCAGTAAGTTTGTTTCCCAAAATGTTCAAATATTTCTTTAAAAGTACTTCAGCAGTGGTAAGAAGTGATGCTCTGGAGAATTGTTTTGTTTGACTTATCTCAAAGATAATTTCAGACAGATTTCTAGATCAAACTTGATGTAAAATAAACAAATAAATTACAGACAATGTTTTGTTTATGCTGGTTTTTTGCAGTTGAAGCTCAAATAAAACTATTCCCAGAAAACCTGACGGTCCTGAGAGGGGAAAAGGCCAGATTTACCTGCACTCCTTCTAACAGCCAGTGGACTGCTATGATTTGGCTGCTGAATGGTGAGGTAGCACTCACTATCTCTAATAAACATGGTGTCCTGCAATCCCCCAACACGAATATGAGTCTGATGGCTGAAAAAAAGAACGACGGATGGATGCTTGTCCTGAATAACACAGAGAGACACGACCAGGGAGAAGTGACCTGTGATCTCCAGGGCGTTGATAGGAAAACAGCGAGGCTGTTTGTACAAGGTCTGTACATTCGTGTGTGTGCGTGCGTACGTTTGTCTGTGGGAGAGTCTATGTAGGTGCATTTATGGGTGCATGCATGCATCTTAGTGTATGTGTTACCTAGATTCACTGAAGCAAGATAGTAGCAAGGTAGGTTTTTTTTTTTCCATTGCAGAGAATTTCAAAGGCTTTTGTGAAGCCATTTTCCCTCAAGGATACTCAGTTTCTTGTGAACTAGAAACTGCAAGTACTCACACACACACACACACACACAAAGCAGATGGTGAAGGCTTTTAAAAACCTTTGCCTCAAACACAACAGCAAAAGAATTTTGCCTTCCAACTATCGCGCCTTAATTAAGACTCTTTTTTTGGTTTAGTTTGCTTTGAAATGGGAGACTGAAGATTGCACGTTTTCACTTTACCGTAAAAGCAGCTGAACAAGCGCCCAAGAGATCAATAGCAAGGGTGGGGAATCATTAGGGCCAACGTGGTGGAGTGAAGTTGCTCAGGCATGTTCGATGGTCTCTGCATTACTCTGTGTTAATGGCAGCGTGGGCGGTGTCGGGGATATGAACTGATTGGCCCCCAGACATAAATACAAGATGGAAACGCTTGGACACTCCATGCCAGTCAGAACAGGCAGCAGCAGCGCAGGATTTACAGGCTGCAGCTACAACCAATCTCATTTCCTCTTCATCCCTCATTTACTGTATACTGTATGGCATAGCATACATCCACAGCATGGATGTATACCATGCCAGAGCGAGGCATGTTTGCTGAGAACTTTAGATTTAGGACAAGACAAGCATCGGTCATTTTTGTAGATCAAAAAACTACAGCAAAGATAGATCGAATGGATCACAAAACATCTTATGTGGTGTGCACAGAAAGCAGTTTTATTTCTGGGAATGATGATTAGATAAATTTAATGGATGGATGGATGATTATTTTCTAGCGAAATAACTATAAATTAAAGATCAAAATCAATCACAGTACTATCAAGCTGCTGAAAGGATCAAATCAATTAGGGTGACATTAACTTACATCACTAATGCACTTACTATCTTTTCATTTCCATTCCCTGCATTGTCTTTAACTGTTGCAATGCAGGGATCTAGTGAAGCACAATAAATATACATCCGAGTGATTAAATGTCTCTTTACACTGAATGGGAGTCAGTTAATTAAGAAAAGCTGAGACTTTTTAACTTGCAGGCTTCTTTTTGTTCCCATGGTAAGGAGGCAAAAGGCTTAGGAGGCCTGGGTGTGGTGATGACAGAGACGGTGTAAAGCTTGTGATTTTAACAGTAGTTCTGATACCCCAGAAAGCCGATTCTGTTCTTCTGGATGTTGCGTTTTCATTGGGAGAAACAGTTCATCACTCAGTGATACTGAGACTGGATGAGTGATGAAACATTTCTCCCGCTGAAAACGCAACGTCCAGAACAGAATCAACTGCGTGGTATTTCCTTACCTGGATGGTTAAGCATGCATCAAGGTAGTCCTGATGGAGTTGTCATTTTATTCGAAAAAAGTACTGCAGTATCATCCAAAATGTTTTCAAGTGGGATTTTCCTTTTACCATTTACCTTGGGAAAAATACATCTAGCAAGTTACTGTAATTTTTAGCCAGACCAATCACAAACATTTTAACGTCTACACAAATGGGCTATAAGGCTGGTTGCAGAAGGGGCTTTTTTCCCCCCTTTTAGATGAATGGAAGATTGCAGAGGATACTATATTTGTTCTCACCCCAGATTTAAACAAATATGTATTGTAAGGCCACAAATAGTGCAAACTATTTCAGTGACACAACCCAAATGTCAGTTTTCGAGAACCAGAGCACATGAGAGCTACAAATACTACCCAGTGAGTATTAACTTTAACAGTTGCTAGAGTCGCATCCTGGTGTTTAAAACAGAAGGTTCTTCTGTAATAATGCTGGTATTTTAAAGTTATTGTTAATCTCTGGTTTCGCTTGAGGTTTTTTTTCCTGTTTAAAAGCCGTTTTTCATTCCCACTGTCACCAAGTCATGGCTCATGGGGGGGTCTTCTGATTGTTGGTGGGTCCTCTGTATTATTGTAGGGTCTTTACCCTACAATAGAAAGCACATCGAGGATACTGATAATGTCATTTGGTACTTTATGAATAAAGTTATGTATTATTTAAAAGGCAACAAATTGTAGCTTCACATTTTATTTGAAATCTTTGCATTCACTTTGATGGAATGGCCATATATGCACGGCGACCCAGTTCCCCAGGCAGCTAACAGTTGGACAGATGTCTTCTGGTTGTTGGAGTGTGATAGGATAATGAGTGTGTCTGACATGTCCAGTTTGTACCCTGCCTTTTGCCCAGTGATAGGATGGATCTTTTTATCCAAAATTCAAGCGTTTTGAAGTATTTGTTAGCTTGATGTGTTACCAGAAATTTGGATGTTGCTAAGTCTACAACCAGAGTTCAAATTGGCGACTGTTGTGATGGTCATGTTTGATTTGAGGTTTCAGTGGTCCCTCTGAGCTGCTGATGTCACAATTTTAGCTCACATGGAAGTAGCTTGCATCAAACAAAATGGCAACTCAGGGAATTCTTCAATACGTGCTTCAGTTTATTTGCGTCTAAAGTGCGTGCACTTGAACTGAGAGCACAGCTAAAAAAAAAGAACTAACCCCCCCCCAACATCTCTGCACAATGCGACAGGAAACGAAACCAATGACCCAATGCCTCCAATATATCATGGAGAGAGCCCCCATTGCTGCCAGTGCCACAAATCCCCACTGACATATGCAGCCATTAACAGCAGTGTGTGGTGAATCAGGCCCTCCAGTCTGGATGCAGAGGATCACTAGGGCCTGACATAACCTTTGAATTAATTGTGCACCCTGGCACGCCCAGTTAACAGTCAGCAACTCTGCATGTGATTTGTGTGCTGTGGTCTCAAAAGTACGGCTGGAAGAGAGACGCAGACTTACAGCGAAGCTGCTTGACTCTGTTCCCCCCCCCCCCCCCCCCCCCTTTATCTTCCACTCTCAAATTGTCCCAAATGAAGATGATACAAATATAACTACACCCTCTCCCTGCTCTTTCTGTGCTTAGTTCTTATGCTTGGTAAATCACAAATGCAGCGCATCTACGCAAACCCTTCACTCAAGCAACTTAGTGTGGTTGCATGCGCTGTTGACTACGAACGGGGACTGAAGTGAAGGCGAGGCTGTAGAAAAGGAGACATGATAAATCAGAGAAGATAGAAAATGCTTGTGGTAATTGGTCTGTAGAGGCGTAGCAGATATTCTCATTGGAGTAAGCTTATAAACACGCATAGAGTGTGTACTGTTCATTTAAGACAAATTGCACAGGCACACTTCAAATCTGCGCGTAGACACATACAAATGATAAAAAGCTTCCTTTAGAACAGCAATTTAGTCTCCCGAGGATCCCTGCTGAAAAATCACTAAAATTACATTTAGCCGAGAGCCCCCTGCTTCACACTACCAGTCTCCCTACAGTGATTAACAAACCATATGAAACCTTATTTCAGGGATCACGTAGGGCGGGGCTTTGTGTGCCGATGCCTTTCTTTTTCTGTTCGGTTGTATCAATCAGCCACGATCGCCAGAAGCTGCTCATCAATCAGTACAAATGAGGCTGCTGGTTGCCTGCTAACCTTTAGTTGGCGGTGCTGAGATTGTGTAAAACCGGAACTCCACCATCAGAACGGGTGGTTTAAAGAACAGGAGTGCGTATGGTGCTCATGCCACCAAATCAGGCATCAAATAAATGCTCCTAGAGGAAGGGGACAGCCAATAATGTGTATAAAATATGTGAGGATTTGAACCTGAATCAACACAGACATGCCATTCGCTCAGACAAAGCACCCAAGTTCCTGCAATTATCTTTCTGTCTGTAGCAATTGTGTGTTGCCTCCACCACCTTTCATTCTGCCTGACAACAGACTTCACATATGAGATACTGTATCTCCCGGGGCTTTAAGTGGCTTATTTGGCTGGCAGGGAAGGAGATGAAGGGGAAAGAAAAGGAGAAGCATTCGTCAGGCAATTGAGAATTGGAGACATGTGATCAATCACCTGGGACGAATGAAATCCATCTTTTGTAAGTGAACAGCCCAGCTGAAGAGGTGATAGCAGAGACGCGTGCATCCAAACAGAAGGATTTCAGAGGAGACTGATGATGGCGCTGAAAGATTCCTACCCACTCACTTACATTTATACATAAGGACATCTACTAAACGTATGTGAAACAGAAATAAGGCAAAGAGTACATCATTCAGGTTTATGACTGACTGTTTTCTTATTTCAGAAAAGGGCAGTGTGAAAATCCTTGGGAATAACAGGTTGGCTTTTCAGCGAGATTCAGTCCTGTTTGAATGTGAAGCAGCAGGATGGTACCCTGAGCCTGTTCTGAAATGGGAGGTGAATAATAACAAGGTAAATACATAAAATCAATCAGACAAGATCATCACTATCTTTAACAAACACCGGAGCTAAAACTTGTTTTTCTTACTATTCAGCCTGTAGTATATCCTGCTATGCCCTCAGGCAGTGCAGCCAGTATATCTGGTACTATAAAGGGACTGTTAAGTACTTTATTCTATTTCTTGAGTAATAAAATCGTAGCTACTACATTAACCCTCTGAGGTCTACGTTATCATTGGTGATGACCGTAACCAGAACTCCAGGCAATCAGAAGGAACAAAGGAAATAAAAAATATTGCCATTTTCCCCCAAAAAGTCTGTTTTGGCTGTCTCTAAAATATAAAGACTTAAATTCAGGTAGGTTTATGTAGTTAACATCACAAACACATAGTGCCTCAAATGTAGAATTTCAAAAGGGGCAAATTAAATCAAAGAAACTCATCAGATTAGATTTCTTCTGTAAAATCCTTTGCACTCAGTGACTTCCTGAAATGTTTGACCCATAAATATCTGCATACCTTGTGCATGAGACCAGATAATGGACTCAATCAGGGATATTCCCCTCTTTCACCTTAAAGAGCTCTACAGCGTGTCTTTAGGAAGTGCTGACTGATGAAATGTTGTGCAGTGAGTTCTGATGCATTTGGCTGAACCCGACAACACAAATGCTGCGAGATACATCTGCCCTCATCCTGTTGCTTTTGTCTGCAGTGAATAAATCAATAAATGCCAAGCCACAACACAGCCATCCCTGTGTTCGACTGATCAGACACTATGTGATTACATTTTCTAGTCTATAAAAGGAATCACGCTCCTTGGCCTACCAGGTTATTTGTCATTTTCTAGTTCTTCAACTGATGATTCTTGCAAACCAAACTTACTGACTGAGATCTGAATTCCAGCTTACGGATCCTCTGACTTTCCAGTGGAAAGACGCGCATGCTCTGAATGAACAGAAATGTGGGAACAATGAGGAGGACTTCTTGAATTTTCAATTTATTTACCCCTGTGTTTCCTGTATGCTGTTGTCAAGTTGTTTATATTCTGTCATTTTGATAGTTGTTTGTCTCTGGTGCTGTGTTTTTGTCTGACGTCCCCATGTCTTGTTGTCTGATTTAGTTTCAGCTGTGTCTCACTCTGCCCCATTCACCCCTCTGTGTATTTATAGTCTCTGTCTCCCTTTTTCTGACCACCTTTACTCCTAGCCTTGTTGTGCTTCTTTGGATTTAGCAGTTTCTTTTCTGTTTTAGAGTTTTATGGACTTATACTCCAGCTGAATAAAGGTTGTTTTTATTTTTTGTCAAGTTCTGCCTTTGAAGTTCACATTTAGGTCCTTTTCTACACAACATGTCACTGTAAGAGGCCAGAGGCTTTGGCAATGAGTATAACAGCAGTATATCTGGAAAAGAAAATGGCCTGGAATGAAGTGTTGTGGGATAATAAATGAATAACAATGTGGGAAATGTAAAATGTGAGCCTGCAATAGCATTTTACACACTTGGTGTAGTAAAATGTGGCCTCGAAATCTATATCTTTATTTTCTATACATGAGCACTCAGCAAGGCCAAGGTCAAATGCTTAGCCAATATAGGTTTCCATGTCCCGATCTGAATCTGAAACCCAACATCTGAAAAAACATAAATCCAAAAAGACAGACAAACTAAACTAATTACACACTCCCTCCATTGAGGGAGGGAATGAGACAGTGCAGTTGCCTCCTCTGATGACAAATCTCAGACACACTGGTCACCTTCCAACTGCTCAGTTTCTCCAATTTCTTCTGAAGTGGGCACAAATCTGTCTGTACAGCACACATTCACTGGTGAAATGTCCCTTAAAACAGGTTATATTCAGGGTGCTTACTGAACAAACAAGACTGTAAACATTAAAATTAATAAGCATGTTAAACTATAAATAATAATGGTCCTCTCTGTCTTGGGGGAACGGTGCGGAGGTGAGTCCAAGTGAATACAACATCAGCAGTGGAGAGTCGAAGGAGAGCCTCTTCACCTTGACCAGCAAGCTCAGTGTGCTGGCAGCAAAAAGTTCTCACGTGGACTGTCTGGCCTCTGTTTCTGCCCTCCCCCAACCACTGAAGAGCACAATCAGTCTAAAAGTGGGTGAGTTACATTAAATAACACACACACACACACACACACACACACACACACACACACACACACACACACACACACACACACACCCACCACATATTCTGAAAATATTCTGTTTTTTTTTTCATCTGAGATTGTTGAGTTTAGACATTTAAAATATTAATTCCACTCTTCCAGTGATGTAAAGAATATGAGCTTTCAATATCCATTCATGTGTTCTAGCTCTAAATTTTCTTTTGCTATTAGACATGTTTCTCTTATGTACATTTTCAAGCCTTTCAGCTAGTTTCCAGATTCTTCTGTGTGAATTTCAGTTCTGCACTTTGGCTGTCAGGTGAATGATTTGGCGTATTTCAGCCCATTAAACAAGTTTTTTTTGTTTTCAGCAATTATAAAAATTCAACTCAAACCATTCACACTGCATTTTCTACAGGAAACGCATTCTCTAGTTTTATATACCGGTTTCAGTCACTGTTGTTATGTTAACAGTTAGAATAAGTTCAAATTCTCTTAAAAATAATAACATCAAAATGTTATGTTAAGAACACTTACTGGACTTGTGGAAGTATTTGGAGAACCGTGAGGGGCCCTTACAAACATTTGAAAGAAACAAATCTTTAATCATAGATGGAGACTTATGCAAAAATATTAATGAGGTTTTAAAATTTGACTTCTGTCATGGTGTGCTGTGGCAGGCAGGTTGTAGGACCCAAACACACATGACTCGTACACGGAACGAAACTTAAAGCGGCAGCTTTTATTGCTGGAAAAACTTTTCATAAGAAAAACGCAGAGTAGTTTGGGCCCGAAAGCAGGATTCATCACGTCATTGCTTAAAGACCGGATAGTCTGATGCTGATTTAAGAATGTATAATTCTAGAAGGGTCAAACTTAGCATCAGAAAAGAAAAGGTGATTGAAGTGACTTTGAACGTGGCATGGCTGCGGGTGCAAAATGGTTTGATCTGAGTATTTCAGAAACTGCTGATCTACTGGGTGGGAATTTCCCACACGAGCATCTCTGGAGGTGAAGGACAAAAGAAGAAGTAGCAAGCCTGAAAAAACACATCTAAGAGAGTCTTTACTGGACTGTGTGCACAAACAGAAAATACAGATTTTCAGCCTGGTAACCTCACTTACCTTTTTACGCCTTAACCTGCATAATTTGTGTCAACTGCATTAATGTATTTGTAAGTTAAAAGTTTCATTTACTTGTAGTAGGATGTAATCATGTAAGTGCTGTGGTATCTTACTTCTCAGTTACTACCTTTAGGTGACACTGAATGTCTATGAGCAGCAACGTTCAGTATTTGTCATTTTTCAGTGACCTCTATCTCTGTGTTTGATCATCAGTCTGCAAAGGCAGTGTGTTTTTTTGTACTATGATAATTTTCCATCTGTACTCTGCATACTGCAACAGAGCACTGATTCTTCCTGCCATTTCACATCTACTGTGTTTAGAGTGCAATATAAGAGTTTGCATTTATATTATGTTCCATAGCTTTTTGGAGACTTTTATGTTGTTAGGCAGGATGTTAGGCAGGATCATGGCATAACATTGAATTTTAGGTGTTAAAAATACAAAGTGACTGCTTTTCATTTAATCAAATAAATAAACATTCTGATGAAGAGCCACTAAGGACGTTCTTGGAGTAACTCTCAGCAATAATTTGTACATGAAATAGTTAGTAGACATGTTATTAACCCTATCAAAAAATCTTTAGTTCTATTCGGGTACAAAGCCATAATTTAGGCTACAGGAAACAGTTTTATTCAAATACAGTTTATTGTCAAAATGTTCAGTGACTGCACTTTTACAACTTAGCTATTATAAAGTGACCACAAACATTTTAGAGCCAATTCATAGTGTTTAATTGCTTGTGTGCTTGAATGTATTAATGCCTCTGTGTTTAGTCTGTATAGTTTATCTTGCCACTAAAACACATTAAATAATTGAATAAAAACTCACAAATTACTTAAAGATTCAAAACAATTTTACCTGTTCACTTGATGCCAGTTCGGCTCTTTCTCTGCATGTCACTCATTCGCTGATACAAACACACACACGCACACATGCACACATGCACAGTGAGAGTTGTCTGTCAAGCCTCTTTTTGTTCTGTCTTGCTTTCGTTCTCTTTACATGTCTTTTTGTTTCTTTTTTTAATCTTTCACTCATTGTGTTCCTCACTTTGTTCTCCATGTTTTTTTTTTTTATATCTGTCCCCTTCTCTCTATTGGGAAGCATGTGAATCATCACTGAGCGATATTTTAGATGTGGAGAGCGGTACAGAAAAAGGGCTGCCAAGTCAGTGCTGGATGAGTCTGCATCACAGGGTGCTGATGTTACAAACCTCTCTCCGAGGCCCAAATCTTAAAAATACAAACGCATTTAGAATCTTAGCATTTTCAATTTGTTCTCGCTGTTGCAACAATTTCTTCACTCAGAGCAGCTTCCCTCTGCACACACCCTCATGACTGTACTACAAATTAAACCAGGAAATTAAACAGTTTTCTATCCACCAAGTCTGCAAATCTGCAGATGAGCTGCAATGTGAAAAAGCAGACAAAACAGAAACACTGCTTTCGTTTTCTTTACTAAACAATGTGACCTTCTCTCCTCAGTCGCCGAGGTGTTGGAGGAAAGAGGCTACTGCACAGTCCCACTGGCGATAACTGCCTCCCTCTCTGGTTTTCTGGTGCTCCTCCTGCTCTGCATCTGCACTGTCCTCTGCTACAGACAAAGGAGACAAGCAAGTAGGCACTTTACCTTAAACTGCTGTCCGTGAACATACATCACACTTTTCCAGCACAGAAACTGTGAGTAAAGTATAATGAAGAAGACGGGTGGATGCATGCTGTGACTCGGCACTGCCCCATGGTGGCCTTCAACAAGGGTACACAGTATTCTTTCTGACAAAAGCAGAACATTTGTTCTCAGCAGAAAGGAAACAGCAGCAGGAAAGGTTATAGAAGTGTGTGTGCATGGCTGCAGAGTGGGAAGACTAAGTGTGATTTTAGTTGGATTAGTGTAGGTAGTAGGTAGGTAGTATTTCTTATAAGAACATCCCTTACACAGTGAAGCGTTCTTACATTTATATCAGCAGAATCGCCAACTATTCAGGTACATGTCTGCACACATAAACAAAGGGACTCGCACAGTAACACACAGCCACGAAATGTCATTGGGATATTTATTTGCTTAGAGAATTCCTGGAAACACAGAAAACAGCCAACCTAAAGGCTAAGTCTGCAGCTGTGGTCAGAAATTAACATACAGTACACTCATTATGGGCATGAATGTCATGGTACTTTGGGGCCTTTAATGACTTCTTTGAACTGTTGTTTTTCCAGAGTACAATGACTGTGCTGCATACATCTATAAAGACTTTTAAAAACACGATTTTTACAAGTGTACATAAACCCCCACTAATATTTATTTAACATCCCTCAGCTATCAACATGCTTTTGGCATAATTCAGGCTGAATATTTGACTCTTCTCTTGGCAAAACTGGTGGATTGGTGGAGTTTATTTAAATTTGGCAACCCCCCCCCCCCCCCCCCCCAAAAAAAAAAACAAACAAAAAAAACAAACTAGCTTTTAAGCATTGTACACAAATTTTCAAGGGGGTTGATGTCAGGACTTTGGGAAGCTAATTCCAGAAGCTTAATGTTAGTCTGCTTCATCTATTCCAAAACCAGTTCTGATGCGTTTGGCATCATTTTCCTGCATAACACAAAACTGTGTTAAAGTTTCACCTGTTTAGCTGTTAATTCAAAGTGAAGCTAAGTAAGTCCTGCTCTTTCATTATTCCATTCACTGTGCAATGTACCAGTACCACTGGCAGCAAAACAGCCCTCGAACATGATGCTACCACCATGCTTGACACTTGGTACAGTATTCTTAGGTTTGAAAGCCTCACCTTTACTGCTCCAAACTTACCTCTTGTTATTGTAGCCAAATAACTCAGTCTTTGCCTTGTCTGATCATAAAACTTGTCTTATTCATGTGGAAAGGTGCAAATTTCAGGCAGGTTTGAAGGTGCTGATTTTGGGCTTCTTTCTTGGCCAGCACCCTCTCAGTCCATGGTGATGTTAAACTTGCTTCGCTGTGGACAGTGTTACTGGTTTTCCAGCAGTTTCCAGTTCATGACAGGCTTAAGCCTTGTGGTTGTTCCTGAACATCCTAACACATTTCCTCTCATCTGAGGGTGACAGCTTGGGTCTACTTCCAGACTTCACCAACATGGTGACACAGCTTAAAAATCTTTACCTCGAGTTGTTTAAACTGATGATCTTGGAGTCTTCAGTGTTCAACAATGGATCTCAGAGATCTTCCCAAAAGCATCGAGCATTGGTCAGTCTGCTGCATGCTATTAAAAGAAACTACCAGATGTGCTCAAATTGATTACTGACAAGAGGTCTTGTCAAGCTTAAAGACATTGCAAAACCTTCAGCACCACTTATTAAAAGGGAATGTATTTATATATTTGAGCCTGTATGTATACTTTGGCTCTGTGTGGATTATAGAAAATCGTGTTATTTAATGTCATTAAATATTTATTTTGTACAATCACTCTATCTTGGAAAAAGAACAATTCAAAGAATTCATTAAATGTTACATCTTCTATGTTTGATTCTCAGGTTATTGTAGGCAAACTGGATAAAATGTGCTTTTTAGGTGGATTTTCTACTTTTGAATAGAGACACCTTTTTATGTGTTAAGCTATTCTGACTGACTGTGCTCTTTGTTTCATATTTACTGTACAAACAAGAAAGGTTTATCAATCTAATCACACAACTCTTAAGGAAAAAACTCACCAAGCATACAGTAATTAAAGACTACAGATAACAAAGGCCATCTCCGAGGGGAAGCTCACTCTAGGAGGCAGAAGAGGTCTGTTTGTGTGCGATAAGAAAAAAGTGGCCCTGAGTCACACATTTTAAGTCAGTGTAATCCCTGTGACTGATTCTGGACCACTGCAAATCGTGGCCATGGTTTGGAGCCAGGGGATTATTATAAAGCAGGTGTGACCTTTCTCTTTTGGCAGTTGATTCAGTACCTGAAACGTCTGATACCTCCTCCGTCATTGTCCTTGCTCCATTCTTTGAAACATCCTTGAGTTAATTCATAAGGGTGCTTCTAATGTTACGGGATGTGGCATGCTTTCGAGTTGCTGAGCTCTTCTCTGAGTAATCCACCTCAGTAGGGACTAATGTATGCTTTGGAATTATGGGGGAGAAATGTAAGGGATCTAGCTCTCAAAGACGTTGGCCAGCGTGACAGCAGGGATTTAAAATATAATGACAAAGACTGGTTCTCTGCCTATAAAGGGAAAGTGAAGCATTTATATCTCTCCCGAGGCAAGTGCCATCTGTACCATTGTTACGCTGGTGTTGTTCTCGCCATGGCCAGGAGGACCTTTGGCAAAGGAAACCATGAAGCCATGTTACAAAACTCATTAGCTCCAGCTTTCAGTGCTAAATTGTAGACTGGCTGGAGGCTGTGATATTAGTGCAGAACCCAAACTAATAAACAGCAGGACATTTACAGCTTTCATATTGATGTAGATGCAATGAGCAAGCATAATGTTTCTGTGGTCAATGCAGTGAGAATAATAAAGTTAGCAGCTGATAGCTCATTACAGTAAACTCGATGCCTCTCTCTCTCTCTCTCTCTCTCTCTCTCTCTTTTTTGCTTTTCAGAAACAAGCCCGCAGGAGGTACTAAGGTGAGATTTAAGAGCTCTTTTGTTATATACAGAGATTTCTAACCCTTAGATCTACTGTGGGACTTTTTTGTGGAGGAAGCAGCTTCTGTAATCAGAGACCTACAGCACAGTCCTGGGTGCACTGAGCTCCATTTATATTTTACATTAGCTGTTAAGAATTCATGCAGCTTATTTCTGGGAATGAAGAGGTTTTCATTGATTATCATTATAAAATAAAATTGAAGGCACAAATTTGAAATTCCACCTTTAAAAAGTAATTATTTTGGTAGTAATTTAACATGATTCGGACTGTCATTAGCTCTTTTAGGAAGCTAACTTATTCAACATTTGTTTTCCATATAGCTGAAATACACATTCAGAGTTGAGTACTTCAGTCTGATAGTAAAATAAAGTGAAGAATGATGTGCAAGTACTTTATAATGAAAACAGCACAGAGGCCTGTAATATACTGCAGCTTAGCTGGGAGAAGAAAATTGTCTTTTCACAACAGCCTCTGATGATGTGACTCTGCCATACCTCCGCTAATCGTTATCATTTCTATTGCAGGTTTGACCAATCGGTGTTTAGTAGAAGCGTCGATGCTGATGCGCCGGAAGGGAAAGTTAACCTGGGATACTCTAGTGAGAGCCCCACAGGTGAGAGTGACCAGCAGGTCGTTACCATTTGGATATGTTTACAGTCGCACTGATCTAAACGACTTCAGTGTTTGTGTTGCCTTCCGGAGATGTTTCAGCGTAATGTGCTGTGTTCAGTGATCAATTTCTGTATTGACCTTTCCCGGTAAATTACAGCACTGGCGCCTGAGCAGGTTTCATTTTCACATAATAGACGTTTTGAAACGTGCGTGACTAATTCAAAATAAATCTATAATATGATAAAGTTTTTAATTTCTTCTGTCAAAGTCAGATTATGATCACTTAGCAGTGCAGTTTTATTGCAGAGTGATTTGGCTGCTTTGGCTTTTTCCACAATAACAATGTAGCTTTTCATGTTTGCTGTACAGAATTACAAAATGTAGGTAACATTAGAATTTGTGAGCCATGTGGGGAGTAAGCCAGTAGAAGAAGATATTCATGCAGAATTCAAAAGCACAGCTGCATGGTTTGCAAAATGATCATGTGTAATGTAAGTTATACATGATTTGTGGTGGAAGAGGAAGAAAAACAAGATAAATCAATCACACTGGCTTTTTACAATAGACCGTTAAAACAAACAAACAAAAAAATCAAAGGTTTTGCTCCCCGGGGAAAAAAAGGATCTGGCTCTGGTCTTAAAATTAGGTCAAAGCAACCTCAGATGACCTATAAAACATGACATTTACATGATGTCATTATTTATTTAACAATAAAACAATAGCAGTGCATGAAATACTAAGTAGACCCCATTATTTGCTAAAGATATCAGCACAAACACCTCAAACTAACTGTTGAGCACGATGGTGGAGTGGTGATGATTTGAGTTTGTTTTGCAGCTGCAGGACCCGGGCGCTTTGCAGTTAATGAATAAACCATGAACTCCTAGCTTGTATAAACAAGTTTAGCAGCAAAAACAAAATCTTATCTTTTCCTCTGTGACCTTATCAGTGTTTCACGCTGTGGAAGAATTTTGTCCCACTCTTCTGTACAACAGTGCTTCCTGATAGGTTCGCAGCTTGAACCCATCCGCTGGAACGTTGAAGACAATATAATTACACTACAAAGCAAGACACAAGTAGGCAAGGTTCTTCATGTTTACTCATGCATGAGGGAGATCTGGCTGGAGCCAAGCGTCGTCCCACCACCTGACCTCCATCAGACTCTCAGCCAGGCTCCCCATAGCACTCCTTTTATTGTGGTTACATGAATATGCATAGGGTCATTAACATATAGCATCTTACATAGGTATACATGTGAACAAAGAATACTGTGTGTGTGTGTGTGTGTGTGTGTGTGTGTGTGTGTGTGTGTGTGTGTGTGTGTGTGTGTGTGTGTGTGTGTGTGTGTGTGTGGGGTCAGAGTGTGACCCCATAAACGACTTCCTTAACCTGCTGGTCTGGAAAATCCAACAGTTCATCTAAACAAAAAGCACTTAGACTAGAACAGACGTAGCTACGTTAATCCTACCATAAAACAAGAAGAGAAGGTACGACCTCTCTCGTGCTCCCAGGATGTGGGTGTGCATTCTAGTGTGGAATACACACCAAGCCTTTGCAGCCTGTTAAAGATCACAGTCCTATCACTACACAATTGATTATACACCTCTAAGCATATATGGTTAAATATTTCTAAGCATAAATGACAATCAACAATACAAAACCTAACACTTCTGTTCATTGAGGTTTGTGTCCCACCGTGACATTTCAATCACTGAGATTTGGACTTTGACTGCAACAGTTGTAATCACTGTCCTATTGATGAGTCAATAATGGCCAAGCTTTAGATATCGGACAGATGGCCTCACATATGAGTCTAGAATACTTTCATGGTTGACTCGATGACCAGAGGATGCCCAGCTCCTGTTGCTGCAAAAAGCCAATTTACCCACCCTCCACCACTATGCTCAACAGTTGGAATCAGGTGTTTGTGCTGATATGCTGTGTTTCATGGCATTATGCTTGTTCTGTATATATTTTTTTCAGTTGCTTCCTTTAGAAGATCGTCTCCCTCGCTCCCATCCCTACTATGCTCTTCTGTCACACTAACCCTCTACATGTCCTCCTTCACTGCATCCATGAATCTTCTCTGTGATCTTCTACTTGTCCTGCCTTCTACATTTGCTAGGCAGGAATAAAGCTTTAGAATATAAGTACTTTTTTTTTTTTACCATGACTTTACATAAATACACATAAATTACAAATAAGTCTTTGGGTATGTAAGGTATTTGAAAATAGCTTAACGCGTGTTTCTTAAAATGTCAATTAGGTTTTAACCCCTTAATAATTCATAACTACAGTAGGTGGCTCCAGTGCATCTTCAGGCAACCATAATTTGTCATATCTGGGTGTAAAACACCACGATTGTGTGCTACCCATTCCAAACCTCTGAGCCATTAAACCTCCTAAATCCTGCTCTCTCCTACTGAGGTCTCCTTCAGGTCCGAAGTATGCTGTTGCCGCTTGAAGGAGCTGTTAGGTTAGATGAAGCTAAAAAGCTGTTTTTCACTCTGCAGATGCAGTTAACAGTGAGCTATTCTGGGAAACTCGTAGACAGATGGACTTTGTCAGCTTTCGCAAGGTAAGATAGAAACAGAGAAGGTGGGAGGGATAGGAG
The DNA here is from genome assembly GCF_057381845.1 of Rhamphochromis longiceps. Taxonomy (NCBI): domain Eukaryota; kingdom Metazoa; phylum Chordata; class Actinopteri; order Cichliformes; family Cichlidae; genus Rhamphochromis; species Rhamphochromis longiceps. The sequence goes on along the minus strand of NC_140570.1, from coordinate 16,848,653 downwards.
TCAGAGAAACAGAGATGAACTGGAGCTGAATAATTCGGCCAGTCATTCTGCAGCTGGACGTCATGTCACATCCTTCCCTGTTACAAAGAGCATAAGGGAAATGCACTCTTGCACCTCTGCTGGCCTCCCATCATGCAGATTAATCTCAACAGATTACTGCATTAACCAGTAATAATGACACTATTTTTAGTTAACAGGACATCTGTCATCACCCTCATTGTCATAATGTATCATAAATGATGATCTACAGATGTATAGACCAGACCCTTCAAATGTATCCTCCAGCTTGGTCTTGTCAATACTGTAATTGCACCTCAGAAGACTTGCAAGTTGTCTTGCTGTTTATATCTCTCCTGTTGGTCATTAATGAATGACTGGTTCCTATTAGTTTAAGGCAGTAGTTTTCTTCTTGGTGTTTTCACATCACAGGTACCTGTTGTTCTTCTACTCTGCTCAAAAATGTTGTAGTTTTGTTCAGTAAAACCTAAACTTTGACGGTTTCATCAGGTCCCTGATGTCGTGTCCTCCAGCAGCTTTTCTACACAAAGTGAGAGCCAGGCCAACATGTGTCCCCCAGAGGATGACTGCAAGAATGTCCGGAGAATCACCACTGTTTGAATATTAATGTTATGTTTTGTTTGCATGACTTTTGTATAAGTATTCACATTTTTTATAAAGCCACAAGCTAAGGATATATGTTTTTGAACTACAAGTATCTAACACAATCATTTAGCAAAAAAGAAAAATCACTCTCTGGACACTTCATTAGTTACTCCTAGAGTGAGAACGATGTGTCATCCTGCTGGAAGAAAAAGATGGGTACACTGTGGTCATAAAGGGTTTGACATGGTCCGTAACAATACTCACGTAGGCTGTGGTGTTTACCAAGGGGCCCAGAATGAGCCAAGAAAATATTCCCCACAAGTGGCACCTGGTGTGGGTTTCTGCTGCTGTAGCCCGTCTGCTTCAAGGTTTGACATATTGTGAATTCTGAGATTCTCTTCTGCATACCTTATTTGTAACCAGTGGTTATTTGACTTATTGTTGCTCACTGAATATTTTCTTTTTCAGACCATTCAAACTAAGCCCTAAAGGTGGTTGTGTGAGTAAATCCCAGTAGCAGCCGTTTCTGAAATACTCAGAGCAACCCGTCCGGTTCAGAGTCACTTAAATCACCTTTCATACCCAATCTGATGCTCGGTTTGAAGTTCAGGGGGCTGTCAACCATGTCAACATGCCTAAATAAAGTGCTGCCATGTGATTGGCTAATTATATATTTGCATTAATAAGCAGTTAGACACGTAAACCTAATGAAGTGGCCAGCGAATGTACGCTGTGATGACTTTTCTCATTTAATTTTAATGAAACCATGATATCTCAACAACACATTGTATATTTAAAAATTTTTTTCAATAAACTGTATTATTGCATATGAAAAGATCTTTGGCCGATCACTGAATCCTTGAATTTACAGTCATAGTAATTTGAACCAGCATGCCGGATAACCCACAGTAAACATTTTTATACAGAGTAATGAGCATTAAAAAGAAACTTCATCTGGCAGCGTTGCTATGGAGAAATCAAATGGACCCTTTGAGACAGCTGCTCGGATGCTCAGACAGATTTTAAGCAACTTAAAAGGCATTAGAGTCAAAGTTTAACCAGGATATCAGTCTGCAAAAGCTGGTGGATGCTTGATTTTATACAAGGTTTAAAGTGATGCTGTGAACACAGTCATGAAAAGGAAACGGCAGTAAAGTGCAGTGCAAGTGCTGACTGGGGCTGTAAAGAGAAAAATACCAATGGTGAGATTCTTTAGTACTACATGGGTGATATAACATTTGCATTCTATAACAATAAAAGACGGAGGGGAGGAGAATGCCGGATGCAGAGGTGTATGAATCTGCCAAACACTTTGCAGAGTGTCTGGCAGTTTAATTGTCCTGCTGAAACTCATGTGTTGTTTTCCACATTTCAGAAACCATATATACAGTAAATAAAATGGTCTTGATTCAATCATTCACCATATGAAGCCGTGATCATATAAAATAATGTTATTATATATGACATAAAATCTGCCCCAATCAAAAGTAAGGCTTTTCTAAAGTATTTATGCACCATTTGTCACCTCTCACATTTGCAAAGGCCTTGAAAGGAACACGGAAGCATGAAATCAGCAGCTTATGTTTTGTCGAATGAGAAATGCTTTTTCATTACACCGAAGGCCAATACGTTCTGTCAAGACCTCTAAGCTTTAGATTTGATTTATCTCTGCTGGCAACCTTGATTAGCTGAATATGAGTGCTAGTGCAAAGAAACGGAGAGAGAGAATGGGATGCCGGCTAAATCCCTGCAAATGCAAACGCCGCTGAAAACAAATACAGTCATTTGCAACACGCTTGAATCGCTTCCTGTAATAATAAAGAACGTACAGTGGCACAAAGGAGAATGTGTTTTACTTTTTCAACAGATTCATTCTGTCAGAAGAAAATGGGGGCTATGCATGTACAGTATATCTGTAACAGACGCACAGAAGTTGGCATTTCGCGGAAGTCTCGCCTTGAAATGTCAGTTATGTAGTGACAGCATGCATGCTTGCATTATTGAAAGAAGCATGCTGACATAGTTCTCTGCTATTCGTTATCACCAGATGGCTGACACAGATCCTCACTTTCGAAATCACATCTCGCTAGTGAATGTGAAGAAAGTGTTTGTCCTCCCTCTCTCCTGCTATGCTTTCATCATTTCTGCCTTCTGTTTTCTCGCACCGATCGCCCGGAATTGAAGCGACAGGCTATTAAATAAATTAGGTTTCCTTCAGCAGGCTTGACAAAGGCAGCGGCAAAATGAGAGGCCTATTACATGACCCGCTTTAGTGTTTTGTTTTCAAGCTTAACCTTACCCTTCCCTGGGGCTTACTTAGAGCACTTCATGGGTGTCAGTTACGGTTTGTAAAATGGTCTGGCGGGTATCATTTGTGGGTATCGAAAGCTCACAGAGCCAGCCGCTGCTTGCCTTTCCTGGAGAAAAGCTCTGACAAGGTACCTGCACTCATATCCGGAGCCTTTTTCTGCAGTGCTTGTCAACTCATTTGACATCTGTCCTGCTTCTCCTTCTGCGTGACACTACAGTTCCACTGCACATGCTCGGTTCCTGGTGCCACTTTGGAAACCAGGTTGTTACGTCAGTCAGTGCAGCAGGTATCTCCGTCCTGCCAGCGTGCATCAGAGAAAATTACTGAGTGGAACACAACCATCGGGAACTACCAGAGAGGAGTCTGCTGCTATGGTGCTGCTCCCCAGCTACCTCAATGGTTTTCTGTTTGGCAATTAGCAAGAAGCCACTACACCCTCCTATTTTTGGTGTGTAGATAAATAAATGGAAACTTTGGTTAATGGCCCTCCAGAGTACAACGTCTTGTCTCCAGTGGCTTGTTATATACTACTTTCCACTTCCTGTTCGTCAGGGTCCATTAGCAGTCCAGTCACTGATCTGCTGCTGGAAGAGAATTCACTGAGGGGAGTGCATGGAAACCACTATATACAAATGCACTGTTAAGAGTTTTCTAAAGGCTAAACTCAAGAAAAGACAGTCTGTTTGTTGCCATTATAAGTTCTAAGAACGACAAGACCAAGGACTGCCCACCTGTGTGTGGCTCACAAAAACAGACCAACAATGCATTTTGTGTTATGTATGAAAAGGCAATTTCATAAACAGCTGTGCTCTATGTGTTTAGTATTTATTAGTGCTGTCAGCGTTAATCTTGTTAAAATGACGTTAACGCCATAACTGCATTAACGTGTCAAATCTCTGTTAGCGAGTTAGCGCGGATCACCCTGTGGATGGGGCTGCACGGCGCTAACGCGTTAATGAGCTAACCACGCTGACGCGTTCCTTCAATATGACTGTGATAATAAAACACGAACCCAGAGAGCACTTTATCGTGAGCTTGATAAATATCTATTCATGCACAGCAGTCTGCAGTGACACATAAAAACACTGCCACCCTAAGTGCTACTGTGCTGACTGACGTGAATTAAATGGACACACTGTAAGGGCAAATTAAGCGACTGATGTTTTGTTTGGGTTCTTCAGGGCCAGCATGGATAGAGCGCCATTGATGAATAACTTAACACGTCCACTCATTATTGAAATCCAATGCTTTTAAAAGCATCATGGCATGAGGCTTCTACTAAATTAAAGGCTTTTAAAAGTTACTTAGTGCCACCGAATAATGTGTCCAGAGACAAAAAGCAAGTGAGGATAAAATCCTCCCGCAACCTTGTTAGCACAGGGAGGATAGACTTTATTAACTGTTCAATGCAATCCAGCAAATCATTGTGCAGAGGGATGATCTCAGTGATCATGCAGAGCAGATGGTATTTTTAAAAAAGAGAAAAATCATGAAAAAATGAATAAATATGACACTTATACACTTTAATTTCTTCTCTTAACTGACTGTTATATATCATATTAATAGAGGATATGAAAAGGTTTGTTTGTGACCTGCAGGTTGATTTTCCTGGCTGGCCAATAATGAAAACTATAAACAATTAATATATTTAATTACCATGATTTATTATTGCACCAAACAAAGTTAAAGATTTCTAAACATTATCTACAGTTATGTCCATATATATTTGGACACTGACACATTTTTCTTTTACCTGTTTACTGAAACATTTTCCAATTATACTTATATAACGGAAAAGGACATAATGTTTAGACTCTCAGGTTTCATTTGAGGGTGTCCACATTCAAACTGGATGAAGGGTTTAGGAGTTTTAGCTCCTTGTAGTAGTATTAGGAGTGACAAAATCTACAGTTTTGAACATCCTGATACAGAAATAAAGCACTGGTGAACTCAGCAAGGCAAAAAGATCTGGATGTCCACAGAAGACAAAAGTGTTGAATGATCACAGAATTATTTCTATGGTGAAGAAAAACCCTTTCACAACAGCCAGCCAAGTGAAAAACACTCTCCAGGAGGTAGGCTTATTGATATCCAAGTCTACCATAAAGAGAAGACTGAATGAAAGTAAATACAGAGGGTTCACTGCAAGGCACAAGTCACTCATAAGCCTCAAGAATAGAAAGATTAAGTTTGACAATACTTTGCTGACACCAAGATCACCCTCTACCAGAATGATTGCAAAAAATAAGCATGTAGAAGGCACACCACATCATCTGTAAAACACGGCAGATGCAGTGTGTATTTTTATCCATAGTAGTTTATATTTGGCAGCCCAGCTCTGTTCTGCTCTGTTCTCTGCCCTGGCAGAAGGAAATGTTAGCATAAAGCTAACTCACGTTTGCATAGGTCACAAATGCACCCAAATACAAAAACAAACAAACAAATTCAGAGCACTGACTAAACAGATGACTAAAAACAGAGAGGAAAAAGACTATTTTTTATACAGGGTACAATTTTTAATAGCTTAGTCACACTAAAGTTAAAAAAAAGGACAGCAACCTCTTTGCAACTACTACACTAAATATTTTTGCTGTTTGGAGACTGAGTGCAAATAGTTGCAGCGACCAACTGGTCAAGCAGAGCTTAAGCATGCAAAACCCTCAAACTCACAAAGCAACTGCAAAAAGGTTGTCTGTTAGGAGGCAATAACTGCAGTGTGACTTGGACCGACTATAATCACTCTGAAGTTAGCAAATGATTGCTGTCTAATTCATAAACGCAGATTGCAACCCACTGCAATCAAACGGAGTCAGTCTGCATTATGAGGGTAACTTTTCTGAGACGTCTCTTTGCAGCAGATGACTTGTTTAATGTGGTTGTCAACTGGTTGCATTCTGGTTGTATTCCTATAAAAATACAAGGATGATAAGAGCCCTGGCTAATTTACAGTTGAATTCCCAGCCTGCAGCAACCATGTTACTTTTTGTGGGAAAGTTTAAGTTCTATGATGCTCTGACACACTGAATGAATTTGTCTTTATGTGAATTTGGTTAGTTTAGTTCAAAACTAAAGTAAGAGAACCCTTCATCTTAGAAGAATGATCTCTTACTGGTGTTGCAGTTACAGAAACACTGTTTCATTTACATTGTACAGTAATTTAAGGCTGTGATTAAATTCATTCCTCTGAGCTGTACTAATTAAATTATTATTTATTTCTTTTTGCCCAAACTTTACTGAAAGTAAGCAGATCTCAAGCTTGCTCTCCTACCAGACACAGAGTCCTTGTGTGTTTCCCAAAGGAGCAGGGATAGCTGAAACTCTGTCCAAACTCTTGGTCCAGTTCTTTATGTGTCCAGGCCATCTATCTATCACGCCCAGGCTCAGATGGCAACAGCTCTGGCAGTGAAGTGGTAGCATTTAAGCACATCAGCGCTTCTGCAGACCGTGTCTCTTGATGGTGCTGTCCTGATAAATGATATTCAACTGTCATTGAATGGGGACCCAGAAAGACTTACACACCAACTCTGTTGCAGTAGAAAGCACTTGTCGTAAAATCCAGCGCTAACTCTTCGCTCAATCTGACAACCTGCACAGTCGCTGGGTAAAGCAGTTCCTATCCAGTTGTTAAGTGATGACGTCTGAACCCTCTCTTCCGGGCCCAAACTACACTGGGTTCATTAAGGCTGTTGTCTTTTTAACATGTTTTAATGCTTTGTGTCTTGTTCTATTAAATCTAAGCAAGTACCTAAAAATAGTCAGTGATAACTCTCGGCCTCTCTGGGTTTTAATTACTACAGGGTGGGCCATTTATATGGATACATCGTAATACCTTGGGAATGGTTGGTGATATTAAAGTCCTGTTTGTGGCACATTAGTATATGTGAGGGGGCAAACTCCTCAAGATGGGTGGTGACCATGGTGGCCATTTAGAAGTCGGCCATCTTGGATACAACTTTTGTTTTTTCAATAGGAAGAGGGCCATGTGACACATCAAACTTATTGGTAATGTCACAAGAAAAACAATGGTGTGCTTGGTTTCAACGTAACGTTATTCTTTCATGAGTTATTTACAAGTTTCTGACTACTTATAAAATGTGTTCAATGTGCTACCCATTGTGTTGGATTGTCAATGCAACCCTCTTCTCCCACTCTTCACACACTGATAGCAACACCGCAGGAGAAATTCCAGCACAGGCATCCAGTATCCGTAGTTTCAGGTGCTGCACATCTCGTATCTTCACACCATAGACAATTGCCTTCAGATGACCCCAAAGATAAAAGTCTAAGGGGGTCAGATCGGGAGACCTTGGGGCCCATTCAACTGGTCCACGACGACCAATCCACTTTCCAGGAAACTGTTCATCTAGGAATGCTCGGACCTGGCACCCATAATGTGGTGGTGCACCATCTTGCTGGGAAAACTCAGGGAACGTGCCAGCTTCAGTGCATAAAGAGGGAAACACATCATCATGTAGCAATTTCAAATATACAGTGGCCTTGAGGTTTCCATTGATGAAGAATGGACCCACTATCGTTGTACCCTATATACCACACCAAACCATCACTTTTGTTGTTCCAACAGCCTTGGAGGGATCCATCCAATGTGGGTTAGTGTCAGACCAATGGCGGTGGTTTTGTTTGTTAACTTCACCATTCACATAAAAGTTTGCCTCATCACTGAACAAAATCTTCTGCGTGAACTGAGGGTCCTGTTTCAATTTTTGTTTTGCCCATTCTACAAATTCTGTGCGCCGATCTGTCTCATCCTTGTTGAGATGCTGCAGTAGCTGGAGTTTGTAAGGGTGCCATTTGTGAGTAGCTAATATCCGCCGAAGGGATGTTCGACTAATGCCACTCTCCAGTGACATGCGGCGAGTGCTACGCTGTGGGCTCTTGCTGAATGAAGCTAGGACAGCCACTGATGTTTCTTCATTAGTGACAGTTTTCTTGCGTCCACATTTTGGCAAATGCAACCCTGAACCAGTTTCACGAAACTTAGCAAGCAGTTTGCTAACTGTAGCATGGGAGATGGGTGGTCTCGTAGGGTGTCTTGCATTGAAATCTGCTGCAATAACCCAGTTACTGCATTCACCAGATATCAACACAATTTCGATCCGCTCCTCACGTGTTAACCTCTTCGACATGTCAATGGTTGTGAACAAAGAGAAACTTGTAAATAACTCATGAAAGAATAAAGTTACATTGAAACCAAGCACACCATTGTTTTTCTTGTGACATTACCAATAAGTTTGATGTGTCACATGGCCCTCTTCCTATTGAAAAAACAAAAGTTGTATCCAAGATGGCCGACTTCTAAATGGCCACCATGGTCACCACCCATCTTGAGGAGTTTGCCCCTTCACATATACTAATGTGCCACAAACAGGACTTTAATATCACCAACCATTCCCATTTTATTACGGTGTATCCATATAAATGGCCCACCCTGTACTATTCATCTGCAGCATGTTTTAAAGCTCAGTTTTTAAAACCTTACGATGTAACAAAATATTTGAATGGGTCAGAAAATAATCACTCTGAGGCTGACAAAGATTTCAATGGGTACATAAAGTTAAGAATCAGGAATTTCTCATAGTGATTAATCCAAACCACGCAACAGTATATTAATGACCAACCTGCTCCAACCTCCACACACCTGGTCTAATCACACATATTCCTGATGATCTTGTTGTGCCCACTTGTGCCACTCCTTAAGGGAGTGGCAAGTCTTCAGTACTCACAGGATCGTTGTCTGTGCAACCCAACTCAAAGCCTTGAGTTTGTTTCTACTTACCTGTGGGAAAGATACTTATCTCCATCTTCCTTGTGCTCAGGTTTGCCTGGAGATTGGTGAGCAGTGTTTGTTTAGATTGACACAGAAACTGGAAACTGTAGAGAACTAGAGTGGAGCCTGGGACTGTCACTCGACTCTCCAGCTCTATTTAAACTGAGTCCAACCTGTGTCCAGACCTTGACAGATGGTTACATTTTTAATTCTAGTGTGACGACCTCTGCCCTATGCTCTCAACCTTTTTTTCCTCACGCGTTCCAGTTCCATTGTGGACCAAGCAGGACTCATTAGTGCCAACTAGGAATACTTTGGCCATGTGTTCCCAGACTATAAAACTGGCTGGCACTTCATTCTGTCTCTCACTCACCTTCCTGCTTGTCACCATGCCACGCATCAAATAGCCTTTCTTTACTTCATCTTATATTTCACATTTACAACACCCACTCACATCTTCACACTCATGAACACCCTATTCCACAGATCAGATTTGCACACCTCATTAGCTTTGCATTTAAGTTATTTATTAAGTCTACATAATAAACTACTTTTTTAAACTGCCAAACCCTTTTTTTGTGGCGTTACCAACCAGCGATGACACTGGAACAAACACCTTGATGGTTGCACGAATAGTTGACCTGACTTTTGGATGACTCGTTTGATTTCTGGCATCTCAGAATGTTTGGTTTTCTGTGTTGCAGTTTCTGGCTGCTGCACAGTGTGATAATATGCTGCAGGGGACTAAGCTGTGCAGGCTGTTGAGTTGACGTTAAAGCCTCTTACAGGAGCAGCTAGATTCTTGACATGCACTCTTTCACCTGACACTGCAGTTCAGGAGTGCAACATGCAACCAATTCTTACCACAAATGTCCTCCTCCAGCAGCTCACTGACAGTCAAACAGCGATTTTTGTTGCTTAAAAATGAGCATTTGTTCTAAAAATCACTGCACACACACAGACACAAATGGTGCGCATTCCTTTCACTAGTCCTTAGCCAGAACAGATTCAGTGACCTCTGATCAGTGACATCTATCGTAATGTTGCCCTTCAAACCATGCTGGCAGAAAAAGTAACTTCCTCAAATTCTTGAGTGTAAAAAGCACGCTATTGATTTCTTTCCTAGTATTCGGAGGTGTTAGGCAGATGATATGTGGGCGTCTTTACGCTCTGAGCTTGAACTCTTCATTCCCCCAAGATCCTTACCAATGATCAAAGAATGAGCCCCCTATGTAAAGATAAAATGAAAGCTAAGCAAAAAGGGTAAATGGTGAGGGGAAGGTATGTCGGATGCCTCGATATGAGAAGACAGATTTATCCGATGGCGCTCTGGAAGCAGCTTTGATTTAAGAGGCTTTTCATTTCAGTCTTTAAGAAAAGTGGCTCCAAGGTGTGATGCAGGCAAGAAGTAAGATGAACTACTTTCAAGATGTCATTTTTTAGAAAGAGGTGTATGAATTCTACGTTGCTGACAATGATTAGTTTTTGTTTACTTGGACGTTTTCTGGCATATGGTGAAGCCATATAAGATAGAAAGATTAATGCTTATTGATTAGGTCAATGAAAAAACCTTTATGTGGACTGTTTTCAGTGTGAGTGCTATTTGTAGATGGCATTGTGGCTGAGTGTGAAGTGGTGGGAATAAGAATCGACCTCAGACTTGGAGGTACAGATACGGTGGAGTGCATGGCTTACAGGAAGGAGACCCAGGACTCACTGAGAGATTATATCTCTTATCTGGCTTGGGAACAACTTGATGCCTCCCTAGATGAGCTGGAAGAGGTGACTATGGCGGTGGAAGTCTGGGCTTTTCTGCTTATGAACTGAACTGGGATAAGAACTGAACTGGGATGCAGAAGTGAATGACGTCATGGGTGGTCAAATTTGGTTAGCGGTCCATGTGGTATTGCTGATGGTAGTGTGGCCATAAAGCCTCTGTTTTTCCAGTGTATTAGGAGTTGGCATGAGATGGCAACATATACCACTACTCGGGTTGCTCATATTGAACATTCACCTTCAGATGCCTAGGCTCTTTACCTTACAATATTAAGCACCTTCAGGTAACTGTTATGTTGTTTATAAAAACAAAATAAAAACCTGAGCGGAAATTAATTGAATTGAACCTCATAAACATTGGAAAAATGATGCTCTTTGTCTCGGTTCTCATCTCTCCTTCCACTTTCGGGCTTGGAAAGTGTCTTCACCTGAAAACAGCTCAGTTTTTTGATGGAGACTCGGCGTTCATCATGATGCTCCACATTAAATTCGAGTCAGTTTAAAACAGACGTTGATGCCTGCTGTCTGAGTGAGTTTTAGGTCAGTGGTGAAATTGCAGAGCGCACAGTCAAAGTTGCCAGAATGAGAGTGATCTAAAATAAGCAGCCCCGCTGGAAGCCATCTGGACATGCCCAAACAAATGACCTTGTGCAGAAGAAATTTACATCAGTTCAGGTTTTTGCAGCTCTAATCACAGCTCAAACCTATTAGAAGACTGCACTGTATAGCTTAATTCAGCACTATCATTATAGAAGAAAAAAAATATATAGAATATAAGATAGAAAAGACAAAAGGCAAAAAATAAGGTAAGAACACTGAGGTCACCACACAAGGACAATCTGGTGTTGCTAGTCACATCTGGAGTGATCCAGTGATGCTTACATGTATGAATTAGGTGCAGCTGGCTTGGAGGTATAATAATATTTGGGTAAAATAACGGTGTTCAGTGCACCACAGTTTTTGCTTAAAGAAAGGCTTTGCAGCCCTAGTACAACACTAATGAGATATGTAGGAACAGCGAGAAGATGTATTTTGACAATCATGTGATCTGAGGGGGAGCCTGGTAGGTGGGAATGGTTTTGTTATGGAATGACAGGCAGAGAATAAATGAATACATAACATCATTCATGAAAACACGACATTTTTCACTCTCAGTGGCGACTGAAAATACATTAAAGACATGGACGATAAATATGTTTCGGACATGATTTGATCATTATTTGTGTCCTTTTATTTGTATAATTCCTACAATCCTACAATTCCTACAGACGACACAGCCATCATGGGGTGTATCTGGGATGATCAGGAAGAGGAGTACAGAAGTCTGGTGAGGAACTTTGTCGCATGGAGTCACACAAACCACCTGCAACTCAACACCTCAAAGACTAAGGAACTGGTTGTGGACTTCGGGAGGTCTAGAGCAGGTCCACTGCCGGTTCAGATAGAGGGGGAGGAGGTGGAGGTGGTCAACAAGTACAAGTACCTCGGGCTGTGGGTGGACAATAAACTGGACTGGTCATGCAACACAGAGCACCTGTATAAAAAAGCCCAAAGCCGACTGTACTTCCTCAGGAGGCTGAGGTCTTTTAACATCTGCAGGAAGCTCCTGAGGATGTTTTACCAGTCGGTGGTTGCTGGAGTACTTTTCTATGCTGTGGTGTGCTGGGGAGCAGCACAGCAAAGAAGGACTCATCCAGGCTGGAGAAACTGATCAGGAGGGCTGGCTCTGTGGTCGGCATGAAGCTGGACACTCTGGTGACAGTGGCAGAGATAAGGACATTAAAGAAACTGATGGACATTATGGACAATGCTGGGCATCCTCTCCACACGGCCATTAACAACCAGGAGAGTCTGTTCAGTGACAGGTTGCTTCTCCCAAAGACAAGAACTAACAGACTTAAAAACTCCTTTGTCCCACACGCCATCAAACTGTTTAACTCCTCTCTGGAGGGGAGAGGGAGGGGAAACAGGAGGACAAAGGAGGGGGGAACAACTAAGCTGTAGTGCCTCTTCACCTCACTGTGCAACACTTTTGTGCAATTGTAGCCCAGATGAAAAATATCATACTTATTCTCTTTATATTAACTGTCCACATCAACAAGCGTCGTATTTCCTATGACCATTGAATGCACCTCTCAGTTCACCCCACGTGAGGGCACCTAGCTCAGCAACCAATCAGAGCCTACCCAGGCCGCATTGACCCTGTCAGCCAGGAAGTGAGGTGGAGGTGCATGGTGTCCCGGGTTTTTCTTATCTCAGCAAGAGGAGTGGAGGCATCTGCTACTCAAACCGAGAAATCCACGGACAAAAGAGAGGAAAACTCAGGATTGAGAGGAAGGAAAACCAGCCTACTTACCTGCTGGAAGTCCGGAGTCGAGTGGCTGGATGAAGGAGAGAGGCAACGTCGGTAAGACGAGTGTTATTCTGATGGAAAAAACTTGTAGAGACTTACCGTCGCGATCATGCTAATGCTAGCTCGGTGTCTCACAGGCTAACCACTCACCTTTCATCCGGAGAGCTGCTGCAATTCCAACGCCAGTGTGTGTTGGGCTTTTGTGAAACAGAGCAACGGTGAGCAACATGTTCTTAGCTGCTCTAAAGCTAATTTTTGTCAGTTCACTGTGAGTTTAAAGTAATCTAGAGGGTAATTTTTAGTGCATTTCTCTCTCACGAATAGGCCTATAGCGTGGAGAAATTAAGCACACTGCTTTAATGCCTCTGAACTGAACTCATATGTATATTTTGTTGCTTATTTGCACATAGTTCTGAATTTGTTATGGTGTATTGTATTTTGAGTGTCAATGGTTACTTACCATAAGTATTGTTTAATTAATGTTTACATGAATAGAGAAATATTTGAGCAACTTAGATGTTTAGTTCTCATATTTGATATGCTTGAAAATTGAATGTTGTACAACAGAACTGTGAGATTTGATAAGATTTAAGATGTTGATGCAATGAATATGAGGTGATGCAATATTTTGATTTTGTATTTTAACCTTAAACAATGCATCTGAAACAGACTGATTAGAATGTACATTTTATGACCTGGATTATAGGTCAGGTTTTTTGGAGAGGACGGAAAAGTCCAAGGACCAGGACGATATTCTGGTTGTGATAGATGGCGAGCCAACCACTTTGAGGACGATCTACCCCAAAGAAGATACACACCACACACTCATACATTCCAGTTACACTCACAAGGACCTTTGAAGTTGGCTATCGCCAGCTTAACTCTAAATTCTTAAAGGGCCCCAACGAGTACTTTTATTTTGTTGAGTGTGCACACTATTTATTTTATTTTATTTTATACTTTATCTGTACAAATTGGACAAATACCAGTTATACTTTGTAACAATACAAGAGTGGCTACTCAAAAGTTAACATTGTGTCCAGGTCATTATTGCTGCTCAATACTTCGGCTCCATACGAATTTGGTGTCTTCTGATTCTGGCCAGGGTCTTATTACGAGCCCAAGTAATTATTGCGCTGTAATTCACCTTTATACCTTAAAGTTGGTTACAGAAGTGGCGAGCCAGCCAGGAGCCAATTGATTTGAGCATCAATATTGAGGCAATGACCAGCATGGATTTCATACAAAAGTCTGGTGTCAAAATACCTAATGCGGTTGTTGTCGCTGGGATAACACAGGTATCTGAGAAAGATGAACAGGTCATTGACTTTCTGAAACAGTATGGTAAAATCACAAGAGTCCTTTTTGTTGATGATTCACTGTCCAACTTCTACCAAAACCTGATCGTAGAATACTCTAGCAGTTCAGCCTTAGAAGGTTTAGAACCTCGTTTACCATACACATACACAGCACAAGCTGATCCCAGCGTTGCCTATGAAATTAAAACACTCAGTAGCATGTACACTACCACGGTTGGGAGTAATGTTACAAAAACCTACTTGGCGGAACTCAAGGAACTAGCCAAGCTGAGTGGCAAAGACTACGGTGAGGTGCTGAAGGAGATGATGTGTCAGATTGGGGAGGATGTTGAAGCCATGCGACCCACCACTGAAGAACCTTCTCCCACGTATGTCGAGACCACTGTTGTATCTCCGCCCGCTTCTAAAGAGCGACAGTGTCACACCTCACATTCAGATGTTACACCAAGTGATACTGGTGCCACTGATGATGTTCCCCTCACTAATGGAAGGAGAGCAGCGTCCCTCTCAGTAAGTGACTTGAACCCACCTGACATTCAGAAGGTTGTGGTAGAGCATATCGTACGAAGGCAAGATGTTGTCCCACACATCCAGTCCCAGGTGAGACTCCGTTCCTTCTCCGGTAAGGTTCCCAGACCTAACAATGAAACTGATTATGACACATGGCGCACACAAATTGAACTGCTCCAAAATGATCCCAGCATGTCCCCCCTGCAAATATCCAGAAAGATCCATGAGAGCCTGCTCCCACCAGCAGCTGATATAGTTAAGAGTTTGCGGCCTGAGTCACCACCTGTGACTTATTTGCAGCTTCTAGATTCAGCCTTTGGCACTGTAGAAGATGGCGAGGAACTTTTCGCTCAATTCCTGAACACCCTTCAAGATCCAGGTGAGAAGTCATCCACTTACCTTCACCGGCTACAGCTAGCGTTAAACAGAGCCACGAAGAGGGGGGGAGTCGCATGTGAAGAAGTGGACAAACATCTACTTAAACAGTTCTGCAGGGGATGTTGGGACAACGACCTACTCAGCGCCCTGCAACTTGAGCAAAAGAAGAGCAGCCCACCCCAATTCTCAGACCTGTTGTTAATGATTCGCTCTGAGGAAGATCGACAGCAAGCAAAAACTAACCGTATGAGAAAACACATTGGCACCACAAAGCAGAGAACTCAGTTACAGTTCCAGGGTGCACATGTTTGTGAACCAGAGGAGAAACATGGGAGTAGCATTGCTGCTATTGAGGATCTGCGAAAGCAGGTGGCGAGTCTGCAAAGTCAACTAACTACATTCATGTCACAGAAAAAAACAAAGTTTGCAAACAGCAAGGACCCTGCAGGGAAGCCGCAGAGTAAGATGTCAAAGCCACATGGTGTAGATGGACGTATGCAAAGACAGACTTCAAAGAGGCAAAGGGGCAGACCCAAGCCCTGGTATTGTTTCAACTGCGGTGAAGATGGACATATCGCTCCATGCTGTGTTGACCCCGCTAACCCCAACCTAGTAGCAGAAAAAAAGAAGCAGTTGGAAGAGAAACAACGCCAGTGGGAAGCGCGAGATTGTACAGATTCACCTTTAAACATCTAACAGTTCCTGTTGTGGGACAAACAGGAGCTGAGGAGAGTCAACAACGTCCCTCAGACGTAAACAATGGTGACAAAATCACAGCTGAGGTTAACAAAGTAAGTACCCCAGCAAAGACTGTCAAAGCACAAACATGTTCTGGCTTAAACCATTCAGAGCAGAACCAATCTTTCCAACTCCCTAAACAGTTGATTGGTACCAGAAGTACAGCTCAAGTGACTGTGAGAGGTGAAGAAGTCAACTGTCTTCTTGACTCAGGCTCCCAAGTTACCACTGTTCCTGAGTCATTTTACCAGCAGCACCTTTCAGAGCAAAAGATCAAGCCACTACATGACCTCTTAGAAGTGGAAGGTGCTAATGGCCAGCTAGTGCCTTACTTTGGCTATATAGAAATGACCATAACTTTTCCAAAGGACTTTATAGGTGTTCCAGTAGATGTAAACACACTTGCTTTAATCGTCCCTGACACTTCACAATCCCTCATGCTCATAGGCACAAACACCCTAGATGTACTGTTCGACATCTACTCAGAGACTGACTTAGCCAATCGTCAACCCCTCCCACATGGCTACAAAGTAGTCTTCAAAATCATTGAGTTGAGACGGAAGCAGACAAGTGACACCCATCAGGGGGTAGTGAAGCTACTTGGCAAGATGCCTCAAGTCATTCCAGCTGGTTCAACTGTAGTGGTGGAGGGAGTCGCCCTTGGCGAGGGCCTTCAGGATGAAAAATCAGTTGTAATTGAGTACCCATCATCGTCCCCCTTGCCCGGTGGCCTGCTACTTAAAGCCGGTCTGGTGGACTTTCCCCAGCGGCGGCCCCACAAGTTGCCAGTTGTTATAAGCAACGAGTCTGACCACGACATTGTCATCCCTGCCAAGTGTACTATTGCAGAGGTTAGTGCTTATCAGACCATCCTATTAAAGGAACACAACAAGACCAAACAGTCAGAATTATCCCAGAGAACTCCAGACACTCCGTCTTTCCAAGAGCCCACCATAACCTTCAATTTTGGTGACTCCCCAGTTCCATTGGAATGGAAACAGCGCATCACTCAGCAGCTCAGCGGCATGCCTGAGGTGTTTGCACAGCACGACCTGGATTTTGGCCGGACGGACCAGGTGCGACATCATATAAAACTTTCGGATGGCACGCCTTTCAAACTACGTGCCCGGCCAATCCACCCACGGGACATTGAGGCTGTCCGGAAGCACATTCAGGAACTCCTTGATGCAGGAGTTATTAGAGAGTCAGAGTCCCCATTTGCGTCACCCATAGTGGTAGTCCGGAAAAAGAACGGCCAAGTCCGGTTGTGCATCGATTATAGGCGTCTAAACCTTCAGACTATAAAAGATGCGTACAGCCTTCCGAAGCTAGAGGACACATTCTCAGCCCTCAATGGTTCACAGTGGTTCTCTGTTCTTGATCTAAAATCAGGGTACTACCAGATCGAGGTCGAAGAAGCAGACAAACCGAAGACGGCCTTTGTGTGCCCTCTCGGCTTCTGGGAGTTCAACAGAATGCCTCAGGGTGTAACGAACGCCCCCAGCACGTTCCAGCGGTTAATGGAGCGGTGCATGGGGGATATGCATTTGAAGGATGCATTGGTCTTTCTTGATGACGTGATAGTATTCTCCCGAACCCTTGAGGAACACGAAGAAAGACTCATGAAAGTGCTCACTCGTCTAAAAGAGTTTGGGTTAAAGCTGTCACCAGAGAAATGTGTCTTCTTCCAGACTTCAGTCCGTTATCTGGGACATGTGGTCTCCAGAAATGGAGTTCGGACTGACCCTGAGAAGATTTCGGCCCTTAAAACATGGCCTGTCCCACAGACCCTGCGAGAGTTAAAGTCGTTCCTTGGTTTTGCTGGGTATTATAGAAGGTTCGTTAAGGGGTATTCCAGCATTGTGAAACCTCTCCACAACTTAACTTCGGGGTACCCACCTAGCCACAAGAAATCAAAAGTAAACGCAAGACAAAGTGCACATCAGTACCATGACCCAAAAGACCCTTTCGGAGGTCGCTGGACGCCAGCTTGCCAGGAAGCCTTCGAGTCAGTCATCCAAAGTCTCACCACTGCCCCTGTACTTGCCTTCGCTGACCCCCAGAAACCCTATATACTGCACACCGACGCCAGTACCACCGGGCTTGGTGCTGTATTGTATCAGGAGCAAGAGGGACAACTTAGAGTCATAGGCTATGCAAGTAGAGGGCTGTCACGGAGCGAAAATCGCTATCCAGCGCACAAGTTGGAGTTTCTGGCGCTCAAGTGGTCAGTTACAGAAAAGTTCAGCGACTATCTCTACGGCAACCACTTCACTGTTGTAACGGATAGTAATCCGCTGACTTACATTCTGACTTCAGCAAAACTTGACGCAACTAGCTATAGGTGGCTAGCAGCACTGTCCACATTCTCTTTCAAACTCCTCTATCGTCCAGGGAAGCAGAATGGAGATGCGGATGGATTATCACGCAGACCACACGGAGGGCTAGCGGACGACCTGAAATCACAAAAAGAGATTGAACGCATACAACAGTTCACTCAAGATCACCTTTGTGATCCAGACAACATCAATGCTGTAAATCAGTCTGTGGTGAAAGCAATCTGTGAGAGGCAGTTCACCTACAGCGTCAGTCCTGACAATGAAAGAGAGGCAGATGCAGATTGTGTTGCCTTGGTGGAGGTGCTTGCTGTCTCCCCTAGTGCTGTACCTGATAGCTATGGGCAAGAGGAACAGTTTGGAGGTCTGCCAACCATTCCCCATCTAACTGAGGCAGAGCTGGCAGACGAGCAAAGAGCCGATCAGTGTATAAAGCATGTTATTTCTCAGATCGAATATGGGGACACACCACCTCCAACCGTGCGCACACAGCTCCCTGAGCTTCCACTGCTCCTCCGAGAGCTTAACCGTCTTGAGCTCCGCAACAATGTCTTGTACCGGCGACGCCAAGAGGGGTCCCAGAAAACCTACCAGCTTGTACTTCCAGCTGAGCTTCGCAACACAGTTCTCACCAGCCTGCATGACCATATGGGTCACATGGGAGTCGACCGTACACTGGACCTTGTAAGGTCAAGATTTTATTGGCCAAGGATGGCTTTGGACGTGGAAAGGAAAGTGAAGACGTGTGGCAGGTGCGTGCGGAGGAAGGCACGGCCTGAAAGAGCGGCCCCCTTGGTCAACATTAATACGACACGACCTCTTGAACTCTTGTGCATGGACTTCTTGTCCCTGGAAGCTGACAGGAGTGGAACCAAAGATATATTGGTGATCACGGACCACTTCACTAAATTTGCAGTTGCTATCCCAACACCTAATCAAAAGGCCCGCACAGTGGCAAGGTGTCTGTGGGAGAACTTTATGGTACACTATGGCATCCCAGAAAAATTGCATAGTGACCAGGGTCCAGATTTCGAGTCCCGCACAATCAAGGAGCTCTGTCAGGTGGCTGGTATCCACAAGGTGAGGACAACCCCATACCATCCTAGGGGCAATCCTGTGGAACGATTTAATCGTACCTTGCTTGATATGTTGGGAACTCTCCGTGATCAAGATAAGTCCTGTTGGCGTGACCATGTAAGACCCCTGGTCCACGCTTATAACTGCACCAGGAATGAGGTGACTGGTTTCTCCCCGTACGAACTGATGTTCGGACGCCAACCTCGGTTGCCAGTTGACCTTGCATTCAACCTGCCAGTGCAAGAGGAACAACACTCATCTCACTCTGAATATGTGCAAAAACTCAAGTCACGTCTCAAAGAAAGCTACAAGTTAGCTATGGACAAGGCTGCAAAGATGGCTCACAAGAACAAAATGAGGTTTGACAGACATGTAACTGCATCAGACTTGGAAGCTGGAGATCGGGTATTGGTCAGGAATGTCCGTATCCGGGGCAAACATAAGATTTCAGACAAGTGGGAACACACTGTGCATGTAGTGGTGAGAAGGGCAGGCAACCTCCCAGTATATACAGTTAAACCTGAAAACAAAGATGGTCCCCTAAGAACACTACACCGGGATCTGTTGCTACCATGTGGCTACCTACCTGTGGAGGAAAGCAGTGAGCATGTACAGAAGCCAGTGTCACGCAGGCCAAGAACCCGTGCAAATCCAGCGCTAGAGGAAGAGAACTCCTCAGACGAAGAAGATGATTTGCTCATTCCTGTTTGGTTGAGTTCCCCTGTCCACACAGTGAGTGAGAGTCCTGTAAATGTTCCTGATATTGACAACCCACCTGTTTTTGACAGCCAATCTGATTTTGGCAACATACCTGATATGCCTAACAGTACTACAGATGATACTGAGTACTTATCTACCAATGGAGTCACACCGACCGAACAAGTGGATGAAATAACCTTAACTGAAACTGACTCACCTGTTGATGACCCAGACGTCCAAGAAAGGCAACTTCCATTTCAGGAGGCTTGCACCAGAGGTGCGAATTCTGAGGAGAGAGTGGAGGAGATAGTCCCAGTGGATACAAGGGAAAACATGGATACAAATGATTCTGTAAGGAGATCTGAGAGAAACCGTCGTCCGCCACGACGGCTTGACTATACGGAGCTAGGCAATCCTCTGATCACTGCAGCAAAATCATTCTTGCAAGGACTGTCTTCAGCTTGGGCCGATGTCATCAGTGATGGTGAAGAGCCTGCTTCGCCCTCTTCCTTGACCCGTCAAATAATCATCATTTAACCGTCTACCATGCACAGGGACGTGCATGAGTTCAGGAGGGGAGGGTGTAGCCCAGATGAAAAATATCATACTTATTCTCTTTATATTAACTGTCCACATCAACAAGCGTCGTATTTCCTATGACCATTGAATGCACCTCTCAGTTCACCCCACGTGAGGGCACCTAGCTCAGCAACCAATCAGAGCCTACCCAGGCCGCATTGACCCTGTCAGCCAGGAAGTGAGGTGGAGGTGCATGGTGTCCCGGGTTTTTCTTATCTCAGCAAGAGGAGTGGAGGCATCTGCTACTCAAACCGAGAAATCCACGGACAAAAGAGAGGAAAACTCAGGATTGAGAGGAAGGAAAACCAGCCTACTTACCTGCTGGAAGTCCGGAGTCGAGTGGCTGGATGAAGGAGAGAGGCAACGTCGGTAAGACGAGTGTTATTCTGATGGAAAAAACTTGTAGAGACTTACCGTCGCGATCATGCTAATGCTAGCTCGGTGTCTCACAGGCTAACCACTCACCTTTCATCCGGAGAGCTGCTGCAATTCCAACGCCAGTGTGTGTTGGGCTTTTGTGAAACAGAGCAACGGTGAGCAACATGTTCTTAGCTGCTCTAAAGCTAATTTTTGTCAGTTCACTGTGAGTTTAAAGTAATCTAGAGGGTAATTTTTAGTGCATTTCTCTCTCACGAATAGGCCTATAGCGTGGAGAAATTAAGCACACTGCTTTAATGCCTCTGAACTGAACTCATATGTATATTTTGTTGCTTATTTGCACATAGTTCTGAATTTGTTATGGTGTATTGTATTTTGAGTGTCAATGGTTACTTACCATAAGTATTGTTTAATTAATGTTTACATGAATAGAGAAATATTTGAGCAACTTAGATGTTTAGTTCTCATATTTGATATGCTTGAAAATTGAATGTTGTACAACAGAACTGTGAGATTTGATAAGATTTAAGATGTTGATGCAATGAATATGAGGTGATGCAATATTTTGATTTTGTATTTTAACCTTAAACAATGCATCTGAAACAGACTGATTAGAATGTACATTTTATGACCTGGATTATAGGTCAGGTTTTTTGGAGAGGACGGAAAAGTCCAAGGACCAGGACGATATTCTGGTTGTGATAGATGGCGAGCCAACCACTTTGAGGACGATCTACCCCAAAGAAGATACACACCACACACTCATACATTCCAGTTACACTCACAAGGACCTTTGAAGTTGGCTATCGCCAGCTTAACTCTAAATTCTTAAAGGGCCCCAACGAGTACTTTTATTTTGTTGAGTGTGCACACTATTTATTTTATTTTATTTTATACTTTATCTGTACAAATTGGACAAATACCAGTTATACTTTGTAACAATACAAGAGTGGCTACTCAAAAGTTAACATTGTGTCCAGGTCATTATTGCTGCTCAATACTTCGGCTCCATACGAATTTGGTGTCTTCTGATTCTGGCCAGGGTCTTATTACGAGCCCAAGTAATTATTGCGCTGTAATTCACCTTTATACCTTAAAGTTGGTTACACAATACTTTTGTAAATAGTCAACAGTGCAATAGACCTCCATACTTGAAATGTGCAATTCACTTGTATTTTTATTTTTATTTTTTATTCCTATTTATTCTATTTATCCCCTTTGTATATTTTATTTATATTGTCTCTGTATTTATATATGTGTGTGTGTGTGTGTGTGTGTGTGTGTGTGTGTGTGTGTGTGTGTGTGTATATATATATAATATTCTGTAACTCTGTAACTTCTGTCGGTGCTGTGCTTTTTTGGAAATCGAATTTCCCAGAGGAACCCACCCGAGGGATTAATAAAGTTCTATCTAATCTAATCTAATCTAATCAATCATTTGTAAAATGTCATAATTTTGTTTCCTTTATTTGAATGTGATATGTTTTCCAATTAGATAATGTGGACATGTGTTAGCCCAAAGTCGCTTTAAGGCTATTAAACTGTTTATTACCCTAAAACCAGAGACACTGTGGCTGATCAGTTCGTGAATGAATGAATAAAGTCATGAATGTGCACAGCAAAAAGTCAGGATTTTACAACCCACCAATTTTCAGAGTTAATGAACACTTTGAGATTAAATGTTGAACAGCCTGAGTGATTAAAGAAACAAATAACTGTCAGCCGGTGATCAGCTGTGACCAGCTGATCACGGGGCCGGGGTTAAAAGAGAGACGCCACCCACCTGTTCGCCGCTCAGACATCATTCTCTTCGTGTCAGGAGCTCCGAAACTCTGCCGACGTCAGTCTCCGCCTGATTCAGCAACCGTGAGTGTTTTTCCCTTCAATCCTTTTTCTCTTCCCGGCTCCGCTCGCTCTCTGTCTGTAACGACAGTTCCGAAGCCACGCTTCGTGCACTGATCGTTACTAGAATAACTGCGTGTCTGCTCCAAACCCACCGCTAGCCGTAGCCGCGCTTGGGTCTAGTCAGCACGCTACACCGGCACGCCGAGCTACTGTGCGTAGCTCGCCCCGCCGTGACGGGATGTCTGAGCCCGCTATAGACCCAGCGGAATTTGAACGGCTGAAAGCCGAAGTTCTATATCTTCGTGGTGTGGTAGATCGGATGTGCACAAAAGTGGAGTCCCTCACCGAAACTGTCCTCCAACTTTCCACTTCCGTCACCTCGCTGCAACGTCAGCCAGCGCCGGTGAGCGCGGAACCCCGGATCGGACTACCAGACAAGTGGAACGGAGTTGATGGCCGGCCTGATGGGTTGCTTGCCACTTTAGACATGCTGTTCGAGTGTCAGCCCACTAAATACACCACCGCCCGTGCAAAGGTTGCACTGCTAACCTCTCTCTTGTCTGGCCAGGCTCAGGAATGGGCCGCGGCTCTCTACTACAATAAATCGGCAGCTTGCAATGACTATGCCCTGTTTGTGGAGGAATTAAAGAAGACGTTTGTTCCCCCGAGCAGCGAAGTGGAAGTGGAGTCACAGCTGCTTCATCTACGCCAGGGCAGCCGACCTGTCTGTCACTTTGCCTCTCAATTCCGCACCCTGGCCGTTAAGCTACAGTGGGGAGACGCTTCTCTGCGCTCTATTTTTCTGGAGGGACTGGCTGACTACATCCGAGACGAGATGACCGGCCGTGAGGCCCCTAAAACCCTGGATGAGGCCGTGGACCTTGCGCTGAAGATTGACCGTGTGATGTCGCGGCCTCGCCATACCCCTCGGGCCTTCAAACCCTTCCAGCCTCAGAGGACCACGTCTTCGCGACCTCCTCCCCCCTCTGATGGAGCCACGGCTAGCCCAAGCAGCACATCCAGCGAGGAGCCCATGCAGCTGGGTGGACTCCCCAAAGAGGAGAAAGAGAGACGCTGGCGTGAGGGCCTCTGCGCCTACTGTGGATCAGCTCGACACCGTCGTCCCCAGTGCCCGCTACGGCTGGGAAACGACGACGCCAGGTAGACTGCGGGGGTGTCCAACCTGGCCCTTCCCACTCCTCTGACCCCTCTCGTTTTTTGTTACCGGTAACTTTTCACCTGAAACACCAACGGCTCTCATCTGAAGCCCTCCTGGACACCGGAGCCGCTGAGAACTTCATCGATCAAAAACTGGCCTCTCGGCTTCGCATTCCGTTGACTTCCGTCGACCGATTCCTCCCGGTGACCTCAGTAGACGGGCGACCACTCCAACCCTACCCGATCCAGTTCCAGACCCAGCCAGTCCGCATGTCTGTCGGGGATCATCAGGAGGAGATCCGGTTTTTAGTAGTCTCGGCCACTTCCTCTCCTCTCATCCTCGGATACCCCTGGTTCCGTCAACATGACCCCCACGTCTCCTGGTCTTCCTGCCAGATCCTGGACTGGGGTCCCCAGTGTTCACGCCGCTGCCTTCTCTTCCAGACTGGAAAGGACTCAAAGTCAGAAGAGGCGTCACCCCCGGAGCCCATTGATCTGGATAAGATCCCTCCGGCTTACCATGACCTATCTGAGGTCTTCAGTAAGAGGCGAGCCTCTGCTCTCCCTCCTCATCGCTCCTACGACATGGCCATCGAGCTCCTCCCGGGAGCGGTCCCTCCTCGTGGTCGCCTGTTCTCGCTGTCACCCGCAGAGAACAAAGCCATGGAGGAGTACGTCGCTGAGGCTCTCCAACAGGGCTTCATTCGCCCTTCTACCTCCCCTGCAGCTGCGGGATTCTTCTTTGTCAAGAAGAAAGACGGCGGGCTTCGCCCCTGTATAGACTACCGGGGCTTGAATAAAATCACTGTTAAGAACCGCCATCCTCTTCCTCTGCTATCCACCGCACTCGATTCCCTCTCCCAGGCCTGCATCTTCCTAGACCTACGCAGCGCCTACAATTTGGTGCGGATTAGGGAAGGGGACGAATGGAAGACGGCCTTCATCACCCCTAACGGACACTGGGAGTATCTGGTGATGCCCTTCGGCCTCTGCAACAGCCCTGCTGTCTTTCAACATCTGATCAACGATGTCTTGCGGGACATGCTGGGCCGGTGGGTGTTTGCCTATCTGGATGACATCTTGATCTACTCCCGCACCGAAGTGGACCATATTCGCCATGTGCGGGCCGTGCTGAGCAGGCTGCTCGAGTACCAGCTGTTCTGCAAACTGGAGAAGTGTGCCTTCCATCAGCGGTCCACCACCTTCCTGGGCTTCACCATCTCCTCCAATGGCCTGACCATGGACCCGCAAAAGGTCCAAGCCGTGACCCAGTGGCCTCAGCCCGCCAGCCTTAAGCAGCTACAGAGCTTCCTGGGCTTTGCCAATTTCTATCAGCGCTTTATCCGCAATTTCAGCACCATTGTCGCCCCACTGACATCCCTCACCAAACCAGCTAACCCGCCCAAGCCCTTCTGCCTCCCCCCTGGTGCGAAACAGGCATTCCGAGACCTTATCCGCCGGTTTGCTACGGCTCCCGTCCTGCTCCACCCTGATCCTGCCGGAGATTTTGTGGTGGAGGTGGATGCCTCCGATGTTGGCGCTGGCGCCGTCCTCTCTCAACACGGCCCGGATGGGAAACTTCACCCGTGCTGCTATTTCTCGAGGAAATTCTCTGACACGCAGCGACGGTACGGTGTCGGCGACCGGGAACTCCTGGCCATCAAGTGGGCCTTGGAAGAGTGGCGGCTTTGGCTCCTGGGAGCGAAAGAACCGTTTCTGATCTGGACTGATCACCAGAACCTGATCCATATTCGTTCTGCCAAGCAGCTCAACCCAAGGCAGGCCCGTTGGGCCTTATTCTTCGAACCTTACAACTTCCACCTCGCCTACCGCTCTGGCTCCAAGAACACCAAGGCAGACGCTCTCTCCAGGCAGTTCGCCCAGGACGGCCTCACGTTAGACCCTGGACCTATCCTACCGTCTCATTGTTTCGCTGCCCCCCTTCGGTGGCCCTTGGAGGACTCTATCCGGGATGCCCTGACCGCCGAAACGCCTCCGCCTGACACCCCGGCTGGGAGGCTCTATGTACCATCCCGGTGCCGTCAGGAGGCCTTGCTCTGGGCTCACTCCTCCCCGCTCTCTGGTCACCCAGGGCCCGACAGGACCCTCCAGCTCCTCCGTCGTGCCTTCTGGTGGCCCTCCATGACTCGGGACGTCCATGACTTCATTTCCGCCTGTGACAGCTGTGCTCGGGCCAAGTCCTCCACCCAGCCGCCCGCTGGCGACCTTCGCCCTCTCCCTGTGCCGAGACGTCCCTGGTCCCATGTCGGTCTTGACTTTGTTACCGGCCTCCCATCTGTGGACGGTCTTGACACCATCCTCACCTTTGTGGACCGGTTTTCTAAGGCGGTGCACCTGGTCGCCCTGGCCGGCCTCCCCTCCGCCAAACAGACGGCCGAGCTCCTCCTGGACCATGTCGTCCGGCTTCACGGATTCCCCAAGGACATAGTCTCCGATCGGGGGCCCCAGTTCACCGCCAGGTTCTGGAAAGCCTTTTGCCGCCCGATTGGAGCGTCTCCCAGCCTCTCGTCCGGCTATCACCCTCAGACCAATGGGCAGGTTGAACGGACCAATCAACAGTTGGGGCGCTTCTTACGGTGCTTCGTCTCCGCCCAACCGTCGCTTTGGCCTCGTTACCTGGTGTGGACTGAGTTGTCTCATAACCTTCACGTCTCTTCCGCCACCGGTCTCTCGCCCTTTGAGGTCTGTCATGGTTTTCATCCTCCTATCTTCAGCCATCAGGAAGCGGGGGTCGACGTGCCTGCTGCTGAACGGATGGTCCGCCGCTGTCGTCAGGCCTGGATCAAGGCGCGGGCTGCCATTACCCGGGCCAACGCTCTGTACACCCGGCAGCATCGTCGCCGCCACCGCCCGGGTCACCCCTTCCAGCCAGGGGACCGCGTCTGGCTCTCCACAAAGCACCTGCGGCTGCGCGGTGAGTCCAAGAAGCTCACTCCCCGGTTCGTCGGCCCGTACGAAGTCACTGCCCGGCTCAACCCCGTGGCTTACCGTCTCTGGCTTCCGCCCGCCATGAAGGTCCATCCGGTTTCCCACGTCTCGCAGCTTAAGCGGCGCGTCACTTCCTCGCTGGCGCCTCCCTCCCGGGCCCCGCCCCCGCCCAGGATCATTGATGGGGGTCCTGTCTACACTGTCCGACGGATCTTGGACTCCCGTCCCCGGGGCCGGGGGGTCCAGTATTTGGTGGACTGGGCTGGCTACGGCCCTGAGGAGCGCTCCTGGGTGCCGTCCCGCTTCATCTTGGATCCTTCCCTCATCTCGGATTTCCGTCGCCGCCGTCCTGGCCCGTCGGGTGCCGGTCCTCGGGGGGGGGTCCTGTCAGCCGGTGATCAGCTGTGACCAGCTGATCACGGGGCCGGGGTTAAAAGAGAGACGCCACCCACCTGTTCCCCGCTCAGACATCATTCTCTTCGTGTCAGGAGCTCCGAAACTCTGCCGACGTCAGTCTCCGCCTGATTCAGCGACCGTGAGTGTCTTTCCCTTCAATCCTTTTTCTCTTCCCGGCTCCGCTCGCTCTCTGTCTGTAACGACAGTTCCGAAGCCACGCTTCGTGCACTGATCGTTACTAGAATAACTGCGTGTCTGCTCCAAACCCACCGCTAGCCGTAGCCGCGCTTGGGTCTAGTCAGCACGCTACACCGGCACGCCGAGCTACTGTGCGTAGCTCGCCCCGCCGTGACAATAACATGGCTTTGAGTTGCAATTTATATTTAGTTTATATTTAGTTTTACTCCCTAAAGTGTCAAGGAATTTATTATAGAAAATGTTAAAGTTAGGAGAAATAATGGCAAGAAAGAAAATACATTGCAAAATAACATCTATTTTTAACATCTTCCTCCAGCAGTAACAAATATAACTGAGGGAGAGCTGATAGCTGAAATCTCATTTAATAAACATGAAGAGTTTATTTAGCTCAGACTTTATTGTCCAGCATTCTTTGCTTCATGGAATTCACTGCAAGAAGATGCTCATTAAAATTGTATTTTATCTGATTGTCAACTGAAAAACGATCACCTATCAGACAAAAATGCTGGAATGTTTTTATCCACTGCACTGCAAGAAATAAGTCCAACTTTATACAATGCACTGGCTTTAACCCAGCAAGTAGATAAACTATTTTAAATAATAGTACATTAAAACAAAAAAATACAATCAGCTGCTGACTGCAGTTTCTCACACTTGCAACACACAATGTAAATTCCCCATTTGAACCAACATTAAAAAAAAAAATGAATAGACAAAACGCCAGGTGCAGCCCTAAGCCAGTGGTGTGCGATGACTTTTACAGAAAGGCAGTCAGAGAAAACTATGTTGTCCCAACACACAAGCAAACAAACAAAACCATCTTCCTCCTCCACTATTTAAAATCAAATGGATCAGGTTAAAACATACCACGTGTCTTCACCTCTCTGCACTCCTTCCTGGCTGAGGAATTGTAAAATGTTACTTCTATAGCTAAATAAATACCTAATAAATTACTGAAATTAATCTACTGTTAGCTGACAATGACAAGCAGCAGAGGAATGTTTTAAACTTTCCTTTAGGGGGAAAAAAAAAGCAATAAAACACTATGAAATCACCTCCCTGTACAGAAAAATGTTCCCCATCAGCGTCAAATGGATGGATTTCTCCTACATAAGGCTGAGCTCATTTTAAATTCTTTATATTATGTCTAGCCCTTGTGATGTCCTCCCGATTTGCATACAATGTGAGCCATCAGGGGTCAAAAATGTCCCCACTTCATTTGACTGTTTTTTAAAGTATAAAGTATAAATTGTCAATCAATTCAGTGTTACACCTTAGTTTTACTTAAGACCAACACATTAACACAAAATTTACTCAACATTTTACATTTTAGGGCCACCAGACCTTCTTTACAAAAAAATAAACCCTGTTTTTTAGCGAAAATAAAACAAGAAAATTAAATATTTAATTGTTTAGATAATTTTGACTATCTGAATAACTAGAGAGTGCTGTGTGTTGAACTTTAGTGAGAAATTTTTTTTTGAACCATTTAAATTTTTTTAATGGCAGCAAATAATCACACTGGTGGTCCTCAGGGGTCAAAAATGTCCCCACTTCATTTGACTGTTTTTTAAAGTATAAAGTATAAATTGTCAATCAATTCAGTGTTACACCTTAGTTTTACTTAAGACCAACACATTAACACAAAATTTACTCAACATTTTACATTTTAGGGCCACCAGACCTTCTTTACAAAAAATAAACCCTGTTTTTTAGCGAAAATAAAACAAGAAAATTAAATATTTAATTGTTTAGATAATTTTGACTATCTGAATAACTAGAGAGTGCTGTATGTTGAACTTTAGTGAGAAAGTTTTTTTTCAAGCGTTTGAAAATTTTTAATGGCAGCAAATAATCACACTGGTGGTCCTCAGGGGTCAAAAATGTCCCCACTTCATTTGACTGTTTTTTTAAAGTAAAAAGTATAAATTGTCAATCAATTCAGTGTTACACCTTAGTTTTACTTAAGACCAACACATTAACACATAATTTACCCAACATTTTACATTTTAGGGCCACCAGACCTTCTTTACAAAAAATAAACCCTGTTTTTTAGCGAAAATAAAACAAGAAAATTAAATATTTAATTAAATTAAATATTTAAAAAAATTTTTTAAAAAAAATTAAAAAAAGAATTCTCACTAAAGTTCAACATACAGAGTGCTGTATGTTGAACTTTAGTGAGAATTCTTTTTTTGAACCATTTATAAATTTTAAATGGCAGCACATAATCACACCTGTGGTCCTCAGGGCTCAAAAATGACCCCGTTTGCTTTGACTGTTTATAAAGCAACAAGTATAAAATATCATCCATCTCTGTGTTTCAAGGTTTTATTCAACTTTATTCCAACTCATTGCCTGACAGTTTTCTATATTTTGGCATGGTAGGAGGGCATGAGTCTGAGTGAAGGCAAACTTTCATGAGGACAAAGGCGTGTCCATATTTGACCCAAGTGCAGGAGGAAGCTCAGGTTTATTCCTCTGCACTGGTCCCATCATGGACAGCATTCTTTCTGCAGTTGCAGGCCAAGGGGCATATACAGTAAACAAGCTGTTACAGGTGATTGTTTTCTTTTGGAAACCTGCAATGTTAGGGACAACTCGTGTCCTGACTGCAGGACAGACGGTTTGCCATCGCACACGAGCATGTTCCATGTACAGCTGGACCTGCATCACATGCTGCCCATGTTTTTGTCTCAAAGTTCCCTGGTTTACTTGGATGTTCTGTTGGAGGGGACAGAGTCCTCTGAAGGGGACTTGGTGCTCATACAGTCACATCAGTACCAGGATCTTACATCACAGCAGGAGGAACACCCACTTGTGTTTCAAGTCAAGTCAACACCAACACACATCATACACCTCAAATGGGAGCACGTTTGTGTCATGAACGACGATCATCTATTGTGTCTTTATCAAGAAATTATGTCCTTTTTGTGCTTCTATGATTAATCTTGTGTCAGCATGAAAACTTCTCTACCAGACTCAGGATGTCATAAATTGGCCGTAGCGACTCTACTGGATGCACGGCAGTAAGAATCAACACACCCACATATGCCTACAGCTGCATTCGGTCCATTTTTCTTCCTCTCTTGTTGTCCCTCCTTGTTCATCATTGAGTTGGCTGTAGAGCAGGTCATCTGCTAATTGGATGGTTGTTGGTTCAATCTCTGTGTGCTCTAGTCTGGAGTTCTTACCAAGGTGTCCTTGGGCAAGTTACTGAACCCCAACTTGGTCTCTGATGCATCCATTGGCATGTGAACGTTAAAAAGCAGAATACAAGCAGAATACACTGTGTATAATGCTTTCAGTACTCGAGTAGAAAAGCCACTGAAGGAGTATGGGACCTGGCACATGTGCTTGGACTGTGGTAGATCATCTTTCTCTGAGGCACATGAGAGAGTCATGCATCGTCTGTCACTGGGAAGGTTAGAAGACCAGATCAGTGTTTCCTCACGTTACTGCAAATATTCCTCTGTCTCAGCTGATTCCTCTTTCCTGCTTGATTCTTTGTCTTCATCATAATTGAAATGGATGATGTGTAGTCCTCTGACACATCTTCTATTTCAGTTTCACATTCTGAAAATTCAAGAAACTTCAAGAAGCCCAGTCACTTTCTCTCCAAGCTCCTCAGACTACCATGTCCTGGATGCCTGAGAACCTACTTGAACATAGTTCAGATTCTTCATCACTTTTCTTCACTTCATAGCCTTCTTCCACTTCTGCAGGTGGCTGATGTGCTTTTTCAGAGAAAGGGTAGCATGTGCTCTAAATATTGACAATATTTTCTATATCTTCTAACCCTGGATCTTCCTGAACATTGATTCTCCCTCCTCATTATACTAGAGGACAATATGTGCTTTGTCCTACTGGTCATTGCTTTGCACAACATGGTAAAAAAAAGTATGCTCATCAAAGTATGCAAATCTCCAGTGCAATGGAGGCTTTTGAGGATACTTTCTGTGTATGTATTATTGTAGAGTCTACCTTACAATACGAAACACTTTGATGCGGCTGTTGTTGTGATTTGGCGCTGTATAAATAAAATTTCATTGAATATAGAGCACCTGCCTCCTCATTGTGCTGCCTGTTGTGGTTGTTATGACCAGTGCTTGACCCCACACATCAGTGATCCAAGATCAAAGATGTTTGAAAACAGTATGGTGTGAAAATACGGCTCTTTGCAACACTTTGTACTTTGGGGTCATTTTTGTCCACGAGGACCACCAACGTTATAAAATTCAATAAAAACCACATAAATAAATCAAATTACTTGAAACTTATTCCAATCATTCATAGTATAGTAATGAATAACTTCTGTTATTTTCAGCCCATTTGATGAATAACAAATACATTTTTGATAGCAAAAGATTTCTTTAGAGGACAAAAATGACCCGTGGACAACACAAGGGCTAGCATCAAATTCTATAAATCATATGTTTTTATTGGTTGTCCTGTGAGGACAACATATCTCAGAAGCTTGTTTCCACACAAAGTGCAAATCACAAAAGAGCCCAGAGCAGCAAAAGCTGAGCCAGCGGCAGCTTGCCGTGCACGGTGGTCTCCCATCAGTTTACTGTGAAAGACTAGAGGTTTATCCACAATGTGCATCCGCCACCACTACCAACTCTCAGCTTGCCTAGCTCCAGTCACTGCTAAAAGGCGACAGACACTCCCATAAAATGGAGACAGCTACAGTTTCCTCTGAACACAAAATAAGCGCAGAGTTCACCGACAATAGCAGACTGTGGCCACAACAGGGCAGTAATGTGAAGGATGGATGCAAACAGGCGAGGACCTTTATGACCGCTCTGTCTTTCTGACATAACACCAGTGCCCTAAACTAATAAAAGAGGTATGCCGGGTTCTACGAACATGGTTTTCATTTAAAATTTAGAGAAGCCACAAATTTAAACTCAGCCTCAAATCAGATTTTTATATCAGCAAACCTTTGTCTTTGCTTTTGAGTTGAACTTGGATGCAAACTGTCATAGACAGTCACTGGTAGAACTGAAGATGCTCAGTTAGCTATTTACTTTAAATTACTACATATAGTTAGTTAATCAGTCACCTTCTTATTCAGTCCTGGCAACAAACAACGTTGTGTAAAACATTCTCTGTAGGTGCATCAGTGCACCTTGAACATTCTGCAAGTAAGGTTGATTTAATTGCACTTACCATGTAGAACTGTGAGGATAAAAATGGTGCCAACTTGGCACCTCATCTCCATTCAAAGTAATGAAATGCCTGGATGGAGTTTAATTAGATCTCTGCAGAGTTGGGCTAACATCGATGTGATCAACTCTCCCAAATAACTCCAAAATCATTTAAATCAGAATGCATTAAAGCTACAATTGAAATCAACCTCAAAATATTTAACCTGATAATTTAAAGCTTGTGTGTGTACAGACATACATACATTCAATGGGCACTTGATTAGGTACACCTTGCTAGTGCTGGGATGAAAGTACTTTTGCTTTCACAACTGCCTCCGTGGCATAGATTTAAAAAGGTGCGGAAACATTTGTGCTAACATGACAGCATCCCATATCCTGTTCCACCACAACCCAAAGGTGATTTCCTGGATTGAGATCTGGTGATGTTGGAGGCCATTTGAGTATGATGATCTAATTGTCTTGTTCAAGAAACCAGTTTGAAATGATCTGATCTTTTTGACATGGCACTTTATCCTCCTGGGAGCAGCCACCAGAAGATGGATACCCTGTGGTCATAAAGGGGTGGACATGGACAGCAACAATACTCAGGTAGGCTGTGAAAGGGGAAAATTAAATGATGCCCTGTGGGTACTAAGTGGCCCAAAATATGCCAGAAAAATATCCACACCACGAGCAGCCTGAATCATTCATACAAGGCAGGACGGATAGACGCTTTTATGTTGTTTATGCCAAATTCTGACCATACCATCCAAATATCAGACCAGGCAATATTTCTATAGTGATTTCTGTATAGTTTTGTGAGATGCATCCTTATTATCCTGTTCTTATGTGACATTCAGTGTGGCCCTCTGCTTCTGTAGTCCACTTGGTTCGAGGGTTAATGTGTTGTAATGAGTCACTGTTGCCTTCCTATGAGCTGAAAGCAGTCTGGTCTTTTTCCTCTGACTTCTCAGATCAACAACACTAAAAATCTTTTTATTTGCCTTCATAAACATGATGCAAAAATTTTGAGTAAAATGCAGCTGAAATATATAAATTCAAAGGTTTCTTTGAAATTAATAGTCATTATGGAAAATATACTTAGTATTAACTGTAAACCAATCAAGTAAATTTAATTTAACCAGATTCCATAAGTTTAACATTTTACATTACATATTACTTATGCAATTGTAATTTTTTTTTTTTTACATGTAGTCAAATTACTTAAAGTCAGCAATTTGGGTTTAAATAGTTATTAATTTTTAATTATTAATTTTTAGATGAGTCCTGATTC
Organism: Rhamphochromis longiceps; assembly: GCF_057381845.1. Classification (NCBI taxonomy): domain Eukaryota; kingdom Metazoa; phylum Chordata; class Actinopteri; order Cichliformes; family Cichlidae; genus Rhamphochromis; species Rhamphochromis longiceps. The sequence continues at coordinate 16,814,818 of NC_140570.1, read as the reverse complement.
TGAGTCTGTTAAAACTGTGATTGCTGGCAGCCTTGCAGAGCGAGCAGCTTTTGATTAAATAAAATGTTTCTAAGGAGAGATGGCAATCTGGAATAATATTGGACAAATAATAGAAGTGTGATGGGTACTGAGATAGAGGTGGCTTTAACCTTCTGCTGCAGTTTCATAGATTGACTGACTTAATGCAGTGAGCTGCAGAACCTCACAGAAAAAGAATTTATGTCAAAGTAAGAGTTATTCTACTAATAATACAGTGTCCAGTACTGGCACTTTATGGAAGTTGGTTCTCCAGACGCTCGAATGTCTGTTTTTATACTTTGTTTTACCACCAGTTGATATCTAATTGATGTTCCTGCACCCCAAATGAACTAACCCATTAGCCAGTCTCTGTCACAGGCTTTTGTCCTGGGCTTTTGGGTGAAATGGAAGCAATTAATAACTTGCCAAGCTAAAGGGTATCGATAGGCTATCAGCAATGTACCCACAAGCTCTGCCAGAGCCTTTTGTGCCCCGGTTCAAGACGACTTGTGCTTCGTTCAGCAATTTCATGTCTCATAAAATACACCATGAAGTAATCATCAGAATCAGTTTCCAATAATGTCATTGAGGACCAAGGTTGTGTAATAATTAAGCACTGACTCACCACGGCTGCACCCTCGTTTGCTGCTGACTTGACTGGTTCTCTCTTTCAGGACTTTCTTGCAGGCTGAAATGCATTTTTATTCAGCTAATGACAGGATCTACAGCGCCTCTCTTTCCCAGCTGAGCCAAAGACCGTATGAAGCAATATAATTGCACACCTCCTGCGGATGTGGATTTCTTTGTGCATGGACTTGATTTTCGCCCCTTTCTTGTGAGAAATTGAAAGTCAACAAAGAATCACTCTTTTTCCAAGAAACTGAGCCCAGAGTCTTCCTTGGGTTTTTTTCTTTCTGTCCTCAAGCTGCATAAAAGCTGCACTTAAATGCAATGTTTGTTTACCTTCAAATCAAACTCTCGGATGTTTCACTGCACTGCCTGCTTTTACCTGACATTTTCAGACTTATGTAACTGTTTCAGCGGAACGATTGTCTGCTCTCTGTTACTTCTGTTCATGCTGGTACTGTTCTGCCTTTCAGCATTACGATGTAATAATAACACACATAATGAAAGAGCTGCTTTTAACACTTCTGTAAATGTGGTCCCAGTAATGTAAAAGCTATTAATATTCTTTGTATATATGGAATTAACTTTTGAATTTAGTAATATTTGACATTTCTGTACTTAAAACAGTTCAAATCTATCAGATTTTTTTTTCATGCAGTTATTGGACAAGATGATGGTACAATTATGTAAAAATGTCCCTCATTGTCAATGTATTGTCAAAACAATACACCAGACAATTACATTCACGCTCTTTGGTTCTGTCCACCAGTGCAGAAGTTTTGGCACGAGATATGTGAAGACTTATCAAAGTGTCTGAAATGTAACATTCCAACTTCCCCCTTAGTGTGTTTGTTGGGCAGCTTAGATAATGTCACCTCAGAAAACAATTTAGCCCATATGGTTTTCACTGCCCTATGCATAGCCAAGAAAACTGTCCTCATGAACTGGAAAAATAAAAACAATCTTAATTCTAACCAATATAGAAACTATCTATTAGATTACATTAGTTTTGATACAGCCTCGGCCACCACATCAGATCAATTGCTCTGGGCTCCTTTGATCGGCTCCATCACCTAGTGGGGGTGGGGGGTCATAGTTTGGTCCCGCCTTCAATGTTGTGATTGGTGTGGGGGCAGGGACAGGCTTAGGGCGTCGGGGGGTTCCCCGGAGGCATCTTCCTTGGGGGGCTCAACCCGGGGTAGCGGTCATGTCCGGTTGGGGGCCTTTTTCTGACCATTTCCTCGTGGCTGCGTGCAGCGGGGCTAGGGGAGGGTCTGTGGTGATGGACGTGGGTTACTGACCTGGTAGCCTGTCTGCCCCTGGGTGGGTCCGGGATGGGCGTGAGGGTCTGGGGGCGCTCCATCTCTGGGCCGGGGCCCTGGCTGGGCCTCGGGGCCTTGGGTCCTGGTTTGTGTGTTGCTGGGGTTGTGGGCGGGTGGGTGCATGGGAGCCCATCCCTGGCGCAGGGTGCCGCCGGTGTGTCGAGTCGCCTGTGGGGCTCTTCAACCGGTGGGGGAGATTGTTACACCTTGCAGGAGCTTTCTTCCCCTCAGGAACTCTCTGCAGGAGGGGGAGATACAGGAGAGGTGGAGGAAGATCTCAGCCTGGGCGTCTATTGTCTCATGTAGTCTGGAAGACGAGTGGATGGTGGGGTGGGTGCAGTTTTCTCTGTGGTGGGGTTGGGTGGACTGTCCCGGGCTCTGTGGGGCCGGGGGGCGCTGCTGCGCTGGGCCCCGGTCTGGATGGGCCTGGGCCCCCCTTTCCCTGGCGGGTCGCGGAGTGTGGGAGTGCCTACTGGGGTCAGCGGGGGAGCTGGCCCCAGGGAGGGGTCACCTGCCCCTCCCTTCCTTCCCTCCCCATCTCCAGCTGCCTCCCTCCTCCTGCTCCACCACAACCACCCACACATGCAGGGCCTTGGAGTAGGGGTATGTCACCAGGATGCAGAGGAGGCTACCCCCCCCTCTGTCCCCTTCTGGCTGCCTCTGCCTCAATTTTATCCCACAACTTAGACATTCACATTACTCACACCCTCATTACACATACATATAGGATCTTGGGGGTGGGCACGATACACGGAGTCCAAGTTACCATCAGGGTGTACGCCTCACCCCTGGCGTCGTTGCCCACCTCTCAATTTTAAATACATGTAGACATTGAGGGCTAGCAGGAAGGACTATGCGCTTACCTGCTGCTCTCTGGCAGGTAGCTCTATGCCCTCCTGGGTTTTAATTGCACCTTAGAACACACATGCATCAACACTACAATGAGCGGGTGGAGGGAGGTTTGGAGTCTTCTCTCACCCCCATTCTCTGCGGCCTACTGGAGCGGGGGGGCTAGGAGGAGTGGGCCGTCCAACTGCGGTCTGGGGCCTCCCTGCTGCTGCGGAGTCGGGGCGGTCTGCCTCTCCCCACCGCAGGGAAAAGGGTAACACCACCTGGGTCTGGGTGCAGTCCCCCCCTCCAGGGGCAAGGGTACCTAGACCCGGTTAGTAGAGTACGCTTGGGGAGTGTGATCGTGTATACAGCGTCCCTTTATGTCTGTCTCCACGTCGGTTGAGTGTGAAGTACATATGAGAGCATGAGGGTGGGAATGGATGTTTGTGTCTGTGTGTGCCTGTATGTCTGTGTCTATATGTCAGGTTGGGTATCAGACGCCACCTCTCTGGGGACATCTCGGGCCCTCCAAGGTTTGGAGGCCTATCTCCACCCACCACCACTTCCCCTGCCGGTGGCGGACTCCCTCAGGTATCGGTGCGTTGGTGGTTCTCTGTATCTGGGGGTGGGCGTCCGGGTACACACCGGCTCACTCCTTGGCGGCCGCTTATTGGGGCTCGCTCGGGCCACTTTGGAGGTGGGGTGCCCCCGGCCTCTCGGCCTGGGGCTCGGTCACTCAGGCACAGCTGGCTGCCGGCGGAGCTCACGGGCGCGTCACTGCAACTCCCCCTGGCTTCTGCTCCGCGGCTGCTGAATGAGCTCTCATCTGGGACTCTCCTTAGCTCTTACTGGGACAGTGGCGCGGCTGCCCCTCTGTGGGTCTTCCTTGGTCTCTTGTGTTCTGGGGGCCTCTGGATGTCTGGAGTTTTGATCTCCTCCATACCTGCTTGATACCATAGAGGACAGGGCTGTGGCTCCCCACACTCTCTAGCAGATCATTACATGGAGAAACCTTTGGAATGCAAGCATGCTGATCCACACAGGTATGCACACAGGTGTACACATCGGTATTCACAGATGCGGACTACAGCTTTCTTGGCTGCTGCCTCAAAGCACACTGTGCGCTGTCTATCTTGCGTGCTGCACAATATCGTTTATTATTTAGTAACTATTGATATCTATGACTAGCTAGTTTATTGTGATGGTGCTTTTTTTTATTTTTTTTATTATTATGTTGCTCTTTGTTGTTTGCTGTCTCCCCTGTTTTTTTTGTTTTTCTTTCTCTCCATACAGGTGACCCAGGAGGTTTTTTTTTTTTTTTTTTTTTTTTCTCTCTTCCCCCCTTCTCACCGTCTCTTCTCCCCTTTGGTTTTCTTTCTTCCTCTCCCCCTCTTTCTTTCATTCTTTCCCCCTGTCCTATTAAAAAAAAAAAAAAAAAAAAAAGGATGACAAAGGATGAACTGAAGCTCCGCCATCACGTGATGTCACATGCTGCTGTTTCTGATGTCACTTCCAAAAAAAAAAAAAAAAAAAAATGTCCCTCATTTCTCCTGTCTCTGCTAAAAGCCACAGAGCTCTCCTCTCATCTTTGTTTGAGACAACCTCCCAAAACAACAACCACTAAAGCTAAAACTGTTTGTAATATTCTATGAAAAATTTGTGTGTGTGTGTTTTTTATTATTTCTGTACACTTTTAAGACCTAACACTTGTTATAGTAGCATTTTGTTCAAGACACTGGTTAAGACATTGAATTTATCCAGGACCAGGATGCAGGGACAAGCCTAAGCAGAGACCATACCTCCCCAGCCACCTTCTGTTTCTTGTTAGGGGGAACACCAAGGCGTTCCCAGGACAGCCGAGAGAGACATAATCTCTCCACCGTGTCTTGGGTCTGCCCCAGGGCCTCCTCCCGTTGGGACATGCCCAGAACACCTCACCCAGGAGGCAAATAAACTATGACATAATACAAAATGAAAGTAAAGAGCCAGATCAGTGAGAGTAAGAATGAAGTGCAAATCTCTTGGCAGGAAAATAGAAAATATATGCATCCAAGAAGCCACACTGATCAGTATTTATTAAAGGCACCTTACTCAAGGGATAAACCAGTGTTTTGTGCACTCATAGCAACTTCCCAAAGAACCCATTCTAAAGTGAATTTGTGATGTACCTGAGAGCTGAACAAAAAGGCAGCTACCATCCAAAGCAGAGCTCTGAGTGTCCTCCAAGAAGCCTACTAGCCTAATCCTTCTTCTATTTAAAGAAATGACAGAAAAGCTTGACTAAGAGAGCGCAGGCTGTGTTGAAGGATAAATGTGGTCATTACAAATACTGACTTTCAAGCTGGTTAGAATCGTTCAAACTCTGATTTGGCTTCTATACTGTGATTCCATGTGCTGTACTGTCCTTTTGAAAGACAACAACAAAACAAACAACAAAAAACTCCTAAAGTCTCTTTTGCAATATTTTGGCTTCAGTCCTTTCTTCCTTCTATTTTCTTGACATGCAGCTGCTCATGCTTCAGACCTCAAATTGACTTTGTGATCAAATAACTGACAATATGATCATCGTTAATTTACTATTTAAATACATGACGCGAGGGATGGATTCAGTTACTATGTGTTTCTCCCTGATATGAAAAAACAGCAGCATTGCAAATATTCCCACACCAATCCATCTATGTGCAGGTGCTGACTGTGCTCATTGACGTGACCCTGCTCCACTTGTAATACAATTGGTATTGATCAGCAATCGAGACAAGGCAAGACAAATTGAGTTCAGACTTCTCCAGAGCGTCTGTGGGTTCCACTTCATCTGTTGCTACATCTCTCTCTTGTCAGGCTGACTCTCAGCATGTAGAAAGTCTGTCATAACTTTCCTCTGACTGGCAATATTCACAGTAATTAGCCACTAATAACTGTAGTGTGTAGAGCTGAGACATGAAATGAAGTGTCCGTGCTCTGCTGGAGAACCTCACTAGGCATGACAGCTGTAGAGATGCACTGTCTTTCACAGACACACAGTTCCCCTGTGTGTCTGTGAAAGAGAGAAAAGGAGATGGGCAGAAAAACAGCATGTATATTGATTTATTTATGATTTATATTGTTACATATGATTTATGTATGAGTGTTCATATCCTACATTGACAAAAGTATTCACTTTATTTAAATCATTGAATTCAGGTGTTCCAATCACTTACATGGCCACAGGTGATCAGCAACCGACTGGCAAAATGAAGCATCTAAACATGCAGACTGCATCTACTAACATACGAGGAAGAATGACTCCCTCTCAGGAGCTCAGTGAGTTCATGTGTGGTACAATGATAGGATGCCACCTGTGCAACAAGTCCAGTTGTGACATTTCCACTCTACTAAATATTCCACAATTAGGTGTTGTTGGGAATGACAGCAACTCAGAAACAAAGTGGTTCCCAGAGCGCAGTCAGCAGATGCTGAGGTACAAAGTGTGCAGAGGTCACTTTCTGCACTTTCTGCAGAGTTAATTGCTATAGACTCCATATGGCCTACGGATTAACTCAGGAACAGTGGGTAGAGGGCTTCATGGAATGGGTTTTCATGGCCGAGCAGCTGCATTTGAGGCTTACATCACTTAGTGCAATGCAAAGTGTGGGATGCAACAGTGTAAAGCATACCGCCACTGGACTCTAGAGCAGTGGAGACATGTTCTCTGAAGTGATGATTCACGCTTCTCCGTGTGGCAATCCGATGGACTGGGTTTGGCACTTGTCAGGAGAACTGAACTTCTCTGACTGCATTATGGCAAATGTAAAGTTTGGTGGAAGGGTGTGGGGTTGTGTGTCAGGAGTCGGCCCTTAGTGTTAGTGAAATTTTATAAATTTTGGACAATTTTATTCTTCCAACATTGTGGGAACAGTTTGGGGATGGCTCTTTCCTGTTCCAGCCTAACTGCACACTAGTACACAAAGCAAGGTCCTTAAAGAGATGGATGAGTGAGTTTGGTGTAGAAGAACTTGACTGGCCTGCACAGAGTCCTGACCTCAACCCAACAGAACATCTTTGAGAGGAAGTAGAGCGGAGACTCTGAGCCAGGGTTTCTTGCCAAACATCAGTCTGACCTCACAAATGTGCTTCTGGAAGAGTGGTCAAAAACTCCCACAAACACACTCCTAAATCTTTTGGAAAACCTTCCCAGAAGAGTTAAAGCTGTTATAACTACAAATGGTGGGCCGACACCATAAATAAACCCTGTGGATTAAAAATGGAATGTCACTTAAGTTCGTGTGAAGGCAGACGAGTGAATACTTTTGGCAATATTTGCAATTATCCTGAGAAAATATGAAGAAATGGGATGTAATTTAAGATTTTTACACTGTATTTGTAAATCTTGGGAGAGTTTAATGAGTTCAATGAGCTCAACAAGACTCAATAAGCTGGTTGGAATTTTATTTTACTTTTTCAATTTACAAAATAAAAAAAAATGCTGAAACTGTGATATCCTATGTCTGGACATCCTTTGGTTACTCTCTTCTTCGGGCACTGAGAAACCAGAGCTGTATTCTACTTTCCCCTCTCACAAACCCAAAGTATACATGTCATTAGCTACACCCTACTTTGTCTTCAGTGATCTGCGTGCTAATGAAAGCTGATTGGCTGTGCGGCTTTTAATGCCCAGCAGGAGCGCTTATTAAAAAAATGGTTCAGCATCCACAGATGAGGGAGAGCATTTCACCACCCAGGATCTGACCACAGCAGATGACAGTCAAAGAGACGCAGGACATCACGCAACAAGGCGTAGGAGAGACAACAATAAGGAGTGGACATAAAGAAGAAGACAAATGAAAAGTGTGAAAGAGGAGAGGGACAATCGCTGTACATCATGAGGAGGAGGAGGAGGATTCCAGGCAGACAGAGCTGTCAGGTTTCCTCTGTGTGAGATTTCATTATGCAGCTGTCTCTGGTAGCTACGGGCTGTTCTCACAGGATTGGATTAAATTGCCAACTACAGTCATAAAAACAAAGAGAATGTCTCCAGGCTCTTTTGACACAATGTTTGTTTAGAGTGTGTGTGTGTGGGATGGGGAGCACATACGCACGCACGCAAAACTGGGATGGTGGGCAACATATAAGAGCTGCAGAATATGGGAAAGATTGTATTTTGATGAGACGCAGTAATGTCTAAAGGGCAAAAGGTCATATGCCTTTTCTTTATGCTGGTTTTACTGTTATAAAATACCAGCTTCTGTCACAAAATCACTGTGCCACAGAACACTGGCTTCCTCACTCAATTACTGTACTGAAATGCCACTGTTTCATATAGTCGCTGAACTTTAATTTAAATGATAAAAGCAGGGGGAGGAACGCACGACAGGTTCCTTAATGATAGCAAAGACATTCTGCTTTGACTGCAGTGTACTTTAAATAAAATATATTCATGCTAACATAGACAATGACTATATGCATGTGCCAAAAAGCTGTCTATGCTATTCCACACCGCCCTATTGCTCCCCACACCGCCCTGCACCGTGACTAAAATTATAAGAGCTGCACTTGTAACGTGTCAGCGCTGAGCACCGTGCGGTTGTATCTTATTCAAACATATCGAGACAAGAGACATGACTGCTGATATAATGGCCTAAGCCTGTGCAAATAGTACAACCTTACACAAGAAGAAAGAGACATGCTCTCTATAAATATGTATTTCCCCAAAGGCAAACTAACATTAAAAAACTCTTTTCATATCAATCCAGCCCCGAGTGCATCGGTTCCGAAATCGGACATTGACTTTAATGTTACTGCACAATTACGTGAAAAAGAACACTTTCGGAGCACTCTCTGCAGTCCTGTGAAACACTAAGTACCACTTTTAGCAGCAATAAGTTAAAGCAGTTCTTTTCTGTATGACTTCATCAGTCTCTCACATTGATGTGGAGGAATTTTGTACCGCTCCTTACATCCTAGCTTCAGTTCATTGAGTTTTGTAAGCACTCATTTTATCCACAACTCTCTTAAGGTTCTACACATAGTTTCAATCAGTTTGGGGTCTGGACTTTGATGGGACCTTTGCAGCATCTTGACTCTTTTCTTTTTGAGCCATTGTGTTGCTCTGCTTCAGGATCATTGTCTTGTTGCATGTACCAATTTTAGCCAAGCTTTAGCTGTCACAGACCCACATAGCAAAACTGGTATGGCCCCGATTTGGCCCACACAATGTGCTTACACATGGCCCACACACCGCAAAGAATGACGGCCCTTTGGTGGCCCACACATGGGCCATCACAAGGCCAGTTGCAGACGCACTGTGCGCCCTGTGCTGGCCCAGAACAGTTTCAGCTCTGGCCCCAGATGTCAGCCTAATGTGTACCTTAATCAAGCCATGTAATAACAACATGTGCCGGAACATAACGAAACTCTGTTCAGACGGTGAATGGACTGATTCTTATATAGAGCTTTTCTCCCAGATTAATCAAAGTGCTCTATACAACATGCCACATTCACCCAATCACACAATTTCTCTAAACTGAGTGCTTCCTAACTACATTCATGCACATTCACACTCTTGACTGGATGAGACAGGGATCGAACATGAGTAAATCCTCACTAGGTTTTGGATAAAGTGTACACTCACAAACCTGTCAAACCTGCATTTGAAACGTTGGCTACCATAGCAGTATTGCAACTTGGCATTTGGGTCTTCTAACTAAAATAGGAACATAAATGGTGCCATCATTGCCAGACCTGGCCCACATCTGGTTGCCTTACACCCTGGCATGACACCAGTCAGAAGTGCCAACTTGATGCCGGATCCGGGGAAGACATGTTTTCTATGGGCCTGGGCCACATAAACCAAACCATAATCGGGCCAGATATGGCATGCCATCACAGAGACAGTGCCATCTACACCAGGCCTGGCCCATATCTGGTTGACATACCACTTACCATGCCAGAAGTCAGCCAGCAGTGCCGGCTTGACACCAGATACGGGCCAGACCTGTCTGCTATGTGGGGAGATGGCCTCATATTTATGTCCTCAATATTTTGTGTCCAGGTCTGCAAAACAAGCCTAAATCTTCCCTCTGTCTTTAGCACCGGCTTGGCAGTTGGTAGGAGGTGTTTGCGCTGATATACTGTGCTTGGGTTTCTCCAAACATGGCGCTGTGCATTAGGCCAAACATTTCAAGTCTTGTGATTCATTCAGATGCAGCTTTGTAAACCTAAGCCATGCTGCCATGTTCTTTTTAGAGAGAAGAGGCTTTGTCCTGGGAACCTTTCCAAACAAGCCATGCTTATTCAGTATTTTTGTAATTGTACTGTCATGAACTCTAACATTTAACATGCTAACTGAGGCCTGTAGAGTCTGAGTTGTCAGAGCACTGCACGCTTTCAGACATCCACTCCTTAAAAGCAGTGTTGCCAACTCCTCAGTAAGGAAAATCGCTATTGGTTGTCCTAAAAGTCGCTAGAAGTCGCTAAATGACGTCATCGCCTAATTTGCATAATTGGTCAAGCTAATATAATTGTAACCTATGTTGTTGGAGAGAGAAATAACATCATGGAAGAGACATAAAGTGAGTAAAGAACGTCCTAAATGCATTTAGAATTTATTTATAACTACAAATTAAATTTATTTTAGCAATTATTGTTTTTTTTTAATGTCACAATTCCAACCCTGCTCCTTTACCCGGGCTTGGACCGGCAAAAGTGACCCGAAATAGGCGCTCTGGTGGAGCAGAGTGAAGCTGACCCCCCACCCACTTGAAACGTAAAGGCAAATAGGCGGAGCGGTTAGTGCTACGTTTGTGCAGATTTGTGCAGGTAAAATTAGCGTTTGTGCTGCTACGGTTTCCGAGATATTAAACTTTATTTTATAGGTCATTCAAAGGTCACCATCCCCCCAGACTGCTCCAAAACAGGCCAAAATGGTCTACTTTTTTAGTGCTACGTTTGTGCTGATTTGTGCAGGTAAAATTAGCGTTTGTGCTGCTACGGTTTCCGAGATATTAAACTTTATTTTATAGGTCATTCAAAGTAGGGCTGGGCCATATTATACCGTTCACGATAATACCGGTATAATGTTAGGCAACGATAGGAAAATGAAATATCGCGATAGAATGGGAGTAAAACGCGCATGCGCAGTGCCTTTGTTTTCATACGCACATGGCCGGTCGTTGAGTGAAACAGATGAACCAGAATTGGTTTGTAAAAATGGTGCAACTTCAGTGATGTGGAACTGGTTTGGTGTTTGTCCGTCAGATACACAACAAAGCACAATTTTTTTTGCAGAACATGCAAGCGGCCATCGTTATTGTCGTATTTGTCGGACTAAGATGCTCTTAAATCTGGGAGTAATCTGGGTCCTAAACTCCGAAATCTTCAGGTCAAACAACACTGCAGCATCACTTAGAGTTAAAAACTGTCTAAATTCTTTCATCTTTAATAAAACGATCAGCATTGCTGCTTTACCAGGTGTAACTATAAAGTTTAACTTCCAGGCATCCATGAAAACAAAAGTTATTACATTTAACGGAGTTAGAAGTTAGCAGGAAGCTAGCGGAAGTTAGCTCGCTAGTTTCGCTAGTTACCTAAGCATGATATAGCATGTTCTGACTGAGAGATTTCTGAAAAAAAATCAAACGTACAGCTCTGCTGTCACTTCCAACATAAATGAAGACAGGAAACTAAACAGCAGTGACGTTTGTAGGGTTACTGAAGTTGGGCTAGCTGGTATATAATGATGTGCTACGTGATCGCTAGCGACACAGCTATGTTAGCATAACATAAGCAGTGAAGCTGGAGGACGAACACTAACACTTTTCCACTTATAAAAGTTAACGTGAAGGTTCTTCATGGTTAGAGACAAATGCAATCGCATGGCAGGATACTGTAAACGGACCAAACTTCAGTCAGGAGAACAACTGAGATAATCCATCCACAATACGAGGTTAGTCATTACTATACTGCAACAACATGGGAATAGAGCAGCTGCCAGAGAATTCAACACTAATGAATCAATGGTACAGAAGTGGAGGAAGCAAGAAGAATGAGTTTAATAAAGTTTGATTTATCTGACTGCTTTGTTTCGCTTAATGTGCCTTATAATCCTGTGCACCTTATGGTCCGAAAAATACGTACTGCACACTGCAGTTTAATGTTGCAAAGCACCTCTTTTTAACTTCAGTGGATATTATACATGGTTATGCTCAGGATATGTCAGCCCATTTCTACTGGAAATGCCTTTTGGTTAAACTTTCAGCAAGGAATTTGCATTTGCACTGTTACATTTTTATAAAGCTTTAATGTACATAAAAACCAGCTTCTTGTTTAAGTGAAAATAAATGGAAGGTTGTCTTTTTGCACTAGTAATGTTGTGGAGTTGTATTTTGTCTCGCATCAATTATATCGTCGGTTATATCGTTATCGCAAATTTTCAAATATATATCGTGATAAATATTTTTGGCCATATCGCCCTGCTCTAATTCAAAGGTCACCATCCCCCCAGACTGCTCCAAAACGGGCCAAAATGGTCTACTTTTTTAGTGCTACGTTTGTGCTGGTTTGTGCAGGTAAAATTAGCGTTTGTGCTGCTTCTGTTTTAAAGATATTAATGAAAATGTAAAGGTCAACCAGCCCCCCCACATTACCCAAATCCAACAAAAGTGGTATCAAACGTTTGTGCTACGTTTGTGCTGGTTTGTGCTGCAAAGATTTTCGTTTGTGCTGCTATCATTTTAAAGATATTAATAACAATTTCTAGAGGTCATCAGAGGTCAACCAGCCCCCCCCATATTAATGGAATCAAACAAAATGGATGTCAAACGTTTGTGCTGGTTTGTGCTGCAAAAATGTTTGTTTGTGCTGCTAACATTTTAAAATGTTTAATAAAATAACATCTTGATGCGTGCTTAATCATCCAGGTAAGTAAATCCCAAAAGGTTGATTCTGTTCATCTGGACATTTTCAGTTGGAGAAACGTTTCGTCACTCATCCAAGTGACTTCTTCAGTCTCAGCTGACTGCAGGTTTCCCCAACCTTATAAACACCCGTGAGTGAAGTTGCCCCCCCTACCTTCTTCAAATCGAACAAAATTGATGTCAAACATTTGTCCTGCAAATTATTTTGTTTGTGCAGGTTATGTTTCCCTAATTTTATAAACAGTACATGTACAGTGTGTTTAAGCCGTGAGACCAGTTTTCCCGTGATTCACTCGCGTACGTCAGTTTGAAGAGGAAAAAGAACTCCACGGGACTCCGATGTGAAAAGATGTAACAAAAAATTTATTCCACAGTTTTTGCATCTTACAGGAGTGGTCAGGTTTAACTTGTCCTCAACAAAATAACCTACTACGGTAGGAAAACCGTGTGGCTCTGTTCTACCCTGCTGCCCCGTATAGCTTATGCCGTGTTAACTCCTTTTCTCTCTCTCCCCCCCCTCCCGCACCGCATGCACTAATTTGCATACATCCGTGATGCCCGGATTTTACTATAAACACGAGTCTTTAAGGCACATGTATTCATGGTACTACGTAACCTAGTTCCACCATAAACATGCATCTATTTCCTAAAATTATTAATTACACAAACAAGCTTAACAACAGCGAAATATAAATACTAAAACATATGAACTATCTTAACTTGGCTCCCACACAGTGAGAGAGAGATGGAGCAGTCTGGGGGGATGGTGACCTTTGAATGACCTATAAAATAAAGTTTAATATCTCGGAAACCGTAGCAGCACAAACGCTAATTTTACCTGCACAAATCAGCACAAACGTAGCACTAAAAAAGTAGACCATTTTGGCCTGTTTTGGAGCAGTCTGGGGGGATGGTGACCTTTGAATGACCTATAAAATAAAGTTTAATATCTCGGAAACCATAGCAGCACAAACGCTGATTTTACCTGCACAAACCAGCACAAACGTAGCACTAAAAAAGTAGACCATTTTGGCCCGTTTTGGAGCAGTCTGGGGGGATGGTGACCTTTGAATGACCTATAAAATAAAGTTTAATATCTCGGAAACCGTAGCAGCACAAACGCTAATTTTACCTGCACAAATCTGCACAAACGTAGCACTAAAAAAGTAGACCATTTTGGTTTGTTTTGGAGCAGTCTGGGGGGATGGTGATGTCATCAGCAAAAAATATAACTTTTAATATCTCAGATACTGTAGCAGCACAAACGCTAATTTTACCTGCACAAATCAGCACAAACGTAGCACTAAAAAAGTAGACCATTTTGGCCCGTTTTGGAGCAGTCTGGGGGGATGGTGACCTTTGAATGACCTATAAAATAAAGTTTAATATCTCGGAAACCGTAGCAGCACAAACGCTAATTTTACCTGCACAAATCTGCACAAACGTAGCACTAACCGCTCCGCCTATTTGCCTTTACGTTTCAAGTGGGTGGGGGGTCAGCTTCACTCTGCTCTCTGGTGGAGTTACTGTGTGTGTGTGTGTGTGCGCGCGCGCGCGCGTGTATAAGTAGTTTTAAACCTCGTGATCCACAAAACAGCATAACAGTAAAAGAAGAACTGACTGCGTTATAGTCAGTGCGGGAGCAGCGGCTTCGCTCATGCGCGATTCATTTGCAATTCGGACGCACAGGTGTGAACGTCTCCTGCCCTGATAGCAGCTGGGGGAGGACTATTCTCCGCCCGTGAGCGCTTTGGAATGGGCGAGGTACCCACGGCAGCACCCGCTGCTTGTTGAGAGTAAAAGCGATACCCGCTTTCACGTCAAAAAGTCGTCATAAATAAGTCTCCAATAACACCAGAAAAAGTCGCCAGATTTGTCGCTAGTCGCTTTTTAGAAAAAAAAAGTCGCTGAGGGGGTCTGAAAACTCGCTAAATATAGCGACAAAGTCGCTAGTTGGCAACACTGCTTAAAAGACTGTGGCATCATGTTAACACACACCTGAACACTCCAGTCTAACGAACTACCTAATCTTCGGCTTTCACAGAGGTGCTTGCACATGCTGATGATCGGTTAATTGAGTGCATTTGATTGGCAACACATGGCTGCTAACTTCTTAATTCTTATGGAAGCAACAGAATAAAACCAGATGCAAAGCCAAACAACTTCCAGATCGATGCACAGTCGCTATAATCCCCAGTATTTCCTGGCTTGCCAGTAAACCCTGGTGTAACACAGACTTTTATGGGGAGACCCCACACATGACCCCAGACACTCTGATCAGCCTTTCACATAGACTTTTTTATACACTCTGTTCTTCACAAATGCACTGTGTTTGCAGCTCTCCTTGAGTAGGTCTCGCTGCTGCTCTGTCACTGCCGGCCACAGCTTGATTTCTCTCTGCCATACACTTCTGGGTCTGGTGTCCTGCTGTGACAAATAGGAGAATCTTGATTAGCTGATGGCTGACAGCCTACACTGGCACGGCCCCACTGCTGCAGTTGATCCACAAACCACACCTCGCCACCACAGTTAGCAGTAGGAAGGATAGGATTATAAGTATTCAAATATTCACACGGATAAGTATGGTCTATTTTAAAAGCCAGAGAGAATCCATATGCAGTCTTATTTCACCTTTAAGTGTTAGTTCTGAACTGATCTGATGTTTCATTTGCGAGAAGTACGAGCTGAGACAACGTATCTGAAGCTGGATCTCCTGAAACCTTGGGTGTTTGAGTTCCTTCATTTAGCTCAGCTGTGCTCGTTTCATCTTCCTTCAGAAGATACACAACTGCAGTTTGCACTTGTTTTTCTCCACTGTTTCCATGTTTCTTTTCGATTTATGCCCATCATCAGTCAGCTCTTTCCCGAAGCTCTTCTTCTCAAGAGCATCACTTTTCTGTTTCCACTGCTCGCTCTAAATCAGGCCAGTCATTCCTCTCATATTAAGGCTGCCATTTCTTCATATACTCATGTTCATTTTTGTTTAATCTGCCGCTAAGCATATTCTTATTTCCTTCACAAGCTGTCCCAATCTACTTTTGCTTGTTTCTTGTTTCTTTTCTCTTTTTAAAAAAGCAACCTTTGATCTGTTCACTTTTCTCCTAGGCATCTCTGATCTGGTTGTTCTCCTCCTTCTGAGCTCTCCTCACGGGAGCTGATTTTCTTTCCTTTATTTAAGATTTTCTGTCTTCTAATACATTCAGTGTCATCTTGTTTGCATATTATGCCGTTACTCTTTGCTTTCCTACTCCTTACTGTTTCATCCGCAATTAATATCAGTCTTATTTTCTCAAGACTGAGCTGAGAGTCTCCTGTCTTACAAATGATTTGCAGATAGCAGATAGCAGGTAGCAGCACAAACTCTCTTAATATCTAAAGCCAGCAGAAACATTTATGATACTGGGGAAAGAAGATGTGTTGTATTTGACATCCGTTTTCCTCTTATAATTGAAAGTCACAGGCATGTTCTTCATTGTGGTGCCACCGATACACATCTATAGTCTGGGTAACTGCAGGCAGCAAGCTACAGATGAAGTCCAGCTTCCTTCTGTAGAGTCTGATCACATAACGATAAGGACTTCCTGTGCAGATATAGTCTGTGGCATAGAGGATTCATAGGACTATAGTATACTGTAATCCTGCAGGGTGGCTGCTTGTGAGGACAGATTTGTACTGTGCACTCAGCTGTGTATCATATAACTGGTAACGTCGCCCGCAGTGCAGAGTGACTGTGAATTATTCTTTACACTTAGCTCCTGTTGTTCAGACTATGTGTGCTGTGAAACTCTGTGAGCTGTCACCGAGTCCACAACAGTGACACCAAGACCAATCTGTGTGCATCTATTGTACTCGTGATTCAGGGCACTTTGAATGCAGCAGTTTATTATACAAATGGGCTCTGAACAGGAGGGAATCAATTAAAAAAAAAATCATTTCTAAATTGCACCTTATTATTTTGCAAGTAATGAGGCAGAATAGCATAAGAGACTGTTCTGATCTACAGTAAGCAATTATTGCTCACTAGATCTTCACAGTGTGTCTCTGTAGTGGAAAGTGTCGATGTTTCTGTCAGTAAGTTCAATCACAAGTTCCCAACTCAGAGTTTAAGCATGTAGTAACGCCTTAAGCGACTGTGCTTTAAAGTGCTTATGTCGAGAGGAACTGAACCTCACTGTAGTTTAGCAAAGGACTCACATTAGTAGTGATCATGCACATGAAAATTATTTTACTGTTAAAAACATAGACCTGCAGCTCTCTGCACTCTCTGCTTTTGTGCAATTGATATATAAAAAGCAGAGCCATACAGTAATGAACAGTCTGCTCTCTAATAGTGCTGAAACTTGTTTTCTACACTAACCAATGACTTTACAAATTAACCATGCAGAAAAGCATCCCATAACATGAGCTACAGCAGCAAAAGATCACACTGGGTGCCACTCCTGAAAACTAAGAACAGGAAATTGTGACTAGAGCTCACATATATTCACCAAAAGAATGTAAGGGTTGAGTTGCCTGGTCTGAAGGGTCTCAACTTCTGCTGCCACGTTCAGATGGTAGAGTCAGTAGGGCCTGGTGGTGGACAGGTGTGGGCATATTTTCAGCAAACCCTATTTAAACAACAGAAACAGTATTCAGCATGTGTGATGCTTGGCGCTGTAACTTTAAACAAGCAGGTCACAAATGTCAAAGTCACGAAAAATCCTCCATAAACTATTATTTGGTGACTACTTCAGCTGCAAATTACACGATTTATGCATTTCTCTTCAGATGTTAAACACAATTTTCATATTATTACATTGTAAATATAATGAAACTGTCCATGTGAGGAAGTGTGATTATGTTACAGTTACTGTGACAGTAGTGAATCCTTCGACTTGTCACGTTTGATAAGCAAATGATGGATTACGACACTTTCCCTTAGCACTCCACTTGACTGAGGTCTTACTGCTGTAATCAATAACTCGTGTTGTTATGGGTCATGACAAAAGTGATTTATATCGCAACACTCATGCTCATATTGTTTCAAATGGATATGTGAAGGTGTTTATTTTTATCCACAGCATCACCCTGTAGCAAAAAGGGCACTGCGGCCACTCTCTTTGTTCCTGTGTACCAACCTGCTGGGCTGAGATTGGCTTCCTCAGATAGAAGCAGATGAAAGGAAAAACTGCCCGTGGTCGAAATGCTTCTCTGTGTCTCTTTAATAAAGATGGGATTGATTGTGTGAGAGCTAGTGCATGCTTTATGGAGGAGCCATGGAAGAACAACGTGATCAAACACAGAATTTCATGTGTTTGTGTCACTTCTTTGCCGTACTCTGGAAAACTGCAAATGATGCTTTTTGAATTTAAATAAATGACAGTGATTACGTTTTAGATTATGAAAAATATTTTAACCACATTTTATTTATTTTCAGGTCAAAGACAGCGTGGACTTGCTGTGTGTATATAGAGCTTCCTAACAAAACAGCAAAAATAATTTTAGTTTTGGAGAACTCAAATGTCTACAAAAGGCCTAGTTAACATATATTTACATAAATGTGCACACTGCATCATCCAGACACACAACGTAGAGAATAAAAATAGGTTCAGTGAAACTCTCTGAGGGAAGAGTATCTGCAGGAAAACAAAACAGAGGTTTTTAATTCATGAATCCAAACCTTACAGAAGATATAACAGCATTAACACTGTTAATGGGAAGTTTTAAGGTGCAGTGTTTAATAATAGCAAACAATAACCAATCCCACATCGGAATACAGTGTAATTCAAATCCAGCTTGGTTGTAGTTTAATGGACATTTCATTATTCTACTGTCACACAAAGAAAACTGTGATTGGAGACCAAACGTACTGTGACTGCATGCAATGAACTTTGAAATGGCTGCTTGGGAGATGGCAACAAGTTTATGACCAGTCGCAGACAATTACAGCAATAAGATGTCAGTCTGCTATCAGTTTGCAAGTAAAGTTCCCAAATCTGGTGCTGTCTGCATGCACAGGAATTCACAATAACTAGGGAGTTCACTCAGAACCTTGTAGGTTTCCTCCAACCAGGCAACCACTGCTGTTGCCTCAGGATCAGACGTCGTTGGTGCTGCAAGAGTAACCACTGATTTTTACTGGTGGCATCCTATTTTTAGTCTAATGCAGAGGTGACAAACATAAGTCCTGGGGCCCAGAATTGGCCGACTGGAGAGCTGTGGTAACTGTGACAGAGAGCGTAAATTTTGGACTTTTTACAGCTTTTTCATTTAACACAGACCGACCCACATGGCCATTTATATTACACTAAAGGAACTGTGAATTAACACAAACTTTCAGTTTTGTTATTACAGGATGTCTGGGCAGTGAGTTTTTCACACAGGGCCAATGAGGTCTGGAAAACTTTTTCCCCTTAATTAATGAACACACACACACACACAAACACACACACAAACACATGCACGCACACACACACACGCAGAGCAAATGTGTACAAAACATGACGGTCAGTTCGTAACTTCATGCTCATTTTGCATGTTATGCATCCTTAGATGAAAACACCTTCCCTCACTTTAAGGTGATGCTCAGTTTCTCCTCAAGGACAGCCATATGTTTCTCAAAATGTTGCTCTGACGTCTCCGCGCCACTAGCTGACTGGCAATCTGTTCCTGATTGTAAATGTTTCACTGCTGTCTTCCCTGTGGACAAAATCAGCTGTTTTCTTCTTTTGCCTTTTAATTGCAGCAGTTAAACATTTAAACATTAGGTTATTCTGTTAGGTGCACTGTTTTCAAGACAGGCTTTGTCTTTTATCCTGAGGATATACTGTATGTGAAGATGAAGGTGAGGAAGTGCACAGTAAAAAGGTTCTTACTCCACTTTTTACCCCAGTATGTCTTCATTATGGTTATTTCTTCTCGGAAAATTGTAGAAATTTTCACATTTCAAAGGTTAAAAAAAGAAGGGTTCAGTAACGTGTAATGATTGTATTATAGTCTCTGCATGCCAGAACTCTTGCTGAAATCACACAGTTTGAACATTTATGCAATCCTATACAGAGGAGAGTTTTTGGGTACTTGTGTTTCACAGCAGTTCAAAGAGTTGTTGTGTCCTGCTAGACTGAACACCATGTAAGTCATCAGACTTACATGTATATATGACTTCCTTCACCTTTGTTATCTCGATAATTAGAGCAAAAGTCTCGGGCAGCCCCCCTTTTGTGGGTAAATGTCTTTGTTTTTTAGACTGCTGTTGGTTTGTCATGATCTTTTCTTTAAACACTGTGTGTTGACATGCCACTCTGCAGTTAATCATTAGTAATTAATAATCTCTGGCTCTCTTCCACAGCATGCCATTGTCCTGTCTTCCCCCCTTCACCCTCAACTGGTCACAGTAGATGACCGCCCCTCCCTGAGCCTGGTTCTGCTAGATGTATCTTCCTGTTAAAAGAGAGTTTTCCCTTCCCACTGTCACCAAAGTGCTTGCTCATTGGGGGTCATCTGATTATTGGGGTTTTCTCTATTTCTTTTTGTATTTTTTGTAGCGTATTTACCTTACAATATAAAGTGCCTTGGGGGAACTGTTTGGCACTATAAATAAAATTTTAATGAATAGGATTCCAGGATTTTGGAGCCACAAAGCACATGCAAAGACTGGATCTGATAACCACACTCTGCTAAACTGTTGATTTTCCACTGAGGAAATGAACATCATATCAGAATCAGAATCAGAATACTTTATTGATCCCTGGGGGAAATTATTTTTTGTTACAGTGCTCCATTTTAAACCAACATTAAGACAAGACAGACAATACGCTAACTAAGAATAGTACAATATATACATATATATACATACATACATACATAAGTCACTTATAAATAAATATTTGGAAAAGAAACATGTGTAGTTGTAGCAGCAAACAGTGTGTTAAGTGGATGCGTTGTACAGGGAGATGGCCACAGGCAGGAATGATTTCCTGTGTCGTTCAGTGGTGCTTTTTGGTAATCTCAGTCTCTCACTGAACGTGCTCCTGTGACTGACCAGCATGTCATGGAGTGGGTGGAGGTGTTATCCAACATTGTCTTTATCTTGGACAGCATCCGCCTCTCCGACACCACCTTGAGGGAGTCCAGCTCCATCCCCACAACATTGCTGGCCTTACGGATCAGTTTATTAAGTCTGTTGGCATCTGCGACCCTCAGCCTGCTCCCCCAGCATGCAACAGCATAGAGGATCGCACTGGCCACAACAGACTCATAGAAAATCCTCAGCATTTTCTGGCAATGTGAACAAGTATCAGTGACTTAAAACTAGAGTCAAACTGATATGGGAACTTTTAAGATTAATACCAATACCGATATTTGGTGATTTAAAAAACATAAAAAATAACCAGTTATTTGTGAGTTCTTTCTAAGATATTGTAACAAAGCAGTTTAAAAAAATATTGCTTTATTGACAAAGCAAGTTGTGGATTACTCGTTTCCACCTGATTCTGGTTGTCGGGTTTGTGGTATTCCAAACATTTGTGTTGCTAACAGGTAAATTGCAAAGTGCCCTCTAGTGGACAAACTATTCAACATCAACATCATAACATAGTTTATTGGCTACTAGCTAACAGCCAATAGCCAATATATCGGTTCCGCTCTACTTAAAACTAGCCATTGTCACCATAAACAGGAAATCCAGTGAGATATGAGGCCACAGCAGTCTCCCTCTGCTGGCCATTAGAAATAATGCAGGTTTACGGAACTTCCAGCTTGGCTGCACTAGGCCACAACTTCATGCTGGAAAAAAACATGCAACTATGTCCATAGAAAACTTTTTATAGCTCTGAAATGTGGATACAAATGCTAATAATCTATATGTATGAACAACTATAAAAGAGAGATTTAGCAGCTGGAGTTCTGTGAGCTAAAGACTGAGTGGAGTTTTAAAAAGACCTTGCATGAGCAAATGCTTGAATTGAATACTGTAGAGCAAGATAACTTTCAAGTTGCATTTTAAAGTGCTCAATAACGCTCTTAGATTAAGAATTTATATTCTGTAACATTCATTTTTTGTAACCCTATTGTTCTTTTTTAGGTTTGCAGAGCAACTGGGCACTGTAGGACACAGTAACTCATCAATGACACTGAGTTTGTCTATAACACAGTGATGTAACACATCGAGTATGTTCTCCTTTCAGGGTAAGGAAGGAAGACATACTGAGTGATACAAACAGTCATTTTGTACAAGGAGTAAACTGTTTTTAATACAAGTAGCTGTAATGCAGCAGTACATTGCTTTGCACTAACTTTGTAACCCTCTACCAGCTGCATTACTAGCTGCTACATTTGGCATAGCAACTTCTTTTTCCTCCAACTACCTCAAGCTGACGAGGTCTGTTTCTGCAGAACAAAGACACCCAAAGCCATTTTCACTACAAATCCGCCTCAGCTCGTCAGCGTTTGACATTAACTCTGAGACTCACACAGGTCAGCGCAGCAGCGCCGTTAGGCTTCATTTGTAAGTGCTTTCCTCTTCTTCCATCTATCTGAACTCCACTGGGACTTCAAGGCACTCCAGTGATAGTCCACAAGAAAGCCGAACAACCTTCAAATAGCATCCACATCAAAGCTTTGTGAATACTGGACCTGTTCCTCTTTATCTGAGGCAATTTCCATGTACATGTACATGATGCAGATGGAAGTTACCTTCTGGATACCGGATTGAAGCTGCTTGCTATTTAAAATGTTCAGTTTGAGAAACATTGCATGCAATTTTTAAAATGGATCAAGGGATTGAGGACAAATGATGATTACCTACTACAATTTGAAATAGATGCTGAATGGGATGAAAAGGGAAATGGACAGGGCTGGATACAGTTACTGTAGATTGCAGTAAAAGGATTACTAGAAATACTTTATATTCTTAATGGAGACAAGCACCTTCATTTTCAAGAAATTTAATAAACTTAAACCCCAAATCTTAAACTCTCTGATGCAATAAATTCAGCATTGTTTGAGATTCCATGAAAGAAAAAGCCAGCGTAAACATTTATTCAGGCATAACTAATCCTGTATCCGAGTGTAATGTAATGCAAAGCAATATAAGAGGAATTGTACAACAGAGAACTCCCACAAACATTATAAAGCCGATTTCCAGCAGTGAATATTGCCCTTTTTAAGGGAAATTAAAGAAGCTGCTAATTTTACTACTGAGTTTTTGCCACGAAGCTCGCACTGGCGCACACGCTGAGGTGAAAATGACAGTGGTACATGTTGCTGTTTATTGATGACATGATGACTGGCGCATGAAATGCCTCCCGGTGCTCACATTTTGTGAGTGGGTGTTCATCAACAGGAGACAGCGGCTCCGTTTGGCTGATCACCGTGAAAAGGGCTTACACAGCGTATGAAAGCTTGAAGAAGTTGGGTGGTGACTTGGGACACACATTTGCCCACGGCGTTCCTATTGGTTTATTAGTGATGTGATGACACGGAGGAGTTGGGCTTAACGCTTTATAAAGCTGCTCTGTCCGCGGCGAGCCACTCTTCTAAAGATCACCGTGCCCGAAACTTCACTTTCCAACAAGACACGCAGTGGAAGCAGGGAGGGAAACGTCGGCATTACTGTCCATCATGAGCGAGGTAGGACTATTTTATGATTTAAACCAAAGAAGCGTCGGGATGAACCCTTTTACGCACGGTCCTTGCGCAAAGGGAAACTGTATTAATGAGACGTTTAACGCCCCACGCGAGCTGCCGTGTACGCCGGATTTCTGTTAATTGATGGGATTTCTTCACATCTTCTGTTGCAGCTCGGATATGATTCAGTACTGAGCGTCAGACACTATCAAAGTGTGCCGAACAATGAGCGATGTAGGAAACACCGGGGCGCATTATTGCACCGTGGGCTACTCCCCGTGAAGTGACAGTGGATTTACGATAAATAACTGTATTTTTCAGTACAGTTGCTGTGATTTATATTTTTGAACTACACAGCGTGGTTTGACAGCAGTTACAGGGAACAAAAGGTGGTGAATTTGAGCGCAGTGTGTGTTTGTTTTTTCTTTTTTTCCCTTTGTGCTCTTCGCTGTCATTTTAAAACACTTTTTATTGCAGGGATACGAAGAGGCTGCTGAAGTGTTTTGCTTTTTATCATATAGCTTGTGTGACTGGTAGTACATGGCGATTGTGCCAACTCTACTGTAGGTTTATTGTGCTTCACAAACTCCCAGCAGTTCTGGCTAAAAACGTGTAACATCACAGGGGTTCAGCTTTCAGTGGAAAACTGCTGTTTCCTAACTCCGCCAAAACGCCACACAGTCACAGATGTTTCAGCTCCATGAAATTGGAGGGAGGAGGTTATAAATAGCTCAATTTAATGAATAAATTTTTTCGTATTACACCCAGAGTCACCACAGTTTTTCTTTTCTTTAGGTATGGATAGCTGATATTTTCAGCAACTATCACACCTGGTTTACAAAATCATTTAAAAAGAGCTGCTGTTCTGACAATAATATCTTCAAAGCTCTTTTTTCTTTGTTCGTTTGATTGACACTGTCAGAAGACGGAGGTGGATCCAAGTGACACCTCCATCCTGGTCAGTACTTGAGATGTCTGGACTCATCTGCTGATGGGACATCAGCACACAGCTGCAAGCAGAGGTGCAGACGCCTTGCAATCAGTTCAGTCAGTCAAAGTTGTGCTCGCAAAAACAATACCTTTCACAGAATTTTTTTAATCTATCTATCTATCTATCTATCTATCTATCTATCTATCTATCTATCTATCTATCTATCTATCTATCTATCTATCTATCTATCTATCTATCTATCTATCTATCTATCTATCTATCTATCTATCTATCTATCTATCTATCTATATGCAATGCTTTGCATATATATACATGCAAAGCATTAATGTATAGGAAGGTTGGCAAATTGAACAGAACTCTTTACTAACAGGAATTATGAAAAATAAATGGTCTCTTGCGAGATGCAAGGTCATTCTTATTCAAATGAATATTGTATTGGCCCCATGAACACACTCACACAGACCTCAGAACCAACCCTGAATCAACAAGTCCCATTGTTAAAGGACTGGACTGTTTTTTGGTTGTGGCTGCTCCTGCGCACCAGCCACGTTCAAGAGGAGTCGCCCTGAACTGTCTCATAGAAGCAACAAACATGCTCCCATGGAGATGCAATATAATTGGTGATGTGCTCAATCTGGTTAGTGTGAGGCCCTCAGTCTGAAGAGTCTGTTAATAATTCTTGCTTATTAAGCAGACACTACTGGCTAGTACAAACTGCACTAGCCCGCCTGTGTCTAAGGCCATGGATACTGGATGGATTATACTGGATGAATTACCCACACAGCCTCTCAAAAACATACCAGTTGATGCTTCCCACTTTCCCCATTTGTCTTCTCCTTTCAAAATAGAAGTATCAACTCCCATCGATATACAGAGAATAAAAGAAAAAAAAATCATGCATAAATGTGAATTAGAAATAAAGTTACTCCCAGTGTCCACAATGCTATAGATGGAGGGATCTGTATCTTTACTGGTTTCTCCTTTCCCCAGGCTCCACCTTTGCACCAAGTTTAATGATATTCAGCATGGTGGTGTTTGCATAATCCTGCTAACTAAAACAGAAGCTGGCAAACCTGACAAACAACAACCATTTTTTTAAATTAATAAATTGACATTTTTAATCTTGTTACCAAACTGCTGTTGTTGTGATGGCTTAAATTCGGACAGCGAGCATGAATGAATTCATAGTGCGCTACGGTTTTCTGCTGCATCTTATGAGAAAATAAGTTGAACTGAAGTGCTTACCAGGGACAAGTGTGCTTGGAGTTGTGGGAGTTTTCTTGTTTGTACAGGCAGGTGTGTTTGCTTTTCAGAAGCTTATATAGAATTTTTTTGTTTGCGTTTCATCGTGCATACGTTAAGGTTAAAAAACATGGAGTAGGCACAAATGTTTGCACAAAGGATAAGTTCTGAGTCTGTTTGGCTTCAGAGCGAGCCGCTTCCACGTGTTCACAGCAGCAACAGCCTTCAGGTAACAATGGCAGCAATTCTGTCAGAGCTCGGTCCTGCAGGGTAGTGGGTATGCAGTTTGTCACTCGTTTAAATGGATCGGTGGCAGACGTCACCTTTGCGTCTCTTCAAGCTGTTTACAGCAAGCCACTCGCTGGCTGCCTCAGTAATTGATTCATTCCAGGCACACACACACAATGAAAGCATTAACAGCTTCTAAATAATTGAATCCCCTGAATAACCTGAGCCTTTGGTCTGGTAATGCTGTGAAAAGTGAAGAGAAGCCAGCCTGTTGGTTAAAAGAGGTATAAATTTATTGACTATGTGGCTCTGCTGCAAATGTGAGGAAGAGGAAGGAGAATGGGCAGTGGTGGGGGATGCTAAATAACTTTGGAGCGTTTGGGCGAGTGCTGCGCAGAGCGAAGAAGTCCTCAATCAAAGTCATGAACGTATTCAGACTCTGAAGTTGACTTGAAGCCAGTGAGCAAAGCAGAGCAGCTCAGCATGTTCTGGATGGATGAGTCTCGCAGCGGTCAGCACTGCAGTGCATCCTCCCTCACCCCCGCCTCACACTCTGCCCTTGCTCTCTCCACCTTCCTCTTTCTCTCCCTCATCTGCACACACCTACTCTGAATTTTCCCCTTCTTCTTCTTCTTCTTCTTCTTCTTCTTCTTCTTCTTCTTCTTCTTCTTCTTCTTCTTTACCACTTGGCAAATAAACCAAATCTATGACTTAAAGGAAACTTAAAAGAAATCTAGTGGTATAATCTACTGAAAGTCCCTAAAGCTGCTTACATCTGTCAGTGTGTTCATGACATGGAGGAGAGAACAAGCTGACTAGAGAGCCTGAAAACTGTGAGGCAGTCAACATGGAGGGAAGTGGCTGATTTAGAGACTTTATTACTTCTGTGGTCTCTATCAAAGTGGTTTTGTCTTCACCTGTTTGACAACATCCGGATATTCTAATAAGAAATATGAAGCAGAAGCAGTTTTTCGCATGATTGCTGCAGCTGTGTCTCATTACCGTGACCTTGAAGTGTTTGCGTAGTTACCAGAAATCGGCAGAAATGCATTCCTAAATATGTTTAAAACTCATAAATGCTCATTATAACTTGTAAAATATTTGTCAAATGGTTCAATAAACACTTTTACTTTCTTAACAAAACATATATATATAATTTGGGGGGAATTAGTTCATGGTTCTGGCTTTCAAGGGTTAAAAATGTTTCCACAGAATGAGAAGTTGGTTTTTCCTTTTAAAAAAAATCTTTTGCAGAAAACAAATGACCTTTAGATAAAACCTCATGAAAGTTATTTCTCAA
Organism: Rhamphochromis longiceps; assembly: GCF_057381845.1. Taxonomy (NCBI): domain Eukaryota; kingdom Metazoa; phylum Chordata; class Actinopteri; order Cichliformes; family Cichlidae; genus Rhamphochromis; species Rhamphochromis longiceps. Next base: position 16,787,803 of record NC_140570.1, on the reverse strand, counting down.
AACAGTCTGTGACATCCATTGAAGAGGAAGTGAGCTTTTATCTCAGCAGCAGTTTGATTTAACAAGCTCAAACTTCATGTATTGATGTAACACCCTGCCCTGGGTTGTTACTTTCGCCCCCATACCCCCCCCCCCCCCCCCCCCCCCCCCCCCAAAAAAAAAGATGAAAAAAATTACTGGCCACTGGAGGGAGCTGCAAAAAGCAAAAACACATTTTTTTTCCTTTTCCTATCATGGTTACAGACACCCTTTTAACAGGATCACATCAGTTTCCATGGTGACTGTGTGTGCCCCGCAGAACTGCTATTATGAAGACTCCCTGCACTAAAAAAAACAATTCAAACAAGCAAGAACAAAAGAACCTTGGGACTCTATTTAGTTAAACTAATAAAATAAACATACAGTAACCAGGATTAGAAATTCTAGCACACAGAAAATCCACACATCATCACTGGACACTTCACAAATGTGTGTGAAGTGGCAACAGCGTGACTCTAAACTAAGAAAGGGACGACGAAGGGTTAATGCACAGTTCACGAAATAGTTGTTTGAAGGGTACTTGAACTCCCGTTGACTTGCAGGCATTTGCAAACTACACAATGGCACTGTTATGCTGTTACATTCCTGCAGACACTGACTCATAACTAAGCTCTCGTCAAGCCCAAACAGCAGTCTCCGGTGTCCGCAGCTTCAGGAATGGCTTGTTTCCATCACCGCCAAATAAGCTCCATCATAATTTGAGTCAAGGGTCTTCTTGGTTGTTACTGTCACCTCCCATCCATACTCTGCTGCACTAATTAACGTCAAAGGAGTGCTCTCACAAACTGGCTGGATTATAAAGTAGCAGCACAGATGTGGTGGGTGTGTGAACAGGGTCATTTGAGAAAAGTTGCATTCATGTGTGTGTGTTTTTCTCATCCTAACCCGTAGTTTTTTGCGATGTGCAGCAATTTTTTGAACAAGTTGGCCCATCTGAGAATGGAAATGCTAATTAGCTTGATTAGAAATACAACTTCCAGCTTCCTTGGACATTCAGACCTTTCACTGATTTCAAAATAAAAAAGGTTATATTAGAATATCTAAATGACCTTGCCAACAATGTTTTTACTTTAAATTACTTGAGTTTTCAATGATAAGGGTGATCTCAGTAAGAAATCAGAGTTTTCAGGCTGCTCAGAATTAGCCTCGCCTTACTTTTGGTGCAGGCAGGAAGCATAAACATGACAGAAAAAGCTGTTTAATCCACTTTAAGCAGAGATTGGATTCCTCTAAGTGCTTAGACTGAAATAACCCAGGCCAGTGTAACAATGATGCCATCATATTAATAGCCAGCATAAATCAGGCGTCTCTCCATAGCTTTGCAGTTTTTGCGAGACTTCAGATGTGCTTACTTAACCACCCATCTTTAGCTTTGCTGCTCTTGATCAAATTATTTTCTCCTAACTTAGTCTATTTTTCACGAGGGAAGGCGACTGTAATTGAGTCTGACACCCAGATAATTTTCTGCTGTGTGTTTTGTGGCAGCAGCTCTCCGACTTCCATTAGTCTCCAGTAATGCTGGACTGACATCTTCACACATCATCATCGTTGCACGCCTCCGATTGGATTGTTTGGTGTTATCCATGAGCTTTGGGTAGGAACTGTAACAGGAGTTGTAATAAATTCAGCGTGTTAATGACTCCAGACGCTTAAATGTATTTGCTGCTGTGGCTTTATGTGTCATTTTTATTAATGCGGTGACAGTAATGGTATCCATTTTCATTTTTGGTCATTATCTGGGGTGGATGTGAGGAATTGCTTCAGATGATGGTTTTTCCGTCTCGCTTTTGTTGCTCTCAACACTTTGCCAACTCAAAGTTCAAGCATTTGTTCTCCAGCCCATTTGTTTGATTTGTCCATAAGTAGCATGATGTACTTTGTGTTTGAAATGCAGGCTGCATCTACGGGTACAAATCTGCATTGATACTTAGCAGAATTCAAATACATCTGTCCTAGTCTCTCCAGATTGTAAACCTATAACATGGACTGGTCTGCCCCTACAATCAGAGATTAAGCAGCTTTGAAGCATGTACTGCTGGATTAGAGGATTTTTGGGGATTGCATAGATCTGCTTCAGTCTGATTTGCAAGGCTGTTGGCCATATTTTTATACACTGTCCAATGGACAGATGGACCCGTGTAAAAAAGTGTTTTTCACCCCAGTGAAACAGACAGATAAATTGGCTTGGCGTTGTAAATGGACTAAAATGTGTTGACATTAAATAAATCGTCTCCTATTTGCCATTTATTGCTGTTAGCCTGTCATAGTTTTAACAGATGATCTGTACCAACAATCAAAGCACTCTGATGGCACCTTTAAAGAGAATTAGGGTGCTGGTCAGCTGATTCACCACTTTAATGCAATTGAAACAAGTATCTGTTTATCTTCATTAGATTGTTGTTTCTGGTTTTGAGTGAAATTTCTGAATTGACCTGGCTAAATATATAACCTGTAACAGTTCCTCATTCACTAGTCAAAATTTCTATTTGTTAGTATTCAAATATAAATCCCGATTTAAACAAAAAAATGTAATGTAACCATTTTAGGCCACCAGTGTATCAGTCATTAGGGATTAAGGTTGCCAGAAAATCAAAGCTCTGATACTAGAAATTAATACTGGATTAGATACTCACTTGCAACAGTATCAATGCCAGCAGTGCTGCAGACAGAAACACAGCCCCTCCCCTCACTCGCAGCTGATCACATGACCAGTTGCTCTGAATTTTAAGAGTTCAGTAAAGCTCCCATTTCAACAGCAGTGAAATAGTAAATAGTTATCATAAATGTTAACCTGGCCAGACCACATGTTGATGTTATTAATTTAACTATCAGCATTTACCCAATAGCCGTATTAACAGTCTGTAAAGCTAAGCTAGGTAGCTTTTAGGGGTGTCCAAATTCATAGGCTGCATCCTCCTGAGGACCCAGCCTTCGCGGTCTACGTGGGCCGGGTCCTCAGGAGGATGCAGCCCATGAATTTGGACACCCCCTTAGATACTAGTTTATCTAAGCTAGCTAACTAAGCTAGTAGCTAGCAGCTATGGCTACTAATAAAATATAATGGTAAGGCAATTATCACATCATTTCACTTAAATATAACAGTTTGCTGACTTTAATATGGGGTATAAAGTAGGTAATTATTATATTAGCTTAAGCATTTAAGTAAATATTTATATGCATATTTTGGGTAGCACAGTGGCACGATGGTTAGCACTGTTGCCTCACAGCAACAAGGCTGGGGTGTGAAGTTTGCATGTTCTCCCTGTGTCTGCATGGGTACTCCGTCTTCCTCCCACAGCCCAGAGACATGCAGTTTGTGGGGTTAGGTTAATTAGCAAATTTCCCATTGGTAATGAATGTGAGTGCGAATGGTTGTCTGTTTCTCGGCATTAGGGCTGCAACCTGTTGAGGGTTGCAGCCCTAATGCTCATCCAGCTCATCATCCAGCTCATCATCCAGCTCATCCAGCCCCTGATAAGAATAAGTGGAAGAGAATGGATGGATTGATATAAGTGTATTTATATAATAGGCTAAAGTTATGTGACATAGCTGATCTCACAACGGCTATAGCAACTGTCTCAAAGGGAAAAAAAAGTTAAAGTGTAGGATAACAAAACAAATTGCTTCCACACCTTTTCTATAAATGTTTGGGAGACGACTATTGTGGCAGTTGCACTAGTTGCATTTGTCCATGTGTAGTTTTTTTCTGTGCTTTTGGGCATTTTCCTCTTCTTCTTCTTCAACATGTAAGGACAAGACAAAAACATTTGTATGTGTATGCTGAGCTTGTCAGTTCAGGAAGTACTGCAGCCTCAGCAATGCACTGCCTACGGTAATAAAAAGAAAAGAACAGAAAAGAAAAGAAAACAAACAAACAACATGAAGTACCATCACGTTTCCAGAATTTGGTATCAAAAGGTATCCTAAGTATGGGTTCTGTTCACTATAAAAGAGTGCTTCTTTCTTTTTAAAATGACTTAGAAATCATGTCACATCAGCCAGATAATGCTATCAGCCCATTTATTATCTGTTTGTTGATTCATATCAGGTTTAGTTTCCTTCATGTGTCTTATTAACAGACACTTCATCACCAGCACAATTTTTATCAACAGCACAGAAGACATGAATGGCAATTTACTCAGCTGCAGCGTCATTAATCACTTGGGTTGGTGTCGAATGCGCAGCGAAACTATTACACACTGGGTGCTTAAGCGACTGGGATGAAAACAGTTTTTGTAATGCATGTGGGACTGTTGTCTGATTAGTATGCAGCCATAAATTCACCAGCTGCGTGCATGCACCACTGATGGGCCCCTGCATCTTGCACAGCCAATAGCTACAATGTGAAGGGAACCAATAACCTAAAATGACATCTTTATTAAATCTGTGGTTTACAGAAGTTGTTTTGTCCTGTCCTGGTTGATGCATGAGATGCCGTCAGATCAAACATAAAACGCACAAAAAACACTCATCATTGCCACTTTTTGACACTGATGGAAAAATATGACACATAAAAATGAGGAAAAACAGAAAAACGTTCAAGCACTGTACGTTATGACTGAACAATAAACTAACTCTCAATACGGTAACACTACAGACTGAAAGATGAAAGCACAGGTTGCCAACCGTAAAATACGTAAGTGCAGGTTTAATAGACACCGTTGCTGGGTAAAAGGGGCCAGAGTCATGGCTGCTCTCTGTGCTAACCGCAGTCGTATAAATCACACATTTCAGCAACATCAGCAACGGTGCGGGCACCTATATTTTAGTCATTCACCTTACGAGTGGTGAGGATTGGGAAGGGCTGAATTAGCAGAGCTGCAAATTTCCCTCCCACAAAATCATTAAAGCGTCACACTCTGCAGATTTGAGAGCAGGAAAACCTCAGGGACCACAGGGTGGTAAAGCCATATAAGACTTCTTTAATAAGATTGTGCACGCTGTTAGATGTTTTTGCAACAACTGTAGCCCTCAACGTTCTTCAGTTTGCACTTACAACTTACAGTTTGCTACAACAACTGCTGTTTTGTTCAGCAGTTCCAAGTTGAGCTCTTTCATTCGGGTCATTTAGTTCTTAAACGGAGGTCATGTTATTTGTGTTTTGTTATTAAATGTCTCTGTCAGGAAGAATAAAGGCTACACTAAGTCTTGATGCATGAATCCAGCAAACTCTGAACTGTCCTCATATCAGCATTTGCTACTTAATGTCCTGTGTCTGTGTTCTCGGTAATTATTACGAGCCGCAGTGCATAAAATTACAAGTTGCTGCAACAGAACTGTGTTCATACTCTGCTGGCTTTTCTTTTAATCCCTCTTTGTAGATCGTGTCCTGTCTTCACTGGTATAATAATAGTGTGTTTGCCATGCTTAAATGTCACACTGATTATTATTGGTTTCATTTTCTAGGGATGTTTTTGAGCACATGTATTTGTAACAATAATCAGTGTGACGTCTTATTTGTTTCTTTAATAAACCACAAAATTGATCTGAATGTTTTCCTGCAGAAGCATTGGGCTATGTTTTATAATGAACACAGTGGCGGTGACACTTTCCAGTTGGAGTGGTTAATTTAACAAAGCTGTAAGTCTAATCGCAGTATTCTCTTTTCTTTCAATTATGGACAAATATGGAGCCTGACTTGTGTTCTCATTTCTACATTGTGGGTCTTTGGCGTTACAAGTAACTGGATGTCTGCGGTGATCAGAGCTGAGGGGAAACACAGATCAGGTGGCATAAATTCATGTGATTGGATAGCAATGCCAAAATATAAAAGCAGGTTCTGCATTCCTTCTTCGCATTAGCCAGAAATGGTAAAACAAATAGCACACAATCACTCGGATGCAAGAAGTAAAGTTGTTTTTTCCTCATGGCCCTCAGGTCACCGTCTTTGCTCAGAGCGAATCTGCCTGAAACACTTTTCATCTGAGCAGACACAGTTCAACTCCTGGCCTCTGCACTTTCCCACCGGGAATAATAAAAACGGAGACAACAATGCTGTTTACAATCAATAAACTAGTAGACAATCCCCTTGGCGTTACTTTGAAAGTTCAGTTGCTGCTAACCAGCTAACTCTGGCCCTTCCTATATTGTGTTTTCTTACTGCCAGTGTTTGAGATTTATCAGCTGCTTGAGCTTCTCCTCCATCTGTGTTGGATTGTACCTCATGACAGTAATCTTAATTCTGCTCTGGAGTTTCGCTGCAAGTTGTAGGATCACCTGAACAAGAACCTTCTGCATTTTCTGCTTCATGTGCTTCTTTACTGAACTCACCAAGGCTGCAGAGCAGAACAAGGATCAGCTGGAGGAGGAGAGACTAAAGCCTGAATTAGACTTCTGTGGGCAATCTTAGTAGATCCATCCTTTGTTCATCATTTGCTTCCAAAGCATCAGGCTGATGATGACCACATGCTTTAAAACAAGACCTCAGTAACCAATGACGGATGTCAAAGCAGCTACGTCTGTCTTTTATACACAGTCCATGCTCCTTTTGAGTACAGACACACTCCCCTTAACACCGCTACTTTCAAAAATCAAATCCACATCCACCCCTCTCACCTTTAGATTTCTTAGACTGAACTCTCTACTATCTGATCAAGATCTTAGGTTGGTAGTAGGTAGGCTGGTGGTTTCTATACTTTCGCCTCTCGTGGTAGGACAGTAGACTAATCTTTCTCTGACGTAAACTTCAAGAACTAAAAGAATGAAAAGAAACTTTTGCCGTTTACGTTGTTTCACCCTCAACTGTCCTTGACCTACTTTTTCTTTTTTTTCAAATTCTCAATGGGCATCATGTGTGGCAGAAAACTGTGGGACACAAGCCTTAAAATAACTGTAGAAAAATGATTTAATTATTTTAAATAAAATTAATTTAAGAGTGATTTAATTTATTTCCAATTCCTCACTTGTTGTTTTTATCCACAGTTCTGATTTGGTTATTACTGCTAAGAAATACACATTAGGGAACCCACTGAACAAGGAGAAAGGAAGTTTGTGGAATCGTTTCCAGGTTATGAGTTGATTCCTGATTATTAACACATCAAATACCAGTTCTTCTTCAGGAAGTTGTTCTGTGGGCCGTCTCTATCTGACGATGTCCGACGGGACGGCACAAGCAGAGGACAGATCGTCATTCCACATAATTAGAGCCTTAATTTGAACACCTTGCTCTTTTCACTTCATTTGCAAAGATACTCTCCTGCTGCCTGGCCCACAAAGGCAGACTGGGGTGCTATCTGGGTCGCCTGGTTAGGTAGCATGCTTTCTTTATGTTACTCCCCCCGTCAAATGATGGCCGCTTGCCTTGTATCTGAAAAACAGAGCTCCTGCCAGCTGGTTGGCCCGCTTCTAAACAAGCCGGTCTACTTCGATGTTAGCTCATCAGATCAAAATGGTCAGTGATCCTGAGCCAGACAAAGAAGCTGAAGCCAAAACCTCAATTATCACATTATGCCAGCTATGCTAATGAATCAGCTATACAGGTCAACTAACTAAGAAGCTTCCGGGATGCAAAATATTCATTTTTCCCTCATTCTCATCTCATCTGCTTCAAAATACAAATAACCATTCCTGTGAGCCACACAACTGAGTTAATACAAGAAGCTACAGAAGCTTTCCAGGTGTAAATATAATTTTGGTTAATAAAACAATAGATGAGGCAAGAAAGTCTGTTTGCAAGTATGTTTACAAAGATCTTACAGTGTGATTTCAGATTTCATGAAATAATAATAAAAATAAATAAAAATAAACAGAGCTATCATCTTTTTGTGTTGCTAAACTGTGATTTTGGTTGTGAGAGTGTCTCGTGACAATGACGTACGAGCGTGTGACGCCCCTTGCAGCAACAGACGTGTGTAGAACAACAAAAGATAATCTGGAGTGTGGGAGAGAGTACGACCATGCAGCGTTTAAAGCGTGGACGTATTTACATTACTTTGAGTTTTAGCCCGCAAAAAGTGAAAGAAACATTAGCATCCGCTGTACACTCTGCGTGGGAAGAAAACTTCTTTCTACAGCGAAAAATTAAACTTCAAATCTGAGCATGTACCTAGCAAGCCGCCATGGGAATGTGAAATTCACAGAGAAACTCCCGGATCTCCCCGCTGACATGACCGCTGTAGCACCGGGCAAACCTCCACCCGCCCCACTCCTATTAAACAGGTGAAAATAGATCTAAGTGCGACAGGACGTAGTACCGCTGAGTCTTTGATCTTATTTATTTATTGCTGTGTTTTACTTGCATCAATTTGAAAGAATGAGTGTAAACACAAATTAACTTAAAATTCTATCTTATATGATGGATCATGCAGAAAAAATAGAATTGGGCTGAAAGGTCTATTGCTTTATTACGTATTTAGGTTGTGTATCATGTTTTTAAAAAGTAACTAAGTAACTAATTACTTTTGAAAATAAGTAATCAGTAAAGTAATGGAATTACTTTTTTTTGGAGAAGTAATCAATAATTAGTTATTAATTACTTTTTTCAGGTAACTTGGCCAACACCGGTCGGTGTACGAATGAACGTTTTTGTGGGCGGGTTTTCCGAGTGATCATTGGAGGTTAAGATTTCCTGTCTTTAAGCTTAGCTAACCAGAGGAGGTCAGCAAAACAGCCACTATTTAGACATGAAAGTGTAAGTCAGTGTGAAGCAACACCTGTAAATTAACTGAAATATTCAGCCACTGGCTTCATTAAGCTCTGTGAACAACTTGACCTTTCTGTGAAAAGATGGTTTTGTGTTAAAAACATTAAAATAGAAACAAGTTTTCACTCTTGCTGCAAAGCTTTGTCAAATCAGCAGGCTCACTGAATGAACCCTCAAGCCGCTCACGTTTATTTCCTGGCTTGCTGGTTAGTCTGTGGCTCTTTTGGTCAGTGCAGTCTGTGGCAGCACAATGTACAATGCCAATGCGAGGAAAACCAATCCCCAGACACTTGCGACACCCACATTAATGACAGAAACACAGAAAGATGTAATCTCGCCAATTTCAAGGCTCATTAATTTGTGTAACAGACGGAAGCTTGAAAAAATAATTTGAAGGGGGTTCTAATGCGTTTCCCCCTCCTTTCCTCTTGTTCCTTCCCTCATTGCTTCTCTCAGTGGAAACAGCTTTTCCCCCTTTACTAGCACACCATGAAAACAAATGATTTTTATTCCAGGGATATTTGTAGTTTATTTTTTTTTCTGCGCCCCAAAGGCATTAGCACTTCTTTGTTTAGTGTTGACCGCATTATGAGAGCTCAGACTTTCACTGCTGCAAAGCAAAACAAAAGAAAAAGACTTTTGTGAGTCAGTGTGAGAGGTTTGATTTGAGCTTTTCCAGGGAGGGCTCCTTGGTTGCGTGACAGCCGGCCTGCTTTTTTGCTTAGGCTCGTAATTTTACCGAAAGCCCTCCTCAGCCCGAAATTCGGAGGAATGCAAAGGAAGCAAAACAACTAAAAGTGTGTCTCTCACACTGACAGGCACAAGTAAAGGTGGCTAGACGGTGTCAGGAGTAGTGAGGAAGAGAAAAGAGGGGAACGAGGAGTTTGACATCATCTCCTCGCCTAATGAAACGATATGTGTGCGACTGAGTTTCTACGTGTTGAGGTTCCCCGGGCTGACTGTGCAAACGTCCAGGCATCTCAAGTCACCTTCAAACAGCTGATGTTTGTGACACGTACTCCTCCCCTGCTGATTCCCCCTACAGTATCACTAATTCTCCACTGAGGAGGAAAGCCAACTCCACTCGTTATTTGTAAAAGTAGCACCTTCCTTCATCGCAGTGCCGTTCCCGCACCGACACTCAGCAATTTAACAGGAGCCCTTTTTTTGGCTGAAGGTAGGTGTATTCCCTGAGAGCATTTTAGCTTAACAGTATTGCGAATGCGCCCAAATATGAGCTGAGCAACAGCGTTGGTTAATATCTGCCAGTGTTTATTGGTGGCAGCTGTATCACAACAGTGATGTGTTGGCAGCGGTGAAAGGTTTTAAAAAAGCAATTTTTATAATTTTATAAAATAAGAGTTGTTTTCCTGGCACAAAAGAATGAAAATGTACCCGTTTTGAGCCAAACTTCCATTTAAAACATTATTTCGGTGAAAGCTTACGGAGTTAAAAGAGAAAACTATACTAGTAATTGTGTTGTCACTAGTGATTAATACCATTTTCCTTTGGCATGAATGCCACATTCACATGCAGAGTAGCAGCTCAGACACATTTCAACCTTAATGCTCACTTAATGTCTCTCTTTGACTCATAAAAGCCTCTCTTTATGTTCTAATTACTGTGGTCAAACTACTGCCCGTCTTTCTAGAGAAAGTGAAAAAAACATCCAGGGAAACTCAGTAATCATGTTTCATGGTGCTGCACTGCAGGAGTAAGAACCCACCCACTTCCTCCACACTCTCAACCAGACGTGCACTGGCCGCCCAACAAAGGAAAGAAAATCCAAAAAATCTGCAGTGAGGAGTTATTGACCCAGCACTGATTTGGCGATGCTTCAGGACGCCCTGTGGCCCTTATGACAGTATGGTTTATGTAACTGCCAATGGAGCTCATACAGATGAGTGGTCTGTAACACACAATCCAGCGCACGCAAACGCAGACACACACAGAACACTTGTAGTAAAGAGCACAAGCAGACACCCACTCCCACTGCCTGCACAGTGAGGATGAACACGCTGATTTCTGAAGAGCTGAAGAGGCAGGTGGAGAGTAAAGTTAGAGCACTGAGAGGGAAACAGCACAGCAGCATCCTGAAAAGCACAGAACATGGCCGTAAAGGCTGCAGATGCAGATCGCTACGCCTTTATTAACATGTCACTGTCATGGAAACAAGGCGTCTACAGCCCCGCACGTATCTCTGTATGTTACTGTGGGAAGCCTGTGGAAAAGATATGCAACCGACATGGTGAGTTTGTTATTTTTAGTGCAGCGCTAACACTTCCGTTCTTCCTGCTGATGCCTCACATTCTTGTTGCCGCTTTTGTTTCCTTAAAGGCTCGGTTGTGCAGGCTAACAGATGGAAGTGATGAAGACTTGTGCTCGCACACTGTGGAGGAAATGAGGGGCAATGAAGTATCTGGCCCTCATTTGTGGGGACAGGGCTTAAATCTGCTTTTTATTTCTAAAGCTACAGTAGGAAAACAGTAGTTGGAGATCGCGGCAGGATCAAAATGATTGTGACTGTAGGCTTTAAAACAGTTGCTTCAAAAAAAGGGACCAGGTTTGTGACCATTCATAGTTGTTGTCTTCAACATGACTTTTGCAGCAGTAAAACAGCAGTAAGAGAGTTGAGGGTTTAGCTCACTGCCTTCAAATTCTTGTTTTAAAAATATTTTAGCTGTTTACACTGACCACTTAATTTAGGAATTATTTTTCTGGGTCGATCTCAGTTTTTCAAACGTGAATGAACAGCTCTGATCAGTACAATGATATGGGAGTAGTAATTTATCACTGTCTCACCTCAGACACAGCTAGAATCTGCTCCGGGTCAATCAGCTTCTTCTCCCCCTCCTCAGATGTGCTCCCACCTCCGCCAAACTGCCACACTGACATTTGTAGGAAACCATGAAATTCCTCCTGTTGCTGCCTTTCCCTGAGAATCGGATGAACCCAGAACCTCAGTTTCTTCTTTTTCTTGTTTAGAAAGATCAGGACCATCTCTTCATTTCAACTTCATCTTTTTCATTGAATTGTTTGCAAACACAATGGTTTCATTGCGGATATGCATTACATGTTACAAGTATGAATCTGATAAATGCGGAATTTTTCTGAATTTTTTCTGCAGTGCATTTGGTGTGTAAACCTCTTCAGTCGGCTTTCAGTTAGGTGATCAAATTTGCAATTACCTGCAATCTGTTTGTCATAATACCTCAGCTATCTGTGATAAATTGTTGATAATTACAAATGTGTTGCCATCTACATACATAGAAATTCCCATTGAACAGAAGTCACCTCCACTACTTACATTACAGACGGAACATCAAAGATCTGAGACAGAAACTCTTCCACAATTAATGACGAAGAATGACAGTCTAACTGCAGAATGACATTGGTGCTCTGCAACTTTGCTTTTATATAGAAAACCAGGTAGCAACCAGGTGAGTCGAGTCTGCTATTGCAAAGACCCGTGTTGCAGACAACTTGTGCTCATCAGTGCAGACGGATTCTGCAACAAGCTGAAAAAATGTCCGTGCTTATAAATTAGACGGCAATTATTAACAAACTTCCAATCTGTCTGAATGTGACTGCAGTCGCTCTGAGCTGAACTGCGATCGTTGCTTCCTGCAGGTGACCCATGTAGTCACCTTGCAATTGAAACTGGTCATCCAGAGATTTATGCTGAATCTGTGGGCAAAAAACGCCATAAATGAGGAAAAAATTCAATACAATAACCAGGATGGTTGTGATGTTGCCCAGTTTAGGGATCAACAGGTATGAAATCACCGCCCACTCATGTAAAATAAAGTTGCTATTCTTGGACAGTCCCTCAGACCTGCCATGTTTTATTCTGTTTGTTGACTGTTTCTTATTCAGACATTAGAGAAGCACCTCTATACTTTCCTATCTATATCACGTTTAATTTTCAAAAGAAATACAATAAAATAACAGAATAATAACATCATATTTAATATAATATTGGAACTCATTGGCCAACATGTAGTCTCGAAACCACTGGCTACCATCCGCTGACTTTGACATTAGAGGTCTTCGCTGCTGGCAACCCTGGAGGTGCTGAAACATTGGCCCATAGAGGTTAATCATCAGATAACCACTAGTTCCTCAGATCGTGTCTAACTGCAGGATGGCAGTAGAAGCACTCCTTTAAGACTCCATTCATGTGGACCTGTTTTATGTAGACCTAACTACATAAGCACTGACTTGGTATTTTTTGCTTAGACGCAATCCTGACATTCACTGAACAAGAAATGCTTTGAAAACTTGGAGTTTGACGACTTGATGATAAATCACACAAAAGTCAGGTTCAAAGTGTCGGTTTGCCTCCAGCATCCTATTCTGCAGGGCAGATAACCGACTTTGACTTGGAGTGAGGAAAATAAAGGCTCGCTCTCGGCAGAATGAAAGGAGGGGGATGATTTAAAGGATTCTCTCTGAAAAACCTCCTCGCTCTCTTCCCGCTCCATCCCCAGATGAATGCCCAATCAGAGATAAAACATATTTACATTTCTCTGATGTGCAATGCGCTTATGGTATGCGCGCACTGGATTTTCTGCTATTCTGTTTAGGGGCACGTGTGCATGCAGGGACTCTTGTTTGCACTGTACGCGTATATGTTTTCTCCTTGCAGTACTGTAATTGAAAGCCCGGAGGCACAAAATTGCAATGCAGAAACAGCAGCTTTGCATGCGGTGCGCTGCAATCATAGTTTGTGTTTGTCAACTTCACCTAAAGGCACACATACACACACACATCAAAGCATTGTTTGCTGACCTTGTGTCCCTTTGAGTCTGTAAATGATTAATGAGACACACAATATGTATCTCTTTACTCTCTAGCTCCCTCATCATCATATAATTACTGTTTTCTTCTGCTTGATTGGTTTCTCATCTACTTGTTTGTTTCTCAGTGCAGGAAATTCAGTTTCTTGTTGTTCTCCTCCATCCTTTCTACAGGTGCACTGATTTTTTTTCGAGTGCAGGGTAATCTGCAACGTGAGGATAGCCCCCTTTTCCCCCTCAGTAATCTCACTCATCGAGCGCTGCTGTTATTGCAATTTACACTTGGCTCAGCTCCAGAGCAGCTCGGCCTTAATGGCTCCTCCTCTCTCCGTTGCACTCGAGTGTTATAGCTTCTCATCATCACCTCAGTGCTGAGCTAAGAACTCTTGCTATAAACACAATGACCTCAAGACGCTTCTTGAACTGTAGCCAAACTGTAACCTGTTAAACCCCGCAGAACCTGTTGTAACTTTAGTATTACACCATTATTATGGCGACGTTTACATTCATTGCAATTATTTGGTTGTGTCAGAGGAGAGATTCAAATGTTTCTATTGGTGCTAGACAGCATCAATAAAAATTAAATCAGAAATCAAAATTAAAGCATTATTGCAGACAAATGTGATATTCAGTCACTTGACCGAAGTGCATCTCTGAAAAGCAAATTAAAGTCTTTCCCTTCATTCGTTGTATCTGCATGACATTTGCAAATAAAACTCATAAAAAAACACTCCACGGTTGTGAGATTACTCTCTATTTCTCCTATGTGCTTTTACGTACAGTGGCCACTTTAGAAAAGACAAATAATTGTGTCAGATGAAAACGGCTTTTGTCACGTATGTGCAACATTTTTGTGAAGTCTTTGCACTCAGCATGTGTACTGGAGAAATTTGGATAAAACATTTGGTCCAATGAAATACTGGATGGATAGCTCACCGTTGCTCTTGCGGACAACTGAGTTTTTCTTGACACGTGGTTGCACTTAATTTGCCTTTACATTAAGTTCTGTTGGCAGACGCACATTTTCAATATCGCTTGATCGCATTCATTTAATTGTGAGAAGTTAAAATGATGATCGAGATTAAAATTCGATTTATTGCGCGCCCCAATGTAGTAGCTGTTTGCTGTTACCAGGGTGCACTGTCATATACAACCACTCTGTGCACGCAAGCATGTCTGTATAGGTTAGGCAGGTTTGTGTTAGCAAATAGGGCACTGACAGAGTTCAGGTTTAGGTTAAACAAAGACTGGATGGCATGTAACAACAGCCCTCTGTTGGGACTCTCCTAATAGACCGGACAGTTTAAGTATAAACTTCCAAGAACCCCCAAAAAACACAGATCAGACTATTTCTGCACTTCCTAAACGGTAAATAGTTGGTCCATGATTCCACAGGGAGAATAAATCAGCAACTATTAGCCAGAAGGTCTTCTTCACAGTTTTTGCTTCCAACTCCTCAAGTCAAGCAACGCTTACATATGCACTGGTGTTATCTAAGAGAAGAGAGTCAGTGATTTCTACTGATGCCTTTAAAACCTCACAGTTGTTATTTCGTGCTGTAACTGTGGCTACCAGATTTATGAAAACCACCCTCAGACATACTCTGCAGCAATTTAGAAGATAAACAAGTAATTTTTTAACACACAGCGTATATTTCAGCAGTAACTGTGGAAAAAGTGAAATATTAATGCTGATGACTAAATGACGCAACAACCTCTCACTGAAACTTGAATTTACCATCTCAGCTTTAATCTCCAGTGTGCTTAGAGACAGATTGCAAACACCACCACGGTGGTTGCTGGACTAGTACATTTATTAACACTGCTTCCTTACATTGTATTGAATTTAACTGTCTGTATAATTGTTGGAAAACACAGATTAACTGCTATATAAATTCTTGCTGGAGCACGGCCATGAATGGTAAATGCTGTCATTTGAAATGTTGGCACTATCGGTTGGCTTTAAAGGACCATGAACAACAAACCCTTTGTGAAGGATATGAATGGTTATATGTAATTTGTAACCATTTAACAACCCTAAATGAGGTAAAAATGACTGACTTGCTTAGTTTATAATAAATGGAATGGACTCATATGCTACTATCTACTAATAGGCCTGCTGGACAGCTTTAGTGATACAAATAAATTAAAAAAAATATCTGCGAATGGTCGTGTTGTAATAAAGCTGTGACTTTACATCAACATTATAGCCCCAAAAGCAAACACGACTCAGGCCCATGAGCTTGAGGCTAGTTTTGTGTGCAGTGAGTACTGATGGAGTGCAACGCAGTCTGACTGTCCTCTTTTCTCCTAGTCAACTGGTGCCACAATAGCTTCTGGGAGCCACATGAGTGTATTGTGAAATATCAGCTCCAATAGCTCCAATGCAGGAAGCAGCTAATTTCATGGCTATTACTAAAGGCTGCAGCAGAGACTCAGTTACTCTCTTTGAACTGG
Organism: Rhamphochromis longiceps; assembly: GCF_057381845.1. NCBI lineage: Eukaryota > Metazoa > Chordata > Actinopteri > Cichliformes > Cichlidae > Rhamphochromis > Rhamphochromis longiceps. The sequence goes on along the minus strand of NC_140570.1, from coordinate 16,771,868 downwards.
GATTAGTAACGAGGAAGAACAAAACAGTGCTCTTATCTGGTCCTGATATTTGTTTGGCGCTGCAGGGGTGACTGGAAGAGAGTTCAGCTGTTTTATTCTAATGTGAATTTTAAAAGTCACTTCCCTTCAGCTTTCTCCTGACAGACAAATGCAAAAGTGAGAACAAATCAGGAACACATGTTGACAGGTAAGCATCACCTGCAGTGTTGTATGCACTTTTTTTTACACACTTGAAGTAATCCGTGTTTTGTTGTGGTTTGAACTGCATCAAAGACCAGCCCTAAATTAGACTTTTCTTCCCAAAAGGCACAGCTGTGTTGTGTTTTGAGTTAGCGTGGATATTTCATACCCTCGCACCGCTCATGCTTCTCCTCAGCATCAAAGCACAGCGCACGCCGTTTGAAATTCATTGAAAGCATTGGATTAATAATGCAGGGAGAGAAGCTGAGAAAAGAGGATACGTAACGTGATGTTTTCTTGACTCCTCAGCTATTAAACCATGGAAACCCATCTGACATGACCGAATGGGAAACCTTTGACCGAGCAGGTGGATAGCTTTTAAAAGCTTGCAGTGAAAATAGCAGGAGCTAAATCCCCCAGGAGGCAGTCAGATACATGCTCCCTAAATGAAACCATTTTCTTTCTCTGTTTTGCTACCGTGGCTTCACCTCATTGTTTCCCACTGAATTTACAGGAGGTTAAAATAAAAATAATAAAATATGTATAGAAAAGAGATGAGTAAAATTAGAATAGAATAGAATGCTTTTATTGTCACTATACAGTTGTACAATGAGATACAGAGCATCTCCTGCTCAGTGTAAACATGCTGGGGGGTACAGTTCTGCAGCGCTATATACATATGGACAGTATTAACATAGGGAAAAAGATATATATATATATATATACATATATATATATATATATATATATATATATATATATATATATATATATATATATATATATATATATATATATATATATGTATATATATATATATATGTATATATATATATATATATATATATATATATATATATATGTATATATATATATATATATATATATATATATATATATATATGTGTGTGTGTGTATATATATATATATATATATATATATATATATATGTATATATATATATATATATATATGTGTGTATATATATATATATATATATATATGTAAAATGTACAAATATACAAGCCGTTTAAAAAAAAAAGTAATATTTAATAAATAGTGTTGTGTATATACAGTTGAGTTATTGCACATAGAATTGGTATTGCACAGTGGTGGTCCATAGAGGAAGTAGGAAGAAAAAAAAATTGGGGGGGGGGGGTGCTGTGTTATTGGTGCATGTGTGAGTTCAGGGTGGTTATGGCTTTGGGGAAGAAACAGTTTTTGAGTCTGTGGGTTTTTGTGCTGATGCACCTGTAGCGCTTCCCTGAGGGAAGCAGGCTGAACATATTGAAACCAGGGTGGGAGCTGTCCTTGATAATGTTTGCTGCTCTGCTGAGGCAGCGGGAGGAATAAATGTCCATCAGGGAGGGGAGAGGGCAGCCGATGATCTTTTGTGCTGCCTTGACTACACTCTGAAGCCTCACTCTATCCGCCTTGGTGCAGCTGCGTACCATACCGTGATGCAGTAGGTTAGCAGGCTCTCAATGGACGAGCAGTAGAAGGTCAGCAGCAGGTTGGAGTTCAGCTTGTACTTCCTGAGGACTCTCAGGAAGTGCAGCCGCTGTTGGGCCTTCTTGACGACCGCTGAGATGTTGTCTGTCCAGGAGATGTCAGCAGAGATGAGGACACCAAGGAACCGGAAGGTGTGGACCCTCTCCACACACTCCCCGTTGATGTAAAGGGGGGCCAAGTCGGTGCTGTGTCTCCTGAAGTCAACAATGAGCTCTTTGGTTTTCTTAGTGTTCAGTGCCAGGTTGTTTTCTGAACACCAGGCTGCCAGCTTCAGAACGTCTTCGCTGTAGTCTGCCTCGTCTCCCTTTGAGATGAGTCCGACTACCGTGGTGTCATCAGCAAACTTTATGATGAGAGTGTTGTTGTGGGTCGAACTGCAGTCGTGGGTGTAGAGAGAATACAGGAGGGGGCTCAGCACACAGCCCTGTGGGGAGCCGGTGCTCAGTGTGTGAGTGGATGCGATTGAATGTGGATGCGGATGTGATGCGATATGATATTGAATCAGTGCGATTCAATATCATATCAATAACTCTGCTAAGCATGGGTAAATAATGTCAAGCCCTGATGATAAGCACTATGCAAGTGAAGGCCCCGTTTCATTTTCTGTACTTTACTTTATCTTCAGTCCTCTTTTATGCTAGTCTTGCGACTAACTTGCTACCAAGCTGTATTTAGCTTAAACTCTGGAGACAGCCAAGATGCTAGCTCCAGTGATAAAAAGTTATCCCAGTACTAAAAGAGGCAAAAGCTGAGGTCCTTTGAACGAGTACATTAAATTTGCTCCAAAGCAGGTGAGTACCATAGAAAGATGTGTTAAAATGGTCCAAATCCACCATGAAAACTGCCCAAAACTAGCTAACGCCTCGTAGCTGTAGTAGTTTCCTCTCATTGAATGTCTATATGTGAAGCAGTTTCTTTTCATAACTTGCCTGTTTAAACTGCATTGGGATAAAGAAACATTACTTTAGTGGCACGACCACTTTGTTACAGACAGTAGCTTTCTACTCATCTTCACTAATTTGACACATTTATCTGATATATAACATGACTTGCTCTTTGGTTCATTGTACAAGCAGAACGTTTGGAGTCAATTTATAAATGTTTTATTTTGTTTTCTGTGGCTGCAGCCAGTAGTTGGTGATGGTTTATATTAAATGGCTACCTTTAATATTTAAATAGAAATACAATTAATTTGCGCAAACACTGTTAGAGGGGCATTCTTGGGTGACACAAGAGATCATCAAAACCTGCTTTGGCTAGCAGATAGTTTAATGGAAGATACCGACTTGGCTGCAAAGTGAGACTGTAAAAAGCATGTTGCAAGTAGGAAACAGATTTTTTTATCTTCAGGGTAAATTTTGTATCTTATTGTAACTAACACATTTCCAAAGAACCAAGTTTTAATGTAAAAATATATGTTCCTCACTTTACGTTGCATGTTTGCACAGTTGCACACAACACAGAAACTACTGGTGACCATGGAAACCTGCTAGTGATAAAAGTAGTCACAAGGAGGTTTACTGTGCAGCATTGTTTACAACATTTTCAAAGCTAGGGACTGTCAGCAACCTCCAGCAACCACTTGCCAACCGGTCATGGAATTCACACTTTTCCCTAGCAACCAGAGGTTACCAGTTGATCATCAACCAATCACCATACCTGCTCGCATTGGGGTTGCTAGCAATGTCACAGCGACTGCCAGCAACCTCACCCAACCAGTTGGGGAATACAGCCAAAGCTTTTAAATGATCAGAATTGGTAAAAGGAATTGTAGCAAACTGGCATATTTAAAAAGCTGGAACTATGAAGTAATGTAAAAGTAAAATTTAATCTGTAACACATTCTGAAGATATAATCACTGCATTGATCTCTGAGGCATTTATTGACTTGTATTAGTAATAAGAGTTGCACTGAGTGAAAGAGCCCAAACTGTCTGCATGTTGATGGTTTTTGAGGTTTTTTAAAAAAGTCTTCCTTTAGCTAACAACCGGCTAACCAATCACAGGACAGAATCTTCCTCTGAACTATTACCAGTTATAATGCATGTTGGATGATCTGGTTTCTGGTCACTCCCACTTCAGGCTCCAGGAACACATTTGACTGCAAAGGCTGAAAGTCTCAGGCCCCCCCCCCGGACCACAGGAGGCAGTCAGAGAGTGGATTGAGGTCATTTATCTTCCCAGTGCCAATGTTTGTAGACTACATCTTAACTGCAAAGGGAGGTATTGATCCTGCTCTCCTCTCTTTATCCCCTCCTCCTCGATACATAAGGGAGAAACGATCACAGCTCACACCCTGGTTATGAATATGAAAATGCATATTGTTGATGTTAAAGTGACATTGTAATTTCTGCAGTGATTTCCTGCAAGAAACTTACTCGACTGCACATGTCTGAGCTCAAATCGACTCACAGTGATTGCACGGGGGACTTTCGAGCCTTGCACCATGTGTGTGGCTTCAGATGGAAATCGCACTGCAAAAAAAAGTTATTAGCAGCAGAAATTTAAACTAAAAGTTTGCTAGTGAGCATTTCCTCCAGGGTGTCTACTTTCTGTGCATAATGATTTTTATTAAAGTGACAGTGAGTTAGGAGTGTTTGCACGCTCTCTCTCCACAGAACCCTTCGGTTGTGGCTCTGAAGATAAATGGGCCACCAAGGCGGGCCCAAACACAGGCCTGGGGATAGGGATAGCTAATACTGAATTAATTAGCATGGGCTGATATGGTGGAGCAGCAAACAAGAGGATCATTTGATGCTATCTGCTTTTAGCTCCATTAATTTTGAACACTGTAGGGAATGCTCTTCGTGTCAATAATTGAATGACAAAAATATATTTTTAAACAAGTAAATAAAAGTGCAGTGACATCATATTCATGCTTCCAGAGAAAAACTTTATTTCTCTGACAGGCTTAGTGCCCAGGGTTTAAGCGAAGTTAAGCTAACCTGCTATTTAAAAAAAATACAAAATGATATTTTATATCTTATAATATTTAATATTTAAAGATTATGAGTTCAAAAGCCAGGGAGGAGACCAGCTGAAAGCTCTGAACCCTATTCTTGTGAGACGAGTGGAGGGAGGAAGAAGATCTAAGAGTGCGAGGGGAAGTGGCAACCTGGAGAAGGTCAGACAGACATGGAGGGGCGAGGCTGTGGATGGCTTGAATGGCCAAAGAAACATTTTGAAATTAATGTGGAATTTAAGTGGGAGCCATTGAAGCTGTTGCAGAACAGGAGTGATGTGGTGAGTGGACTGTAGTGACAATACAAGCAACTGAATTCTGGACCAGCTGAAGCTTAAGAAATTATATAAATATATTTTTTAAAAATAGACATCTGCTGATAGGCTGTGGAAGTGAATTATCTTGCTTGCTTGACTAATCACCAACATTAAAGTATCAACTAAATGCTTTTTTTTTTTTTTTTCAAAATAAAGACACAAAAAGATTTGTGATGTTTTTTTTTTAAATAATATGAACGCACACAGCTTTACAAGGATGTCACAGTTTTTTTCATTGGACAACGACTGATCAAAATGTGTGCTGGCTTTTGACACTCAGCTACTCACCAAAAAAAAAAGAGGAAAAAGCAAAAGGCTTGAGATGTTGCTCCTCGCTGCAGCCCATCCTCCTCCCTTCCTTTCCTTAATCCGTCTTTACTTCTTTTATTTGGTTCCTTTATGATGATGATGATGTGCCTTCTCTTCCTTGCTGTGCTGCATATTAAAAGCTATAATATGGTTCTAAGAATAGCTTTGCCTAATCTGCTCACTGTGATGAAGTGTCACTCTTATACTCTTCTATAATGTTTTACCCTTTTCATGCCTCTAATGCTGAGAGTACCTGTCTGGATCCCAAACACTTTAACATACAAATGAAGGCATTTTACTACCAAGAGCTATATAGTTGTTTTTTTCTTACATAAACTTGTTTTTATGACCGATATTTAAAAAAAAAGATGAACATTTATTTTCCCAGCAGACTGATATCTCATTACGAGGCAAAACTTTTCAAACTCCCCGGTGTTTGGGCTCACTTTATGTACACGCTGAGAAAATCACATGTTGTGTTGGCAGAAATGGGTATTACATACATTAACTGAGCGTGTGCGAGTGTGTGTGTGTTATTTCTCTAGAGATTAGTGCTTATTTGCAGTTTGATGGGGGAAAGCGAGTGTGTTTGGAATACAGAGTTAATATGATGTGGCAAATAAATGGCTGTTGGATAATGAGACATGGCATTTAGATAAATGTCGCTGCTTTAGTGTTTAAGGGCATAATGATAATGCTATATCAGCTAAGCGTGGCTATCTGTATTATGTAACATCTAGATTTTATTTATTTAAAGTGTATTTAGCAAACAGGTTGTTTTGGACCTGTGCAAAATACTATTGACTTGTTAATACTATAAACTGATGTGAAATGTGGTATTAGAATGAAGGTACATAATGTAATTGGACTTTATTATACAATAAAACTATACCTACAATGTACACATCCTCATTTAGTTGTCGTTTAAGCCCTTATTTAAAACTAAGGTTTAAGTACTTATCCAGCTGCATGAGGCTGTATAAGATATACTTATATTATCTCATAAATAGTGAGAAAAGAAAACATGTTGCTACTATTGTGACCTCTGTAGTGTCACAGTGACAAGTCATAGTAAAGAGCAACCCCTCGGGTACTGTGTCAGTCCCTGTCTTACTGTAAACTGTCTCTACTGTCACGGGCTCCTTGGTCCACAGGACCTGCACTGCCCAGCCCACGTGGCCACATTTAAGACCCCCTCTGGCTGTCATGGGGAAGGCGTGCCAGCGCAGCCTCCAGTATGTCAGAAGCAATCATGAGACTGGGTCTTAATAACCAATAAGAGCACAGACCAGTGGCACGTACTCAGGCCCTTTGGATACAAAGACAGGATGCTGTCAGAGTAAAGTCTGGTGGATTAAAATGAGAAGAAATCTGCGCTCCACTGACTCTTACATTTTGTTTTTTGTATTGCAGAGACAAACATCTGGAGCTGCTGCTGGCAACAATAAGACTTCTGGAGGACAAGGTAAAAAAGTCACAAAACGATATGTTTGTTTGTTATTTCCTTTGGAATATACTTGGACATTTATTTTAGTGGAAACAAACTGTTGGTTTAGGGGAGAGGAGATTGGAGTTTACAGTATAGGATGGTTTTAGAAGACAGATGACAGTAGATGGACAGCAACAAGGAGAGAAGGACATGCACAAAGACACAAATTCACCTCAGGCTTTCCATCAGATCTGTTCTTACAAGAGTTCAGGGAATGATGTCATCATATATAACATGGAGAACATTTGATAAATGTCAGAGATTATGTGATTTTTATCAAATTATTCCTTATTATTCAGAACAATATAATAATCTCTTCCCCTGCTTGACAGAAGATCACCTTGTTTATATTGCTTATACTTTATGGCTTTACATTATTTGACAAAGAGGTTTGTTTGCAACTTTGATATCCTGATTCAGCTGGAAAAAAACACCCTAAAAACCAGGAGACAAAAGTGAGATGACCACCAGTGTCTGTAAACACACTTCTCTGATGATTGCCTCCCTGAGCAGAGACAGACGGCCTGTATGAGTTCAGTCCTGGGGGAAATAAAGCACAGCTCTGTGCACCGAGCACGTTACAAATCATGTTTATTGTTGAGCTTTCTGTCATTAAACCCATCACAGCAGAGCAAATAAAGGCTTCAACGAGAGAACTAATATCCTCCCAGCTTTCACCTTCTCTAAATCATGGCGCTGATTTGATGCCCTGACTCAGCAGCGCATCACGGATTGAGATGGGACCAAGTAGGCTGCGCTATTTTTATGAGATAAAACAGTGAATCTCGGATCTTATTCACTTTATTTGTGGGAAACTGCATTAAAACTCAACAGCACCGCTGTTACACTGACACCTGTATGTCACAAATCAGATATATTAGTCATGTAAAAACTTCTTTTTTTTTTAAATGAAGTAGAGACTGCTTTAATTAGGCATGCCACACTCAGAAGTCCTGAACTCACAAAAAATAAATCACTTGGAGCTATATTTTCAAACCATAGAAATTCGTGAAGACGTGACGTGTTCTGTGCAGCAACAGCTGCTCTGTAAAAGGATACTGTCGGTTGCTCCCAGATTTTTAACACTAGATGCATTTCCTGGTGCAACCCCCAGGGGATTTGTGTCTCCACCCGGGGATCTTTTGCTTGTTAGGCGAATGTGTAACTAGTACACAGTGGAGCAGTTTTGTATGTAATCACAAAGCACGAAGTACAACAAACACAAGGCATTAAAGAAAGTTCAAAGTAAAACAGGAAATAGACGAATGCTAAACAGTAGCCATGACAGAGAGAGGAGAACAGGCATCATCAGAAAGATTATGAGAGAGAGAGAAAGATGATGACAGAGAGAAAACACTTGTGGAGCTAAAACTGCAACTCATAAAAATCAAAACATCACAGGAAACATAGTTAAAAACCTGATGCCAAACAAAGCAAAGCAGACAAAGCAGTCGTGGTATGTCTGAAAACTCGAACAAAAGAGAGATGACTGTTGATGGTTCCATGTATTTCTACACTTTCTTTGTCTTTCCTAGAGAACCAATCTGGTTAGTTGCTAATAGATGGCCACACACCTTCTCTACACTGTAAACCCGAACAAGTTGACTGAACTTAAAACTTTTGTGGAAACTGATTACCTCAAAAGATTTAAGTACAAAAACTCATATCTTCTAAGTATGGGGTACTCAAAATTTGTATTTATTGTTAACCTAAAAATTTTAAATTATATTTTATATTTTATTAATTGAGCTTTACTCAAAGACTGTATACTTTAATTTCAATATTTTTGTGTTTCTTGTAGTTTATTATTTTGATGCAACACAATGCAATTATATTACAACCTAAACTCAAATTATCTGATTATTAATTAAAAGATATTTATGTTGTGAGTGTAGACTACTAAAAAAAAAAAAAAAGTACGGAAATTCAGTTATTTTACATTTTGTTTATTTAACATTTTTTCATGAAAATTTAAAAACATCACAAATGTTTTTATAAAACAACTAACATGGACATCGGCACCATAAAGTGAGCATTATAAATTCTGTGTAGAACATTTATCTTTTTATAAACTCACAAAGGACGACATCAGTCCTAATTGCATCTTTCTCAAAATACACAAAAATGCAAAACAAAAAGTCAAATACTAATCACTTTTTTTTAAATAGAAATGAAAAACAATTTTTTAAAATGGGTACAAAGACGATCAGCTTCCAAATAACCAGATAAGGCAGTCAAGTATAGGAAAATTAGGTAAACTGATGGAGTTAAATCCACCCAAAGCCTGTAGTAAACTTAAAGTTCTTAAAGTGCTTCAAACAAAGTGCTCAGTAACAGAGTGCGTGTCCTAACAAACATTGCCTTATATTCCTTAAGAGCATGTAGGCAGGGGTTTCAGGGGTTTGCCGTCATCAAGCCCCATGAAGATATTTTGGACTAAGGCAAATGTGTGAACCAGCTTCCTGGGGTAGTCTAAATGCAGAGCATAGATCAAGCCAAACAATAAAGCAAATGCATTTGCAAATCTGGGAATATCACGCATCACCTAGTTGCCTTTCACCAAAACAGCCATGCTTGAGGAAGTAAAATGGACTGGACTGGGAAGCGCCGTCGGTAACCACTGTGAGAAGGGCAACTGGAGTGTCAATGAGGGTCGACTCATCCAATGCGTCCGCCTGGAATAGACACAGTATCAATGGTAAATGGCCTGTATTTGTATAGCGCTTTACACATTCAGTCATCCAGACATTCACACCCATTCACACACTGGTGATGGCAGCTACATTGTAGCCACAGCCACCCTGGGGCGCACTGACAGAGGCGAGGCTGCCGGACACTGGCACCAGCGGGCCCTCTGACCACCACCAGTAGGCAACGGGTGAAGTGTCTTGCCCAAGGACACAACGACCGAGACTGTCGGAACCAGGGCTCGAACCGGCAACCTTCTGATTACAAGGCGAACTCCCAACTCTTGAGCTACGATCGCCCCAATTAAATAAGTAAGGTTGGTTTGAGAGAATGTGACAAGCATGACCTGTAATCTAGCAAAACATTCAGCAGTGTAGTGGGTTACTTTGTAACGAGTTAGGGTACTCTACTTTTTTTGAAAAATGTACATTAACGTGTTAGCTTCTTGCATTACATAATTTGTATTTTTATTATTTTTCTAAAAAAAAAAGTAATTTTTTATTTCATGACTTTATCTCAAAAAGAAACTAAATCTTGACTTCAGCCTGGTTTTTGGGCCACCTGCAGCATAGCCATAGTGCTGTGATACGCCTGTGCCCTGCTCCTGACCTGTGTGTGTGTGGGTTTTCTACAGAGAGGGTATTTTGTTTGTACAATTTGGTAGCTGCTAGGGTATTAAATTGTATTTAAAAAAATCCATAGCATTTTATCTTACTGGCAGAATTTAAGTAATGCAAAAATACACTTACATTACATGTCTAAAAGAATTCTGGGTCCTCCTCCCGCAGGTATACAGGAAGGGCACGAAGTACTGCAGTGCGTTTCACGTTGATATCAGGCGCCTCCTAAAAAGGGAAAAGAAAAGTTCATTTAACGCAAAGTTTTCAGGTGTCATTCTTTGGGGAGAATACATGTTTATGAAACTGCATGACATCAGACTCTACTAAATTTTGGAGACTTTTCTTTTAAGATACAACCTTTCTGTCTCTTGTGACAGAGAGTATGTTTCTTAATCATTTGACAAAAACCCTACACAGTATTTTAAAATAGTGTTCTCCAGATCAGAGCTGTGATCTATATAGAACATGGGGTTCAAAGCAAGGAAAAATTGTGTGTTTATCAGTGAAACTTTTAATTTGTGTTAATTTTATCATTATCAATATATGAAATCTTCACCTTAAGGGACTTAATGAATGGTTTCTTCAATAGATCTTTCAACTCACCTGTGTTTACTGTCTCCACCTGAAATTAATTGCAGTCTGAATTTTTTTTTCTTCTGTCTTTTTGTCTTTGGCCTTCAGCCTTGGAAGAAAAAAAAAATATTGAAAACCTTATCAGCACACTAAATATACAACACCTTGCTATATTTCAATTGTTTTAGATAGAAGTTGCCACTGCTAGCTAAGTCACTTTTGAATGATGCTAATGAGAAGAAAAAAAAAACAAAAACCTGCCGAACAATGAGGCTGCTGTTGTAAAAACGCCAACTTTCTTGCGTTGTGTTTTAATCGGTTAAAACTGTAAAACTGACGACATAATCTATGTTTGAAAAAGAGCGCGAACAACCGCGAACAACTATTCACCACCTGGGTCTGTGCTTTTTAACACAACAGCGCATTCGAAAACAAGTTATTGGCTGCAACATATTAATATACTTGCTTTTTTACGGAAAAAATAAACATAACGAAGGTTCCGTTTTACTTACAAGTTTCTCCAAATGTGTTCTCCAGTCGCTCGAGAAGGGCAGCCATATTGAACAGAATTTTCTGTCAACGTCGTTCAGGTTAGAGAGAAGACGTCATGACGTCATGACGTCCACATGCGGAGCTCGGAAAAAAACATTTACTCAAAAATCATAATTAAGAAAGCAGTATTTACTCTTAACTTCTAAGCCATGTACAATTATAACTGTTTGAATCGTTAACCGAACAGAAAAGTTTTAAGTTGTTTCAACTTTGTGAGGAATTTTAATTGTTATATCCACAAACTTTATAAGTCAGGTAGACTGTTGGGGTTTACAGTGTACTTTTAAGTCATTTACATTTGTGCACATGTAAATTGGGCCTCATTTGTTGAATGAAGATGGTAACACATTCGACTGTTAGAAGCATCACCGCTCTGTCCCTGATGTCAGCATCATAAACCCAGGGGTGCAGCTCCTTGTGTGTATAAACACCTCAATAGGAAAGAAAACAGGGCTGGAAGCGTGCGATAATGAGTTTGCGTCACCACTGACGCAAACTAGAAAATGTTTTGTTTTTTCATTCTAATCTATAGTAAGTAGGAAACAATTCTTAAGCTTTCTGTTGGTAGAAAGTCTAATAAGGATGTCCAAGCAACCTGAAGAAGTACCTGAAACCGACGTCACTGCAGTGGTTAAATTTGGAGCCATTGTTCATACATGTAAAAAAACAAACCAAACAGACGGCCAGTTGACCATTATACAACCATGAAATGTTTGTTGGGATTACAAACTGAACTGAACTGAATGGATAAAAATGAATTGTAGACTCAAACTAAGACTCACAATCATACAGGAATCAGACTCCAAAATCACAGAAATTCAAACAACAAAATTCAGAAACACAAAACCCAAAGGTGCCAAAAAAGTGGCCAATATGTGGCTGGCAGAGTGCAGACCCAATTGAAGATCTGGAGACACGACCGAACTTTGAACAGCATTTATTGCCAGAGCTTGGGGAGCGAAATACTCTATGCAGAAACTCAGACTAACCAGGAATCAAGCACTTGCAAGTTACAAAACTGAACACGCACACATGGGGGAAAGTATGACAACGACAAAGACCAGAGGGAGACTCGGACAATAAATACACAGGAGGGAATCACGGAAGACAGGAACTCAATGCACATGAGACAAAGGACTATCAAAATAAAACAGGAAACATAACAAACTCAGAAACAGACACTAGAAACAGGAACAGAACACAAACGTGACTGAAAGATGACTCACCTGAGACAACTAACAGAGAGACCAGAGAGCGAGACATAACAGGGATCACAGAATAGAATAAGAAGATAAACACATGCACACTATGACCTAGACAAGAACCTATGAACTAGACGGACCAAAGCTAACCAAATACAGTGACAAAGGCTGACTACTCAAAGAGACAAGACAAGGGGCAGGTGACAAAAGAGGGGACAGATACAGTTCCAGAAATAAGAATATAATACAATGGAAAGAACCTTAAACTCGAAACACAGAATACCATAGGACTAAAACCGAAAACATTTCATTAGACCAAAAATAATTCCCAAACCTCTAAAACTCAAAGGAATGGCCCAAAAACCTAAGATGCAAACACACACCGACGTTTGTTGCATTACACACAGGCAGTATTGTCAGAAAATATTACAGTTTATGTGCAATTAGTTGATGAGTGTGATGGTGAGGTTTTTTTTTTGCAAAGATAATGATGTATTGTATAGATAAAGTTACATAAAGCAACTTCAATTCAGTTTTATTTCTATTGGATCAAATCACAACAGCAGTCGCCTCAAGGCACTTTATATTGTAAGGTAATACAACTTCAATAGAATCAAAGCAAATCTTTTGTTCCAATGTTTCAATTTCTTATATTATCCACCTGAAAGAGTTAGAAATACTTAAGGGAGTAATCTGCCTGGAAAGTGCGTTTGAAAAGTGCATCCTCATTTGCGATTGAGAGAAGCTTGGAACCAAGTTCACGCAGCAGCTGACCCCGTCTAAAATAAAACAAAAAGTCGCTCCAATTAAACCGAGCTGCTGTTTCAGCTACATTATTCACCAACAGCAATTAACGGGATTATCTCGAGCAGGGTAAACACTGTGATGCAGGAGACTAATTTTTCACTGCCTTTAAAATTCAGCTCTAGCATTTCACTCACTTAATGAAAAGAGAAAGTGAAGGAAACTACACGGCCCGCAGTACACATACACAAACACAGAATGCGCCTTTGTTGTCTGACCTAGAAAATTAATTTGAAGCCTGTAAAAACTGCTTTCCCAGCGTGTCTGAAGTGTGTTTCTTAATACACAGAGATGTGGGGGGAGAGAGTGGGCGAAGGGGGTGGGGAGGGGGAGTAACGCTGCTATTGACTCGCCCACAGCACAGTCTTTAGAGGCAACCTCTCACGGGCTCAAGGACAGCCACAAGCAGATGTATTCATATGCACTGGAACTCATTTTGAACTGGGTACATTTAAGTACATGCAGCTGTGATGCACCTCAGAGATGCAGAAGGGGCTGTTTCCCTGATACCAGCGGGTGGAGGATGCAAGTGTTTACTGCAAAGATAAGGACGCCAGATTGAATGTTTATCAAGTGGATACAAATGAATCTTTTTTCTGCTTTTCTGCATAAAGAGTTAGAGAGTGCTGGCTGCTGGTGCTCATATATTTCACTCTTATTAAAAGAAAGTGATTCAGAAAGTGACACAACAGGCTCTTATTGTTTTAAACGTACAAAAAAAGTCTGCAGAGTGATAATAATGTGCAAAACCTGACATAGATAAAACAGAAGTAACTGCAAATGATGTTGATCAGAAGAGGTCATTTGCAGGGTGTCCTATCTGCTATTTGTTAAATATATAGCTGGAATATTATTTATTTTCATGATGCAACATGATGAAATTTTGCTAATTTTACTACTTTAGTGCAAAACCATCGTAAGGTTTGTTTATCTAACCGCAGAGGAACCTGGACCTTCATTTGAGGCTTTTAGAGTTTGATGTGTAAACTAATCTGTAATTATATTTCTTTTCAAGGTTCACCTCATTTACAGAATAATTCAGCCTGTTTAGCTAAAATGACTAAACTTAAACGTGTAAAATACAAAACTTTTCACTTTAAAGTTTTTCAGTTAGCTTCCCTGTAACCATTTAATTTGAGAAATTCATGTATTATATTGACATTAACAGTGCTTGAAAGAGAGTAGAGTCAAAGCAACTGTGAATGTGTGCGATTGAATGATTCAGACAATGAAAACCTTACAAAAGAAACATGAGATTGGTGTGCATTATGCTCAAATTGTAATAGCAGCTAGGTGAAGAGCACAGCCAGGCACATTTTTATAATGTCACATGTAGGAGAGTTGTGCTTTCAGGGCTTGAATACACGGTTAATGTTTTTGAAAGGGCGTATTTTAACCCCAGCCTTTATTCAGCTATACAATACCTGAACACAACCAGGCAGTTAAACTGAAAACATTAAACTATTAACAGTAAAAATTAATATTACTATTGTTTTTTTCACTACGCACAAACCTCATTGTCCTAGGTGAAAGGCCTCTGTTTTCATTCTTTCATCCAACTCATTTATGCTTCGTCCACAACAGGTTGACTGTAGTGACTTGCATTTTAAATAGTTATTTAAGTCTTTCAGATTTCAGAAATCTATCCTAGCGTTGACATTTTTTTATGTTTTCATGGCAAACAGGGAGAAAAAAATCACTTCCCAACTCAACTCGCATCTACGCAACTTAGTTAGTTCTGATTGGATCTCGTCTCCCTTGAATTTCATCTCACTTCTACTGGTTGACAAATGTATCAATACATTTTTATCATATTTTTTGTCCTTTTTATTTAGTTACAGTCTTGTTGTAATCAGAAAAAAAATTCTTGTTGAAAATTATTCTTCAAGGAAATTAACAGTTTTTTTGGTCCGATCTCTATAAACCCTACAGATGGTCGTTTTGACGATGTCTACATATCTAAATTTATTGAGCTGCTGCCATGTGATTGGCTGATTCAATATCTGTATTAATGAGTAGTTGAACAGGTGACGGTGTATATTGAAGTCAGTGTACTATTCAGAACCTTTTAGTGGGCTTCTGTGACATTGGCAGACGTGGTTGGAGTCCAGATGTCATGTGTTTGTACCATATGTTTCATTTCTTCAGTGACCTTATGAGCCCAAGTACGACACAGACTGTCCCTGCCACTGAAACAGCTGTTAGTACCACAGCTTTACATGATACTTCATGAACAAACCACACTGACAGTAGCAGTTAAGGATGGGGCACAGTGATGCTGTCATATGGGAAGTGCCCCCTGTTATCTGCTTATTCATGTGGGACATGACACATGAAAACAGCTCAGTTACCTCATGTAAATGTTAAGCTTGCAAAGTAATGTTAAAGAACAATGTGGAACTGCTCCACCAACGGCCCCTCCCCCTCGTTTCAAACAGGCACAGGCGTAATTTCAAGCGGGCTCACCTTAGAGATCAAAGTCATCCTTGTATAATTAGCTTGTGACAAGCCCTCAAAGTGAAGATGACCCATTTTCTACATACTTTTTAATTAGCTTTACTGTACTAAATTATAACCATAACGAATTCTTCCTATTCTGTTGGATAATGTTATTGAATGCACACTGTATTTCTGTTTCAGGAGCTGAAAACACAAACAGTATTTCTTCTTCAGGCCTTTGAATGCACCATGTTTTCTGGCTTCTTCTTTCAAATCTGATGCCATGTGCAAGTAGATTACACAGATGCTTCCTTGCCAAAGAAAGAGAAAAAACATTAAAATAAAAAGTAGACATAAAGGGGAAAACCGTACCAATCGATGCTGACATGGTCCTCCACGTTTATGCGCATATCGATCGTCTCTCTCGCGGTTTTCTGCGCCTCTCTAGTGTCTCATGGCCTCAGGGGTTGACGATGTTTCCTTGACTTTCACGCTGGCTTTAAACTGTACACACACATTTCTACCCACATAAATATATATGCACACAGTACATATGAGGATTTTTCATGGCTCCAAATGAGTCTTTGTAGGGTGACTGCAATTGAGCACAACTGATCTGGGAACAGCGTGTGTTACCTTACTTAAGATGCATTTTCCTTTCTTAAGGAGTCTTTTTTTAGTTATCTTTTGAAATTTAATAGACAAAAAATGTGAAAAATATTTTGTATGTTCACACAAATGAAAATTGACTTAAAAAAAATGGTTATATTATTTCTATTGCGCTTTGTTCTTTGGGAGGCTAAAACCTCTTGGGAGGTTCTGTTTGTGTGCACCATATGTCATAGTTAAACAAAATTCTTTCAAGTCCAGATCTTTCAGCAACTCTGTTATTCGTTTTGTGTAAAATTTAGAGGTGCCATGGTAAAAAATGCCAAAAACGTTTAAAAATTCTGACTGGCTTGTTCTGATAGCTGGAGGACATTTCTTGCTTCTTGTCTATCTCAAGGATTCCCAGTCTACTTTAAGCTTCACAGGTGTATGTGGCAATTGCACTACTGGGTCCATTTGGATAAGGTGTCTCTTTACTGCGTCTTATCTCTTGCTATGCAAATCAGACGCCAGAGTATGCCTCCCCTTGTGTCACCTGATCAATATTACTGATAGCATTGTATAATGATACAGTCCAGGCCACACTTTAGACTCTTAAGCTCAATTTATGATCTTATATGCTGTAAGTGTCACTGATTCAAGTTACATACTTGACAAATAAACCTCCATTCACTGTGACATCTACTGTTGATGATGCCAACATAGCAGAATCCCAACAATGCTTTATATTGTAAGCTACAGACCCACAATAGTTAACAAGAACGCAAACAAAAAGTAAATACAAATCTCATCCTTTCAGCACCAGAAGCAGCATTTTACTATTTTGTAACCCTTTTTTAACAGCTGTGTAACACCTGTGAAGGGGCTGTCGGGTGTTTCATTGTCACCCCTGGTATTCACTGCATATTCCTGCCAGTTATAATTCCTGGTGTGTTGCACACTGCTTTCTGAGAATAAGACCCAAAGTGAAGAATTTAGAAGCAAAAGATCTAGATTGTTTATCTTCACTAAGTTCGTGGAAAAATGTGTTGCATTTTTCTATTTTGTGGCATTTGAGAAATAGATGCAGTGATTTTGTAACACATGGAAATAAAATTTCTACAATTCTAATGAGATTGAAAGTCAATGTTTGACACAAAAACCTTCACTTTCAGCAACACAGCCTGAATCAAGCCCGAGTCAAGCTTTCTTGTCATTCCTCTAAGTCGTCTTCAGGAATAGTTCTCTGGCTTCTTGAAGGACATTCAAAGCTCTTTATTGGATGCTGGCTGCCTTTTATTCTGTTCGCTGTCAAGACGATCCCACACTGCTCCAGTAATGTTGAGGTACTTTTCTGTGTTCATATTTCCATCAGATTTAAAGGGATCTCCAACACCACTGGTTGAAATTGATCCCCATGACAGAACAGCCACAGTGTTGTGCAGATGGCTGTAGATACTCACCTGTCTCCTGACCTCCTCCATACATACTGAAGATGATTTTATCCAGAACATTCGATTTTGGAACCATCACTCCATCAGACCTGACAGTGTCTTTCAGTCCAGCTCTTGTGTAATTTAGCATAGCTCATCTTTTTTTCTCCTTGTTTCACCTCCTTAAGAATGGCTTCTTTGCAGCCACCTGTTCACTGAGAAGATTTCAGATGGGGGTTTAGTGAGAAGGAGTTAAATCAACTGAAGGGAAAGATGCGTCTCTCGGGTCCTGTATTGGATTATTATTATTTTTCCTATTTCTTAAGGACATTACTTGCAGATACTGGTCTTCCGCTGTAGTCTATTTTAAGCCAGTTCCTCTTTTATCCTTTTTGTCTAGTTACTCAGACTTTGTAAGAACACACTGCAGGTTGTAGGTTCAATTAAAGAAATAGGAGCAAATTATGTGTCTTTGTGGCATGCTGCTAGCAACAACAGCAAAAATATGCGTAAAGTATGCAGCACAGACCATTTTACTCACAGATGTAATAACTTGCTGCAGTAACGTGGGCTAAAATAGCCGTCTACATGCTGTGCGAAAACTTAATAAGTTCTACTTTACTTTCAACAATCACTTTCTTTTGTCTCAAGGTCTGTAAGCCTTCTTTCATGTCTCTCGTCCCCGGCTCACACAAATCCCTCTCATGGCTCAACTGGTTTTAAGCAGTGAAATCAATAAGATGTCCCAACTTTCAGTGGGCTTCAAAGCGGCTTTTAAAAGGCATTCTGAAAGAAAGCCAACCAAGGAGGGTCTTATCATGACTCTTATGAATCTATTCCATTTAAACTAAATCACCTTAGCTTCAGACCTCATAGCAATTAGGCCTAAATTTCAGCAGATACCACACAACAGCACCATGGACTTGTTTATTTATTCTTTTACTTGCTGAAAGTACAAAACCAGACGAGCGGGTGCGGCACCCCGACAGCAGATATTACAGGGGTAATGGGTTTGATGATCTGTAATTTGTGTCGTGAGCAGGAGATGAATCCACAAAGTGAGGAGAATGATCTGTCACTGTCACATTCAGCCGTGGCTTCCTGTCTCATAAAACAGAAGAAAATCCATCCTAAAGACTCCAAGCATTCATCGGGATGACGACGACGTGTTGGGTCTGTGCAAAACTCCAGTTTGCAGTTGTTGATTGCAGAGAGAAACTAAATGTTGCCATGGTAATGCCATTTTTAGTGGGTTTTATTCTCTATTTAGTTTTAGAAGTGAGAATAACAGAGATTGAAGCAGTGGTGTACAAGAAGCAAATGAAACACAATGACAGTGGACAAACTGGGGGACATATGCATGGCAGACAGGCAGAGCTCATGAATGGGTGGGATGGGTGGATGAGAGTCGAGTGATTTGAAAAAGATAAGAAAGTCTGAGGGTGAACAAACCAAAGAATTCAGCTGCTCGTGTTGACAGAGGAAACTAGAAACGTGGGAATGTGTCTGAGAAAATCACAAATTCTAACAGGCTGAAGCTCAATATGAGGATGAAGGAAGGAAATGTTCCCAATAAAAGCACACAAAGTATTAAATGTAGATATTACAAGACATGTTTATATTTTTATCTGTACTGTATTGATTTATCCTTGTATTAATTCTCTTATTTACTGTATGTATTTATTAGTTTATTTTTAGATTAATTAACCTTTTCTTTCTTTTTTTAAATGAATTTTTTTTTTATAATCATCCAAACAAAGTGGGCGAATGAGTGGGTCAGTCATGCAGCGTGCGTGACGGCTGATCGACAAAACACAAACAGCGAGTCAGGGCATTGCTAATGAAGGTGCTTAGGTAACATAGCTGACATGTGGCTCTGACTGACATGACTAGCGGCGAACACAGAGGTGAGCCCATTTGCTTTCAGTAATTTGGAAGACGTGTGTTTTTTTCCTCCCTTGTTAATAATGTTCATAAATCTTATTTTAAATACTTTTTCATTACTGCTCTTAATTCACTATAGCAGTTTCCCCTCAGGCCCACAGAGAGCACAAAGGATAAATGTCGCTACCATTATGTCACCCATTAGTTTCCGAAGTCCTGTTTTGACTTCCCACTATGAAAGTAAGCATAAGTCGTTAGCCGATGAGCATACCACAGAAAATCCTCCATTTTGAAACATGTTATGACCAAGACTTTAAAAAATAGGCTGAAGTTTTTATTCAACATGGCCCAAAATGAATGACTGAGACCATAAACTCAACAGTGTTTACAGAGGTCGGGGCAGAAAGCCATTTTTATGCAACCACATCTGTCACCATCTGGTGGCCTTCAAACACGCTTCTTTTTTCAGACCTTTAAAATTGAAGCTACATCCATGCAGGATCGAAGTAGCACAGTGTTAGTAAAGTACTGTAAATCGTGCTTGCATTAGCCAATGGGCATCAACTGTTTCATTCACGTTTCCTTGCTCTGCAGTTCTCAACTCACAATGATAGGAGTGGTATAGTTTCTACATACTTGGACAAATGTTGATTAAATTGACCAAAATAGCATCTTTTGAGACATGATATTGAAAACTAGAATAGTAACTTATCCATTTCTAAACAGGTTTGACTTTATGTCTACTGTGCTTATGCACTAGTATTGAAACTGTCCCAATTACTCTCACTGGTGCAGCCTCCTTGGTCCATGTACGATATACAGTATAATTCACTGTATAGTGAGAAAAGCCAGTTTTGGTTACAGCATTAATTTTGCCCATTTTTGTCCAAAATACACGTTTTCCTACGTTCACACCGCAGGCGAAAGCGCATCAAATCTGACTTTTGTGACCCTATGTGACCCATATCCGATCATGGTATGACAGTTTGAACAGCACAAATCAGATATTTTCCAATCCGACCTTGGTCACTTCTGGTACTAAATCCGATACATATCTGATGTTGTAGAAAGCGACTGCTGTTTAAATCCCTCTTTTACTTCACTGACGCAAGACAGAAGCCAATTATCAGCGCCGGAGAAGACAAACGAGAAAGCATGGTGGCCATTGTTAAAGCACGGGCTCTCTTTTTTCTCAGTGTCCTTCTTTCTCTAATTAATTTGTCAAAATTCTGTCGGTTACGATTGTGCAGAAATTGCAACAACACCCACTAGCTCTGTAGCCGCCATTTTTACTTCCGTAAACAGAACGTGTTGTGTGTGAACGTAGCCTAATACACGGCCATCCAACGACAACTGCTGTGAGGTTAAAATGAATATTCCCTGAAATGTGGTTGATGCCAGTCGCTGAAAAAAAATGATTGCTAAAGCCACGGTCATGCAGGCCTACAGATCACTCAGTGAGCCCCTTGCAAATCACCTGTCACTAGTGAAATTGTTTTTCTGGGTTCAGTTTACAGAGGTCTTAATGTGATATGTATGAATACGATTCTATGTTTGTCTGTAGCTTTAAAGGAGTAGAACCTTCGATGCCACTTGGATTCTTAATCAAATCTTTTAGCAGTTTTTGCAACATAAACTGACCGCATTCAACCAGGACAAAGAGATTTTAATGTATTATAAAAAGGTCAGCTCTTTGATGGATGCATTTCTGACTCAAACAAGCTGGACTTGATTTTTTTATGACTTAGCTGAGCTTGACATGATCCCTTCAAGCACTTGAAGGCAGCATCAGATCAGATCCATCCTTTCACCTTCCTCTGTAGACAGACAGTACAGATCTCATCCAGTCGTACTGCAAAGATTACGAACATGTTGACACAGCAGAGGGCACAGCTCAATAGGTAATGCCGCTGGGATGAAAACAGCAGGCATCAGAGCGTTGGAAAATTCAATATCAATTAATGCTGGATTCAAAGTGCGATTTGATATAGAGGTTAGTGTTTTCTCCTTGAGCAGCAAGAGAGAGGTACTCAAGTTCAACCTCAAGGGAACCCAAGGATTAGCTGCACGGTCAATACACGAGTCGCTCCTCTGCTCTTCTGTCGTGTGTTTCTCTGCTGATCAAACTGGAGACAATCAATGTTTTGCAGAAGTTTTGTAAGGCAGCAAAATGCATTAGACTTCATGTGGAGCTCTGCTGGTGACTCATTAGTTGCTCAGAAAAATAAAATGGCTAAAACCACCTAACTTGTGGTTGTGTTTGAGGATCGTTAATCATCACAGATGCAAAATGGTAAAAATTGTATACAGTTATTCTTTACATGGCAAAAACAATGCTATGATTATTATTTTCAGGAGGCCTGAGAGACTTTTACTTTCTTCTAGACTGTTATTCTTGGTGGCAAAAGTTGTTGTTGTTGATATATGTTGGAGCCACAGTGAATGCTGCTTGAGAAAAATCTTCTGATAGCCTCCCTTCATATAACCTACAGGGAGGAAATCATTTTAATCACCAAAACTCTTC
Source organism: Rhamphochromis longiceps (assembly GCF_057381845.1). Taxonomy (NCBI): domain Eukaryota; kingdom Metazoa; phylum Chordata; class Actinopteri; order Cichliformes; family Cichlidae; genus Rhamphochromis; species Rhamphochromis longiceps. The sequence goes on along the minus strand of NC_140570.1, from coordinate 16,749,793 downwards.
TCTGTAACACCACAGCTATTTTCATCTGCTCATTTACTCCTCGATCGGCTATTTATTCATGTTTCTAACCGTTTGTCAGGTAATAAAAATGCACAAATGCTTGTTGACCATATTAAGGACAATAATAACAATAACAACCAGGTTTTTAAAACCTAGTTAAAATACATACTACATATTACCCTAAAATTATGCAGTTAGATATAACTAAACGTTTTTTGGAATGACATTCAAATGCTTTGTATTTTCCACTGTGTAGAAATTTAAAATGATAACCTAACACTGATTTGATTTTGGTATATATATACTCTACCAGTCAAAGGTTTGTCACACATTTTCTTTAATAGTTTTTCTTTATTTTCATGACTATTTACATTGTAGATGAATGAACACATGAATTCTGTAGTAAGCAAAAAAAGCGTGGAATAACTCACAACATGTTTATATTTTAGATTCTTCGAAGCAGCCACCCTTTTTCTTTGATTACTGTTTTGCACACTCTTGCCTTTCTCTCATTGAGCTTCCATGCATGTAGAGATCATCTGTTCACCTTTTCTGCGTCGCACAAACAAACGGTGGGTGGAACCAAAGATCTCAAATTTGGACTAATCAGACCAACGCACAGATTTCTACTGGTCTAATGTCCATTCCTTGTGTTTCTTGGCTCATCTCTTCTGAGATTTATATAATATAAGACATATTTAGAATTATTGTTTTCTTTGCTACATAATTCCATATATCTAGCTTCATATATTTGATGTCTTCAGTATGTACCTACAATGTAGCAAAAATAAAGAAAAAACATTAAATGAGAAGGTGTGCCCAAACTTTTGACTGGTAGTGTGCATATATATGATCTGCTTTCAATGGGATTACAGTCGTGGCCTTTTTGCCAGTGTTGGTTGAGCTCCAGATAGGATTAAGAACTGGTCGTCAATTTATTTCTTGCACTCTGCCCGATTCCCTCACAGAAGCCCTGCTCCACTATTATTTACCCATATCATATGATGTTGTGACAGAACTCTGTGTGTTTCTGTGTATGCTACATATTATCTGTGCATGTGAGTGTCATCATTGCAAAAGTCTTTTAACAGTAGCAGGAAATACCAAAAAAAGCATCTTTAAGTATCTGTAACAGCTACACTGTCAAATGTTTTCAGTCAAACTTTTCGGCTGTGCCAAAAGATGTGGTCTGATCTGTAACTACTGAGTACTCAGGTAATAATGTAGTAGTTAGTTACAGCAGTATTACATAAGCTGATGTTGAGAGATTATGAGATCAAGCCAGCTATGTCCTGCCAACGTTCACACTAGACTAGTTGTCTACACATTACTACTTCAGGTTACGGAAAAGACCACAGCTTTGGAAATCAGCACCTGTGTGCATGCCTTTTCACCTTGGTAATGCTCTGTTGATCTGTACCTATGAGCCCAAATGAAGGCCGAACTGCTAACAAAAGCCTAAACTTTACTCATGTCCACACAGTGCTGATCATATATAGCAGATGTCTTGAAAGACCTTATATGACCATTAAGTCATGCAAACTAACAGAAGCAGTGATCTCTCTACAGTAAGCACTGCCTTGTTATCGGGATATGCTGATGAGGCTTCAAAAAACAACTTTTTAAATTCTAAATGTTGATCCAAAAACGGTCCCGCGGAGATGTCAATAAGTGGAAAAATACAACTTGACCTCTGTCCTTAAGGTTGCTAATCTAAAATCGCTTTTCAGAGCAGAGGCCTTACCTGACCGTGGGATAAACTCCAACTTTGTCCACACTGATGAAAGGTTCAAACACCTTTTCATTTTCCTTTCCAGATGCATCCAAAACGGATGTGCCAGAGGACTTTGACATCGACTTGGACGACCCAGAGACTGAAAAGGCAGCCGTCACCATCCAGTCCCAGTTCAGAAAGTTCCAGAAGAAGAAGAAGTGCGATGAAAAGTCCTAGTGAGCACCATGTTGCTCTGTCACTGTGTGCAGGGACGGCGGGCGGAAGTGACGGCACAGCGACGACGGTGTGACATTTGCATGTAAAACAAATTCATACCAGTTGGAACTCAAAGGGTTGCGATGGGGCTGGGGGTGGGGTGGGGGGTGGAATGCAATAGCCTGTTAATCATATAACATGTCTGTGAAGTTTCCTTACCCTATAATTATAAATGCTATTATTTAATATTCGACTACTGTATCAATAACTAAGTAATAGAGTAATAACGATATGGTTTCTGTCCTGCCATATATGTCCCGTATATCATAAAGTCTAGCTGGTGTTTGTGTTAGAATATGTTTTTGTACTTATATTTCCCCTCACCATCCCTTTCTGTACTGCTTTAGACCGTGTTTCCCTAAAAGCACCTGTATTCTTAGTGTGGGTGGACTAAAAGCTAATGTTAGAGTGAAGGCTGTTTTAAGGAAACCCTGCCTGGAGCTTTTTCATTCCGAGCATAATATTTCATCCAGAGGCATTTTTATTTCTTACCTGCATGGTACTATCAAAATGTGTATCAATGTAAATTGAATAAATAAAAACTCTGTGTGGAAACTGTGCTGAAATGTGGCTGCTGAATTGTTGCAGTATGCGTAGGGACTTTTACTCTGTCTGCGAATAGAAACTGTTCTGAATAAGCTTGGCCTAATGTATTCCCTTCTCAGCTTGATGACCTTCTCTGTGTAAAGCCAGGCTAACTGAGTGACTGATTCCCACTGAGCTGCTCTCAGCTTTAGGCATTTGCTAACCTACAACCACCCAACAGCATACACCTCATTAAATGTCATATATTTTAGGTCAAACTCCAACAGTGATATTTTGTTGTGAAGTGAAGGATTGTAAAAAATAATAATAATACAATTTTAAAATTGGCTTTTATTGAGTTTTCAGTAGCGATTTGTGTAAAAACTGCATTTGTAGGGGAACTGACATCTGATTTCTGTCTGAACTGCCCGGCTGCTGCTTCATTATTTGATTTTTTTTTATAGTTCTGTGTAAATTATTCCAGTGGCCAGGATTTCAGCTGCAGAGCTGTCACAAACAAGCCTTACTCCTTTTGAAACTGATTACAGAAAAGACACAAAGCCTCGCATCATTATGCAGTACAGTATACGACACCGGCACATTATGTGGTTAGCCCTTCCCTCATTAGTCTGTATAAATAAACAAACCAACTCTGGCAAAGACACTGTAAAAGTTAAACCCTGATGTCTGGTTTCAAAAGAATGAAGACCAAAGCACATCACACAAAACACACAACTCTAACAAGCAAGTTGTCAATCACTGATGCTTTTCTAAAAGAAGATTTAATTTTGTTCCCATGCTAGCGCCATCACAATACGAACAGTGATGCCAAAATTTTGACTGGTTAATCATCTACTTTAGTTCAATCAGAAAAATGTGATATTCCATTTTGTTTAAACTGTTAAATGGCCATATCTAGTAGATTCTAGTACGGGCAGTCAGAGGCTCAACAATTAGCAAATGTTCGTAAAATGCAACAGCTAGCACAGCAATAGTGGTACATGCGTGGTACATGCGTAAATAGCTGTATTTGACCCTGTCGAAGTTCAGCACTAAACAAGTAAGTTAAATAAATTGTACTAACAGAAAAGTAATGATGAATATAAATCTGCTAGTTTACCATTGTTTCCGTTTTAGCATACTGATGGTAGCACTTAGCTTAAATGCACATTAGTGCCTGCCGAACCTGTAATATGGTAGCAGAGTTATCAAAGTTTGTATAATGGCAGTGTGTCGTATAAGGTGAGTCATCATTAAACAGGTTTATCTGTGATCTGACTCTTTCTGCTGTCCGCATTGTGCTGCTGCGACAACTTACCAGTTAAATAACAAATTCACGACTGCCCTTATGCACTAAATCTTCTTATTCTTTAGAAGATGCTGAAGAGAATAAGCTTGTCGGGGGTTTAAACCTGCAAAGCTTATGAAGGTCAGTGGTAACCTTTGCACCCCAGGGAATTGATCCTCACTGCGGATCGGCTTTGTAAGCCTAGGAGGATTAAAGGGCTGAGACAACAGCTACTATTTTCTTATTATTATTATTAACAGAACAAACACTAAAAGAAAGGGCAACCATTGTATTTTTATATTTAGCTGTCTAGAAAACCTGTGTAGTATATTAATTACATTTTTGTGCCTTGCTTATGTCCCATATACCTGCTAACAAATCAATACAAAGCATGTTTGGTGACATCGCCAGGCTTACTTAAAAGCAGCAGTGCGGATGATCTTTGTGTTTTCACAAAAGGTCACTGTGTTCTGGAAGGACTCGCTGCAGCACCCTGTTTGTTTTATTTTCCACCTGATACCTATTAAAAAGCTCCCTGCCAAGTCATCCAAAGGCCCACAGAGAACAGCAGTCCTCCCAAGGGCCAGACTCTTGTTTGTGTTTGTCTCTCCTAATAGAATTAAAATATGGCATTATCATATGGAGATTGTGTTCTCGTCTTGCATTATGATAAGTCCCTCTCTTCTCCTCTGACAGTAAGAACAAGAGGATGACGGCTGTGTCATCTGTTGTGGGTTCTTCGTCCCCTGACATTTGCCTCGAAGGTGTGCTACTCTCACCTACAGTAGAAACAGCTCTGTGTTCTCCAAGCAGGGTTGTACAATACAATAAATGTTAGTAGTTTTGGTTTTAAAGTCAACAGTCACCCTTTTTTGTACTTTACGCACAAAAAAGATTAAAAATAGTACAGCAGGGATATGTACTCACCAGCCTCTTCATTAGCATACCTGTTCACCTGCTCATTAATGCAAATATCTGATCAGCCAATGACTTGGCAGCAAATCAGTGCATTTCAACATGGCCTGCTGGTGTTGCCAAGGTCTTCTTTTTTACTGACGTGTGTTGGGGAGGCAGTGTGACGCACAAGAACGCTAGGAGAATAGACAAGTTGGTGAAGAAGGCTGGCGTGGGGATTGGTAGAACTGTGCACTCATTGGGAATTGTGATGGAAAGGTGTACAGAGAAGAAGGAATGCCATATTTGAAAACCACAGTCATCCTTTCCACAGGAGTTTGGTTGACCATAAAAGTAGATTAAGCGGTCACCTTATCAGATGATAAGTGCTTTAGGACAGAATGCTTTAGAAGATCTTTTGTTTCTACTATCAAGAGATTTTATAATGATTTGTCAGGACAAAAGATTCATGACCTGATCCCCACACTACCTTCCAGCAGTAACAACAGTTGAACATTTATACTCTTTAAACTGTTAATTTATTGAGTTGATCTCTGTGTGTAAGCAACTGGACACATGAATATCCCGTAGGAGATGAATCAATCTTTATCTTCTTATGTTCAAGACGACCTAGAGCGGAAGGCAACTCAAATAACCACTAAATCCAACCAAGATATGGAGACGAGGATGTCTGTATTTTTTGTAAACTCTCTTGTAATGGTGTAAGGGATTGCCCACCATTGTTTACATGCTGTAGCCTACCTGACTATTGTTGCTGCCGTGTCTCTTTATAACCATGGCTGCCAATCCAGCAGGACAACACACCATGTCACAAAGCTCAAATCCTCTCAAATTAGATTAATTACCAAGACACTAAGTTCAGCGTGAACACTATGGTAATGCATGCACTGAAATAAGGATGAAATTTTCCACGTGTACTGAGAATAGAACAGTGAAACTCACTGTGTGCCTCCTGTTCCTCCTATAGAGACAAATATCACTCCTACAGAAACCAGAATAAATCTTGGAGCATTTTTCGTAGCCCTCAGAGTCTGTAAAAGCAGCCTGTAAATGTAGAGGCATCTAAATAAACTGGTTTCTGTGCTTATGTCCCAACAGCCACAGACATCACCTTCACACTACAATGTTACTGATAATAATTTATCAGCCATGATCTTATGAAAACTGACATTTTCATGATTGGTTTACGCACTGCTGTGCACTTTGCATGCCAATGTATTACCTTGGAAATGGTAAATGGCCTGTATTTATATAGCGCTTTACTAGTCCCAAAGGACCTCAAAGGGCTTTACACATCCAGTCATCCACCCATTCACACAATGGTGATGACAGCTACATTGTAGCCACACCCCCCTCTGGGGCGCACTGACAGAGGTGAGGCTGCCGGACATGGGCCTTCTGACAACGGGTGAAGTGTCTTGCCCAAGGACACAACGACCTAGACTGTCCAAGCCGGGGCTCGAACCAGCAAGCTTCTGATTACAAGGCGACCTCCCAACTCTTGAGCCACGATCACCCCATAAATCAACCGATCTGCTTTTTTTCTCGTAAATGTGTGTTTTAACAACATTATAGAAACATAAAATCTCACACATTGTTGTAGTGAGATGTGGTTAGTTGTTCAGAGATAAGGATATTTCTGCACGGTAGTCTTATGCTCCCCGGAGATGTGGAGATGAATGATTCCACTCAGTTTGATTCATTAAAATTGCATTAGTCATTAGTATCCTGTCACACCAACAGTAACATGAATCTGATCTAATCGAGTGAGCGTGTGTGCCTGTGAGCATGATGTGAGGAATTTCGCTGTCAAATACAACGAGCCCTCTGTCTGTACCAAAGACTGATGCTTCCTCTGGAATTAGCACAATTATCATTTTCACTTCTAACACTCCACCAGCCAGTTTTCCAGCACAAAGGACCAGTAAATACCTAATAAGGTATTTTCCATCCAAAGTTGATTTCTTTTGCACGTCAACGTTCTTCCGCTGGCAAATCTCGGAGCGAGACGACAGGAAATTGAGCGCTGATGGATTAAAGCTAAACTTGCTTCTCACGCTTCAGAACAAAACAAAAATTTTTTCCGTCTCTCTAAAATCTGATTAAAACTTGATGTCAGAAACAGAGACAGGTGCCTGAGGAGTTTTAGTTAATGGTTTCATATAACACACACCTCTCTGCTGTTCTGTCTTTCTTGGTCTACCTATTGATGGTTGTAGATATGAAGCTCTTCATAAAGCTACAGAAGTTCTAGGCAGCAGCTTTCAGTTTGGGTTTTGGTTTTAGGCGTAAAACAACACAAAAGTTATACGCAGTTTATTTTAAAGTCCACCTGACAGTGTGAGGAACTTCAAGTTCATACAGTTTATCTTTAACCTCCTAAGACCTGAACTCTTTCATGGCATGCATTTTTAATTTCTCTTTGCTATTTGAGCTGATTGTGACCTGTAAAAAAAAAAAGGTAAAAACAAAGATTTACGTGATTTGTTTTGTTTTTTTGTTTTTTTTACATGATTTTTGTTTCTGACAGAAATGAGATCCACAAATTAGGACATTCGCTTTAAATTTCGATAGAACAGTATATATATAATGTCCTCGTAAGTGGATATCAGACCCTTGTAGAGCAAAATTTGGTATTTTGGTCTAGACAACCCAAAATGTGATGTCCACATATGTGGACGCCAGGTCCTAGGAGGTTAAAGTTCAGTATTGCGGTGATCGGACCACCCAGTGGTCTTTTTTTAAAGATGTTTTCTTTTGGGCATTTGCTCCTTTATTAGACAATTAAATAATAACCTCACTGTCCGCACTGTCTCACTTACCATTATTTTATTAAAACACAATATTTCAGTCCAACAGACCTTCATCCGGTACAAAAGAACATCGTGCACGCAATCGCTCCCATCCAACAGGCAGTATTCAGTCATCCAATTAGGCAAAACTGGCTGTCAAAACAGATCAAACGTGTGTGCTGCTAATTAGATATGTCATGGTCCAAGTTTATTATTATCATTTTCCAATTTATTATCATGATTATTATTATTGTTTGAGTTCTACGTGTTACATTCGGTCTGAGTCTGCGTCTGTATCTCTGTCTGTCTATGGTGTCACCCCGTCTGTTTGTGAAGCTGTCTGTTTAGTTCAATGTCTTGTCTGGTTCCATGTGTCTGAGTTTCCTGTTTTATTGTGTAGGTCTGTATCGTATGTGAGTGTGCTCAGTTTACGTCTCGTCAGCTGTGATTTCTCCCAGGTGTGTTCCCCTCCTGTCTCTCATCCCTTGATTACTGCCATCTGTGTATTTTAAGCCCTGTGTTTCTCTGTGTCAGTGTCGCGTCGTACCCTCAGAATTATGCCTGTGTGTTCAGTTCTCGGTGTCATTGTTCTGTTCACGTTTTCGTTTGTCGCCAGCAATAAAGCTAAGGTTCTCAGTTTCAATTCAGTCTCAATTCAATTCCAGAGTCTCAGAGTCTCGCATTTGGATCCTCCTCTCCATCCGCCTGCACACAGAGCCCTGACAAGATAAGACTAATAAAAACATCTGCCTCTAAAAACAAAACAAAATAAACTACTTGTATTAATTTAATTTACTATAAACATCTATTTGGCAGTCTATACATGATTTGGATCTATAGAATATCACAAGTGTAAAGTTTGTGCATATCGATACTATATACATTCCTTCCTATATTCGATCTCGATACACCCTTACAACAAAATGCAAAAACAGTATATCGAGCTAAATGCTCCCTAAGACATTGAACCATGAAGGGACTAGAACACTATATTTACAGAAAAACAAACATGACTGATGGATGCATCAGTTGCCACTTTATACACAGTGTTATTGGCTTCTGCATATGCCTCAGAAGCTCATAAAATTACAACAGTTTACATCTGTCTGCACTTGAAAGGAAAAGACTGCATTAATAACTATAAAACATAAATCAGTTGTTAAACTCTTACATATGGAAATAAAACCGTAGAAATCAATAGAGATGCTTTTATCTAATACAGTGTCTGGCTCAGTTAGCTTTACAGTTAAAGCTAAAAAGTGCTGTTCATGAAAGGCTCTGCTGATTAAGGCCCCTGTCCACACGTGCGTGTGTGTTTCGGGAAACAGCTTTTTCTCTGCATCCTGGCCTTTCAGCCACACATCAGTGAGAACAAAGATTTTTGTAAAACTCCTCTAAGGTTGAAGATTTTTAGAAAGTCCATCTCTGCTTTTAAACTGAGGAAAACAAAGATGTTTGCCTGGCCCTGCTGCATGTGCGCACCTGTTCCTCCTTGTATCGACAGCAGACTTTGTTGTTGTATTTCATCTTTTGATTGGCTAACATTTCTGTACAGTTAGGATTATATCACCACCTTTTGCTCTGGCTTGATAGAATTTTTGGCATTTTCATCTGAATGAAAATAGTTTTCAAAATAAAAGCAGAAATCTCAGTTTTCTAAAAATACCCATGTATGTATTGTATAAGTGTGACAGATCTATGAGGTTTTATTGATTTGTGTTTTTTTCCATATTCACTTATCTTCCACTGAAGTTTTATGGGCACTTCAAGTAGCCTTTGACTTGAGGGGACAGTAAAGTAAATTTGTGTTAAACATCACTCCAGATGTGAGTCTGTGTAAAGTCATGAGACATAGTAAGCACACATTATTGACAACATGCCTCTCTCGCAGACCACCATGATTAAATTATGAAGTATGATGCAATTCTCTGAAAGATTTGCAGTTCTTTGGGTTGCTGGTGTTGCTGAGGAGCATCTGGATTATGCTTTCAGACACCAGCTACACTGACACATTGATACCTTGATCTGAAGCTCATTTCATGATATATATAATGATATAGCTGCTTCAATGAGAAACAAACCTTAAGTTTATAAAGCTCTAACTCCTTATTGCATGACTCTTTGCCAGTTTCTAATTAACTGTGAGCAATTACAACAGCTTTTTACAACATCGACTTGGCTTAATCAGACCATCCATCACTTAGTAGTCCATAACACAGGATCTCTTCCTTTAGACAGATCAATATTGTTCAAACATTTGCAATCTGTAATGTTTTACATGACAGTATTAAGTTTTTCATTATAATAACAGATATTTGACAGGGATCATAGCTATCAAACCACCTAACAAACAGCTTGCGTCCTTGACTACAGTGACTTCCTGAGCACTCACTTCTTTTCTTTGAACTATTCTTTTTCCAGAGTCGAATGATTGTACACTGTACCACTTAAATCACTTAAAAATGGTTCTTATGGTTCTACATGACATGAGCAAGGTCTACAAACTTCGAATTACAGCTCATGACTAACTACTAGTTGCAAGGCTTAAGTCCGCCATGAACAGGAAACTGATGAGCAAAAAAGTAGCACCAAAACTGGCACCTTTAAGTGAGTGAAATTTGCAGCTGCCCACATGGTCAAGACAAATGCATACTGGAGAAACATTTTATGCCCAGAGTTATGTTTGGAGGAGTGAAGGTGAGGCTTTCAAACCTAAGACCAGTGTACCAGCTGTCGAGCATGGTGGCGGTAGCATCATGCACTGGGCTGTTTAATTGCCAGAGGTATGGATAGAATAATGAAAACGTTACCTCCAAATTCTTCAACTTCCCCTCAAATCAACAGCTAGACAGTTGAAACTTAGATACAACTGGTTGTTCAACCAGGTCAATGATCTCAAACACACATCAGAACTGGTTTTGGAATGGATAAAGCATGCTAGCGTTAAGCTTTCCCAAAGCCCTGACCTCAACTCTATTGAAAATTTGCATTATTATCACTCCTTGGCGGCCGCTTATCGGGGCCTGGAGCCTGGGGCTTGCTCGGGCCACTTCGGAGGTGGGGTGCCCCCGGCCTCTCGGCCTGGGGCTCGGTCACTCAGGCACGGCTGGCTGCCGGCGGAGCTCACGGGCGCGTCACTGCAACTCCCCCTGGCTTCTGCTCCGCGGCTGCTGAGTGACCCCTCATCTGGGACTCTCCTCAGCTCTTTCTGGGACAGTGGCGCGGCTGCCCCTCTGTTGGTCTTCCTTGGTCTCTTGTGTTCTGGGGGCCTCTGGATGTCTGGAGTTTTGATCTCCTCCATACCTGCTTCATGCCCTGGAGGACGGGGCTGTGGCCCCCCCACACCCTCTAGCAGATCATTACATGAAGGAACCTTTTAAAAAACAAAAAACAAGCGCGTCCATGCTCACAGGTGTACACACGGGTGATCACACCCACAAACTACACCCTTTTTGGCTCCTACCTCAAAGCACACTGTGTTCTGTTGATCTTATGTGCTGCACAATAATGTTTAATATTTAGTATTTACTGTCATATTCCCATATATCATTGTGATGTTGTTTATTCTATTACTCTTGTTCTCTTCTGCTTGTTTTCTTTTTTCTTTCTCAGCAGGTGACCCAGGTGATTGATATATGCATTTTTTTTTCTTTTTTTCTTCTTTTTTTTTTTCTGCTCATTCTGTTGGTTTTTGTCTTTTGCCCTTCTCCCCCGTCCCTCTTCTCAGCTGTTTCTCTTTCCCTCTTTCTTTCTCCCCTTCTTTCCCCCATTCAAGTCTGTCCCGTATTCAGTAAGTGAAAATAAAATAAACAATAAAAGGTGAATCAAATGGACCATTACGGCAAGGCTGGGATGGTCAATTTGGTAAAGTAAATCCGTTGGGCATCTTTCTTTGCCTTTAGACAACAATTCTGATGGCAAAAGAGCCAAACGGGACAGGCAAAAAAAAAAGAAAAAAGAAAATTTGCATTATTATTAACCATGTCTTTAGCAGGAAACTAACCAGTCTAAATTAAATCTACCATATATATAATATTTAACCCAAACTTGTTGATTGCTACCAATAGTGTCTGGTCGTGGTGCAACTTGCTAAGGGACATTTAGCAATGTCTCATTATTGCTGGTGTATGTATATTTTATTCTTTTTTTTTAATCAGTGTGGATTAGAGAATAAATTTAAACTTATGCACTCAATTATTATTATTTTTTAGACCTTAAAGGTGTATGCTCTACAATCATTCTACCTCGGAAGAAGAAGAGTTCAAAAAAATGATTAAAAGCCCAAAATTACCATGAACTTCATGTCCACGATGAGAGTGTGTAAACATCTGAAGTGTATTTGTTGGCCTACAATTCCACAGCTAACTCGTTAAGTACTGAAAGTCCACTGGTTTGCTTGAGATGACAAAGGGAACCCATGTGAAATAATCTTCTTGTCAGAAAAATACTGTGCTCTTCAAGTCCTTCACTGAAGACAAGGACAGACGCTGCAGGATCAATACAGAGGCAGAGCAGCGAGATGGAGGTCAAGACTGAGAAGAAAAATAATGGGCCTCGGAGAGATAAACACAGTGGGAACAATCTGAGAACTCCGGGGGAATTTCCTTCCGTTTCATGCTCTCTAAATTGCACCCCTGTCTCCTACCAACCCTTAAGGCACCTCATTATGAAAACCACCTGGGAGCTCTCTTGACTGTTCCTAACCTCGTATGTTCACTGACAGTGCACATCATGCTATGGTATCCTCCTAGGAGAGTTAGAAGAAATCTACTAAAAATCTGCACCACAGCACACAAGGGCTCCTTCTGAAAATTAGCAGTCATACAGTACAGCCTCATTCCCGTGGGAGAGGTCTACTCGGTACGGCAAATTCTGCTGCTCAAAATAAACAATATTTTTCCCCACAAAGTATACCCACATATTGAATCTGAAATTATTCCGCAAGCAAGCTAGCAGAAAAGTCAGAGACAAGTAAGAGATAAATGGATAGAACAGCTAACTAAACTAAAAGTGTATGCATAGTGTTGCTTAAAGGTTACTTGAATTCATATAGCAAAAGAAAGAACGGTTACAAACCACTGCACTACACTTTTAGCTTTAAAACCTCCTCATCCCGTTCCACTATCTCAGAGTTTCCCTCTGTGGCTGCTGAGCGTGGTTGGAGGCGCGATAATGGCCCACAGCCAGGAGGCAAGTCACACACTAACACCCCAGTCCTACTTCTTCCTAATGTATGAGGGCAAGTGAACAGGCATGAAGTATTCTTGGTGTGCAGGTGGGCAATCTATCTTTATTATAATACCACACACCAGCGAAGGGAGTCCACAGGTTTAAAAAAGAAACTGCAATTATTGTCATTCGCCCACGGTGCTAAATTTGATTTCCAGTGTGACCGTTTCCTTGCAAACATTTATAGCAACTGCATGAAGTTTTCCTGGTAGCCAATTTCAGAGCCTGCAGCAGATCATTTTTGTGTTGCACTGAATGGACAAATGTACGCACCATAAAGGGAAGAATAAAACAGCAACAGAACAACTTAAAGCAACTTCAGCTGCATCGATTTACCACCAAGGATTAGCATAATGTGTGTGTGTGTGTGTGTGTGTGTGTGTGTGTGTGTGTGTGTGTGTGTGTGTGTGTGTGTGTGTGGTTATTCATTGGGGTGCAAGCAATCTTTTCCCAGCTTCTGCTGTCTCATCCACATTTGGGGCACCGTGGGGATCACTGTGACAGTGTAAACCTGATCTAGCCCCCAGTGTCAGCGCTGGCATGAATAATTCACAGTGTTCGGGGTGGCGTGCTCCTGCAAATGGCAGACACACGCTGGAATGGATGCTGGGTTGCCCTTGATGTTTCTCTCCAGGTTGTCACAAATAGTTTTGGTGCTGAACCATCCTTTTCCACCTCCTCCAAGTCCACACGCTCACTGCTTGTTATCAGCAAAAGGACTCGATTCAGTGACTGCACAGTGCCATCTGTTGATCAAAACCAACGCTGAGCATCCACACAAGCCTGTTTTAATTAATGCTTGTGCCATGCCAAGGTTGTTCTTCGCTGTTACATGCTCCCCGCTGACGTGTGGACACACTCAAGAGACCGATTCATTGCATTCAAACAACTTCTACACACCAGTAATCCTCTGTAAAACGTGACGTGTTTGTTTTTTAATGATGTGTGTATTTTTGTGCTTCAGCTCAGTTTTTGTGGATGCTTATGTTGGTGAGAAATGTTTCGACAAAATAAGAAAAATAAGAGAATAATAATAAAAAATGATCTTTAAAAATTTAAGATTTCTTTAAAGTGGTTTTGTGTTACTTTTAGTTTAGTGTACTAAGCCTACCTTTCTACAGGCAGATATCTCTAAATTGCATATTGCCATGATATGATGTATGTATGGATTTCACAGTAACTGGTAATTCACACAAAATTGGGAATAGTTCAGGTTAACAATGGACATCAAGTGCTGTCAGATGATCGGTGTTATGGTTCCACTGTGACGTCGGACAGTCAGCCGATCAATGCAAAAGGTAAACGTTAATTCAGTTTTTTTTTCTGCTGTATGAGTATACAAATGAAGCAACTTATGGATTTGTTTTCCAGATATCATTAAACCTTTCATCTCCTACTTACTTGTTAATGGTTTTTCAACTTTTTCCTTTACAGTTTAATTATATTTTGTACTGCCAGCAGCTTTTTAGATGAAGGTCTTTTCCTCAAATGGCGATGGCTATATAAATATCTTACAAACTCCCAAACTACAACTATCCCCAAACGAAATAAATTAACTCTGGGAGGAGTTGCGGGTTTGATATTGCACAGCTTCCAGCCAGAAGCCTAGACCATGTCTGACAGATCATACACCTCGAATGCAACCTCTGTGGGTCTTGGACTGTGGCTTTGAGTTTTGAGATGTTTAGTTTCTCTAGTTTTGTATTTTTCATCAATCTTATTCTGTAATGTTGTTTTCTGTTCTCTTTATATTGCAGTTTGCTTTCCTTACCTCAGTTATCTGTGCCTTTAGTTCTTTGACAGTTTTAGTTGTTAGTTTGTGTATTTCCTGCCTCTCTCAGTCCTGTCACCGTCTCTGTCTGTTTACCTTTTGTCTCTGTGTAAAGTCTGCATTTCTGCTCTGTTACTTCCTGGTTAGTTGTGATAGTCTCTTCTTTTGTGTGCGTTGTGTTCAGTTTCCAGCTCTCCCAAGTGGAACAGTTTTGTTCTTTTTGACAATCTTGTCACGGCTGCAAACACCCCTGCACCCGGTGGACCTTTCCCTACCACACGTTTCACTTCTAGTCAACTTTCCATTAATATTTTCAGCAGTCAACTTCTGTGGCTTCGATGCATTGTTCCCCAATGACAGCTGTGTGTACTGAACTATAGTGATACAAGGTATTTGCACTGTCTGAATAGTAATTTACTCACACTGGAAATTAAACATTTTAATAATTTAAGATACAGGATTTCAGATTTTCATTAACTGTAAGCTGTTATTACCAAAGTTAAAACAAAAAACAAAAGGTAAAGGAAAGCTTACTTTTTTAATTATTAATCTATTTTGGATGCACTAGTGTTTGGATTTTGCACACTAATGCATTTCCAGGAACAATCTTCAAAGTAAAAAACTTTGAAGATTGTCAAAATGATGTTAAATATGCAGAAAATCAGGCTGCAGCCATCAGGAGGTCATTGATCAAACCTCTTTTAGATATTACCAGATATGGCTGCCCTTTTTTGGTAAATTAGGAAAGTAGGTGGAAAGTATAAGAACAACCAGGTTAAAGAAAAAGGAGGGATATTGATCTTTGGAAATATAAATCAAACTCAGATGTGTGCAAACATGACTAAGGACTTTATTAACCAAATCATTTTCCCCATAATATCCACAAATAAAAGTGATCTCTTTATATATATTCACATTGTATAATTTCATAGTGTGACAAAAATTCTCTTTCTCTGTCTCTTCTTTTTTTTTTTTGGGATGTCCAGCCATTCCTATTAATTGTCATTGGATCAGTCGCCATGCAGTCGTCAGAAAGGTTGAAAAACATTACGATTGGTCAGCATTGGCGGTCACGTCTGGGGTCTCTCCTCTTCTCCTCTGTTGGCTCCTTGTAGTGCTAAAAACCCCCTCAGTTTCCCAACCACAGATTTCATCACACTGCGACAATAAAACAAAAATAAATTAAGAAAGCAACGTTCTCCTGCAGAGTCCTCCTCCCTGTCCCTTCTTCTTTTTTAAATATTTTCTGTTTTATATAATAATAGTAATATTAATAATGACTATAATTGTCCTTGATATAAATTCAATAGTATTTTTTTCTCTTTCTCAAATTTTAAATAAATCATTTTGGCAATCCTCATATTTTGTCACTTTAGAATAAAAGAATATTCAAGTAGAAAATAAAAACTGTGAGAGAAAATTTCATCAGAAGAGGAGCGAGGCGTGAGAGAATGAAAGGTGTGAAAGCAACAGAGAAGAGCGAGAGAGGAAACAAAGAAAAGAGTGAAAGAAAGAAAGACAGACTCAAAGAAAAGCATCCACTTCAGACGCATGTCAGAAACAGCTCTATATACAACAATTTCTGTTGTGGAAAACTGTCCGTCCTGTGCCTTTCGTCTGCCTCTTGTCCTTCCTCCTCCAGTGTGTCTGCAGTAGTCCTGTTGTCTGAAGCAGTCCTCTGTGTCCCAGTGTTATACCAGAGTGTAAGACTTGGCATAGGGGTTGTTGCTCTGTTTCAGGTGTCCTCTGGAGTCCAGCAGTGACTCCTGGGAGGTGCTAAGCTTGGCAGCCTGTGCTTGGGCTAGATCTCCTGAGGAAGGGACCTCTCCCCGGACCTCACCACGGGCCTCTCCCCTCTCCCGGACATCCCTGTGTGGGAGGGTGGAAGCAGTTCCTGGCTGCCACTGCTGAACCTCCCTGGGTGAGGGCACTTCCATAGGGGTGGGTTCCATGGGAGGTGGCCTCTTCAGGGTACGGCTCCTCTGGGGCTCCAGGCAGGTCTGACCCATGGCTCCTCCGCCTCCTCTTGTTTCCCCTGTAGCACCGGCACCACTTCCACTTGCTCCAGCACCACCTCCACTGCTGCTGCTGCCACTACTGCTGCTGACGCCCCCACCTCGGGCTGGAAGAGGCACGCCGCGGTTCAACAGGAAGTCCATACGGAGGTAAGGCGGCAAGTGGACCAGCTCTCCTCCTGGGAGGTGACACACAGGAGACAAGCAAAAAGACTAAAAATGCTGTCAGCTTCTAAGGTGTTTGTGAAACTAACTAATGTCCCACTCACAGAGGCCTAAAGACCAGTTGGAGACTGCATGGCAACCACTGGTTAATGAGAAACCACAGCAGGAGGATGCTTGCTAATACTATAAAGTGGTCACAAAGAAGTATGCAGCGCTACACCCAAACCTCCTTGAGGTTGCTTGGTTGCTTGCAGATTGCTGCAGTTGCCCACAGTTTGTACTGAAGACACTGACATGTCTGGAAAACACCTTCGTCACTTACTCACAAAGCAGTAATGAAGAAGTGAGGACTGCAATGGAGTTGCACCTTTTGAATCATGTTGGTCTCAGTGCTGAGGCTGTGAAGGTGAATTGTTCTCCTAGTCTGGCTGGTGCTAGGTGGTTAGTTAGAGAGTGTTTGCAGACAAATCTGTGTTTTCCATGCAAATAATCTGGTAGAGACCAAGGTGCAGCACCCAGGGTTCCTGTGACCAATTTCACCCAGAAAACTTCAGCAACTACTCACCATCTGCATATTCTTCTCTAGAGACCGGAGGTTGCCAGTGGGGTTACCAACCTTGGGTAGCTTTCTTTTTCTCTGCCCATGATGGAAATATCTGTCTTTTCTATCTCTAGCTGCTAAATGCTCAATTACATAGATTCTAACGGTTTTCGGGGGCGAGACAGTTTATAATGGGTGTCAGGATGTTTTTTTTAAATCATTTAGCTTCTGTGTCTGGAGGAAATGCTAAGACCAGTGGGACTAATGAGTAGTTATGTTATGCACCATAAACCAAAGCAATGAGGTGAAAGCCATTAAAATGCTCTGCAGAGCTACTGGCAATAGAGTCGGGTGATAATTCTCCTTGGCTTCTTCATCACAAGATTACACGCGGTCATTTGCTGATTTGCTGAAGACATCGATTTGGGAAGCGTTATTTATTGTCAGCTATCAGGGGTATTTAAATCAATCTAAGGCACTGCTTCAGTGAGGAGGAAATAAAGAAATCTTTGAGATATCATTTAACATAAGCTGATTTTAAGAGATGCCTCTGCTTGCCCTGAAACAGTGAAGCTACTTTCTGGGCTCCCTGCTTGTTCTTCCTTCCCCTCAGTTTAAATTAATTGCACAGAGCCGGAAAAGAAATCTATATTTAATTCACATTCACGCCGGTACATTTTCTCACCTTGGGCCCCTCTCGGGATTATGATTCACGACTATTATTTTAATGTAATACCAATCTTCGCTATTTGTGAATCTATTTAATTTAAGAGTTGGTATTGGGAAAAGAGTGCAGGAGATAATGTAATAGGAAAATGAATATTACAGTGTTAACTTTGCTATCACTGTCAGGGACGGATGCAGTGATGCAGTGGCTCTCTCCTCTTAAAGCGATGAAACTGAGTTATGGCCTTTGTCTCTGCCACCGGCATATATGTATGACATTCATTCATTTGTCAATTTGCACTTTTCTCTCAGTGTTTCACTGCAGGAATGAGAAGAACCTTCAAAGGCCTGTGGACACATAAAGCAGGTCAGATTTAATATCTTGACCAAGTGATAAACTTTGACTAAATGCTGTCCTGTCAATTGTTAAATAATCCTGTGAGGTGTTGGATTAGGAGAGGCGCTTTGGGTTCAGCGAGTTTACTGCTATTGTATCCATTCTACTGAGTGGATTACATGTTTAACACAGCAAACAAGCCAATCTCAAAAGAGCGTCAGGTTACCAGATTGGGTGCTCTGCGGCGAGATTGAACACTTGATGAGCTGAGCAGCACCTGCACTGTTTCATTAGTCATGGAGCGTTTATGTTTCACGGGAGCAGGGATCAACATTTCAACACGTGTACAATTTAACGCTAAAATAACATTTTCAACGCATGCACTCTCTCTCCCACGCACACTGACACACTCACATGTACTCGGCCCACACATGCACAGAAGTATACGCTATATGTAGACCCACACTTCCTGCCTGCACAGCATTAGCCGAGGTCATGTTTGCACTTTCAGCCCAACGTGACCTTGGAGAATGGATTTCTGGGTTCACGGGGAGAATGAATAATTTACTGTGTTTCATAACAAGCCCTATTAGTGCCACCAAAGATGATGAATGAGGAGGAGTGTTGATTGAATTAAATATAGATTTAAGTGATTCCGTGGGGGCTCATTAGAAATGTGGTTTGAAAATTCATCAGCCAGTAAATTTCCGATCGTTCAGTAATGGGGCGTTATGTGTAGCCACGATACAACCGCAGCTCTCTGCCAAACACATTAATCTGTGCAAGTGTCTGTTGCCTTATCGCTGTAGTCTTCTGCAAAGGATATTATGTGTGTCGTTAAGGAAGAGCTACGCGCAAAATATTTACAAGCTGATTGTGCGACGATTGCTGCTCATGGCCCCGTAAATCCAGAGGATTTGTTGCAAAGGCCCAGTGGAAAGCAGCACCTTTGACCCCTGCATGGACAGGTTAGGTGAGCTCATGTCACTCAGGTGTAATAGAGACAAATATAGGGTTGAAGTCAGGTCATTTACCCACAGTCAAGCAAAACAACCTCCACACTGGGTCTGTATTTTTTAGAATTTACAAGTGTGGAGATGTTTTAAATGAGCTGTCTGGCATTTTGGGAAAGTCACTCTCTTCTAAGAGCTTGTTGGAAAGATCGATACTGCTGTCACATCTGTATGGCTACACCTGCAGAAGCAAGCATGACATGGCATTAAAAATGTCTTTTAAGAAGTTTAATACGGCAGCGGTCCTGGGCAAGTGCACACCATAAGTGATGAACTACGCCTATCATCCAGTTTCCATGCTCACCTGTGCTTTGGATAGCACTATTTCCCTGTAATTGGACTTCTGTTGGTCTTTGAAAACATTTAAACTCTCATTCAAGAGGCTTTTTCAGTCCCAGGTAACTGGCCAGGAAGGTCTTCTGGGGACTTTCTCCTTTTGGAGATGATCCTGAGGGGGACACGTCATCACAAATAAAAGAAGGCCCATTCCCTTCTTTTTTCAAGCTCTCAGGACTACCGTGACCTGGGTGACAGAGATCCTGCATCCACATATTCAACAGTAATATGCATACAATGTTTCTAAATAATTTTGGCCAGATTGGTTAATGTTTTGCATCTCTCTCTCTCTGTACTCTACAAGACAACTTACTAATAAATAGAGCTTTGATAAATCTTTGTTAACTGTAAACTTCCAGAAAACCATGTAGTCATTTTATAGTCCATTAACTGCAAAGGCAGCAAAATACACAATGCTTATACAGCTAAGAAAAGCCGTACCTACCAGACCTGGTGTCAATTACTAATGTAAATGACACCAGGGTCTCAACACTCCGCGCTCCCACACCAGCCTGAAAAGAGTCTGGTATCACACTGACAGGTCTCCAGTGTGGCGGTAAAGAGCCGTTTTGTGCCGAGTGACAATAGGCAATAGAGATTAGGTTGACTGATAGCCTTTAGCCGACCTCTCTCTCCGCTAAACTGGTGATACGAGTCCGCCGTCCTGTGCATAAATGTTACAAACATAATGAAGCCTAAGAGGCCTCAACCCAGTCAGGTCAAACTGAAGATTCTGGGATGCTTATTGTTGAGAAACAAAATAACAACAACACAGACCTAAATTTCCAAACACCTTCGACTCTGCTAATTATCTGCGGCCCCAGAGATCAGAGGGGATGACAAAAGAGCTGTGAATACATGTGTGTGTTTTTGAATGTCTGCGCTTCTGTGTGTGGCCAGCAGCTTTGCAGCGGGACTGCCAGATCTTGTAACTGAGCTGCAAATCTCCCAGGAGGAGCAGAGGGTCACGTAAGGTAAGACTACAAACCGAGAGGAGAGAGCACAGCACAGCAGGTCTACCTCAAATTGCAGAAGTAATGAAAAACTTTGGAGTCACAGTTTAAAAAACAACAACAAAACATACGTATCAATTACTAGTAAAACGTTTTTTTGTTTTCTAACAATGACGAGCTTCCCCGGGGTTCAGCAGGGAAAACTGCATATTGGAATTCTTCTTGTTGCTTTGTTAAGGGCCTAAAAGTTGCCAAAACAAGGAGCTACTCTCCCAGGAGGCCTGTAAAGAGCTCTGTACTGGTTTAATGAGACAATACCTTAGCACCAGCTGGGTGAAGACTAAGGGGATGCATCCTTAGGATGGGAAGCTGATGGCAGCTGAATTAAAGCAGAGGGTGGCCATAAAGTGAACTGACCGGCTTCTGCAGAATAATATGTGGTCATTTACAAAACAGCTTAAAAACCAAAGAGACCAAAGTCACTGGTTTTGTTGAAAGACTAGAGAGGTTAGAGAAAATCTTTAATGTAATGTGATTTAGCTGTTCTGCCCATTACACAAAACTATACCTGCCTGTCGGCTTGTAGCTCGTGTTGTTGTAGCTCGTGTTGTTGTAGCTCGTGTTGGCTGCTACAGGAGAACAAAAATCTTTCCAGGACATGTTTGCTCACATTGTTGGTGAAGAAGTAGCTCAAATTTTCCTGTGCGAACCACACAGGTGAGAGAGGTGCACATGAAAGCAAATGGATCTCTGCAACATCTGTTAAGCTATGTTCAGATGAGCAACCCAGTCAGTCTCAAGCATGTGGCATAAATGATTGCAGCTGCCCACATTTTTTGTCTTAGATTTCTGGTTAAATTCTCTCAACTAGTTTTCCTAATGAAGAAGACGAATATAGAAGCTTTTCTGTACATCTAAATGCAGTTTACTGTCAGAAAGGGTGGTTCAGCTACGAACTGTGTGTACGCTGGGCGTGACAAACACCACATCCTCACCAGGTCTGTGCGCTTTGGGCACGGCCATGTTCATGACCCTGCTGACATCCTGAGGTTTGGGCGGAGAAGCGGTAAAGCGGCAGATGCCCGACTCGGACGGTGTGCTAGAGGTCAGGCTGTCGGTGTAGTCGTTGGTCCCTGCTGTCATCTGTTCAGATGAGGTGTCAGAGATGAAGCACTCGGTGATGGTGAACTTGGCATGGCGGAGCTGTTCCTCCATCTTGGCATGCTCATAGGCTCTGGCCAGCTCCTCGTAGGTGGAGGAGGCACTCTCTGTTGATACCATGCTGCTCCGTGCGCGATCTGAGGGTCACAAGTCACACATCGTATAGCACGTGCTTAGTTATTGTAAAGAATGGTGTATTATGAAAAGCTACGGTTTATCATATATGTGGATTATTGCCGTATTTCCTGTGCTTTTCAGGTTTATTTATTATTTAATGTGTTTTAAATATAAAAAATGCGTGGGTTCAAGTTGGACTTGTACCCTGCAATCTTCAGCCAAGAGTACGCCCCAAAACTGCAGTTTGGAATAAAAAACTGCAGCCCAAATGATTTGGATTGCAGAGAAAAGCCAACGTGATATTCATGCTGACTCTTCACACTTGAACATCTCCCAACAGCAACACGATTTCCGTCACCTCCTCCAACTTTAAACCCTGAATTCTACCAAGGGCTACATATGAGTCCATGTTGTTTCTGGACAGCACTGCTCTACCTGTATCCTGTGAGGGGCTGACACTGTAGCTGTCGCTCTCTTTGTCCACAGATCCAGTGGCACGCGGAGTGGGGAGTCTCCAGTCAGTGGTCAGGGTGTGTGAGGAGCTGGTGGGGTGTGGCCGGTTCAGAGTCCACTGGCTGGCGTATCGGCTCCGTGCTGCGGCAGGACCAGCTTTGGCAGTGCGTCTGGCAGTGGGATCTAAGTAAGGACAGAGGGGGTCGCACTGTTAATGAACACAGGTAATAATTTTCAAACCACCAAAGTCCTCTGACACAACAAAAGGCATATTTTTTAGTTTAACTATTAGTTATCTAATAAATAATTGTTAAATGACATGGATAGATCTATTTAGTCCTAGCAACCATTGCAGAGTCCACCACACATGACAGGCACGAGACAAATGGATGCGAACAAAAAAACACATTTTTTCCGTAACTGTGCAGGGATTTAAAAAGTGAATATGTGCGTTTCCTGCTGGGCTTTCATGTAAAGCTACAATTATTCTCTCTAAGAGAACTGAACATTACACTCAATCCAATTGTCTCATTGCAGACAGACACACAAACCGTCACCTATCACCCTGACCCAGACAGACTACTGGTCTATTCACTGCTGGGCAGATTCAGTCTTTAAAAAAGGCCTGGATTGGATCTGTGCAGAGAAGAATAGTGCTGGTAATTGTAGTAGGTCAGGCTGTAATTTTATCTGTGCGGATGGGGGGATAAATGATGGAGGTGTTTGGCCAGCAGCAGGGAGGAGGAAAAAAAAGCAGAGTCAGCATCTGGGTTCATGCCCCACCGGACAAATTAAACGACCCAATCGTGTGGCTGTTTGATTAAAAATGACTGCAAATGCGTGTGTTTGACTGTGATGAATATTGGACTCGTGCCCATGTTTTCAATTTTATGTGAGCACAGATATGCTGTTGTTCTGTTTATGTCTTGTTTATGTGTTGGCAGATATCAAGTAAAGCTAAAAAGCACATGTTAATGAAAATTAAGAACTTTTCTGATGAATTACAGTCATATTTTTTACAGTCAAGAACCCTGCTGCTGTACTTTTGGAGAGGGAGGTTATCTCACCCTGTCAGTTCAGCACCTTGAGTCTTCTACTATAAAGTAGAATATAATCATTCCATTTAGTTTTGATTTACATTTCAAACAGCCTGTTGTAAAATGAATAATTTAAAGTTTAAGCCATTTAATTAGGACAAAATGAACCGCGTGACTCGGTGTTACAAATACCACAATATATTGTTAGGTGAATCCATCTGCAGCTAACTTTCTGCACAAAATCACTTTGGTACATCACTAAGTGTGTGCATTGAGGTCTGCGTCTGTACTCGGGTCCAGCTGGCCAGTTGGAGCACGGCAGTCAGATGGGAATATGTCAAGAAAAGGCAGGGAGATAACAGCTCTTCATCACTTCTGCTTCAGTGGGACTCAAACACCAGAAGCCCAGCTGTTGTGCTTTGTCATCTCACTGCTGAAAGGTGGTACAATACTCCACGTGAGCTGCCTACTGTTAAACTCAGACCGGCTAGAAAACCCATTTGCTTTGCATGTACTGTACTTCAGCGCGATTTGCACTGAAAAGCTTTTACTGTTTGTGTTTTATGGTGTAAGATGAAGCTGCAGAACAACCAAATAAAACAATATTACTGCTTTATCCACAAGACAGTATTCAACAGTATGCTAGAAGCACAGCACAGCACTTGCAGTAGTATTAGTATTATTAGAAGTAGAGGAAATAAATGTTGAGCACTGACGGTGGTGGGACTCACTGGTTCCAGGCCTAGCATCGGACACATCCACCAGCGGTCCAGTGGCCTGTGACAGAGACTGGTAGTGGACTGTGTGGGTCACTGTGGAGGACTTCTGTTTATTGGTCTCCCCAAAGTCATTGTCTGTCAGCAGCACGGTAGACCTGTCATCTGCAAAACGGAGGAAAAGACTTTAAGTATCGTCCATATTTTACACTTAGACGCACAAGTCTGACTTTGAGGGCCTTACCGATTGTCTCCATGGTGTCTCTCTCCTCGATGAGGAGCTGTGCTCTGGGGATGTCGATGTGCATTCTTAGCGTTTGCTGCTGCTTGTTCACTGTGTCAGGGGTCCGGGTGTTCTTACTGAGGAGATTAATAGGAAAAAAATCCTTACTTTTCAGCTGTGATTTTGCACTATATTGCAGAAATGCTAATTCAATTTAATTTAAGCTGATAAGTAGCTGTAAGAAAGCAGGAGGGACAGTGTGCATGCGATATATTTGATTCTTACTGATGGGCACTGTAACTCCGGGCTACACAGTGATTTATGTTCCCCGCTCAAAGGAAAGCTGTGTGCATAAATTAAAATTAGGAACACATACCTCATCAGCATTTCTGCCAGGCTTTTGGCATCTGTGAAGTCAGCAAAGAGGCAGTTAATATACTATAATAGCACTGTCCTAGTTGATAATCCACAGCAGCGCTAAGAGTCTACAATCACTAACAACAACTCTTACAGAAAGGCGCCAGGTGCAAAATACTCACAGAGGCAATTTCTTCATTTTAAAGGCAAACTAAGCCTAAAGTTTTACATTTAAGATTAATTACACAACACATTTTTGTCCGAGTGCTTATCTGTGTAATGGAGATCAGGTTTGCACACAGACATGTTGGGTTTATGGACCAGATTTACACTTCACACTGTAAACAGAATGCAAATTCATACAAATTATAAAAGCAACACAACTTAATCTACAACCCACCTCTGAGTCTTTTGAGCCTCTGCTCCCGCCTTCTCCTCTTTAGCACCATGAGCATAATAAAAACCAGCACAGCCACCACAAGAATAGAGGTGATGGTCACCACCATCTTCAGACCTCCACTGCCTGACATGTTGTCTGAGATGGGATCTCCTGTTTTCAGCAGAGGAGGGATGGTGCCTTGAAAGGAGGGTGAAAAAACAACATTTGTTAACATTTTCAAATACTTTGCTTTTGAATCTTCAAAAACATTTAATATTCTACAACAACAAAGTGCTGTTGATGGTTTCCTGCAAGACAAACACTGAAGATAAGCTTTTATGCAACACAGTTAAAGAATACAGGGATGATAAGATGCTGATTCTCTCTTAGGATGCTGCTTTTCCACATGCGTGTTCTTTATTGGGATGTCACAAAGGATTCAGCCGAACCCCAAGAGAAGACTCGAGTACACATGACCAGTCGGTGGATTTAAACCTGGTTAACATGGTTGCAAACCTTTGCACACTTTTTAACTTGCAAAAATATATGTATTTGTGACATTTTGGTGCTGTTTTAAACGGCATGCACATTGGCAACATTGGATCAGCTTGTCCATTTCCTGTCTATGTTTGTGAAGTAGCTGTTTTCATCTGGTCTTAATTTATTAGTTAAACTATTTTCTTCCTGGTCTCAAAACCTTTTCAGTTCAATTCAATTTATTTTTATTTATATAGCACCAAATCACAACAACAGTCCCTTCCCGGTGCTTTATATTGTAAGGTAGAGACCTTACAACAATACAGAAAACCCCAACAATCAAATGACTGCTTTGATTAAGCACTTAGCAACAGTGGGAAGGAAAAACTCCCTTTCAACAGGAAAAAATCTCTGGCGAAACCAGCCTCAGGGAGGGGCAGCCATCTGCCATAGCTGGTGGGGGGATGATGGGGAACCAGGTTTGTAGCAGACTGAATATGTGGTGTTAAGTCCGCAGGACTGCTTCTCAGCAGCTGCATTAAGCTGTAGACCCACTCTCACACTCACAATAGCATCCACACACACTTGTGTCCCACACACACTCACTCACATACATGCATGCACGCACACATAACACCCTTACAGGCAGCTTACACATCTCAGCAAAGCTCTTCAAAGGAAATAAGTTAACCGTCTGGAGAGCACAGTGCTTACAAGTTCCTATCCTTCTTCACAGATCCTTTGTGCATGACTGACACAATCTGTAGCCCAAGGCAAATAGAGCGACGCCACAGCCCATGGAGAATCAGAAGACCATCCCCATTCTCTTACTGAGCCTTGTTCAAAGGCTGATAAAACAGTGGGACAGACAATCTAAATAAAAAATACATTCTCGACTGTAGGCAGAAGTGCAGAATGGCACTTTATGGTGTAACGCCGACTCTGCGAGCAGCAAACAGCACCAGAGTATTTAACAGAAGCTTTACTGAACAGACCTCTCAAGTCTGAGAAGCAACGAAAGGATCACACTTTTGCTGTAGTGTTTCCTCGGCTCAGAACAGCCTTCGATTCAAGTCTTCCTTTAACAGTTTGACCCTTCTTAACAGCTAATATATTTTGATTCTTATTATGAGCTATTTTTGTGTATTTTTCATGTAGGATACCTTGTTATTCGTTTCAAATTTTTCTGCTCATTGGAAATATTCTTCAAACTCTGGAACACTCTACAGTTTTCTGTATAAATAAACAATTACTATTATTATTACTGTTAATTGCAATCATTGTAAATACACTATACGGACAAAGGTACGGGACCACACCTCTAAATCTTTTAATTTTAATGTTTTTATTGCCACAGCTGTATAAAATCAACCACCAAGCCATACGGCAGGGGTGGGCAACTCCAGGCCTCGAGGGCTGGTGTCCTGCAGGTTTTAGATATCACCCTGGGTCAAAACACCTGAATCACATGATTACTTCATTACCAAGCCTCTGGAAAACTTTAGGACATGTTGACGAGGTCATTTAGCCATCAACTGTGTTGGATCAAGGACACACCAGCCCTCGAGGCCTGGAGTTGCCCACCTTGCCATATGGCCTGCCTTTACAAACATTTGTGAAAGAATAGGTCGTTCTAAAGAGCTCACTGGAATCGAGTGAGGTACTGTAACAGGATGCCACCATTGCAACAAGTTAGTTTCTGGAATTTCTTCATTCCTAGATATTACATGATCAATTAAAAATGGTTTTATTGCAACATGGAAGTGTTCAGCAACCAGATCAACTCAACCCTGTAGTGTTGATGGTGTTTAAGACTCCCCAGCGCTCTGCTGACAAGTTCCAAATCTGGCATCAACATCTAAGTATGTTTGACCATATACTGTAGTCTTGGGCTCAGACTGGTTTCTTGCAATAGAATGACAGGGTTAAACATTTCCCAACAGACTTTCGTTTTAGTAAGAGCCCAATTTTGCTAATAACATTTCTTCCATCTACTTTTCACATTTTTAGTATTTCTTTAAACATTTTTATGATTTCTTGAGTCATCCATGATTCATCCAAAGATCCGTAACATGCAGACTGTTAAAATCCAAACTCACTTCCGTCAGCATTCAAAGTAGAAAAGGTGATCCTCTTCTCTGCTGAGCCGGCGCTGTTGGTGACCTTCATCTGCAGTTCGTACCACGTCGCCTCCTGCAATTCGTACAGGATGTAGCTCTTGGTCAGCGATGTGCGCTGGGCTGTGGTCCAGGTGCCTAAGTCCACTGCTCGGTACTCCAGTATAAAGGAGGTGATTGGACAGCCTCCGTTATTCCAGCCAGCCAGGTTGAGCCTGGCCCTCGTGGAGTTGATGCTGGTGAAGAGTTCATGTTCTTTGGCAAATTGAGGTTCTGAAGAGAATACAGAAAGAAAGTTACAACTTTTGCAAGTAAATACCAACTGACCTTGAAAAACAAAGTCAGTATCAGTGATTGAAATCAAAGTAGCTTAAGTATTATTTTAGATATAGTTCACCACTATTTAGCAGATATCTATGTCTGCCCGCTTGGTGCACCCACACATGACTGTGTGGGTGCACCAAGCTCGCCACTGAAGCTAGCTAGCATTAGCTGCTAAATGTCACCATCTTGTCCAAATATGGATTCCCTCATCTAAGCTCATGAATCCTCTCTCTGTGGGAAAACTGTAACAACTATTTTTGCTTTGACTGCAGAGCACATAACAAATTTATTAAACACAAATAAAACAATAAACACAAATATCAAAAACTTGTTTTAAAACTAAAAATTATAAGTAAATAACTTTCATTTGGTCATATGATCTTCTGCATTTTTGTAAAATAGAAAAAAAATCACAGAAAACAACAATAATTATATTTTAGCATTAAAAAAGTTTTCATTAAAGAGCTTGCACCTAACTGGTGCATTAATCATTGCAGTAACATTAAAAAATATGTTATTAATTACCAGTACTGCTAATTTGGGGTAGGTGTGGCATAAAGTTTGTTGTATAGGGTTAGGGTATATTATTTATTTTAAAAGCACCCTTTCCTGGTCAACTATACCCAATGTTGTAGCACTGCTGTTCGCATATTAATACTTGTTAGTATAATAATAATAATAATAAAAATAATATTTTTTTAAAAAAAGTACTCCACACCTTTCCCATGAGTCTTAGCTTCAATGATCTCACTGATGCGCCCTGGTCCCACTGCATTCTGGGCCGTCAGAGTGAATTTGTACCACGTGCCACACTTCAGGTTCTCCAGGCGGTATGAACGCTCGCTGGGGCTGATGGGAAAACTGCCCCACTGCTCACTGTTATCTTCTGAGTACTGCAGAATGTAACCTGCGAGGAGGAGAAAGAGGTATGAATGAAGACATGACACAGTATATCTGGAGTGAGCTGAGTCCGAATAAATTTGATATTTTTCCAGTAATACATAGTAAGCTTGTGTTCCTACCTTTTTAATATATTTATGGCTCCACAGTTAATTATTGGATGTAAGAAAGTATTTTGTTTACAGAGACAAACATTTGTAGCCTTTAATTCACCAGAATGTTTTCTGGTCCTGCATTTATCATCAAAGGAAAACTCTCAATAATGCTTAGACAGAGGCTTATTCTGGAAATTCCTGGAACAATTTCGAAAAATGTTATGACACGGAAGAACTTAAACATCTAAAAAGGATCTCAACTGTGAATCAAGGCAAACAGGTCCAACTATTTCAGATAAATTTGGCACGTATCGGCTAGGAAGCTGAAAAATTTAATCACAGTTTGTTTATAGGTTTTGTGGTCAAAGGATGAGGAAAAATAGACCAACCGCTCATCACAGGATCCCGAGAAAAGGCTGCATGCTAGCCTGCAAACAGACATCAGTAAACTTGCAGTAGATGTGTGTATTTTGGTGATGGCTGTTGCTTTGTGCAGGAAAGCAAAACAAATATCACAGAGAAGGTATCATAGACAGCTTCTTTAACGGCTCCAGCTCTGAGCACAGGAGCCCCTCGATTATGTGCAATGATAAATCACTACAACTAGTCTCAGTGTGATTACACTTTCTTTAAGATGGAGCGCTTTAATCTTCACTTAAAAGGACC
Organism: Rhamphochromis longiceps; assembly: GCF_057381845.1. Taxonomy (NCBI): domain Eukaryota; kingdom Metazoa; phylum Chordata; class Actinopteri; order Cichliformes; family Cichlidae; genus Rhamphochromis; species Rhamphochromis longiceps. Next base: position 16,720,235 of record NC_140570.1, on the reverse strand, counting down.
TAATCTTCCCTGCTGCTTTTTAATCTGGCTTTTAGGACTCCAGTATTGTGCTGCACCAGCAGATAATGAGACACGAGCAGCAGAAATGGGGGTCAGGCCACAGTTTGTGTGTGGTGGTGGTGGTGGGGGTAATTGTTGTTATATAAAGGTGTATGTTGTTGACCATCCACTTCCTTGTACTGTCTGTTGTATGTGCACATGTTATGTTCTGTGGATGTTGGACACCCTCACCTCTGATTGAACTCCCTCCGTTGTCTCCTGGTATCCATGACAATGTGATCGATGTGGTGGTGGTCTTGGTCACTGTGAGGCGTGGCTGATCAGGTGGTACTGTGGATATGAGGACAAACAAAGGTCAATGCTCGGTTAGTCGCTTGGATTAAAGTGTCTCATGGTTCACTTGATGCAAGTAAAAAGTCAGTTTACTCTATATGGTGTTCACTGTAATTAGGAATTGGGTTGGGCACCTTGCTGTCTTTAGAACTGCAGTAATTCTTCGTGACACAGATTCACAGATTTTGGTTTACATTGGTATGACAGCGTTAAACAGTTGCTGCAGATTTACTGGCTGCACTTCCATGAGTCCATGAATCTCCTGTTTCACCAGATCCCAAAGGTGCTTCCCCGTTCTGATCCTTGGTTTGGTCTTGACCATGTCTATACGCCTAAACCCTGAGCACTGAGTTTGTGCCGTGTGATTGGCTGATTAGACATTTGTGTTAATGAGCAGCTGAACAGGTGTACCTCACCCAAATGCCAGTGAGTGTGTATATAAAAGGTAGAAAATAAATATTTCTTACCTTGCACCTGCAAATTGAGTGTGATCTCATCTGACCCCCAGTTGTTGCTGGCCACACAGCTGTAGTTCCCAGAATCCTCTGCTTTCACTGTACGGATGAGGAAGCTGCCATTGCCGTAGACAATACGACGACCATCCACCAGGACGGGTGTAGGTGTCCCATTGGTGCTGGAAAAAGGCATGAAAATAATCTATCTGTATCCTGCTGACCAGTACTACATGCTTGTTTGTGCGTCTGTGTGAGACCTACTTTCCCTTGAGCCACTTGATGGTGGGAGGAGGGTCTCCAACCGCCCTGCATGGTAAAACAATGTCCTTCATCCAAGGAGTGGTCACTGTCCCATTAAACGTCAGGATCCTAGCTGGAGCTAAAAGCAGCACAAAAATAAGTTACTGTTCCTGTCTTCTTATAAGTTTATGCTCTGTGTGATTAAAGCACCACTATTAAAGGAACCATGCAATTCCACTTAAAGAAATAATCCGTGGGAAAATTCCTACATGACACAAAAAAGGCCAGTTTAGTTAGGATTTTGTACCTTTGGCCAGAGGCTGCACTGTGATTTTCTCACTGTTGTTGCCGTGACCTGCAGCAGTCACAGCCACCACCCAGATACTGTACTGTCTGGTCAGAACCAAGTTTGGGATCCTGTAGATGTATGCATCTGGAGAAGCTTCAAACTCACTCATCACCTGTGAAGCGAAGGGACGGAAAAGATTAATGTATCACTGGGCAGCATCAGCATGAGAAAGTGCAGAGAGGCTTGTGAGGAAGACTGAAGAAGACCATGAAAATCTTGTGGTATACAAATGCTATTACCATCGGATGCAGGTTGGAGCAGAAGACGATGTATTTCCTGATGATGCCATTGAGTTTGAGCGGAGGCAGCCAGGACACGTAGACTTCTGAGCCACTGGAGGCCGCGGCCTTCACTCCTGCTGGAGGCCCAGGAACTGCAGAGGAACAACACAGTGCCATTTACACTGAAGCATTTTCCAGGAGCAACTAAACTATAGTCAACGGGGAGTTATCTGGTATTTCTTATACCATCCTCTTTGGTGCGGACGTAGATCTGTTCACTGCGGACACCATCTCCAGCATTTGTGAAAGCTAACACCTGGATGCTGTAGTTGGTGTACTTCTCCAAACCATCGAGCTCCAGAGAAGGCTGACTGGTGGTCATATTTCTGATTTCTCCCAGTTCTGACACAAAAAAAGAAACATGTTAATAAGTCTGAATGTATAAACTGCGGCAGAGTAGAGCAAGAGCAGTTAATTCAGCTCTGAAAAGTTACAAAACTATCCCCCTTCACATGTGATAAAACTTAGATAAAGTATTTTAACCCGACAAAACTTTATTATATTATTACTCGGATTTTTACTCTACTCTCATCTTCTCTCCTGTCACTCAGAGCTGAAGCAATGAGGCTCGCTGGAATTATTGCACTGTGAATTATTGATGGCGCCCAGCCAGACTGCAGGTTCGCTCACTGCTATACTGCTATATATTCACAGGAAATACAACCACAAATCTTCCCTCTGTGAACTGCAGGCTTCGCGTTTCTACTGCTGATTAGCATTTGTGAGCAATCAGGATGTAGTGTAACGCACCGCTGATTGTCCAAAAGTCACATGCTGGTCACAAAATATGAAAAATATAAAACATGCAAGTACGTTTATAATCCCAAGGAGATAAAACTGCATGAGACGTAAAAAAAAACAAAACATTATTATTAATGCAACAAGGTGGCTGGAAATCATATTTAAACCTTTAAAAATGGGTAAAAATGAGCTCATCGTTCTGCTGCTAACCACAAACAGGATGAGTCAGAGACAAAGCACCATGAGTGTTGAATAAGTGATAACTGTCCTATACACACACACACACACACACACACACACACACACACACACACACACACACACACACACTGAAACAGCTTCAAAACACCATTTTACATCATATTGTTGCACCTTGACAAAACCACAGCGCCACCTAGTGCCTGGGTAAGCAAGCAACAGCAATGAAATAAAGACAGGGACCAAAGGATTGGCCTAAGTGGCAACTAAAAGGTGTGTGTGTGTGTGTGTGTGTGTGTGTGTGTGTGTGTGTGTGTGTGTGTGTGTGTGTGTGTGTGTGCTAGTACCTCCGTCAGGCAGGTTGGCCCAGTAGATGACTCTGTAGCCCTGCAGGTTCCCGTTCAGAGCCTCCCTGGGTAGAGGTATCCAGGAGAGTGAAATGACCTCTGGAGACTTGGCCACTGCCAGAACATTTTCAGGAGGCCGAGACGGCACTATCAGAGACAAGGGAGACAAAAAAAAAGTATTGAAGTGGAAGCATAATGGAGTCTTTTTAAGGAAAAGTACCCTCATCTAGGATATTGAACAAGTATCCAAAAATAAATCACACAAATACCTCCTGCCACCAAATATTAAGTCAAAACCTCCATTTATAAATCATTTTATTTTACAACTATGATTATTTTAAAATGAGGGAAGTTTATGATATATATTTGCATCCTGCAGTGATTCTGATATGTTAAATGTATTATTATGTTGACTAAGTCATATTCTAACATTAAATACTGAATGCATTCTTTAATTTTGGAAAAGAGATGTGTTTTGAGAGACAAAATAAAAGGTTTTAAATAAGAACAAACACTTTATTTTTCTTTTTAAGTTTGTATATCCTTCTATGTTAGAGCCCCAGACAGAAGAGAAGCTTACTGTTTGATGTAATGCAGTTCAAAATATGCCCAGTAGATGGAAACCTTTTCACGAGAATAGCTTTAAGGTTTTGAGCCCCTGCTCATTTAAGGCTTGATGTGAGAGGAATCTGAGAATATGCTGATCCAGTTCAAAATATCTAAAACTGCTTCAGTTACAAATACAGAATAACTAAAATGCATTATTATGCTACAAACTACTCTAACTGCTAAAGTGCAACATTTTCAGTATGGCTGCATGGAAATGCACCAGGTAAGAGGCGCCCACATCCCCTGCTTACCATCCTCCAGTGTCTTAGTGACCACTTGCTGTGAAGACGGCCCGGTGCCTGCTCTGTTTGCAGCCTGCACCACCACACTGTACTGGGTGAATTTCTTCAGGTTGTCCAGCACGATGCTCTCTGTGGTATCGCCCGTGCTGTCCACACTGATAATGGTAAACTGGTGGCTCCCACCGGGGCTGTACTCCCTGTAGCCCACCTGGTAGCCACGGATCACACCGTTCTGCAGGTGTTTCTGTGGAGGCTGTGAGGAGAATCAGGAAGCTCAGACTTACTCAGATTCTTCCTATTGGGTAATTCTGAAATACTTTATGGCTAATTGTGTTTTATATTTGAAATAATTACATTAATACTTTGTCTTATGTCAGTCCATACATACCACAGATTTTAATCAATGCAGCTGAATACACTTAATTACTGTGTTCATTTCATTGTTAAATTCAAGATATAATTTTTACTTTATTGCAGTTTGTTTAAATTCCTGAAAAACACACAAAAAATAAATTAATAAATAAATAGAATGGCAAATGCAAATCAGTATTTGGTCTGTATTTGGAAAAATTCGGCTGTAAATTAAAAGACTGTCTAGTGTTTATTCTCGATGACTAATGAGATGCATGAGAATAGTCCCTGTGTATGAATGGCTCAGCTCATAAAGTGGCACTTAAAAACTTTCAAACAGCACCTTCCAGGAAACTTTGATGCTCTGTGGGGAGGTGGGCTCTAGAGTGACATCTTGTGGAGGGCCATCAGGAGCTGCAAATGAAGCACATCATTTAACGTTATTAAACACCGCTGGGTATAATGCGGGGAAAGATGATTCACTGTGAAATTTCATTTGTTTTCAATCGCGTTCAGCTACACTAGATGGTGCTGTTGAGCTAAGATTGCATGTTCCTCGATGCGCTTGCTGATTCATGACCCCAGCAGGTTTCACCTTAACTTAATAATAATTAAAAAAAGAAAAAAAAAACTTGTAACATCATCAACTTTAACCTTAAATAATGTGAGGAATGATATATGAATTTTAGCACTTTATTTTAGCAATGAATCTGATAAAATGTGCCATTTTAATGTGCTGGAATGCCTGAGGGAGGATCATTATAGGCAATAGAGGGTAAGTGAACACTGATAGAGATGACTAAAAGCAACGGTGGACTGAGCTGTTTCTCAAGATATAAAAAATGATGATGACCTGCATTTAAAGCAACTGCAAAATAATTACGTGCATGACGACTCAACAGGTTTGCGAGGCCGGAGGAAACAGGCTCTACGTTAAACAGAATATCACTCCCCCAAACTGAAGCTCACTGACCTGCTTCATCAGTAGTGATGGTGAGCTCATTGCTGGGGTTGCTGTTGCCGATAACGTTCTTGGCAACCATGCGGATGTTGTAAGTGGAGGAAGGGTGGAGGTCGATAATAGTGGCCTGGTTGAGCTGTGGCGAGACATCTTTGGTTACCTGGGCTGATAGCCATGACGCTAGAAGAAACAAAACACAAGAGGGTGAACACACACTGTCAAACAATCGATAAAGGTTTTGCTCTTTTATTAATTCTGGATTGTTGTTGTTTTTTTTAGTTTGACTCGTGATAGTTACATCGCTCCCCTCTCCTCGCGTCTACCTGATTTGTTCTTGCACTCAATATCGTATCCTGTGATCGGGCTATTTCCATCGAAGCCCATAGTCCAGCGGAGCGCTATGGTTCGATCTTTGACATCCCTAATCTCCACCTCGGGAGGGTCAGGAGGTTCTGTGGAACAGTAAGTTTGAGAGAGAAAGAGATACGAAATATCTCAAACACCAATAAATCACTCAAAACTTTTTCCTGAAACCAATCCACTGACACAAAAAAAAAAGCTGAGGTGAGTTGAAGCTCACCTTGCACTGTCAGCTGTATGATGCCTCGGTCCTCGCCGAAGGAGTTGATGGCATGACAGGAGAAAAACCCAGAGTCCTCGCGAAGAGTAGGCATAATCTACAGAGAAACACACCAAACTCGAGGCTTTCAAGTGTGCAGAGCTTTGCTATCAGGTAGGAATCTAAAACACTGTTTCATCCTGAGTGAGTTTAAAAGACAGCAGGGCACTGAACTCATCTCCAGCACTTTCATCTTTTAATTTGCGATAAACTAGAGAGAGGCTGGACCTCCACTCGATTATCTCTTGGCGTACATTGCTTCAATTTACTGCATTACATTTGTACTTGTTCATAATGTGTATTAACCATTAAATTTAATTGGAAAATACCTCCTTAATAATTAATAATTCATACTCAAAGATTAATACAATGAGAATGTCTTTTAGCCTGAGTTTTCCTCTGCCCTGCCTCCTCTACTCCTCCCTTTCTGCTTTCCATCTGTCTGTACAGATAAAATGACTGAAGGTTGGCGTGCTCCCCGAAGATTTGAAATGCGTTTCGATTTACAGTGAAACCGAGCACTTACCACGAGCGTTGAGATGACTTCGTCGGCCACCTCTTTGACAGTGACCACATATCTGCTGGTCTCGGGGTTGATAATGCGCTCTTCTTTCTCCCAGCGCACCATGATGGGTTTCTCTCCGTGAGCTATGCAGCTCATCCTCTTCTCCTCACCCTGCGTGGCAAGAGTGGTGTTCGGGTAGGAGGTGATCATGGCTGGTACTGAACGGAGAGTTGGGTGGGTAATGAGTAAAAGTGAAAAGAAAACAATATGGTTTACTGTATTTATTTGTTCTTGAACTCCACTACAGTAGCTTTGCATGATTCTCTGAAACAAGCTGTTTTAGCGCCTCTCCTTTTAAGGCCAACCTCCCTTTGAGCAAACTTTCAGAGCAAGAGTTAAACTTCAAGTAGACAGGATTACCCTGCTCACAGCCACACCCACATAATTGAGATGACCATATTAGGGATATCCCCTCTCTTTGTCATCATATCGAGCGAAGAGTAGAAAAAACTCCACTACATACACAAAGCTGACACACACAAATGTATCTACCTATATACAGAAAAAGGAAGGAAATTTGTTTTGGGGTGTGAAGGGTGACTATTTCTTTGTTGCAAATAAATCCTATATTGTTGGAAAGCCTCTTTATTTCCCTTTAAATATCGCCTATGTAAGGAAAATGCATTTGTGGGTTGAGCAGCAGAGTTGAGTAGGAGGGTTGGGCCCATGAAAAATTTGCCAAATATTCTCTGTCAATGCCAAACAGCTTATTTTGCTATTGACTCTTGTTTGGGGTCATTTATTTATTTAGATACACAGCCACAGCAACCTGGAACATCTTCTCAATTCCCAAATATTGGAGGTAGTCTCTGATAAACCCGGCTCTGTGGGGGTTGAGCACTGTCATCTCAGAGGATAGAGTTTGGTCTCAGACGGTGGAGATTTGGGATTGCCTGGAGTCTAACCCCAACAACTGTGAACACTTCTGAGTTCCATCTCACAGCAGTGTTTCCTCAGATTTCAATCATCCGATCCAATGAACAAGACCAAACCAGAGTCAATAGTTCTTCATGGGCGCAACCCAACTGCTCAACTCTGCTGCTCAACCCACAAATATGGCACCATTTGAGGGGAAATAAAGTAGAAGATTTATTAATTTCCTGACTGTTAGTGCTAGGTTTCTCTATATGTGGATGTGACATAATGCTTAATGTGTATGTGCCACTTTGGAATCACTACCTTCACGTTTTAGCATAGAGTTTTACATCAAATTAAAATATATCAATATGTATTTCCCAGAACATGGCACACTCTACTGTGTTTCTTGTCTAATGCTGAGAAAACTCTATTTCTGCTTTTTTGTGACAATTATGACAACCACTTAAACACTCCAGGGACCGCCACGAACTCCTGTTTGAGTCTGCCTGTCTCTCCCAGTACTTAGAAGACTGAAAAGGAGCCTTTCAGGTAAGCCAGCGCCTGCTTTGATAAAGACAGTGAAGGGTAACGTGCTCCTTTCTGAAGATGAGGTAGAGGAATGGAGGAAGGAGAAAAAAGCAGTGACTCCTGACTGAACTCCCTTCGGTCTGAGAGTGGAGTCGGTCTGGCTCTACACCGTAACCGCACACCAGGCTCATTAGCAGCACATCTAGCCCATGTGCGAGTGTGTCATTCAGCAGAATGAGTATCTGTTGTGAACGTCTCTCACCCACAATCTCTACTCACACTATTCTCGTACTCACACTCTCTTTTATTCCATCTTTTTCTCCCTTCTTACACGAAGCTGTCTCCTGATCGTAACACTCGCAGAGACTTTCAGGTGCTATTCACACCATAATGATCTCTAAGGTGTGAAGCTCCTGAATTGGATTACACCATATTAGCTCCTGCAGTCTGAGCAGACTGAATGAATATGTTAATCTCCATCGAAGAGAGCATTATCTCAATTATTATTATACACTTTGCAATTCAAGTAAAACAATTCAGAGGATCCGACTGCTGTCAGTAGTGTTAGACAGCACATCGAAATCAGCAGCAGAATATGGTTATGGGAATCACTCCTATTAGAAAAGCTGTAATTACAGACGATACTGAATCTTAAAAGGTATCTAAGCAGACAAATATGAGCCACAGATTTCAACAAATGACAATAAATAATACATCAAATAATGTTTGCCACATGTAAATAATGTTTTATGAAGTTTTTTTTAAGTTTTATATTAAAATTGTATTCACAAGAGCATTTGAATAAATTGTAAAAGCATATTAAGGACATTCATTTAAATCTTGATTTCCACTTGGGATTATGCATGTCCTTACCTGCCAATTGTCACCCTAGCTTTCTCTAGTCTACAGTGCTGTGCAAAAGTCTTGAGCCATCCCTCATTTCCTTATATTTTACTAGGGACATGGAAAATGGGACATGGGTTCAGCAACTGAAATGTGCAACCATACATAAGAAAGAGTTTGTACGATTCTAACCAGATTCCAACTCAATATTTGTTATGTCCGCCTTTATTCTTCAACACAACCTGAGCTCTCTTAACTAACCTTTCTTGTCATTTCTTCAAGTAGTCTTCAGGAATAGTTCTCCAGGCTTCTTGAAGGACATTCAAAGTTCTTCTTCGGATGTTGTCTGCCTTTTCCCCCCATCCTCACTCAATATGGTCCCACACTGCTTCAATAATGTTGAGGTCCAGGCTCTGGGGAGGCCAGTCCATGACTGACAGTGTTGCAGTGTGTGTTTTTCCTATCCAATATCCTTTTACTGCATTGGCCATGTGTCATTGCCATGCCATCAATTCTGATCAAATCTCCAACACCACTGGCTAAAACGCAGCCCCAAACCCTGACAGAGCCTCCACCGTGTTTTACAGACAGCTGTACGTCTCTCCTGACCTTCTCCCTACATACTGATGATGATTAGAGCCAAAAAATGGATTCGTCTCTTCATAAGACTAGTTGCCACTGATTTTCACTTGAGTTTTTTGTTTAACTGGGCATACCTTAACCTTTCCTTCCCATATTCCTGAGACCATTTCTGATGAAGCTTAAGTGAACTGTAGATGGATCGACTGAGGAGTAAGATGACTCTCTCAGGTACTGCTGTTTTTTAGGCCTGCAACCATGCTGCCAAGTTTTCACAGTTCATAGCTCTTGGGGAATTAGCGGTGCAAAGATTTTATGGCTATCAAACTGTTATCTTTGGTATTTTTCATCAATTGAACAAAAAAAATTTTTTTTGTGACAGACCACTAGTAACAAAGTGCCTAAAGATACAATTAAAAATAGATTTTTTTGCTGGTGTGTGTAGAAACAACAGCCTTGCTTTTTTTTATGCTTGAATGATTTATATGTCAGTCTTAAGTGGCTAAGAAAGCAAACAAAACAAAAACATTCCTCTGAAACTGGTCAGGTACAAGGACTGGACTGGACAGAGCGGGAAAAACAGCAAATGTCCAAAGTAAAGCTTTGAAAGACCTTCAGACAGCCTTGAGAGCTATTGCTCAAGACAAGAAAGTCTGGCTCCCTGAAAGCAAAATATAAAGAAATGAGGGCCGACTCAAGACTTTTGCATGATATCGTATCTGCTTTTTAATAATGGGCAGGTTTGGGGTTGTAATAGGCTGAAAGAGGTTACAAAATGATGCAAAACTGAGAGACGCTTTAGACTCCTTGTCATTTTAAGATTAATTAGTGGAGCAGCTTTCGTCGGTTAATCAGCTACAAAGGATTCTGTCAAAAAGACAAATCTCCAAGTCTTGTTTTTATTAGGAAAACACATTTGTACTACCGGTATATATGCGCTATGCATTTTGAGGTGTTTGCACGCAGTGGTGAGGACTGTGTGACTGAATAGGACAGTAACAGCAGCTACATGTGGCAGATGCTTTTGTAGCAGCGCTCCGAGGCCTTCGCTTCCAAGAAAGGAAGCGATACGTGTGTTTGACTCAGTGCGCGAGTGTCTGTACACTCCTGAACAACGTGCACGTATGTATGAATATGTGTGCGCACGAGAGCGGATGTGTCTGGGGGAGCTAAGTGGGCGAGCGCAGAGAGCAGAAAAGACTTGTGCTCATGACACATCTCAGCCACAGTACACGATGGAGGAGAGAGAGCGAGCATGTACCCCTGCAGCGCAAACTATGATCCCTCGCTCTCTCCCTCGCTCTCTCGCTCCATCTCCCTCCTCAGGCTCCCACCAGGACAGTGATGATTTAATGATGAGAGAGACCACTTTGATTATTCATACACAGCAGACAAGTCCGCTGGCCGTGCTGTTGTCTCACACAGGCGTACACGAACCTCAGATATGCACAGGCGCACACACATACTCACACTCAGAAATGCATAAATACAGCAACATTGGCCTTGCACACATGCACAGTGCATCTACACACAATAGGCATGCATGTACACAAACAAATCCAAAGTAAAACACAGAGAGCACTGTAGAAACAGACCTGTTACCCACCGTCATCCACAAACACACACGCGCACACAAACACAAAGCATTCCTGTGGTTGAACCAGCATTTGTAGCTAACTTTGTAATAATTTATTTTGGCTGCACACAGTACGCTTTGATTATACTTGGAGTGCCAGGAAGGTTAGACAATCACAAGCCATTTAAAGTACTTGAAAACATAATTAATCATTTATTATCCCACACTTGTGTGAATGGCTATTTGCATGATGGCGTTTGAATTACTCTGATGTGTTGAAACGTCACGCAGGCTGAAAAATGCTGCAGATTATTTTTTGCTCAGTTGTTATTCATCATTTCGGTGGCATGCGTGAAGGTGTCGCTATACCGGATACCACACGTATCAAGGCCTCACCAGCGTTGGATTTTTAAGGGGAGTTCAGGCTTACACACATGCCATAAGCTCTGTGAGGATGTTTGATGAGTTAAATGATAACAACAGCACACTAATGTGTCAAAATAACAATGTTATAATAGTATTGGATGAATAAAAACCTTGGCCTGATGATGGCAAAGGGTGTTATCAAGTTTACAATACAATTTTTCCTTTTAAAATGAAAGGAGCAGAATAATAACACTGCCATCCTGCTCAGGATCTCTGCTTCTAGTGTGGCTAAAACAACCTGTAAATTCCCTCTAGAGGGAAAACTAAATTGTGTGCCTTATCTTTTAATTAGCTCAAACATGTCTTTGAAACATCTGTATATCTGTGATCATTTGCCATCTGCCAAAAACATCAGACTTATATCTCTCAGTCTTTTGTTTTTGATGCTCTACATTCAAATCAAGAGACTCGACAAGCACGTCCGCACACAAGCACGGATCCCGCGTACAGTAACCTCCCCCCACATACAAACAAACAAACACTTACACACAGACTCTTTCAACATGTTTCTCTGTCTTTTTTCCCTCCCTCACAGCACATTTTCATCTTTGAAGCAGCCAGCAAAAATCAAAAGGGGGTTGATACTCGTGCGCGTTTGTGTGTGCCTGCGCGGACGTGCACGCTCGGGTCTGTGCGCTATTGTGCGTGTCAGACTTGGGACTGCCGACGTTTAAACCTCATCCCTTATTCACTTGGAGCCCCTCCCTCTCCCTCGCTCCCAGCGCCATCATTCCCGTACCCACTGCCCCCGCGCAGGAAACTGCTGATTTATTTTGCATAGCAACTATGAATTTTAAGTGAGTCCTATAAACAGAGTCTCCTCAGCCCCATCTCTAAATGTTATTGCTCCTTAACAGGGGCTATTTTCTCCATCTAAATCGGAGGCCTCGGCGAGTTAACATCAACAGGGATCATGTTTGCTCATGAAAAGAACTCTAGAAAGGGCGCACAATGACTGTGAAATCACGTGTGCACGACTGTATTCATCATTTACGGTTGTACCTACGAGCGCATGCTTGACTGCTGAAGTGTTCCTGTGCCCCTGACTGCACATATGAATACCTCTCTGTGCACATTGAGGTATTCAAGCTGTTTTTGACCTTGTATACAAACACGTGTGAATGAAACATGCGAAGTACAATGCAGTACCTAAAATGTTCTACATCTTCTCGGCTGTGCTTCAGTGGCCCGAGCAGAGGTAAGGCCTTCTCCTCATCTGATCTCTATGCATCTACCGTGCAGCACTTGCACAGCCCCGGGCTAAACCTATTCTTTTTGATGGCCTGTAATTGCTCAGTTGATGTATATTTTTTAATATCCAGCAATATTACAGGGGCCTGGTAATAAAACACGGACGGGTAGAGGAGAAAGCGTGAGTGCGAAGAGGGGGAGACAGGAGAGGAGGAGAAAGCTGAGGTGGTCGAGAAGGGAGTGAAAGAGAGGGAACAAAGACAACAGAAAGGAAGAGGAGGACTTAACAGAGGAATGCAAAGATTTATACCCTTTCAAAGCTTTTTGCCACATGGTCAAATTCCCTTACATTAGAAGAGGTGTAAAAAAGGTGAACACTATTTACTTAATAAACAATAACCATGTGTCCGAAACTAAAATGCCACGGTCTCGTGTCTTTGCCCCTGTGTTTTGAGTTTTGACATTTTGGTTCTGTTTATCCTCACATTTTTTGTAATGTGTGCTTTGTCCTGGTCATTTTCAGTTTTGTATTCTAAGTTATTCCTCCTGTTTATTTATTCTCAGTTTCAGTTCTGCCTCCTTTTGTAATTTGTAATTATAGTCAGTTGCAACGCGCATTTGTGTACATAAGATTTTCTGGAGGAGGACAGACATTTGTTTAGAACTTATAAAGATGTCGAAGAAGCAAACTCAACTTAAACAACTTTAAGCAATTACACTTTGGTGTTCCTCCACCTCCAAAGAAATGTCAGAAGGAGTCCGAACCGCAAAAGAAACGCATATTCTCGGAAAAGTGGTTGCAGGAGGTGAGCTGGCTTCGCAAACAGCGTTGCAACTTCTTATCTGGTGTGCGTCTTTTATTTTGACAGCGAATGCGGGACTGCGGACCACTTATGTGCACCTCTGCTATTTATGCTAGTGAGTCCCAAAGTGGCAGCACGGTGGCACGGTGGTTAGCACTGTTGCCGCACAGCAAGAAGGTCCTGAGTTCAATTCCAACATCAGGCCGGGGTCTTTCTGTGTGGAGTTTGCATGTTTCTCCCCGTGTTTGCGTGGGTTCCCTCCGGGTACTCCGGCTTCCTCCCACCGTCCAAAGACATGCAGCTTGTGGGGATAGGTTAATCGGATAATCCAAATTGTCACTATGTGCGAATGAATGTGAGTGCGAATGGTTGTCTGTCCCTGTGTGTTGGCCCTGTGACAGACTGGCGACCTGTCCAGGGTGTACCCCGCCTCTCGCCCTATGACAGCTGGGATAGGCTCCAGCGCCCCCCGCGACCCTGAAAAGGATAAGCGGAAGCGGATAGATGGATGGATGGATGGAGTCCCAAAGTGTGTGCTGGGGTCCCCTGCTGGGCTGCAACGGAACTACAGGTGGGCCGCAGTAATAGAAGAAATTCAGTTTAAAATTAATCATCATGTAGGGTAACATATCATACTATCGATATAAATGATATAAATTTAGTTTGTGATGATATTCATTACTCTGACCTTAATTTACTGGTCATGTCCCAGTGGCAGGTGGGTCACACATTGGTCTTAACACTTTGCACATGATTAGATGGCATTAGCAATTCGTAGCCCGCAGCCTGTGTTCTTAGGAGACACCTTGCTTTCTCTTGTATTTTGGGGATTAGGGTGAATATTAAAAGGTAAGCTCAATGGGATTTTCTGTTTTTTTATTTAGTTAATTTTTTTTTAAAATTTAACTTAGTTTGTTTAATCAAAAAGTTGGTAGTATCAATCGTATTAAAATTTTATGTTAATGCTATATGCTATTTAGAGAGCCAGTCATGCTGACCTTTAGTAGCTGGAAATCACAAAAACACCTGCTTAATATTTAACCCTGTGCTTTCATTTTTATTTTTACTAATTTGGTTTTTAAAAAGGATTACTAAAAAGAATAAACACTACTTTTTCAACTTTTTCAGTGTCACTGCAGCCCTGTGTATATACAGCACCAAAAGAACAAACAAGTTTGAGGAGCAGGTTAAAAATAACCAGTAAATTTTAAATGTTTCTTTTTTGCTTGTACTTACACTCATAGACTTAACACAAAATTCAATTACACAGACCAACTGATAACACTTGGACATATAACATAATACGGACATAATTAGACTCATAAAATAGCGTAAAAATTTAAATAACCAATTACAACGAACAGCAAAAATATGTAAAATAGATCTTTTGCTATATAACTCGTATATTCATTAGATTAACACTATTTGGTGTGTTATTCAGTCTCTCACTGCTGAATGTGTAAGACGAAACAATGGGCTGAGAGTGCAAATAAAGCAGAGAAACATGCAGACTGCACTTCCCTTGAGCCCACGTCAGCTACTAATTGAGGTATTGATGGATTTAAATGAAGCAGAAATGCACTCAAGAGTTCTAACCTCTCATAAAAGGCACACATACACCCCCACACACACAACTGTATCCTCTCCATACAAGCACAATGCAAACGATGTGTTTTACATGAATACACAAACTCTATAATATTCCTGCAGCGTGTACAAAAACATATACAATGTATGCCAAGAAAAAAAATTATACACCACTCAGGCGACTTTAGTTCAGCTTTACAGAAAGCATCTCGAGTACAACAAGTACAAGCTGGGGTTTAAAATGTGAAATCTGATCTCTTGATGAGTGTTCGGCATGGGGCTGAGCCAATGGTAGCAGGGGAAGCTAAGTATGATCAGAGGCCCAAAAGAACATATCACATTTTCCTCTAATGTGAAGTATTCTAACTGTGAAGATGACACGTCAGTGCTAACTGAATCACAAATGACTAAGAAGGTTTGGAATAACTCTATAAAAGAAAAAGAAAGAAGTGTGTTCACATTTGATCTACTTTGATGATCCCATACAGACGTGGCATCAATATAGTAACTGTGGTACAGAAATGTCCAGCCAAGTCAAGTCATCTTTAATCATATAGCACATTTAAAAGACATCAAGTGTCGGCCAAAGTGCTAAACTGAGGGATAATATAATAAAAAGAATTAAAATAGATAAGATGAAAACATTATAGAAAACATTGTAAGACATCCATATATGTTTGTAAAAAATATGTGTACATGCAAATATGCACATACATATACAAAAATGCACACATTCACACACAAGCACACATACGTGAACATTAAATACATGTATGCGCATGCAAACATCATTCAATGAGGTAAAAGACCTGAATAGCTAAAACAGAATAAAAGAGGTGTCAGAGAGATTGGAAAGCCTTGGAAAATAGGTAGGTCTTTAGATTCCATTTGAAGACTTCCAAGGACTGTTCCAGAGCCTCGGGGCGGCAATGGAGAAAGCCCCGTCACCTCTAAGATCATTTAGAAAAAAATGTCTGGAGTGAAAAGTGTATCACTCACTTATATACAGAATATACTATCTTGTATATAACATGAACTGATCCTGGATTAAACAAAATATGACCGTGATCTTAAACGTTTTATACTTAATTTTCTTTTTTCAAATCTCGACTATGATAGAAAATGTTGGACTATGACGATTGGTAGCACTGATCTTTCTTTATGTTTGCCTGCACATTTCCTGAAGAGAAGTGTAAGCTCGGAAGATCTGCTGAACACCTACAGAACAAATGAAAAGTTCTCAATGTTCTCAAATATTACTAAAGTTCATGAACGTGAGAATCAATGGCATCTAATACAAAGGGGGGAGGGAGGGGTCCATTAACTAGCAATCGTTATTGACTGAAATAAAGTTGCTTGCTCTGTACAAAATCATGCGGAGCCCGCAGGCAGCTATAGAGAATATAAAAATGATATTTCAAGGCCATTTTACTACATTGAGTGTAAGAAATACTATTACATGCCTGCAGCCTCCATTGTAGGCTGCCTTAACCATAAATCTCCAATTCAGTTTTATCGAATCGCCTTCGTTCTCTCCATACTACAACTGTCTCTTTGTAATTTTATAGCAAAGTTTTAAAAAATGTCTTTACAAGCACCTAAGATATTTTTTTTTCCTTTGGGGGGTGGGGGGGTGGGGGGGGCAGGATTTTCCCATGTTTTACACTGTACAATCCAAGCAGGGGCATTTTATATAGATATCGTATTACATTATATGAATTATACAAGTGCAGGTTAATTAACTCAGTCACTTTACCTGCAAGTTGCACAAAACAGCAAAGCAGTAAAAACTGGATGTTTAGTCATTTCTCATGTAAAACCCCGCAAGCGTTATCGTCAGAGCCGGTGTATATGTTTTTTTGTTTTTTGTAGCACAGATGTTTCTGAATGACCTGAGAAATATTAAAGGGATATTTTAGGAATAGAGTACAGCCAGCATTGCTAGTTCAGCACTACGGACAGCGGCATGGACTGCAGACACAGCAAGGCAGGCCATTGATTGCAGTGGCTGATTATATCTTAGCCTAATAGCAGAAAGAACTGTGATAGATGCAGGTGACTTTATAGTTCGGTAATGCAGATTATCGACAGCACGGCCTCAAGAGGACTGGAGTGTTTGTGTTTGCTGGAGAGCGTGACAGAGCGAGGGGAGGAGAAGGTATTCTAGTAATCTCAGCCAAGTTATTTATAAACGAGTCATCTTTGTCGCTTTTACAGCTGCTCGAATGTTTGATATTTTCTAATAAGTTGCATATGTTGTCGCATGAGGAGTGAGGAAGACTCATTTTGGTTACTTTGGGTGGAAAGAAGCATCTTTAGAGCACAAATCCCTGAACATCTTTCCAACTAAAGATGTGCAGGTGCAGTGCACTTGGTGCTTTAGGGAGAAAAATGATTTTATCAGCACCACAGGCCTATCGTGTGTGTATGTGGCTTCAAAAATTCACCCAACTATGTTGGGAATATATAACTCGCGCTTTAAAGGAATAGAACATGTTTCTGTTCATTTAAAGCAGAAGAACATGTTTTCATATAAATAATAAAAGCTGTAAATCATGTTACGGTTACAGTTCATGTTAATGAAACTACTAGTTGTGAGAAGCAAGCGTACATTATTCAGTAGTGAAGTTATTAGAATTCCCTTTGATAGAGCCCAGTGCAACGTGAAACTGAAGCCTGCAGCAACAGCAGAGTGCATTCAATAGGTCAAGCCTCTCTCACGCACACACATATACACAACTCTCTCACACTGCTGTGGCAGCTAGTGCAGCTGAATATTAGGATCAATGAAAGTGAAACTATGCAAGCAGTTTCTGTTCACTCCTCACACGATTCCATTTCCTACTAGAATACAAAATGCACACCAATAACACAGCATAAACAGTCCACTGCTGTTTCCTGTCGAGTAGAGGTATGGGTTATTGATTGTTCATGTCCTCCACAAATAACACACATACACTCACTGGACATTTTGTTACATACACCTCTTCAGCTGCTTGTTAACACAAATATTTAACCAGCCAGTCTCATGGGGTAAACTCAGTGCATTTAGTCATGTAGACGTGGTCAAGACGACCTGCTGAAGTTCAAACTGAGCATCAGAATCTGATGACTCTTGTTTTCTGCTGCAACATTTGGACTGTAGGGTCAAACTTTGGAGTAAACAACATGAAAGCATGGGCTTATCCTGCTTTATATGAGTGGTTTAGGCTGCTGATATAATAGTGTGGGGTATATTTCCTTGGCACACTTTGGTCCCATTACCACCAACTGAGCATTGTTGAAACAGAGCAGCCTACCAGAGTATTGCTGCTGAGCATGTCTGTCTCTTTTATGACCACAGTGTACCCATCTTCTGATGCCTTCTTCTGATATTATAACGAGCCATGTCACAAAGCTCAAATCATCTCGAACTGGTTTCTTGTGCATGACGATGAGTTCACTGTGTTGTGATGTGGTGGAACATCATGGATGTGCAGGGTATCGTCACTCATTTCTAGAATCGATTCGATTCCGAGTCACAAGGTCCCGAATCGATTCGATCCACGATTCGATTCAATTTGAATCGGGAAATTTTGCCTCAGACAGTCAGAAATATTATAATTCAGATCATGCATCAGTACATTTCTATATTTTTATATCTATAAAAAGAAAGCTGACACTTGCAAGACATAATCAAGGGCATGAGCGTCACAGCAGATGCCTTTGTGTCAAAGTAGCTGAGGATAAAACACAGAAAAACATGAAGGTGATTTTCCTGGCCTGGGGTTTTATAAAAATATTCTGCAGTAGATCAAAAACGAAACAAAACCGTTAATGAACATATGAACAGTACCTGATGCTGCTGACGTGAAGCAGAGCAAAGTTACAGAGGTTTTATTAGAGACACAGCTGAGCGTTTTGCAATTTTGCATAATTTTAAAAAGTTTAGATTTGTTCAGTATTGAACGGCAGAAATGAGGCTTTCTTTTCGGAAGTAAGTGAAAGGAAAAAAAAAACAGCGTCCGACAGCGCTGTCGGAGAGAGAGAGAGAGAGAGAGAGAGAGAGAGAGAGAGACAGCTGTGCATGTAGTGTGATTTTATCGAGGTGGCAGCAAAACAATAAGAGGGAATTCATGACGATGTTTATGTGAATCGAGTTTGCTGCTTCTTTTGCTGCTGGTTCAGTCAATAATGTTTGGAGAGAGATAAAACCTGCAGCTTCAGAATCAGGGCAAAAATGGCGCAAACACAAAGCGCGGACCCGCCGAAACATCAGAATCAGCGAGCTGTCGACTTTCAGCTCGTGTCCGTGCCGTCGGGTGAGAAAGGCGACATCTCACTGATTCTGATCCGCGCTTTGTGTTTACGTCTTTGTCCGTGTTCCTGCTCTCATTTACTGTTTTAGCTGTTTGGTGGTTGTTGAAATTTTGTGAGGTTTAACCTGAGATTCTGGTGTTTCGAGCAAAATAAATTTATATTAAAAAATCGATTCAGGATTTTAATGAATCGATATCACGTTATCCAAGCGAGAATCGATTTTAATCGATAAATCGATAATCAAAACCCTCCCCCTAATAAGGAAGCCCAAAGGGTGGACTGCACAGTGACTGATACTAAAGCAATGTGGCAGTGTGTGGAAAATGCACATGTAAATAAGCTGCATGTGTGCACACCAGCATGTTTGATTCGGCCAATAAACTCTATGCTCCCTTCTGCACACCTCACATACACCTAGGAGCTCTGACTTAGGGTGGGGATTGATGAGAATGATCATTGAGGAGTCACCCAGAAAAGCACACCAATATCTTCTCTGCTGCTGCACATTATCTCAGTGAACTCCTGCGAGAAGACCTCACAAAGGGACTAAAAGTTGACTAAAACGAAAAAGGTCAGAGATGAGAGAAAAAGAGAAGATCTGCATTTCTGTTGCATTCAACAACAGCACAGATTAAATTATTGAGCTATATTATCTTATTCTAACGTCTTTAGCATTCTCTGTGACCCTGAGGAGCACATATGGGTGGATTTTAACAGATACACTGAAAGCATAATATAAAGAAAATGCAGGCCCGATTTATTTTATGTATTTTTTTAGTTAATGGTTAAAGCATACTGTGTGCCGTAAGAACTTGTTCACTTATCATTTTCTTCAGTTGAAATACATGAAAATCAATGTTTGGAGTTTGATATGCTACTGAGAGTTGAGCCTGCAGTAGCTGCAGCTGCAGTGTTTGCTCTCTGCGTGGTAGAAAATAGAAGAAAAAAGGTTGGCACAGCCATAGGTCAACTTGCTGCATAGCAACTGGGTGCCACAGTCAGCAAACTGACCTATGAAAACACAGAGTTTGTTCCTCTCTGAGCTTGCTGTTTCAGTGCTGACAGCTTCTCAGCCTTGTACACTGCGAGGCTTAATTACAGTGACACATGAATATCCACGATGTGCCCGCTGATATTAATGATAGAACATACAGATTCACCCAGAAGGCGGGTTCTGCACAAATTATTTTTCACAGAGAGGTCAGAGGTCACAGTATGATAGAGAACATTTTGAACACCTGACCTTTATCCTGTCAGACTAACTTAAATATTAAATTGAGCTGGAGTCACAGTCTTGTTTATGTACACCCAAGAAGAAAACAGAGGATGAGACGGAGAAAGAAAGAGTGCTGCCTGTCAGCAGGGAACCTCATGCTCGAGTTTGATAACAGTAGCAGAGGGAAAATAATCCCCACTTGCATCTAAGTACCACTCCTAGCACGTTAGGGGAGCTACATGCTAATGCTCGTGGAAGCAGGACACCAGCAGTCATGGACATTAAACTAAGACACGTTCACGTGGAGGTGTGAGGTATAACTGATGTATATAGAAAAATGTTCTCGTCATGATCTGTTCGTTCATAAGCTGCACAGCTTAACTCCTGAAAATAATGGAAGCCAATTCAGCCTACTGCTCCTTCAGCCCAGACAGCGAAGCAGAAATTGATTACAGCTGCATCAGATGTGGATTCTTACTTTTGACTGTGAGGTACATGGACTTGCTGACATCCGCTCCCACGTCGTTGCTGACTTTACACAGGTAGAAGCCGCTGTCGTCCTCCAGCACGTGTTTGATAAGCAGCGAACCGTTGCTCAGCAGCTGGATACGAGAGCCGGTGTTCAGAGGGATGGGCTGAAACTGGGGGACGCCGGCGCCTAGTGCGAGCAGGTAGAGACGGGCCAAAAAAAGACAAAATCAGGAGCTGTTTTAAATCAGAAAAGAGGCATTCAGATTTATTTATACGGCTCATTCAGTGCACCACGACACAGAGAAAAATACACATATATGAAGATAAATAGCATTACAGTACTTAACAGTAAGAGGACCTAGAATGTGTGTGTCCATGTGCATTCACTTGACCATGCATCTGTGTTTACAGATTTGACGACAAAGCCTGTCCGATTCAGCAAGGATTGTAAACATGTTTCTTAACACCAGGCCTAAATCCTTAAATCGCCAAACAGCTGCTGAGCAGAGCGAAACAGGCTGAGCTGCTGGTGTGATGCAATCAGAACAGACATAATGCTCATGTTTAACAAGAAGGCAGATTGGTGCAGAGGAACAACGGGGAGAGCAGGGAGGCCTTATATTGGAACTAGCCTTCGATGCAGAGTCAGGCAGATTTCTCCGCTGAAGTTAGAAGAGGATTTTCTCCTTTTTTCTTTTTGTTCTTGTGTTTCCAACTCTGGATTTAGTCTTTGCTCTTGT
Organism: Rhamphochromis longiceps; assembly: GCF_057381845.1. NCBI lineage: Eukaryota > Metazoa > Chordata > Actinopteri > Cichliformes > Cichlidae > Rhamphochromis > Rhamphochromis longiceps. Next base: position 16,698,827 of record NC_140570.1, on the reverse strand, counting down.
GTTTGCTGAATTCACCAAAAGAATAACACAGAAATGTCCTTAGAAACACATTTCTGGCCAGTCTGAAAGACAAGGACACACTAATCCTGAAGCAGTGGGTTCGATGCTTTGCGCCGTTCTTTATCTGTAAAAGTCAAATATGACTGACATTTGAAATTCATTCTTAAAATTTTTCAAAATAACTAACAAAATCTGTCCGGTACCTGTCTGAAGTCTGCTAACAGATGGGTAGGAAACTGTCTCTGTCTTTTAAATAGAAAATTATATAATCAGTCTCTTTTTACTGTTATACATTACAGTATCTCTTCCTGAACTGGCAGCCCTTAAGTCTCTAAGAAATGTCACCAACACTGAATTATAAGGCTCATATCTTTAACTAGTCTTGCTCATGTAGCATTAAACGCATGCAAAGTGAGCCAGACGTTGCATAAGCTCGTGTTAAAGTTAGCGTGTACAGATTAGACCATTTAGGGAGCTGTGGGTATTTGCTGTTTAATTAAAATGCAGTCAAGTGGCCGTGGCTAGAGAAGGGTCAAGTGGTGACTTTGTTCCTGCTCCCCTGGCTCTTAGAGAGGCAGAGGGAGGTAGAGGTGTTCTTCCTTGAATTATGGATTCTGCATATCCAAATAGTGCTAGTCGTTATGTTAATAGCAGTTGACCTTTACTTACTGTTCCATATCTCTCGGAGACACTCATCTGGCTCTTAGCTATTACTGTTGCAGTAAAAGCATGCCAGGCAGCTATTCTCTGGACAAACTGCAGTCTGGCTAACAACAAATTAGGCATTAGCGAGCTAAACTGCCTGCCCTGGATAAGTTGATTTTCATTGTCCCTTTGCTCTGACAGCTATCCTGTAGAGAAACAGGAAGTGTGTGAAATGCTGAGGTAAAAAGGTCCCAGAAACCAAAAAATAGGACTGACTGGTAGTCTGGCTTAAGCAAACCTGACCAATAAGCTAGCTTCAAACACTACAAGCGAGTAGACACATGCTGAGCTCAGGCCGATCCCTCCGTACATACTGATCAGGCCTGGTCAGACACTGCTAATCAGGCACAGACATGCACACGAGCACACATAAATCCCATCAAAGGGTGAAAAACAGATCTGATTCTTTCACTCCTTTGATCATGGCACCGAGCACGCAGACACACACATGCGCACGCTCTGCTCCTCGTTGGCTGTTGTGTTTCTCTTGGTGAAGCTTTCATCCCAGGTTATATGGATGATGGAGCAAACATCTGGGGCCCCTTTCTTCATCTGCCCTGCTCAAGTGACTAAAATCACCTGCTGCCTTGCTGCCTGTCTGTCTGCTTCAGTCTGTTCTCGTCTTTTTCTCTCTGATGATTTTCTAACGATGCAGGTGGGAACTGTGAAAACTAACAGCCCTAAATTGAAGTGGTGTGTGCGTTTGTATGTCCTGCGCATTCATAGACATGTATGCCAGCCGCAGGTAAAGAAAGCAGCAAGCAGAGTGATTTCTCCCTGTTTTGACTGATGTTTGCACCTCTTCTCACATGTTCAACCATCTTCCCTTTACATTCAGTTCATTTAATGTACCTTTGGAGTGTTCCCAAACGATGGTAGGTGGTGGATAACCTTCAGCGGAGCAGTTAAGAGTCACAGTTTTGCCATAGATCCCATCTTGATCCTCAGGCTGAACCACAAACTGAGGAGGGACTGTACACAGCAACAAACACAACAAACAGCAACACTTCATGGTGTTTCCCAGCTGATTTTACTGATAGATGGAAGGTGGATGCTGTCTTACCCCTAACGATCAGCTGGCTCTGGTGCTCCACAACAGCAGCTTCATTGCGGGCGATGCAGGTGTAGTTGCCGTTGTGGTCGGGTGTTAGGTTGGAGATCCTCAGCGAGCTGGTAAAGTCTATGTTGTCCACAGTTACGCCCAAGCTGGCGGGGATCGGCCGCCCGTCCTTCTGCCACGTGATGTCCAGCGGTCGGTCACCAGACATGACCACGCAGGGGATGAAGACGCGTTGGCCGATGGTGAAACGCTGAAACTCGAAGGGCTGGATGTAGGGAGGGACTGCAGGTGGAGGGATAAAAATCTAAATGATTACAAGTCTTCAAAAATCATCTGAACTCCCTGGATTCTGTTAAAGCTGCTGTGTCCCTTATTGAGACTAACCCTATAAGCATCACTCTCTCTCTCTGTTAAGAAAACAAGAGGTCACTGAAAGAACATAAAAGACTTGAATAGCAAAACATGCTGCAATAATTCGTTGTCATTCCCAGGCTGGAACATTTTGTCCTCAGAGTGCATAGAAAGAGAGAAAGAAAATAAATAATAATAACTTTCAAGGTGACTTGTTGTGATGCTTTAGAAAAAGAAACCTTAACGAACCTGAGCCTTTTCCCTTTATCTATAAATGATCATATATCAAGCCACTAACCTACACCTATGTGCATTAACATCTAGCTGCAACAACACTATCAAATTATAGCACAAAAATCATGATTACAGGAAATATTTATACTTGCATTTATATTACAATATAAAGAATTAACAACTTTAAACTAAACAGAGGCTACATCCCTTGCACCACCTCAGTCTTCAATGCACCTGTCTTGAATAACTGAAATTCAGAAACAAAGTCAATCTATCTGCACGATATAATCACAGTTACAATATGATCTATTCAAATTGACTGCGCTATATTCTCTGGGACATCTCCAGCCATCACACAAGTCATCTGCGCGAGCGTCCATTCAGTTCAAATAACACTGAAATAAGCAGCACTTTAGCCGCTTATTTAATTCACAACAAAGTGGAGATAATGGACTCCAGGGATCCCCAAAGACACTTCGGCATTTTAAGCATGAGCAGAGTAAATTAACAAATGCACTCCCTCACTATAGCACCGCTGGGAAGGGTTGCTTTATATCATCACTCTCTCTTTCTCACTCTCTTTCTTCCTCCGTTTCCCTCGCTCTGTGGGAAAGTGTATTATAGTGAAAACAACATTACATACTGTGCAGAGGGAAGGAAATGAGACATAATGGGGAAGCCCGTTTTTTTAGTATAATCTATTACAGTTGTAAGATCTCAGTGGAGATCAGTCAGTCAGCCCTGTAATATCAGCTGCCATCTTCACTTCTTCTTCATAAGCCAGACTAATGTACCCAGGAATATCAGGTAGATTAATTAATTTAGTCCGGAGAGATCTATTTATATTGTGGCGTCTGGATGGGAGGAGAAGAGTGAGCCGAAACCTTTTTTCACCACTGTATCACACAAAGTTGGAACTGTGACAGTTTCCCACAAAACCTATGGAGGAATATGCCTATGCCTTTTGGCTAAATGTGACGTGTGAAGATCAATACCACACATGCAATACTATACAGGGTAATGGCACTTTTTTTTTTAGCTCAGATTGTTAATATTAAATAGATGTAATACTACATATTAATTGTTGAGCTGCAGAGGGAAGTGTCGGTAGGTAGAGTTTATTACTTAGGCTAGTTTTTCCAATATTTATGCCGGACTTGCTTGTAAATGTTTGTTAATTTGTGAATTGATGAATTGTAGTAAGAAAGCGCTTTGAGTGAAAAAGCGCTACATAGGTAGCGGTCCATTTTACCATGAAGTGGTAGAGAAATATCTATGTTTATAGGACGTTATCATCATCCTGGTACCCTTGACAGAAGGTCAGTAGTTGTTTTTTCCCATATGCTTTTGGATTATTGCAGAAAATAAGTGTAAATGCATGAGTACTTAGTGACCTTTTTATGTTTTAGAAATGCAAATTTCTAAAGCATGTGTTAACAATAGACCATTCGATCAAAAACCAAGAACACAGACTTAAAGAGAAGGGAGCTCGAAGGGCAAAGTGATGCTTTATTTCTGTAGCATTAACTTTATTTGTCTCCAAGCACTTTTTTTTCCCTCAATGTGACTGTAACATTAGCTAATTCCAGTAATGATCTGTGTGGTGTGTTTTGGAGCATTTAGATATGATTTGCAGTTGGCACATACATGGTTTTCAAATCCACATAGAAACCAGATTAACATATCACAACATAGTAACAATCTTGCTAGTATTTGCTGATAACTTGATAAACATGGCTATCTTTTGTTCCAAGAAAAAACAAGATCATTTGAAGTTAAACACTAAATGCTATAAAATGTCAGTTTGCTAATTAATGACCACCCTTTATATACAGTCTATGCACTAATAATCACAGAACTGGTTTACCAAATAGATTTAATAACAGTATGTCACCAATAATAAATTATAAAGCACATGCAACGTATTTTTAGCGGCATCAACGTTCTCATTTCTTATGCAGGGCATCCTGATAGTAGTCGCAGCGATTCACTTAACTTTGTTCATGTTACAGCCTTAATATAAAATGGGTTAAATTCATTATTCACCTCAAAATTCAACACACAATACCCCAAAAAGACAGAATTTAAAAAGAGTTTGCTTAAATATACCTACGTTTCTATATCTACTCCATACTGGTACTCAGGTTGTTGCACTCTATTTATCTGTATAACTTATTACTTGTTATTCTATTTTCTTTTTATTCTGTTTCTTTCGCTCTGGGACTGTGTGCACATAATTTCGTTCCACCTCATGTAAACATGTGATGCGAATGACTATAAAACAATCCTTGCATCCTTGAAATTCTTGCAATTTTGTTAAAAATAAAACAAAAATGAATAATGAAAAAATGTGAAACAGGTGAAGTGCTGTAAATACTTTCCGGATGTACTGCACCTTTCTAATGACTTTATGTCAAAGAGTAATCAGAGTAAGAATAACACATCAAGGTTGCCAATGGCAACTTGGTGAGCTGCAGTTTCATTGGACTTACCTCTCACTCGGACGTGGACGCTCTGGGAGTCCATCTTGTTGGGCTGAACCATCACCTTGCAGTTATACTCGCCGGCGTCCACCTGCTGCACGTTACTAAGCTTCAGCGTGCCGTTGTTCTCGAACGCTCGCTGCCTGTGGTTGAAAGGTAGCAGCGCAGAGTTCTTGTACCACTTTATGGAATAGTAAGGGTAGCCAATGACGCGACAGTGAACGAAGGCATCCCGTCCAGCGATTGCGGTGATGTTTTTCATTGGACGAATGCTGGCTCGGCCTAAAAAGGCACAGAGATTAAAAATGTAAGATTTTAAGGACAGCGGTATTCACAGAAAATCACAACAACAGTGTGAATGAGTGTGGTTTGCTTTATTATGGTGTTTTTACAAACAGACTCGTGACTCGTTAAACGTATTCAGGATTTCAACATGAAAGTGTTTCCCCTCACAGCTCCACAAGTCCTACCAGGCACCAAGTACTCACAGGAGAAGTGAAAGGAAGCTGCTGTTTAAAGCTTTTGTTTAACTACAAGAAATAAGACAGAACTCTAAGTAGAAGGCGGTGAAATGACAAGCAGATTAAAGTGTGCTAACTATATGAAGGAAAAGAGAGCATTAAAATAACACTGTACTACGCGTGCTTATAACTTGGCTGTAATACATTCTGTTTCCCATCAAATGTTATACATGCCGAGCCTCATTCTGTGTCTCATAAAATGGAAACAGAGTAATTGCTTTAGCATCTGATCGAGAAGAGTCGAATTGGCTGCTTGAGTAGTCAAGTCAAGTCAAGTCAAGTTTATTTATAGAGCACATTTAAAAACAACCAAGGCTGACCAAAGTGCTGTACAGTAAATACAGATAAAAATACAATAGAACACAATTTCGTAATAACACCTCGCTGATAAAAATAAAATAAAAATATATAAAACAAATAAATTAAACCTTTCTAAAAGCCAATGAAAAGAGGTGAGTTTTAAGAGCGGTTTTAAAAGTTTCTAGGCTTTTGGAGAGTCTGACGTGAGGAGGTAAACTGTTCCACAGTCTGGGTGCAGCCACAGCAAACGCCCTCTCTCCCTTTGTCTTTAATTTATACCTGGGAACATCTAAAAGCATCAGGTCGGCTGACCTCAAAGATCTCCTGGGGCGATAAGTACTAAGGAGTTCTGACAGGTAAGAAGGTGCAGTGCCATTTAAAACCTTAAAAGCCAGCAATAATATTTTAAAATCAATCCTAAAGGCAACTGGGAGCCAGTGGAGAGAGCAGAGAACCGGAGTGATGTGGTCTCTTTTTTTTGAACCGGTCAACAGGTGAGCGGCAGCGTTCTGCACCAGTTGAAGGCGATGTAGACAGAAACGATCTAGGCCAGCATAGAGGGAATTGCAGTAGTCTAGCCGTGAAGTAATAAAAGCATGGACCACTCTTTCTAGATCGTTCCTGCAAAGGTAAGACTTGACTTTGGCTAAAATCCGCAGATGATAAAAAGATCCCTTAACTACAGAGCTGATTTGTTTATCAAGTTTAAAAGCATTGTCAAAAATAACACCAAGACTCTTAATGGAAGAAGTGCAATCGGAGGTTAGGGGTCCCAAAAAGTCAAGAGAGAAGTTGGGATCTTTAGGAAGCCCAAACACAATGACTTCAGTTTTGCTTTCATTAAGGTGTAAGAAGTTAAGAGTCATCCAAGTCTTAATGTCAGACAAGCAGGAGAGTAGCGGCTGCAAAGAAACATTGCAGTTCAACCTCAGAGGGAGGTAGATCTGAATATCATCGGCAAAGATGTGGAAGGACACATTATGTTTACGGAGCACATCGCCCAGAGGGAGCAAGTACAGAATAAACAACAGGGGGCCTAGTATGGACCCCTGAGGTACGCCACAGGTTAAAGGAGCTCTGGGAGATGACAGTTCACCAAGGTGAACAGAAAAACTCCTATTATTCAAATAGGACTGGAAAAACTTTAAGACAGTGCCCTTTAAACCGACACAATGTTGAAGGCGGGATAGCAGTATGTTGTGATCAACAGTGTCGAAGGCTGCTGTCAGGTCCAGGGTTACTAAGACAGCAGCACAACCAGAGTCAACAGTTAAAAGCAAATCATTAAAAACTCTCAGAAGGGCGGTTTCTGTGCTATGCCGAGCTCTAAAACCAGACTGGAACTTCTCATAGAGATTGTTATTGTCAAGAAATAGCTGGAGCTGCGTGAGGGCGGCTCGTTCCAGTACTTTAGACAGAAAAGGGAGGTTGGAAATGGGCCTATGAGTAAATACACACAGACACACATGACTCGCACACACAAGCACACCGGGGGATAAATGTATTCAAACAGAAGAAATGCATTTTTCTTCTGGCTATTTACAAACCATATCCAGATAGGCGTACGAGCAGCAAACCAGCATAATTCATTTGACCTAAAATGCAAGCGTGTTGGAAAAGCACAGTAACAATTTGGAGAGAAAATTACAAAGCAACAATTTTAGAAAAGTATACGTGGTTTAGGATTAAGAGACAGTAACAGGAAAACAAAACTGAGGCAAAATCAGTCGCTGGAGAGCAACTTAAAAGGAGATGTAAGTGTGAATAAAGATTTCAAATTAAAAATAAAATAATAGCAAAGAAAAAAACAAACACCAAATTTTAAGAACAAGTTTTTCGCAGATAAATTCCAGATCCAAACAACAAGCAGCTCTCATATACGACACAGAGACAGACACATAGAGAGACAGACAGGTATGTGTATTTGTTCTTGGAGGAGCTGATTTGACAAGCACCTCTTACGTTTATTCGAGCCTGGTGGTACACGACCCCGGCCGAGTTGCTGCACGTGCACCGATACACCCCGCCGTCTTGCACCTGGGTGTGCGTGACATTGAGCTGGCTGACCACGTGGCCCTCGTGGGTCTCGTAGTGGCCCAGGTGGTGGTGGCTGTCTTTGATGACGGGGTCGTCGTCCAGCGACCAGGTGCACCTCGGAGGCGGGGTGCCCTTGACGTTGCAGACCAGGAAGACGGGCTCGTTCGGGTTCACCACCTTCTCGCTGAAGGAGGACAAGATTTTCGGAGTACCATCTGTGACAGAAGACAAAAGTGGAACGTGGTGGTGAATAAAAGAGAGGCTAAGTCACACAGAAGTACTAAGTTTAAAAGTGAGAGCGGTTTAGTGAATAATGTCATCATAAATTATGTATTTTGGGGGTAGTTTGTTGTTTTAACCCTGTAACGCCAAGTGTATCATATTTGAAATATGAGATTTTGAGACCTCAACATCATCGGTGTGAAAAACCTAATGTCTACAATCAGACACACGCAATACTACTGTGAGTAATAAAATAACAAAAACGCCAGATGTAGCAAAAATGACTGAACAAATGGAGATTCATGTATGTAAATTGCTATTTAGTTTTTTAAAAACTCATGAATCAGGCTTTACAGGATTGACAAACAAAGCTGAAACGTGCACATGTGGAAAAAGGGAAAAGGAAATGCGTTATAATGTCGATCCCTGACAGGATTCAAACCAGTCACAGATGAAATCGTGCATGTTAGGTCACTGTAACACACCTGTCTTCAATAGATTTTTGTAGTTTAAAGGGCAACCGTTTAAAAACTGAATATACCTGCTGATATCTCATTTTATAATCTCGGTAGTTTTGGACACAATAACAGCTTTACTTATGTGTTTCATAGTTCATCAAACAACGGCAATAAGGCATATGTAAAAAGGCTGACTCCAAGTGTGGGAGAGTGGGGAAGAAATGCTAGACTTTAAACAATTCCCAGGCAGAAACGGGATGATTACTGATCTTTTCTCACATACCACTCAAATTAAACATTTGTGCTGACTAATTAGCCGAGCCAGTGAGTTTGTGTTGGGCACAAATCACAGTGAGCCAGTTTGATTCCTTTCTCACTACTCACTAAAATGGCCGTGAGAAATACATATATATAGCTTTGATTTTCAACTAGTGCTTTGAGACACAAAGGGAAGCTCCTAAATATCACTGAACGCTGTTGCACCAGCTGTGTGATGAATCCAATATGTATATTTTTTAAGCTTTGCAAACTAAGCTAATGTGCCTATTGGGGTTTTTCAGACATGTGATTGCTAACCACATGGTGTTAACCTGTCCACCTATAACAATAATGATGGTGACAATGTAGGCCCGAGCAAATAAAGCCCCAGTGACACAGTTGTGTGCTCCCCACTGGCTAGCAAAGCCAAAATGGTTTGGTAGCTAGCACCCCTCTCAGGTGTTGACCATGCCAGCATGTCTACAAGCTACTCTCTGAGTGGTGGCAAAACTGGAAAGTGAGATAAAAAAAAAACATAAATAGTTTGTCTTCCGTGCAAAAGTTACGGCTTTGGAAATCTGGATGCAAATTTTGTTAGCACTTGGCTGGTAGCTGGCAATCCACATCTTTCTTGCAAACTCCTGGTAACTGCAGCAACCTTCTAAAAATCAAGGCAATCATAAAGATGGCTTTGTGGCACAGCACACTTTGTGATCAATTTCACCAAGTGACTGCCAGCAACCTCCAGGTGCCACTCACTAACCAGTCGGTAATTACACATTTTTCCACTTTTGGGCAAGTGATGTAAAATCTTTGTTCATCTGATACAGCTTCTACTGAAATCCTGCATAAAAACCAGGTAAATTTTTTTCAGTCATTTACTCATTATTCAAAAAAAACATTTATATCCTGTATTGTCTACATACTACTCTTTGTAATATCCAGACGCAGTATACATTTGTTGTTGGAGACAAATCTTTTTTTTCTTTAGAAGAAAACATTTTTGTTAATAAAACAGTGATAGAAAGCAGCAAAAGGAAAGGAAAAAAATCATGTCTTTCTGAGAAGACTTTGCCATTTTTTCATTAAGAACATAGATCCATGAGCTTTTCTACCAGACACAGAGAGTTGTCGGCTTTTCAAATGTCTGTGTCTGCCTGCTGCTGCTGCTGCTCTCTGATAATCTAGGTGTATTCCACATGATTATAGATTATCAATATCTTCTTTTTACAGCTCCCTGGCCACAGGAGACAGTTGCCTAAGCAACGCTTCCAAGGTAAGCTAATGGATTAAAGAGTGTGTGGATGTATTTTTGTATGTGTTTGTGAAGTGTGGGGCAATCATTCTAGTGGTGGCAGAGAATCGCAGCAGCATGCCATTAACACATAAACCCTATTGATCTTCAAGGCCTGAATCTGTTTGTGCTAACTCACTGAATATGTATAGGACAGCTGCTACTGTGTAGCGTTTTGGTCAGTATTTGTGTGTTTGGATACCTTTGCAGCAGTGATGCCATTTTACCTTCAAGGATAACCTGAACAAAGTCCTGTGCAGACATCTTGCCCTTCCTGGCGAAGCACTGGTAAGCCCCGCCATCACTTTTCGACATTCCTTCCATCATGAGGTTCTCCCGGTTTAGCCCAATGAAGCGAACATTGTTGCCAGGGTAGATGATCTCTCCGTTGCGATACCATGACAGCTCGTATTCATCTGAGCCGCTCACGCTACAGGACAGAGACACCTTGCTACCCACGCTGCCCTTCACCTTTCGAGGGCTGACCACTACTTTCAAGGGTTCTGTGGACACAGAAATCAAAGAGATGTTTAAGAAAAAAAATTGGGTAGTAAATATAATAATGAGGTACAGTATGATTATCATTATATTTGTCCAAGTTCAATGTTTATTCTTAATCATTAAGAATGCTAGCGCTAACATTTGATTCTCATCAATGCAGTACATCACTGTATCAAACAAAACAAGCAGGGTGTCACTTGCTATCACTAAACACAGCCCCCAGTGGTGCTGCTGGTGCAGGAGTCAGTTACTGGCAAATCATTTCAATCTCACACACACGTATTTACTGTTGTAGCTTCATAATCCTTAATTACCTCCAACAAGGAAGTTATGTTTTTGGTAGCGTTTGCCTGTGTGTGTGTCATTCGTTCTGTCTGTAAACACCAAGGTGTAAAAGTTTCAAATGAATTCTGATGTGTAGAGTGTAGAGTGGGGTCATGTTAACAATCCTTTAAAATTCAGCTTACATCCACCGATGTCTTCAAGGTCAACTAAATGATTTATTATTGAAAACTGACAAAAAGCCTCATACCTTAGAAACTACAAATATTACAAATGTGGTGTGTGTTGTCAGCATATAGAAAGTTCTATAAAGAAAGAACGATTTAAAATCATGTCGCATTTGACCTCTGACCTCCTTCAAGGTCAGCAGATTCCTCTGAAGGCTATGTAGCGCTATTTAAATCTATGTTTCTTACTGACATTGCTTGTATTGACAACATATAAGCATACAGGGAATCACATATGTGGATTCTAGTCTACAAAGTACATTTAAAAAGAGCAAAGAAAAGAAAATTAATATATACAAAATATAATGGTATATTCTTACAAGTGCCCAGAGAGTGAGCTGCCTCGGTGGAGGTATGTGCTCTCTGAGTACTTCTTGTTTAGTTTATATGTTCATTTTACTCACATGAACCAAACTAACCATCCACTCTCTAACACGTGCCAAGGCTGTTTTTTTTCCCACTCATTTCACTTCATTACTCTAATACAGCAGTTTCAGCTACCCACAACATAGAAGAACCCCTGAATTTTATAAAGCACTTACGTTTGACATACAGGCGACCCATGACCTCCGCGGTGCCATAGCTGTTCCACACCTCACAGACATATGTTCCCGAGTCACTGGGCTGTGTGCTCTCTATCAGCAACCCCGAGGTTGTCTGGTGTATGCGACTGTCGAGCTCCAAGGGGCTGTTGTCCTTCAGCCAGCGGTATTTGGGCATTGGGTAGCCTGAAGCCTTGCAGGGCAGCTCCACCCGATGATTAATCATCACCTCTCGGTGGTCAAAGCCATCCAAGATGACTGGCTCAGCATTGGTGGGGTCTGGAAGGAGCAGAGAATTTAGTGTTAATTAGTGGTGAGCGTTGCCAGCCGCTCGACAGTCTAATCCAATATTGATTCTTCGGGTCAACATTCAGTTCTACATACTGTATATTTTGTTACGTGGTGGAAAAGAGAGAAAGAGACTTGCTTCTGTAATTTACCGCAGTTTTACTGTCTCCTACAACCGAATTCAGACATACTAAATAAATGAAGAATATAAATGTGCATTTCATGCTAAATGACTTATTTTTATCAGAATCTACTGCAATTTTATAAGAAGCTCTTTGCTGATACCTCCTGGTTTGTTTACTTTTATCTAACATCTGACACAATGACGATGAAAAAGACAGAATAGGTCACTGCATAACTCAGTTTTGTCTGCAACACACCATATGTGGAGATGCAGCTTCTTTATCTTATGACATTTTAAAATGCCCAACCCAACTCTAAATTTTCAATGTACAGGGAGTGCAGAATTATTAGGCAAATGAGTATTTTGTCCACATCATCCTCTTCATGCATGTTGTCTTACTCCAAGCTGTATAGGCTCGAAAGCCTACTACCAATTAAGCATATTAGGTGATGTGCATCTCTGTAATGGTGTAATGACATCAACACCCTATATCAGGTGTGCATAATTATTAGGCAACGTCCTTTCCTTTGGCAAAATGGGTCAAAAGAAGGACTTGACAGGCTCAGAAAAGTCAAAAATAGTGAGATATCTTGCAGAGGGATGCAGCAGTCTCAAAATTGCAATGCTTCTGAAGCGTGATCATCGGACAATCAAGCGTTTCATTCAAAATAGTCAACAGGGTCGCAAGAAGCGTGTGGAAAAACCAAGGCGCAAAATAACTGCCCATGAACTGAGAAAAGTCAAGCGTGCAGCTGCCAAGATGCCACTTGCCACCAGTTTGGCCATATTTCAGAGCTGCAACATCACTGGAGTGCCCAAAAGCACAAGGTGTGCAATACTCAGAGACATGGCCAAGGTAAGAAAGGCTGAAAGACGACCACCACTGAACAAGACACACAAGCTGAAACGTCAAGACTGGGCCAAGAAATATCTCAAGACTGGTTTTTCTAAGGTTTTATGGACTGATGAAATGAGAGTGAGTCTTGATGGGCCAGATGGATGGGCCCGTGGCTGGATTGGTAAAGGGCAGAGAGCTCCAGTCCGACTCAGATGCCAGCAAGGTGGAGGTGGAGTACTGGTTTGGGCTGGTATCATCAAAGACGAGCTTGTGGGGCCTTTTCGGGTTGAGGATGGATTCAAGCTCAACTCCCAGTCCTACTGCCAGTTTCTGGAAGACACCTTCTTCAAGCAGTGGTACAGGAAGAAGTCTGCATCCTTCAAGACAAACATGATTTTCATGCAGGACAATGCTCCATCACACGCGTCCAAGTACTCCACAGCGTGGCTGGCAAGAAAGGGTATAAAAGAAGAAAAACTAATGACATGGCCTCCTTGTTCACCTGATCTGAACCCCATTGAGAACCTGTGGTCCATCATCAAATGGGAGATTTACAAGGAGGGAAAACAGTACACCTCTCTGAACAGTGTCTGGGAGGCTGTGGTTGCTGCTGCACGCAATGTTGATGGTGAACAGATCAAAACACTGACAGAATCCATGGATGGCAGGCTTTTGAGTGTCCTTGCAAAGAAAGGTGGCTATATTGGTCGCTGATTTGTTTTTGTTTTGTTTTTGAATGTCAGAAATGTATATTTGTGAATGTGGAGATGTTATATTGGTTTCACTGGTAAAAATAAATAATTGAAATGGGTATATATTTGTTTTTTGTTAAGTTGCCTAATAATTATGCACAGTAATAGTCACCTGCACACAGATATCCCCCTAAAATAGCTAAAACTAAAAACAAACTAAAAACTACTTCCAAAAACATTCAGCTTTGATATTAATGAGTTTTTGGGTTCATTGAGAACATGGTTGTTGTACAATAATAACATTATTCCTCAAAAATACAACTTGCCTAATAATTCTGCACTCCCTGTAGGGATGATCCCAGTATCAAATATGAAAAGCGCATATATATTTGTAACTTCTGACTAAGTGTTATCTTTAAATGCAGTACTGACCCGACACAATGAGACGTGCACTGTTGCTCTGGCGAGTTTCACCGGTGTAGCGGTGACGCGTGGTGCAGCGATAGTTATTCAGGCCATCCTCAGGCAGGACGTCCAAAATATACAAGGCTCCCGTGGATGTGATGAGATATCTTTGTCCTGGAGAAGATAAGAAAGAAAGCAGTTGTGTGGTTGTCTTATAGCATCACAACAGCTTTTACAATATAAAGAAAATGCATTCACTCCAGCACCACTGAGAGATTTTCTCTCTTCCTCCATAGGGTGCTAATGAATTTCTAATGTCACAGATGTCACATATAAATACACACCACAAGAAATATCATCTTAAATGATGCTGTAACTGCTATAAATATTGAATTAATCATGTACAAAATATACAAATTAAAAACTCAGTCCACATATTGTGTTTATTATACGAGTCCTTAACCTTTAACAGCTTTTATTGTCTTGTCTTTGTGCTGTTGCAGTAGCCTCACTGGCGCCATAGTCTGTTACAGAAAACCAATCCCTCTTATGCTGTCACAGGCAGTTCTGTAAGTACGGTAATATTATGTTAATTCTGCAGATCAAACGAGGTTGAGTGGGGTTGTCACCATCCATAAGGAAAGAAACCTTCCTCACAGCCATCACGTGGATGCCCACAGTCCCATGGGAGCAGATTGACGTCAAAACTGATTGAAAAAGCAATTTACAGGATATTGTCTTCTCTGTGCAGTGGTGGGTATGCTACGACAGAGATAGCACAGGAAGCCTTTCGGGCTAGGGAGAGTCCTACAACAGCAATAGGTGACGACGACCGGGTCGAGAAGAAAAATATCGTACTGTGCCATCACGGGGTTGCAAAGCTGCAGCGGTACCCGTTCGATTTTTTTAAATCCTTTTTGGCACTCTAGTCTACTTTTTTTTCCTCCACATAAATATAAGATATAAAGTGAACCCAAATAGAACTATAAGCTATACTAAGAGTCCAAAAAAAAAGTATTTGGCATTTTTGTTTGTTAGCCAGATCAAGCTTTAATTTGAACATATACTTGATATTACTGCACAAAAAATGAATTTATGAAATTCCCCATGGTGCACAAATTGTAGCACCATTTAAAAGTAAAATCTCAATTCTTAAAAAGTAGGAACGCTGTGTATATAAGAAGAAATAAAATAAAAAAACTAAACAAAATGCAATTCTTTGAAAATCTTACAAACCCACATTTTATTCACAGCAGAGCATATAAAATATATCAAATCTTTAAATGGAGTCAGTGCACAATTTTAGGGAAAATGATGTGCTCATTTTAAATTTGATGGCAGCCACATGTGTAGAAAGTTGGGACAGAGCCGTGTTTACGACTGTGCGGCATCAACAGTTCATAAACTTCTGGCAAATGAGGAGTCCACCTGCTGGACCAATGGGAGATGGGAATGTTGTTTGATAGAGGATTCTAGCTGCTGAACAGTCCTGGGTCTTCTTTGTTGTATTTTTAATTTCATGATGCTCCAGACAGTTTCAAATGGTGACCGCCTGGACTGCAGACAGTGCAGTTCAGCTGTGATTTAGCATTGTCTTACTGAAATATGCAAGGCCTTCTCTGAAGAAGACGTCATCTGGATAGGAGCATTTGTTGCTCTAAAACCTGTATGTATATTTCAAAATTGATGCTGCCTTTTCCAGATGTTCAAGCTGCCAATTTAAAAAGAACTAAGTCACACTAACACCATTAGAGATGCAGGCTTCTGGACTGAATGCTGATAACAAGCAGAATCGTCCCACTCCTCTGTCTGGGTGACATGACATCTATGTTTCCCAAAAATCAAAATCCCATAATTTAGATTTTTCTGACCAGTAACAGTGCTCCCCATTGGCTCAGTCCATTTTAAATGAACTGTGGCCCAAAGAGGAGGCCCAAAGACAGACTTCTAACCTGCAGTTCTGAATGGCACCGTGAACTTTCTGGAAGACTCATGACTGTTTTAATGCAATGCGGCATTGAAGACTTGACTTTTGGGTTTTCTCCAGATTCTTTAAAACTTTTAATCAAATTATATACTGCAGATGATAGAAGATATTCAAAGAGCAAAGGTTTCTGGTCAGCTGCTGTTTGTTTGCCTGTTAGTTGTACCACAAAAAAGCTCACACCAACCTCAAAGCCAACTGTTTCATTGAGAGCTGTCAGTTACTGCTGACTGTAATGACGCTGTGTGTATGACTAGTAAAAAGATTTTTAAAAATTAATTAAAACAGTGGGATTAAATACCAAAGGCACTTGGTTAGCTAACATCAACATTTCATTCAAAAACACAAAAGGAACTTTGCACAGATAAAAACAGATAATGGGCTCAGCAGAAGTCTTCTGACAGCTAAATCATTTGCATGGTAAAGAGAAGTCCCTCCACCACCGCACAGCAGGTAAAGCATTCTCTCCAGGACGCAGATGTAAGCACATGTTTCCTAGTTAAAGATCAAATAACAACTTCATGACAAGAAACTCAGAGGATTCTGCACTAGATGTAAACCCCTGCTAAACCAATAAAACAACAGAAAAAAGCTAAAAGTTGACACATGTAGAGTGGTGGTAAACGAATTGAAAAAAAAAAATCATGCTAAGAGGACATTGTGGACAAGATAACCAACAGTGCATACTCAAAAACATGGTTGTGCACTGGAATTTATTTGTCACTGAATGTGCCGAAGCGTTTATGGCCTGGAGTGTGTACTCTGTGTCATCACCTTACTGTGCAAATATTTGGCTATCTGCTTGTGAAGCAAGATTTCGACAATAACAAGGTTATAATATGTTAATGTGCAGCTATTTTTAAGAGTGACATGTTTCATGAGGGATTTTTTCCTCAAGGAAGTTTCTTGTTTCCCCTGTATGTTTAGTTTGGTTGAAAATAAGCACAACGTAAGCAACATCCCTCACAAGAAAAACATAGATTGACAGATAAACTGTATAAAAAAAAAAATGAAAGTCAGTGGCTTGGATATGAATGTACAGGCCATAGTACATTCTTCCATCATTATCAAAAGGAAGAGAAACCTCCAATTACACCAAGTGGTTTAAGTCTGGATTACTCTGATTCAAGCTGAGTAGTGTCAACTGAAACTAAACTAAAAACTAAAATTAGACATTAAAAAATATGTTGTTAACTAAAATAAAAACAAGACCTTTAAAAATGGTATGCCCATACAATGATGATTGAAAAGACAAACTAACACTGAAACTAATAAAAACCTAGGAAAACTAAACATTTAAACAACTTAACAAATGAATGAGATAAAAGTAAAAACAAATTAGAAGACAGAAAAATATAACAACTTACAGTAAGATCTGTACACCCTCCTATTTTCTTAAGGCATACTGTAGTTTTTTTCATTTTTAATATATGTTTTGCATTATTTCCTGAATGCATTTGACTGTTTTTATTAGCGAAACATTTCTCTGCATATTTAATTTGCATTACATATGATATCTAAAGGAGACCAGCAGTGGTTAACTCATATAAACTGAAAGGTAGGAGCTGTGGGTCTATTGTTAAACAGAGACTTAACATCCTATTAACTATATCTATTAACGTCCTTTAAAAAAAAATCAATAAAAAGAACAAACAAACCAAAAAACTAAGGACTGTAATGTTTTTTTCTTTTTAAAAAAAATAGTTCTTGAGTGAAGAATTTTAATATTTATTATTGTGTTTAGGTCAAAATGTCCAAACAGATTTCAAAATCCAAGTAGGTGCAAAGGTTTCTTTTTCCTATGTAGGTTTGTAAATTAGATGTGACGTCCCTCGTCTAACAACATCCCCCAGAAAATCAGAGAAAATTATAGAAAAAAATGTATGTCACAATGTAATCCCGATCTCTCTCCTACATTTGGTGCAGTGGTTGGCCGCAGCGCCACGATGAGCTACAGTGTTACCAGACAGAACCAATTAGCTACAAAAACAGTGAGTGGGGAGGTGGTGAGCGAATTTAACCTAATCTTAGATTATACACTAATGCTAACATCAAACCGCTACATGTTTTAATATTCCACCGGAGACTAATATGTATGAAGGAAGCAAAGCGTGCTTAATATGCTTACATCTTATATGCATTTTAGATGTTTGCACAGGCAGAGGAAAATCAACCTTGTGGGGTAAAAGCAAACAGGAGGAATACAGAGAGAGGCGAGAGAAGCAAAACAAAACTGCTCAGCTATTGTAAGCATTGACCTAGATAGAACCGACAACAGATTCCACGGATTTGATGTCCTGAAGGGGTTTCGCGGGTTTTACATACAGGGCTGTTAGATGGGCAACCAGCAAGTGGAATCTATAAAGAGAGCGAGAGAGGGTGTGACTGTGTGTGTGTATGCCGGCAGCCATGCATGCACGCCAGCGAGCAAGACAATTGGTAAAAGGAAATCTTCTCAGAGGTCGAGGAGGCCAGATGCGAGAAAAACAACGCTGTTTTTCATCAACGCCTTCTCTTTTCAGCTCCATTTTCACTGGTTTTGTACGCAGCTGTAGCGGCAGTTCTCATTTATCTGATGTGTGTACCTTTACTTCACATACCGATCACTTTTCGCTGGCTGGTTTTAATAAAAATATATGTAAGAGTGTACTTGTAAAATCCTAGAAACCATATTACAACAATGCAGCAGCAAAAACTCAATTCAAACATCTCCTCCAAAGCTGTCCACTACACACACACACACTGCCTCCTTCCCTTTTTCCCTCTCCTCCCTTCTGGCTTCTCCATTTTGATTCTGTACTGGTCGTCTGAAATCTCACTGTGGAATCCATCTTGAGTGAGGCAAAATGGTATTTCACTCCAGCCGCTGTGAGCTGCTGCAATTTTCTCTTCAAGCACCTCTATGCTCCTGCAATGCCTTTTAAGACGTCAGAGCTCAGTTATTGTGTTATGACAGAATGAAGGGGACACTACAGTAGGGAGGGGATTCAGAATGAGAGCTATTGTATTGAATTGTACTGCACTGTATTGTATTTCTTCTCCACAACCCGCTCCTCTTTAATTCGCTCGCAGCGTTGGCTTTTAGGAGTAATTTCTGTTCAACGTCAGCAAGAAATTACAGCCGTTTAAAAGTTAAATGTGAAAATTGTAAACTGGTGAAGACGTAGTGTATAGCACATAAACTGCTATGGGTTAATTGAGCGAGAGCGACCGAGGCCTCGGCTGCAAGATGCATTAAAAAACATTCGGTGGAGATTTGGGTGTTATTGTCAGAGAGTGGAGTCTTTCTCTCCATTCATTTGCAGGCACTGCTACTGTAAAGTAAAAAGAGCTCCACTCCACCAGACACACTTTATCTAATCATCCCCACTTTGCCAGAGACAGAATCTAATAGGAACAGCGGGCTCTCACTCTCAGCAGGCTAAATAAGCCTCGACGTACAGATGAACTAGTGTCACAGCATCCTCGCTGCCAACAGACGCTCTGAAGTTGCTGTGATTTAAATGAGAGCCAAGTCGGTCAGATCTTAGCTGACAATCTGCATTTTGGTGACAAGCCACCAGCGTTTTTATGCACCAATCAACACCAGCGGACCAGTGTGAACGGAAGTGGCTGAGATAACCGACATGTTGCCAATAAAACCCTGCTAATGTCGCACTGACGTTGATACTACATTATGTATATGACGCTGCTTGAGTGCGAAAGGTTAAAAATGTTTAGTAAAGGGTGTTCGCTTCCATAAAGGTTGCGCCGGTGAGTCAGTGTTGTTATTGTTTAAAGAGGAAGGTGGGACCGGCTCTGAGTAAACTGTGAGTCAGACACAGCGAGGAGGGACCCAGTTCTAGTCGGGTCAGCAGAGACGCAGAGATGATAAATGAGCTTATGAATGTTCTGGCTTTGTGTGGTACCTTCATGGCCCACTTCAACTCTCCTGTGTCACTTTTCAGACATTAAATTAAAATTAAAACATCTGTCTCATCAAAGCCTTACAGTGCGCCACACGTGTTCGAAAAGATGCAGTCAAACGCTCCTCTCTCCTCTAACACGGTTTACTTTGTTTCTTAGAGCAGTTACTGTGGTACAATCTTGTGCCACTGCAACAGAAAAACATTACGGGGAATATAATGCATTGACCACCCAGCGGTGGTGAGAAGCGAGAGTTGCATTCTGAGACTAATTTCAGAGTCGGGGTTATGCTGCATCGGGAAACAAGTCGCAGGGGGACCAGACGTTGGATCAGAGCTTTAATCTAAGCTGATTGAGGTCAGACCGCAGGACTGAACTTTCCACCACTCCTCGGGGTAGTACGGCTACGCAAAGAGAAACTGAAATCAGTGCTGTGACCATCCTGCAGGAAACCAGGAAAATATTTGTTGTTAATCTGCTTCTCGGACTATCTGGCTACTAATGAACTGTATAACAGCCGTGCTTTGAAACTGTTACAGATTCACTAAACTAAACTGAAACCCTCAAATGAAACTGAATATGAGAATAAGAATAAATGTATGTTACCTGGAAAGGGACAAACAGTAATCATGATTCATATATTGTGCATATGACACCAAATAGGCTCCTCTACTGTGAGGAGTAGCAGTAAGTACATTACAGCATGAGCTATGTGGGTTACTACAGGCTGCATAATCTGGTGGAAGTGAAAGGAATTAAGTGAATTAGTCCTCTGGAGGTATAGTGTGTAGTGAGGCGTAATTCACTGAGCTCAACCAAAAATTGAAGTATAAAAAAAACAACAACCCCAAACTACCTTAACCGTACATTCAGTTAAAACAAACTGTGATGCATTTGTCCGGTTGCTGCTTTGTGTGGGTTGGGTGACAAAGCTGACCTTCAAATCCTGCTGCTGACTAAATTACCAGTCTATTATGGTCAATATGGAAAATATGTTGAGTTCCAACTGATCCCTGCACATTTACATTCCAGGTCTCCAAAAAATCCAGTTTAAAAATACTGAAAAAATGAATGGTGTGTTTTGTTGTGTTAACTAATTCAGAGCCATACCAAAATTTTCAACACTAGTTTTGAGAGCAACTAAAACAACATAACTACTACCAAGTCTGTGTGCCATTTCTGAACTGTTCAGATAACAGTCAATCTTTGTAAGTCATGGTAACCATGGGGATAGATACATGAATAAAGCCACCTCCACACCTGTAGAGTCTTGCTTGTCATGGGTCGCGTTGAAGCTGATGGTTGGCCGCCCGCAGACCTACTAGTCTCCAGTTGTGGTCACTCGCATTTACCTCATATTCATCTCACCAAGTTTTTGGTATCGTCTAGGCTATATTTCTAACATTATGTCATACAAACCGAAGGCCACACAGAGGAAATGGTTTGCTGACAGCTGGCCACTAGTGGACATTCGAGCGTCCGAATGGCATATCTCAATAAACAGTATTATTTTGTATTATTGGTACTTTCTTTAATTGCACAAAAGTTAAGAAGAGTTTGACTTTTGGGACTACTTTGCATTGCCAGACTTTTTGTTCATGTTTTTCATGCCTGCAGTTGCTCAAAGTCACCAAATGTCATTGACTTTCTATGGCACTCATCACTTTAAATCAGTTCCTGTGTGGACACAGGAATACCACAACATTCCATCACATATGTTGTGGAAAAGACTCCATCCAGTTGTATCTGTAACTTCCGTGTATATTTTACATCTAAATATGCAATGATTTAAGGCACTTAATCTCATGCAAACATGTACGTATGGCTAGTTTGAATGTCTTATGAGTCACAGCAAAACAAAAGTCCAACCTTAAAACTTGCGGTTAAGTAGGCAGCGTGTAATGGTGGGGGAAAACAAAGAAAATGGGTTTTTGAATAAAAGTCTAAGAGGTGAGAAAACAGTTATAAAATACACGATGTGCAGTGGATTTGTCTCAAGGCTGGAAAACTGAAGACAAAAATCAATTCTACATCATATTTCTTATGAGGTAGCAGTTAAAATATAAAGCTGTTTTTATAGTGCTATCACCTGGCCAATCAGTGTGGGGTGTTTTTTTCCATGGCAGAAGAAAATTGCTCAAATAGCTCAAATCAATTGTTTGGAGGGGGGGGGGAAAGCAAGAATGGAGACTTTCAGTGGATGAAAAGCAAATGCAAATACTGAAGCTAACACTAAAATCAGGACAAATCTTCAGCACCTGTAAAAGTCACCTATAAAAATGTCTTTCTCTCGATGCACCTGCAGTGTGAAAAGATTCAAGGAATACAAGTAAATGACAGAGCTGCCATTGAAGCCCTAGTGAAGAAAGCATCCTTGATTCAGTCAAAAGTTTTGGCATCAGAGCTGGAATACTAAGAGACTCTCTGTCTCTTATTCAGCCTCAAAAACCTCTGTGTTCCTGTTTGGCTCATTCTACTTCCTCTCCTGCTTCTTCACTCTCTAGCGCTTGGTCTCTCTCTTTCTCCTCCTCTCCTGGCTCTCCCTCTGTGTGCTGAATGCTAAAACAGTGGCTGGCTGTGTCAGAACACTGCAATGAAACCTGCAGTCTCAAACGCCCACATCAAGAAAACACCTACCTTTACCAAGACACTGACCTACAAAAGCTTTTACATATTTAAATTGATAAACATCCATTAAGAGGTGAACATTTGTTTTGCAGGTTTGGAATAATATTTGAGAATAAAATCATGTATTTTTTATCAGACCATTCATAGAATAAATACTAATAATTATATCAATCATGTGTGCCAAAAGAATAACTCATACACCGAAACATTAACAAGAAATGTGTCAAAGTGTCACAATGTATATTTTCTGCATCTAGTGTTGCAGCTACAACAAAACACCATTAACATCATTAAAAGCTAATGTGGGTGCAATAACACTAAAATACTATATGTTATCATTTTTCTTTAGTTTTTGAAAAAAAATATTTCCAAATTGAAGACATTTACAGAGTGAGATGCAGTGACTTTTAGTGTCATACCAACATTGTTGTGAATTAAAGATGGCTTTTCATTTATCATGAATAATTTACGCATCATAATTCATGCAAAAAATGTCCAACTGTCACAAGACGAACAATTCATATTTAATAAACAACCGAACGAGTGAAGGATGTCACTTTAATAAATCATGTACTCTTGTGCACCCCGTTTCAGCGTGGTGCTCAGGTCTCGGTACTGGTCAGACTGCTTTTGTAGTGTGAGGTACAGTATCAGCTAGTAGACAGAATATCTAGTGAGCAGAAGCTGTAGCCTGTTTCCAGAAGAGTTAGGACACTTTATAAAAAATGAATGAAAACAGAAGGCTGTGACTTGCAAATCATTTAAAGTCTATGTTTAATTATAAAAATAAAAATAAAAACAGACTAATCAGGTCTTTTTCTGGAATAGATGCTCAGTTTGAATTTGATGGTAGTAACACTTTCAAAGAAAAGATGGGGAAGTTTACTGTGTTGCATTTTATACAGCTTTTATTTATTTTAACTTGCATCTCTTAACGCACCAACAAACTTTACCTTTAGACTGAAGAGTTCTTGAGATTTCTACCACGGAATCACAACCGGGTTTTTCTTTTATGCTGGAGATATTTCACAAGGCTATTGTGTATCACAGATGCTGTAATCTGTATGACTCAGCCTTTGTGACTCAGCATCTTTTTTTCACACCAATCATTATGGGGTAACAATTCTCCAATTTCAAGGTTTTCTTTCTGTTTTCAATGTTTGGGGGTGGGGGTCTGAGAGAGTAACTTAATGGTAAGTGGATCATGAACTAAAAAGTAATGAAATCCATCACTGTGATGTATTTCCAGTTTACTTTTTAACAGTGATGGGAATAACGGCGTTACTTTTTTTCAGTAACGATTAATCTAACTAATTACTGCAACGCCGTTACAGTTACTAACGGTCCGTTACTATTTTTCAACAAACAGACGGTTGAAACTGTGTTCAGCTTACCGCATCTTATATCAGTTGCACGGAAGTAGCTGTAAGTAATCTGGGCACTACAGCTTTAAGCAGCTGGACGGTAATCACTTTCTGGCAGACGATCACTTTTTGGCACACCTGGAGCTAAGGGGGCAAAAAATGAGTGCTGCTGTTTGACTGAGGAAGAATAAAGCAGTCGTGGTAAGACCACTTAAAGACAAAGCAACAAGGTGATATATACCAGTTTTTAAATTGTGTTGATAGGCCACGTAAAACCAGAGTCATGATAAACAATATATACGTGGCGTTTTCCTAGTTTTGTCACGTTTACTGCCTAAGGACAGCGCTAGCAAGCACTCTCTGCTTATGAGCAAAAAAAGGAAAAATGAGTGACTGCGAGAGAGAGAGAAACTGTAGAAAAAGAGAGAGAGCGAGTTTTGAGATGTGAGAGATTTGTGATGTTTAGTGTGTTTGGAGTGTGTAGTTAATGTGTTGTCTTGTGTAGTTAGTGTGTAGTGTTGTGGATAGTTTTGTGTTGTGTGACAGAACAATGAGGCGACTGCTGTCTCCAGGTAGAAAAAGGAGTGACACACCTGCTGCTGTCAGACCTGCAGGTATCAGGCTGTGATGTTCTCCTTTTTAGTGGAGTTTTTTTTTTTTGGAGTGGCACAAATAATTTGTGTGGCATCTTATTGAATGCAGAACAGCTGATTGTTCTGTAAATAGTTTGAATGGTTATTTAAAAAAATCAAGGTAAAAGGTAAATGAATGCAAATAACTTTGTTGTTTGCAAAACTTGTGCATATGACAATTTATATTTGCATTTAAAGTTATGCAATATGATTCATTAAACATGTTTGTGGTTGTTACAGTAAAAAATTCTACTCTTATTTTATGTTTTTGTCTGATTTTAGATCAATTGTGTTAATACAGTATGTCAAAATGAAAACATAACTGTAAATTCAGACACGTGAGGTTGTGCTGAAAAGGATGATACCAAACAAGGTATTTAGGTGTTTTTAAAGGTGAAATGTGGAGGGAAAATCAAAAGTAGTTAAAAATGGCCAATTATACCCTGGACCCCAGAGGGTTAAACATTTTTTTAATGTAACGCAATAGTTACTTTTCAAGTAATTAATTACTTTCAGAATATTGTAACTCAGTTACTAACTCAGTTACTTTTTCAAATAAGTTACTAGTAACTATAACTAATTACTTTTTCAAAGTAACTTGCCCAACACTGCTCTTTAAAGACTACAACAGTCACCAGACTAGTGTGCTTTACTGGGCACTAACTACCACAACTAGTAATCATCAGTGACCACAGACGTTCCTACTATCCTACTCAATTTTTTGGTTTGTAAAAAGTCACATTCTTATTCTCAACCCCTAAGATGCAGATACTTATTCAGGACCAAGCTTCACACCGTGGGTACCCTTTTAGTGTCATTTTACAAAGTACAGATTAGACAAAGAGTTTAACTTGAGTACCTCAATATCTGAAATGCAAACTGTAGGCAAAAGTGCTCTGCTGGAAATGTTGCTGGAGCAGGACACATTTAAGAAACTTGTTGCAGATGTGAAAAGTTTGCCTTTTAACATGTGCTTTCCATTATGAAAAATTTGCATTTAAACCCCCCAAAAAGTATTCTCTTAAACTTAACAAAATGGGAAAATGAATGTAAAATCAGTACAAAAACAAAATAAAACCCAACATAAACCAAATAGGGCACTAATTTGTGTCGACTGGCTGAAGGACTGTGTGATTATTTAAACACATTCAGTCACAAAGAAAACTGTTACTGTTTCAGTATTACTACAGGAAATGTACTTATCTAAAGTCCAAAGCCACATACAGTATAGTATCATATTACAGTGATGGCGCAAGAACTGGTTTGTGACAGGTGGGCACCTTTGTACAAGAATGCATGGTGTAGAATTAATTCTACATTAATGTATAGCACCTTGCTGAGCTAGGCTACCAGCATACACTTAGGCAGACACATATCACAGAAACTGCTGAAAAAGAGAGTCAGGTCTCCAAGGTTAAAGAGTCTGGTGGGTGCTGATGTCTTTGATGATGTTAGCGATCCAGTAATCGCTGTTGAAGCCCAGAGCTATTAAACAGCAGGTTGATAAGCAAGTGTATTGAAGAAAGTCTGGACAGCAGCAGGTTTAAGGAGATATTTCAGCAATGAAGGAGAATAGACATATTTACCAGTGTTTTCCAGAGACAATAACCACAAGTACAAAATGAGTCGTGTTTTTCAGTTCGCCTGCTTCATTATGCTGTACTGTAATATGTGATGGAATTTTCATTTAATATTACTGATCTTTAAACCAGGTATCAAATAAATATTTCTAGCTAGAGATGCATCAATTGCAATTTTCTTGGCTGATTTGGATTCCTGATATTTCGTAAGTGTGACGTGCTAATGAGAAATGACGATTCGAGTTTTTCTCTGACAGCATATACAATCAAAAATGAACTTCTCTTCAAAACAAAGTTTTATCTTTACATTAAATTAAATTAAACTTTAAAATTTCTCCCCAAACTGTAGTTACAGGTAAGTTACAGGATGTTCTTTAACTTAAATAAGTGAAAATAAAGTGTTATATTATTAGAAAGAGGTACAAATAATTAACTGAAAATAAATTACTTATACACCCAACTTCACCTTACCAAACAAAAGCACGTGTAACACATTTGTATAACAAAAGAAATATCATCTTTATACCATTATAACTGAGGCAGCTAGCTTTTGGCTTGCTGTGATTAGCTTTAGCCACTTTGCTAGCTTCTTTAAATTTTCCACGTTTAGCAGGGTGAGGGTGATTTAAAGTGTCTGATTAGGTGTTTTGTTTAAATTTTTTCCTGCTGGTCTCCCCTCGTTCTACATGGGAGCTCTTTACTTCAGAGTAAAGATCTTCCATGCTAATAACATGTTAGCATGTAGCTAATAGTACATGTCCACATGACTATTTACCTGCACTGCTGCGTGCATGCTGTGCAGACATGAAATGGACTGACTTATAATCAAACATACATGATCAAACATTCCCCAGCTGGTCCCCAGTTATGGCTAAGAACTCTGAAAATTGACCTCTATATCTGTATCTAACTCAAACAGTTTCATGAGAAAGCAAAAAAGAAGGAATAAGCTAATAAGACAGACAGTAATCAAATTAAAGTAAAAAAAAATTACACAGTAATCAACGCCTCCTTATACCCTGCTGCACGACCAAGTGTTGGTTTCAGAAAGACTTAATTACAAACTTATAAACATCAAATCTGTTATAATACATTTTTCTGGACAAACATTTGAGTTCCACATGTCAGACGTTAGTCTGTTTTCCCAGGGCGGTGCTCTGTTAACCTGTGAGATCACTATCCCTCACTCAAAGTTTTTCTGCATGATAGTTTAGGATAATGGATCATTTCATTTTAGAGAAAATTGGCCCATTGCATATAGTGCGTTGTATTAATCTTGCTGTATCACGTTGAGCATTGCTCTAAGCCTCTTAGACTCAATACTTGAAATGTGCAATTCACTTGTATTTTTATTTTTATTCCTATTTATTCTATTTATCCCCTTCGTATATTTTATTTATATTGTCTCTGTATTTATATATATGTGTGTGTGTATAACTCTGTAACTTCTGTCGGTGCTGTGCTTTTTTGGAAATCGAATTTCCCAGAGGAACCCACCCGAGGGATTAATAAAGTTCTATCTTATCTTATCTTATCTCTTATCTTATCTTAAGCCAGGCAGCAATAAACGGTGAAAAGTTGTGGTGACACAACGTTGGACAGAGTGACCTCATCTGAAAAACAACCTTTCCTATGAAGCTCATGTTCATTTGTGGAAAAGATCCCAGCTCATATTACACCATGTTTATCTTTCTACCTCTGTGCTTTGTCTGCTTCATCTTAGTAGATGCCACAGCCAAATGGCCTGCGGCCTAATCTCATCATTTACCTCTAGTGTACTCTTACAACACCACAGAGCATTGTAGTTAAAAAGAAGATTTCTTTAAACCACAGCAAGAGGAACTGTTGTGAACTGTTGCTCTTTGTGTTGGGCTCCATGTCTGTAAAATTATATTCACAGATGGATTGTAAAATGAGTAATTAAATCTAGCCTTCTATTTCCACCATGCTGGAGAGGGGATGTTGGCTTGGGGGCTGCTTGGGTGCGTGTGTGTACGCGCATGCAACATGTGTAGCAGTCTGCCATCATAACCTAATTATTGCAGGAGCTTAACAACAGCAATTAGCACATTTCCATCAGACGACACTAATTTGTGAATTCCATTCCAGCGCCATTCAGGACTGGCTGAGAGAGAGACTTAATTCACTGTTGAGCTACTAGCGATGCTAAATCCATATCTATAGAGCTGTGAAAATTGCTTATGGTAATTGCAGTTATTTTAAAACTAGGCTAACACTTTAATGACATTTCTAATTTTAATCAGTTATTTTCTGTGTAGTCCACATTGAACGTCTTCTCACCCCAGGGAAACCCATGTTTCCTCATCTGACTTCCCAATAAAATGCCTCTTCCCAAGAGCTTCCTAAGATAAAGAATATTGTTTTATCTAAAAACAGATTTCCAATGCCACATACTAGGAAATGTACATAGACCATGATTATTTAAAATTAACACTAAACCCACAAATGTAAAAGTTGTTTTAGCTCAATTTTTGGCTTCCTCCAACTCCAACAAGGTGCTTGATGGAGGAGAAAACAGCAGCGACTGTAAATTATAAAGCAAAATGGTGAACGACCCTTAAATACTTTGCAGAGTTGAGGGGATCTACCGACAACTGATATTCATCACGACTAACAATCATTTTGGCAACATTAAAAATCAACATCTGATAGTGAATTATTTTGTTTTCTTGATAACACACCTCTACATGTAGCTGCAGCTATACTTAATGGTTAAAGAAACTGAATGTTTCTCAGTTTTCTTTTAAGTCAGAGCTTTCTTTTAAGGATGCACAACCATCAGTCAAAAAATATTTCGAAGTGAACAGCTCCAGCAGTCTTTGTGCATACAACTGCCTCAGAATAACAATCCCCCACCCTTCCTCCACATCCCCCTGAATCCCCCATCTCCCTGTCTTTCTCCACCCTCTGCCCCCCCTCCTCCCTTACATCCTACGCAGAGATGCATGTTGAGTGATAGGCCTATGGATGAGTCTGGACAGTGCGTCTGAGGCCCTGGTTTTTAATAGGGTTCTGTTCCCAGTAATTATGCTGACACAATTTGATCAGCGCGGGGCTAAGTATCTTCATCTGAGGGAGATCGGGGGGAATTAACGCTGATGTAATAAGTACAATTTGTCACTATTAAGACAGAGGTGTTGACAGGCACTGGTGTTGTCAGGGCAACTGATGGTGCTCCCTTGCTACAGTATGTATTCTGCTGCATCCGGCGAGCAGAGCTGTCAGGCCTCCTCAGTAATCGATTTCTGGGGTTGCTTTGCACAGGCAAAAGCATGCAACTATGCCATATATACAGCGCGTATGCATATAATAAATAGACATAGTGCACCTGGATGTGATGGAGTGTTTCAATATGGCATTAACTCGATGAACAGATAAGTAGCACAAGCTAAAATATTTGCAAGAAAACCACAAGAAAAATATGCATTATGCTTATTAGCTGCAGTACATTAATGTCACGCAAGTCCAGCGATTAGATGGTGAAAACATACAAACCTGATCATAACAAAGACACAACTGAAAGACTCACTGTTCTTACATCGGGTCTGCTGGGTAGGAAGAGGAAGAAATGTACTAATGGCACAGGGTTCAACCCTGGCTACTTGCAGGGGAGAGAAGCAAAGCCAAGGTCATGACCCTCTAATCCATCTCACTGAGCTTTTTTTTTTTTTTTTTTAAAGGAGCACACATTAGCAATTTGTTCAAAATGTACTTACACAGAGAAAGCTAAAGTGCTTTAATGAGGTCTAAGCCTCTGCTGGTGACCAGTCATCTGAGTTCAGCGAGCTGTGAAACGCAAACAGCAGGCAATAGACAAACTGGAACTAGCATTGGAACTAATTCACAGTATTTGAGGTTTAGTCCCAGTGATAAAAATAAAAGCTGTAGTAGATCCATTGATGTCAGTTTCAAGATCTGCGATACATATCAACAGGTCCTCTAACAAGAATCTGTGGAAGACTGTAGAGGCTGCAGCAGCAGCACCCACATGCATGTATGGTATGTGGTTATGTTAGCTTACTATGACGCAATCCACACACAACTGCTCATTTTCTATATCAAAACACTTCACTGACATTACGAAATGTGATCGCAATTTCTACTTTGCTCATTTAGAGCACTCACTAAGGCGGTTAATGCCACATGAGCGGAGCTGCCGGGGCTGCGGTGCTGCACAGACTGCAGCTTATTGTACTATGATGACATTAATAGCTATTTCAGCATACCTGACATCCCAGTTCAGTTGGAGCTTCAGCTGTGAGTTGACTTCCCTCAAGAGCAGCTCAACTTTTAAAATAAAATGTGTGCTCAGAGACTTTCAGACTTTAGCGTGTACCCTGGAGAAACATTAG
This sequence comes from Rhamphochromis longiceps, assembly GCF_057381845.1. Classification (NCBI taxonomy): domain Eukaryota; kingdom Metazoa; phylum Chordata; class Actinopteri; order Cichliformes; family Cichlidae; genus Rhamphochromis; species Rhamphochromis longiceps. Next base: position 16,668,538 of record NC_140570.1, on the reverse strand, counting down.
GGCAATATGACAAGTCACCTGATCCTACCGGCACAAATATTAAGTTGTGCCATTGGTTTAGCCTCTGTTACGTCTTCTGTACCATGAAGTGCCTGCAAGAACAGCATATAAATCTCTATATTCACTGTTTCACTAAGAAAAGACTTGCTATCAAAAAGTATTGACAACATTTGTCATAAATTAGGCGAAGACTGGAAAATATATCATTATCAATGGCTATCCTTTTAAGAGCTTTCTGAAAAGGTCAGCACATATGCAGTGTAAGGTCCATAATAGCTGTGATATAAACTGATGTTGCACTGTTTTGCGGTGTGCCATTTTAGCATGATGACCCACTCCATAGGTAAACCTTGTTAATAAAAACACATAAAGCTGCTAAACGCGATTTCATTCACACAAAAAAACCCATTTACATGAATACCTGGACAAACCATACAGAGCAGTAACACAATGAAGCAATATAAATAAAAATTTAGGCTAAGTCTGGCCTAAAGAACATGGCAAGTGGAAATAAACCCGCATAACTACGTCTCACCCTTTGACAGATATGGCCCTTAGCAAAATTATAATGCCGGAGCTTTGATATTAAGCAACAGGAGCAACCACAGAATACATTTCACAATTCAGCGCTGTTGTTCTTTATGAGAAATGGCTCAATGAAGCATGTAAAAGGGTCAGAAACATGCCCCGGATTACATTCTTGCCTCAGGCCCCAATTTACCTGAGCGAGCAGGTCGCAGTCATGTTCGGAAGAGGGAAGAGTGGCGTAGGAACGAGTACACGTGTGCCTGTTATATTACATGCAAGCACTAATAAAAGTCAGTGTGTGCAGATAAGGGATGCCAGTATAGACATTTTTTTAAAGTATCTGAAGAACAGAGAACAGCAGGTGTATTAGAGAGCCAAGAAAATGATGGTGCACGACACACAGGATTTCAATCCAGCTTCACGTCGTGTAGTCCGAGGTGTGTTATTGTAGTCTGACCAAAATTCAGACCCCTTTCACAGACGAGCACCTTCTGTGTGTTTCCAGCTGCAAAAATAAGCAATTTAATTTCAATGTATAAAGTGTATTTCTTCTATTTATACATACACTCACTTGCCACTTTATTAGGAACACCTTGCTAGTACCAAGCTAACTCCCATAATTCTCAATGGTACAGATTCAACAAGGTGCTGGAAACATTTCCCAGACATTTAGGTCCGTACTAAAGATGGCATCGCGCAGTTCCTGCAGATATGTCAGCTGCACATCCATGATGACAATCTCTCGTTCCATCACATCCCAGAGGTGCTCTATTGGGATCTGGTGACTGTGGAGGCTATTTGAGTAAAGTGAATCTTCAAGAAACAAGTTTGAGATTTTTTTTTTCTCAATATGTGTTAATACACCATTAGTTTTTATTAATCTCTGACTCTCTTCCACAGCGTGTCTTCATCTTCCCTCATCCCTCAGCCATTCACAGCACATGTGTTCCTCCCTGAGTCTGGCTCTACTGAGGGTTTCTTCCTCTTAAAAGGGAGTTTTCCTTTCCACTGTCACCAAAGCACATGCTCATGAGGGGGCCATGTAATTGCTGGCGTTTTTCTTTGTTTTCTCTGTGTTATTGAAGGGGCTTTACTTATAATATAATGTACCTTGAGGAAACTGTTGTTGTTATTTGGTGCTATAAAATATGACATGCAGGATGGATCCATGCTTTCATGTAGTTTATGCCAAAGTGTAGCCCTACCATCTCAGTGTAGCAGCAGGAATTTAGACTCATCAGACCAGGCAACATTTGTTTCAATCTTTTATTATCCAATTCTGGTGAACCTGTGTGAATTGTAGCCTCGGTTTCCTGTTCTTAGCTGATAGGAGGGGGAACTGATGGGATGTCCTGCTGCTGTAGCCCATCTGTTTCATGGTTTGATGTGCTATGTGTTCAGACATGCTCTTCTGCGTATCTTGGTTGTAACCAGTGCTTAATTGAGTTACTGTCTTTGATGCAGTCTGGCCATTTTCGTCTGATCTCAGACATTAACAAGGTATTTTTTCCCAGAGAACTGTTGCTAACTGGATATTTTCTCTTTTTCAGACTATTTTCTGTTAGCCCATGCAACATTCAAAGTCGCTTAACTCACCTTTCTTCCAATTCAGCTCAACTCAACTTTATTTATATAGCGCCGAATCACAACTACAGTTATGCTTTATATTGTAAGGTAGACCCTACACTAATAAATAGAGAGAGAAACCCAATAATCTAATGACCCCCTATGAGAAAGCACTTGGGAACAGTGGGAAGGGAAAACTTAACAGGAAGAGAAATCCAGCAGATTAAGGCTCAGGGATGGGTATTAATCTGCCGTGACCACTTGGGGTGAGGGGAGGAAGACAGGGCAGGACTTCCTAATTCTGATGCTCATTTTGAACTTCAGAGGGTCTTCTTGACCATGTCTTCATGCGTAAATGACTTGAGTTGCTGCCATGTGATTAGCTGAGTATATATGGTGTTTAAGAACAGTCGAGCAGGTGTGCCTGTTCTGTGGCCAGACAGTGTTATTAAATTACATTTATTAACTATATAAACACATATTATTTTTTCAAATCAAGAGAGCAGTGAAATTAATGGTTGCTCTTAACCGGCTCACTGTGATTCTTCTTGAGTAGAACCAAGCCATTGTTGATGTTATCAAAAACACCATCTGTCTGCTGTGAGAGAAAAAAAAGGCTCTCAGGAACGATAACCTCTTCGATCCTAACAGGTGCAAAAACAAAACTAAGAGGAGGGTCACATACTTGTCAGTCAGGCACTCTGCGCACACCCACACAGTCCTCAGACAAGTTGTAATCAGCCACAATAGATGAAGACACCTGTGTGGGTGGACCAAAGGTGTGCAGGGCCTTTGATATGAGCATCTAATGAAGCTGCCTGTTTCTAACCTCTATTTGATGTCTCTGCTGTTAACTGACTATAAAATACCAGGTGGTAAACTAAATCAAACTGTTAAACTTAAAGGCACACACAGCTTTTTAGTTATAACTGATGATCATATTTTTCTGTTCTGACTGCACCGTATGCTTTACACTGAAAGTCGTGGAGGCCTGCTATTTAGGGCCAGCTAAGGGTTTAAATCTGATGAGATCACCTGAGAAATGTTATTACGTAACTAAAAAACAAGCTTAATTTTCCCATTGTCTTTTCAAGGAAATTAGCACAGATACTGGAAAAGCTTTTGTTAAAGATCTATCTGTATTAACGCTGACTTTAAAGTTTGAAAAAGAACATTTTCCATTATATAAAAGGTAATAATTTTTTGGTTAGCTTTGTCATCCATCTGTCTAAGTGACAACTCTTACAATTACATAAAGAAGGCAAGGTTCAGTTTTAATATCACATCCACCTTTTTCACTCTCTCTTGTGTCTCATCTCTTCCTCATGCCCTCGGTCTCTTTATTCAAAAGTTTTCAGCTTTGAAATTTTAATGCAGTTTTTCTGTGAACTTCAGCAGAGACTTCACTCTGTCCATTTTGTTCACCAAACACACTGAAAGGCTGCGCTTCTGAGATAGCATAGGGCCTTTCTTTGTGCTTTGAGTAAAGTGCTTTGTATCTGGTAGACTCAGGCTTTTGCCAAAGAGATGCATGTCAAAATGAAGAAAAACAGAAACCTCTGAAGCCCTTTTCAGATGTGGCATAAGTAACACTGCGGACTTCATCAATCTGTCATTCAGACATGTTTTACTTTTGCATACATATATTATTCTTCATTGCTTTGTTCAGTGATTCCCACAACACTGATGGAGCGCACCAAATTACACACAGGATATTATTTACTTTGTGCAAAATATGTCATCAAGTGATGAGTCAGAGCTTTCCTACGGGCTCTGTTTTGATAGATTGACAATTAGAGAAAACACGTACTACACGAAGTATACTATACGATTATACTATTATGAAAGTTTAGCTCATGAACTGTCTGCGCATGAGAGGTCATCTGTCTGAATTGAAGTACACATTGTCATTTGTAGTTGCTCTCAGTGTAAAGAATGATAAATTGGAAGTACTTAATGAAGCTGCTGCTATTGTGCCAAATAGCAGCAGCAAATGCAAATGCACACAACTTTTATTCTGGGGAAGTTTAAGCAGGTATATAAAGGCTGAGGTATGTAATAAACTCAGAAGAAGTAGCTGGAAGCTACAGTGACAGACTTAGTTTTCATCATAGTAAAAACTATTTCAAAGTGAGTGAAAAAATGTGAGAGGAACTTTCTGGAGGTCTGTGAAATTAAGTTGGAGTAACCAGAGAGAGCCAACGCAGCCAGAAAGGCCCAGAAGTTGGATTCAAACCCAGGAACTTTTGGTGCATAGGAACAGACTGCTGACTTCGCAAATGCCTCTACTTTGCAATAATACCAATTACAGTTGATGGTGGAATATCAAAACAGTGGTGACCTCTTATAGCACAACTCCCAAATTCAGTCAGTTTTTTAGAACGACTTATTTTTTTCACTTCATGGGTGCTTAATTTTACACAGCAATGGAAATGTGATTGAAACACTTGAAATGAAAGATTATGTGTGCTTTTGTAGTGTATGTGTTGCAGGCATTAAATACAGTTCCCAGTTGACTTACATAGCTTCAGATTTATGCTATACAAAGAATCTGCAATCATGCTGCGGATAAAGACTGAAAGCCAGTGTTTGAGACCACTGTTCTGCTCCTCTGCAACCCCTATTCGCTTTGTGCTTCAATGGAAGGCCACCCGGCTGCCACACACTAACGAGGGTTAGCTCAGTCACAGTGAACACCTTAACCATTACTCAAACACCAAAAAACCCCTCTGATGTTTAGTCTCCACAGAAATATTTAAATAATCCACAATGTCCCGGACAAGCCCCCATTTATGTTACCCAAAGTTGCAACACAGATGTGAAGACTGACACCAGAGTTTTAAGAAGCATGGGATTTATTTAACATGTTTATTTAACAGTTGCAACCCAGTGAGCATTAGGGCAAGAAGTGATGTCTCCCAAAGTCCACCTGAGACATGCCTTTATCCAGACCTCACCTGGGGTAGACTCAAACACTCTCAATGCAAAGAGAATAGGGTTTGCTGTAGTTAGTAGGAATTGTCTACAAACTACAAAAATGTTCCCTTTGCATTATTATTATTATATACAAAATTTGCTGAAAATATCCCGTCTTTAGTGATCTGAGTAACTCATAGAAGACACACCAAGTCTTAGTCCTGTGTATGTCTATCAATTAACATATTATAATGTGAAATTGGGCTTTTTCTGTGTTAAACATAATACATAAATGTTACTAGGTCTAGCAAGACTAGCATTAGTTTCGAATGTTTTACAGCAAAGCAATTAAGGTGCCAAAATAAGGTTCAAATTCTGAGACTGTGTTGAGATGAGATTTCAGAGTGATGTGTGGATGTGTGTGCATCTGTCAAAGGACTGAACTCACACCAGAAACCTCCCCTGTTCTCTTTGCTGTTCTGGAACCCAGGGTCTCAAATAATGTACATACTCATATAAAAACAGGGATAATTACTGACTCATGTACAACTCCTCTTTTCCTCCATACCACTTCAAGGGATAATTAACCTCGGTTTGCCCTGCTGCTCTGAAATATCATTGATGTGGTCCTGCATCCCTCTGTGAAGGAGACTGACTCTGGTCACTAAAGATTCCTGTCAAGTCACGTTGTCATTCGAGGGTGACATAAAAGACATAAAAGTGACGTGTGACATTAACCAAAGGTCACATGTAGACTTCTTCCACAGTCAGAATGACTCAGAGCCTCAAAGGGATATGTGTTATCATCCAATCGTGTGGACACGGGTAAGCCAAACAGGAAGTGATACACTCTGAGCTGTGTGGCTCGCCTTCTCGATTGGACAGTGTTATGACATAATCGCCTCTGGCAGCTCAAATCTGGATTTTGGGTACCAGGACTCGTGTTGATGAAAAAAGTTGTTTTATTTGACAAGAGGCTTGTTAGCAGTCAGAAACGTGTCTTTATCTGATCTCATATGCGTCATCTGCATATGAGATCTGATAGGGTGTCTGTTAATTTAGTGCTTCTCATTTATGGCACACACAAATGTACGAGCACATTTGCTTGATATGCTGTGATGTACAATATTTAGGCATTGTCTTGGCAGGCATTTTCCATGTGTGTGTGGTTGTGTGTGTTTGTTTGCATGCTTAAGGCTCAGTCAGCAATTCCACATCGTGCTGTCCAGCTGACGTCAGGAGGGCAAGAGCTACTGAGCCAACCAGCCAGGCAACCCCCATGCACTGCCCTCTGAGAGCTTTCGACCTATGCACCCACATAGATCTCTCTTTCTGCTCACTGCCTTGTTTTCCTATATTCTGATATTAGCTGCTTTCCTCTGTCTCTTTCTCTTTGTCTCCTTCCATCTTATCTTTTCCTACTCTTTCATCACCTCTGCCTCGCTGCTCATTCCTACCTCCACTTCTTTGTTGCAAAAATCAGTTGTGTCTTATTTTCCTACATTATATGCACTTGTCATTCTCGGTGCGCCATCCTCTCGGTTCTCTTGTCATTCTCCCCCTACTTCTTCCTCTTTCACTCCATCTCTCCTCATCTGTCTACATCCCTTACTCCTCTCTCTCTCCCTCTCCAAGCACCCCTTCCTCTTTCCTTCCTCCCGTTTTGAAAGCAAACACTGCCTTTCCTTGTCCGCGGTCAAAGACTCCTCTGTCCTCTAACCACCGTTTTGGAGAGTCACTGCAGGCTTGCCACTCAGTATGCACAGTGGCCACGTGGCCCGACAATGGCTCATTTCAACCTCAATTTCCCCCGAAATGAATGGGAGCCCACCCCGGTGCACGCGGCATGCCTTTTAATTGGCCCAAGTTAGATTCAAACCATTAAACCACTGATGTCGACACATCTTCGCCGCGCCCATTTGCCCCCACCCCGTAGCCCCATTCACACACACACACATGCACGCACAAGCACACACACACTCTTTCCCTCTTAGGCTGCCAGAACATAAACGTCTTATCTCTCGGTCCCAACCAAGCACAGACGCCATGAATATTCAGCAGCTTCCATCTCCGTTTCAACACACAGACACACACACTAAAGCAGGGAAAAAACACACAAACACATATATACATACACATAGACAGGGTCTTTGTCCTGCACACAGTATTTCAAAATGGGCATTGTTTACGCTTTGCTGAGTTTAGCTCGTTTGTCTCTTTCCCCTCATTTGCTACAGTGTGAACACTGCATATCTGGGGGATATTGATTAGAAGCCAAAGGAGAACCACCAATGCAGATATTAGCCCTTTGTGTGGACACCAAATCAACATTTTTTACTTTAGAGTTTGTATAAGACTTACCTGCTTCCAGGGAAGGAAAGCATGGCAGGAAGATAGACAGACAGAGAGGGTAAGAGAGAGAAAGGTTTAGATCTGTGCTCTGCAGTATCAAAATGCAGCATGACCATATAGTTTCAAGCATTTTTATGCTATATATTGGCAAATCAGTTATATAATTTTCTGCTGAACAGGACAGTAATCATGTGATCAACACCTATCAGCACTAATTAAGCTAATTCCAAAGAATTCAACCCTTGGCAGGGAGATCACAAAACAATTTGTTCTTCAGCGCATCTGAAAACAAATAATGGAATCAGAATATGAACTGAAAGATTAACAATGACAAATTCATTTTAAAAAAAGGACACACAAAGGTCTGCCTGTGGTGGCTTTGCCAGAAACAAGCGCGCTCAAAGAATATTATCTCTTGCTATCGGTCAGTCATTAAATAAAGAGCAGATTAATCAGGGAGGGCCCCGTGGCATTGGGTACAAACCCTCATCTAATCAGAGGAAAGGCTGGGAACCAGGTGTGCTTCATCTCTCTGAAACACAGACTGAACTCAGCCGAGGAGCCCAGCCCCACTCCAACACCCCTTTGAAATATTTCACTCCAAATTCACAATAGCCCAATCCCCCCATGGATGTTGTCAAAGATGAAAGAGCTAGCGTGCACTGGTGCTCTGTCCGCACTGCTCTCGCTTTCTCTCTCTGCTCATTCTCTCTGGAATAGAGAGAGAAAAAAGAAAGTGAATACTCAAGTAGCTCCTGCACTCTTCAACCATTTTACACTACCTGCTTTGATCTCCTTACAGCATGCCGCTGTCATAGTAACAGATCAAAATCTCAGTGTCTTTGTATTAGAAGCTTTTCTCCCTCTTTTGCCTTAGCTTGACTCGCATGCATTTATTTACTTGTCTAAACCATCCCTCTTTTCTCTCTTTCTCCCTCTGTGTCTCTCTGCCTCTCTTACCCTCCAGTTGCTAGTAGGGTTTTCCTCCTCGTTTAGCTCGTTAGTGTGTGGCGGTAGCCGGCAGGATCAATTATGAGGGAATGTGAGCTTGCGTCTCGGTATCATTACCCAGCAAAAACTATATTAGTTCAGTCTGAGGGGAACACATGGGCAGTAGACAGCCTGATTATTATACCAGCCTGCCAGCCAGCCAGCTACTGTGTCTGTTCTTTGGCAGCCTCTGCTACTGATCTCCAGCCGTACTGGCCTTGCTCACTCCTCTGTTCTCTTCTGAGCTAGACAGGATACCATGCTCACTTTGATCACAATCAAAAATTACTTCAATTGACCACAAAAGCGCGACAGTAGTATTCAGAAATAGACTTAATGCGAACTGGCATTTCTGTCAGTGGAGCTGCTGATGTCTCGACACTGTATGCTCGGGTTGGGCCGATGGACAAAGTGATCGGTGACAGCTAATCAGTCAAGGCAATTTTTTTTTAGCTAATTTTCCTGCTGCTGCTTTAACGCTATTATGAGATGGATAATTAATTGAAGCGTCCTCGCAAAAGTTCATGCTTGGACTTTTGCATGCTTTCAAACAAATGTGTGTGCGCATGTGGTGGCCACACTGATCCATCAAAAACTGAAGGAGGATATTTCTCACTGTTGGTTGGAATTTTTAAATTAGAGCTTAACGTGACGATGCACTTGCAGAGACACTTGCTCATCTCACCTCCTTAACTTTCTCTTTCTTTTCGACAGTTATATATGCCACAGTGCGTGGGGACAACACGATGAAGAGTGAGATAAGTGATATAATTTGCAGACATAAAACCAGACTGGACAAGATAATAAAACCATAGGGTCTATATTTATTTGGTTTATTTAAAGCCAGCATATGTTATGAATTACAGAGCTAAAATTACTGTTTATGTGAATCTGTAAATGTCAAAAAAGGGATATATGCACATATTTGTTGCTGGGTCTGTGAAACTTATTCTCGTTAACGACAAAAACAAGACGAACATCTTTTACTTGATAGCAAGGCCCCAGCCGGTGTCTCAGAAAGCACTCTGAATCCTACCGCAATGACCCCAACAACGGCCTCCGCTTGCTGCCTTTTTTTGGGAAAACAGTTCACACAATACACATCACAGCGAAGCAATGCCCACCATAAAACCCCCCAAATGGTTCTAAGACAAGGCACTATGTGTGTGTATGTGTAAACATCTGTATGCATCTGCTGTTTTTAACAACATCCTGGTCATAAAGAGGGTAACCTCCCCCACACCCAATGTATGGTTCACCATGCATAACACAGTGAAGCCATACAAAGGGCAGGAAGCTTACCAAACATCAAACAGAATCTTCACAAGGGATGTGTAAAAATCCTCCCCCAGCACAGAGTGGCTGGAGAGGTGGTCAGGGACAAAGGAATGTCTTGATCCTATAGATTGAACTAAGACCTTACAAATTTAAGAAGCATAATGACAAACATTCAACAATTAGACTTAACATTTATGTTCAGCAGTCAGTAAGCTACAGTATATATTCAGTATACACATTTAATATAAATCCAAAAAAAGAGTCATTCAAAAGCATTTTAAAGCCTTTCGTCTCTGTTATATGAAGTGAATTAACTGTATTTTTTTGTCGAAGAAGGAACCATCCATCAGGTAAATCACATGATGCAATCAAATTTCCTGTGGACCGTTAAGTGACCTTGTTTTTCTCAGCTGCTGCATTCAAGAAGTCAGGAATGACCTTTCAGACTCAAATGCACATGGAGTATGTCATATCACCAAATTCACGCTGAACTGGGGAAAATGGGGTTAAATGCTGGGCCATTCAAACTGTATTAAAAATAAAATCCATATTTTGTCAGAGCATTTAAAGGTCACGTGTATGTGTCTGTAATCTCAGTGCAAGAAGCTGTTTAAATAAGGATTTTTAAAGGTTAATTGTTCCTATAATGATGGTTTAATGTGTTGGTGTATTATCAGAGATATGTGTAAATAAACTGTACCTCTTTAGGTTACACCTTAATAACAGAGGTACTCACGTTAACACAGAATTTAGCTGTATGGTTTAAATAAGTAAAAAATTGACTGTTTCCTGTAGTAAAGCGTAACTTCACTGAAACACATTTTCGAAACCTTTCAAATGAAGACGGTGAAACACATTCGGGATTGATTTAATGAGTTTGATCCCTCCCCTGTCTGCTGTTTATCTCTGATGATCTCTCTCACGTCGCTCTCTTCCTCCATCTCAGTAACTTAAATCTGTTTTCTTTTGCTTTGTACTGCTTTCTTCGTCTTTGCCCGCCCAAATCCCCTTTGTTCCAGGCCCCATCACTCTGCTTCTCTGTCCCCATTTCAGTCTCCATTTCTATTTATTTCTCTCACTCTTTTCGTCACCCTCTCGCCTCTCCCTCAGAGAGCAGACTTTAGGGAGTAATCCAGCCTCCCAGACAGCTGCACATCACCAGCTGTCTGAGAAAGCTGCACCCGCGCTCTCTCTCTCTCTCTCTCTCCTCTTCCTCTGTCTGCTTCTCTTCCTCCTTCCTTGCCTGCCCCCCCTCTGCCTCTCCTGGCTCATCTGAGTGTACAGATTGGGCACGGCCAGATGCAGCCCGTCACCGATGTCAGATTGTGACACAAATTACCTCTATTTGATCGGTAATGGAAGCCATTTAGTGTCAACGAATGCTTCAGTACTACACATGAAGAGGAGGATTTTACTTCAGTCTATCATCTCGTAGAGAGAAAATATGTGATTTAATATACATTATATGGCATTCAGAATATTTTTTAATGCATAAATGGAATTGGTAATGTATGGAGGACAGCAGGTCCAAGAGAGTGTATCATCAGGTTGTAACAACATGAGCTAAAGCTTTATTTTACAGGTATATGACAGGATTGTAGGCAAACACTAACCACAATTGTATTAGTTAGCAACTACATAAAAACCTCATCACAAGTAACACATTCATAATTTATCATCTTGGCTGCAGACTAAACTGTACATTTTGTGTTTTATGTTTATGTTTTATGTACAGGTCCACACCTTTCATTCAACTCAAATTTAAATATGTGGGAAGAACATATAACAGGACTACTAAACTGTATTACATTATCAGATCATTATATTTACATTACAGCTATTATTCAAAACTTTTCCTGTCTCAAAATGGGCCTTCGGATGGTGGCTACACACTACACTGAACGTGATTGGCCTGATGGCAATCGACGATGCATTTCTATTGTTATTTCAACTCATTTCATAAATTTAAAAAAGTGTATTACATGACTGACTATGTGAACTCCCACCGCCAAAAAGGAAAACAAAAAAAGTTCAAAGAAATATGTTTGGTGATTTTCCATTAGGTTTTCAAGATTCAGGATCATGTTACTGTATTTATGGATTTGGAGACTGCACAATGAAATAAGAGCTGTAGCACTTTGTGCCACCAAAGGATGAATCTGGTAAAAAGGAAAGACGGTGCTCCAAAATCTGGTGGTAGAGCAGTGAGCCGCTTCCCAGATAGCAGCAATCTGTGGGACTGGGGTTTAATAACCACTTGATCACTGATTTTTACTTTCCACAATAATTAGTTAACACAACAAAACACACCTTTCAGCTTTTCATGAATTTGGAACCTGGGTTTGCTTGGATCCATTTAAATATGCCTGTCTCTAAAGGGTCAACTTCTGTTGTTTAAATGAACTATAAATGAGACAGACATGACAGTCAACACAAAAAGGTTCAGACATTTTTCATAGTGCATGTATGAGGTGTATTTTTTTATTTCTAAAAAGTAATTTATTTGACATAATTAACTGGACTACATACTGAACTTAGAGGACAGAAACAAAGGATCGATCCGATACCAATGCAGGCTTTGGTAATACATAGGACCGTTTTCACAACATTAACATGCACAGTGAGTGTTTTTCAGTCAAAGTGTGTTTTCATTGTTTTAATCAATAATGAAGTCACACTGCAGGAATGATATTCAGTCATGTTCATGTTTACTCTTCCAACCACCATGCTGCACTTCCTGGTTTGGGCCAACTGAGAAATTTTATAGCAAAGTAAAGGCTGACTGGTTTCTGCTGTTGGCTGATTTGCTTTATGCCGCAGTTTTGCTTTTTTCTTCTTCTTCTTTTTTTCTTTGTTTGTTTGTTTGGTCAGTTTACCTTTTGTGAAGAGTTAAATCAATGTGCAACACCTCGAGTTATGTGTTTAGAAATGCATACAGCAGGCCTTTTAAATAACATAGAAATACAGTCACTGTTATTTCTGTTTTGATTTGAATATTCCCATCACTGTCTTTACTGAGATTTGGGTAAAATGAGGTTAATCAGCTTTCTCGGTGTCTCTGGTGCAAAAACTGCTGACCCCCTAAAGTGTTTTGTACTGGCTTCGGTCGTTGCTGTGCTTTTTGGAAGTCGAATTTCCCAGAGGAACCCACCCGAGGGATTAATAAAGTTCTATCTTATCTTATCTTATCTTATCTTATCTTAATGCTTCATTTAATGTTTGGGATCATCTGGGTTATGAGTGAACAATGGACAGTTGTTTCATGGGAAGGGATTACAGGGGACCACATGTCCACCAAAACAATAACCTGAACAAATGATCATGAAAATCTCTCCAATAGTGCACAGCATGTGTTGCAGATTAAAGCCCTTTACATGGCATACTTTAGTTCCATGTAAACAGGATGAGCAAAATGTAATCTGGAATAATTACCTTGGTGTCTTCTATAGTTTTTTCTTTCAGATTTCTTAACTTTCACATATATATAATAATTTCAATAATTTAACACATAGTCAGATAAGTCACAGGGCTATAATATAAAAGAAAATGTACACAGAAGACCTTTCAGTTCACATTATCCTTGCATAACTGTCCGGCAGGCCTGTGCACCGTGTCTGTCAATATCACATAGTTTATGCATTTCCCACATGAGTGCAGAGTGGACAGAGGAATGGGAAGGGGGCTGATGAAGTAAGAGTTGTGGCTCACAAGCAAGACAGAAATCTTGGTGCACAGTAAAGACTCCAAATCACACTACAAAAATCTTGGCTTGAATTTCAGTGATGGAGTCGACACAGTGGATGGGAATGATTAGAGAAATCCAGTTCTATGCAAGCTCACAGCTTTTTTTTTTATTGTATTTAAGAAACATTGCATTACTTAAAGATTGGTTTCTAAAGTAGCTGAAAGCACAGTTGCACTGTGTTTCTATTGCCACAACTTCCAGCCTAAGGACAAAAGTTCAGCGCAGCAGAAAAACATTTCAGCTACATTATAAAACAAAATCAAATTTGTGATCAGCAGCATCACAGAAGGTTCAGTTTATTTGCTTTTCTTTCATATTAAGGAATAAAACTGCCTCAGACGCACAGGCCTACAGACTGGCCAGCAGCTCCCAGTAACCACTACGGAAAAATTTTACATTTTAATGGGGGCTGTGCGAGAAAATAAGATGAAATAAAAAAGAAAACACAGTTACAGTCAATTATTCCTACAATTAATTTGTACTGAAATCAAATCAGATTAATATTTTTCTATTGCAAACAATAAATCAGAATTACATTTAAGTTTTATTTTGGGATTTAACACAAACCTAACAATAATCTATAAGAATTATCACTCAGCTCTGGATGTCTGTTTAGATTCATGGAATATTTTGACCTTTTTTTGCCATTTTCTGCAGAAATCTTGTTCGGTGCAAGCGTGCTGCCACACGTACACAACAACAAAGTTAGCAACTTTTGAAGCATTAAGCAGGTGAAGTGCAGCATTGAGCAGCACTAGATTACTGCTTTAAGAATCCCTTTAAGGAATGCATTGATTAAAGTGTCAATATGACCATGCAGTTTAAGAGGAAGTGCAGCACACAAGTACATTAGTAGGAAATGTATAACCACAGGCTGAAGCTTGATTCGGCTGTGTTTTGATAGCACAGTGTTAATTTGTATTGATGACATTATACTATCCTGAAACATTTACTTACAGTATCTTGAGAGATATTACAAGATAGAAAAGGATACATGGTTAGTTTACTTGCCAGTGATGCTGAAAAGTTGCTGAAGTTGATCATCTCTGTACAGGCTGTCAGTGCTGATTAGTCAAATATGATGTAACTCTGATGTTTTCTCCCAAATCTAAGCTGGTTCATTCTCATATTGTCCCCCTCTCTCATTCTCGGTCTCTCTCACACACACACACACAGCGGGGATTAGTCACTTCTCAGTGGAAACTTAAACAGACAGTCAACCACTTAACCTGCCTAATAGGAGTGATTTCCAGTGTAAGATTTCATTTAGCAACTGATGACAAGCTTTGCATTACTCCTCCCAACAGAAATAAGGAAGATAGAGACATTGTTGCCACAGAAACCTGGAACGAGACACTCCAGCATTTGCATAGAGCTTAATTTGATCTACTTGAGATTGCAACCTCCTTCCACTTGATGTAATTAAACCAAGAGATGTGACTAATTAAGTTGACGGTGAGAAACGAGAACACGGCAAAGGCGGCTGATGTACCGGCAGACGATAGTAAATATTGACAAGGGACGTTGATTGGGAGCGAACAGTATTACTGGGTGAGGACTGTAGCAATGTCAGGATAGTCATCATACACACAGATAATGTGAATGTCGTGTTGTGCACCGTCCACGTTTGTGTAAATGCCGCGTGCGTGAGCAAATTATTACTAAAAACAGAATGCGATGATTTGCAAATCTCATAAACCCATAAAAACTCATTTTGAATTTGATGACAGCAGCAGGTCTCAAAAAAAGTTGGGACTGAGCAGCGAAAGGCTGGAAAAGTAAATGGTACTAAAAGAAACAGCTGGAGATGCATAATGCAACTAATTAGGTTAAAAGACTACAGATCTGTAACATGATGGGTATAAAGAACATCTTAGAGAGGCAGAGCTTCACAGAGGTAAAGATGAGCAGAGGTTCACCACAGAGTAAAAACTTTAAATATCTCATCAGCTGCAGTGCATCATATCATCAAAAGATTCAGATAATCTGGAGAAATCTCTGTGTGCAAAGGACAAGGATGAAAATCAATACCAGATGCTGATGATTATGTGATGGAAATCATTGCATGGTTTCAGGAACGCTTCCAGAATTCGCTGTCTGAACACAGTTCAAAATGAAATCCATAAATACAGGTTAAAGTTCTGAAATTGGCAGCTTGAACATGTGGAAAGGCACCATCGCTGTAGAAAGGTAAATACAGGTTTTATATACAGGTATTAGAGCAACATGTGCTCCGATCCAAATTACAATTTTCAGGGAAGGCCTTGCATATTTACAAAAGCATGACTTCATAGGAGAAGAGTTCGGATGCTGAATTGGCTTGCCTGCGGTCCAGACCTTTCACCATTTAAAATCCTGTATCAGACAAGAGTGAGACAACATTCCTCTCCCCAAAATCTAACAGCTGGTCTCCTCAGTTCCCAGATGTTTATGGACTGCCTCTAAAAGAAGAGGGAATCACATATCACATCACATATTCAACAATCATTGGATATGTGAGACTGGCAGTGAAGCTGAGGAAATCTATGCAAATCTTTGGAGCAAGTATAGGCAAATTTGCAGTGCTGATCAACAGCATTTTGTAAGTCCTGACATATGAAGCCACAGTAAAGACTGGAAATCACACTACACTATGATTGTGTGTTATCTAACATTCACCTCATAAAACCCAAATCTGCTATTATGTAAACGGCTCCAACAAAGAACGAGGGCTCACAACGAGGCCGAATCTGCTAAATCACACTAGGACATGCATGTAGCTCGAAGATGCTGTTATGACTGACTGAAAGGCTCCTGGCTGGGCAGTTTGTTAGTTTAGGGTTGCAGTTATCTCCCCCTAACAAGTGCAGCACAGAAATAAGATGGGAACAGCTCCATACCATGGTTAAATGTGACACATTCTGATTGATGTCACTGATTGAACCTGCTAGAGCAGGGACGTCATATTCATTTTACACCACAGGCCACATATAGGCCATTTTGATTTAAAGTGGGCCAGACCAGTGAAATTCTCCTTTCTGTCAGTTTAAAGAAGTTTAACTAGACATTTAGTCCCTGAGAGATTTTAATAAAGGATAATAAGTGCAATTTCAATAACACATCTCTGTAGTAAATAAAATAAATCTATCAACACGACTCTCTGGGCTTAAATTGTATGAAATAAATGTGTAAAGTTACAGAAAATGTTCTGCTAGCACATTGGCCAGACTGTCCTGTAATTATAAGACAGAATGTTTTTGTTAATTTCTCTGAAAATCTCCTTTTATTTAGAAAAAAAAAAACACAGGACAGGACTTTTATATCATTTAATGGTATCTCTTGGTTAATAACTATGGTGTAGTATGAAGGGTCACGGTGAAGGTCTTTATCAAGCTATAAAACTTGAAATGTTTTATAATGTGAGAATTCTGTTCACATTTTCTAAAGCCATCCAGTGGGCTGGATTGGTGTCTTTGCCGGCCCATTCAGGCCCTCTGGCCTTATGTTTGACACACCCCGCGTTAGAGGATCCTCAAACGTCACACATGCACACGTGTAATCAAAGCGCATGTATATCTCATTGACAAGAATAAGCATGCGTTGTACTTTTGCATGCCTTACATTTGGTCTCATATGAGCACACTGTATGCCTTTAAATGAGAGCCTCTGAACCTGTTGCACACACTCATATGCCCGTACGAGCGGCCTGCTTATTACTGTAACATTTGGCAGATGTGTTTTCCCAGATGAAATTCTTGGGCCAATCTGTGCAGAGCCCAGAGGCCTCGTTCACTTCATTTAGAGCTTTTATGATGCTGCAGCAGATGGAGAGACTTTAAAAGTACATAAAAGAACAGATGTTAATATGAGCGTTGCTGGTCTGCTCCACCACGTTCTCCCTTTCTGGCTGTATCTATTTGTTTATCAACCTTCATGTGACGTTGATCGCATTTGTGTACAGCGATGTTTTCCGGAGATTCAAAAAAAAAAAAAAAAACCCTCACACATTTATTTTAATACTGCCTCTTTCAAATGAATTCAAGTGCATTATACACATGTACATTAGATATAATCGCTGAATGTGATTCATTGAGCTTCAATGGAGCCACTCAGCAAAGCAGAGCAGGCAGCACCCACGCACACTTGTACCTTTAATTGAATTTTAATCTGTGTTTGCGGTCACAAATCATGCAGCGCGGGGTAATTATCTATTAACGATAATGTTATTGGATTTACATGGAAATGCCAAGCCAGCAAACTGAACTTGTGGTGTGGTCATGAGCAGACAGTGTAATCAGCAGATGCTGCTGGCTGGGCAGTGGCTTTTGTTTCTGGAACGGTAGCTGACAGAGAGGGTTTCTCGTGTGCAGCGAGCAGATACAAGACAATGGCAACCCTGCCTCCATGCTGCCCATCTTCCTGTGATACATGTCTGTTTTTCTCTGTGTCTGCATCTCTCTGCCACCCACTTGCTGCTCTCTCCCTCTCCGTGTCCTCCAGTGGTCTCATTAGGGCGGGACTGTGAAGGGAAGGTGAGATGGTTACTGTGACAACAGCAGAGAATGACGGACAGAGTGGCAGAGAGCACCGCGCGTGTGTGCAGACGTGTATGTGTGTGTTTACAAGAAGCCTTTCAACAGTATCCATTACCATTTTAATACGTGCATTGTGCAGCATATGCCTTGCAAGCTGGTCTAGCTCAGTGGTGAAAGTTATTTATTTGGCCTAAGAGAAAAAGAAAGAAGAAAAGAGAAGGGTGCGGTATTGCCACCAAAAGTAAACAACAAAACACCATTGCATAATTGAGTAGGCCATCCATTAAAATCCTTATCTATTTCAGGGGAATTAGAATCTGCTCACTGCTCCACAGTGCCAGGAAATGATGGGCAGCACTGAGGGGCAGAGCTAAGATTAGACTGGAGTGATTGACAGGTTGATAGAGCCAACTGGAAGCCTGCCATTCCACCTTTAAGATAGTCTCCTTACAGTAATGAAGCAGAGTGAGCCAGCTCAACATGAGGGCATAAGCAGCCAAGGAGATAATGAGGAAGTTGAGGACATTTTGTGCAATCCTTCAATCTTATGTCTGTCTCACTTGGTCTAGGTCGCAGGAATTGCAATAAACAAGAGGAATGTCATTGGAGCCTCGAGACTGTGATGTCGACCTCTGACCTCAGCCTCGAGTCTCTTCGCTTGTGTGGAAAAATGAACATGCGACACACAGAAAGAAAAAAACCCAATAAAACCAAAGAAAGATGGTCTTCGCCATCTTCAGAAGTTGAAGAGACAGAGAAAACAACACAGTGGGGGGTGCGAAGTGTATCCATGTCTGCTGCCTCCTGTGGTGTGGGTGACCTTTCCGAGACCACATAGCTCTGCAAGACTCTGATAAGACCAGCTGGGAGGTGACAAAATGCCCTTGTGGTAGAAACAATACCCACGAACACCGGGGTAAAACACACACAGGGGCAACCAGCTGTCCCAGAAGTATAGTTTGACTGAGGTCACCGGTTCTCTTTCCTTTTCTGCAGAGTCTGTTTAAGGTCAAACATGGCAGCGGAGATAGAGCTGCCACTGGATACTTTATGTCTTAAAACAATGCTAAGATGCTATGCAGACAGGTACTGACTCCTTTCCTCTCATAATGATGCATTACTAATTGCTGAAACCTGGGTTTAAGGTCTCCACAAATAAAAACAGAAAGCATGCGCAGTCATCAATCAAGATGTTCACTTTGTCCAAATAAATATCATCTGCTCCAAGACAAAATGTATAATTTCTGCCATTAAACTGTGTATAATACAGTGAAAAGGTATTTGTCCCTCTCCTGATGTCTTTCTGTTCTTTTTTAATATTTCTCACACTTATATATGACAAACAAATTTTAATAGTAGACAAAGATAAGCTGAGTAAATCCAAAATGCAGTTTAGAAATGATCATTTCATTCATTAAGCGGAATAAGCTATCCAAACCTACCTGGTCCTGTGTAAAAAAAAACAAAAAACCTCCCAGTAAATTAATCATAAATTATCTGTGATTAACCACATTTTATTTTTGGACAGCTGAATTCAATTTCATGAGCCACACCTAGGCCGAGGCTAAAAGATCTCAAAAAGCAACACATCATGCCCTGATGTAAAGAACCAGCTGAGCAACAAAGCCATTGACCTCTGTCAGTCTGTAAAGCCATTTTAAAGGCTTTGGGATTCAATGAACCACCTTCCCAAAAGTGGCCGACCTACCAAAATTACTCCAAAAGCAGATGGATGACCCGTCCAAGAGGTTAGGCCAGTTATGATCAGAGTTGATGATTCAACAATAAGAAAGAGACAAAAATGGGCAAAAATGGGAGAGTTCCAAGGAGAAAACCACTGCTGACCAAAAACAGTACAAAGGCTTGTCTCACATTTAACAAAAAACATTTTGATGATCCCTAAGATGTCCAAGAAAATATTTGTGGAC
This sequence comes from Rhamphochromis longiceps, assembly GCF_057381845.1. Classification (NCBI taxonomy): domain Eukaryota; kingdom Metazoa; phylum Chordata; class Actinopteri; order Cichliformes; family Cichlidae; genus Rhamphochromis; species Rhamphochromis longiceps. The sequence continues at coordinate 16,648,721 of NC_140570.1, read as the reverse complement.
TGATGAGACAAAAGCTGAACTTTTTAGATGGTTTGAGTCCGGTTTTGCATAAAACTAACACAGCATTTCATAAAAAGAACATCATACCAGCAGTCAGATATGGTGGTTGTAGTATGACGGTCTGGGAGCTGATTTTGCTGCTTTAGGACCAGAAATGTCCCACGATCAGTTCATCCCCTGTAGCACACTTGAGTTGAGCAGCAGGACAACAATCCAAAACACACCAGCAAGTCTGCCCCTGAATTGCTCACAAAACAGATATTTTAGGTTTTGGAGTGGGAGAGTTAAATTCTAGACTTAAATCAGATTCAGATTCTTTGGCATGACCTTAAATGGACTGTTTACGGACTAAAACCCTTGAATATTGCTGAATTAAAACAATTCTGTGAAGAACAGTGGGCCAAAATTCATCCAGTGAGGTGAAAGACTCATTGCCGGTTATCAAACGCTTGATTACAGTTCTTGTTGCCAAGGGTTGTGCAACCAGTTATTAGGTTTAGGATGCAATAGCTTTTTCACATAGGGCCAGGTAGGTTTGGATAGCTTTTTTCCCCTTAATGATCAAAATCATCATTTATAAACTGCATTGAGCAATTACTCGGTTTATCTTTGTCTAATATTTAAATTCGTTTGACGACCTGAAACATCCAAGTGTGACAAATGTGCAAACATTTAAGAAACCAGGAAGGGGGCAAATACTTTTTCACAGCACTGTGTTGGTGAATACACACACACTGAACTCAGCAGTAAAAATTAAAAGGGCAGAAAATTTTAAATTAATTCCTGAGAAATGAGAATCTGGTGTGATAAGATGGCCCCAAGTAAAAGCCAAAAAGCATCTGGAGGACTTTGCTAAAAGAAATGTCCTTTTCAACATTAATTAGCTTTAGAGAATCCAACAAGAGTCAGAGAGAATGAGAGGAGGAATGTGGAAAATGAAAGATGAAAGGGAAAGATGAGAAGGCTGGTGTGTCTGCAATAAATGGAGCAGAATATGTAAAAGCACAGCTTGTGTGACACACTGACATGCTACGCTTCCTTTTAAGCTCTGCTCTTCTGGTTTAGATACCTTCTGAACCAGGTGCACCCAAAAATGTAGCACATATGTGAACACTTTAACACACACGTGCGAGCACTGACCTCGTCTCTAGACTCTCTGAAGTCCAGAGAAGGTAACAGACTCAAATTGAATGAATGTATCCTGGCCACACATGCTGTCAGACCTACCACTGTTGCCTCAAGAGATGGGTCTGGCCCAAATGACCAGACACACATAAAGCAACCCAAATTGAAGCAGTAGTAATCTGATTATGTAGCAGCTGTCGCAGAGTGCCATGATTTCTGTGTTCAATGTGAACACTGTAGCACACATGCACGCTTCACTACACACAGTTACGCCGGTAGGACCCATGTACAGTGCAAGCATATAAGCATGTGTCCAAATAAATACTGTACACCCACATGGACAAATACAACTGCTCTCTTAAAATTTACAGTAGCTACAGGACCACACGTATCAACAGTTCTGATGCCTTTGATTACAGAGTTAAGACAACCAAATTCAAGACAGAGTAAAACAATAGACGGCATTTAAGGCATCAAATGGAAATAGTTTGTTACTCAGATCTTCCACTGAATGCAAGTTACTGAAATAAAGCATGTAGATGGTAACTGCAGGTCAGACAAACTGAAAACTAACAAAGCTGCACAAGAATAACTAAGAATAACTAAAGCAAAGAAAAAATAAAAAATGAAATGTGATCAGCGACTTGTTCCAAATCCTTTCTACACTGATTGCACTTTATAGGAAAATGCAGCAGAACTTTGTCAATAAGGATGAAACAGACTGCAGGGCTGGTCTCTTCTATTTGAATAAACAGGCACACACACTCAGAAGCAGAGCCACCAGTCTATTTCTTCCCAGGCTCTTTTATCTCATCACTTCTTCAAATTTCTTCCCATATCTGAGTTAATGGGAAAAAATGGAAATGTGCCTGTCAGTCAGAGAGCCGTCGTGCTGATATCAAGAGCGAGGCTTCCCTTACCGCACTGATAAAAACACATGATGAGACAAAGCAACTGTCAACTGGTCAGTCTGCGGATGCAAGTCAATCAGTCAGTCAGTAGAGTGGGTCAGTCAGTTAATTAGTGAGTCAGTAGACCAGCCATGTGGCTGTATTAGTTAGTGAGCCAGCCGGCCAGCCAGTCAGTAAGTCTCTGCTTAAGTCAGTCATTTAGATGGCCAGCCAGACAGTCAATTAGAGTCAATATGTTAATCAGTGACTGCTGTCAGTCAGCCAGTCGGCGTGATAATGATGAACCACCAGCTCATGAAGGATAATGACAGCCAGTCTCACTCAGCCAGATGTTTCTTTATAGCTTGTTTTAATGTGATAACATGTGAACAGATCCAGCCCACTGAAACTGTCAACTGGGAATAAAGCTAGAAAGGCTGACAGATAAATAATCCCGTTTCACCTATAAAAACAAAACAAAACAAAAAAATATTTACACTGAAAGGATAGAGGAAGAAATCTGGGTTGACCCTGTTAACACAGGAGCTAAAAGTCACCATTCCCCCTGCAAGCCAGACTAACAGATCAAGAATTAGCAAGCAGATGGAAACAGTTTGCTCTTGTCTAGTGTGAGTGTTTTCTGTTACAGCGGGGGGAGGAGGGAAGGTGCAGAGACAGACTGCATAATGCTGAGAAAGAGAGAGGAGAGTGGCAATGCGAGGGAGGCCTCTCTGATCACATCCACGCTGCACATCAAAAATCAGAGGAAGAAAACGCTCACTTTCATCATCTGAGAACCGTTTGCTGAGGGGAATTGCAGTTTGTCGTTGTCTTTGACTACGACTGGGAAATTGTGTCTGTCGCATTCGTGCGTGCGCCTGTGTGTTTGCGTGCATGCGTATGGTTGTTCATGTAGGTGTGTGTGTGTGTTTAAGATGACACAGGGGGTGGTCGCATTTACAAACAGAATGGCATATGGTGCCTTGCTTTTTGGCAATCACGAGTGACAAGTGAGGAGGGGAATCAACAGTCAATGCCGGGTGTGCCGAGGGGTTGCGGGTAGCAATGGGAGGGCCTTGCTTAATGATCTCATCTGCGTTTGTGTACTCGAGTGTGTCTGTGTGTGCGTGTCTGTGCTTAGCCCTAGGCAATACAGTGCTCCTTTATGTAGATGAATGTGGAACAGGTCTCGCCATTTAACAGTGTTATATAAATACATTATAACAATACTGAGCAGGAGCTCAGCACAGAGCGGCTCTCAACGCAATGTCAACAGTTGCCTCAGGGCACGTTTTTCTTCCTTACTGCGTTCAGATCGCAAGATGAAAATCTTTCACACAGGCTCACAACCCCTCACCCTCTCCATCTTCCACTGCCACCCTAACACGCAAACACCCTCCTTCCTACGGTGCTAATTGTGGGTCCCATAAGGACGCAATGTGCGGGAGGGGCCCTGGGAGATTTGTCCAATTTGTTGGCTGGTGTCTTCTGGGTTAGGAAATGATTGACTAACGAGCACCATGCTCCTCATCGAGCCAATTCACCCTGTTAGTTACCGTTTGTCATTTGTGTCTAATTAAGATTTGAATTGTCTCCAGCAAATCCTGGAACAGACGCAAATATAAATTTGGGTTTCTACCAAGCGTGAAAATGCAAAAGGTGACAATCACGGATTTGTCTTACACCTGGGTGTCTTATGGTGTGATTCAACAAGGTGAATTCCCCAGTCTAATGCTACAAGAGGCTCTGTTTTGCATCAGCCCCCACCCCCATTGCAAATAAGAGCGTCCAACCTTGCAGTCCAGCTAGTCTACTCGGACAGCTGGGCCGCCATATTTAATGTAGCACATGTCAACGTCAGCTTAAAAAAATGGACCAAAAAAGGATTTTCTTTAAAAGTTGGACAGGTGAGATTTTATTTTGATAATGCTGATAATACTATTAACTCTTTAATTGCCGGGAAACATAAATGTGTTAAAATGTGCTTCTAGCAGAAACGCTAAAAGTTTCTCAGTATTTGCTATGAACTCCTGCATCAGGCTCATTATTCTTCTCTGGGTCTCATCCACAGTGTGTTTTTTGTCCCGTCTTCCTCACCTTACCCTGTACCAGTCAGAGCAGATGGCTGCCCCTCTCTGAGCCCAGTTCTACCAAATATCTCTTCCTGCTAAACAGTAGTTTTTCCTTCCCACTGTCACCAAGTGCTTGCTTAAAGGGGATCATCTGATTGTTGAGGTTTACTTTGCATTGTAGTTTTTTTTTTATCCCACAACATAAACCACCCTGAGGCAACTGTTATAGGGATTTGGTGCTATATAAATAAAATTTCATTTCATTTAACTGCACTGAGGTTGGCAAAAACTATAATCTTTAAACCTGGCTCAGCTTTCGCTGCAACACAGCAACTGTAGATTAAGGGAACCATCTTGGCTTTAAAGGTGGTCTATAGTCAAACTTTTCAAGGTTTCCTGTGTGTTAAGTGTTAAAAAGTGGCAGTAACTTCCTAGCACTGCAGCTGGACCCTAAATACTGACTGCATTCTCCTGTGGACACAAATGATGGTGAGCAGCAGCACATCTGCATTTAAAGTAAAGAGACAAAAGGATAGCTCTGAAAAAAGCTATGTTTGTGAGGTATTTTGTGGAAAACGGTTTAGAGATTTTATTCAACCGCGGGGTTGTCTATTAACTCGTTAGAAAAATACAGGACCTTTAATTAGCACGGACTATAACCCTCTGTTCGGTCCAGCAGGGTTCTGTAATGCACAGAGAATTATATTAGCTAGCGTTAGTGGAATGACAGCTATTGTGAACCGTTATGTGCATGGCCGCCATGCTGATTGCTGCCTAACTGTACATGGCCCAAGCCTCCTGGATAATAGGAGACTATTTTTAGAACAGCGGAGAGAGGGAAGTGGGAGAGGGACCGAGAGAACATATAGGGCTGAAATAGAGAGGGAGAAAAGGAGGTGAGAGAGAAAAGGGAGATTGCATTGACAATCATGCAACACTGAAGTAGCGCGGAGAAGACAGGAAAATGTTATGGGCAACCAAGCAACTAATAAGCTTGAACCTCAGCACTATGCATAATGCGACAGCTCATTACCGCCCAATTAGGCATTACAATGCCTTGCTTACTGAGGTTTATTGATGCAAATCAACCAGGAAAAGATACCCCGGTGCCAAAAAAACAGGAGGTGAAATTGGATGAGAATTTGTCGAAAGTACGGGCTCTGTGGCAGTTCAATCAATTTACAAAGTCTCTGTGGGGGAGGTCATCCACATTAGAATGTGATTCTGACAATATGGAGCTGATTTTTTTCATCATCTCATTATCAAACCGCTGAGGTTTTCTGTGATATTATGATGACCCTTTTCACGGCATACAGCCACGCACTCGGTCTCCAATAATGTAATTAATTACACCATCTGTCTGGTACGCAATTACTTGGCATGCAACACCCCTCTTCAGATGTAAAAATATCTTAACACAGTTACAAATCATGTCACTCCTTCTCAAACGTTCCTAAACATGCATGCACAAACCCACCCTTGGAGTGACATGCAGAAGCTGAATGTTCCCTCCTACAGGTCTGCAGAAAGCCACCAGGATGCTTTAATTTCTTTATTTTCTTCTGGACTTCTAATTCCCCTCCTCCCATATGCCGCCTACATGGATTATCACATGCTACTAAACTCAGTCGGGATCTGGCATGAGGTAATTACTTTAATACTGTGTCGGGAGGGGTGCGGTGGGGGATGTTATGTACTGATAAGCTGCGTCCCTGTTAAAGTTTTCTAATATGTTGCCACTCAAATATGGCAAAAACATGGTTGAGTCAAGACTTCATATGCAGTTGGTGCAATGCAACTGGTCAGGTCAGTGGTTCTCAGATTAGTGCCTGGGAACCCCATTTCCAACGGGTGTGCAAAATAGTAAAATAATTTTCTACAAATGACATGTTTTCGATATTAAACGTTTTCAGATCATTTAAGGTTGTTGCAAATGTTTCTTTCCAGTAAGGGCTCATTGGCTTTAAGCATGTGCAAACTGAGACATATTTTCATTTGGAGGTTTTTACTCATGAGCCTACAGCTGCATTTGGTTCGAGGCTGGTTTATCGTAGCTGTATAAGGTGTAGAGTATCAACTGTAGAAGAGTAAAAACACCAATGTGGGAACAAAAGGAGATTGAATGATACATGATAGGTTTTAATTCATGTAATATGTATATTTTGATGTTCCAGCCAGATCCAAAGAGCCAGGTGTTTTCCATCAACTCCTTTTTAAATTAAGAAATTTTGCATCTGTGTTGGTTTGTCCACGTTGCTCCCTGCTGATGTGTGGTCTCAACACAAACTGCAACTGTCTGCATTTAAATAATTTAACAGTCAATTACTCCAGTCATGTTTATGAGAGTGCAATAATACAGTTGTTTAAACGGAGCGGTCGCATTCACTCTCACTAAAGCTAGCTGTGGAGGGATCTGGCTGTCTTTGCTACATCATTTCGAGCGGAGGGAGACAAAGCAAGGGAAAAAAAACAGTCTCCATTTTGTTTCTTTCCCAAGGACAGAGAGGAAGGAAGACACTTGCACAGAAATTCTCCCCAAATACGTCCAGTTCAATGAGAGATTTTGCCAGTCAGTCACACACATACATGCACACGCTGCACATAGGCAGTAATAAGCACAGACATTCAATATCCACACTGACAAAGAAAGCACAAACACACACACAAACACACACACACACACTCTGCCTGGGCCGACTAATATTCACGCGTGTCAGGTGGATCGGTCCATTCAGGGTGAGAACAGAGGGGTGCGTGTGTGTGCACAGGTCCTGCCTGGTAGCGTTTAATGGACCAGTGGTGTAGTCCGATAAAGGGCAGCCATCTATCTGCACCCACCCAGTCAACTCTAACACTGTTTCCACGGAAACGCCACCCGCGGGAGCCAGAAAGGGAGGGTGAGACCTTGAGGGAGCATATTCTCCTGTGCTGTCAGACTGCCAGGAGGAAGGAGACCAGGGATGGAGTGATAGAGGGACGGAAGAGTGGAGGGAGAGCAGAAGGAGAGACAGAGGAGGGGTGCACCAGCCGCCTCACAGGGGTTAACTTTAATCAGACCTGACACACACACACCCCAGGAAAAAAGAGTGACAAATGCAACCAGAATCACATACTTACACAGATACACTTGCACAGGGAGAGGCGTCACACAGAGCCTGTGTTCATAAATGGCATATGGCAGACATAGAGCATGCATATGTATGTGCGTGTGGATGTCGTGTTCCTGCAGATGAATACACTGCGAAATGTGCAGCTAATAGAAAAGCAACACTTCCTGTTTCATTGTGAGATCGTTATCTATCACTTCTCCGCACTTTGTGAGTGACACAAAGAGCCTCAGATTCAAAGGAGTGAGATAGCATTGCCGTCCCATAGCCAGGTCAGTGTCATCTCCAATTATATCACAAATTAACAACTTTATCATTCATCATGTGAGTTGTGTCAGGTAATTTGTGCAGCCTGATTCACTTCCAAAGTATAGACAAAGTGTCAAACCTCAATATGTGTTTGCAGAAACCAAAAGATGGCTATAAAATACAAGCTAACATTGTTCATGTTAAATAAGACTGGAATGTCAGTCCACTTCTACTAACATTTTGAACCATGATTTAATCAATAATAAAGGCCATGATCTACTCAGTCATTACCAGCACTTACGAAAGTTAACAATAATAATAATAAAGAACAAAAATCTGCTAATGGAAAAAATGCACACTTTTGTTTAGCCTATTGTGATCTCATTACTTTACATGCTTTAGTGCAGTTTTCTGTTAAACAGCAAATTTGCCATTCTGAAGTCATTATCATCATTACTACAAATCCACACTACATAAAAACCAGTCTACACAGCACTAAACTACAGTGAACCACACTGTCCCACAGCCGCTAGCACCAATTAGAAGGTGTAATCTCTGCACATCTATCTGCCAGGAGGCCTGGGCACAAACACTGAGAAAAGAGAAAGCGGGAGAGGAGGAGGAGGAGAAAATAACCATTATTATTAGCAGGGCTGTCTGTACTGAAGGCCTGATCACCTTCTTTGCACACGCTCAGATTTCTGGGCTTTCTGCAGTCTGAGGACACCTCCTGTTAGGAAAGCTATTGTTGTAGACTTTTCCATAATACATCCTCATATCCCTCAACAACAAAATGCCACTAGTGCTGATGAATCTTAAAATGACATACGGGACGTGAGGGTGGGCAGATTTGTTGGTCTAGTGCCTCTGTGAGACAGATGGTGAAAAAGACTCTGTGCCAGGAAGCCTTTAGGAGTCAGGTGAGGTAATACAAAGAGTTCACATTTACTGGATGTAGAAGCACACGAGTCTTGGGTTCACGTCCTGTTTGTAGCTGTTATTTAAAGGCAGTTTTATTTAGTATTATCAATATTATTATTACATTTAAGCACCTTCCACAAACTAAATCACACACCAGAAGCTTGTCTAACATTTGTATGGGTTTCCTGATAAGGCGTGGCGGTGGCCACACAACTAACCATCTGGAAAATTCTAAGATTTTACATGCAATTGTTCACGCAACCACAAGAGGCTACGTGGGCATCTGCCGTTTTAACCCCCTTATGAAAAGAACAGTGTTGATTTTTTTTTCTGGTGAAGTTGGGCAGCTTTTGGCAAACTGTAATTGAGTTGTAAAAAAGCAGGATTTTTTTGTTTTTTATATCCTTCTGTGTAATGCCGTCATCCTCCTTCTGCTCGTCTGCTGATTACAGTCTGTGTAGTGTCTAGCAGTGTAACACTGACTTAATGTTATTTTGGCTGAGCAGAGACACTGCAGCGACCCAAATGTCCATATACTATAATCTAATCTAAGATGATTCTGGCTCCGGATTGGCTAATCCAACACCACTCTTCCTAATCTGATGTCTAATAGATGACATCTGGACAAGATGACATAAAATAGAAAAAAAAAAAACACACAGGAGGCAATCTGAGTGACTTGTTTGTGAACAATAATCCCGCCTGTACAGTATGTTTAATCACTTAAGCATCAGTTTAGCTACATGTTTACCACAAAGAGAGACAGACAAACATCTTTTCTTTGAGTCAAAGCTTACAATGACACTCTGATATCGACCTTTTAATGTTGTGCTTTCAACCAAAATCCAATCACATGATTTTATTTCACTTTTATCGAAACATTTTAAACCGATAACTGAACCGGTTACACGCTTTAGCTGAGAGTTTTAGAAGTAAATAATGAAATACTTAATAAATAGTTAAAACGAGCTCGTCATGCTCACCTTTTTCTAGACAGCATGTGTCTTCCCTGCATTCACACCTCTCCCTAAAAAGAAATGAATAAGTACAGAGTCTATTTCTGCTGGTGTCAACACGTTCCTTTGAGTGTATAATGGATCAAATCATCAATAATCAATTGAATCTGTCACCTAGCGGAGGGAGCCCCCCTCGCTCTGACTGCCCATTTTTCTTCTGTCCACTCTGGAGGTGTGATACAAACCCTGAGTGGATGTTCTGTGTCTTTTTCCAAGCTGCGGGAGACCTTCTCAAAGAGCATAGCAACAGACCTGTCTACCCTGTAAAAATAGGATTGGCTTCTGTGAAGCCGACTTGACGCCACAGATACAACACACACACACTTCACTTCATTGATTATGCGCCCAAGCCCCCTCAGAGCCCAGCTTTACAAGTGATGTCTTCCCCTCTTCGCCTTGCTCGCTCTCCTTATAGCCCACATTTTCATCCTCTCGCTCAGATTTTGAGTCATTTACCTGCAACCCCATCAATATTTTAACCTTTCTGGATGCGGAGACTTCCATTATTTTTTCCTTTTGTATATTTCTATTGTTTCCTCTGGATAATGAAATGTTAATGTTACATGGGAATGAGAGACAGACTATAAACACACAGCGAAGACAAAACAGTGGGAGCCATGTTGCAGAAACTGTGAAAACTGAGGCCATCTTCATAGGTGGATTCTTTCTATTTAAATGTACACTTTATTGTATGCAGTAAGACAAATGCTGCTAACGTTAACTAATTTGACAATAATACATTTTTTGAAATCAACAGATATCATGAAAAAAGCTAAACCAGTTTCATCTTTATAACTGTAAGCTGCGCTGTGGTTTAGAGACGGCTTAAAGCACATTAGTGATCATTTTTGATTCATTTTAGGCGTCTACAGTGCTGATGCTGTGAAGAAACAAAGCTACACCATATTGCACCAAAGGACTCTCCCTGTTAAATTGAGCAATTATTAACTTGGAGGCAAAATATTATTTACATCCTGTTACTTGTTGCTTATTCATCGTCAGATTGAGCCGCTACAGATATGGTGGCTCTAAATTTTAGGCGGTACATCAAGTGATTTTCACAAATTATGCCAGTAAAGGGGAAAAATATGTAAACATTTCATACCCGAGAGTGTTTCATCCCATTATTTAGATATTATAGGCCTCTGCGAATCAGGGTCTGCACACTGTAGCATACAGATATTTCACACCAGCTTTCAGCAGCTGTCTATTAGAGTCCGATAACGCAGAGAGAAGTATAAAATGCAGGTGCCGGGGCAGCGGAGTCTGAGCAAACAAATACCCTAAGAGGTTGGACAGATGTATTGAAAGCTGTTGAGTGATGTGTTTTTTCTTTATTGCAGTGCACACTGTTGACCGAGACAGAAGGAAACAAGGATATGGAGCAAAGAGAGAAAAAGGGAGACGAGGTGTTTTAGCTTGGCCACAATGTGTTCATGAGGGTGTTACCCAGAAAAAGACCAGACTGCACTGTATACGTGGCTCACAGATTATGGCTTTGACAACACCTTCCTTCTTTTATTTTAATTTTTTTTCTTGAGTAGAATATTCAAAATGTATTGGTTTAAGAAAATTTCCAATAATCAAAAGCAAATTAAACCTAATCTCTGATTTCAGAGTTTTTGAAATGTGCACATTATCTTTAAATGTGCTCTCTTTTCAAACAATATGCTCTCATTAATGGTTTCTCGCTACATCTATTTGGGAAACTCAGATTGTGGGTTATCCTGGATTATGCAAAGGACCCTATGCACAAACACTTATCAGTTTCATTTCTTTGTCCTCCCAATGATTTTCATGCCAAATCCCACAGCGCCATATCTTTGCTCACAGCTGGCAAGTGTAACTAAAGGATTATGCAAGCAGCTTCTACAAGCAAATAGATTTCTCTCTACTTCAGAGGAAACTGCTAGTTATGCAGCGCCTATCTGTCCGCCAGGCATGCACAAAAACATGTCTCCCCTTTTTCATTTTTTCCCACTTGTTTTAACAGAGGGAGATGGAGAGAGGAGAGAAGAGCAGGAACGGGAAAGTAAACAAAACGAGCATTGAACCAGAAGGCTGTTCGCGTATAGGCACAGCCATTTTGTATTGTACAGCTGGCTGTACCGTAAACCACAGGCGTGCACACCTTTGGATTTAATGGAATATGGCTGCTAAAACAATAGAAGGCTGAACTTTGCGCGAACTGGATTTGCATTAAAGCACATGATTAGACAAGGCGCTGCCTCCGCCTAACAAGCCAATTAACATATGCCACTGGATAAACACTGATTGTCCACTTAGCTTCTCAGACTGAGCCCCAGCTCATGACTGATGCCTCGTAGCGGCAGCGCTGTTGGAAACATACGACACGAGGCTCCAGCTATTTGCTGTATGCAAATATTTGGAAGGTTTATTTCCCCATAAAGCTCTCGGCTCAACTCTAGCCTATGACGGCAATTTCTGATTGTCTGCATGGCCTCCCCACCGTCCCTGGGGGAAATGTGTATTAATTAGCATCGATCTGGAGGAAGAAAACACAGAGCAGATTGGGGCAGGTCCAAGGCCATCACAGATGCAGAGGCTTACTCGAAATAAGGCATTGTACATTTTAAGCAGCTAGCTGTCATCCCCACCCAAAGCAGAACACAATAAGTGAAACATTAATGTTATTGTGTGCTAAATTAACTCAATCAACAATATACACCTTTTTTAACCTAGATATCGGTGAGCATGTTTTGCGGAGACATCCAGACTTTTTGTGCCTCCCTCAGGCACTTTCTAATATACTGTACATACAGTCAGAGTGCTGACCTCAGCTCCATCAGCTTTTGGACCATTTTTCTTCGATAATGTCCTAAAAGCCATAATGTAAATGTTTCTCGATCAGCAGCAATCAAATGCCCCGAGATGCATTCCATATCTTCTTGCTGAGGAGGCAAGGCCTCTTTGAGCCATTAGACTCCAAACAGCTGTGAAGGCCTCGTTATGTGCACAGCAGTGTATCACTGGACTCTCACAGAGAGCTCTGATATCTAATTTATTTTTTAAAGATGCATCTATCAGATGATGTGCAGCAAACTCAGTTTAGGATTATGCTACTCTTTTTTTTTTCCTTTTCCTCCTCGCTTCCTTTGTCTGTCTCCGTCTTCAAAATTTGTGCGTGAACACATTTTGTTCTTTTAATCTAAACTCTGCAAAGGTTCAGTCACGGCCATTTTCACTGATTATATCTGAGCTTCTTTTGAACTAAAGCTCTTGTATTATGGTAATCAGTCAGGGGACAACAGGAGCAAAGAGCTGTAAATCACTGACAAGCCTTATAGATACAGCAATAAATCATAAAGCAAAGGAAATAATAAAACACTTACCTTTTGAACCCATTTAAAGCTGAAATTCATTAACCGTGAATTAAGAGAAATTCATCTGTTTTGATAACCGATGCATCATTTATCAAAACGCATGACAAGCGACTGCAAACGATCTTGACACTTAGACTTTCTCGGTTGTGCAGATTCTTTATTGCTTCTTAAATTAAACGTTAAAGTAAAGTGCACATCTTTGAGTTTTAGACAGTTGGATGGATAAAAACAATATTTGAATAGACCGGTGTTTGGGACTTTGGTCTTAGGGGCATTATAATAATTTATGCACTGGCCTTATATGGGGAAACATAGCTACTGCCTCTAAATATATATGAGATTTCAGTCAGAGTAGTTGGATAAACTTAAGTGTTACATTGTTAAGCAATTTCCAAAGCTCCCTTTCAGAGAACATGGAATTTTTTTGGCTGGATGGCGGTACTGTGCTACTATTAATACAAATATTCTGTCTCAGCCAGCTGCAAAAAAGAAACCCAAGAACCATTTTATCTACAGTATGTTTCCATTTTTCAGAGACAAAAGACGAAGGAAAGGAAAGCAAAGGAAAGGAAAGGAAAGTTTGCTGGAAGAAATAGACAACAATTACACTTGCCCTAGGAGGCCGAGGGAACCTGACCACGTTGCTATGGAAACTCAAGTACAGCAGAAAGTAACACGAAAATCAATTCAGATTGAGCTTATCTCTACTCTCTCTCTTTCCTTTCTCATTTCGCAAGGGCTACAAAGCATGCTTCCACTCTGAATCACATTTTTAACTATTGCTGGGCTGATGCAGCACTAATCAGAACAAACACAAAGACTTTCCTTCCATTCGACCCTTAAATGGGAGGGAAAAAATGTGGATTATAGGATCCAGAAAAATGCTTCTTCAAACGCACACCTTAGAAACTGTATGAAAGAAAGATGCAGGCGAGAATGTGCTGCGACACAACACAAATCAGCCTCTGTCTCAGGCGCTCATTCTTGTGCTTTCTTTCCTTTCTCTCCATCCTCTTCACTCGCTCCCTCAAAGGGGCAACAGCAGCTGTACGCAGGTGATAAGCGTGTGCGGCGATGGGCGCTCGGCTGTGATAGGCTGGCTCAACTCCTACGCTGATGTGCAGATTACAGGCTGCGTCTGTCAAAAGGCCACTCTGCCCGTGGTTGTCACCTCGTGACGTCACTGCTGCAAATGACAGTTTGACTGGCCACGTACACGCACAGCGCCATTAATGCTTCAGTACGACGCGTCCTCTCAGGTTTAAGAACCTCTTGTACAAGAAGTCCCCCACATATCTCGAAATCATTAATTCAGTGCGGTAATATCACAGGAAGCTTAATTATAAATGTTTTTGTCTGCTTTTAATTGCACACAGACACACAGCTAGCACACAGTGAGGACATAGCAGACCCGCTGTTTTCACCACAGCCACTTAGCAGCAGTCCACCGGGAGTTTGGGTGTTTGGATCTTAGTCACTGGCTGCACAATGACAAGGTGAGGTCAAAGACGGGCCACGAGTATACCGAGTGTGTGATTGTCTGTGTGTGTCTAAGTGTTGTTCTCAAGGCTCATGCCAAAGAAGAGGCAAGAGGAAAGAAAACGAGCCTTGAAGAAAAATAATGATGCTTGATGCCTCATACATCAAGGAAAAGATGGAGGGTCACCTTGCTGTGAAGTCAGCTGGTCATTTACTTGTGATGGATTCAATCTGGAGAGCGATTTGTCCATTTGTCACCGGTGAAGTCAACTCAAACTTGCACGATGCGCTAAAACTGTGCAGTAATTGGACATCTCAGGTGTTCGGGGAATGGCTAAAACAAAGCTGTATCAGAAGAAAAGTGACCAGTTATAGCTGCTTGGCACCAAAAAGAACATTAAAAAAAGAACAGTACAGCGACTAACAGTGATAAAAATTACGATAGTATATTTGTTGCACTAGTCCCAAACACTGATTAATGTTCAAGCCACCAATCAGCTCAATCGGGTTCATTTTCTTTTATTATTTGGCAAAAGAGTTTAAAATTTGCGCTTTTAAAATATTCTGATGATATTAGCAGGCTTCACCAGGTCACTGTATTAAGGGTTTGGGGTAGGATTAGTTTCACATCTTCACCTTTATTGGGGAAAATGGAAATCCTATAACAGAAAAAGTCTGGGGCTAAAATGCATGCAACAACATGTAATAGTTTCTAAAACTATGTTTGTTTAGCGCGTGGCAAAAATGCATCCTAACGCTAGCCCAGATGAACGTGAACAGGTCAACGCTTGAGGAGACACAGCAAAGAAAAGAAAAAGAAACAAAGTCTAGTCAAATTTGATCGACCCGAGAGGGAAATTCTGCCTCCCAGACACTGATTCTTATTTTCCATAATGCAACTCAATGGCAATCCTGCCTGGTCAGAGCACGTGTCTTTCAAGTCCCAAGCATTTTACAGAGGCTGTCCGGTAACATTTGTAGCAACTAAACCTGAGCTGAGATAACACGGAGAGCTCCCAAAGCTCCATAACTCGGGAAGATGCAGTAGTGTTTTCACAAGCTATAGCTGGATGTTAAGACAAACTTATACATCCACACAGTGTTTGGTTGTAAAATTAGATCCCTCTCTCCGACTCTCTGATTGGTGTCCACTGCAGGTGTTCTGAAACCATGATCATGTCTAATCAGTGTTACAGATGCCCAGCATGGGGCCCACGGGCTCCCAGGCACTGTGTGAAAGTTTAAAGAGGCTCAATGTGATTTACTGTATTTTTACAGATTTACCACCCTGGGAGAAGAATAAGAGCAAGTATTAATCCTTGATTGGATGGAAGATGAGAGAGAGAGAAAAAAATGGAGTGAAAAATCCCTATTAGGTCAGCAGAGTAATTTGAGTTATTAAGTGCCTTTTTTACTCTAATCAGTCACTTAAGATGGGATCAGACACTGCTGCATTATGGGATGTGACTGAGCACACCAGTTTGTCTCAATTTATCCCAGTGCTTGAGCTGGGAACATATGGACACATTCCTCCGTGAACCCCACCACCTGTCATGCATGACACATGCAGACACATGCATGAGCACAGGGTGCTTGCACCTACGCAGCCATTTCATTCAGCAGCCCACATACAGGAGAGTTTATAAACAGAAATTAATTGCTTGTTCCGGCTGTAATTAGCTCACACCATGCTTATTACTAATCTGTGTTTTGGCCCGACGCCAGGCTAGTTCTGGCCCGGATCCAGTCCATTTTCAGCCGAGCGTTGCTCTACAGTAATCCAAAAGCTCAGGCAGGATGGACCTTTTCCTCTAGATGAGCTTCTTTCAACCACAAAACTTAAATTTCTAACTTTTCTCTGGAAAAAAAGCTAAGTTATTTACATCTTTCTATTTCTGTCTTATTTGTTAAGGTAATAAGACAATGCATATAAGATCAACAGTAACTTCAAATTGCATGTCATCTTGATAGTCTACACTTTCTTTCAGCAGATCGCACTGGCCTCCGTAACACAAATTTCCTAAAATGAGATCACTGCACTCGCAGCACACTCTTCCAAATCAGCGCTTATCTAAGCTTCTGTCTTCAGGCCAAGTCAAAAACAAAGCGGCATCCCCCATAGCCAAATTGCCTATTAAAGATGAGAGCATGTTCAGTCTCCCATTGCGCCTAGCCATCACCACCCTAATCATTCTCAGCCTAAACAGCCTAATGGCTGCCATATTGCTACTGTTTATTAGTAAACACTGATGGAAGAATGCCCGCCTCAACAGTTGTTGATTTTGTCTATCCGTATGGAGTATCAGCTGGGAATCACAGCCACCGTGCCAGAACGCTGCCTGCTGTTCAGTCCCCCATCACTAAACAGATTGCTTTATTGTTTTATGTGCATAGCGATTATGTCAGTAGACGGTTTAATATAAAACATGAACATCAGTGAAACAGTTGTTCAACAGATGAACTAAAAAAAAAAGAAAAAGGAAAAGAGAGGACATGAAAGGAACTTTTTTAAAAATTGCATTGTGTTTCTGTGAGAATGTACGAGTCTGTGCATCAGCTCCAGAGCTGGATTCTTCAAAGATCACCTTAGGTTTAAGATGCTTTTGGGAAGCCCAGTCCAAGATTGATTTCCCTCCATCTCAGTCTCAGTAACCCTTCTATCGATCCTTATCAAATATGTATCACGTCCTCAAGCCCTCACCACAACTAAGATGGAGACTTCAAACAGTGGAAGCTCAAAGAGAAAGTCAGAGGGGAGCGAGGTTTTCTTTATCTCTCCTCTGTGCTGAAGGAAGATCTGAATCCAAATAATAATGTACAAAGCGTAAAAATGTTCCTGAACCATCCAAAAACCGCTGCTTATTAAAGAACCTTCAAGATGAAAATGTGATCCCAGCTATTTTAAAGCCTCAAACATCAAAGCTTTCAAAATAACACGGTGTGAATGCCACCCAACAGCGAGCTAAGACAAGGCAACAGTGAGATGACTGCGCGCACAATGCGTGTACACAAGAAAACATCTCCGCGCTAACCTCACTTCTTGCTAAAAGGGTCTTGTCTCGTCCTGTTCCAATTCCCCAAACTCCCCTTCACGCAGCACTCATAAGTCGCAAATGCACAAAATGCATCCTTCAGCTCGCGTTCCCATAATTCTCTGTGGCAGCAGAGTGATTAATGCGCACAACTATTGATTTTGCTTTTTGCTTTTTTTATTACGAGAGAGTGGCCTTAGCCCACCAACCCAAAACACTCCTTATGTGACAACATCACAAAAAGCACCCCATCTCCTTTAGAGTCAGTGTGTGTGTGTGTGTGTGTGTGTACATGTTTAGACGTCCTTGTTGAGGACAGAAAATTGGCTTGGCACTATACTTGTGGGGACCAACAGTCACTTATGGGGACAAATGCCCGTCCCCACAAGTTTAAAGGCATTTTTAAGGCTCAAAATGTGGTTTTAGTGTCAGGGTTACAATTAGGTTATCATTAGGTTTAGGCTGAGAACCATAACCATTTTTAATGGTTAGGGTAAGCGGCTAGGGAAAGCATTATGTCAATTAGATGTCTTCACTAAGATATGAAAACAAGCGTGTGTGTGTGTGTGTGTGTGTGTGTGTGTGTGTGTGTGTGTGTGTGTGTGTGTGTGTGTGTGTGTGGGGACTGGGAAAAGGGGTGCAGTGAAAGACAAGGGTCAGCATTTCACTAACTGCTGATCTGTGTGGGAGGAGGGGGGGAGCAAAATGATAGGCGGTGTTGTTTTCATAGGGTTTCACTGCAGAATGGGTGGAGTTTGGTGCAAACACACACATACACACAGGCACATATATGTGCTGATATGCGCACATGCTCATAATAATATCTTGAGCTTTCTCTGAATTCCAGTCATCGCACTCTTGTGCTTGACCCATTTTCAAGCCCCCCAACAACAAGATCAACAAACCCTGCTCGTGTGGGGAGGAAGAAACAGAAATTTGAAAGAGACTGAAAGTGAGAACGAGTGAAGAAAGCTTTAAAGAGGAAGACAGAGGGACGAGATCATGTGGCGAATGTGATGCAGTCTCTTGTTTACCAAAGAAAAAGCCTCACCCACACGTCTCTCTAGCCCTTCCTTCTCACTCTTTTGTTTCCTCAACTCTCCCCTCACTTCCTTTCTTCTAATCTGTCCTCTCCTTCTCGACATTTCATTGCATCTTATTCCCTCGCAAGCTCATTCCTAGCACTGTGCCCTCCTTTCAAGGTTGGCCTGACTTTGGGCGTGTTGAATTTACAGCCCCATCTCTGCCTGCCTTCTCAGTGCCCTCACTGTCAATCTCAGTGAAAAATGGAGACGGTGGCACATCACTGGCATGATAAAAATCCTGCAACAGTGATCACGTAAACCAAACACCTACAGTAGCCCCTTTGAAGACATCCTTTACATTCCCGCGACTGGGCCGCTGGCTGGTTAAGGCTGTGATTCTATTAGGAAGCAAACTGTTTAATTAGCCCCTATAAGCATTCACAAGGAAGAGAGACGAGTGAGCAGAATGCAAGAAGCCAACACGCATGTGACTGAAAAATGTAGCCAGATTTTTTTTTTTGTCCCCTTCGCCGATGCTCTGAGTATTGGATGGAGTTATTTGCATAAAGCAAATAAAAAAAATAGCATTTTCCATGCAGGAGGAAATTGACTGGGGCACTGTGCCAAGCAGGTTATGCAACGAAATGAGAGGAAAAGAAAAAAGTCCGACAGTCAAGGCCGGCGGAGGAGGATGGAAGAGAAGAGAAGTATTTTCCTCAGTCAAACATAAACATAAAAAATGTCAACATCTGATTTTATCATTATGGATAAACACTATATTATAATATATTATATATAGTGTATACAAACCAAAAAAACTCTCTCTCTTTAAAACGTGCGCGGTATGATCCAGTGATACAGGATATGTTTGTAGTTCTATTTTGCAATTAATAAACAGTTAATAAATATTAGAAATATTTAGTTTATCACAATATAATTTGCGAACAAAATCAAAACAAACAAAAAATGTGATATTTGTTAATAAATGAAGTATGAGGACATGTTTTTGGTTAAAAAAAATATTACTGAATAGTAAAAATATATTTATATAAAGATTTGGCCAAATCTAGACGACAGACAAGTGCTGTACTCTTATAGAATGTATGCACTGTCCAAATTTTATTCAAACATCGGAGAAGAAAAGTTATGCAATGTTGTGTGAAATTAAGAGGGTGGACAGCCAAGATGGCAGCACACCCTGGAAGTAGGCAGGACCTGTGGAGTCTCTTCCTTCCTTCGCACTCTAAGCCTGTGTCTTACTGTATTGCAAAATAAAGCTTCCTGTCTTTCATCTCTAACCTAATCTCCTGCCCGAAAAGACGAGAGGCATGCGTTTTCTTTCCCTGAAGGAGGCCGTATCTCCTTGTGACAGGGAGATATGGCCTCCTTCTTCTTTTCCTGTCCTCTCCCCATCCTACCTGACCCCTCCTCACCTTTCCCCTCTTTACCAGCTGTCCCCCAGGGAGTTTCTGCAGGTCATCGGTCTGGCTTACACGTCATTATCATAGGCTGTGTCAGGTTTCCTCCCGGATTAGTTTGTGATAGGTGTACAGGTTTAGTTTCTCTTAGCCTAAGTACATTACAGCACTGGGCCTGATAGGTCTTGTCAAATGAATCATATCATTCATTTTGATTTTAATAGTTAGAAACCAAAGCTACAAATCCCCAGCAATTTAAAAGACAACGATATGAGGCTAACTATTACAAATGATGAGATGGTTGATAAGTGTTGTCAGTGGTCAGTGACAGCTGAGCCTAGTTCTTCCAGAAGTTTCATCCTGTTAAAAGAGAGTTTTTCTTCCCACTGTTGCCAAGTGCTTGATCAAACATTTCCCTTCTTAAACTCATTTTGTCATTTTGTCCTGTATTTTCATGTTATTTTTATTTTAGATGCATAGCACTTTCACCAACAGCTGTTTTTTTAATGTGCTATAGATTAAACTTGATTTGGCACAATCTTTAAAAAGAAAGATTCTGATGCTTTTTGGGACAACATCCTAGACCAAGATAGGCAGCAATCTGACATTATTGAGAAATACAAGTCAAATTATAATTTATTAACCTAAAGAAAGGATCCAATTACATAATCTAAACACTCACATCTAGGCACTACGCCGAAAATTCCGCTCTTTCAGTTTCAAAGTTTGATGCCTCTACTTGCAAAACAAAAGTTAAACCCTGAGAGCTATCTTGTGTGCATCCTTTCTTACCAACAGCATGATAACTTTGGGCTAATGTTCCCTCTTCATCTATAGTGCGCAAGAACAGTCAATAAGAAGTTGGTCTGTACACGGTAGGCACAAGAGGAACTAATCTACGACTTGACAGATTTCAGCTCACGACTGACGATGCAAGCACAGGGCGAATTTGTGCTCAAATTGCACAACATACGTAACTATGAACATCCTAGAGATGAGCACAAGGTCTCTGAGACAACATGTTCTCTGCAGCTCATTCAGCGTTTAAGCACTGGTTTTGCAGAAGCTCTTGTCTGAAACCAAGGCCGCCCAGCTCATTAAGCTGCCTCATATCATGAATGATAGGAGACAAAAGGCAGGTAGATAGAAAACACAGAGACACACACTAACCCTTTTCAAAAAGCACGGGCACTTGACATGCAAACACACTGGGGTGTGTAAAAAAAAAAAAGAAAAGCTCTGCATTTACATAAATGTGTGCACACAGGTAGTAAGACAACAGGAGCGCACACGTGCATTCAAATAAAGGTCCATCATATAAAATCCTGGCAGGACCACAGTAGGACACAGCTCAACTCCTCCCCTCCCTACTCTACCTTCCTTCCTTTCATATTTTTTTACCCCTTTCATCTCTGTATTAGCTCTGTCAATTGTTTATCAAAAGCGGCGAGGAGGCGATCGGAGCCGGCCATTTGAAAGCTCGTGCTGCGAGATCCATTTTAAAATTCATGACGGGTTAATGGTATGTTAGTGGCAACATTAGGACCCGGTGAGCTTGCATCATGCTCATTCACATTGAAAACAGGCCGCTTCAAATGACTACTAAGCAGTCCTCGTTCTGAAAGGTAATTCATATTGTAATTAACTTTTCAATCACAGCTGATTAATTAAGACAAGCTCTAGTCTGTAATTATGCATCTATTTTTGACCCTAATGTGAATCACTGGATATTCCACAGATGTCAGCAGCTGCGATTTGAGCCAGTTTCCTCTCTGCGACTTAGAGATCTCAAAAGGCAAAACCTCACACCTGAACATTTAAGCAGTGAGCACATTGTTGGTATCAGCTTAGATGTTTCAGAGCCGCAGGTCTTTATCACCATGATCTGCCACAATGTTTTAACCATTTTGATTATTTCAGCCTCTATTCAGAGAAATATCTTATAAAAGATGTGTCTTTCTTCTAATTCTGATGCACCGTGCAAAGGTAGAGAAGTGCACTTGATGTTACCGCTCCCAACAAAAACCTGAGATTAATAATTCAGTGAGGCGGTGGGATAGCTTTATTTTGTGTCCTCTGAGACTAAATCGTCTTTTATGTAAAACTGAATAAAAGAAAGGAAAGGGCTGTGGAAAAAAAAAAAGTCGGAAAACTAGGCTGGGCCAGACTGCATCCCCCTGCCATTGTCAAGCCCGGTTGGTATCCTTATGGTGTCTCTCACTCACTCTCTTGTTCTTTGCTCACGCACAAACACGAGCACACAACACACACACACACCTCCTAACCCTCCTAGAGTAAACATACCCTCTCCATAACAGTGCGCGGTGAATCCGCTCATGCATCAGAATCTACCATCAAATATTTATCACCGAGCAGCAGTGATTTTGACCGTGTGCTCATGCTTTTGACAGCACTCGCCTGCTGCAATACTTATTGGAGTAAACACAGACAATCCGATATCGTTGTTCTTTTGAACACTCGTGAAAGAACTCAAAAGAACACCAAGTGTACAATATAATCCATCAAAACTTCACTGCATATTCTATAGGCCGTCTGGCCTGCGGTAAAAAGCACAGACATCACTGTGGACTGTATCAGAGCTGATTTGGAAAAAATAATTGGCAGACATTGCATTTTAATTTGCAGAAATGGCACAAATACTACTCCTGGTCTATACACGGAGAGGCGTTCTTCATGTATTTTCTAATTCAGGACAACAAACTTTTGTTTTTGATCTAGAGAACACACGTAAAAGTATTTCATTTGCATGGACGCTTTTGTTTTTTCAGTCACACTTAAGATAAACATCATCTCTGGGTCTTGTCTACATGATTCATTTCATTTGCGGAACCTAATCATATCTGCATGCTGCGTATTTGCTCGCTCTCCGTGACATTAGGCAATGTCTTCAACCAGCAGCTTGCAGCGAGTAACTCGAGTAACCTCGAGTAAATAAGTCGCTGGCATGGATCAGAAGACACATCTTCATGCTTGAGCACACACATTTAAAATGCCACCAAAACACCGTCCCAGATTCTGCCTTCAGTCAAATGACATCAAGTGCTCACTTACAGGTCCCTGAACGCCACAGTATGAAGCAAAATCAGCCAGCGGGCAGTACATGGAGCAATCAAAGAGATAAGCATCCCATTTAACCTGAGTAAAAATTCAAGCTACAGAACGTTCTGGTGTGTTGCGCTATCCCGCTGTGCCACTGGATTCAAATAAGGAGGGTAAACTAGGTCATTGGTATGTAATGCTATGTAAACTGTCCCACTTTACCCCTTGCTGGACTCAAAATGGCGTTGGCTGAGGTGGAGTGTGTACAAGAAAGAGAAGCCCAGTGATTCAATGTGACAGTTATCAACATCCTCTGGCTAGTGAGAGGACATAGCTGTATAGAGCTGCAGAGCCCCAGTAATGGCAGACTCAGCCAGTAAACAGGTAAGAAGATGACTCACAGCTAAACAGAACACAGCGTCCAAAGAGCACAGAGCAAAGTGGAAGGCAACTGGGCATAAACAGCAAAAAAAAAAAAAAAAGGACACAACTCTCAGAAATTACCGGCATGGCCACTAAAAGTCTTTTTTAGTACATACCTTGCACAAAGTTACAAATGTGGTCGGTCATTTTAGCATCAATGTTTGCTTTTTACCTTCAGATATACACATTAAGTTCAGTTATTACCATGTTGTGAACATGGAGGCTTTGAGTGCTAAAAGCTCTATATTTGAAGTTTTTCTCCTACCTGAGCTGAGCGACACGGTGTCTTTCTCCCATGATACGACAGTGACGTAGGCCTCCACAGAAGCAGGAATAATGCACTTGAACACGGCTACACTCCCTCTCATAGCCTTCTGGTCAGCCACTCTGACTGTGTAGGGTTCCCGTGATACTATTGAACAATTAAAAAACAGAATTAAAAGGCACGTCTCATTTACAGGGCAAAATAATGACATTATTATGCATTTTTTTAAAGACATCTAGGGTGAAGCAAACTGGGTCTGCCATCAAAGAAAGCATCAGAGTTCAGATCTATGGTATAAAATTGCAAAGAAAGGGACACTTTCCAGGGTAGTGGAAAGTGTAGCTTAAAGTAGAGACACAAGTTTCACCTAAAAAAATTTAACTACAAAACTGGTGCATGTTATAGCATGAACTTCTAATCTTATCTGTGTTTCAGAGAACACAGTCCACAGCAGGTATCAACCACCTTACACAACTCCTTGTAGCTATGTAGGAACAGATCAACGGAGGTGCATAACATGGGCT
This sequence comes from Rhamphochromis longiceps, assembly GCF_057381845.1. Taxonomy (NCBI): domain Eukaryota; kingdom Metazoa; phylum Chordata; class Actinopteri; order Cichliformes; family Cichlidae; genus Rhamphochromis; species Rhamphochromis longiceps. Next base: position 16,624,771 of record NC_140570.1, on the reverse strand, counting down.
ATTCAGACCCCCAGCCTCCGTCAGAATGCTGCTGAAGTTCTACTAGAGGTGGGACGCACCTCCTCAGTATACATTTAGGCATGGCTGGGCTAATTGGCATCCTCCATTCACCTGATCTACTGATACAGTTACAAAACTGATCATTGACCTATGCCCTAGGGTGTCCTGGTTAACATTCTTATGCGTGAACGTGGTGTTATTTATGGACAAATATTCCAATGCCAGAACAGTGCCTGGATTCAGATCATTCAGATTTACTGTCATTGCCCAGATGAGCACTGAAGTCCCCCAGTAGGACAATGGTGTCTCCAACTTGGGCCACTTCCATCACCCTACTCAGGGACTCCAAGAAACTACCAGAAACTCAGAGCTGTTATTTTGTGCTTTACAGTCAGGATCTCTTTTTTTGACACTAGGGAGAACCCCAGTTTTCAAGCACGCTTGGATGATACAAGTATGCCCACCTCTGTCCGACACTGCCCTGTCCAATCACTGAGGGCAATAGCAGATTGCACTAAAGTCCAGCCTTTTCCAGTAGACTAGTTCCAAAAGCTGTGCATTGAAGTCCAACATTATCAGGCCAGTTTCTCCTAATCTAAAGCGCTACCTTAGGTTTCTTCCCAAAGAGAGAAGTGACCTTGCATGTCCTGAGAACAACTTGGGATTGGACCATCAAGGGTTCTGCCTGGCAACTGTCTGATCTATACCTACAGATCAATCATTAGTTGCTCTAAGCCTTTAAGCAGCATTATTGTAAGATTTTGGACCTTTGCTGGACTTAACCACTAAACTACAAAAAAATAACACACTATCAGTACTACAAGTGTTGTACACTCAGTCTGTTAAATTCATACTCATGCAAGTTCCCCCATCATCACAATAACAACAAGTCCTTCAAACCCTTATCTGGAGACTCACCGGCTTTGATGTGGACATCCTGACTCCTAATCTTGCCAGAAGGGTTCTCGGCAGTGCAGTAGTACGTGTTGTCATGGATCAGCTTGCTAAAGCTGGATGGCAGGAAGTTAAAGATCTGGAGGGTTCCATTGGGGTGAACGTGACGGATGCCGGGGACATCGTAGATCTCCTCGCCGGTAGCCAGATACCACCGCAACGAGGCAGGCGGCGCACCCCCAGCAGGACAGGGCACAGAGGTCCCTGTGGTGCTGGCAAATACTACCTCTTGCAGAGATGCATTGACAAAGTATAAGCTGGAATGTAGGTCTTCACTGAAAACTGGAAAAGAAAAAAAATAGGAGAACATCACAATCTGTGGTTTTGATTTTATTTATCAGTCTTTCATTTTTAAATTTTGCAGTAATTATTGCTGAAAGCACCACCTTAACATAAGTTGATAAATAAGCTCTTGATATTAAGCTCTTGATATTTAAGTATCAATTTAAATTAGTTAAGATGAAGAAGATTGAATCAGTATTTGTTAAAAATCTCTGACTCCAAGTGTTGCTTATTCATTGCTCATGATCAGCAGTTATAGATTCATCAGTGTATTCCCATCCCTGGGATTTTGGGAACATTAAATTAACATAAACTCCCATCAATTATGAAATAAGGTCCACGGCCGTGATTATGTTCATGCTTCGGTTTAAACTGGCATCACTGTAAAGAGAATGGCATTAAATGTAGTTAGTGCAGGAGCATTCTCAAGAGGATAGGAGGGTAATAAATGTCAATGTTGGCTCAATTAGCTGCATATAAATCTACAGCTGTTTGATTTCAGAGTGAAGAAGCCAAGGCAGCAGAAGTCTACGATCTGAGGTTCTGTGAAAAGACAGTTTGTTTGTATTTCAGGCAAAAATACAGCATTTGTGTGTGTATGCCTTGTCGCCTCAGCCTGGTGGCAAAGCTCTGCAGTAAATGGCTTACAGTGGCACTGGCAGCTGGCTTGGACCCTCTCTGGGGAGAAAACATTTTAGCACTTCATAAATTCCTAACAAGGTTTCAAATTGCAGACATTTCCATCCTTTTCTCTGCTCCAGTAGCTCTGAACTAGCAATGAGACACTCCACTGACCTGCACATGTACACATGCAAAACACTCATTTGAAGATTAGGAATTCAACACACAAAAATTATTATGGAGGTAAGGATCACTGCTGGAGCCTTTCTCCTGAGAAAGGAATATGCAGATATATTGAAAAGTTGGACAGAGACCTATATTTTCAATGTTATATAAAGTACACTACACCACTACACTAAAAAAAAACTATACAGACATTTCATTTAAATGTTTTGACTGTAGTTCAGGGCAGGATAACTATTTATCAAAATACAAACAGACAGTATATTTTTCTGTGAGATTATAAAGCTATATATTTGCTACATTAAGCTTAGATAAAACAGTGTTCTGTATATTGCTCCCCCCCCCCACTACAGTATTTTCTTATAAATGTATTTTTTTCTTACAAAATAATTTAAATAATATTATATTATAAGGGGTAAACTGTGCTTCTGCAAATAGACAGCAAGTGAAAGAGTTTTTTTTCCCCAGGAATATGAATAAATGGCGAAAATAACCTTATCTTTTATGTTAGCTTAAATTAGCGCTATAAAGGCTAATGCTAATTTAAAATAAAATACAAAATAAACGAGCTAACACTGATATTAACACTATGTCAAAAAAGTGCACTCATTTTAGATGTACTTGAAACTTCTAGATTAAAATGTTTAGGCTAACAAAGTTAGTTGTTTTTTGTTGTTTTTTTAGCTAGCTAGAAACCCACAAATGGGATGGTAGCTGTTTATTCTTCCTGTATTAAAACACACTGGTCAGAATCATATCAATTGTTATGTCAAATTAAACAATGCTGTTTTTTCTACTGAGACTGTAATATCACAGGTATCACTGCAATATCTCACCATGCCTGCCTGGTCTCCCTGGTTGGCAAGAATGCAGCCTAAATTTTATTACCAAAAAGGAGCAAAGTGCCTTATATGGCTTGCATTATAGCTTTTAGGGGGCTCTAATCACTTTGTGAGGAAAAATGTAAGACACAATAAAATAATATATTTATAGAAAACACATTTTTGATGCTGTAATTATGGTTTTTAACATGTCAGCTGTGACTCAGACTGTAGTACAGCCCACAAGTAGCAAGTACCAATCAATCAATGTCTGCGTCCCTTTTTTTATACAATACGTGATTCTGCTTGCTGCCTGTCTGCAATATGTTATCTGCCTGTCCTAGAACATGCCCATATGCATACATGCAAAATATTTTCTGCAGATTCATTTGTTTAAAGGGATGATAAGATGTTTACACAACTCATTATGTTTCTCAGATATGTGGAAAAAATAGGTATTTGTTAAATATAGTGTATTATATAGTTTATATCTTATAATATATATTGCATATACAGTTTCTTCAACAATATATAAAGCAGATTGTGTAAATGTCACATATGCGTTTATAGAAAGACTGACTTTTTAAGAGTGGGTGGTCCAAATAAAATTTCTGCAATGTGCACTATATATGCTCCCAGCAGAGAAACTTTCATATACCTGTACAGTCTCTAACATCAAAAAGTTTTAGCCAATTTAAATATTTTAAGACGCTGTGGGATTGTGCGCCGGGTTCTCGATGGGTCTGTGGCACCGGCTAAGATGAAAATAATACATCAAAGTCATATTAAATTCTGATTCATTCTCTTTTTCCAGCTGGCACTGGGAGTATCAATCTTCTCAGTGCTCTGTTGATAATACAGATCGGAGGTGATGGTGGTGGTAGTAGTTTTTTTTTTAGGGGGGTTCAGCCTCACCTGATGGTGCTCAAGGTTAGTGAGAAGGAGAAGACACTTTAAAATCACTCGTGTCAAGATATTTTAAACATACTGCTTTGATTCGTTTTCATTCAGCAGAGAATTTCCCTCATGTGAAATCCAAAATACACAGCTGATTATGCTAAAGACAGTTTGTGTTGTGAATGAGGTGTGTGTGTATGCATGTAGTAAAACGTCATATTTTGTAAACTTCAATTGATTGGATTTGGGGAAGTAAGTGAAGAAAGTTTGTCAATTTTATTTAAACGAAATTAAAAAATACACATAATATTTTTTTTTTATTTAAAAAAAATCCAGTTACAAACAGCTAGCACACTTCAAAGTTTTCCAATCAAATTATTCAAGTGAAGTTAATTGACTCTTGAAGATGTTACAATAGAAAATGTCTCGAGAGAAGATAGATTAAAGAAGTGTGCGGTTGCTTGAAAAGCTTCTATTCTTCGCGAGCATCAGAGAAATTGGATTAGGATTTATGCCACGGCTGTTTTGATATTCGCCTATTTCACATTTAAAAGTAGGTGAGAGCTATTCAATTTAGACTGGCTGAGTGAGATTGATTTAATTTAACAAAGAAATGGACTCTGGTGAAAGTGCGCATATCGCTGCACTGCTCGTTTTCCTAATTGACTAAACTCAGGAGCCAGACCGCAAAATGGTGTGATGACGCATGTACATCACTCCCCTCGACCTCACAAAGAGCAGCAAGTCATGCCCCAACAAATGGCCTCAGGGTCCAACCACTTACTACATTGCCCTGGAGGAAATCAGTAATTGGCATAATTTTTCATGAGCTCAACTGTAAAAGGTGAAATAAATGACACTGTTCAATAATGCATTATATGCATCTATAATTGACTATGATTTTTTTTTTCGGGATCTTCAGAGGGACAGGAGGAATGAGGAAAGCTGTTTTATGTAAACCTTAACTATCACAAGAACTTTTTTAATATTTACCCTCTTTTAAATGTAAGCTTTTTATTCACTAATCTGGTGCTTACTGTCATAGTTTTGAGTGCTATTCTTGCAGTTTCCTATAGCTAGCTCAATTGTATTTTGTTTGCACGTTGCACTTCTGTAATTCCCACTGTTTATGCAACTGGTTTAGGAAGCAATGAGACAGATATTGGAGCAATAATGTTAAAAACTATCATTATTTACTATTTTTTAAGACTTTCAAAGCTATAAAGAAATCTCTACAGGGCTGAAGTGTATGTGTATGAAGTGTTTGTGTTTGGATTGCGTTATAAGCATGTAAGAATATATAAGAACGTATATAAACACATCAAACGCGACTATATCACCAAAAATAAATAAATGCATATAAAATCACACTATTACTTACATCAGCGGTCCCCAACCCCCAGGCCACGGACCGGTAATGGTCCGTGAGTCGTTTGGTACCAGGCCACGAGAGTTGAGGCTTGGGTGTAAAATTTATGGTTTTCTGGGGTTTTATCGGTTTTTAATCAGGGTTTTTTTTTTAATCATTTTTATCATTAACTCGGTTTCCCTGGGTCTTTTCCCGAGTGTTATGAATAAATCTTTTTTTTTGGTAGCAGTGCTGGTTTTCTTTTTTTGTATTTATCCACAAACCCTTAAAGGCCGGCCAGTGAAAATATTGTTGGACATAAACCGGTCCATGGCGCAAAAACGGTTGACTTACATGGAATAATATTATCATTCATTTTATTACATCTGGAGATGTGTTTGTGATTCTGAGTCATAAAAGCCCAATAGAGGCTCTCCTTTTAGCTTTGCTTTGGTCTCCACCCACTCGTGCTAAATGCTACACTAAGTTCACCAGCTAGATGCCAGCTGTCTCCATCTTTTGTTTGGTTATGAAACAATATGTATACATATTTTTTCCCCTTAGAAGAGCTTTCTTGTAAAACTAAAGAGGCGTGAAGAGTGAACAGAAGTTATCCATCATAAAACAATAAGATGCAAGACACAACAGTGGTGTGTAGCGACAGGTGATCATTTTTGGAGAGTTTATTACTAAAAAAAACCCATTGACCATATAAAAATATTCCTTAGAGCACCATTTTGTATTGTGTTATACTGTGTCCTCATTCTATAGTGTTTTTTATGTGCATTATACACGTAAAAACATCACGTAAAAGTTTAAAGGTTTTTATTGGGAAGGTAAGATATGGGAAAATTAGCTCTTTGTTTATTGCCATCTGCTTTAATGGGACGACAAAGGTTGGTAGTGTGTCTGTTGTTAGACTGCCACACAGATATTTAAACATAACTATACAGTTATTTCTTGCAGAGCTGTTGTAATCTATTGTCTGTTTAATGTTATAACTGAAAAACTATTAGAAAAATCTGTTTATTGAGTGTTTGACCTTCTGATGATCTGTTTCAGAGAAGCTGTAACATTCCTACAGAATTACTGTATATACAGCAAACAACACCTATTATGAGCCATAGCTGTGCTCCTTTCCACAGCATAACTGATCGGCTGACAGGCTGTTACCATCCACAGCAGAGCCACGTAAACAGTGAATCAGTGTTAATGCAAGGAAATAAAGATTAGTATACATGGTTGATTCCACAGGTCCTGAAGTCCTTGACTCGCCGCTTAATTATTTTTCAGCCTGACACATGCTCAAAACATGCTACAGTCACTTTTTGTGTGATGTTTTCCTCTCTCATGTGTCCTTGCAAGTTAAGATGAATGGTCCCGGTGCCACATGGGACTTCTCATCCCACACCAACATATTCCATCTTTTATGCAGCTGCTAGTTTTTTTGTCATGAACTCTCTGTGACATGTGAAGAAGAGAGAACAGCAGAAAGCAAACAAGAAGGGGCAAAAAGAGAATCAGAGAGATAGTGGGATTGATTCAGCTTCCCATATTTCAGGGGGCACTTGTGTTGCATCTGTTGAGCGAGCAGATCCATTGTCTGAGTTGTCAACGCCACCGCAGCATGGGGACTCTGCACTGCATGGTAGCGTGGCACCGGGTACCTCATAGTGACAATGTGACAGCAGGAACCTTGGGTAATTAAAGCAGCTCTGTGCTCTGTGCCCTCAGGGCATGTCTGCCTGGGATGTGGAGATCATACCTGGCTCACTCACATTCAACACTAACAGCGGAAGCAATTTTCAACCTTAACAAATTCCTGCTCTGTGCATTTATGGATAGTAGCATTAGTGTGATGTAGGCAGCGCTCGAGCATGTGATCAAGCTTTATTCCCAGCAGCTAAAAATAGGGCCTTGACCTGTGGGTGACCCAAATTTGAAATACACTGTACAGGTACACTGCATTTCATTTAATCTGATTACCATGGATGAAAATCATATTTCACCAAAGTAAGTTATTTTTTCTTTATATCAGTCTATGAACTTGAAAGCAATATGTGTAGAGCTATGTATAGAGCTAGGAGCTCTGATACAGGGAGATGATAACCAGCCAGGGCCAGGGAGTCCACTGTGAGTAAGCATTCCCACTGATCTGATCTGCCCAGAGGCAATACACCACGCATGGAAGTTAAATGACTGTATTCCAATTTGCTCTCATGAATATTAAGCAGGGCTGTGACAGAAAGGGCTGGCTGTACGCAAGCTGCTGATCCACACCGACAGATCAGTCCTCTGATGTCTAGGAGGGGCGGGCAACTCTAAAAACGAGGCCCCCACAGCAGATGAGCCTCCTCCTCCTCCCTGGTCTATTTTCATGTCTTAAATGGGCCAGAGTGGCTGGCTGTCTCATCAAGGGAAAGCCAGAGACCCTGGACTGGTTCTCAGTTAGTATAACTAAGCAATAAAGACGTTGATGTCTAAATTATGCTGCTGCTACTGCTGATGATGATGAGTGCAAGTGAATCTGATGAGGGATTATACCGTAGCAAACTATAGCAGCTCCCTCTGCTGCTGCTGCTGATGAATAAAAACCTCCACTAGTAGAAATCTAATATTGCTATGTAATATAACAAGCGCACTAGAAGGTGGAGGGAAACCAAGGTCTGTAATAAAGTAAACAAAAAAGCACTGCTTTGAAATTGTTGCATATATCCACTGCAGATTTACAAGGAGTTGGATTTTACTATGTGAACCTGGAAAACGCTGCTACTGAACCGCAGCAGCTTCTCCAATTAGACCAAACTTATTACAGATGATTTAAGATTTCAACACCTGCAGTTTTACCTATTAATTAAAATAATTTTCTAATTTTACTAAGACCTGAGGAGAGCAGCACTGCGCTGTTGCCTCTCCTCAACCCAATTAACATGAATAAAACCTGTGTATTTATAGAAAGCTAATGCTAATCCTTTTGACAAACAGGCACAGGATTGTTTGTTATAAATATATTTTAGGGGTGATTTATTCCCACAGGGTGCAACATTGATGGTGTGCTGTATAAAGTAATCCAGCACTGCTAAAAAGAAGCATTTAGTAATGTATTTACTGTATAAACCAATAATTTTTTTGTATGTTACATAAAATAATCAGAGGACTATCCCGTGAACTCCACAGTGGGGGTTGAGTTGTTATCTTTTAATTTTAATAAGTTTGCCAGGTGAAAGTTGATTGAGAGGAGCGAAGATACTTTATATTTATACACCGATTAATAATGTAAATGCTTTTATTTGTGTGAAGGAAACATCAAATGGAAGGAACCAAGTAACAATCAAAGCAGCACATAATCTAGCGAGGGTCTCATTTAATCACTGATTTATTATCTCTGCAGACTCACCACAAACACAGGCATGCTGGATGCCTTTTACATTTAAAACGATGTTACCTTTTTAAATATAAAAGAAAATTTATCAATGAATCAATTTTTGTTTAATTTTTAATAGTAGTTCATCTATTTTAGCTAGCTAGAAAACGCTCTGCTAGGATTAGCTAGGCTAATTCAAGTCAGCACAGCTGTTGCTGCTTTTTTGGAGCATTTTTGGTAGAAGTTTAAAAAGTTTTAACTCCAGTATTGGTGAGTGAAATTATTCTACTTTGTTAGTCTGGCACTTAGCACCAGTTAGCAGGTATCTGTTTTTGTGATGTTTATGGATGTAGCTTGCTAACCCAACTTGCTAATTTGAATAATAACTCCATCCTTTCATCTAAATACAATAACTTCTCACTCGTGCTACTACACACATGTAATGTGCTCACTTATAAGATACCGGTAGCATTGTTCTGCTTGCCTAGAGTCATGGTATAAAGAAAGTAGACCATCTGTCAATATTAAGGTTTATATTGGAGAACAGTTTGGTATACAAAGGAGTTTGTGATCAATTCAAAGGCTGCAAGGCGCCCAGGCCCTGTGGCTGCAGAATAAGCCGCAGTCATCTCCAGCAGCTCTGTGGAGCTTTTCTATAAACACAACACTGTGCATTACAGTCAGAAATCTCCACTATGGTCTCATTTGTCTAAAGGACATTGTTACACAGGTCTTGTGAGCTTGTTGCAACTTTCTTAGCTGTGCCGTCATGTCCTTTTCAGTGACAGTGTCTTCTCCTGCCTTCACCCTTCCAAACCTGTTCATTCTTTTTTTAATTGTACTGTCATGAACTTTTAACATTTAACATGCTAACTGAGGACTGTAAAGTCTGACATGTAGCACTGAAGGATTTGTTGCAGTTTCTCAGCTTCTCATTGCTCAGTCTGACCTTGTGGTGAATTTGCTAGGAAATTGACTCCTGAGAAGACCGGTAACTGTCTTGAATGTTCACTGTAGAATGATGGACTTCAGACTGTTTGGAAATGGCCTTATAGCCCTTCCCAGATTAATAGACGGCAGCGGTTGCATCATCTAAAATAGTTACTGATGTCTTTCCTCTGTGGCATCATGTTAACACACACCTGAATGCTCCGGACCATCAAACTGCCAAACCTTCTGTCTCATAGAGGGCCTCCCATGCTCTGATGATCAGTTAATCAAGTCCATTTGACTAGCAGGACTTGGCTTCTACTTACCCTCTTAATTCTTGTGGATGCCACAAGGTTGTACTTAGTTTTTCACACACTTTGTCTACATTTTGGCTTAATTTTTGTTAAATAAATAATGACGCAGTGTAAGGTCTGAGGTTCTGAGGTTGTATTTTCCTAATTGCAAGATCGGCTGTGGCCAAGATTATTATGTTTGATACATAAAAATTTAGAATTTAAAGAGGATGTGCTTTTTTTTTACCATAACTGTATATTTTCTGCCACAGTTTTTATTCAAATAATACATCGCTAAATCAGTAACCCATTCTCTTAAGAAACATATGCAAATACATCCTTTAAAGAAGTAAGTCCAGCTTCATCGAAGAGTCTGCGTTGCTATGGCTCTATATTTATAATGATGACTTTATAGAACAGTCAGGCCCAGGTTTGTCAGAAATAGACATCATAATCTTCTATCCTTTAAGACTGTCTGTATGTATTCAACAGGTTTGATTGAGCCTTCACTGGATATAATCAAATCACCTCCAAAATAATCTAATGGTCAACATACACTGCCTTTCTTGATAACATGATTAAGCAGCAACATTCTCACTGAACAGATGCTTTTTCAGTCTACCAGAGGCCCAACCTCAGTTAGACAAGCAGATATCACACATACTGGACAAGCAACCTTATTATGTCACCCAGCATTAAGTCTAAGGGCCTTCAGAAAAGTTGCTGCTGTTGGATTTATCATAACTGCTGTCCACCTGGATGGTACCTAGGGAGCTCCATGGTGGTTTCATAGGGGTATATGAGAAGCTTCTGAAGAGGCTGACCTGACACAGATAGCCTTTGGCCCTCAGGCTTTGTTATTTTATCTGTGCCAGCTAAATCTGTTAGGTAGCCATGGCACACCTGTGCAAAATATGCAGAGGAAACTTTTTCTGTTTACTTAGAAGTCAAAGCAAACACCTGATTTCACAACACAAGCATCAGCAAACTCACATAACCAATTCGATTTACGTACAGAGGAGGTGCAACAGAGATAGTTAAATCCAGACCACAGAAAACTGATTGTCGATATTAGCTCTGAGGAAATAATGCAGGTTCTGGGTGTCTAAACATAGCCAGAAGGAAGCAGCTACAATGAGCAAACTTCTGCAGGAGTTGACACTGAAAGGAAAAACAAATTAAACTTGTTGCCAGCGAACACGATTTGCAGATATCTTCACCATCAGCATTTGGATGTTTGTTTGCTAACGCGACGCCCATGCTCAGTATCACATATGCTTTTTTTGGTTTCTTCCTGTTCTGTCAGCCTTTTTCTGTGTTTTTAAATGAGCCGTTGGTTTGAATTGCACTATCATTTGAAGCCCGCCTTGTTCTTCCAGCTGATTGCAGCGTCCTTATTAGCTTTTTTGCGACCCTCCTGAACTCGATTTTGAGAAGTGCTTTACACTTGTAATTTTATTGCTACCAATACTGCACAGGTAATAATACAATTATTGCCTCGGTTACCCTTTTAAGATACATACCCCTGTCCCTGTTTTGTCCAAGAGATGTCTGTGACCAGCAGCTGGTAGAGTGTGTTAATGTGGATGTCACAGCAGCTGGCTGCTCTCATCCTGTTAGCTCTGCCTGCCATTATCAGGCCCTCCAACCGCCACCACCTACTCCCCCTCCAAAGCTGCTGTGATTGCTGCTGCGTGCCGTACTCATTTTAATACTCCAGACTCATTTGACCGTCTTTATGGACTTATCATATTAAACATTTATCACAGCCATTTCCCTAAATCAAGCATGTTTATTCAACACTTAGGGGACCACAGCCGGGATCCTTTCAGCACCCCCACCCCCGGCACACTCACACATTTCACACACACACACATCTTTATTTTCTCCTTTTCCTTGTTTCTCTCCGTTCCTCCTCTACTCTCCCTCAGCCCCCCTGGCTTGCTTTATTACAGTCCTCGTTTCCCTCTGTACGCCTGCCTGAATAAAATGAGAGGCAGTTTTGTACAGTTTCTTCCCTTTTCCTTTCCGGTCATCCTTTCCTCCAGTGGCTAGGACACAAGGGGAATTGTGCTGTGCGAAGCCGAGCAGCCAAGCAGACACAAACGTATTCTGAGCATTTAGTTCTTTGAATGAATCGAGTTTTAATTTAATCATCTGATCAAACACTAATTAGCATAATCACTTGTGGGGATGGATGGTCTAGATAGAGACACAGAGCAATACATAATAGACCCCGTCTATGTGTTGCTAAATGTCTGCGGGACACTTAAAAACACATACAGTATATAAATGTTACAAGCTTCTAGGGACCCATGTGGGGCTTTGCCCAAATTACCTCCTCTTGCACGAACAATAGAGGGAAGTCTTCTTCAACAGCACAGCCCCAGCAAAGTGATATATTCACTGCTACACTACCCTACAATCAAATGCACTGAAGCCAGGCCCCGCGTCCTCTTATTTGATCTTGGACAAGATGGCTTACTGCAGCATCACACCTTGGCCTGAGCAAAGGAGGTCTGGGAATTCTAGGAATACCACAAAGTGCTAAGATTATTGACAATGCACTCAGTCTCACACCGGGCCGAGGGATCGATGAGTGGCCAGAAGGACATAAATCAGACTCCTGTGGCTCCACTCCATGTCACACACTAGCCCACCCACCCCACTTCCCAATTAAACTCACGTACGCACTGGTTTGCATGCACACAGGAACACACACTCCGTAAAGCCTCCCGACACATTATATATATACTTCACATGAACACCAGGAAATACAGCACTACCTTCCACATCTCATACACACACACACACACACACACACACACACACAGGCATATTCTCACACACCTTACAAACAAGATGACAGCGCTTTAAAAATGGCCAGCTAAAAATAACCGCCACTAACTTGGTCTTAAATCTTAGCATCTGTGCCAGGTTTAAAAATAAGGAGCAATGTCAAGAGACCAAGCTGGACCCATTTGTCTTTCTGTCACTCTGTCTATCCAGCTTTGCCTCCTCCGTTATCCCGTAGCCTACTTTAATATTCGGACAACGGAGCATGAGACACTGGGACAGACTTGATGATGAAATATCTCCAGGAAATGCATTTTTGAATAAACTGACTGAGATGCAGATTTGAATATACAAGGAGGGTCCATGAAAAGCCAAGCTCAGAGGCATCACTGGAAAGAAAGAGACAGGCTGGCAGACAGTTGGTGAGCCACAATACATCAGGCATGCATCATGCTAAGGACAAAGTCACGCGAATCAATTCAGCCTTGGGCTACCAAGTGAGTCGAGTTCAATTCCTGGACCTGGTATGTGGATGGCTGGATTAACAGCCAGTATTTATGAGGTGCAGTGTGATTGTTTGTCTCTAGGGGTGATGGATAGCAAACTTGTCGCACCTTCAACACCTGTCTTCCACGATGGGCAAAAACTGTGGTGGGATACTCACCACAAGTGAGCCTGCAGACACACACACACACCAATGAGACCCAAAAAGGACTACTGGTGTGCGTGCACATATAATCTATATTTTATGAAAAGGTCATGCATGTTTTTATATTTGACACAAGTATTAAATAACATTTCTCTGTCCTGTTTGGAAAAAGGGAATCAAAACTGGATTGAATTTCACAAAACCAAGTTTCTTCTGGCAAAACAGCAGCACATAAAAACTGCAAATAGAGAAACAAGGTTTTACTTCTAATGAACTCGTTTTGGGGGGATATTGTCACAAAGGCTCATGCAACCTTGTAACAATATAATCTCATGTTTAGAATAATTGCTATTTAAAGCAAACATCTGATTGGAAGCAGATCACAAACTAAAGCAAGTTAGCAAAGCTAACTTAGAACACTTTAAACCCAAAAAAGATACAAAAGTTATTGAGAAGATTGAGTAGTTTAATTAAATTGTGCTACTAACACTTTGGGTTTGATGAGACACATTTTGTTCATTTTTGAATAAACTATACTTCAATAACTTGAAGCTTTTTGAGAATTTTTTTTCTAAACCAGTTCCTGACTAACATTTGGAAACCTCACTGCAACTATGAAAAAGAAATAAATGAAATAACATGTTTTTTTTTATATATGTAGTTGCCTGGTGAGTGTGTTGAAATTTGTTTTTTGTTTTACACACCTTCATTTTTGACCAATTGCAATTAGGTGTGCAACCAACTTGTCACCCAGAGGTTGATTGTGCAACAACCTTCTAACTATTTTGGATTGTAAGGTTATTGCAGAGGTCACCTGGTGGGAGCCAACCTGTCTGCAAACAATCGCAGTGTGACTGCAACCACTCCCAGACAGATTGACGAAGGTTTTCAGATAACTTCTGTCAGATTGACTGCAACGTGTTGGCAATCTGAGTCAGGACCCGTCTCTTTCTAATTGGCTTTCTACTTAACTTATCTGGTCGCTAACTGATTTTATTCTGGTTATAGTCCTTTATAAAAGTGAGGTTGCTGAGTGCCTGTGTCATTTTGCACTTAAATTGTCATCTTGCAGAAACTATGTCACTATTTATGGAGGAATTTCTGAATTTCAAATCAGACGGAAACTGACTTGCAACAGATCTGCAAGTTTTCATCATTAATCGCCACATTATCTCAGACAGATCTCACAAACTTGCCAGCTTAACCCCATTCAGTCAAACTGAGAGCAGACTGACTCTGTAATATGCCATTTTATCCCACCAAAATCACTCTGAAGACAGCAGCTGACTGCGAGTGCACACAAACCTGCTCAAAGGTAATGATATGGCAAGCTATTTTACAATATCGTTGGTCTGACGTCACTGTTACATAATTTAAAAAAAGGCAATCAGCTTCCTCAAATGTTTGAGTGCTTTTAACTTATTTGGGCAAAGAGAGCGGGCCACAGTGTACTGTTGTATCAACACATATTTATTCATTCAGTATCTTCTGCCTGTGCTGATCATGTCACAGTTGGTTAACTTGTCATATCCAGACTGATAATGTACAGTACAGTACGATACAGAGTACTAATAAAATGATAAAGTTGACTATGTAACAGGTTTTGTAGGCGTGTTTGTAACTGGGATTAACCAAACTCCAGTTAATATACAAATTTTTGATTGAATGCTGTTATAAGTTGCGTATAGGACCTTGTTTCATTCTTGATGATCCACATGTTTGATTTGGGAAAGATTTTACACTTTATACCTCTCCTGATGCAACCCTGCAGATATATCCAGGTTTGGAACTGAAACTGGGAGTACACTGGCTCGAGACCCCCTGTTATGGTGTATGGTTTGGAGACAGTGACACTAACGAAAAGACAAAAGGCCAAGCTGGAGGTGGCAGAGTTGAAGATGTTTAGACTTAACCAGGATAGACAGAATTACAAATGAGTACATCAGAGGAACAGCTCAGGTCAATCATTTTGGAAACAAACTTTTGACCTTGAAAAAGTTTTATTAAATCAGAATTAGCACCTTGCAGTAGATCTTCACGTTTCAGGTTTTGCATCAAGAAGAGCGGTCTGTAGGTCTGCGGGTCTGTTATTGAGACACTCACTGGGTCTTTTGTCATAAGTGGGCGTGTTCCAAACTACTTTGAAACTAAAATCAACAGAAAACCACTTCTGCAGAGGAGAGCAGAAGTGGTTCACTGGTCTTTTTTAAACTGTCAAATAAAGCTTCTACACCAGTTCCCCCACTACAGTACCTGTGCAGTGTAGCCCAGTAATATAACATGTCCCTTTGACAGGTGCTGAGTGAATTAAAAACATCCTCTCTACTGAGAACCCTCTCTGAGAGGGAAACCCCCGCCAGATGTACTACAGCCTCACTTTGCACACATGATCAAACACCTACATCTGGGTGCTGAGGGCTTTTCTGCTCTTCCCCGCAGATGCTAAATGATATCGTTAACATTTTAATGCAAGAGACATTTACACGCGGGCTTGCGCAATTACACCTCCGATTCAGTGGAATCCTGTCAGACACAGTGTGATCGGTAATTAGATTTTACATTGGGTGAAATGCAGCACACACACATAAGCATGCGCGCACATGCACGAGTCACCAAAGCTTGCTCCTAATTAGGGAGCTAGACAGGCTCGAGGAGGTATGGTACAGTAGAGTAGCCCTCATTATACAGCTGGGATGTATGAACTAGGGGATATCTATTATGATCGCACATCAGGGTATCCATTACCCAACATTAGCACCTCTTTCAACTGGAATCGCGCGCAGAGTTCAAAACGTAACCCAACAAACCTTCACACAACTCAGACAAGTGAGGAAGAGTTAAGTGGGTTTGTAAACTTAATTTAGCCCATTAGATATTCAGATCAGAGTGAGACTGCACAAGATGATCTATCACTTGACTGTACGCTGGGTGCTTTCATGGGGTAATTTGATTTCAAGAGCTATGATACTGCTTGTGCAACCAAATCCTAATTGGTAATTAGTAAACAGACTACTAGTCGTGAGTGCAACAATAAGGGTGGTCAGGTTTCTCTCCATTTGCTTTACAGACCCGGCCGCTGGGAGGCCGCTGATCTTTAGACATTTTTACAGAGGCATCTCCGACAAAAGGAGGCTCTCATCACTGCACTGGCTTTATCGCCTTCATGTAGATTTATTACCACACAAACACTCGTCCCACCTTCTATTTGCAGCCAAGTTCAATCTATCCATCCACCCCAGTCTCCGCAGCATTTCCATCTAGTGTTGCAGGTTGCTAATAATGTGGGGTCATGTAAAATTGGCAGGCTAACTGATGTTGGCAGCTATTTACTGTACTGTAAGCTACACTGGGATGGATGCTCTGGAAGAGCTTCCTTATTTTGGTGTGTGTGTGTGTGTGTGTGTGTGTGTGTGTGTGTGTGTGTGTGTGTGTGTGTGTAGTCCGCGAAAGGTCACAGCTAATTGAGATCAAAATTTGATTGCATGATTTCCTGACCTCTACATAATAGTTCGTTTATTGAAGAAATACGAGATAAGTCCTTTTTAAGTCACGAGCGTCGGGTTAAGCCGCGTGCATGTCTACAAATCATCGCAGTCTTGGTGGGGACTCTGTGAGAAGCCTTGTCTCATTATATCTTTGCAACGAGAATTTGAATAGGCCGGTTTAGCTTGCTGTAGTTTTGCCCAGAGGCAACTTTCAGGCAGAGATATTTAATGGTTCCTCTCCTGTACTGATGACTGAATTTATAGATGCTACTTTGATAGGTGCAGGAAATAGCAAGAGCATAAAGTCTTAAACGGAATACAAAAAGTAATTGTGCCTCTTGGCTGGTGAATATGTCAGATTTAACATTTTAATTTTCATAAAAAGAGTAATAAGGACCGGGGTTGTCTTTTGCTTCCTTTTGATAATAAACAATCAATTGCAAAGATAAGGAAAGCAATTAAAATGTGACATTTTTGAGCATTGTGTGGTTGCGAATCCGTTTCCCTTTCTTTAATTGAGTTCATTAGGCTGATATCCAGTGAATGTACGCAAAGAACACAGAGAACCCAGAAGCGCTGTGAGGTGCTCGGTTATAATATGGTTGCTTATAACACCTGTGGACACAACGATGTAACGAGATGTGATTAGCTTTGGGTCGGGAGCTTCCAGGTCAGCACGGTTTGCAGACAAACTCACAGTTCCCATCAGGAATAGTCTAATATTTCCACAGGTGTGCCATTTTTTTATTTTTTAAAAAGGTTTCCAGTTTGTGAAGAATTATTAAGCCCAACCTAGTGAATGAAATCATCCGGTTATCCAATGTTATGAACGGGAATTCTGAACTGCATGGTATTTTCTTTGCACAACACCACATCATATGGCTTTCTTTCCCCCCATACGGTGAAGAGTGAATGGGTGAACGTTTTAGGACGCAGCCCCTAACACCCATTAAGGAGGTTACCATAGAGACAGGCCAGTGTGCACATGATAGGCCTAACTCTGAAACAGCAAGAACTGTCTGGAATCCAATCTCCGTGCTGGCTTCCATCTACAAGGTCATTCATTCATTCTGACAATGACTACTCAGCCGATGAACACCTCATTTTCATGATAATCAACCATATATATATATAGCCAGGGTCCTGTACATAATGGGAAAATCAAATATAAATGATAGAAAAAGGTAAAGATACTTTAAAATTCACTTATACACACACACATACATATATATATATATATATATATATATATATATATATATATATATATATATATATATATATATATATATATATATACACACATATATACATATATATATATACACATATATACACACATATATACATATATATATATATATATATATATATATATATATATATATATATATATATATATATATATATATATATATATATACATACACATATATACACACATATATATATATATATATATATATATATATATATATATACACATATATATATATACACACATATATATATATATATATATATATATATATATATATATATATATATATATATATATATATATACACACATATATATATATATATATATATATATATATATATATATATACACATATATATATATATACACATATATATATACATACACATATATATATATATATATATATATACACACATATATATATATATATATATATATATATATATATATATATATATATATATATATATATATACACACACACATACATATATATATATATATATATATATATATATATATATATATATATATATATATATATATATATATATATATATATATATATGTATGTATGTATGTGTGTGTGGGTGTGTAATGATTGCAGTGCAAATAACAAGCACAAAAAGTGTAACGTCTGCACTCAAGGCTGTCTATTGCTTAATCCCTATCAGTTGCCTCAGGCCTCCTCAATAATCCCTTAAGCAATAAACGGACACAATCTTGCATGGCAGTTGATCTAATGTCAGAGTCAGATGATTATGATTAATGAGGATTCCTTATTGTTCCTTTATGAGTTTCAGCACAAGCTGGGCTGAGGGAGATACCATTTTATATGGAGTCAATGTCAATAAACGGCACCGACGGAGGGTTGCCTCAGCACCGAAAACGCGTTGGCACAGAAACAAAAATCCATTTCGAAGCTTTATTTTATCATTCCGGCCAGAGGGGGGAAAATCCATTTTGGGGGCATACTATAATATATCACAGCCCCTTGATGCGGTTGAATGTATTCATACCTGTAAATCCCCACTTCCCTAATTTTTCTTTTGTGAAATCTCTTTTTTTTCCATACAAAAGCAACCGACCACTGATTTTTTTTTTTCAATCCCCATCTTGTCACCCTGATGTCTCCCAGACATGTTTCCATTTTCTTTCCTTCTCCTTCTTCAACTCTCCCTTTTTCTTCCCCTGTTTTCGTACACACCCAGTCGGCCATAATCCCTCCCTGTAGAAGGGACTCTGGCCAATAAGTGAATGCAATAAACTGTATCAATTTTCCACCATTGATTTTATATATATGCATATATACGCACTGTGAGAGTGTGCAAATATACCTGCATGGTGTCTCGCATGTGTGCAATGGCACAAATGCAAGCAACTGCACTTGTGTACACGAAAAACAGCGACAAGATGCACGACCAGGTCTGAACGTCTCAATTCCAGCATTTGAATGGAAAAAATGCATTTCACACTCTTTTCACGAGTAAATTTGTGAAGTACTTTTGCATTTGCAGACAAATAAAATACAAAAATGACCCCTGAGGACTGTGTTTCATCCAAAAACATTACACCTGTACTGTTCATTACATTCGTTGCATGAACATTTTGTACTAATGGTGCACGCTTTCTCTCTGCTAACTACATTTTAAGGTAAATAAACAAAAAGCTGAGCTCACATTTGTAACAAAACTGGTTTTGCAGGTGCTGCGAACACCCTGCTCAAGCCAGAAATATAATTTAATTTTTTTAATTAAAAAACAAACAAACCCCAAAACGTTAAAATGCAAATACGAATGACTGCCTTTAAAGATCTTTGTATAAACTGGCCTTTTTTTTTATGCTTTAGTGTCAATTTAGGCCATTTGAACTTGAAAAATATGCTCTCTGTGGGGGATGGGGAAAGGGTTAAACCAAATGTCCATTATATCAAAGACGTCACTTATTACTAAGGGCCACAGTGGAACAAGGTTGTGACAGAAAAAAATAAGTATCATTTGGTATAAAACAAAAACAAATATTATTAATATGATTCAAATGAAAAACTATTCAAACTTGACATAATATCCAACTATTGCAATTAAACAGACTGACTACAGGCACACTAACAACATGGTATAGCCGTTTTATTTCTCCTGGTTCAGGGTGTATATCTGAAGGCCAGATATGGGTCTAATGGTTTGTAGGAGAGCTTGAGGGATTTAAAACGCAATTCATGCCTCGCCCGTCTCTCCCCCTCTATCAGGGGTGTCAGCCTTTTGACAAGCATATAAAATCCATTTCATGTGGGTCACAGGTGACCTCCATCCTCCCTCCTCAGTCACTTAGCTGTCTACCAGTGATTTGCCTTCTGCAGTATGTGATGAGCAATAATAATAATAATAATAATAAAAATAATAATAAAAATATGAGCAGGTGCAACTTACCATTCAAGATGCTCTGGGAAAAGATAAAAGCCAATATCCACATGCCCTGCTCCGTTCAATCCCCCCAAGCTATGCTTTCTCTTCTTCCTCTGACCGGTGCCTCCCTGGGTTTCTCTTCTGTGCGCTTGGGCTAAGGTTAAACATTTGCCACTGTCTTGAAGCAAACCGGTCCAAGTCTCTACTTTTAATATCTCCTTCGTACTTTTTTGTTACACTGATTTGGTTTCTGGGATGTCTCGGAGCATAAATGCGCCTCTGTGATTTTCTTGGGGAGAGCTCTGCTCAGACTCTCCTTCCTGTGCTCCGCGTCTTGCTGCTTGTCCCTGTTATTCAAAAGGATGCTGAAGGGGTGAAGCCCAGGTGTGTGTGTGATGCTGAGTCAGAGCCGGGTTAGAGCGGATCCTGGGAAAAGAAATTAAATCCGAAAACAAGAAAGAAACAAACAAAAATTAAAATTTAGAAAAAATGGTTAAACTAAATCTTTAAAAGAAAAATGTCCGGTTTCAGGTTTCCTGAATAAAACACTGGAAGACGGATCATCCTTGAAGGTAAAAATAAATGAATAAATAAAATGTTACAAAATTAAAACAACTAAAAGAGAAAAGAAGCAAAGAGAAGAGAGAGGGCGGTGGCAGAAGAATGAAAAGCAGGTTTTTTGCTCAGACTCCAAAGTCAGATCATCTTCATCGCCTCTGTGCGTCCAGCAAGAGGCGAGCAAGCGCATCTTCTCCGCTGCCGCTCTCTAATCGCACCACACTGACTCTCTGAGCATTACACAGAATAACCCTCTCCCCTGCCCCTGCAGACGCTTTAATTCCTCATTGCCTTAAAGGAGCAGAGGCGGCAGCCGGTCGCTCCTCGGGGCAGGATACTGTTGTGGAGGTGGAAGAGTGTGAGAGCACGCAGCGAGTGGGGCATTTGCATTAAGGAAATGAGCTGCACCTGACGCACCAAGGTACCAAAGATTTTTACGCACGGGGTTGTATCAGCTCAAACAGAAAGCGCTGTCTGCTGGCGTGCAGGTGTACGCGGAACACGCCGCTGTGCCCCAGATCTGGCTTGAATTTAGTTCCTAATGTTTTTCTTTCGTGTGTGAAAACAGAAGCGAGCTCCCCCGTAATAATGGGAATCTACAAGGACACCCAGTGACGCGTATTTTCTGTTGTTTAAGTAGAAAATGTAGTTGTTTTTTTCTTTTAAACTGAATAACAACGTGAACTTGATTGATGAGATTTAATAATCGCATTGAACAGAAGATAGGAGGGGAAGGCAGCCACTCTGTCAGGGGGAAGAAAAGGGGTTAAGATGAAGAGCCCCCCCACCCCGAAGACGCACATACTCACACAGTTTATATCGCCTCCCTCAACCCAATAATCCACCACTCACCACCACCACCAACCCCCACTACCACCACCCCTCCATTTTAATGCCTGCCTTGAAGTCAAGGGTATAGCTGTGGAAGCCTGTGGGCCTGGCCGGGTTACACTCAGTGTGATATAACCGCCAGCTCATGCTCTGTCCCACATGACAGAATACATTGCAAGTGAGATTCCAGCTATA
Source organism: Rhamphochromis longiceps (assembly GCF_057381845.1). Taxonomy (NCBI): domain Eukaryota; kingdom Metazoa; phylum Chordata; class Actinopteri; order Cichliformes; family Cichlidae; genus Rhamphochromis; species Rhamphochromis longiceps. The sequence goes on along the minus strand of NC_140570.1, from coordinate 16,602,896 downwards.
TACCCCCAAGACACTCATTTTGTATGCTCATATCCTTACAAGTCTGAATGTGTACGAAGATAAATAAATAGAAGGTTTCATGGTGAAAGGCTATACTGACTACATTTGTAGCGCTAATAGCTGCCTTTTAAGTTGGTAAAGATGCTGAGCTGAGAGTTCTCGGTTCAGCTATTTTGATCTTTGCATTTTGCTGCTGTCCAGTCTGGTTTGTCCCTGTGTCTAATCTGTCACAGCGTTCTTCCTGTTTCTCTCCACACTCCAGCAGACAAACAGGAGCGTTGTTTGCCTCAAAACTGTTCAAGTAGTACTCAGATATTTGTATTTACTCATGTTTGATTGGTCAGATATTGTCTGGATTTTTTTTTTTTTACTACTAATGCTACTCCAGAATGTCTGTTTGAATGAGTGATGCTGTTTTACTTTTTGCCTATACGTGCAAGATAAATCCAAACAAGTTTAAGACTGGAGGAAAGGAGAAAGTGCTAGTGTTTCAGGGCAAATGGTTAAAGATCTGGGCTGTCATTTAGAGCTGATTAGGAGCACTGTGCTGGTTTTTTGGCTGTAAATTCTTGGCATGGAAGAACAGCTGAGTTGATTAGCTGCTGCAGAATGTGAGATATGATCATTTGCCGTGCCATATTTTTATCCAAGCTTTGTTTTCGCCTCGCTTGCTGCCCATACTCATTCACAGCAGTCACACTTAAATACTGTAATACAGAAACAAGGTTTCATCATCTGTTTCCAATAAGCTATTTTAAAATGAAAGTAAAACACCTTGCTCAAGGGCATCTCTGTAAAGTTCAAGGACTACGTGTTAGTGATGCCGAAGGCAAAGCCCATTCATGCCCTACAGGTAATCAAATGGAGCAGAACTGCCCGTAGTTTTCCTCGGTTCAGCCTTTTTAGTAATGTTAAAAGAAAGCTTTTCCACAACTAAAGGTGACATCCGCAGCCTGTCAAGACAAACAGTTCTTAGAGAGGGAGGAAAAAAAGGCTTTGACTGTGGGTTCAAGGGATTGAGGGAGGGATCCATGGCATTAGAGACTGCCATCTGACATTTTAGGGGAAATGAAGCATTGGTGTAATCAAAGTCCTTATAACGTCTCTGGTGTAATCTCGCTCAGCAAACAGGATTTTATGAGAAGCTGAAATTAAAACTTTGGCAGTGAAATAGATAAAGCAAAGCTAATCAAAAGGTGATATTTGTTTGCCTTTGAAAACTAACGTTTGGCGTCACAAAGCATGGAATAGAGGCAATGACACAGCCTCACCTCAGCACATAGGTCAGGGGCATATGTACTGTGTGTGTACACTATATACACCGTCACACTGCTGTACGCACGCCCCGAATGAGGGCGCTTCCAGTAAAAGCACAATTTCACAAAGTGTGTTTGACAGCAAACAAGCACAGTGTAACATCAACACTGACAACATGACCTCACAACAACCAAATTACAGCCGGTGTGTTTGATGACTCAACTCATATTCATTTCAGCAAAGAACGCTCACATTGCTGGACTGCGATTGAGGAAAAAAGGCTCTAACCTGTATTTATTAGGGGTGCAACGATATTCGTATCGATATTGAACCGTTCGATACAGTGCTTTCGGTTCGGTACGCATATGTATCGAACAATACAACATTTGTAATTTATTTTATCAATTTTCCTTCTGACGATGCTGTCTGTGTTGAGCGCTCAGTGAATCTGTGTTCGACTACTCCGCCTAGGCTGCACTGTCGAGCGCAGATCCACTGAGCGCTCAACACAGACAGCATAGTCAGAAGGAAGAGCGCAGGGCAAGCTAGCGAGACAGAAGTTAAGCTCTCCTTGCAACAGGCAAATTGAACGTCATTCAGATCTGGCGTTTGGAATTATTTTGGTTTTCATGTGACGTATGACCCTGAAGGTAAGCGAGTCATGGACTAAAGTAAAACAGTATGTTGAATGTGCCATGCAATGCTCAATTACATTGGTGTGAACTAGTGTGTTAGCGCAGTTAGCTCGTTAACGTGTTGGCCGTCTAGCCCCATGCACGGAGTGATCGGCGGTAGCTCGTTAACGGAGATTTGCCGTGTTGTGGCGTTAAGGTCATTTCAACGAGATTAACCTGAAAGCACTAGTGGGAACACAACGAATATGACTGCACATTTACGCTGACATCATCGTAGTGCAAAGACAAGTGGAAGCAGACAAAAAAAAGCAAGCATGCTACTAACTTTAGCCGAGTCATTTAGACAGCTGTTAGCACATGATTCTCCTTATGCTGCTGAGAATATAGCCCAGAAGAAGCGGATAGTATAGCTTTTATTTTGGAAAGAGACATTTCTCTGTAATAAACTCTCTTTTCCAAAGATGAGTGATTCCTCAATCAGATACAGGGCTTGCAATATCGCTAGCCCGACGTCCTGGAGCTAGCGATTTTTTCAGTCGGGCTACCAAAATCTATCTCTTCCCTGCCCGTCGGGCTATTGTAGGAAAAATATATGTCAATGCTTCTGCATTCTTTCGGAAATGTAGCTGGGTAATTATGTCATTGGCATCGGTGAGCCACTGTCAATATGTGACATATTGAAATCGCGTTTGAATTTGCGCTTGTTTTTTTTGCTTTCACTTTGCAATCGTGCGAACTGTGTATAGAGACCGACAGCACTGATCTGTGAGTGATGATAATTTGTGCACCAATTCCTCTGACATCGTCTTATTAATCGTTAGCTTACTATGCAAACATGACAAGTGAAATCTCCCGCAGCAAGCTTAAACATGTGAGAGGTTGATCGCGCAGAGAATCGCTGAGCTTATGTGAGTGAGTGTGTAAAAGCATTTCAGTTCTGCTGAGCCAAATAAGACAGGTCAGGGTGAAGAAGTGACAGCCAAAGAAAAGCTTACCACAAAACGGAGAAGTTATGACAAATCAGACTATAAGGCAAAAAGAAAGTGCAGCTTTATGGTTTCATGGACAAAAGAATTTCTGTGGCTGCAATATGATGAGCTAAATAACCAGGGCTGCACATAAGTGGTCCGCAGGTGCGCATTCGCTGTCAAAATAAAAAACACGCACAAGGGTTAGGGTTAAATTTAAAAACTGTACTTTTGAGTTAAAATATATATTTATAATTTTAATAAATGACAAATTAAAAATGCATGAACATTTTTTTGTATCGAAAAAATATCGAACCGTGACACCAAAGTATCGAACCGAACCGAACCGTGAATTTTGTGTATCGTTGCACCCCTAGTATTTATATATAATCCTTTTAATCAATATTGCTCCCAGTAATTACAGTACTTTGTCTATGAGCCATGTTTGATCTCTATATGAGTATGTAATATCTGGTTAGCATGGGTTAAATGCCCTTTTACATTAAAAACCATAATTATAAAATAATTACCTCTCTCCCTTCTATTTAATAAAAAACATGGATGCCGTGAGAGAAGCTTTTATTACCACAAGAAAACAACATTTTTTTTAAAAAAGTCAAAATTTTAGCATCACTGTACAGAGAAATAAAAATCAATGATATGTTGAAAACACAAAGGTCAGAACTGGACATACATATAGATCAAATGTTGCTGTTGGCACAGCCTTTATTTACACTTATGGAAAACAGGTGCTGCTGTTTATCACTTACAGCAGCTGTACAACTGAACAGGCTACTTGTGATGTGAAAGACAATACCTTGATTTTCACTCTGAACACAAGAGCCACAACCTTGTCACCAGTAGGCTGAGGTATTCAGTGGTAACGCTAACAGATTATATTCAGAGATAGATAGATAGATAGATAGATAGATAGATAGATAGATAGATAGATAGATAGATAGATAGATAGATAGATAGATAGCATGAATGTGAGCATGAATGATTGTCTGTCTCTCTGTGTTACCCTGTAATAGGGTGCGACCTGTCCAGGGTGTAAACTGCTGAAATGGACTCTGTCCCCGCTGTTTTTTAAGAGATAATTGAAGGATGATCAAACTTTTTAACCATTGAAGTAAAAAGAGATTGAAATATAATAATAGTAATAATATATTTTATTAATAGGCAACTACAATTTAGCAAATGTTTAAAAGCACCTACACGAAGATGTCCCCAGAGTAGAAACATGTGTCTAGAAAGGACTTTGTTATCACAGGAGTAATTAGCTGTTTTTGCACTGCAGGACCAACCTACTAATCAGAGTCTGCTTTTCCGCATCAGCTGCAGTGTCGCATCTACAGGACTCACATGGATGGAAACATTTTGCAACAGCTTCCACCAAAAATTTCAATTCTGAACAAGCCAAAAGAAAAATATTGGAGAAAACCAAGATGGCTGCTGTTTTTCTACTAGAGGAAAACTGTTTAGTTGTTGAAGCTGATGTCTGAGCAGCACTTTGATGTTATTTGTCTTGATTTTGGTATTTTTCAAAAAATGCTTTCAGAGATGAACCAGTCCACTTTAACATCAGCTCGCAAGCCTTTTTGGGGGGCACTGCGAGGCACCTTCCACAGAACATGCACAAATGTACCAGTCGTATGAAGACAAGTGAAGATGAAGCTGTGGTCCAAAGCTTTATTGGCACTAAGACTGATGTGCTCCCATTGCAAGCTGATACTAAAGTGGTAACCTACAGTCACTCTATAAAACTGTATTATATGCATGTGTTTGCACTTTTAGAAACACCAATCAGGCTTTTTTGGTTCATCCATCGTGTAACTTTATTTGATTTTAGTTCATTTGACAAAATCTCCCAAACCAAAATTATAAGGAGGAAAAGGGCCATTTTCAGCCACAAGGGAAAGAAATCCATATGACAAATCCAATAACTATATAACAGCATTCAGTGGCTCCACAGCCATGTTTTGGACATGAGCAGAGTGGATTTCAGTGGGGTTTGAGTTCACTGCGTGGGTTGGGGGAGGAGAAGAGAGTTCGTTTTAGCCCCCCAGCATGATGCCTAAACAGCAGTAAGTAAATGTGACAATGAAGCCCCCGGGCTGCTGCAGGCAGTCTTGGCCTTGCAGTGCATGTCTTTGTGCGGGGGTGTTCGCATGTGCCAATGTATCGGTGCGTGCATATAAGGAAGGAAATGGAGCACATGTGAGACAATTCATGGCACTGCACAGTCAAGGTCGTGACTCCTCTGACTGTGATACTCACACTGGCATGGGATCTGTTGGCGCTCTTTATTTTACTGCCAGCTTCAGCGGGGATGATAAAATTAGATCAAAGATATTAATCAGAGTGGTGGCAGCCACTGTTAAACCAGTGGAAGTTGTATTGTTGTGATTTATCCCATTTGCACTGCACTCATCCCATTTCTCCAAGAACAGATGAATCAGGAACTACAGAAGAGCAAGCATTTTAAATTTTGGAAGTTAAAGCTTCTGATGAACTCTGCTTCTTATAAATGGATTGTATGCAAATGTATGTGCATGTCGAACTGTCCCATCTGGCTCCATTATTTGTGCTTTAACATACAGTTGCAACACCCATCAGCACTTTGTATTCACCATAAACAGTCCTATAGGACACGGGCTCCTATGTTATTCTATCCTATGTGTTGGTCACTAAAACTGGAAGCTTTTATTGGACAACCTTGTTGATCAAGTCAGTCAGTAATTGCAAAGAAAACTATAATTAAGGTCTCAAACAAAATGATATCATCTTGGGTTAAATGGCTAATGGAGTTGTATAGTAGTTTAATGGAGACAGTGGGAAATTAGATTTTAGAGAAAGCAAATAGGTTCCCTTCCTAAGCTTCCTTGAGTACTTCACAGCACTTAGAGGACCCACATGACACCTCAAATTCATTTATTCTCTGTTAAGCATTGGTCCAAAATACAGCGTAATGGAGTAAATGTATGATGCAGTTCAGGAATGCACTCTTTTTTTTCCTCTGTTTTTTCATATAATGTATACAATATACAGTGCCATGAAAAGGTCTGGGGCTGCTTAACTTCTTCCAGATGTCCAAGCATTAGTTTGTGCCCTAAAGCTGAAGCACACTCGGGTTCTGTAGCAGGACAAACATGTCCTATAAAACATAACAGCAATGGTGGCCTTGCAAAAAAAAAAAGGTTTTGGAGTGGCATAGTCAAAATCTGGACTTAAATCAGATTGAGATTCTTTGGCATGGCCTTAAATGGGCTGTTTATGGACTAAAACTCTCTAATGTGCCTGAATTAAAATAATTTTGCAAAGAAGAGTGAGCCAAAGTTCGTCCACAGGGATGTGAAAGACTCATTGCCAGTTATCAAAAACTTGATTGCAGTTCTTGCTGCCTAGAGTGGCGAAACCAGTTATTAGGTTTAGACAGCAATTACTTTTTCTGATACAGTCACTTGGGTTTAGATAGCTTTTTTCACTTAATAAATGAAATCATAATTTAAAAACTGCATTTGATATTTATTTTTGTCTGAAATTAAAATTTGTTTGATGAAACATGTGAGTGTGACAAATATGCAAAAACTAAGAAAATCAAGAAGGGGATAAAATAGTTTTCCACGGCACCATATGCAGTATAAAATTAAAATTACAAATATTAATAAAAAAAAATCACAAATAATAAGGCGTGAATGTGTAATTTATTTATTTGACGGTAAGACAAAAAGAAAAATGTAAAACAAGTTAAAGAAGGAAATCAGACAAAGTGGGACATAATAAAAGAACCTGAAGCTCTTAATGAAGTGAAATATTAACTCCATAATGTTGTAATAGTGAGTAAGTGTAAGTGTCTATAATGTGATGTAGGTAACCAGTGCTGGGAAGTAACGGAATACATGTGCCAACGTTACGTATTTAAAATACAAAATATGAGTAACTGTATTTCGTTACAGTTACTGTTAAAAAAGGTGATAATTAGAATACAGTTTGCTAAAATAAATGGACTACACGGCCGTCTTTTCCTGTTTTATATGTTAGGCTATCCCCTCTCTACTTTTGGTAACTCCAAACAAAACACGAAATAAGAGGCTCTAATGTAAGCATCCTGTTAATGTTGGTGGCGTCAGTTACACAATGACCTGGAGCCAGCACAACAGCAGTGCACGGGCAGGAATGCATTTCTTACTTGGAACTACTGTGACCGTTCAATGCCAGCAACCAAAATGCTCTCAGCTCAAAAGACTCCAACTCCAACCCTTAAGAAACATCTGGAAGTAAGTTCTTTTTTTAAAAAAAAACTAACGTTAGCCTACTGCAACTACCTTGTTTTAGTTGTGGTAGCTACCTGGGTTATGTCCCATTTCAGTATCTTCAATGTACTATTGCTGTGTGATTTATTACTATTACTGAAGGCCACTCGCCATCGAGCTAATATTGTTAGCTGCCGTTAGCTGAGGTTAGTTTATAGACTGCAGAATGTTAGACTAAAGCTAGCTAACAATGTTAGCTAGCGTGGCGAGTAGCCTTCAGTAATAGTAATATAGTAATAAATCACACAATAGTACATTATGTAGTTGTAAAACTATGACAATATATTAAGTAATCCAAAGTATTCAGAATACGTTACTAACATTGAGTAACTTAACGGAATATGTTACAAAATACATTTTGGGGCATGTATTCTGTAATCTGTAGTGGAATACATTTTAAAAGTAACCTTCCCAACACTGTAGGTAACAATACGCAGTATGCTTCTGTAGCCAGTGTAATTTCCCCATAATCTACATCCAGTCAAGCTCTTTCTGTGATTAACTGAAACATACTCCAATGGTGTTAAAAATTCTCACACCAAAATATCAACACTGACAGGAAGTGGCATATTCTCCTTTAGCTACGTTTCCTCCATTCAGCACCTTCCACACACATGCAAACACACACACACACAACCCCGGCTGTCCCTCTGGTCAACCCTGTCCCTGGCGTGTGTGCAGACAGGCCGGGTAATCCCTCAGGATGGGGTCTCTTGTTTTGACAACGCCTGTGAAGCCCAGCGTCTCTTACAACAAAACACAGACTGGCCTATCATCAGCAAAATGTCAGCCTTCAGCTCACTCCTTTCGCCACCCAAAGGAGGATCAGGTTGCCTTTACACTATGTGACCCATTAACTCAGAATAGAAACATTCTCAGCACCGGTATAATGATCCCTTTTGTTTGCTAAGACAATGACATTGATAAGAGACAAGCCATGCTCGTGGCTCCTTATACAACTGTGTATAAGGTTACAGAGTGGCCAGAGTAGTTCAAGCTGCTATATGTTTACAATCTAGTAGTTCCCCTTGGGATGAACACGATACCTGCGGGTCAATCAGCATTAGGACACATGCACACTCTTTAAATTAGGGCAGAACTGCTATAACCTGGGAATGTGCCAGCTGCATGAAAGGCATCAGGGTTTGGAAGTCAACATGTCAAAGGAACTATGAGTTTATATGATACAGAAGCTTTTTAAAACTGGATACTTAAATTATGTAAATCGCACGTAATACGTAATTATTTAAATTTTCTGTTTTTATGTATTGTTACTGATATATGAACCTATCTCCAAAAGACAATCTTGAAGCATCGCTATGCTATGTTATTATCAGCTGCATGGTTCGTTTTAAGATGTGTGGGTGAAATTCTAGTATTTTATTTGGGATGTTACTCAGCTCTAATCAGCAGCTATCTGTGTCCGTGTGACGCATCCATACAGTTTATGGATGTAGCTTGCTAACTAAGTAAGCAATTATCACCAGGTGTTCCAGGTGAGCTAGAATGATCCAGAATGGTGTTCTAGCACCTTTCGTTAATGAGAAATGAAATTGTGAAGGCAGATTCATGCATTCTACTGTCAAATGAGTTATTTTTTTTGTGTGCTGAGATACTTGCTCACTATGAAGAAGATAAGTCATTTTATTCGTTCTCATCCGTGCAGTCCATTCATGGTACAGATATAAATAAAGTTGCAGCTGTAGCATTTAGCTAGTGCTGCGGTAGAGGTCAGATAATCAGTCATACTGTTTGCATATCGGTGAATTTTAAATGCAACTTGCAAATACCTCAACACATATAATATTTCTGGGTGATTTACAGCTTTTTGTATTTTTCCGGAGTGAGGTTAATGCGCAACACTGAGAGATGGAGAACAAAGTACGAAAGGAAAGAAAAGAAAAGAGAGAAAGGTGAGAGCGTTTGGTGGCATTTGATCATTTTTAACATAGACATAGTTTTTAAAAATGTTGAAAACTGGACATTTAAATTGTATATGTGATGTTGTAATGCATTTTTAAACTTTTTCTTTTTATGAGTTTTGAAATCAGGTAGTGGAGGTATATATATATTGTGTGTTTCTGAGTTACATTTTTGCAAAACATCTTGCAAAGAAATGTGAAGAATGCTAATGTTCTGTTATTTAGGAATTGCATGAAAATGCCAGACAGTTTAGTGCGTGCTGTGCTGGATATTTTGCAGTGTTGTGACGAAGTTTGCAGCAGTGCACTGTGTTGTCCTGGTGCTGAGCTGTTGTTGTGTTCAGCGTCATCATTAGATCAAGAGTAGCAGGCACCGTTTTACATTTAAGGTGAGGATACTGATTAGTTTCATTTAGTGAATGAATAATACTAGTGTTATAGTATCTCTGGCTGGAAATCAGCCATGTAGCACACTTCAGTTGCTAAATCCAGAAGAGCATCAAAAAAATCTACTGGAGCTGACAAAACAAGTTATTTTCGACAATTTATTTCTAATGAATTCTACACCACTACAGCAGATCTTAGTGGTCCTTCACATGCTAACCTGAGCATTTTTAACCCCCTATTACTACCAATAACCTATTGCTATACCAATTTATAGCCAAGTATTTAGTTTATGAATTTGATTGACAGATATTTCTTTTTTGGAGGATTAATTTTCTTCTAAAGTAGGACAAGATCTATAAATACCATATGAAACCATGAAACAGGGGATATAGCTAACCTACTACTGTTAATTTACAAAATAATTTTATCAGCACTTTTAAAGCGCAGTCTTTAAACAGATTACTCAAACTGTGGATTGGATTGTATGATTGTATGTATTCACCTGTGAACTCTACATGTGCTTTAAGTGTAGTTTGTTATCTGAGAGCAGAGGCTATCCCTTGGCCCATATTTCCACTCAGCGTCTGCTTGCTCGATGCCTTTGTTCCCTTCCTACTGCAAACTCTCAAAAACCTGACTATTCTTTTATTCGTTTTTCTTAATTGCTAATTCAGATTTAGGCCCTAACTTCAGTCACACGCAGCAGATGTTACAGGATTTCAGAGGCAGTAATAATGAGCCAAATTCCCCAAATTATGCATTTTAACCTAAGTGTGCTGCAACTGACAGCTGAGTGCGCTGCAGCGTATGAAAGCACAGACAAGTCGACAAAACACACGCAAAGTGAGAAAACACCTTTACTAATTTGATAATACACACAGAGCAATTAGGGAAAAAACATGCTTCAATGTGAGAAAACACAATGAAATTCAGACAGACATGTTTCCAGGGGACACTAAAAAGTGACGTACACGCTTGGAAGCGTTTGTTGTTGCTGTGGTGAATAATAAAGTTAATGAAGTCGTCTGTTCAACTGTGCTGTGAGAAAATGAGCTGCTTTTTTTTCAGACCACATTTTTCAGATATCGACTGTTAACCCTGCAAGCGTTTCAGGGTCACGTGCTTAAGACTTCGCTTCGACTCTGCAAAACGGACCACAGCACACACAGCAACCTTTTCCCGTCTCCTCCTCAATTCGTAATACCAACACCCCAGCCTGCTACAGCAACCCCAGACAGTTTTCCATTGGTTAGCCCCAAGACACAGAGGAGCATATCTGTAGCCAACCTTGACGTGCTAAACTAGGACGCTGAAGGGGACAGAAATGGGAGGAGAGAGCAGGAGAGTAAGCGAGGGGAGGGGAGGGGAGAGGAGTGGAAGGGGGAACCTAATGAAAACCTGCTGGAGGAGTGGCAGAAATAAGGAAGTGAGGATGGAGAGCTGAGAGGGTTATGGCAAAGAGGGGGACGGAGAAAGGAGCAGTGGAGAGGGAAGGGAGTGAAGGTGGAGAGTGTGAGTAAAGGGAGGGAGAGAATAGGGTGGATTTATTTATTTTTTTTGGTGATTTGTACTCCGGCTGCATATGTGCCTGGTCTCCATCTTCTCCATTCTCTGCTTCAAAACTGGAAAAATCAATACACCCACAGTCTAGTGTATCCCCACATGAACTGGATCATTAAAAATATATAATCAAACGCCCGCTCGTCATTTTTCATCACCATTACCATCATCACGTATCTGAAGAGCGCACAGATACCAGTATATCACCAACATGGTTGTAACAATTTAATAACCCAATCAATGGCCTTCTAATTATTTCAGTGCCACAGTTAATCGTCCAGTTAAAGCAGTCCTTCAGCCTCGACTCGCGCAGAGAATGGCACACGGAGACAGGCTGCTTGTTAACAAATGCACACAGCAGAACCGAAGCTGGGCTGTTGTAATAAGAATATCTGACTTCTCACATTCACAACTCAATCCAACTCAGGGTCGCAGTGTTGCCTAGTAACGATGGCACACTACTGACCTTATCTACGTGGTCATAAAAATGTATGAAGAAGCCCCCCCCTCACGCCTTCAACCTCCTCCCCGCCAGCCTTCGCTTAGTCCTTCCTATAACCACACAACAACCTCAGAGCTCTTATCTCCCCTCTTTTACGAGTAGCAAGTAGCCAGGGGCCGAGCATCCTCTACACTCCCCCTAACCCTGCCGGGGCAGCTCTGCGGTGGGTATTCTCTGCCCAGGAGCTCCTGTCTCTTTTTATACAGAAAGGGGGGGTGAGGAACATGAAAACACTTGAGCCTTCACAAAAACACAATGCTCTTGTTTCTGTGCACACTACATGCATGCAGAACACAACAGATACAACGCTGGTGGGCGTGAAGTGGGAGGCTGGAAGGATGCAGATTGCATGCTATGAAACTGATAGATAGCTGTAAGAACAGAGGGACACAGTCAAGCGCAAAGGAGACTGAATACCGCACTGCAAGGTGAGTCGGTGCACCAGCCTTCATAATAATATTCTTTCAGAGTGGATTTTCTCTTCAGCCTGCAGTGGGGGGGAAACAAGAGTGTGATATAAGTGTGGAAGAGTGTGAGAAAATGTGTTTAGTGGGAACAGAAATACAGTATCAGCACCACAAATATAGTTTATTGATGAAAGCAATTTGCCAGTGAGAGATGAGATGCATCTGATCTCTATCCGCTCGTGAGCACCGAGAGCCGGGTTCAGCTTTTCTAATTGGGTATCGCCTTGGAGACGCCCATCCTAATTAGGAGACAAACTCCAGGTGTTGCACCTGACATCACCTCTGAAAGTCACAGAGGGAGTGTGACACATACTGTATAAACACACACATCTGCTCCATCTGCTGGCTTTACAATTAACGCAGCCAGGCCGGAATATGTCGAAATTCCCGCAGCAAACTTAAAACGGACAAGGGGAAGGTCTTTTTTATTCGGCTATGGAGGCAGACCATCGAAGTAATTGTTCTTTGTTTTTATTTATTTTTTTTTTTTCAGGGGGGGGGGGGGGGGCACAAGCAAACCTTTATGCTCATGTCTCACCTGAAAGCGATGGCATCTATGGGCAGATTGGAATGGATGGTTACAGATTTCATGCACTATGATAAAATTCCCTGTTAAATTACAGTGACGTGCTGGAGCTAGATCTGCTAGCATGAAACTGTATACAATATATAAGCTGTGCAGTATGATACTGTCAGCTGTGCGAGTGCCATTTCTTTTTTTTAATTTAGTGTTCTTCCTCTAATCTCCATAAACAGTATATGACTGTAAAATATAGTGAAGCATTGAATAACTGCAACATTAAAAACATGGTAACAACCGCTGAGGTTCCCTGTGTGTCCTCGTTCACACTGAATTATTGTATTCCCTTTCTAAATTATGACATAAGGTGAGCAATTCCCATTGTCTTTAACTGCACAGTCATAATCCTGCTTTATACAACATTTTGACAGCCACCCTGAAGATGAACTCTGGGTATGTGGATGGATGTGACTAATCATTTGAGCTCTCATAACTGAAACAACCACCACAACACAATTAACGTTGTAAACATCCACATTCCTGCGAGTGCTGGCAGGCCTCTCATTTCTGATTTGAGCTGAAAAATCTACATAGTTCAGATTGCACACTACCTTTCTTGTTTCTCTGAGGTATCAGTACACAGCAAATCCAGCATGTCCAAATTAACACTGTCGGATTTGATTTCAACACTATTAAAGTGTCTATATGGGTCCACACCAGAGTGTTAATTTAACTCTTTTTGGAGAGTTGGTACGTTAACTCTGATTTAGTGTTAAACACCAAATCTGTCTGGAGTTGATAATTTAACACTTGGTGTTAAGAGTTTATATATTAACTCTCAAAGAGTATTTTAGTTTAACTACGTAAGAGTTATCTTCTAATTCATTCTAAAAAGCGGGAATTTTACTGTTCTGAACTTCTAGAAATTTCTTTTGGAAATAAACATTTACTAAAAAGATGCAATGGTTTTTGGAAAACATTTATTCTGAACTGTGCACCACAATTTCAAAACATTTTCTGAAAGATGTAACAGTATACATGTTCTCACTTTCATTAGAATTTTGTTTATCAAAAGGTCTGACATGGTAAATGCAAATAACAGCGTTCTCATCACTTATTTCTTCAATACAATATGCATGTCCTTCATTCATCACTTTGTGGAACTTCAACGCACTTCTGCTCTCCCCCATATTCCATCTTCACAAGCATATCCTGATTGAATAAAAATTAGTTGACACTAATTAACGGCACAAATAATCCAGTAAACAATTGCAGCACAGTAAAAAAAAAAGGAATCCTCTTTGAGCCATTACTTGTGTAAAGTATTTTCCCAAAAGACAAGGACACAGGCAACAGGTAATACTGAACTAAATGTAAAACCTCAACCTTTTTCATTTTTACCTAAACCGTGTGCACAAAACTCTGGAGGGATCTAAATGCTACCGTAGAATCCAGTCAGGACGTCTGCTACTGCTGTTTGCTCGTTTTTTTATTTTTTTTTTATGGGCGATCGTTTTCAGGCTTCAAGTAGCACCATTATACCAACATTTCACATTCTAGACATTGTTTTAGGTGTATTTGACCAAAAGTTTGACTGAAAATTCACATGCAAGCTTTTTTTCAAGGCTGTGGTATTTGCCCGCAAACAATACCTTTCAGCTAGCTAAAACAGAATATTATGCTATCAGCGAGCAACATGGCTAATGCCTTTCACACAGCTTTGTCTCAACTCCAAAGAGCCACAGAAGTAAAAGCTAATAACAATTGAAACAATCTTTGAAAAAATGACTTACCAAGCATGGCAAACAACTCAAATATGTAGAGCAAAATGTTCTGAAACGGCTTCACTTCAGCTTCGATTGGAGCCGTGCTGGGGGCGGAGTCTGTGAATTTACTCTGTTGGTGTCATAGCCCCTGTAGGAGTTCAGAGTTAAGAGGTCAAGAGTTAATGTTTCCATTGTAACACCTCCAGATTTGAAATAGAAACACTCATTTTTAACACTCGATTTTAACTACTATCATTTTACACCTCAGAGTTACATTAAAAGAATGTGACTCTGCTTAGAGTAAAATTAACTCTACTTTTGCAAGAAGACTATTAACACCAAAACATTTAACACTTTTGAATTTGCTGTGTATTTATGGGATTCAGCTGTATTCACCAAGACTGCTCACTACTGCGCAGAATTTCCTGTATTTACAGTGTGTGGTGAATAGAGTGAATGATTATAAGAAGAACCACTTCATTAAAGAGATCCCACTAGAGAGGAGAACCCCAACAGCATCTCAGTAATGAGGATGTCCACAGCCTCCCACTGCAGTCCAGCCCACAACTACAGCAACATCTGCTCTGTGGCACCCAACACATCAGGTGGGATCCGCTCTGTTTGAACAAACACAGGAGGCATATGTATGCATATGTACGAGTTAGAGTAACTAGGGAGACTGGTGAGGGTATGAGTAGTGCCTTGAGGCGAGGAGCAGAAGGGTGGCAGGGTTTCTGACATGCCGTGGACTGTTTAGACGCAAGCCTCTATGACTCATCTACGTGTCACTAATGCTTTTCCTATGAATGAACAAACAGATACACTGCGGAGAGGCATCGCTATCACCACAGGGGGAAGAGTAAGTGTGAGTAGCCTGTGAGACTAGGATGAGACACCCTTAGTCATACTCCCGCCTGTCTGAGGAGCTAGAGTTGCTGTACAGTTACAAGTAATCGATCTAAAAAAAAATGAAACAGATCAAAACCAGCTGTCTTTTATATGGCTGGAATCATACAGTGTGGTGCCAGTGGATGAGCCGTGATGTATCCATGCACCTGTTGTCTGGCACGTCCCTCTCATCTTATGTAGACTCTCCTCATTTGGGCTCATCTCCTGCAGCAGCAGCTGTGAATATGTGCACCTTGTTAGGCGGTTGACAGTTCTGGCAGAAGGAGAGACGGGGAAGTAGCTTGTTATGAAGAACAGGCTAACTATATGTCAATCTCTGCCGTGCAGAGAAGAAACAAAAACAAAGATGTGCAAAAAAATCCTTTTAATCTCAGCCTAAATTCATTCTTAAAGCAAGCTACGTTGTATTTATTTAAATATTTGAGTCCACTAAACTAAAAGCTAATTGACCCCAGCCATTTTTTTTTTGCTAATACACTGCACTGCTGATTAGATACCAAAAAATGAGATTTGCCTGAGAAACATGTGGACAGCCTGATTATGATGATCTGCCCCACTGTGATCCCCATTTACCGCTCATCCAGCTCAATCATATCTGTGCTGTAATTACACTGCATTCAAAATGCTAGCAGATTCAGCAAACCTCTGAGCAGCATTATACACTTACAGTGATTGGGCTGTCTGCAGGCCTGATTATTATAGCCCTGCGTGATGCTTTAAAAAAAATAAAAAGGATGAGAGCTGGGGTCACCGAGAAAGCAGCAGAGCTAATTCGGGACTTCACAGCACAATATTTATTTCTATGATCAACCTGTTTGATAGACCTGCTTATGCTTTAAAATAATGCACTGCGTCGAATTAGACTGGTAAGAGTAAGAACAAGTGTTCAGATGATATTTTGTGCAGTGTTAACATTTTTACAACATCCTATACTTTCTTACACTGTGGCAGCCGATAGCCAGTAATCTTTAGAAATAGTCATTTATTTGATCTTCAAATAGTTTCATTTAAGCTTCTAAACACATTTTATGCTGCATTGATTTCTTAACAAAAGGAGAACTCACTCATTCACACTCACTTATGTCAAAATTGCCAAAATCCCAAGTTAATTATTAAATCAAACATGTACAATTTTGAAACCCTGTAAAAACAGAAAGCACTTTTTTAATTCCACATGGTTACCATCTACTTACTTTCTTTTTAGA
Source organism: Rhamphochromis longiceps (assembly GCF_057381845.1). Lineage (NCBI taxonomy): Eukaryota > Metazoa > Chordata > Actinopteri > Cichliformes > Cichlidae > Rhamphochromis > Rhamphochromis longiceps. The sequence goes on along the minus strand of NC_140570.1, from coordinate 16,586,482 downwards.
TGACTGTGCACTAAATATATTTTCACCTGCTGGTCAGGTAAAATCAGACATTTACATATCTGATGTCAGGCTCGAGGAAAGTTTGACTGGCTGTAAAAAAAGAAAAGAAAAAAAAAACCAGTGAGTTTAAAGCAGATTAATCAATAAGAAAAACATAATTTGCTATAATATAATTTACTTTAGAGAACAAAACTATGAGAATTTAATAAATATATATTAAATTCATCGTGGTAATTAGTTGGCATAATGTTACATTTAGATGTGCATCTGTGCTTAGACGTCGATGTTTGTTGTTGAGGCTGAGGAGGAGGGCTTGCATTTGAGACAATGTGGAGCAGTCTCCTCCTCTCATCAGCTGTAATGATCAGAGCTGTGAGGATTAAGTACCGATGTCCCAGTAAAGGAGCTTTGCAATGCCAAATGTAGGACCACTGGCTCCCCTAAGCTGTCTAATTTGCTCATCCACCAGATGCTACAGCTCTCTTAGATTGGATTAAAGGCACAAAAAGAATGTTGAGCGCCTTGTTGTGGGCAAAGGTGGAACTGCAGGGAGAGGCTTTAGGACCAGATTAGAAACATTGAATTGGATATAAGACAGGCACATTATTAAAAATACACTTTATAAAAGTCATGAATGGGTATTTTGTCATAATTTACATTCTTTGATGAATCACTTTTGGTCTTTTTTACCAATGAGTCTTTATCTGATGGAACCTGATCTCTACAAAACCGAAGATTAAATAAAAGGAGTCTTTTCCATTAGATCTGTTTGATCTGATCATCATTACAACTCTTTAGCTAAAACTTTTAATTTGTAATTGGTACACTTTTTAACGTGTTTACAAATTTACAAGTATATTGTGGCTTTAAATGACATAAAGCTCCACTTCTCATTAGAAGACTTCATAAACAAAACCAGGTAGAGAGCCCTAAAAAGTTGTTAAACTCTTCAGTCAAAGGATATATAACATACCTCCTGATTTTCTGCATTAAGGGGTTAGTAGGCTACCAGACAAATGATGCATTAAAGCTTCGTCCTGTTTTTAAAACTCTCAGGGTAAGGAAATACCCCAAGATCCAGGGAAGAAGAAATAGGAATTGTGCTTAAATGGGTCATTCACAAGACCCAGTGCATGACAAGCAGTCCACCGGAAAGATAAATTTTTGTGGTCACAGTAGTTTCCCACATTATTAAGGCTAATATAACTATAGCGATTAACTTCAATGAGGGTGTGAGACAAGCATGGGTGGGGGACAGGGAAAAGAGCCGAACATGTGACACTACTGTGCACTCATGAGGTATTCAGTGTGAGACACTGGTTGTCTGTGTGTGGAAACAGGCAGCATGGAGAAGACCTGTGACAGCGATCTTGCCTTCCTTTCTTACTCTTTCTCCCCATACGCTGTCAGTGCCGAACCGAAGCCGTCTCAGCTGAAACATGCACGTAAAGCTTTCCAACTTGGGGAATGAAGTCATGCAAAGTTGAAATGCATACACAAAAGTTTTGTTCCCTAATACTGTAGTGAACAGTTCACAAGTTGGTGGGTGGATATATATCAAATTATAACTTGTTTGACAAAGACAGTTTCTGTAGTTTTCCATGTGTACGACACCATCATGGGTTTTAAACCAATATTAAGTCTTTGCGAGGGCAGACTTTCAGCTTTATTTAAAAGTTGTTGGTTTTTTTTCAGCAGTTTTTATACACTTTCCCCCATTGTAATGGGGACAAACACAATTGGACATTTGATCAACGGGCAGTTTCATTGCCAATTGAGGCCTGTTCCCTCGTTATTTCATGACAAATGAAGTAGACATAATGCTCCACGTTTACCCAAAGTATTCACTCACCCATCCAAATCATTCAGTTCAGGTGTTCCAATCACTTCCATGGCCACAGGTGTGCAAAATCGAGCACTTAGGCATGCAGACAGCTTCCAGCGCGGTACCGTGATTGGATGCCACCTGTGCATCAAGTCCAGTTGTGAAATTTCCTCAGTACTAAATATTCCACAGTCAACTATTGGTGGTATTTTAACCACTAAAAGCAAAAGTAATAGGCCACATAAAATCAGAGGGTGGGGTCAGCAGATGCTGAGGTGCATAGTACACAGACGTTTCTGCAGAGTCAATCACTACAGACATTTAAACTTGTGTTCTTTAGAATAAATCAAGAACAGTGCATAGAGAGCTTGATGGAATGGATTTTCATGGTCAAGGAGCTGCATTCGAGTCTTACATCATTAAGTCCAATGCAAAGTGTGGAATGCAACAGTGTAGAGCACCCCACCACTGGACTCAGATCAGTAGACACTGGCAATCTGACGGACAAGCATGGGTTTAGCCATTGCCAGGAGAACGGTAGTCATCTAACATGGATGAGAGAGCTTGGTGTGGAAGAGTTTCAAAGCCATTATAGCTGCAAATGGTACGCTGACATTATATTAAACGCTATGGATGAAGAATGGGACATGGCTCAATTTCATATATGTGTGAAGGTAGAAGATGAAACACTTTTGTAATATAGTGCATCTGAACATGATTCAAGTGTTGGATTTGTGTTTCATAGCTTTTAATTGTAATTTAAAATATGGGAAGCCATCATTAGTCTGCAAAAAAACAAACAAACCCTAAAACCTAAGAGAGATAGGAAGAACTTCAGGATTGGCCAAATCAACAGTAAGGTTCATTCTTAAAAAGAACGAATGCATTGAGTAGCTCAGCAACACTACAAGGCCTGAAAGACCACAGAAGAAAAATAAAGTGAATGATAGGATTATTTCAATGCTTAAGAAAACATCTAACCAATAGGACTTGAAGAGGCAGGCGTCTCAACCAACCAAGAGATGCCCTCGTGAACGTAAATACAGAGAGTTTGCATGGTGCAAACCACTGGTTACACTCAGAACAAGATTATACACATAGCATACTTGGAGTGTGGTGTGCTAATAAAAGATACTGGACATGTTACCATTTATTCAGAGGCTTATAACCACAAATCATTTTGACCATTTTCTCAAGTGTGGTGTTAAAAATACAAAAATAACTAGACATCATGGGTTTTCCAATGCACAAGGCTGAGTACTTACAGGTATTTTTATTGTAGACTTTCAGATATACACATAAGTTGAACAATGGAATTAAGACTTCTAGTGAAAGCCTAGTTTCAGCGTCCTAAATACTGGTATAACTTGAACCGAGTCATCTTTGTAGAATATCTTCACAAAGCCCTTACAAACATGGGTGGAGCAATAAACGAAGATATAAAAATGATGCTGTAAATTCAGACATTACCGACAAGACATTTTATAATAAACCTTTCCATAACTAGGCAGAGGCTCAAGCTGCTGGGAGGAAACAAGAATAGTGTCTTACACAATTAATTTGAACACATAAGACCTTAAAACTCGCAATGACCAACATATCAAAAACTCAATCCATATTCAAAAACAAGGCTTCAGTCTTTGGCCTAAATGCGCCTATTGCTCCCCGAGCAGGCAGTGAGCCACAGTTGTGTCTAATGGGTGAAGGTCCGACCACCAGGAACTCACCGACATCACCTCCACTAGGCCTGGCTCCAGGGTGGTGCTCCAGTATCCCATCCCTGGTAAGGTAACTGGGTCTCTGTTGCTCCCTACCTATAACCCATTTACCTTGGGAGACCCTACCAAGGGGAAGTTACCTTTGTAACTCCATGGGTTACTCAGGCACCAACTCATAACATAGCAGTATCTGCATGGGGGGGAGAGAGACGAGAGTTTGTTTTGAAATCCAGGAAAGCAGTGGAGTCTAATACAAACGTGCATTAGGATTCACCACAAAGATTACTGAAAATTGTAAGCATCTTGTGACCCTTCACACCTTCTCAGAGGTCTGTAACACAAAGGATTTATTTTAGCCCTGATTCCCAGTGTTATGAGGGTTACACTTTATTGTTTCATTACCATAATGACTTATTCTGCAGATCCAGCTGCTTCATGTAGGTCATGTTTGAGTCACGAGAAACATGCATGAAACCACCTACAGGCCAGTTTTTCAGAGAACGGTATTATACCTCCTGGGAGATCCCTCAGATATCAGTGTGTAGACACCATAAGGGTCCAGTTGTTAGAATCTAAAGTTAGTGTGTCCCTGATGGAGCGCGGTGAGGAAAGGAGATTTTTATTTCTTGCATTTTTCTCCTCCTTTGAAAGCAATATCCTTATAAGCCACCTCCTTACTCACCACTAAACAGTTTAACACAGCTGATGTTGCAGCTGAAACTATGTAGCTTGCATGCCATGAGAAAAAAAAACACAATTTAAAAGAACATAAACCTGTAATTCTTCTTAGGCCTTAGTCTTACTCACCAGACTAAGGCGAGTACTATGCTTTAGCAAATAGTTGGGTTTAAATGGACTAATACTTAGAGCACTGTTCCAGTTAAACACATTCATAAAGTGTTGATTACCAAAGGAAAGCTTAAATACTGTATTACACTGCTGTATTACACGGCTGAATGGCTCGTATTCATGCTTGGGAAAGCTTACAGTTTCTCATCCAGGTGATAACCACAATGGTGTAACATTAGGGTAAGTGAACCAGGTTGTAGTACAGGCCCCAGGTGACAGGGACAAACACATAACAAGAAGCTAACCCACATACACTACGTTGAACTAATATGTAAAGTTAACCTTTGTTAAGACACATTTAATTACATAACTGGACACCAGGAGCCAAGATACAGGGCACAGGTGTTTTATACTCTGGCCATGATGAGGAAGTTGGTTAGGGGAGGAATCAGAACTGAGGCTGTGTTAACTAATACTAGTCACTACATAAATGTGGAGCTGCACAGCAATCCCAATAACAGGATTTAAAGGGTGTTTAAAATGGGAAAAAAGACACCTGTTAAATTATAATATTATTTTATGCCATGTTATACCCCTAGTTAAAGATTGTGAATTATTATGTAGTTTTAGTTTGCATTATTCTCCTGAATTAGAAGAAGCGGATAACTATTGCATTAGTTAAACTGATTTGCACAATAACATTTTAAAAGTAGATAGATAGATAGATAGATAGATAGATAGATAGATAGATAGATAGATAGATAGATAGATAGATAGATAGATAGATAGATAGATAGATAGATAGATAGATAGATAGATAGATTACCACAAAAAGACAACAAAAGGTTTCGGGTAGATGACAGAAAAAACAATTTGTTCTGATCACATAAGTGAAGCAAAATCTGTGGAGCAGTGTGGGGAAATCTAATTACAGTCTTTTAAAAATGGGCACATGCCCCCCAGTGCTATCAGTCCGGTTTACAGCAGTCCAAGTTGTGGAAGGAAGTCATGCATCGTGGAATCACATCACTCAGCCTGATACCAGGAGTAAAGGATGTGGTAAAAACCTACAGCTCGGCAACTGCGCCTTCAAAATAAACCACTATTCGACTGGCTTTGAATTAGATGAGACACAAATGTCTTTACATCTGTCTAATAATAAACCCCTATTAGAGTCGCTATGAATTAAGAGAGACAGAAAACCTTTTGGAGTTGTCTTATCTGGTGTAAAATACAAATCTGGCAAATCAAACACTGCGAATAAGGGAGCGACTGAAAGTAGCTTTTAGAAATGCAAAAATTGCATAAATCCCATTCATAATTTATCTAACTTTACCTAGCGTGTTAAACGCCTGTTTTGTGTGGCCGTTACAACAGTTACGTGTGCTTTAACTTGAAAGCAACTGCCGGAAGTTGAGTCTTCTGTTTGGGCTCGCTTGGCGCCGTCGTAAGAGTAGATGGAGGTGAAATTTCTCGCTGGAAATCGATCAACAGCGGACAGTTCAGTGTCACTCACACCGCGGAAGCATGTCACCATGTACGGTGTCTTTTTGACGGTGAAGCGGGATCGTTTCCATGATGGCGACCGCAGTACGGGCCAGTGTGAAAACTTGAGGAGAAAAGTTTGAGCACGGAACAGGAGTCTTTTTCTGAGACTTTCTCTGTTGTTACTGGCGTGATAAAAAACAAAACAACAAAAAACTAACATGGCATACTCAACTTTCGTTTCGTTTGTGGCATTTGCTTTGAGTTTGTACTTCGGAGTGTCCTATTGTTACTTTTCCATACCGCTGAAAATATACCCAGGGAAGTACAACGTCTCATCGGATGTGAATTTGACGTCTCTTCGGAGAGTAGCGTTAAAGTCTGATGGAAGCGGTCTCTCTCTGGCCTCTGATCCCACCGGTACCGTGAACTTTCTGGACATGGTGAATAATTTGCAAGGAGACTCTGGGAGAGGCTACTACATAGAAATGTCAATCGGTACTCCTGGTCAAAAGGTAATGTAGCTCCTGAGCTGCTGTCTGTTTTAACTCTTTTTTACGTTTCTCATTTAGACTTAAACGCACCACTTTAATCACTGTATTTGCGCTGTGTTGTGTGTGTTTTGTGTTTTTGTGTTTATTTGTTTTTTCCTGGATGCATTTGTAGTGTGTTTACTGTGTATGTGTGAATAGGGGCTGGTCCATCCACCATGTGATCCAGTGGTCAGAAGGTGGGCTGGGTGTGTTTGTTTTGACTCAGGGCCATGGATACCCATCTATACAGCACTGTGTATTTAAATATGCTTTTAAATGTCTGTGTAGGTCATCTTGAACGTTTGAAAAAATAAGGCAACAGACTAGATCTCTATTACCCAAGAGGCTCCTTCATTTCTTAAAAAAAAAGAAAAGAAAGAAAGAAGTCAGGTATCTAATCCCCAGTGGAAGTGGTCCTCAGGGTCCCTGATCCACTTGGTCATGTGAGTCGTCACATGAGTCAAGGTGGGAAGGGTGAAACTACTGTGAGACTTCACCCCACCACATCTTGTGACCTGTTGAGGTCACCTGATGCAAGGTGTGAGTGGAGATGAAGCCTTCATCGTAGGTGGATGATAGCTGGTGTCGTAAGCCACCACCAATGTTCAATCACTGACTCCTTTAACAGCCATATTTTTTTTTCAAGCTATTAAGTCTATACTTCAAAATATGAGGTTTAAATTTACCCCTGCAGCAGAGGGTCATGGGAAGATAAGTATGTCTAGTACATTCTTACATTTAGGCTCGCCTGGGACCACAGAGGAAGGATAATATAGCTGTGAGGGTGCTTCAGCCTCATTATAGCCTAGGGGTCTGTAGACTAAACCCCCACCACCAACACCAACACTCTTTCTCTGGCTCACATGCACTCACATGATGCTGCCTGCGAGGACCAGTGTTTCTTAGCAGGCAGCTGACAGGGATTACCAGGATCCCAGGCAGCAGAGAGCACCCCGAGAGTTGTACAAAATAGCACTTGCTCTACAGCAGGGATATTCGTTGGCTGCTATTGGTTGCAGAACTTGGAAATGCGTACGTGTAATTTATTAGAACGTCATTTTTATACTGCTTGTTATGTAAAGCGCCTAACAAGATCATATTAATAATTGAGGAGGACTAAATCTGGGTGAGCTGGAGCTCCCGTCACTATTAAAAATACATGAGGCTTTAAGGGTGGCAGCAATTTGCCTTTGTGTTGTAAAGTAGTTGTCTTTGAATTGGAGCTTAAAGCAAAGGTGAATTATCTCATTAGTAAGTTGACCTGTTGCCCCGGGGCATCTCGAGTTAAACAGATCAGAGCTTTTAAGACTCTTGGGCAGCACATCTCAGTTTCTCAGGCTCACAGAGGCTTATCTGCGCTACCTGCCATGTCGCTGAGGATAACATTGCAGCACTTGCCAGAGTACACTTCCCACACTTCCTTATTATCAAGTCACAGCGTTGTATGCTTAATGACTTTTGTCCTAATAGAAAAGAACACTTTATAGTGTTCCCCAAAGAAGAAAATTCCCCTTTACCCTTATTACTTATCATTATTCAACAGGTAAATGTATAACAACAGATTATCAATCATAAAAGTCAGTCAGTTAAGCAAATGTCATCAATGCATTAGCACTGGAACTAAGATTACTATTCAGTTATATTCAGCATATTGGTATTTTAAACATGTTTCTCTATTGGGAGGAGTATGTATGTGTCAGTGGTGGCTCACCTTTAGAAAACATTAAATCAGAAAGGGCGCAGTCTTTATGGTGTTTTTTTATTACAGCTGTGTGTTTCCTACTTTGTCAGAAAACTTTCTGTGCAGAGAACATTCACAAAAAGTTAATGACACGTTTAGGGGTTTGGCTATTGCCATTTAGTTTTTTGTTTCTTTGTTTTTTGTTGAATTGTTCACATTTGTGTGAGATTATGGAGTGTTTTTTTAAGGCTAGCTCGCTTAATCGCAGAATGGATCCATATTGCTGCATCAAGCATTAAAACCACCTGAAAGCTGAACTTGATACAGATACCTGCTAAACAGCCATTTTTATTATTTGTTCGCGTTTAAAGTCGTTCTTGCACAATTTCCAGGATGTTAATATTACGGATGTGTGAACATAATTGTAGGCTCAGACTTCTTTAATTGGTTTATGATGCACAGTAAAGATAGAGGAAGCTTCACCTCTTGATCTTCTAGTCTTTTAGTGAAACCTTGCCAGCAGAGAGCCATCTGCTTTGGTTCAGATTGTTTATGCGGTGGCAAAATGTCGTGTAACTCGATACTATTGAGTTATACTCTCAATATTATTCTAACTAGATGATGATGTGATTACAGGGCCGCGGTGTTCAATGAGGCACTATTCAAATCAGCCACTAATTGCGGCGTCTGTTAGCATGTGGCACACACAGGCTGAGTGTTGGCTGGAGAGCCTCACATCTGCTAATTGGTACAAACAGGTAGCAGATGCACGCTGCCTCCATGGAGCTACCGCCAATTAGACAGCGAACGCTCAACTGCAGACTGCCTCAGCAGGGGAAGAGACTTGCCTGAAGCTCTGAAGCTTGACAAAGGGAGGATAGTGTGACTAGTAAAAAGATAGGTGGTGTGGGGATAAGGAGCTGCCCTTGCTTTCCCTTCTCGCTATTCTCCTTCACCACAGGATATCAGAATTTTCCAGTCAGGCCTGTTTGACTGGTTCAGGCCTTGTGTGAGTGGCCTGCTGCCATCTGCTAAGGTGGCAGAGGAGTTTTGGATGGCACAGTGACAGTGGTGGGACAGGAGCCAGCGCAATGAGGAGGAACTGATAAGCCCGGCTCAACAGGGGTTTCCCATGGCTGAGTGAACCAGTCGATAACATGTGGTTGATAATTACAGACCTGCTTTCATAAAGGCCAAATGAACCTGAGCATGCCGGTGGGATGTCGGCTACAAGGAAATGAGTAAGAAAGTTTGCGCTCATAAGCAAACAGTGTAGCGTAATGGTCAACAAGCGTTTATCTGAAATGTAATTTAAGTAAACTATTGCCCGCTGTTGTGGTGCGCCTTAATGTAAAGGCAAACGCAACGAGGCGACAGTCGATCAGTTGTTGAAACCGCTGTTTACATTTGAACATGTCTAATGAGCTGCTCAGTTTTCATAGATTGCCACGAGTCTTTGTTGCTGATTCATCAGGTGGCGTCGGGGCATTAGGTTTATGACCCCCGCCTCGGTGGCGAATGCTTGCCAGCGAGTGTTAACATGGCCACAGCTGAAACATGAAGGTGACAGAAGTCTGCTGTTTATTTGTTCCTGCTCATTGACTCGATGCCTGGAAGACAACTTGATCTCAAGTGCTGTTAACTCGTCCCCACTGTTCACATGACACATACCAAACAACTGGTTAGGTCATACAGTCATGAAAGCAGCTTGAGGCTGTCGTGTTTGACTCTCAGATCACACATTCAGTGAACACTTACGTCCGAGGTGCATTGTTAATGACGAAGACCTTTTCACACCAGTTTGTCCAACACTAGAACTGAACCAAAAGTAGTGCCGTTGCAACTTCATGTGTATCATTTCCTCTCGTGTGTGCTGCTAAAATAATGTTTACAGACGTTATTAAAAATGTGTAATTAATTTTAGCTGCAACCAAGCTGCGTTTTCTTCCTCCAGAGAAAATGTCCATTTACGGTTCTATATGAATCTTTCAGATGGGCACGAAACGCCCCTAAAAGAGATATAACCTTCTTTATGTTCGGCTATTTTTATGGCCCATTTCCCTTTCATTGTTTCCTTGAGAACTGTCGTGTAATTTACCTTTTGTGTTTTCATGCTGTGGGGAAATTTCTCACATCTATCTTTCTCCCTTCTCCTCTAATCATATCTGCAAACAAACTTTAATGTCTTTTTAAAGCTTAAAGGCTTGTGAATGCATCCCACTGTGCTTAGCTGTCATTCTTTTCTTTTTTTTCTTTTTTACCATGTGATTCTGGGGCCATGTAAGTGGGGGGAGGGGGGGTAACAGATAGCTGGAGTGATTGTTAAAACAAACTGTGCCTTCTGTTTTCCAGCTGAACATCCTGGTGGATACGGGTAGCAGTAACTTTGCCGTGGCTGCAGCTCCACACCAATTTATTACTCATTACTTCAACACTGCACTGTGAGTGGCTGGAATACTGCCTGCTTGCATTTTGTAATAACTGTAGTATAACATAGTAAATACATTCAGTTTTTGTTATATATAGCTTTGTAACTGTTTACATATTCTGTTTTCTTTTCTCCTGCTTTTAGTTCCAGTACCTACCGTTCAACCGGTCGCACTGTAGCTGTAAGGTACACCCAAGGCAACTGGGAAGGTGAGCTGGGAATAGACAGCGTCTCTATTCCCAGAGGCCCAAACGGGACCATCAACATCAACATCGCCGCCATCCTGTCTTCTGATGGCTTCTTCCTCCCTGGGATCAACTGGCAAGGCATCCTGGGATTGGCCTATCCTGTGCTGGCACGGGTACGGGAGATACTCATTTACAAGTTTGCGTAAAGTTATTAAGCAAAGTCATTGATTTCTGCCCAGTGTGACATTAACTAGTAAGAAGCTGTTTTACACTCTAATGAAAACAAAGACGACACAGACGTTTTGGCGCACTCATATGTGAATTGTGAAAAAAATGGGGATTTGATTTATTTCATTTGTGTTCTGTTCAACCGTTTTCTTACACTTGTCCAATTCAGGGTTGTGGGGGCCTGGAGCCACTGTCATAGGGTGAAAGGCGTGGTATACTAGACAGATTGCCAGTCTATCACAGGATTAACAGAGAGACACATTCAGGTCTACAGCCATATAAAAATCGCCAGCTAACCTAACATGTATATCTTTGGACAGTGGGGAAAACAAAACAAAGTACCAGCTGGTGGATTTGAACCCAGGACCTTCTTGCTGTGAGGCAACAGTGCTACCAAAAGCACCACCGAAGTGACTATAAAAGCATTGATTACTAAAATAACATAACTAATTATATTGAGTGAATCCTCAGAGCTTGTCCGGACAGGCAACGTCATTCTCACTTACATGCCTCCCACTCCTCACATCACATATCAAACACCCTTCCAATTTAGCAGTCTACTTAAGCTGCAAATCCTCTGACTGCTGCCCTGAGTCACTGCTGTTTTAACCCCTGGAACAGCCCCAGCATCCACCTGTGTTCTCCGTGGGATATTTGCTCCTTACTCGTCAATTTCTTGGTGTGTCATATTTGCAGAATGTCATTTTTGGAGCACAAACACCATACTCTGGTTGAATTCTGTTTCTGTATGAATCGTTGCAAAATGATTTGGCTAATTAAAGTGCTGTTTTCCATGTATGTGGAATTAAACACAAACCTAAGGATGAGAGCAGAAGGAGGAAGCAAAACCTGAGAAAATGTGAACATGCAGGTTTCACAAAGGGAATGTGACAGCATTGCATGGCTTCCTGCTCGCCTCCATTTCTGTTAAACCACTGAATAACTTTGCGGTCTAATCTTATCTGAATGTCGTCATCCACTTTTCACATGAAAGAAGAAAACTTGTTTGTGATATAATTACAGGAGTGTGTGTTTTTCTTATAAAATGATGGGGTGAGGTTATGTTGTTGCTGTATTTTGTCATCTCTTACTTCCATCTCCCCTTATACCATAGATGTGAATTAATCAGTTTTCTTTTTTCAAAAGAAGAGCTAAATCAAGGTGCTTTACCCAGTGTCAGCTTTTTTTAACAGATTAATCTCGTCTTAATGGAGCGTTAAAGACGTCAGCGCAAACTGCACAATACGTACCTTCATTCTGCGCTGACTGCAACAACCTTTGGGATCAAATGTCAGTGATTGTGGAGCCGATACGCTTACACTGACCACTTTGTGCTATTGGCGACTCCTGAGTGCTGAGGTTGAACTTTCTTCCAGGCTGTTTGTCATGCATGACATGGTGACACTGTGGAGGAAAACAGGAGTGAACATATCACAGTCCAAACTGATGATACACCGCTGTCACATAAAAACACATTTCAGCATTTCCATTCAATAGAGCTGATGTTTGAGGTGATTGATTTTCTACGATGTTGTGTGTGAAGCTTTTACAATCTGTGTAGTTACACAAGCTAAAGGTATGAAACGCAAGTGTAAAGGTTTCACTCGATCAACATTATTTAACACCGTCTCGTGTGTCTCCACCAGCCTGACTCGTCCGTGGAGCCCTTCTTCAACTCCGTGGTGAGACAGCTGGGAATTCCTGACGTCTTTTCCCTCCAGATGTGTGGTGCTGGACTGTCAGCCGGCAGCGAAACAGACACTACGGGCGGCAGTCTTGTGAGTAGTCAGAAGTAACACCCCAAGGAGGAGTTTGATTAGATAAAAACATTGGTTTTAAACAGTCTTTATATTTTGGATCTCTGTCTGAGATTTTGATAGCTTGTGTGTGTGACCAGCACCTTTTTATAAACGTCATAGCTGATGTCCTTCATGTCACTGTGTTTCCACATTGGAAGGCCTTTCTACTTTGACTGGAGCTAATTAAGCTAAGATAGCATCCTGCTGAGAGCAAGTCTGTCGCCGTAATACTTTCGACCTTGGTGCCTCGCTCACCGCATCTCCATCATGTGACCCGCTGGTGCAGACAGATGGATAAGATGGCAGGGTGCTTGTGCGTGTATGTGTGTTTATTGACTGTGGTCTGTCAGAGTGTGGGCACGGGGATAAACATTTGCTAGAGTGTATTCTTGTTGGATATTTAATGTGGCACACTTGACCTGGTGATGATTGTGTGGTTTTATTCCTTCACAGTGGTGAAAGTTTCTGCCCGAACATCCACTAAGAATGTTTTAGGCCACAAGTCATATGCTAAAAATTAGAGATTCTCACACAAGTCAGATACAACGATGAAGCAACAACATTATATATCAAAGAGGTCAAAGGTCACAGGGATATCACAACGTTCTGTGAAGCACTTCTGACTAATATTGATTAGGATATTAAGTAGATCTAACTGTATCGATATTTGTAACAGCTGATTTAAAAAAGGTAAAAAGGGAGACGGTGGAAACACCATAGTTTTTCCACCACATGGCTCTCTGCCACTCCCTCTGTTAGCAACATGTTTGGAATGCCACAAACAAAAGCCGAGCAGAGCGTGAATGAGTACATAATAACTATCATAATGCACAAATAAGTACACATAACAAATGTTATGGAAATCTGTTGTTTGTGTTTTGAGTGTTTGGAAAAAGAAACAATTGGCCGATATGTCAGAATTAGATCACTAAGTATCGGTATTTATCTGTCTTAAGAATCCTATTCCTATCAGGCTCTAATTTTAAGTTTAGTTAGATACTGAAGTGGTGAAGCTAAACAGATATGTAAACTGCAACTTAGCTGATTTACTGAGGCAAAAAAAATAAAAGGCAGTAATTCTGGTTATCTTCTTCTCTTAGATAATGGGTGGGGCTGAACCAAGTCTGTATCGAGGCTCAGTGTGGTACACCCCTATAATAGAAGAGTGGTACTACCAGGTGGAGGTGTTGAAGCTGGAGGTGGGAGACCAGAATCTGAATCTGGACTGCAGAGAGGTAAAACTTCACAGTCTGAATCGCTTCTCTCACTGTCTGATCCTAACTCCACACTGCACTATTTCAAAGTGAACTGTAACTTTGACTTGGAAGTTGACTCACAGCACTTGATTAACTTGCTGTGTCAAGGTTAAAACACTGAAATATAAGAGAAGCTGAGTAGGAGTGCTGCAGAGCAGTGTAATCCAGTTTGTCTGCTTGTGAAAGAACTTCCTCATTTTATATTCTTTTGTTTGCTCAAGGTCTTCCATAGGAGTCCGTTGCAGCGATAACAAACCCTACCGCACGTCACTCTTTCTCTCTTTCTTTCAGTATAACATGGATAAAACTATAGTCGACAGTGGGACGACTCTGCTGCGACTTCCTGTCAACGTCTTCAATGCATTGGTAGAAGCCATCATACGCAGCTCTCTGGTATGCTGCCTCCGCTCCACAGACAATGATGAAACATGTTATCAGAGCAAAGATATGCAGGGGAGAATAGCACACACTCACTGTTCAAGGACGTAGTAGCTTTAAGTGGAGGGATCGAGGTTTTTTTTTTTCCTGTTATAAAAATATATATGTGTGTGTGTGCGCGCGCGCTCCATGCCTTTGTTTATTTATCATTAGGCTTTGCACATTTCTCACCTTTTTGGAACTGCACACAAACAGTTCCCAAGGTTAATTTGAACTTGGAGGCAACATTTTCAATTAAAGCAGCCACATCCTTGCAGATGAATACAAAGTAGGAAAATGAAAGCAGAACATCAAAACTTGTTTTGGTGCTATGTTGACCTTCTTTTTCTGTCTTTATCCTTTTTATCCTTCGCACTGTCTCTTTTCTGTCTCTGTCAATTTCTTACTGTGACTGTCTTATTTTCTTTTTCTCTTTCCTCCTGTGTTTTTTTTTTTGTTTTTGTTTTTAATTCAGATCGAGGAGTTTTCTTCAGGGTTCTGGGAAGGCACCAAGTTAGCATGTTGGATGAAGGGAGAGAACCCCTGGAGGTTTTTCCCTAAGCTGTCCATCTACTTGAGGGCCACGAACACCAGCGAGTCGTTCCGCGTCACCATTCTGCCTCAGGTGCCAGGCACATATATAATCATATAATCATTCCTTCTCTAGAGCTTCCATCAAACAAAGACAAACTCATCTCATCCTCATTTCTTGTCATCTCACAGCTTTACATCCAGCCAATCACGGACGTTGACGGCACGCTGGACTGCTTCCGTTTCGGGGTGTCGTCGTCAACAAATGGCATGGTGATCGGCGCCACTGTTATGGAAGGCTTCTACGTAGTGTTTGACCGCACTCAGCGGAGACTGGGCTTCGCACTCAGCAGCTGTGCAGGTCAGGGTTCATACTGGTGCCACTTACTGCAGTTACATGTCTGTAAATATTTCGCTTTTTATGAGAAACTACAGCAGAAATCCTAAAGTACAGAGTAAACCAGACATCAGCTAATGATAACTTACTGACAGGCAAAGTCCTAAAGTCAGCCACTTTCAGGCTCCCTGACCAAGAGCTCAACACAGTGTCCTGTTCACTGAGATCTAAACGTCAAAGGTTAAGCCTTCAGTGGCACTTCCTCATAGTTCTGTGGAAAAATGAACTTTGGCCAAGCCTCCCTCCCTAATACTAAAGTACAAAGTTCATTTTTGTTGTGTACTGAGCAAACACTTTTGTAGGCTTAAGGTTGGAGGCTTGTGACAGCATTTAATGTCTAAGCAGGGCAGGTAAAATAAATAAGAAAGTTAAATGCCATTGTTTAAAAAAAATGATGCCTGAGCCCGTCATCGAAGACTACGAGCAGCAGTGTGCTTGATTAAAAAGCTGGGATAAAGTCTGGAGCCTGGCTGTTTAATGCTCTGTATGTGAGAACAAGAATTTCAAGACATCCTGAAGCCAATGTAAAGATTATAAAATAGGAGTGACGTGAGCTCGCTTGCTGCAATGTGTTAATGGTCTGTGTCATTTGGAGGCATGAAAGAGATCATTTATCTAAGCAGGTAAACAAGGCAATAATTGTGCATGAATAATTTCTTCCAGTTCCACCAAATTCAATTTTATTTTATTTTTATGGGCTAAATCACAACAACAGAAACCCTCAAAACGTTTTATATTGTAAGGTAAAGACTACAATAATACACCGAAAATCTCAGCAATCAGATGACCCCATTTGAGCAAGCTCTTGGTGACAGTGGCAAGGAAAAACTCCCCTTTAACAGGAAGTAAACATCAAGCAGAACCAGGAGGGCAGCCATCGGCCATGACCGGTCGGCCAAAGAGACCATATTTAGCAATTTCTAAATGTTCCTTAAACGAGGAAAAACAGGAATGAAAAATAGATTTTGCACACTTTTAAAAGCAACAGTTGTTCAGTTAAATGTTTAAATGTTTAAAACGTTCATTTGCTCATTGTCAAGATAGCCTCAGCTAGCTCTGTCCAGCAAAAGTTCTCTTTACCTGTCTTTCCAGCTTTTCTCAAACATTAGCTCACAGTCACAGGTTAACTCTTTTTATTTGGCACTTGTTAAATTTGTATTGAATGAGGGCGTATGAGTGATGCTAACTTAATGCTGCTTTTTTGGTTTTATGAGATCATGTTATAAGACCTCTCTCATACGTCACTGCAGTGAGCGATGGGGTGGCTCTGTCAGAGATCGAGGGACCCTTCTCTGCAGCGGACGTGGCGGCCGACTGCTCTGGCGGCCCACTGAAGGAGCCTCTTGTGTGGATGATATCTTACGCCCTGATGGCAGTCTGCGCGTTGGCCCTCCTCATCCTGCTGCTCATGCTCATCCTGCCCTGCAGATGCGGAAACCGGAACGGTGAGATCACGGACGAGTCCTCGCTGGTACGACACCGCATCAAATGACTGAGAGGGCAAAGTAGAGCGAACCCGGGGAAGGGACAGTCGGACAGTGAGCAGAGCGCCTCCACGAGAGGCTGCACCGACCAATGACACTCGACTTAGGATTTTTAGACTGGACTCATCAGCTTGGCCCACAGAGGCAGTCGCACAGACAGATCAACTGCCTCTGAAAGGGAAAAATCCCCAGAACAATTCTTTAAAAAAACAGCTGTTGGTGGTGAATTTGTATTTTCTTGTTGGTTTTTTTGTGGTCGTGGCCTCTCTTTGACGATGATAGTTTGCTAATGTTATGCTTATGTTGCCTTAATCTACCTACACAGGCTGGTGGAGGCACTCAAATCATAACTGGGCTTGTTCTAATTAAAACTGCTAAAGGTATTCTGAGAAATCTAGAACTTCAATAACACTAGAAGATTAAAATTAAAATTATTAAAGCAGTTAATAAGTATACACACACTAACCATCACAGCAAAGAACAGCTCAGCGGTGCAGACAATCACAGCACATCCAGAAGGAAGGATAATAACACTGATATCATCTCCATGCAAAAGGTGTTTTCTAGGTTTCTAAGCCTTATAAACCAAAAGTGCCTTTGTTTTTGGTTTTTTTGGGGGGGGGGGTTCAATCTAATGCCAACAACGGGATCTATTTCTTGGATCTATTTTGAAGTTTTCCACTCGTCTGTGGAGTCAAATGATTACCCAGAGATATTACATAAAAAATAAACTAATTAAAGTAAAGCTGCTCACTGGTAATAGGAAGAATATGAAGAGTTACACTCGTGTTTACAGCGCCTGTAGTGCCTTTGTGGTCTCGGCTCTCTGCTAGAACAGTATCAGCAGTTTGGGACTTACTCTGCTGAATTGCACTTCCAAAGTCGATCAAAGTGTTATATAAAACGAAAGATCAATATTTCTCCTTCTGTAATGTAGTTTATTATTTTAATGTAGCTATACCCATTCTGTATACCCTCAGCTTTATATTTAAGTCTCTTTGGATGTGATTGTATCATCATCATTATTATTATTATTATTATTATTATTATTATTATTCCAGATCTTTGCTTTCTGAGACTAGAATTCAAAGGGTGTTTATACTGCACATTTTATACAAATCATATACAGAAACACTTCAGCATTGATTTCCTTTGTTACTTGTGAGCTTCAGTTAACGTTCTAGCAAAGCAGACATTCCTGTTAGCAGTAAAAAAAGAGATAAAGAATCAACTTATTGAATGTCATTTTGCAGTCTGTTCGCACCAGTGAAATAAGGTCCATACACAGTCCACAGAAGATGCTGCGCCACAGTTCAGCCTCATTCAGCTTCCTGTAATCTGACCCAAGCTGCACTAACATGTCGGAAAAAATGTCAATTTGTGAGACTGTTTCACTGAAAGCACACTTGAATCTAAAACTGCTCGCTTATTTATGAGTGTATTTTTTCTGTGCCAAAAATTGTAAACTGTGTTGTAAATAAAACAACTTGTGACAAATCAAAGACATAATCGTTTTTAAATCATTTTTATTTCTTTTTGGATGAGAAATACAACAAAATAAAACGTACTTAAATGTAGCTTATAATAGATAAAGTAATTTCAAAAAGTAACAAATTATGAAAAAGAAAATGGGAATAATTCAATGTAAGTTTTTCTCTGTATACGTGTCAGGTTGATACCTCTGTAAACAGAAGTACAATTCATCTGGTTGTGTTTGAACATTATCTGCATGTAAGTTGCTAATAGCAAATATTTTTATGCTAACAAAAGGTCAAGATGAATATAATTACTTCATAATCATCACAATATTAGAGCTGTAACAGTTATTATCTTGATTAATGGTTAAATGTCTCTCAGTGTAGTCTTGAGCCACTCTTTATTTCTGCTTAATTTGCCAAAACACATGTAAACATAAGTAGAAATACAGTAGATAAGGCAAAAACAGAGTTTGTACAATTCTAACAAGCTTGAAAGATGATGTATGTCACCACCTTTACCCGGTTTTAACACCGAGTGAAGACTAGGTCTTTTTTTTTGGATGTCTTGCTGCATAAAACCTTTAACAAAAGGCTGTACTATATTTTCTAAAAAGCTGTGACTGGCTACAGCTGTTTTACCTTTATTTAAGAAAAAAATAAGAAGCAGTGTCATTGTGGTATTTTAAAAAGCTGTGTCATCAGACTCATGCTCTGGCTTCCTCAAAGTACCCTGCTCAATTCATGACACAAATGTTGAGAACTACGAGTCAAATGTTCAATACAGCTTAATGCTACTTGATGTCAGTGTTGCTAAGCATACGGCTGAAACGTACACTGATACAAATGATTGATTAGAACAACTTTTAGTTGCCACTATACGAGCTCATCATTTGCAGAGGGACCTGTTGCTAGTTTAGTCTCTCTGACTGTTTCTGAGAGTAAAGTACACAAGTTTCACGACTCAAGGTGAGCTTGGTAATTTTGATAGCTATTGAAACGGTTGTGGGGCGGAAAGTGGCTTTAAAGAGCCTTCGCGATTTTTGGTGATTAAAGTTCAGTCATTTAGTTGCTTTACTCCAGCCCATTCACTAGCTGAGACCACATCCTCATGTAGGTTTGGTATTTCTAGTAGATAATTGCAGATTGCACGAGCATGAATTGAGGCTGCTGTTTGGGGGAAGGCCTCAGAGGGGACTACCAGGTTGGGCATATCCCGATGTGCTAATGAGAGGTGAATGAAGTGGAAAAAAAGGAAGTGTGCGGGGTTGTTTATAGACTGAGGGCTGTGAAATTCAGATAAATGAGCCAGTACACACCCAAGAACCCAGCCCCAGATACTGAGAACCATCAATACACCATTGGGTGGGGGCACCAGCCACTGGCTGGGAAATAGGCCCCACACCTGGGGGAGCCTGACATGTTCTGAGAGACAGAGGTGGAGTCTAAGACCTGACCTGAAACACAGATATTTACTGTGTCACCCTCCCCAAGACCTTCGGTGTCTACATGCAATTTAAAATTGAGAAGTGGGCACCGACACCAGAGGTGAGACTGAATGAACAGACTCTGGACGCTGTTCAGTGTGCCCACCCCCAAGGCCCTATATGTATGTGTCATGAGAATGAAAGTAATGAGAGTGTCTAAACTGTGGAGGAAAACTAAGGTACAGGCAGCCATGAGGGGGGAGAGAAGGAGGGCCTCCCCTGCACCTCAGTGACACACCTGCATCCCAAGCCCCTGCGTGTGTGGAGGGGGGAGGAGCCAGCTTCCTCGCTGACCACCAAGGGCAGGGAGGCGCAGGCTAGGGCTGGGCGATATATCGAGTTTTTTGAAAATATCGATATATTTTCATACAAGATATAAGATGTGACAATATCGTTTATATCGATATAGTCTATGTTACGTTATAATTATACTTGTGGAGCCGCAGGTTTGCCTCTCTTTCGTCCACTTTTGTCTCTACGCAACGTTACTCGGCCTCGCCTCTCCTTCACTGAACACAACTCCGCCTCCCCCATAGCTTCACCTGCAGGCAATGACAAGATGAAAGCGGAAAATCTCCGTTAGCGAGTTACCGCGGATCGCCCCGTGCGTGGGGCTGGACGGCGTCAACGTGTTAGCGAGCTAACCGCGCTAACGACATGCAGCCCGAAGGGGCTGCACGGCCTAAAATCCTTTCATTTTCTCAAAACTCGACAGTGCGCCTTATGTATGAATTCTTGTTGTGCTTACTGACCGCGAACCGATTTTATGTGGTACACAGCGTTCAGCAATCTGTCAAAAAATGTTTTAATATGACTTTGCTAACCTACGGAGCTGCACCGCTTGATGTCGGAGGATTACGGCTACCGGGGAGGAGCCTCGCGGAGTGATACGTACTGTGCTTCAACGTAATATTACCGTACTGTATGTGTATAAGGACCACAAATGGCACCTGTTCAGAGACGTGGTGCAGCTGTGAAATCTGTCTCTTTGTTATTACGCTCAGCGTCTGTTAGTTTACATTTTGACTGCACAATTGTGAGCTTTTTGTTATGCACAAAAACAACATTTTCTTTTATTTATGGACCATGATTATTTAATAAATGCTGATAATTTATTTTTGAGTAATTTCTTCATGTACATCTACGCTGTATGTAAATAAAAGTGCCCGTGTGACATCTGGGACACAGTGTGACTAAGAACTCTCTTTTTGTTCTTAACTTACGGCTTAAAAAAAAAAATCGAGATATATATCTTATATCGCCATCCAGCTAAAAAATATCGAGATATGAATTTTGGGTCATATCGCCCAGCCCTAGCGCAGGCCCATACAGCCCATGGCTGCAGCACCACCGACGCCCAGGGTGACCCGTCCGACCACCCCACTCTTTTGTCTCTTTTAGCTAGGTGCTGTTTTTAAGCTTATATGATTCACAACTCAGTCTTCAGTGGCTTAACAAAATAAAAGCATTGCTCTGAAAATGATCAAGTACAAGTAATGGAGTCTAAATGGGTGAAAAAGCAGCCAATGTCCAAAGAAAAACCTTTAAAAACCTTCAGAAGACCTGGAGAACTATTGATCAAGACCACTTTATAAAAAGTAGGAAAGACAAGAAAGTATGCTCACACTTTGGAAGCAAAATATGAAGAAATGAGGAGAGGATCAAGACTTTTGCACAGTACTTTGTTTGCATTTTTGTTCCTTCTTTACAAGAAAAAAAAAGCTTTGTAATCCTCTGCGGATGATAAAGGCGAAGGATACCAAAGACAATGAAACATAATGTCAGGGCATGGATTAACCTTTTGGCTTGTCAAACACTCGAACAAATACGATTAATCACACACAACACTCATATTAATATCCTAACTTGGCGTCAAGGCCCTGCTGTGATTCAGACATACGGTGTTTATCATTACATCCAGCCTCCAGGTCAAGCTGTACAACTCAGAGCACCAGATGGGTAAACCTTCTTATAACATCTGGTCCTCCAAAGAGATTAAATCAAAAGGTACATAAAGTGCATGAAATCACACAGCGTGAAGTTAAATTTGACTTTTAATCAAAGTCTAATCTTTCTTTATATTTTACACTTGGCCTGTTCATGAGTGCCATTACAAAATCTCAAAACGAATGAACCTTCATCTGACGGTGGATCCAGTCCGGGAATTATGCGACGTTGCCGTAAACACCCGGTGCATCCTGCCCAGCGTGCTGTTCCCCCCAAATGCTGTCACCTATGAGCCACCATACTCCATCCATCAGGTACACCAGAGGGCCACCGCCGTCAGCCTGAGACATAGTTCAGGAACAAACAAAGGGCAATACTAACTCACAGTGACTTTGAGAGGCTACATGAGGACTTTTGAGGACAGTTTTAGGTCTTTCATGGATTTCTGAGGTCAGTGAAAAAGCTCTAAATCATCCAAATAAAAGGGGATATAATAGTCAGCTGCCTCCTCTGGGCTCTAACTGTACATTCACTGCTGACTGTATAAGTGGATTGTTACCAGGCACAAAAACGAACAGTTTATTTAAAACGGTTGCTGCACACAGAACATAGTGCTGGACTTGTTTGAGAGCGCCGCAAAAGCAGTTACATAAGAGCATGAAAATGTTTTGGATTCTTTGATGAACAAAAACTGCTTTTATGCGACGGTCTGTTTGGACTGGCTGAACTGCAAACACTATTGGAGCGCATTGTTCTGAGTCTGCATTCAGAGACTCCATTCCCACTAAAACTGAAGCATTGTAACCTCGAGGTGGGTCACACTGTGGACCTCTGACACCCAAGGACACTACACAGCTAAACTGATTATCATATCCTGGGATATCCTGTTCGTGTAGGCGATGAAACTGTTGCACTCTGCAGCATCTATGAGTCATCTACGAGTCAATACATTGTCAATCACTTGACAATGAGTGCAGGACTTTGATGCCATCTAGTGGTAGTAGGCGGCAATGAGCACCAATACTGATTCACTAACTACAGCTGCCTCACCATTTGTGTCTGTGACCAAATCGTGTTATCCAGCACTTGTGATGAGCAGTGACTTTCAGGCCCACGTTTGGGAGGCACACGGGTCCGATGTTCCTGAAGCCTGCTGAGGAGTAAACATCTCTGCTGTAACGTGTTTAACACAGGACGAGCTGCTGCTGTTAACAATGGTGTCAATGTGTGCACTCTTACAGCCTCTCTGTACACAGACTGCCACTGTGTGAACAGCTTATTCACACAGAGGGTTATACTCAGCTGACAGCTTGCTAGTTTGCTAAATGTAACGCTTACTGAAGTAACAGTGCCAAATGCATCCACTGAGGTTGTGCATCTTCCAAAATGTCAACAGGTCTCAACAAAAGTTATTTAAAACTTCTATGGATGCACTTTTAACAAGAACGCCTTATCCTAAAATATATGGTGCCATGACTGGCTAACAATGCCTGGTTATTAAGACTTCTGGTTGAGATTAAGGAACTGGGGGGGAAAGACAACTGATTAAAACATGTTAATATGGGATTAACTTTGCTGAGTCCAGCTTAGATTTATGCAGTAAATCTGTGGCTGTAAATCTGTATAAGACAAGATAAGATATACTTTACTTATCCCAAAGTGGGAATGCAGCAACTCAAGATTAGAAACAGCCTAAAAGTAGAATGAATATAAACACAAGCACAATAACATAATATACAATCTGGCAAAACAGAGATATCAAGATAAAACTACTATAAAGAAGCTAAACAGACTCATTGGCCACTTTATTAGGTACACATTTCAGCTGCTTCTTAAAGCAAATATCTGAATCATGTGATGTATATGGGTCATATGACAGCAACCCAATGCATTTAGGCATGCAAACGTGACAGGAGGCTGAAGTTTGAACTGAACGGAGAATGGGGATTTAATAGGTGATTTAAGGGACTTTGCACACGAGAGTTAACTCATATTACTCGTTACAATCAAATTATGCAGAAGAGCATCTCTGAATGTGCAGCACATCGAACCTTGAAGCAGACAGGCTACAGCAGCGGAGGGTCACACGGTCAGCTATTGACAGGAAACTGAGGCTACAGTTTGCACCTGCTCAACAAAATCAGGCAGTAGAAATGTTGCATGGTCTGATGTGAGCCAACATTCAAATAGCAGGTTCAGATATTTTCCTTTAAACCAGGGGTATTAAACATGAGGCCCAGGGACCAGATTTGGTCCAGCATTGACCTCAATCCGGCCTGCTGGATGGCGTTGGGAAAAGGAGGACATAAATGTGGGAATTTTAACTGTATTTTCACAAGTTCTACAGCTTTAATAAAAAACAGTACACCAAAGTAATTAACTAATTGATTTCTGTAACTTTATACATTTATTCTTACAATTTAAACCCATGCTGACAGATTTTTTTTAGTTTACTAAAGCAGCATTTCTTCACCATGTGAGAGAAACTGAGAAATAATGTTGAAATCACTCTTTTTTTTGTCCTATATTAGGGTCTCTCATTTATTAAATGTGTAGGTAAAATTTTTAAACTTACAGAAATCAGATAAGATGAAAGTGGGCTGTATGTGGGCCGCAATATAAAAGACTGGTTTCTTGAACATGGCAGTGAGTTCACTGAACTCAAATGATCTCCGCAGTCACCACATCTCAGTCCATATTAAATAATAATTAATAACTTCAATTAACTAAAAGGTGATTATAATAATGTAATGAAGGGGCTCATCATAAGCACCTGTTATGTCCAAAGGTTGGGAGAGCCTCATAAGAGCAATGTCATTTTTCAGGGTCTGGTTGTTGTAGCTCTCATGAGTTATAATGCGACGCACCGAGTAAGCAGGGTTAAACAGAGGGCCTAATGGGTCCGCTATCCCAGCATACTGCCCAGTCTGCAGGACTGGTGGCACTGCAAAGGTGGGGGGTGACCAGCAGAGATTTGATTAAAGCTGGATCAAACCACGGTTACTGAAGGGTGGTGAAGGTGAAGGTGGAGGACCCACCAGGTCACACACTGAGCGGCGGTGACTATCCAGTAGGGGGAGATGATGGCTCCTCCACAGCGGTGAGAGCCGGCAACCTGGAGGCTGACTTGCCAGGGCACAGCCCCAAGGGAGGCCAGCTGTCCTGCAGAAGCCCTGCTGGAGTTCACCCTGCTTCCACAATCTGAAAAAGGAGGCTGCTGTTAGAGCATTCTACAGCTACAGGCTTTCAGAGAGACAAAACTCAACAACACACTGAAAAAAACCAGTGTGATTGCAAGGAAGAGCCTTCAGCTATCCTCAACTATGGAAACAACTCCCAGATTGGATTCAGGAGACAGACAACCTCCTGCTTTTAATATTAGGCTTGAAATGTTCTTTTTGATATGCTGGATGCACTCCACTATTACATTAAATCATTAGTAATTAGCAACTTTTGGTTCTCACTATACTTTGCCTGTCTTGTCTCTCTCTGCTCTCTTCTCTTTCGCCTTATCCCCAAACTGAGCCTTGTTCTGCCAGAGGTTTCTTCCTGCTAACAGTGAGTTCTTCGTTCCCACTGTCGCTCTCACTGAGGTTTGATATTGTAGAGACCCTACACTATTAGAAAGAAACCTCAGCTAACACACCGCTTTCTGTGATCCAGCACATGGTGACAGTGGGAAGGAAAAACTCCCTTTTAACAGGAATAAACCTTTATGTGTTTGTAATTCACTTGCCAGGTGAAAGGTTGGTGGTTTGTTTCCAGGGGGTTTACCTTATAATATAAAGCACCTTGAGGTAATTGTTGTTGTGATTTGGTTCATTTCTAAGAAAGTATAAAGACATACTAGTACAGTGCAATGTCACCACCATGTTGTTAGGACATGTACTTCTAAGGATTGGAGGAAAAAAGACATTTGGAATGAGATCAGGTTAATATTATATCAATATTAGCATTTTGACACAGGTTTATCATTACCAGCTCACTCACTGTAGGGCAAGTTGTTGCAGTATGGATGCCTGAGGGTTGAAGTTAGACTTCACTAGTAAGAATCCATCATTAGCATCAGCCCTTTGCTGGCCTGATTTAAAATACGTGCCCCTGTCAAAGCACAAATTGTAAAAAAAAATTGAGCATCGCTTGAAAATCGTTCACAGAGCAGCTTTTGTTTCATCTCGGGCTGAACTAGCTGAGCATCTCACCTGCTGTATCCGATGCTCTGGCAGCTCGCTCTGCCCTTCTCCTCGGTCCAGCCATGAGAACCAACAGATTTTCAGGCTTTACTCTGAGTCGAGTAGATCTGAAGCAGGAAACTGGAGCCGTGCAGCCTCACTGAGCACAAACAGCAAACACAAGCGATGACTTGGCATTTTGTCACAAGTGGAAAGTGGGTGAAGAGGCAGCCAGTTGAGAGTGAAGCACACAAAGGACTGGCAGTTAACAAGGGAAGATAAATGCTTCAGTCTACATATTATCTCATTATCTCATCATGAGGAATATGGATGATTCCAGAAAAAACAAACCTATAAAAGCATCAAACTGTTCCGTTGTATAAACTCTGACCTTGTTTTCAAAGATTGGAAATCCAGATGAACAGAGTTAACTTTCTGGGATTCTCTCACCTTCTTTTATTGAGCGTGCATCAAGATAACAACTAATGAGGCTACCTGGGAACAGGTCAGCAGCACCATTGGGTGTAAACAGAGCGTCACGACTCTGTGAAGAAGTATGGTTTTAGAGGATTTTGGGGGGATTTCATCATCTATTGACCATAATTCAGAGACGTCTCTGTAGGGTACACAGTTGAAAGCTGGGTTTGACACCCCCAGGTGGCACTGCTTTAAAAGCAGGCATGATCCTGTGATATAAATCCCTGCAATTGATCAGTTATCCTAACAAGTGTGATCCAAGGTAAACCTCGAGTCATGCTGTTGTCTTCTCTTGGCTCCAGCTCAGTTAAGATTGGCTAAGGTGAGCTAAAAATCTGTTCTGTGGGAATTTCCATTTTTTTGGAAATCCCAGAGAAGCTTCATCTGCTGCCTAATAAACAGAACAGATGATTGCATGGGGCACTAGAGCACACAGTGTGGGTAATTTACACATATGTGAAGGTCTCATTAGGGCTTAATAATATATTCAGCTTTTAGGGCAGCATAACGCTTCCATGGAGAAGATGTCTTTTCCAGAGATGTCCTTAGTTTTGCTCATTTCTGCAAGACAATGCAAGGTGCCAGTAGTCCAGATGAAAAATGGACCCACTTGCAGTCCAGACCTGTCCCCCTTTGCAAATATTTTGTGCGCTATGAAACAAAAAATGCAACAAAAGAGGCTCCAAAATGAAATCTTGTCAGCGCGAGAATGGGAAAGCATTAAACTTCCCCCCCAAAAAGTCCACATTTCATTTGTTGTTTTCCAAATTTTCTTTTTTGGAAACCAGGTTCTTATCAGTGTGTTTCATTCAGCTTTATTGAACAAATCTAAAGGTGGAGGACAGAGAAGCTTTTTCTTCCCACCATGAAGCTGCTTACCACAGTTAGCTTCGTCCTGCCCTGCGGGACAGTCTGTAACCCCATCACACCACTGGGACTCCCACTTGCGGTTCCCATCTCCACATTTAATCCCATGAATACAGGATGAAGAAACTGGAATTCAAGACAGGAACCAGAAAAAAAAATCAGTCTTCCAATCTCACTAATGTTGACTCAGTTCACTAAATAAATCCTTCACTTACAGTAATAGGCAAGGAGGACTCCAGCCACCAGCAGCAGCAGCAGCAGCAGCAAGGAGATGACAGCAGCAACAGTGAACTTGATGCACCTGTGTTTGAAATCTGACAGAAGAGCGCTCACCGTGACTGGAAACCCACTCACACCCAGCTTCACGATTACATTTTATACACAGAACAGTTTCTAATGAGACTTTTTGTTACAAGCAGTGTCCAAATGACGTGCCTGGTATCTGTACAGTCGTGTAAAGTATTCAAACTGTATTGAAAGACACTCAAATACCTTTGTGCTTGGGGATGGAGGGACTGCTCTCAGGCGGAGGCTTCAGCGCCACATTGTGAACATACTGGGGTTGAACATCTGATTCGGCGAGCGCAGGAAGTTTCATCTTCTCATATTCACGGATGAAGTGAGGACAAGTGTCCAGATACTTTTGGCAGAGCAACAGTGTTTTTGTAAAGTTACAATACTTAAAATAAATTGAAAGCTGGTCTTCTTCTCAAGGCTGATTAAATGCAGATTAAAACTCACCGGATTGGTGGTCATTTTCTGTTTAATCATCTGTATTTTGAAAAAATTGAAATAAAATCCCCCTGTGATAACTCCAGCAGCAAGCTTTCACTCAGATAATCTCATCCACATCACTGCCAGCACCTCCGGCATCTCCTCCCAGGCTCCGCTCTGCTCATTCTCACATGGATGCGATCAAATAAAGAGTTTGTATGAAAACTGTCACGCCTACACTTCACACAGCATCAGTTTGTTTCCCTCCTGAGCACACAGCAAAGACAATGACGAGTTGGCGAGTCTAAACATGACACAGGTGTTATCTGCTTAAGTGTCAGAGCAGTGAGTGAGTACTGCAACGCCGAGTGTGCAGTGGAAAGGTACTGAAAACATGACGTATAGGCAGGTAGACACAGCGTGTTTCAGTGATGCAGTGGCTGAGCGACAAGAAAATATGGAGAGGATATTTTAAAGTGAAAATGAAATGCATTAATCAGGCCAGCATGATTTTGGATTGACTGCTTTTTTATTTATTTAATGATACAGTACTCATTTGACAAAGCAGCCTTATATTCAATGCACAGGAAAAGAACAAAAACATTTTACCTGATAATAACGAACAGACATGAAATGACGCCTGGAGAAGGCTTTAAATGGTACTTCACATTCATACAGTCACTTAGCAACATTCACATTCATCTGGGTGAAACATAAAACATGCACAGCAAACATGTCAGCCTTCCAAACACACACACACAGTTATTTGGTCTTTTTTAATAATTTTTGTGATTTGGCTTGATTCCTAATGTTGATCTGTTGAGTCAGTCTTAGTAGAGTCGTACAAAAAGGAATGAAAATTCCCACCTCTCTTTTTTTCAACCAAAATAAACTTCTTTTTTTTTGCACTTTTTCCCTGATATCACTTTTTTCCAGTCTACACCCAGGCCTGCCATCCTGGGAAAAGTCTGCTAAGGTTTTTGGGGTCCATGGCTTGCTGGATGAGCAGGTTGACCTGTCCTCCCACGCTGAGCACCGTTCCCTCTTCCACTCCCTTGAGCTTCTCCTGCAGCCGCAGCAGCACCCGCTCCGCCACCTTGTTGAAGCTCTGACTGTCACTGCTGGAAAGAATATGAGGGGAAGAGCCTGAACACACACACAAAACCTCGCCAGCTCCGATTCTGACACTTCTCTCCTTGATTACCTGGATTTACGGCTGTTGTCTATGTCATCTCCCCCCATAGTGGAGCTTAGCGTTGCGTTGAGCTCCTGCTGCTCGTCATGCTGCAGGTAAAAAGCTTTCAGGGGTTCATGGTCCAGTCAAACAAAGGGTCATACAGCAGCACCTATTTAAAATGCACAAAGACACAGAAACTTACAAAAGCACTCCTTAATATGAAGTTATGGAATAAAACATAATATTTAGAGCATGATTTTACCTCCACAATAGTCAACAGAGCTTCTTGAGAACTTCTCATCACCTCCATCGTCTTCTCACAGCATCTGAAAGGGAAAGCAGGGTTCAGATTATTTATAGTGCTAAATGTTTAAAATGTCTAAATAGCAACAGATTTCCCAACATGAATCTTAATCTGTGGTCTGAGAAAAGATTAATGAGGAAGTTTGTTTAATGACACAATGTAATATGCTATTTCAAATTATAAAACTTTATTAATCGTGAAGGAAACTCATCAATCAATGGTGATTAGCTACTCATACAATAAAAGGATCAGATCATTTTTTTATTATGTCCTGTAAAACCTCAGAATTGACAGGGGGTCGATTTTTACTGCAAGCCACTTTGCAACCCACCTCCACTTCAGTTTATATTTTCATGTCTGATTCAAATTTGTCATGTTGCCTGCCGTGCTCTGTCACAGAGTCTTTACTTCCAGTTTTCCATGTATGAGTATAAAAGGGCCTGAAGGTCCCAGACCACTGCTGACAAATAAGAGCAACATCTGAGCATAATCGTGAGCTAACCTCCTGAAAACTCCTTCCACTCCAGTGATGCCCATACCGTCCACAATGTCTCTGGAGAGTCTGAAGGGGACAGTCTCAGGGGTGGGGAGGATCTTGCCTTGCTCAAAGGCCACACCTTTAAAACATCAACAACAAAAACACACACAGTGAAGAAAAAGGGGCATCCACACTGGAGGAAAAAAAAAACATTTTCTGAAACAAAGAGTGACCTTCTTGGTGTAAGAATACCTAAATCGATGTGCACCAGTTCTGCAGTCTGTTCGTCGATCAGTATGTTCTGGATGTGTCTGTCACCCAGACCCACGATGTAGCCGACTGTGGACACAAAACAGAAAACAGAAGGTTTGTTTTTACAATTACTGGATCGTCGTTTGGAGATAATATGAAATCTCGTTGCTGCAAATGTATATTTTTTAATTCTGTGTCATGACTGATAAATGTTTTCTTTCAACTCTGGACTTCAACTGAGAACAAAATGTTGACACGCTGAGGTGAAAGGTGGTGTTTTATGTACAAAGCAAACCGGGATCCATCAATCACCTTAATAATAATCAACACCAACACTTTAGTTTCAAGTCACATCAATTATATGTCGCCCTTCAGTTTGTGGCATCTTGTATTTACAGTACATAATGAGCTTTACTCTGTGAGACGGTGTACCTATAGAGGAGGTGGCCACACTGCGAGTGTAAGCCAGCCGCTTCTCCATCCACACGGCGGGATCCAGGAACCGTTCCATGCAGAAATACCTAAAGACCGGCCTGAACTTCGTGCACACCTCATTGTAGGCCTGCAGCTTCTCGTCGAATGCAAGTCTCTGAGCGTCCTGCAGTGACAGCCCAACAAAAACTACAGCTGTGAGTTCTGAACCCATAGCAAGCATGTGTTGCCATGTTGCAAGTGTTTTCCTGTCAGCACTGCCATACCATCATCTTCCTCCGGCAGGCTAGGCTGGCCCAATCTTGGGGTCGGAAGCGTTTGTGAGCTCCTTTATTGGGCTCCACCAGAAACTCCCCGATGGGCACCGTCCCAGAGCACCACTCTAACACGCCACTGCGCTGTGAGAAAGGCACCACCTGGAATCAAGTATATGACAAATTTCTTTTAAGCAACAAAGGGAAAAAGAGATGAAAGCAAATGTGAAGCAGTGCCACAGATGTGCGTCTATCGGGGAACCTTGTATCGTCTGATGTTGAGCTTCCTCTTGCGTGTGTCTGTATTGCGCTGCAGCAGCATGGAGCACATGCCGAAGACCTGCTGCATCACTGCGTCCTGTCGCAGGTCGTCCTGACCCTGTTTGCATTAAAACACTAAAATCACTCACAGGTGACTTGACCAAAATCATCACAACGATCCTTTATTTTAGTGCAGTTCAGTGTATTTGTACAGCCCAGTATCACGTGTGAGGGCTCAAACTGCTTCACAGCCATAGAAACAAAACAAGAACAGACAGACTGAGTTCTGTAGGACACTGGCGTTCAATGCACATATTAAACAAATACACTCAACAAAAATATAAACGCAACACCTTTGTTACTACTCCCATTCCCCATGGGATGGACGTAGAGACCTAAAATTCATTCCAGATACACAATATAACCATCCCTCCCAAACAGTGGTCACAAATCAGTCCAAATGTGTGGTAGTCGGCACATCTGCCATATTGAGATAATCCATCCCACCTCACAGGTGTGCCACATGAGGATGCTGATCTGACATCATGAGTAGTGCACAGGTGTACCTCAGACTGCCCACAACAAAAGACCACCCTCTCTGCTGTGGTAAGTACAATAAAGCAGGAATGCTAGCGTTAGCAGCGATGCTAAGGCTAGTAACAGTCTAACAGTAGCCTTATATAAGTACTTAAATAAATACTTCAGTTAATTAGTTTGAATTATAAAATGGCTGCTGTATCAGCTGGTGTGCTATATTACTCTATAATTACCCTGCTGACTATAAGTTCAGTGTATCATGTCGTGTGGGCTTTGTTTTTTTGTTAGTCTGATAACACTGTACAGACAACTAAAATGTTATTTCTTGTCTTACACTTTCAGGAACTTGACTCACATCTGTGCTTTGCCTGGTAGGTGTGCACATACTGTTAGAGAAGCACACCAAAATGTAAAAAAAGGAGTCTGACTAATATAAGCTTTAAAGTGATGGGTTCAAACTTTGTGCTAGACCTTTTAAACACATTTTTATAATAAATACACATAAGTTCAGCTTAACAATTGGGCTAAAATATTTTTTTCGTACATTTTTGCACATTACATGTGATTAGTTAACAATTCACTCAATCATATTTGTATTTAAAAATATTATTGCTGAATTTAATTAAATATTTATTCTTTTAAAAAGTGCCCAATTATGGAACTTTTTGCACGTGGCAGCCGACGGCAGTATAGCTTGAATATTTGTTTTGTCCTTTTTCAGTAGTCACAATTAGTTCATACAATTACCATGTTATATCATTTTAATGAAATTATTATTTTTTCTTGTTTTTTGTTCACAGTGTGCAGAAGAAGAACAAGGACCAGATCTCCAGTCTTCTCTCTCACATCCCAACCCCCCAACCCCTCTATCCTCTGTCCTGCTCCACCTGTTGTCTCTGCCTTCTTTCCATCTGTATTTCACTCTGTGGTTTGTGAAAAATTTTGCCAAACCAAGAATCTTATTGCGGTTTGAATTAAAGCCGTGTCTCTCCTGCTCTGTCTGTTCTCTCTGCTAAATTTTCTCTCTACCTGTTTTTCACTCTAGGCTTGCTGCTGAAAAATGCCAAGCCATTAAAGCAATAAAGAGTGCATATATTGCCTCTACCTGAGAACAAACTGAACAAACAAAGAAAACTGTAATTCACGATTAGATTGTGATTTCCCAGCCGTGTCTCTCCTGCTCTGTCTGTTCTCTCTTGTAAAATTTCTCTCTACTTGTTTTTCATTCTGGGCTTGCTGCTAAGTTGTGCCAAGCCAATACAGAGAGTGCATAATAACAAATTGCCAAACAAACAAAGACATCTGTTTCTGAGAAATAAAAACTGAAATATAAAGACAAAGAAAACATCTGCTGTGTGCCACTCTTATTATTTTAATACATTTTCTAAAGACTGACAGAAACACTTAAAGGTGTGCAAAAATGCCAAAAAAGCAGAAAAAGTCACAAGCTGCAAAACAACGCTGGAAGAAGTTCCATGAGTTTCACAGTGTACCAATATTTGAACAAGCTGAGTGTGATTTTCCTCAGAGCTCTGCAGAAGACTTTGTGTCTGCAAAGACCAATGCTGATGGTGTCAAACAGGCAGGTCAACATGTTCCTGCACATGTACAACAGGTATCCTATGCAGATGCTGTAAAGATTGGATTGCAGCATGAATTTAATGATCATCAGGTAAACCATAGAGACCAACCTGAGGTGTCAAGTGCCCCACAGGTGGGTTATGCTGATATTGTAAAAAGAGGCTGTCACAGTGATGTGGCAGGACCATCTCATGCAGAAAGAGTGAACTTTGAAAACCAGCCCTCTGTTACACATATCTGTGCATCTCACAGCCAGGCTCATCCCAAATATGGAGACTCCAGAAACAAGCAGTGCACATGTAACTCACTCACATTTCTTGCTTTCCTTCATGAGAATGATAACATGACTACAGCTGACCTTAATCTGGTCTTGGATAAAGGTGATGTGATGTACAAAGAGGCCAAGAAAAGATTTCCTAAAAATATTCATTTGGCTACCGATGAGCTGCCAGACAAAGTTGATGCTCGCAGGTCTATGTATCATGTCAACATGACACAGCCTTCCCGGTATGGGACATTTGAAGAACTTCCAGAGGAGGCAGTAGATACCTTTCTCAGCTTAGAAGCAGGACTGAGCTGCCTGTTGTCAGATGTGCAGTATGCCTTACTGATTATGAGTGGATTGTGTATCGCAGTGTTCAGATCCACATCGGGCAAATATGGTTTCTTTGATCCACACTCCAGAACAGCCAGTGGTCTTCCTCTAGCACTATGGTCACGTGATCGTGGTACGGCTGTGATGGTGAAATTCACACTCCTCAGTGACATGATTAAGAGACTCCAGGATTCTTATGAAATGATGGAGATATCACCTTCTTGTACCTATGAACTGAAGCCTGTGCAGTTCTACAGTATGAGCACAGTCAACCTGAGTGATACTATCACAGACACAGTGTGCAGACCAACAGCTGCCACTGCTGTGGCACATACTCACTCTGATACAACTGTTGATGAAGCAAAGTCCTCCTCTCCAAGGAGAAACACAACCACTGATCTTACTGAGATCTCTCCAATGTCTGTTTGTACACCACTGGAGAAACAACCAGAAGTCCGTATGACTCAGTTCACATCACACGAAGCTCCTCAAAATGAATTTACTTTTATAACTACCAAAGAACTATCGAGTGACTTTAATTTCCTTCCATCAAATGATGTTTTTTCCTGTCAGTCAAGGACTGCAATAAAAAAATGGTGCTAACTGTGATCTTTCTGATACAGTTATACAAAAAAATCTATAAACTGACAAAAGTTAATAAACAGCAAAGGCGCAAAATGAAAAGAAGATTAATGGCATCAGACAAACCAAGAAATCAGAGAAAAGAAAACCAAAAAAGGAAAGAACGACAAAAGTACGCTTCAAATAAAGATTACAAAGAAGAGAAGAAATCTTCTACAAGCGAGGCATATAAAAACAATCCTGAAGTTAGACAGAAACATCAACAATATATTAAAAGACGTTACTGTGAGAATGCTGAATTTAGACAAAAACAAAAAAACTATATCACTAAAAGGTATCAAGAGAACCCAGAATTCAGAGAGAGACAGAGATCTCGAGTGACTCAGCGTTATGCACGTGATAACGCATTCAGAGTAAGACACAGACAGCTAATGAAACAACTAATGCGAGACAGGTATCAAAGTAATCTTGCATTCAGGATTATGCACAACATGAGATGTGCCATGAAAATAAAAAGGAAATACAGATGGGTGAACAGACAAACCCAAGAGAGTGACAACAGTTTGATCAACGAGGCCATATCTGTGTTCAAATCACAAATCAAAGTTGGACCATCATACCCATGTACTGTCTGTTTCAAGGCTTCATTTCCAAACCAAGTGCGACCCTGCACAAGGTCAAATTATGTAAAACACCCATATGTTGTTGCAACATGTTTGACAGGAAGGTTTGTTCATGTTTGTGATGAAAACTGCAGAAATGAGCAGTGCAATGTTCCCGATGAGAGAAAGAGAGAGTGGATTTGTCACACCTGCCGCAATCATCTTAAAAATGGATCCATGCCAGCACTTGCTGTTGCCAATAAACTGGATCTTGCTGATATTCCACCTGAACTGTCTGATCTCAACATACTGGAGAGACATCTCATAGCCAAGTGCATACCATTTGCCAAGATCATTCCTCTTCCCAAAGGCAGACAAAGAGCAATTAGAGGAAATGTGGTCTGTGTCCCATCAGAGGTGCAGGAAACTGTTGAAGCATTGCCTCGATTGAGAATTAATTCTCAGGTGATAAGAGTAAAACTGAAGAGACGCTTGTCTTACAAAGGTCATCAGCTGTTTCAGACTGTAAGCTGGTCTAAACTTGTGCAAGCACTGCATAAACTCAAGAAGATTCATCCACAGTATAAGGATGTGAGCATCAGAGATGATGCTGAGCTGTGTGATCCAACTCTTCCTGATGAAGATGATGAGGATGATGAAAACATGAATGAGGACGATTATGATGAGGCTGATTTAATGGAAATTGACAGCTGTGAGAAAAATGCACTGAGTGAAGCACAAAATATAAATGAACAGGACATTGACATGTTACCCTGTGATTGTGAACAATCACATGAGCAGGTGAGAGATGATTCAGAGCAAGCAGATGGACTGACTAATGGTGGTTTTGCACTCGAGTCCTATTTGCAGCCCCCTGATGTGGCTGAGGAGATATTATGTTTCAGTGAAGGAATCTACTCTGTTGTTCCTGCAGAGAGAAACAATCCAATAAGTTTTTTCAAAACACCTAAACTGGAGGCCATGGCCTTCCCTGTGCAGTTTCCTACAGGCCAAAACACACTTGATGAAAGAAGGCTGATCAAAGTATCCTCCAGTGGGTATTTCAAATCAAGACTTTTCTGCATTGATGATCGCTTTGCCAAAGACACAAACTATTTGTTCTTTGCACAGTTTGTGACTGAAATACACTTGGCTACTTCCAGCATGACAATACAGTTAAGAAAGGCAAAGCCTCTGACCAGAGATGGGAGAAAAATAACCTCAGGCATGTTACAAGATAAACATGAGGTGGAGAAACTGGTGCGAAATAAAGATGCAGTGAGATTCATGCAGCCTCTGAGAGGAACCCCAGCCTATTGGGAGAAAACCACAAGAGATCTTTTTGCCATGATCAGACAGTTGGGAACTCTCACGTTCTTTTGCACATTTTCAGCTGCTGAAATGCGCTGGCCTGAAGTGATTGAGGCAATAACAAGGCAGCAAGGTGAACAAGTCAATTTTGAAGGACTCGACTGGTCAGCAAAGTGTGACATCCTGAGAAGCAATCCTGTCACAACAATGCGCATGTTTGACAAGAGAGTTGAAGCATTATTCAGAGATTTACTCTTATCTCCCGCAGAGCCACTTGGCAAAGTCATTGACTACTTTTACAGAGTTGAGTTTCAGCACAGAGGAAGCCCACACATACACTGCCTCCTGTGGGTAGAAGGTGCTCCTGTGTTTGAGGAGGATGATGATCAAACTGTTGTTGATTTTATAAACAAATACATCACAGCTCAGCTGCCTGATCCACATAAGCAACCTGAACTGTACAAGAAAGTAACAGAAGTGCAAAAACACAGTAAGAACCACACAAAGACGTGCTTTAGGAGTTTAAGCTCCGGGTGCCGTTTTGGTTTTCCCAAACCACCCTGCAATGAGACAATGATCACAAGACCCAGTGAGGATGATGCACTGGAAGTAGAAACAGCAAAGAACAAGCTCAGACCACTGAACCAGCTGCTGAATGAACCTGAAACTGCTTCCATGAGTTTAGAGCAGCTCTTGGCAAGATGCAACTTGACACATGCAGAATATCAGAGATAGAGGAGTACGATCATACTAAAGCGTGATCCAAAAGACTCTTGGATAAATGGCTATAATCCACATCTGCTTGAAGCCTGGAACAGTAATATCGACATAAGCTTTGTTTTAGATGCTTTTGGTGCTGCAAATTATTTAATGAAATATATATCAAAAAAAGAGGGCGGGCTATCTGAGTACCTGAAAACTGTCATTGAGAACTCCCATAAGGACAGTGTAAATGAGTGCGATGAAATGAGAGCCGTCATGCAGGCATATTCAAAGAAGCGAGAGATCAGTGCACAGGAGTGTGTTGCTCGTGCATGTGGTCTTCACATGAAGCAATGTTCACGTGCTGTAATATTCATTCCAACTGATGATAATCCTGTGAAAATGAGTCGTCCCCTGTCAGTTCTGGACAACACAACACCTGAGTCTTCCAATGTTTGGATGACATCTTTGAATGACAAATACAAAGCCAGACCTGAAACACCAGAGTATGAGGAGATGTGCATGGCAGACTTTGCTGCTACTTGCAGGATTGTCTATGGCCAACAGAAAAAAGGTAAAGATGTTTTGCCCCTTCTCAATGAGATGGGGTTTGTGCAAAGGCGCAAAAACAATAAGCCTGCTATCATCAGATTTCACCGCTGTTCACAAGAAAAACATCCAGAGCAATATTATGGAAGACTGCTTAAACTGTACCTTCCTCATCGTTCAGACCACGAACTGAAAACACCATCTTTGCCGACCTATCAGGCTTTCTATGGTGCTGGCTATGTACAGCTACCAGGTACTGACCGTCTTGAGTACGTGCAACACATTGTCAAAAGAAACAGAGAAAAATATGAGAAAAACAGTGAGGAGATCGAGAGCGCTGTTGAGGAATATGAGCAGAACAGAGGTGTGACTGACGAATGGCATCTAATTCCTTCAAAACCGTTCAACTTAGAAAAACCATTCAAACACCGTTAGATTCCTATTCTTTTGGACATGAATGCTTCTACTTTTCTCATTTTTAACATTTATATTTTTAAAATTATTCAAGTTTTTTCAACAAAAATTTCCCATGTATTTCAATGGGGAAACCCTTCAAATTCTCATTCAACTTCCTCCTCTTTAAACTGTATCTACTTCCACATACATTGTCATAGAGCCACCATTCAAACTTTAAAACGAAGACAAGACATTCAACTATTCAACTTGTATTTATCTTTTCAATATCTATTATACTTTTTCTTCAGTTCCAGTTTAAGTTTCATGATGTTTTTTCACCCGTTTCAGAGTTTATAATGGGTGTGTATGGCACGGAATGTTGGGGCTAGAGTGAGACAGCTCAACTGCTAGAGTGAGAGGAGCAAAACAAATTAATCTTAAAATCTTTTTTAAAACTGCTGCTGTGTCCGCAGCGTTTGCTCTACGGGTATGATTTTACCCTCAAAACGTAGCCATCGCTGTCCTCTTTCATCCAATGTGTTTACTATTGTAATAGGTGTTATGGTTCTTTCATAAATGTCACCAATGCACAGCCTCCTCCTTCCAACTCTTCCATAGGCTCTAATGTTAAAATGGCTCAGAAGGTTCGTTTGAAAACCAGAAGTACAGGCTGTCTTTACACTGTCACCACGTCAATATAATAAACTCCACAGGCATGAAAACTGAGAATTTGGTAGACTAGACATTGCTGCCGCTCACGGTGAAAGAATTTTGTCAATACGACTTGTACTTTTCATTTGGGAACGATTTGTTTCGGCCTGACTTTTCTGTTCATTTTTAGCAGCAAAAGTGAGGCGCATGTCTGTGTGCTTACGTATGGAGCCCTTGGGTGCATCATCATCATCATCATCATTTATTTATTTATATAGCACTTTAAAAACACACCTGGTAGACCAAAGTGCTGTACAATACTAATATGCACATAGTAATAAAACCAGACATAGCAATAAAGTTAAAAAACAATAAAAAAATAAAAAATAAAAAATAAAAATAAAAAAATAAAATAAAATAAATAAAATAAAATAAAAATGTCAGTTACCCACAGAGTTAAAAGCCAGGGAATAAAAATAGGTTTTTAATAAAGACTTAAAAACTGGCACTGATGCAGCCTGTCTAATATGGAGAGGAAGGTTATTCCAAAGCATCGGCGCGGCAACAGAGAACGCTCGGTCTCCTCTAAGTTTCAGCCGTGACTTTGGGACCGAAAGCAGCAACTGCTCAGCTGACCGAAGGGAACGAGTGGGGATGTGGGGCTTCAACAAATCAGACAAATAAACAGGTGCCAGACCATTTAGAGATTTAAAAGCCAATAAAAGGACTTTAAAACGGATCCTGAATTCAATTGGAAGCCAGTGTAAAGAGGCCAAAATCGGAGTGATGTGATCAAATTTTCTTCTACCAGTTAAAAATCGTGCCGCAGCATTTTGCACTAATTGCAGGCGTGACAAAGTGCCCTGCCCAACCCCTGTTAAAAGAGAATTACAATAATCTAAACGTGAGGTAATAAAGGCATGAATAACGCTTTCCAAGTCACGCTTGGAAAGAAAGGGCTTAACCTTTGATAAACGTCTGAGGTGATAAAATGCTGATTTTACCACCCCGTTTACAGGTGGTGGTAAAAGGTGAGTGCAGAATCAATTTTAACTCCGAGATTTGTGATCGAACTCTTTAGTTGGGAAGTCAAAGCTGCAAGATCAACATCCAGAGTATGAGAAGAACGATTTGGGCCAAATAAAATTGCTTCTGTCTTCCGATCATTAAAATTTAAAAAGTTTTTTGCCATCCATGCTTTGACATCAGTAAGGCAGTCAAGCAGAGGTCCAGTTGGGAGACTATCAGAATGACTAAAAGGTAAGTAGAGCTGGCAGTCATCTGCGTATAGATGGAATGGCACTTTATGCTTTCGGAAAATCGCGCCAAGAGGCAAGAGGTACAATGAAAACAATAACGGCCCAAGAATAGATCCCTGTGGAACACCCCAAAGCAGAGGGGCCACAGAGGATGAAGCCGACCCCAACTTAACACAAAATGTCCTATTTAAAAGATAGGACTTTAACCACAAAAGTGCCGAACCAGTAATTCCCACACAGTGCTGTAAGCGGGAGATCAGCAAATCGTGATCCACAGTGTCAAATGCAGCTGTCATGTCCAACAAGACCAGCACTGCATATTTACCACGGTCTGTCGCTATCAGGATGTCATTCATAACTTTTACGAGGGCTGTCTCCGTGCTGTGGAATGGCTTAAAGCCGGACTGAAAGATTTCTGACAATTTAGAGTCATTCAAGTAGTCCATCAACTGAGTATAAACAATCCTTTCCAGAATCTTACTAAGAAAGGGAAGCTTAGAGATGGGTCTAAAATTTGATATGACTGAACTGTCTAAGCCTGGTTTCTTAAGTAAAGGATGTATGACTGCATGCTTAAATTCCCTAGGTACTTGACCAGACAAAAGACTAGTATTAATAATGTTCAGAATATGTGGTCCGATGATAGGAAATACCTTTTTAAGAAAACGGGGAGGAACAACGTCATTTGGAGAGCCACACGGTTTAGCATTCAACACAAGTTTCTCTAAATCAGATAAAACAATTGGTAGAAAAGCAGAGAACAGACTTGAGCAAGAACCATGCATGGCTGGGTCAGCAATAGGTAGAGTCGGAGGTCTCAAACTAGCAACCTTTTCCACAAAATAATTAAGAAACTTATTGCACATAACCGCAGAAGAGTGCAAAAGAATATAGCCTTCCGGATTAAGTACAGAATTTATAGTGTTATATAGAACACGAGGGTTATGCGAGCTGGCAGCAATAAGTTGAGAAAAATAGGAGTGCTTGGCAGCCTTTACTGCTCTCTGATAGACTTTCCAGCTAGTCTTAAGAGCTTCCATAGAGACGCACAGCCTATCTTTTTTCCACAGTCTTTCACATCTTCTACATTCTTTTCTAGCGGCTCTGGTAAAATCAGTTAGCCAAGGACTAGCCTTTGGCTTGCATTGTCTGAATATAAAAGGAGCGACAGCGTCGAGGACAGATTTACAAGCAGAATCCAAACAAGAAACTAATCCATCTGAGATGGACAACTCAGGAGGATAAGAAATAAATTGGTCAAACAATATGGAAAACCGCTCGGCAGTATCTGAGCCAAAAGCACGATAACATCGAGCAGGTACAGCACGCTTAAGAACAGGATTAAAAAGAACTAGAAAGCGAAAATTTCTGAAGAAATTTTAAGTGTGCCTATGCCGCCGCTAATCAGTATAGTTTGCCATTCAAACGGCTACAGAGAGCAAAACTCAGCAGAGCAGCCATTCTCCACCATTAACTATGCTAAAACCAAACACCGCTCGCGCCTCACAGATGACAGCTTACAGTTTTGTGTAAAGATGAGGTGACTTCGTACAGCCCCAATTTGTAGACGCTGTGCGCAGAGGTTCATAAGCAGACCCGACAATGTTTGCATGAACACACTTTGAAGCATTACGTTATGGACCACTTTTCACACATAGTTGCTGTACCCACACAGCCGGCTGTAGCTTTTCATCTCACAGCCCGACACATACAAAAAAAAAAAAAAAAAAAAAAAGCAGAGAGAGCACAGACTTTACACCTGAGAGGCGTGATTGCAGATATCGCTGAGGTGGGTCCACCTCCCCTGCAGCGGCACTGCAGACCACGCCCTGCCACACACATCAAACACGTAAAATAAATATTTATGCACTTTTCATTCACTTTTTGTTTTTTGTTATTTTTACACAGTGTTCTGAATGATTAACAATGGTCTACAGCCAATCTTGTGTATTATTATACAAACTTTGGTTGTAAGATTCAGATAACTATTTAATAAAAGCTAAATATTTTATATGAGAGTAAGAAAGAAAAGTATATCTTTGTCTCATACTCTCATCAGACAATACATGAACCTCTCAATAAACAAAATATATGCTCGGCTTAAATGACAAACCGCTATTTTACACAGTGGAACACTTATTTTTTAAACAAAACCAATGCAGTTCGCCACTGACAGTGCTTACCTTTGCACATCACAGTAAACACTGAACCAAGATGGCGCCCACGCGAACGAGAAATCTGAACTACGGTGTCCTGCAGAGGACAAATGGTCAAAATTGCTAAAATTTACAACATATATGCAGCTCAACAGCGACACCTTGTGACTTATTCCAGTCACTACCTTAAATATACATAACGTCTTACCTGACATTCAGTTCACCGGACACTCATACCGAATCACCAGCCCATATAAATGAAAAATAAGTCCAGCAGTCAACCAAGAGTCATCACGAAAGACTAGGGGTGACACGAGAGCGTGAGCGGGCCTGGGTGTCAGCCAGCCCAGCCTGGGTGTCAGCCAGCCCGACCTGGGTGGCAGCCAAGCCGCGCTAGCCAGCTAGCCGGCTAGCTGCCATGCGGCGGTGAAACGAGAGCGTGAGCCGGCCTGGGTATCAGTCAGCCCGGCCTGGGTGTCAGCCAAGCCGCCCTAGCCAGCTAGCCGACTAGCTGCCATGCGGCGCTAGCAGTAACATCGTGAGAGATATGGGACTTCTTGATAAAATATGGGACTTCTTGATAAAACGAGCAGATATTTGAAGTTTACACCCCTACATTATCGCCTGAAAATAGGGGAGGCTGTCATAAAGTTCAACATCAGTAACTTAGCGCGCACAGCTGTATAGAAACTCCGTGGTGCTAGCTAGCACGCAGTACAGTTATTGTAACTGTCAGCACAACGAAAATAAACTACACCTAAACTCGGTTTATATCTGACCCAAATAGAGTGCAGTTAATAACGTCTTACCTGAAATTCAGTTCACCAGCCGCCTGCTTCTCCTGCATTGGGTTCCCCTTATCCACGATTGAGCTCCGCGTTAGCCACCACCGGTCGATCGGTGGCCGCCTCGCATGTTTCTTTCCCCGCATACGAGGGGAAGAGACATATACCGGTGGCTAACGCGGAGCTAGCTAGCCACCGGTATATGAACAACTCAGTTATTTTTTCCACATCGACCAGCATCATCGGCCCATATAAACGAAAAATAAGTCCAGCTAATACAAAGACTGTTTGCGGAGCGATCGGGGGTGAAAGGAGTTAGAGACGCCTCACTGAAAGCCAAGCCTGGGTGCTTTTGAGCGAAGCGGCGCTAGCTAGCCGAGCTAGCTAGCCGGCTAGCAGCAACATCGTGAGAAATCTGTTGCTAATATGGGATGTTTTGACAAAACGAGCAGATATTTGACGTTTACACACCTACATTCTCACCTGAAAACCGGTCGATCGGCGGCCGCCTCGCATGTTTCTTTCCCCACATATGAGGGGAAAGAGACACATACCGGTGGCTAGCTAGCTCCGCGTTAGCCACCACCAAACAACTCAGTTAGTTTTTCCTCATCGACCAGCATCATCGGCCCATATAAACGAAAAATAAGTCCAGCTAAGACAAAGACTGTTTGCGGAGCTATCGGGGATGAAAGGAGTTAGAGACGCCTCACTGAAAGCCAAGCCTGGGTGCTTTTGAGTGAAGCGGCGCAACATCGTGAAAAATCTGTTGCCAATATGGGATGTTTTGACAAAACGAGCAGATATTTGACGTTTACACACCCACATTCTCACCTGAAAATATCTTAAAAGTTTACTTTGTGACCTAGAAACACAAATAAGAGGAATATATTAAACCAAGTGGCAGCCGCCATTGTTTGACTGGTAGAGGCGTGCTTTGAATTGTGGGATATGCAGTTTTCCACCAAGCATACACCCTTGCCGTTACCGTAACTATTCAATGCTTCGTGCAACCTTAAGAATT
Organism: Rhamphochromis longiceps; assembly: GCF_057381845.1. Lineage (NCBI taxonomy): Eukaryota > Metazoa > Chordata > Actinopteri > Cichliformes > Cichlidae > Rhamphochromis > Rhamphochromis longiceps. The sequence continues at coordinate 16,542,696 of NC_140570.1, read as the reverse complement.
CCAATGGTTCCTGAAAGCACCGACGCTGTGCGCGCCGTTGATATTGTCGTCATTATGGTAATCCAAATACGGGGACATACCACTAGAGTAAGCCAACACACCACAAATTAAGTGAGTGAGCAAACACACCACAAAGTAAGTTAAGTTTCACTTTCGTTCGTTCCCATTCATTCCAATGGGCAAAAGCTTGCATTAAAATATTCATATTAAAAAAACTATAGAAGTAATAAACACCAAAAGGCATAGCAACTCATTCCTGATCCAGCCGCACAAAATGATATAACATATATGAAGCTTGTGTCAAAACTGTGGGATGAGTTACGGTCCAAAATTTCAGGCGGAAAAAGGAAAATAATACTAACTAGAAAAATTTGCATTTCCTGCGAAAATGCAGTGTGGATGCTTAAAGCTGAAGCTGTATGCAAAAAGTAGCTGAAAAAGCTGAAAAGTTGCAGAAATTGTAAAAACTTTGCAGAAGCAAAAGAAGTTTGCTAAAATGGAATAACTTAGCAGAACTGCAATATCTTAGAGGAAACATAATATTTGGCAGAAATACAATAGCATAGCAGAATTTAGCAGAAATATTGTAACTTACCAGAAATATGATAACTTCTCAAAAATACAAGAATTTAGGAGAAATAGTATAAGATAACAGAAAGAATATATTTAGCCAAAAATACTTAAACATTACAGAAACACTATGATTTAGAAAAATAGTACAACAGAGCAGAAATATTGTGATTTACCAGAGACACTGTGATGAACTATGAATATTGTAATTTTAAATTAAGACTATGTTTTAGCACAAATATTATAATTTGGCAGAAATACTATAATTTAGCAGAAATACTATATTAAGCACAAATCCTATAAAAAGCAGAAATGGTATGATTAAGCATAAATACTACATTTAGTAGAAATACTTTGTTTTAGCACAAATCCCATAAAAAGCAGAAATACTGTACTATGATTTAGTAGAAAAACTATAATTAATCAGAAATACTAAATTTAGCAGAAATACTATATTAAGCACAAATCCTATGAAAAGCAGAAATAGTATGATTAAGCATAAATACTACATTTAGCAGAAATACTATATTAAGCACAAATCTTATAAAAAGCAGAAATACTATATTAAGCACAAATCCTATAAAAGCAGAAATAGTATATTAAGCACAAATCTTATAAAATAGCAGAAATAGTGTGATTTAGCACAATAGTAATAAGTTAAACAGAAAAATTGGAAAAGCAAAATGGACAGCTGAAAAAATGCTGAACATGCTGAGGTTCCCTCAAATATACTTGTTAAATGACAAAAATCTGCAAAAAAAATTATGACAGCCACACAATTACAAATATGTACACATGAGGAAACACACATGCACAGAGAGACACACACAAGATCCAATTCAGTCAACCAGTCTAAATATATTGAATTTGAATCTTACAATGGGATCATCCCATTAAAAGGCTTTCTCTCTCTCTCTCTCTCTCTGTCACACACACACACAAACACACACACACACACACACACACACACACACACACACACACACACACACACACACACACACAGGGAGAGAGAAGTAAGTTTCTAGGTCAGCCTGGGAGCTGCTGAATTTGAATCCACCAATCAGAGTGGCTGTTTATGTTTTCCCGCCAAAACAGGTGCATCTTTTTACACACGCGGCACAGAGAGGCACAGGATTATTGCAGTCTATTTCTCATAGTGACGACTCCCCTCAAACAAATGACCATAATTTCCTAACTGTAGGGGCTAGAGCGGTCATTCTTACACCGTTTTGATCAGAAGAGATGGGGGAATCTTCAAGTGTTGACAATTTATCATGAAAATGTGAATTTTTAGAGATATATGACATGGATGACTTGTTGACTTAGAAGCCATGAAGGCCCCAATATGCAAATTTGAATGCCTCAGGACACATATATGATTGGCTGGGAAGCCGTGCAGGCCCTGATTTGAAAATTTGAATGTCTGAGTCCTCACAGAGGATTGGCTGCCTGGGGACCTGGCAGAAATATATAGAAATAGTATGATTAAGCATAAATCCTATAAAAAGCAGAAATAGTATATTAAGCACAAATCCTATAAAAAGCATAACTAGTATATTAAGCACAAATCTTATGAAATAGCAGAAATAGTATGATTTAGCACAATAGTAATAACTTAAACAGAAAAATTGGAAAAGCAAAATGGACAGCTGAAAAAATGCTGAACATGCTGAAGGTCCCTCAACTATACTTGTTAAATGAAAAAAATCAGCAAAAAAATCTAAAACAGCCACACAATCACAAATATGTACACATAAGGAAACACACATGCACAGAGAGTCACACACACAAGATCCAATTCAGTCACCCAGTCTAAATATATTGAATTTGAATCTTACAATGAGATCATCCCATTAAAAGGCTTTCTCTCTCTCTCTCTCTCTCTCTCTCTCTCTCTCTCTGTCACACACACACACACAGGGAGAGAGAAGTAAGTTTCTAGGTCAGCCTGGGAGCTGCTGAATTTGAATCCACCAATCAGAGAGCCTGTGTACTTTTTCCCGCCAAAACATGTGCCTCTTTTTACACACGCAGCACAGAGAGGCACAGGATTATTGCAGCCTATTTCTCATAGTGAGGACTCCCCTCAAACAAATGACCATAATTTCCAAACCGTAGGGGCTAGAGCGGTCATTCTTACACCGTTTTGTTCAGAAGAGATGGGGGAATCTTCCAGTGTTTACAATTTATCATTAAAATATGAATTATTAAAGATATTTGACTTGTAATGCACCATAACTGAGTAGAGCGAAGCAAAAACTGCCTTGACTTGCCCTCAAACAACGCTTTCTAACTCGAAATCTATTTGGAGTATCGATATCATTCTTTCACCGTAAGAGACAGCAGGCTTTGGTGAACAATCATGGAAATTTTCAGGTCTCTGTGGAAATCCAACAAAAAGTTATGACGAGAGAAAAAAGTGGTTCATTTCCACAGTTTTAAATCTGAAGAAATCTGAGCGAAGGACGAATTTCCTACCCTCAAACAAGTCCAACTCATTTCAGAACGGTAATAGGTGAGAAAGAAATTCTTGAATTGTGAGCGTCAGGGGTGTCTGAAGATATTCGGGGACAAGCCTCATGTCTTAACTTTGCTTCGTTAAGGAGATATGACGATTCGAATATGCCTCTCATTACAGAAATCCAGCGGTGATTTTGAACAAGCTCTCCATTCACTTTATATGGAGAGTTTTCTGACCTTGTGTTAGTCTGAGGAGATTTGCAAAAATTCTATAAATCCCACAACAATGATGGTGACATTTTCTGAAAGCCAGCAAAAATACCTACGTTTTGATGTATAATTTGTGGAAGTTGAGTGAAAATTGAGCAAGTAGCAGGAAGTTGTTCGGACATGAAGTGAAAATTGCAAAACCTTCAGTGGCACACTGGAAGCCAAGAGCATAGCAACCATAACAACACATGTATTTTGTGAAAAATCACAATTTTGCAACTCAAAACTTTAAGAGGCATAAAAGTAAAACAGTAAAAGATTTGAAAAAGCTGAATCATACCTGAATAGCCCAATAATTTGTGAACATTTTAAAGTTTGAATGGTTGTTCTAGGTGAAAATATGAGGAAGTAGTTAAGTTTCAAAAACAAGCAAATTTTAGCAGAATTGCTGAAGTTTCCCATTCATTTCAATGGGACAAATTAAAGGAAAAAAGTGGAATATTTTAAAAAGTATAATAGTTAAAAATAGCAAAAATCATAGCAGGAAAGAGCAAAAATAGCTGAATAGTTTAAAATTTGAACGGTGAAAATCGGCTGAAAATTGTGGAAGTAGTTTAACGGCAAAAAGTGTACGGAAACACCCGGAATAATAATAATAACTAGAAAAATTTGCATTTCCTGCGAAAATGCAGTGTGGATGCTTAAAGCTGAAGCTGTATGCAAAAAGTAGCTGAAAAAGCTGAAAAGTTGCAGAAATTGTAAAAACTTTGCAGAAGCAAAGGAACATTGCTAAAATGTAATAATTTAGCAGAACTGCAATATCTTAGAGGAAACATAATACTTGGCAGAAATACAATAGCATAGCAGAACTTAGCAGAAATATTGTAACTTGCCAGAAACATAACTTCTCAAAAATACAAGAATTTAGGAGAAATAGTATAAGATAACAGAAAGAATATATTTAGCCAAACATACTTAAACATTACAGAAACACTATGATTTAGAAAAATAGTACAACAGAGCAGAAATATTGTGATTTACCAGAGACACTGTGATGAACTATGAATATTGTAATTTTAAATTAAGACTATGTTTTAGCACAAATATTATAATTTGGCAGAAATACTATAATTTAGCACAAATACTATAAAAAGCAGAAATACTATAATTTAGCAGAAATACTATATTAAGCACAAACCCTATAAAAAGCAGAAATACTGTACTATGATTTGGTAGAAAAAACTATAATTAATCAGAAATACTATATTTGGCAGAAATACGGTATTTGGCACAAATCTTATAAAATAGCAGAAATAGTATGATTTAGCACAATAGTAATAACTTAAACAGAAAAATTGGAAAAGCAAAAATGGACAGCTGAAAAAATGATGAACATGCTGAAGGTCCCTCAACTATACTTGTTAAATGAAAAAAATCAGCAAAAAAATCTATAACAGCCACACAATCACAAATATGTACACATAAGAAAACACACATGCACAGAGAGACACACACACAAGATCCAATTCAGTCAACCAGTCTAAATATATTGAATTTGAATCTTAGAATGAGATCATCCCATTAAAAGCCTTTTTCTCTCTCTCTCTCTCTCTCTCTGTCACACACACACACACACACAAACACACACACACACACACACACACACACACACACACACACACACACACACACACAGGGAGAGAAAAGTGAGTTTCTAGGTCAGCCTGGGAGCTGCTGAATTTGAATCCACCAATCAGAGAGCCCGTGCACTCTTTCCCTCCAAAACAGGTGCATCCTTTTTACACACGCAGCACAGAGAGACACAGGATCATTGCAGTCTATTTCTCATAATGACGACTCCCCTCAAACAAATGACCATAATTTCCTAACCGTAGGAGCTAGAACGGTCATTCTTACACCGTTTTGTTCAGAAGAGATGGGGGAATCTTCAAGTGTTGACAATTTATCATTAAAATATGAATTTTTAGAGATATATGACACGGATGACTTGTTGACTTAGAAGCCACGAATTCCCCAATATGCAAATTTGAATACCTGGAGCCCACATACATGATTGGCTGGCTGGGAAGCTGTGCAGGCCCTGATTTGTGGATTTGAATTCCTCAGCCCTCAGATATGATTGGCTGGCTTAGAAGCCATGAAGTCCCCAATATGCAAATTTGAATGCCTCAGGACACATATATGATTGGCTGGGAAACCGTGCAGGACCTGATTTGAAAATTTGAATGTCTAAGTCCTCACAGAGGATTGGCTGCCTGGGGACCAGGCAGAAATATATAGAAATACTATGATTAAGCATAAATACTACATTTAGTAGAAATACTATGTTTTAGCACAAATCCTATAAAAAGCAGAAATACTATAATTTAGCAGAAATACCATATTAAGCACAAATCATATAAAAAGCAGAAATACTATATTAAGCACAAATTCTATAAAAAGCAGAAATACTATATTAAGCACAAATCCTATTAAAAGCAGAAATACTATATTAAGCACAAATCTTATGAAATAGCAGAAACAGTATGATTTAGCACAATAGTAATAAGTTAAACAGAAAAATTGGAAAAGCAAAATGGACAGCTGAAAAAATGCTGAACATGCTGAGGGTCCCTCAAATATACTTGTTAAATGAAAAAATCAGCATAAAAATGCACAGGGAGAGAGAAGTAAGTTTCTAGGTCAGCCTGGGAGCTGCTGAATTTGAATCCACCAATCAGAGAGCCTGTGTACTTTTTCCCGCCAAAACAGGTGCATCTTTTTACACACGCAGCAGAGAGAGGCACAGGATTATTGCAGCCTATTTCTCATAGTGAGGACTCCCCTCAAACAAATGACCATAATTTCCTAACCGTAGGGGCTAGAGCGGTCATTCTTACACCGTTTTGTTCAGAAGAGATGGGGGAATCTTCCAGTGTTAACAATTTATCATTAAAATGTGAATTTTTAGAGATATACGACATGGATGACTTGTTGACTTAGAAGCCACGAATTCCCCCAATATGCAAATTTGAATGCCTCAGGACACATATATGATTGGCTGGGAAACCGTGCAGGCCCTGATTTGAAAATTTGAATGTCTAAGTCCTCACAGAGGATTGGCTGCCTGGGGACCTGGCAGAAATATATAGAAATACTATGATTAAGCATAAATACTACATTTAGTAGAAATACTATGTTTTAGCACAAATACTATAAAAAGCAGAAATACTATAATTTAGCAGAAATACTATATTAAGCACAAATCCTATAAAAAGCAGAAATACTATATTAAGCACAAATTCTATAAAAAGCAGAAATACTATATTAAGCACAAATCCTATTAAAAGCAGAAATACTATATTAAGCACAAATCTTATAAAATAGCAGAAACAGTATGATTTAGCACAATAGTAATAAGTTAAACAGAAAAATTGGAAAAGCAAAATGGACAGCTGAAAAAATGCTGAACATGCTGAGGGTCCCTCAAATATACTTGTTAAATGAAAAAATCAGCAAAAAAAATGCACAGGGAGAGAGAAGTAAGTTTCTAGGTCAGCCTGGGAGCTGCTGAATTTGAATCCACCAATCAGAGAGCCTGTGTACTTTTTCCCGCCAAAACATGTGCCTCTTTTTACACACGCAGCACAGAGAGGCACAGGATTATTGCAGCCTATTTCTCATAGTGAGGACTCCCCTCAAACAAATGACCATAATTTCCAAACCGTAGGGGCTAGAGCGGTCATTCTTACACCATTTTGTTCAGAAGAGATGGGGGAATCTTCCAGTGTTTACAATTTATCATTAAAATATGAATTATTAAAGATATTTGACTTGTAATGCACCATAACTGAGTAGAGCGAAGCAAAAACTGCCTTGACTTGCCCTCAAACAACGCTTTGTGACTTGAAATCTATTTGGAGTATCGATATCATTCTTTCACCGTAAGAGACAGCAGGCTTTGGTGAACAATCATGGAAATTTTCAGGTCTCTGTGGAAATCCAACAAAAAGTTATGACGAGAGAAAAAAGTGGTTCATTTCCACAGTTTGAAATCTGAAGAAATCTGAGCGAAGGACGAATTTCCTACCCTCAAACAAGTCCAACTCATTTCAGAACGGTAATAGGTGAGAAAGAAATTCTTGAATTGTGAGCGTCAGGGGTGTCTGAAGATATTCGGGGACAAGCCTCATGTCTTAACTTTGCTTCGTTAAGGAGATATGACGATTCGAATATGCCTCTCATTACAGAAATCCAGCGGTGATTTTGAACAAGCTCTCCATTCACTTTATATGGAGAGTTTTCTGACATTGTGTTGGTCTGAGGAGATTTGTGAAAATTCTATAAATCCCACAACAATGATAGTGACATTTCCTGAAAGCCAGCAAAAATACCTACGTTTTGATGTATAATTTGTGGAAGTTGAGTGAAAATTGAGCAAGTAGCAAACAGTTGTTCGGACATGAAGAGAAGACTGCAAAACCTTCAGTGACACACTGGAAGCCAAGAGCATAGCAACCATAACAACGCATGTATTTTGTGAAAAATCACAATTTTGCAACTCAAAACTTTAAGAGGCATAAAAGTAAAACAGTAGAAGATTTGAAAAAGCTGAATCATACCTGAATAGCCCAATAATTTGTGAACATTTTAAAATTTGAATGGTTGTTCTAGGTGAAAATATGAGGAAGTAGTTAAGTTTCAAAAACAAGCAAATTTTAGCAGAATTGCTGAAGTTTCCCATTCATTTCAATGGGACAAATTAAAGGAAAAAAGTGGAATATTTTAAAAAGTTTAATAGTTAAAAATACCAAAAGATATAGCAGGAAAGAGCAAAAATAGCTGAATAGTTTAAAGTTTGAACGGTGAAAATAGCACAAAAATTGTGGAAGTAGTTAAACGGCGAAAAGTGTACGGAAGTCCTAAGAATAATAATAATAACTAGAAAAATTTGCATTTCCTGCGAAAATGCAGTGTGGATGCTTAAAGCTGAAGCTGTATGCAAAAAGTAGCTGAAAAAGCTGAAAAGTTGCAGAAATTGTAAAAACTTTGCAGAAGCAAAAGAAGTTTGCTAAAATGGAATAACTTAGCAGAACTGCAATATCTTAGAGGAAACATAATACTTGGCAGAAATACAATAGCATAGCAGAATTTAGCAGAAATATTGTAACTTACCAGAAACATGATAACTTCTCAAAAATACAAGAATTTAGGAGAAATAGTATAAGATAACAGAAAGAATATATTTAGCCAAAAATACTTAAACATTACAGAAACACTATGATTTAGAAAAATAGTACAACAGAACAGAAATATTGTGATTTACCAGAGACACTGTGATGAACTATGAATATTGTAATTTTAAATTAAGACTATGTTTTAGCACAAATATTATAATTTGGCAGAAATACTATAATTTAGCAGAAATACTATATTAAGCACAAATACTATGAAAAGCAGAAATAATATGATTAAGCATAAATACTACATTTAGTAGAAATACTATATTAAGCACAAATCTTATAAGAAGCAGAAATACTATATTAAGCACAAATCCTATAAAAGCAGAAATAGTATATTAAGCACAAATCTTATAAAATAGCAGAAATAGTATGATTTAGCACAATAGTAATAAGTTAAACAGAAAAATTGGAAAAGCAAAATGGACAGCTGAAAAAATGATGAACATGCTGAGGGTCCCTCAAATATACTTGTTAAATGACAAAAATCTGCCAAAAAATTTATGACAGCCACACAATTACAAATATGTACACATGAGGAAACACACATGCACAGAGAGACACACACACAAGATCCAATTCAGTCAACCAGTCTAAATATATTGAATTTGAATCTTACAATGAGATCATCCCATTAAAAGGCTTTCTCTCTCTCTCTCTCTCTCTGTCTCACACACACACACACACACACACACACACACACACACACACACACACACACACACACACACACAGAGGGAGAGAGCTGCTGAATTTGAATCCACCAATCAGAGTGGCTGTGTACTTTTTCCCGCCAAAACAGGTGCTTCTGTTTACACACGCAGCACAGAGAGACACAGGATTATTGCAGTCTATTTCTCATAGTGAGGACTCCCCTCAAACAAATGACCATAATTTCCTAACTGTAGGGGCTAGAGCGGTCATTCTTACACCGTTTTGTTCAGAAGTGATTGGGGAATCTTCAAGTGTTGACAATTTATCATTAAAATATGAATTATTAGAGATATATGACATGGATGACTTATTGACTTAGAAGCCACGAATTCCCCAATATGCAAATTTGAATGGCTGAGGCCACATATATGATTGGCTGGCTGGGAAGCCGTGCAGGCCCTGATTTGTGGATTTGAATTCCTCAGCCCTGATATGATTGGCTGGCTTAGAAGCCATGAAGGCCCCAATATGCAAATTTGAATGCCTCAGGACACATATATGATTGGCTGGGAAGCCGTGCAGGCCCTGATTTGAAAATTTGAATTTCTCAGTCCTCACAGAGGATTGGCTGCCTGGGGACCTGGCAGAAATATATAGAAATACTATGATTAAGCATAAATACTACATTTAGTAGAAATACTATGTTTTAGCACAAATACTATAAAAAGCAGAAATATTATAATTTAGCAGAAATACTATATTAAGCACAAATCCTATAAAAAGCATAAATACTATATTAGGTACAAATCCTATAAAAAGCAGAAATACTATATTAGGCACAAATCCTATAAAAAGCAGAAATACTATATTAGGCACAAATAGTATAAAAAGCAGAAATACTATAATTTAGCAGAAATACTATGTTAGGCACAAATCCTATAAAAAGAACAAATACTATAATTTAGCAGAAATACTATATTAGGCACAAATCCTATAAAAAGCAGAAATACTATATTAGGCACAAATAGTATAAAAAGCAGAAATACTATAATTTAGCAGAAATACTATGTTAGGCACAAATCCTATAAAAAGAATAAATACTATAATTTAGCAGAAATACTATATTAGGCACAAATCTTATGAAAAGCAGAAATAGTATGATTTAGCAGAAATACTGTATTTAGCACAAGTACCGAAAAGTACCAGAAATACTATGATTTAGCCGAATAGTAATAACTTACAAAATTACAAATATGGAGGCATATTGAAACACAAATGCACAGAAGGACACACAAACACAGGCTCTAATCCAGTCAACCAGTCTAACTATATTCAATTTAAATCCTACAATGACATGCTGCCAAATAAGGGCAGGGTCATCTCTCTCCCACTAAACACACACACACACACACACACACACACACACACACACACACAGGGAGAGAGAAGTAAGTTTCTAGGTCAGCCTGGGAGCTGCTGAATTTGAATCCACCAATCAGAGTGGCTGTGTACTTTTTCCCGCCAAAACAGGTGCTTCTGTTTACACACGCAGCACAGAGAGACACAGGATTATTGCAGTCTATTTCTCATAGTGAGGACTCCCCTCAAACAAATGACCATAATTTCCTAACTGTAGGGGCTAGAGCGGTCATTCTTACACCGTTTTGTTCAGAAGTGATTGGGGAATCTTCAAGTGTTGACAATTTATCATTAAAATATGAATTTTTAGAGATATATGACATGGATGACTTATTGACTTAGAAGCCACGAATTCCCCAATATGCAAATTTGAATGCCTGAGGCCACATATATGATTGGCTGGCTGGGAAGCTGTGCAGGCCCTGATTTGAAAATTTGAATTTCTCAGTCCTCACAGAGGATTGGCTGCCTGGGGACCTGGCAGAAATATATAGAAATATTATGATTAAGCATAAATACTACATTTAGTAGAAATACTATGTTTTAGCACAAATACTATAAAAAGCAGAAATACTATAATTTAGCAGAAATACTATATTAAGCACAAATCCTATAAAAAGCAGAAATACTATATTAGGCACAAATCCTATAAAAAGCAGAAATACTATATTAGGCACAAATCTTATAAAAAGCAGAAATACTATATTAGGCACAAATAGTATAAAAAGCAGAAATACTATAATTTAGCAGAAATACTATGTTAGGCACAAATCCTATAAAAAGAATAAATACTATAATTTAGCAGAAATACTATATTAGGCACAAATCTTATGAAAAGCAGAAATAGTATGATTTAGCAGAATAGTAATAACTTACAAAATTACAAATATGGAGGCATATTGAAACACAAATGCACAGAGGGACACACAAACACAGGCTCTAATCCAGTCAACCAGTCTAACTATATTCAATTTAAATCCTACAATGACATGCTGCCAAATAAGGGCAGGGTCCTCCCTCTCCCACTAAACACACACACACACACACACACACACACACACACACACACACACACACACACACAGAGGGAGAGAGCTGCCGAATTTAAATCCACCAATCAGAGTGGCTGTTTACGTTTTCCCGCCAAAACAGGTGCATCTTTTTACACATGCAGGACAGAGAGGCACAGGATTATTGCAGTCTATTTCTCATAGTGAGGACTCCCCTCAAACAAATGACCATAATTTCCTAACCGTAGGGGCTAGAGCGGTCATTCTTACACCGTTTTGTTCAGAAGAGATGGGGGAATCTTCCAGTGTTAACAATTTATCATTAAAATATGAATTATTAAAGATATTTGACTTCTAATGCACCATAACTGAGCAGAGCGAAGCAAAAACTGCCTTGACTTGCCCTCAAACAACGCTTTCTAACTCTAAATCTATTTGGAGTATCGATATCATTCTTTCACCGTAAGAGACAGCAGGCTTTGGTGAACAATCATGGAAATTTTCAGGTCTCTGTGGAAATCCAACAAAAAGTTATGACGAGAGAAAAAAGTGGTTCATTTCCAGAGTTTGAAATCTGAAGAAATCTGAGCGAAGGACAAATTTCCTACCCTCAAACAAGTCCAACTCATTTCAGAACGGTAATAGGTGAGAAAGAAATTCTTGAATTGTGAGCGTCACAAGTGTCTGAAGATATACCGGGACAAGCCTCATGTCTTAACTTTGCTTCGTTAAGGAGATATGACGATTCGAATATGCCTCTCATTACAGAAATCCAGCGGTCATTTTGAACAAGCTCTCCATTCACTTTATATGGAGAGGTTTTCTGACATTGTGTTGGTCTGAGGAGATTTGCCAAAATTCTATAAATCCCACAACAATGATAGTGACATTTTCTGAAAGCCAGCAAAAATACCTACATTTTGATGTATAATTTGTGGAAGTTGAGTGAAAATTGAGCAAGTAGCAAACAGTTGTTCGGACATGAAGAGAAGACTGCAAAACCTTCAGTGACACACTGGAAGCCAAGAGCATAGCAACGATAACAACGCATGTATTTTGTGAAAAATCACAATTTTGCAACTCAAAACTTTAAGAGGCATAAAAGTAAAACAGTAAAAGATTTGAAAAAGCTGAATCATACCTGAATAGCCCAATATTTTGTGAACATTTTAAAGTTTGAATGGTTGTTCTAGGTGAAAGTATGAGGAAGTAGTTAAGTTTCAAAAACAAGCAAAATTTAGCAGAATTTTGGAAGTTTCCCATTCATTTCAATGGGACAAATTAAAGGAAAAAAGCTTAATATTTTAAAAAGTATAATAGCAAAAAATAGCAAAAGTCATAGCGATCATTAGCAGAAATAGCAGAATAGTTTAAAATTTGAACGGTGAAAATCGGCTGAAAATTATGGAAGTAGTTAAGTGCCAAAAAAAGCACAAAAAGTGGCAACTAGAATAAAGTAGAATAAAGAATAAAGAGAAACAGGAACTCAATAGTGTGGATGCTTAAAGCATCCACACAATAATAATAAAGAACTAGAAAGATTTGCATTTCCTGCGAAAATGCAGTGTGGATGCTTTAAAGCTGAAGCTGTATGCAAAAACTAGCTGAAAAAGCTGAAAAGTTGCAGAAATTGTAAAAACTTTGCAGAAGCAAAGGAACTTTGCTAAAATGGAATAACTTAGCAGAACTGCAATATCTTAGAGGAAACATAATACTTGGCAGAAATACAATAGCATAGCAGAACTTAGCAGAAATATTGTAACTTACCAGAAACATGATAACTTCTCAAAAATACAAGAATTTAGGAGAAATAGTATAAGATAACAGAAAGAATATATTTAGCCAAAAATACTTAAGCATTACAGAAACACTATGATTTAGAAAAATAGTACAACAGAGCAGAAATACTGTGATTTACCAGAGACACTGTGATGAACTATGAATATTGTAATTTTAAATCAATACTATGTTTTAGCACAAATACTATAATTTGACAGAAATACTGTATTTAGCACAAATCTTATAAAATAGCAGAAATAGTATGATTTAGCACAATAGTAATAACTTAAACAGAAAAATTGGAAAAGCAAAATGGAAAGCTGAAAAAATGCTGAACATGCTAAGGGTCCCTCAAATATACTTGTTAAATGAAAAAAATTGGCAAAAAAAATATAACAGCCACACAATCACAAATATGGACACATATGGAAACACACATGCACAGAGAGAGACACACACAAGATCCAATTCAGTCAACCAGTCTAAATATATTGAATTTGAATCTTACAATGAGATCATCCCATAAAAAGGCTTCCTCTCTCTCTCTCTCTCTCTCTCTCTCTCTCACACACACACACACACACACACACACACACACACACACACACACACACACAGAGAGAGAGAGAAATAAGTTTCTAGTTCAGTCAAGCAGCCTTGGAGCTGCTGAATTTGAATCCACCAATCAGAGAGCCTGTGCACTTTTTCCCGCCAAAACAGGTGCATGCAGCACAGAGAGACACAGGATTTTTGCAGTCTATTTCTCATAATGACGACTCCCCTCAAACAAATGACCATAATTTCCTAACCGTAGGGGCTAGAACGGTCATTCTTACACCGTTTTGTTCAGAAGAGATGGGGGAATCTTAAAGTGTTGACAATTTATCATTAAAATATGAATTATTAAAGATAATTGACTTCTAATGCACCATAACTGAGTAGAGCAAAGCAAAAACTGCCTTGACTTGCCCTCAAACAACGCTTTCTAACTCTAAATCTATTTGGAGTATCAATATCATTCTTTCACCGTAAGAGACAGCAGGCTTTGGTGAACAATCATGGAAATTTTCAGGTCTCTGTGGAAATCCATTAAAAAGATATGACGAGAGAAAAAAGTGGTTCATTTCCAGAGTTTGAAATCTGAAGAAATCTGAGCGAAGGACGAATTTCCTACCCTCAAACAAGTCTAACTCATTTCAGAACGGTAATAGGTGAGAAAATAATTCTTGAATTGTGAGCGTCAGGAGTGTCTGAAGATATACTGGGACAAGCCTTATGTCTTAACTTTGCTTCGTTAAGGAGATATGACGATTCGAATATGCCTCTCATTACAGAAATCAAGCGGTGATTTTGAACAAGCTCTCCATTGACTTTCTATGGAGAGTTTTGCGACTTTGTGTTGGTCTGAGGAGATTTGCCAAAATTCTATAAATCCCACAACAATGATAGTGACATTCTCGGAAACCCAGCAAAAATACCTACGTTTTGATGTATAATTTGTGGAAGTTGAGTGAAGATTGAGCAAGTAGCAAGAAGTTGTTCGGACATGAAGAGAAGACTGCAAAACCTTCAGTGGCACACTGGAAGCCAAGTGCATAGCAACCATAACAACGCATGTATTTTGTGAAAAATCACAATTTTGCAACTGAAAACTTTAAGAGGCATAAAAGTAAAACAGTAGAAGATTTGAAAAAGCTGAATCATACCTGAATAGCCCAATAATTTGAGAACATTTTAAAGTTTGAATGGTTGTTCTACGTGAAAATATGAGGAAGTAGTTAAGTTTCAGAAACAAGCAAATTTTAGCAGAATTGCAGAAGTTTCCCATTCATTTCAATGGGACAAATTAAGCTTAATATTTTAAAAAGTATAATAGTGAAAAATACCAAAAGACATAGCAGGAATTAGCAGAAATAGCAGAATATTTTAAAATTTGAACGGTGAAAATCGGCTGAAAATTGCGGAAGTAGTTAAGTGCCAAAAAGTGTACGGAAGTCCCAAGAGGAACTCAATAGTGTGGATGCTTAAAGCATCCACACAATAACTAGAAAGATTTGCATTTCCTGCGAAAATGCAGTGTGGATGCTTTAAAGCTGAAGCTGTATGCAAAAACTAGCTGAAAAAGCTGAAAAGTTGCAGAAATTGTAAAAACTTTGCAGAAGCAAAGGAACTTTGCTAAAATGGAATAACTTAGCAGAACTGCAATATCTTAGAGGAAACATAATACTTGGCAGAAATACAATAGCATAGCAGAACTTAGCAGAAATATTGTAACTTACCAGAAACATGATAACTTCTCAAAAATACAAGAATTTAGGAGAAATAGTATAAGATAACAGAAAGAATATATTTAGCCAAAAATACTTAAGCATTACAGAAACACTATGATTTAGAAAAATAGTACAACAGAGCAGAAATACTGTGATTTACCAGAGACACTGTGATGAACTATGAATATTGTAATTTTAAATCAATACTATGTTTTAGCACAAATACTATAATTTGACAGAAATACTATATTTAGCACAAATCTTATAAAATAGCAGAAATAGTATGATTTAGCACAATAGTAATAACTTAAACAGAAAAATTGGAAAAGCAAAATGGACAGCTGAAAAAATGCTGAACATGCTAAGGGTCCCTCAAATATACTTGTTAAATGAAAAAAATTGGCAAAAAAAATATAACAGCCACACAATCACAAATATGGACACATATGGAAACACACATGCACAGAGAGACACACACACAAGATCCAATTCAGTCAACCAGTCTAAATATATTGAATTTGAATCTTACAATGAGATCATCCCATAAAAAGGCTTCCTCTCTCTCTCTCTCTCTCTCTCTCTCTCACACACACACACACACACACACACACACACACACACACACACACACACACACACAGAAGTAAGTTTCTAGCTCAGTCAAGCAGCCTTGGAGCTGCTGAATTTGAATCCACCAATCAGAGAGCCTGTGCACTTTTTCCCGCCAAAACAGGTGCATGCAGCACAGAGAGACACAGGATTTTTGCAGTCTATTTCTCATAATGACGACTCCCCTCAAACAAATGACCATAATTTCCTAACCGTAGGGGCTAGAACGGTCATTCTTACACCGTTTTGTTCAGAAGAGATGGGGGAATCTTAAAGTGTTGACAATTTATCATTAAAATATGAATTATTAAAGATAATTGACTTCTAATGCACCATAACTGAGTAGAGCAAAGCAAAAACTGCCTTGACTTGCCCTCAAACAACGCTTTCTAACTCTAAATCTATTTGGAGTATCAATATCATTCTTTCACCGTGAGAGACAGCAGGCTTTGGTGAACAATCATGGAAATTTTCAGGTCTCTGTGGAAATCCATTAAAAAGATATGACGAGAGAAAAAAGTGGTTCATTTCCAGAGTTTGAAATCTGAAGAAATCTGAGCGAAGGACGAATTTCCTACCCTCAAACAAGTCTAACTCATTTCAGAACGGTAATAGGTGAAAAAATAATTCTTGAATTGTGAGCGTCAGGAGTGTCTGAAGATATACTGGGACAAGCCTTATGTCTTAACTTTGCTTCGTTAAGGAGATATGACGATTCGAATATGCCTCTCATTACAGAAATCAAGCGGTGATTTTGAACAAGCTCTCCATTGACTTTCTATGGAGAGTTTTGCGACTTTGTGTTGGTCTGAGGAGATTTGCCAAAATTCTATAAATCCCACAACAATGATAGTGACATTTTCGGAAACCCAGCAAAAATACCTACGTTTTGATGTATAATTTGTGGAAGTTGAGTGAAGATTGAGCAAGTAGCAAGAAGTTGTTCGGACATGAAGAGAAGACTGCAAAACCTTCAGTGGCAGACTGGAAGCCAAGTGCATAGCAACCATAACAACGCATGTATTTTGTGAAAAATCACAATTTTGCAACTGAAAACTTTAAGAGGCATAAAGGTAAAACGGTAAAAGATTTGAAAAAGCTGAATCATACCTGAATAGCCCAATAATTTGAGAACATTTTAAAGTTTGAATGGTTGTTCTACGTGAAAATATGAGGAAGTAGTTAAGTTTCAGAAACAAGCAAATTTTAGCAGAATTGCAGAAATTTCCCATTCATTTCAATGGGACAAATTAAGCTTAATATTTTAAAAAGTATAATAGTGAAAAATACCAAAAGACATAGCAGGAATTAGCAGAAATAGCAGAATATTTTAAAATTTGAACGGTGAAAATCGGCTGAAAATTGTGGAAGTAGTTAAGTGCCAAAAAGTGTACGGAAGTCCCAAGAGGAACTCAATAGTGTGGATGCTTAAAGCATCCACACAATAAAGAATAAAGAGAAACAGGAACTCAATAGTGTAGATGCTTAAAGCATCCACACTATAAAGAATAAAGAGAAACAGGAACTCAATAGTGTGGATGCTTAAAGCATCCACACAATAATAAAGAATAAAGAGAAACAGGAACTCAATAGTGTGGATGCTTAAAGCATCCACACAATGAATGGAAAATAATCCAATATGTTTCAAATAGTGTCCAACTTTGTTTTAAGTGCTGGGAAAGGCTGTTTCAGCACGACACACTAAACCAAGTCAGTTTGTTTGTTGAGCAACTGGACCTGCTTCCACAGAGGCTTGACATAAACCCCAATCAAACACTGCTCTAATTAATTTGAACACAGACTGTGAGCAACCCCGTATCACACAACAAGACTGGCCAACCTCACAAATGTTCTCATGGATTAATAAGAGCTAATCCCAGCAGCCAGGCTTCAAAACTTCATGAAAAATCCTCCCATTACTGTAGTTGCAATTCCAGTGGTACATCCAAGCTCTTAATTGTATTCCGAAAAGCAATAACATACTAGAAAAATTTGCATTTCCTGCGAAAATGCAGTGTGGATGCTTAAAGCTGAAGCTGTATGCAAAAAGTAGCTGAAAAAGCTGAAAAGTTGCAGAAATTGTAAAAACTTTGCAGAAGCAAAAGAAGTTTGCTAAAATGGAATAACTTAGCAGAACTGCAATATCTTAGAGGAAACATAATACTTGGCAGAAATACAATAGCATAGCAGAATTTAGCAGAAATATTGTAACTTACCAGAAACATGATAACTTCTGAAAAATACAAGAATTTAGGAGAAATAGTATAAGATAACAGAAAGAATATATTTAGCCAAAAATACTTAAACATTACAGAAACACTATGATTTAGAAAAATAGTACAACAGAGCAGAAATA
The DNA here is from genome assembly GCF_057381845.1 of Rhamphochromis longiceps. NCBI lineage: Eukaryota > Metazoa > Chordata > Actinopteri > Cichliformes > Cichlidae > Rhamphochromis > Rhamphochromis longiceps. The sequence goes on along the minus strand of NC_140570.1, from coordinate 16,524,116 downwards.
TTGTGATTTACCAGAGACACTGTGATGAACTATGAATATTGTAATTTTAAATTAAGACTATGTTTTAGCACAAATATTATAATTTGGCAGAAATACTATAATTTAGCAGAAATACTATATTAAGCACAAATCCTATAAAAAGCAGAAATGGTATGATTAAGCATAAATACTACATTTAGTAGAAATACTTTGTTTTAGCACAAATCCCATAAAAAGCAGAAATACTGTACTATGATTTAGTAGAAAAACTATAATTAATCAGAAATACTAAATTTAGCAGAAATACTATATTAAGCACAAATACTATGAAAAGCAGAAATAGTATGATTAAGCATAAATACTACATTTAGCAGAAATACTATATTAAGCACAAATCCTATAAAAGCAGAAATAGTATATTAAGCACAAATCTTATAAAATAGCAGAAATAGTATGATTTAGCACAATAGTAATAAGTTAAACAGAAAAATTGGAAAAGCAAAATGGACAGCTGAAAAAATGCTGAACATGCTGAGGGTCCCTCAAATATACTTGTTAAATGACAAAAATCTGCAAAAAAATTTATTACAGCCACACAATCACAAATATGTACACATGAGGAAACACACATGCACAGAGAGACCCACACACAAGATCCAATTCAGTCAACCAGTCTAAATATATTGAATTTAAATCTTAGAATGAGATCATCCCATTAAAAGCCTTTCTCTCTCTCTCTCTCTCTCTCTCTCTCTCTCTCTCTCTCTCTCTCTCTCTCTCTGTCACACACACACACACACACACACACACAGGGAGAGAGAAGTAAGTTTCTAGGTCAGCCTGGGAGCTGGTGAATTTGAATCCACCAATCAGAGAGGCTGTGCACTTTTCCCCACCAAAACAGGTGCATCTGTTTACACACGCAGCAGCACAGAGAGGCACAGGATTATTGCAGCCTATTTCACATAGTGAGGATTCCCCTCAAACAAATGACCATAATTTCCTAACCGTAGGGGCTAGAACGGTCATTCTTACACCGTTTTGTTCAGAAGAGATGGGGGAATCTTCAAGTGTTGACAATTTAATATTAAAATATGAATTTTTAGAGATATATGACATGGATGACTTGTTGACTTAGAAGCCACGAATTCCCCAATATGCAAATTTGAATGCCTGAGACCACATATGTGATTGGCTGGCTGGGAAGCCGTGCAGGCCCTGATTTGTGGATTTGAATTCCTCAGCCCTCAGATATGATTGGCTGGCTTAGAAGCCACGAAGGCCCCAATATGCAAATTTGAATGCCTCAGGACACTTATTTGATTGGCTGGGAAACTGTGCCGGCCCTGATTTGAAAATTTGAATGTCTCAGTCCTCACAGAGGATTGGCTGCCTGGGGACCTGGCAGAAATATATAGAAATACTATTATTAAGCATAAATACTACATTTAGTAGAAATACTATGTTTTAGCACAAATATTATAAAAAGAAGAAAAACTATAATTTAGCAGAAATACTATATTAAGCACAAATCCTATAAAAAGCAGAAATACTATAATTTAGAACAAATAGTATAAAAAGCAGAAATACTATAATTTAGCAGAAATACTATGTTAAGCACAAATCTTATAAAAAGCAGAAATACTATAATTTAGCAGAAATACTATGTTAGGCACAAATCCTATAAAAAGCAGAAATACTATAATTTAGCAGAAATACTATATTAGGCATAAATCCTATGAAAAGCAGAAATAGTATGATTTAGCAGAAATACTGTATTTAGCACAAGTACCGAAAAGTACCAGAAATACTATGATTTAGCAGAATAGTAATAACTTATTGAAACACAAATGCACAGAGGGACACACAAACACAGGCTCTAATCCAGTCAACCAGTCTAACTATATTCAATTTAAATCCTACAATGACATGCTGCCAAATAAGGGCAGGGTCCTCTCTCTCCCACTAAACACACACACACACACACACACACACACACACACACACACACACAGACAGACACAGAGGGAGAGAGCTGCTGAATTTGAATCCACCAATCAGAGTGGCTGTGTACTTTTTCCCGCCAAAACAGGTGCTTCTGTTTACATACGCAGCACAGAGAGACACAGGATTATTGCAGTCTATTTCTCATAGTGAGGACTCCCCTCAAACAAATGACCATAATTCCCTAACTGTAGGGGCTAGAGCGGTCATTCTTACACCGTTTTGTTCAGAAGTGATTGGGGAATCTTCAAGTGTTGACAATTTATCATTAAAATATGAATTTTTAGAGATATATGACATGGATGACTTATTGACTTAGAAGCCACGAATTCCCCAATATGCAAATTTGAATGGCTGAGGCCACATATATGATTGGCTGGCTGGGAAGCCGTGCAGGCCCTGATTTGTGGATTTGAATTCCTCAGCCCTGATATGATTGGCTGGCTTAGAAGCCATGAAGGCCCCAATATGCAAATTTGAATGCCTCAGGACACATATATGATTGGCTGGGAAGCCGTGCAGGCCCTGATTTGAAAATTTGAATGCCTCAGTCCTCACAGAGGATTGGCTGCCTGGGGACCTGGCAGAAATATATAGAAATACTATGATTAAGCATAAATACTACATTTAGTAGAAATACTATGTTTTAGCACAAATACTATAAAAAGCAGAAATACTATAATTTAGCAGAAATAGTATATTAAGCACAAATCCTATAAAAAGCAGAAATACTATATTAGGCACAAATCCTATAAAAAGCAGAAATGGTATGATTAAGCATAAATACTACATTTAGTAGAAATACTATGTTTTAGCACAAATAGTATAAAAAGCAGAAATACTATAATTTAGCAGAATAGTAATAACTTACAAAATGACAAATATGGAGGCATATTGAAACACAAATGCACAGAGGGACACACAAACACAGGCTCTAATCCAGTCAACCAGTCTAACTATATTCAATTTAAATCCTACAATGACATGCTGCCAAATAAGGGCAGGGTCCTCTCTCTCTCCCACTAAACACACACACACACACACACACACACACACACACACACACACACACACACACAGAGGGAGAGAGCTGCCAAATTTAAATCCACCAATCAGAGTGGCTGTTTACGTTTTCCCGCCAAAACAGGTGCATCTTTTTACACACGCAGCAGAGAGAGGCACAGGATTATTGCAGCCTATTTCTCATAGTGAGGACTCCCCTCAAACAAATGACCATAATTTCCTAACCGTAGGGGCTAGAGCCGTCATTCTTACACCGTTTTGTTCAGAAGAGATGGGGGAATCTTCCAGTGTTAACAATTTATCATTAAAATATGAATTATTAAAGATATTTGACTTGTAATGCACCATAACTGAGTAGAGCGAAGCAAAAACTGCCTTGACTTGCCCTCAAACAACGCTTTCTAACTCTAAATCTATTTGGAGTATCGATATCATTCTTTCACCGTAAGAGACAGCAGGCTTTGGTGAACAATCATGGAAATTTTCAGGTCTCTGTGGAAATCCAACAAAAAGTTATGACGAGAGAAAAAAGTGGTTCATTTCCACAGTTTGAAATCTGAAGAAATCTGAGCGAAGGACAAATTTCCTACCCTCAAACAAGTCCAACTCATTTCAGAACGGTAATAGGTGAGAAAGAAATTCTTGAATTGTGAGCGTCACGAGTGTCTGAAGATATACCGGGACAAGCCTCATGTCTTAACTTTGCTTCGTTAAGGAGATATGACGATTCGAATATGCCTCTCATTACAGAAATGCAGCGGTGATTTTGAACAAACTCTCCATTGACTTTATATGGAGAGTTTTCTGACCTTGTGTTAGTCTGAGGAGATTTGCCAAAATTCTATAAATCCCACAACAATGATGGTGACATTTTCTGAAAGCCAGCAAAAATACCTACGTTTTGATGTATAATTTGTGGAAGTTGAGTGAAAATTGAGCAAGTAGCAAACAGTTGTTCCAACATGAAGAGAAGACTGCAAAACCTTCAGTGTCACACTGGAAGCCAAGAGCATAGCAACCATAACAACGCATGTATTTTGTGAAAAATCACAATTTTGCAACTCAAAACTTTAAGAGGCATAAAAGTAAAACAGTAGAAGATTTGAAAAAGCTGAATCATACCTGAATAGCCCAATAATTTGTGAACATTTTAAAATTTGAACGGTTGTTCTAGGTGAAAATATGAGGAAGTAGTTAAGTTTCAAAAACAAGCAAATTTTAGCAGAATTGCTGAAGTTTCCCATTCATTTCAATGGGACAAATTAAAGGAAAAAAGTGGAATATTTTAAAAAGTATAATAGTTAAAAATACCAAAAGATATAGCAGGAAAGAGCAAAAATAGCTGAATAGTTTAAAGTTTGAACGGTGAAAATAGCACAAAAATTGTGGAAGTAGTTAAACGGCGAAAAGTGTACGGAAGTCCTAAGAATAATAATAACTAGAAAAATTTGCATTTCCTGCGAAAATGCAGTGTGGATGCTTAAAGCTGAAGCTGTATTCAAAAAGTAGCTGAAAAAGCTGAAAAGTTGCAGAAATTGTAAAAACTTTGCAGAAGCAAAAGAAGTTTGCTAAAATGGAATAACTTAGCAGAACTGCAATATCTTAGAGGAAACATAATACTTGGCAGAAATACAATAGCATAGCAGAATTTAGCAGAAATATTGTAACTTACCAGAAACATGATAACTTCTCAAAAATACAAGAATTTAGGAGAAATAGTATAAGATAACAGAAAGAATATATTTAGCCAAAAATACTTAAACATTACAGAAACACTATGATTTAGAAAAATAGTACAACAGAGCAGAAATATTGTGATTTACCAGAGACACTGTGATGAACTATGAATATTGTAATTTTAAATTGAGACTATGTTTTAGCACAAATATTATAATTTGGCAGAAATACTATAATTTAGCAGAAATACTATATTAAGCACAAATCCTATAAAAAGCAGAAATGGTATGATTAAGCACAAATACTACATTTAGTAGAAATACTTTGTTTTAGCACAAATCCCATAAAAAGCAGAAATACTGTACTATGATTTAGTAGAAAAACTATAATTAATCAGAAATACTAAATTTAGCAGAAATACTATATTAAGCACAAATCCTATGAAAAGCAGAAATAGTATGATTAAGCATAAATACTACATTTAGCAGAAATACTATATTAAGCACAAATCCTATAAAAGCAGAAATAGTATATTAAGCACAAATCTTATAAAATAGCAGAAACAGTATGATTTAGCACAATAGTAATAAGTTAAACAGAAAAATTGGAAAAGCAAAATGGACAGCTGAAAAAATGCTGAACATGCTGAGGGTCCCTCAAATATACTTGTTAAATGAAAAAAATCGGCAAAAAAAATATAACAGCCACACAATCACAAATATGGACACATAAGGAAACACACAGTCACCCAGTCACCCAGTCTAAATATATTGAATTTGAATCTTAGAATGAGATCATCCGATTAAAAGCCTTTCTCTCTCTCTCTCTCTCTCTCACTCTCTCTCTCTCTCACACACACACACACACACACACACACACACACACACACACACACACATACACACACTCACATACACACAGGGAGAGAGAAGTAAGTTTCTAGGTCAGCCTGGGAGCTGCTGAATTTGAATCCACCAATCAGAGAGCCTGTGCACTTTTTCCCTCCAAAACAGGTGCTTCTGTTTACACACGCAGCACAGAGAGGCACAGGATTTTTGCAGCCTATTTCTCATAATGACGACTCACCTCAAACAAATGACCATAATTTCCTAACCGTAGAGGCTAGAACGGTCATTCTTACACCGTTTTGTTCAGAAGTGATGGGGGAATCTTCAAGTGTTGACAATTTATCATTAAAATATGAATTTTTAGAGATATATGACATGGATGACTTGTTGACTTAGAAGCCACGAATTCCCCAATATGCAAATTTGAATGGCTGAGGCCACATATATGATTGGCTGGCTGGGAAGCCGTGCAGGCCCTGATTTGTGGATTTGAATTCCTCAGCCCTGATATGATTGGCTGGCTTAGAAGCCATGAAGGCCCCAATATGCAAATTTGAATGCCTCAGGACACATATATGATTGGCTGGGAAGCCGTGCAGGCCCTGATTTGAAAATTTGAATGTCTCAGTCCTCACAGAGGATTGGCTGCCTAGGGACCTGACAGAAATATATAGAAATACTATGATTAAGCATAAATACTACATTTAGTAGAAATACTATGTTTTAGCACAAATCCTATAAAAAGCAGAAATACTATAATTTAGCAGAAATACTATATTAAGCACAAATCCTATAAAAAGCAGAAATACTATATTAGGTACAAATCCTATAAAAAGCAGAAATACTATATTAGGCACAAATAGTATAAAAAGCAGAAATACTATAATTTAGCAGAAATACTATGTTAGGCACAAATCCTATAAAAAGAATAAATACTATAATTTAGCAGAAATACTATATTAGGCACAAATCTTATGAAAAGCAGAAATAGTATGATTTAGCAGAAATACTGTATTTAGCACAAGTACCGAAAAGTACCAGAAATACTATGATTTAGCAGAATAGTAATAACTTACAAAATTACAAATATGGAGGCATATTGAAACACAAATGCACAGAGGGACACACAAACACAGGCTCTAATCCAGTCAACCAGTCTAACTATATTCAATTTAAATCCTACAATGACATGCTGCCAAATAAGGGCAGGGCCCTCTCTCTCCCACTAAACACACACACACACACACACACACACACACACACACACACACACACACACACACACACACACACAGGGAGAGAGCTGCCGAATTTAAATCCACCAATCAGAGTGGCTGTTTACGTTTTCCCGCCAAAACAGGTGCATCCTTTTTACACACGCAGCACAGAGAGGCACAGGATTATTGCAGCCTATTTCTCATAGTGAGGACTCCCCTCAAACAAATGACCATAATTTCCTAACCGTAGGGGCTAGAGCCGTCATTCTTACACCGTTTTGTTCAGAAGAGATGGGGGAATCTTCCAGTGTTTACAATTTATCATTAAAATATGAATTATTAAAGATATTTGACTTGTAATGCACCATAACTGAGTAGAGCGAAGCAAAAAATGCCTTGACTTGCCCTCAAACAACGCTTTCTAACTCGAAATCTATTTGGAGTATCGATATCATTCTTTCACCGTAAGACACAGCAGGCTTTGGTGAACAATCATGGAAATTTTCAGGTCTCTGTGGAAATCCAACAAAAAGTTATGACGAGAGAAAAAAGTGGTTCATTTCCACAGTTTGAAATCTGAAGAAATCTGAGCGAAGGACGAATTTCCTACCCTCAAACAAGTCCAACTCATTTCAGAATGGTAATAGGTGAGAAAGAAATTCTTGAATTGTGAGCGTCACGAGTGTCTGAAGATATACCGGGACAAGCCTCATGTCTTAACTTTGCTTCGTTAAGGAGATATGACGATTCGAATATGCCTCTCATTACAGAAATCCAGCGATGATTTTGAACAAGCTCTCCATTGACTTTCTATGCAGAGTTTTGAGACCTTGTGTTGGTCTGAGGAGATTTGCCAAAATTCTATAAATCCCACAACAATGATAATGACATTTTCTGAAAGCCAGCAAAAATACCTACGTTTTGATGTATAATTTGTGGAAGTTGAATGAAAATTGAGCAAGTAGCAAACAGTTGTTTGGACATGAAGAGAAGGCTGCAAAAGCTTCAGTGTCACACTGGAAGCCAAGAGCATAGCAACCATAACAACGCATGTATTTTGTGAAAAATCACAATTTTGCAACTCAAAACTTTAAGAGGCATAAAAGTAAAACGGTAAAATATTTGAAAAAGCTGAAACATACATGAATAGCCCAATAATTTGTGAACATTTTAAAGTTTGAATGGTTGTTCTAGGTGAAAATTTGAGGAAGTAGTTAAGTTTCAAAAACAAGCAAAATTTAGCAGAATTGCTGAAGTTTCCCATTAATTTCAATGGGACAAATTAAAGGAAAAAAGTGGAATATTTTAAAAAGTATAATAGTTAAAAATACCAAAAGATATAGCCGGCATTAGCAAAAATAGCAGAATAGTTTAAAATTTGAATGGTGAAAATCGGCTGAAAATTGTGGAAGTAGTTAAGTGCCAAAAAGTGTACGGAAGCAACTAGAATAAAGTATAAAAAATAAAGAGAAACAGGAACTCAATAGTGTGGATGCTTAAAGCATCCACACAATAACTAGAAAAATTTGCATTTCCTGCGAAAATGCAGTGTGGATGCTTAAAGCTGAAGCTGTATGCAAAAAGTAGCTGAAAAAGCTGAAAAGTTGCAGAAATTGTAAAAACTTTGCAGAAGCAAAAGAAGTTTGCTAAAATGGAATAACTTAGCAGAACTGCAATATCTTAGAGGAAACATAATACTTGGCAGAGATACAATAGCATAGCAGAATTTAGCAGAAATATTGTAACTTACCAGAAACATGATAACTTCTCAAAAATACAAGAATTTAGGAGAAATAGTATAAGATAACAGAAAGAATATATTTAGCCAAAAATACTTAAACATTGCAGAAACACTATGATTTAGAAAAATAGTACAACAGAGCAGAAATATTGTGATTTACCAGAGACACTGTGATGAACTATGAATATTGTAATTTTAAATTAAGACTATGTTTTAGCACAAATATTATAATTTGGCAGACATACTAAATTTAGCAGAAATACTATATTAAGCACAAATCCTATGAAAAGCAGAAATAATATGATTAAGCATAAATACTACATTTAGCAGAAATACTATATTAAGCACAAATCTTATAAAATAGCAGAAATAGTATGATTTAGCACAATAGTAATAAGTTAAACAGAAAAATTGGAAAAGCAAAATGGACAGCTGAAAAAATGCTGAACATGCTGAGGGTCCCTCAAATATACTTGTTAAATGACAAAAATCTGAAAAAAAATTTATGACAGCCACACAATTACAAATATGTACACATGAGGAAACACACATGCACAGAGAGACACACACACAAGATCCAATTCAGTCAACCAGTCTAACTATATTCAATTTAAATCCTACAATGACATGCTGCCAAATAAGGGCAGGGTCCTCTCTCTCCCACTAAACACACACACACACACACACACACACACACACACACACACACACACACACACAGACAGACACAGAGGGAGAGAGCTGCCGAATTTAAATCCACCAATCAGAGTGGCTGTTTACGTTTTCCCGCCAAAACAGGTGCATCTTTTTACACACGCAGCACAGAGAGGCACAGGATTATTGCAGCCTATTTCTCATAGTGAGGACTCCCCACAAACAAATGACCATAATTTCCTAACCGTAGGGGCTAGAGCGGTCATTCTTACACCGTTTTGTTCAGAAGAGATGGGGGAATCTTCCAGTGTTAACAATTTATCATTAAAATGTGAATTTTTAGAGATATACGACATGGATGACTTGTTGACTTAGAAGCCACGAATTCCCCAATATGCAAATTTGAATGCCTGAGGCCACATATGTGATTGGCTGCCTGGGAAGCCGTGCAGGCCCTGATTTGTGGATTTGAATTCCTCAGCCCTCAGATATGATTGGCTGGCTTAGAAGCCATGAAGGCCCCAATATGCAAATTTGAATGCCTCAGGACACATATATGATTGGCTGGGAAACCGTGCAGGCCCTGATTTGAAAATTTGAATGTCTAAGTCCTCACAGAGGATTGGCTGCCTGGGGACCTGGCAGAAATATATAGAAATACTATGATTAAGCATAAATACTACATTTAGTAGAAATACTATGTTTGAGCAAAAATCCTATAAAAAGCAGAAATACTATATTAGGCACAAATCCCATAAAAAGCAGAAATAGTATGATTAAGCATAAATACTACATTTAGTAGAAATACTATGTTTTAGCACAAATAGTATAAAAAGCAGAAATATTGTAATTTAGCAGAAATACTATATTAGGCACAAATCTTATAAAATAGCAGAAATAGTATTATTTAGCACAATAGTAATAAGTTAAACAGAAAAATTGGAAAAGCAAAATGGACAGCTGAAAAAATGCTGAACATGCTGAGGGTCCCTCAAATATACTTGTTAAATGAAAAAATCAGCAAAAAAATGCACAGGGAGAGAGAAGTAAGTTTCTAGGTCAGCATGGGAGCTGCTGAATTTGAATCCACCAATCAGAGAGCCTGTGTACTTTTTCCCGCCAAAACATGTGCCTCTTTTTACACACGCAGCACAGAGAGGCACAGGATTATTGCAGCCTATTTCTCATAGTGAGGACTCCCCTCAAACAAATGACCATAATTTCCAAACCGTAGGGGCTAGAGCGGTCATTCTTACACCGTTTTGTTCAGAAGAGATGGGGGAATCTTCCAGTGTTTACAATTTATCATTAAAATATGAATTATTAAAGATATTTGACTTGTAATGCACCATAACTGAGTAGAGCGAAGCAAAAACTGCCTTGACTTGCCCTCAAACAACGCTTTCTAACTCGAAATCTATTTGGAGTATCGATATCATTCTTTCACCGTAAGAGACAGCAGGCTTTGGTGAACAATCATGGAAATTTTCAGGTCTCTGTGGAAATCCAACAAAAAGTTATGACGAGAGAAAAAAGTGGTTCATTTCCACAGTTTGAAATCTGAAGAAATCTGAGCGAAGGACGAATTTCCTACCCTCAAACAAGTCCAACTCATTTCAGAACGGTAATAGGTGAGAAAGAAATTCTTGAATTGTGAGCGTCAGGGGTGTCTGAAGATATTCGGGGACAAGCCTCATGTCTTAACTTTGCTTCGTTAAGGAGATATGACGATTCGAATATGCCTCTCATTACAGAAATCCAGCGGTGATTTTGAACAAGCTCTCCATTCACTTTATATGGAGAGTTTTCTGACCTTGTGTTAGTCTGAGGAGATTTGCAAAAATTCTATAAATCCCACAACAATGATGGTGACATTTTCTGAAAGCCAGCAAAAATACCTACGTTTTGATGTATAATTTGTGGAAGTTGAGTGAAAATTGAGCAAGTAGCAGGAAGTTGTTCGGACATGAAGTGAAAATTGCAAAACCTTCAGTGGCACACTGGAAGCCAAGAGCATAGCAACCATAACAACACATGTATTTTGTGAAAAATCACAATTTTGCAACTCAAAACTTTAAGAGGCATAAAAGTAAAACAGTAAAAGATTTGAAAAAGCTGAATCATACCTGAATAGCCCAACAATTTGTGAACATTTTAAAGTTTGAATGGTTGTTCTAGGTGAAAATATGAGGAAGTAGTTAAGTTTCAAAAACAAGCAAATTTTAGCAGAATTGCTGAAGTTTCCCATTCATTTCAATGGGACAAATTAAAGGAAAAAAGTGGAATATTTTAAAAAGTATAATAGTTAAAAATAGCAAAAATCATAGCAGGAAAGAGCAAAAATAGCTGAATAGTTTAAAATTTGAACGGTGAAAATCGGCTGAAAATTGTGGAAGTAGTTTAACGGCGAAAAGTGTACGGAAACACCCGGAATAATAATAATAAAGAACTAGAAAAAATTGCATTTCCTGCGAAAATGCTGTGTGGATGCCTTACGCTGAAGATTTCTGCTGAAAAAAGCAGAAAAAGTTGAAAAAACAAAAAACATTGCCCTGAGCGAGATTCGAACCTGGCCTTTCTGATCTATAGGCGGCGTCTCACCTTACTGGACCAAACTGATTCTTACAAAGAAGAGGTGGAGAGACTGACAATTCTGGTGAAATTAGCAGAAGCTGCTTAGTATTGTGCTAATAAGAGGTGAAAAGGCTAAACATTTAGCAGAAAAGAGGTGAATCAGAAGAAGTTCTGCTGAAAAGAGGTAAAGAAGCAAAAAGATGAGTTGAAAAGAGGTGTAGAAGTGCTTGCTGAAGATGGCTGTATGTGTAATGACACACTGGAGAGTGTCAAGAAAGCAGAGCGCATGCAAGCAGGGAACATGTGTAGCAACTGTCACAGGTAGGATTCGAAACTCTGCCCCCGGGTCTCACGGCAGCTGCCCTACCCTCTGAGCCAAATGAGTTCTGGTCTCAAGCAAATATATGATGAGAGAGAAAATGTGCACTGTGGAGCAGAAGCTCAAATTAGCAGAAAAGAGGTGAAGAGGAAGAACTTTGTTGTGAAATGAGGTAAAGAAACTGAAATTTGTGCTTAAAACAAGTGAAAAAGCTGAACTCTGAAATCCTGCTAAAACAGTAGTAGAGGCTGATATTTTTCAGCTACTCACTGAGCCAAACTGGTTCTCACGTAACTGAAAAAAGGTGGAAAAGCTTAAAATTCTAATGAAAACAGCAGAAGAGGCTAAGTGCACTGTGGAGCAGGAGCTCTAATTAGCAGAAAAGAGGTGAAGAGGAATAATTTCTGCTGAAAAGAGGTAAAGAAGCAAAAAGCCGAGTTGAAAAGAAGTGTAGAAGCAGAAGTGCTTGCTGAAGATGGCTGTATGTGTAATGACACACTGGAGAGTGTCAAGAAAGCAGAGCGCATGCAAGCAGTGAACATGTGTAGCAGCTGTCACAGGTAGGATTCGAACCTCTGCCACCGGGTCTCACGACAGATGCCCTACCCTCTGAGCCAAATGAGTTCTGGTCACAAGCAAAGATATGATGAGAGGGAAAATGTGCACTGTGGAGCAGCAGCTCAAATTAGCAGAAAAGAGGTGAAGAGGAAGAACTTTGTTGTGAAATGAGGTAAAGAAACTGAAATTTGTGCTTAAAACAAGTGAAAAAGCTGAACTCTGAAATCCTGCTAAAACAGCAGAAGAGGCTGATATTTTTCAGCTACTCATTGAGCCAAACTGGTTCTCACGTAACTGAAAAAAGGTGGAAAAGCTTAAAATTCTAATGAAAACAGCAGAAGAGGCTGAGTGCACTGTGGAACAGAAGCTCAAATTAGCAGAAAAGAGGTGAAAACAGCAGAAGAGGGTGAGATTTGTGCTGATAAGAGGTGAAACTGCGGAACCAATCAGAGGTACTGCTTCTGTCTGCTTCATCAGGCTGTGTACTTGTATGTATTTCTGCCATAGACTGTTAACCAGAATCTGAGGTCCATATTAGAAAAGCTGCTAAAATCATTAAACTTTGCAGAATTGTAATAAATTATCAATATGAATTACCGGTCTGTGATAGTGTATAAATTTGTAGTTAAAAAAAAAACATGTGGGCCAAGGTGGAATCGAACCCACGACCTCTGGTCTGAAGAGCGGTGTCATTACCAATCGCGCCACCTCTAAGGGGGCGGGCGCTTTGAAAAAAAGGGTGATGAGGAGTCAGAATTAGATCGCGGTGAGACGCGAAAAACGCCGTTTTTTGGAGTTACAAAACGTCGTGTAACTCAAAAACTAGGTGGGATAGAAGCATAATTCTTGCACTGGGTGAATCAGCGGACTTTGGTGTACTTTGACTGCGATTTACATAGCTCTTTGTATCTCCGTCGCGGAGATATGACGAGAGAAGAAACGGCTTCATTTTCGGAATTTGAAAAATGAGAGGAGGACAGATTTCCACCCCTCAAACAAGTCTAACTCATCTCAGAACGGTAATAGGTGAGAAAATAATTCTTGAATTGTGAGTGTCAGGAGTGTCTGAAGATATACAGGGACAAGCCTCATGTCTTAACTTTGCTTCGTTAAGGAGATATGACGATTTGAAAATGCCTTCAGTTTCAGTATTTCAGCTCTGAGTTTCACAACCTCCCCATAGACTTTGAATGGGGAGTTTTTAGACCATGTGTCACTTCGAGGCAAATTGTGAAAAAAACGTAACTCTCACAATAATTATAGTGACACTGTCTTAAAGCCAGCAAAAATACCTACGTTTTGATGTATAATTTGTGGAAGTTGAGTGGAAATTGAGCGAGTAGCAAGGAGTTGTTCAGACATGAAGAGAAAATTCAGAACGGACGAGTGTGCAGTGGGAGTTAATTGCATAGCAACCATAGCAACACATGTATTTTCTGAAAAATCACAAAGTTGTAACTGAAAACTTAAAGAGTCATTACATGAAAACGGTAACAGATATGAAAAAGCTGAATCACACAGGAATAGCCCAATCATCTGAGAACGTTTTAAAGTTTGAATGGAGTTTCTAGGTGAAAGTATGAGGAAGTAGTTAAGTTTCAAAGACAAGCAAGTTTTAGCAGAATTGTAGAAGTTTCCCATTCATTTCAATGGGACAAATTAAAGGAAAAAAGTGTAATATTTTAAAAAGTATAATAGTAATAAGTACCAAAAGATATAGCAGTCGAAAGCAGAAATAGCAGAACAGTTTAGAGTTTGAATGGTAAAAATCGGCTGAAAACTGAGGGAGTAGTTAAGCGGCAAAGAAACGGAGCAACTAGAATAATAAAGGATAAAGAATAACTAGAAAAAATTGCATTTCCTGCGAAAATGCTGTGTGGATGCCTTACGCTGAAGATTTCTGCTGAAAAAAGCAGAAAAAGTTGAAAAAACAAAAAACATTGCCCTGAGCGAGATTCGAACCTGGCCTTTCTGATCTATAGGCGGCGTCTCACCTTACTGGACCAAACTGATTCTTACAAAGAAGAGGTGGAGAGACTGACAATTCTGGTGAAATTAGCAGAAGCTGCTTAGTATTGTGCTAATAAGAGGTGAAAAGGCTAAACATTTAGCAGAAAAGAGGTGAATCAGAAGAAGTTCTGCTGAAAAGAGGTAAAGAAGCAAAAAGATGAGTTGAAAAGAGGTGTAGAAGTGCTTGCTGAAGATGGCTGTATGTGTAATGACACACTGGAGAGTGTCAAGAAAGCAGAGCGCATGCAAGCAGGGAACATGTGTAGCAACTGTCACAGGTAGGATTCGAAACTCTGCCCCCGGGTCTCACGGCAGCTGCCCTACCCTCTGAGCCAAATGAGTTCTGGTCTCAAGCAAATATATGATGAGAGAGAAAATGTGCACTGTGGAGCAGAAGCTCAAATTAGCAGAAAAGAGGTGAAGAGGAAGAACTTTGTTGTGAAATGAGGTAAAGAAACTGAAATTTGTGCTTAAAACAAGTGAAAAAGCTGAACTCTGAAATCCTGCTAAAACAGTAGTAGAGGCTGATATTTTTCAGCTACTCACTGAGCCAAACTGGTTCTCACGTAACTGAAAAAAGGTGGAAAAGCTTAAAATTCTAATGAAAACAGCAGAAGAGGCTAAGTGCACTGTGGAGCAGGAGCTCTAATTAGCAGAAAAGAGGTGAAGAGGAATAATTTCTGCTGAAAAGAGGTAAAGAAGCAAAAAGCCGAGTTGAAAAGAAGTGTAGAAGCAGAAGTGCTTGCTGAAGATGGCTGTATGTGTAATGACACACTGGAGA
The DNA here is from genome assembly GCF_057381845.1 of Rhamphochromis longiceps. Classification (NCBI taxonomy): domain Eukaryota; kingdom Metazoa; phylum Chordata; class Actinopteri; order Cichliformes; family Cichlidae; genus Rhamphochromis; species Rhamphochromis longiceps. Next base: position 16,508,731 of record NC_140570.1, on the reverse strand, counting down.
GTGTCAAGAAAGCAGAGCGCATGCAAGCAGTGAACATGTGTAGCAGCTGTCACAGGTAGGATTCGAACCTCTGCCACCGGGTCTCACGACAGATGCCCTACCCTCTGAGCCAAATGAGTTCTGGTCACAAGCAAAGATATGATGAGAGGGAAAATGTGCACTGTGGAGCAGCAGCTCAAATTAGCAGAAAAGAGGTGAAGAGGAAGAACTTTGTTGTGAAATGAGGTAAAGAAACTGAAATTTGTGCTTAAAACAAGTGAAAAAGCTGAACTCTGAAATCCTGCTAAAACAGCAGAAGAGGCTGATATTTTTCAGCTACTCATTGAGCCAAACTGGTTCTCACGTAACTGAAAAAAGGTGGAAAAGCTTAAAATTCTAATGAAAACAGCAGAAGAGGCTGAGTGCACTGTGGAACAGAAGCTCAAATTAGCAGAAAAGAGGTGAAAACAGCAGAAGAGGGTGAGATTTGTGCTGATAAGAGGTGAAACTGCGGAACCAATCAGAGGTACTGCTTCTGTCTGCTTCATCAGGCTGTGTACTTGTATGTATTTCTGCCATAGACTGTTAACCAGAATCTGAGGTCCATATTAGAAAAGCTGCTAAAATCATTAAACTTTGCAGAATTGTAATAAATTATCAATATGAATTACCGGTCTGTGATAGTGTATAAATTTGTAGTTAAAAAAAAAACATGTGGGCCAAGGTGGAATCGAACCCACGACCTCTGGTCTGAAGAGCGGTGTCATTACCAATCGCGCCACCTCTAAGGGGGCGGGCGCTTTGAAAAAAAGGGTGATGAGGAGTCAGAATTAGATCGCGGTGAGACGCGAAAAACGCCGTTTTTTGGAGTTACAAAACGTCGTGTAACTCAAAAACTAGGTGGGATAGAAGCATAATTCTTGCACTGGGTGAATCAGCGGACTTTGGTGTACTTTGACTGCGATTTACATAGCTCTTTGTATCTCCGTCGCGGAGATATGACGAGAGAAGAAACGGCTTCATTTTCGGAATTTGAAAAATGAGAGGAGGACAGATTTCCACCCCTCAAACAAGTCTAACTCATCTCAGAACGGTAATAGGTGAGAAAATAATTCTTGAATTGTGAGTGTCAGGAGTGTCTGAAGATATACAGGGACAAGCCTCATGTCTTAACTTTGCTTCGTTAAGGAGATATGACGATTTGAAAATGCCTTCAGTTTCAGTATTTCAGCTCTGAGTTTCACAACCTCCCCATAGACTTTGAATGGGGAGTTTTTAGACCATGTGTCACTTCGAGGCAAATTGTGAAAAAAACGTAACTCTCACAATAATTATAGTGACACTGTCTTAAAGCCAGCAAAAATACCTACGTTTTGATGTATAATTTGTGGAAGTTGAGTGGAAATTGAGCGAGTAGCAAGGAGTTGTTCAGACATGAAGAGAAAATTCAGAACGGACGAGTGTGCAGTGGGAGTTAATTGCATAGCAACCATAGCAACACATGTATTTTCTGAAAAATCACAAAGTTGTAACTGAAAACTTAAAGAGTCATTACATGAAAACGGTAACAGATATGAAAAAGCTGAATCACACAGGAATAGCCCAATCATCTGAGAACGTTTTAAAGTTTGAATGGAGTTTCTAGGTGAAAGTATGAGGAAGTAGTTAAGTTTCAAAGACAAGCAAGTTTTAGCAGAATTGTAGAAGTTTCCCATTCATTTCAATGGGACAAATTAAAGGAAAAAAGTGTAATATTTTAAAAAGTATAATAGTAATAAGTACCAAAAGATATAGCAGTCGAAAGCAGAAATAGCAGAACAGTTTAGAGTTTGAATGGTAAAAATCGGCTGAAAACTGAGGGAGTAGTTAAGCGGCAAAGAAACGGAGCAACTAGAATAATAAAGGATAAAGAATAAAGAGAAACAGGATCTCAATAGTGTGGATGCCTACGGCATCCACCCAACTAGAAAAAATTGCATTTCCTGCGAAAATGCTGTGTGGATGCCTTACGCTGAAGATTTCTGCTGAAAAAAGCAGAAAAAGTTGAAAAAACAAAAAACATTGCCCTGAGCGAGATTCGAACCTGGCCTTTCTGATCTATAGGCGGCGTCTCACCTTACTGGACCAAACTGATTCTTACAAAGAAGAGGTGGAGAGACTGACAATTCTGGTGAAATTAGCAGAAGCTGCTTAGTATTGTGCTAATAAGAGGTGAAAAGGCTAAACATTTAGCAGAAAAGAGGTGAATCAGAAGAAGTTCTGCTGAAAAGAGGTAAAGAAGCAAAAAGATGAGTTGAAAAGAGGTGTAGAAGTGCTTGCTGAAGATGGCTGTATGTGTAATGACACACTGGAGAGTGTCAAGAAAGCAGAGCGCATGCAAGCAGGGAACATGTGTAGCAACTGTCACAGGTAGGATTCGAAACTCTGCCCCCGGGTCTCACGGCAGCTGCCCTACCCTCTGAGCCAAATGAGTTCTGGTCTCAAGCAAATATATGATGAGAGAGAAAATGTGCACTGTGGAGCAGAAGCTCAAATTAGCAGAAAAGAGGTGAAGAGGAAGAACTTTGTTGTGAAATGAGGTAAAGAAACTGAAATTTGTGCTTAAAACAAGTGAAAAAGCTGAACTCTGAAATCCTGCTAAAACAGTAGTAGAGGCTGATATTTTTCAGCTACTCACTGAGCCAAACTGGTTCTCACGTAACTGAAAAAAGGTGGAAAAGCTTAAAATTCTAATGAAAACAGCAGAAGAGGCTAAGTGCACTGTGGAGCAGGAGCTCTAATTAGCAGAAAAGAGGTGAAGAGGAATAATTTCTGCTGAAAAGAGGTAAAGAAGCAAAAAGCCGAGTTGAAAAGAAGTGTAGAAGCAGAAGTGCTTGCTGAAGATGGCTGTATGTGTAATGACACACTGGAGAGTGTCAAGAAAGCAGAGCGCATGCAAGCAGTGAACATGTGTAGCAGCTGTCACAGGTAGGATTCGAACCTCTGCCACCGGGTCTCACGACAGATGCCCTACCCTCTGAGCCAAATGAGTTCTGGTCACAAGCAAAGATATGATGAGAGGGAAAATGTGCACTGTGGAGCAGCAGCTCAAATTAGCAGAAAAGAGGTGAAGAGGAAGAACTTTGTTGTGAAATGAGGTAAAGAAACTGAAATTTGTGCTTAAAACAAGTGAAAAAGCTGAACTCTGAAATCCTGCTAAAACAGCAGAAGAGGCTGATATTTTTCAGCTACTCATTGAGCCAAACTGGTTCTCACGTAACTGAAAAAAGGTGGAAAAGCTTAAAATTCTAATGAAAACAGCAGAAGAGGCTGAGTGCACTGTGGAACAGAAGCTCAAATTAGCAGAAAAGAGGTGAAAACAGCAGAAGAGGGTGAGATTTGTGCTGATAAGAGGTGAAACTGCGGAACCAATCAGAGGTACTGCTTCTGTCTGCTTCATCAGGCTGTGTACTTGTATGTATTTCTGCCATAGACTGTTAACCAGAATCTGAGGTCCATATTAGAAAAGCTGCTAAAATCATTAAACTTTGCAGAATTGTAATAAATTATCAATATGAATTACCGGTCTGTGATAGTGTATAAATTTGTAGTTAAAAAAAAAACATGTGGGCCAAGGTGGAATCGAACCCACGACCTCTGGTCTGAAGAGCGGTGTCATTACCAATCGCGCCACCTCTAAGGGGGCGGGCGCTTTGAAAAAAAGGGTGATGAGGAGTCAGAATTAGATCGCGGTGAGACGCGAAAAACGCCGTTTTTTGGAGTTACAAAACGTCGTGTAACTCAAAAACTAGGTGGGATAGAAGCATAATTCTTGCACTGGGTGAATCAGCGGACTTTGGTGTACTTTGACTGCGATTTACATAGCTCTTTGTATCTCCGTCGCGGAGATATGACGAGAGAAGAAACGGCTTCATTTTCGGAATTTGAAAAATGAGAGGAGGACAGATTTCCACCCCTCAAACAAGTCTAACTCATCTCAGAACGGTAATAGGTGAGAAAATAATTCTTGAATTGTGAGTGTCAGGAGTGTCTGAAGATATACAGGGACAAGCCTCATGTCTTAACTTTGCTTCGTTAAGGAGATATGACGATTTGAAAATGCCTTCAGTTTCAGTATTTCAGCTCTGAGTTTCACAACCTCCCCATAGACTTTGAATGGGGAGTTTTTAGACCATGTGTCACTTCGAGGCAAATTGTGAAAAAAACGTAACTCTCACAATAATTATAGTGACACTGTCTTAAAGCCAGCAAAAATACCTACGTTTTGATGTATAATTTGTGGAAGTTGAGTGGAAATTGAGCGAGTAGCAAGGAGTTGTTCAGACATGAAGAGAAAATTCAGAACGGACGAGTGTGCAGTGGGAGTTAATTGCATAGCAACCATAGCAACACATGTATTTTCTGAAAAATCACAAAGTTGTAACTGAAAACTTAAAGAGTCATTACATGAAAACGGTAACAGATATGAAAAAGCTGAATCACACAGGAATAGCCCAATCATCTGAGAACGTTTTAAAGTTTGAATGGAGTTTCTAGGTGAAAGTATGAGGAAGTAGTTAAGTTTCAAAGACAAGCAAGTTTTAGCAGAATTGTAGAAGTTTCCCATTCATTTCAATGGGACAAATTAAAGGAAAAAAGTGTAATATTTTAAAAAGTATAATAGTAATAAGTACCAAAAGATATAGCAGTCGAAAGCAGAAATAGCAGAACAGTTTAGAGTTTGAATGGTAAAAATCGGCTGAAAACTGAGGGAGTAGTTAAGCGGCAAAGAAACGGAGCAACTAGAATAATAAAGGATAAAGAATAAAGAGAAACAGGATCTCAATAGTGTGGATGCCTACGGCATCCACCCAACTAGAAAGATTTGCATTTCCTGCGAAAATGCAGTGTGGATGCTTTAAAGCTGAAGCTGTATGCAAAAACTAGCTGAAAAAGCTGAAAAGTTGCAGAAATTGTAAAAACTTTGCAGAAGCAAAGGAACTTTGCTAAAATGGAATAACTTAGCAGAACTGCAATATCTTAGAGGAAACATAATACTTGGCAGAAATACAATAGCATAGCAGAACTTAGCAGAAATATTGTAACTTACCAGAAACATGATAACTTCTCAAAAATACAAGAATTTAGGAGAAATAGTATAAGATAACAGAAAGAATATATTTAGCCAAAAATACTTAAGCATTACAGAAACACTATGATTTAGAAAAATAGTACAACAGAGCAGAAATACTGTGATTTACCAGAGACACTGTGATGAACTATGAATATTGTAATTTTAAATCAATACTATGTTTTAGCACAAATACTATAATTTGACAGAAATACTATATTTAGCACAAATCTTATAAAATAGCAGAAATAGTATGATTTAGCACAATAGTAATAACTTAAACAGAAAAATTGGAAAAGCAAAATGGACAGCTGAAAAAATGCTGAACATGCTAAGGGTCCCTCAAATATACTTGTTAAATGAAAAAAATTGGCAAAAAAAAATATAACAGCCACACAATCACAAATATGGACACATATGGAAACACACATGCACAGAGAGAGAGACACACAAGATCCAATTCAGTCAACCAGTCTAAATATATTGAATTTGAATCTTACAATGAGATCATCCCATAAAAAGGCTTCCCCTCTCTCTCTCTCTCTCTCTCTCTCTCTCTCACACACACACACACACACACACACACACACACACACACACACACACACACACACACAGAGAAGTAAGTTTCTAGCTCAGTCAAGCAGCCTTGGAGCTGCTGAATTTGAATCCACCAATCAGAGAGCCTGTGCACTTTTTCCCGCCAAAACAGGTGCATGCAGTACAGAGAGACACAGGATTTTTGCAGTCTATTTCCCATAATGACGACTCCCCTCAAACAAATGACCATAATTTCCTAACCGTAGGGGCTAGAACGGTCATTCTTACACCGTTTTGTTCAGAAGAGATGGGGGAATCTTAAAGTGTTGACAATTTATCATTAAAATATGAAATATTAAAGATAATTGACTTCTAATGCACCATAACTGAGTAGAGCAAAGCAAAAACTGCCTTGACTTGCCCTCAAACAACGCTTTCTAACTCTAAATCTATTTGGAGTATCAATATCATTCTTTCACCGTAAGAGACAGCAGGCTTTGGTGAACAATCATGGAAATTTTCAGGTCTCTGTGGAAATCCATTAAAAAGATATGACGAGAGAAAAAAGTGGTTCATTTCCAGAGTTTGAAATCTGAAGAAATCTGAGCGAAGGACGAATTTCCTACCCTCAAACAAGTCTAACTCATTTCAGAACGGTAATAGGTGAGAAAATAATTCTTGAATTGTGAGCGTCAGGAGTGTCTGAAGATATACTGGGACAAGCCTTATGTCTTAACTTTGACGATTCGAATATGCCTCTCATTACAGAAATCAAGCGGTGATTTTGAACAAGCTCTCCATTGACTTTCTATGGAGAGTTTTGCGACTTTGTGTTGGTCTGAGGAGATTTGCCAAAATTCTATAAATCCCACAACAATGATAGTGACATTTTCGGAAACCCAGCAAAAATACCTACGTTTTGATGTATAATTTGTGGAAGTTGAGTGAAGATTGAGCAAGTAGCAAGAAGTTGTTCGGACATGAAGAGAAGACTGCAAAACCTTCAGTGGCAGACTGGAAGCCAAGTGCATAGCAACCATAACAACGCATGTATTTTGTGAAAAATCACAATTTTGCAACTGAAAACTTTAAGAGGCATAAAGGTAAAACGGTAAAAGATTTGAAAAAGCTGAATCATACCTGAATAGCCCAATAATTTGAGAACATTTTAAAGTTTGAATGGTTGTTCTACGTGAAAATATGAGGAAGTAGTTAAGTTTCAGAAACAAGCAAATTTTAGCAGAATTGCAGAAGTTTCCCATTCATTTCAATGGGACAAATTAAGCTTAATATTTTAAAAAGTATAATAGTGAAAAATACCAAAAGACATAGCAGGAATTAGCAGAAATAGCAGAATATTTTAAAATTTGAACGGTGAAAATCGGCTGAAAATTGTGGAAGTAGTTAAGTGCCAAAAAGTGTACGGAAGTCCCAAGAGGAACTCAATAGTGTGGATGCTTAAAGCATCCACACAACTAGAAAAAATTGCATTTCCTGCGAAAATGCTGTGTGGATGCCTTACGCTGAAGATTTCTGCTGAAAAAAGCAGAAAAAGTTGAAAAAACAAAAAACATTGCCCTGAGCGAGATTCGAACCTGGCCTTTCTGATCTATAGGCGGCGTCTCACCTTACTGGACCAAACTGATTCTTACAAAGAAGAGGTGGAGAGACTGACAATTCTGGTGAAATTAGCAGAAGCTGCTTAGTATTGTGCTAATAAGAGGTGAAAAGGCTAAACATTTAGCAGAAAAGAGGTGAATCAGAAGAAGTTCTGCTGAAAAGAGGTAAAGAAGCAAAAAGATGAGTTGAAAAGAGGTGTAGAAGTGCTTGCTGAAGATGGCTGTATGTGTAATGACACACTGGAGAGTGTCAAGAAAGCAGAGCGCATGCAAGCAGGGAACATGTGTAGCAACTGTCACAGGTAGGATTCGAAACTCTGCCCCCGGGTCTCACGGCAGCTGCCCTACCCTCTGAGCCAAATGAGTTCTGGTCTCAAGCAAATATATGATGAGAGAGAAAATGTGCACTGTGGAGCAGAAGCTCAAATTAGCAGAAAAGAGGTGAAGAGGAAGAACTTTGTTGTGAAATGAGGTAAAGAAACTGAAATTTGTGCTTAAAACAAGTGAAAAAGCTGAACTCTGAAATCCTGCTAAAACAGTAGTAGAGGCTGATATTTTTCAGCTACTCACTGAGCCAAACTGGTTCTCACGTAACTGAAAAAAGGTGGAAAAGCTTAAAATTCTAATGAAAACAGCAGAAGAGGCTAAGTGCACTGTGGAGCAGGAGCTCTAATTAGCAGAAAAGAGGTGAAGAGGAATAATTTCTGCTGAAAAGAGGTAAAGAAGCAAAAAGCCGAGTTGAAAAGAAGTGTAGAAGCAGAAGTGCTTGCTGAAGATGGCTGTATGTGTAATGACACACTGGAGAGTGTCAAGAAAGCAGAGCGCATGCAAGCAGTGAACATGTGTAGCAGCTGTCACAGGTAGGATTCGAACCTCTGCCACCGGGTCTCACGACAGATGCCCTACCCTCTGAGCCAAATGAGTTCTGGTCACAAGCAAAGATATGATGAGAGGGAAAATGTGCACTGTGGAGCAGCAGCTCAAATTAGCAGAAAAGAGGTGAAGAGGAAGAACTTTGTTGTGAAATGAGGTAAAGAAACTGAAATTTGTGCTTAAAACAAGTGAAAAAGCTGAACTCTGAAATCCTGCTAAAACAGCAGAAGAGGCTGATATTTTTCAGCTACTCATTGAGCCAAACTGGTTCTCACGTAACTGAAAAAAGGTGGAAAAGCTTAAAATTCTAATGAAAACAGCAGAAGAGGCTGAGTGCACTGTGGAACAGAAGCTCAAATTAGCAGAAAAGAGGTGAAAACAGCAGAAGAGGGTGAGATTTGTGCTGATAAGAGGTGAAACTGCGGAACCAATCAGAGGTACTGCTTCTGTCTGCTTCATCAGGCTGTGTACTTGTATGTATTTCTGCCATAGACTGTTAACCAGAATCTGAGGTCCATATTAGAAAAGCTGCTAAAATCATTAAACTTTGCAGAATTGTAATAAATTATCAATATGAATTACCGGTCTGTGATAGTGTATAAATTTGTAGTTAAAAAAAAAACATGTGGGCCAAGGTGGAATCGAACCCACGACCTCTGGTCTGAAGAGCGGTGTCATTACCAATCGCGCCACCTCTAAGGGGGCGGGCGCTTTGAAAAAAAGGGTGATGAGGAGTCAGAATTAGATCGCGGTGAGACGCGAAAAACGCCGTTTTTTGGAGTTACAAAACGTCGTGTAACTCAAAAACTAGGTGGGATAGAAGCATAATTCTTGCACTGGGTGAATCAGCGGACTTTGGTGTACTTTGACTGCGATTTACATAGCTCTTTGTATCTCCGTCGCGGAGATATGACGAGAGAAGAAACGGCTTCATTTTCGGAATTTGAAAAATGAGAGGAGGACAGATTTCCACCCCTCAAACAAGTCTAACTCATCTCAGAACGGTAATAGGTGAGAAAATAATTCTTGAATTGTGAGTGTCAGGAGTGTCTGAAGATATACAGGGACAAGCCTCATGTCTTAACTTTGCTTCGTTAAGGAGATATGACGATTTGAAAATGCCTTCAGTTTCAGTATTTCAGCTCTGAGTTTCACAACCTCCCCATAGACTTTGAATGGGGAGTTTTTAGACCATGTGTCACTTCGAGGCAAATTGTGAAAAAAACGTAACTCTCACAATAATTATAGTGACACTGTCTTAAAGCCAGCAAAAATACCTACGTTTTGATGTATAATTTGTGGAAGTTGAGTGGAAATTGAGCGAGTAGCAAGGAGTTGTTCAGACATGAAGAGAAAATTCAGAACGGACGAGTGTGCAGTGGGAGTTAATTGCATAGCAACCATAGCAACACATGTATTTTCTGAAAAATCACAAAGTTGTAACTGAAAACTTAAAGAGTCATTACATGAAAACGGTAACAGATATGAAAAAGCTGAATCACACAGGAATAGCCCAATCATCTGAGAACGTTTTAAAGTTTGAATGGAGTTTCTAGGTGAAAGTATGAGGAAGTAGTTAAGTTTCAAAGACAAGCAAGTTTTAGCAGAATTGTAGAAGTTTCCCATTCATTTCAATGGGACAAATTAAAGGAAAAAAGTGTAATATTTTAAAAAGTATAATAGTAATAAGTACCAAAAGATATAGCAGTCGAAAGCAGAAATAGCAGAACAGTTTAGAGTTTGAATGGTAAAAATCGGCTGAAAACTGAGGGAGTAGTTAAGCGGCAAAGAAACGGAGCAACTAGAATAATAAAGGATAAAGAATAAAGAGAAACAGGATCTCAATAGTGTGGATGCCTACGGCATCCACCCAAAGAGAAACAGGATCTCAATAGTGTGGATGCCTACGGCATCCACCCAATAAAGAATAAAGAGAAACAGGAACTCAATAGTGTGGATGCTTAAGCATCCACACAACTAGAAAAATTTGCATTTCCTGCGAAAATGCAGTGTGGATGCTTTAAAGCTGAAGCTGTATGCAAAAACTAGCTGAAAAAGCTGAAAAGTTGCAGAAATTGTAAAAACTTTGCAGAAGCAAAAGAAGTTTGCTAAAATGGAATAACTTAGCAGAACTGCAATATCTTAGAGGAAACATAATCCTTGGCAGAAATACAATAGCATAGCAGAACTTTGCAGAAATATTGTAACTTACCAGAAACATGATAACTTCTCAAAAATACAAGAACTTAGGAGAAATAGTATAAGATAACAGAAAGAATATATTTAGCCAAAAATACTTAAACATTACAGAAACACTATGATTTAGAAAAATAGTACAAGATAGCAGAAATACTGTGATTTACCAGAGACACTGTGATGAACTATGAATATTGTAATTTTAAATTAATACTATGTTTTAGCACAAATACTATAATTTGATAGAAATACTATCATTTGGCAGAAATACTATGTTTCAGCACAAATACTCTGGTTTAGCACAAATATTATAACATAGCAGAAATACAATTATATAGCAGAAATGCTATATTTAGAAAGAAAAATATAATATAGTAGAAATAGTATGATTTAGCAGAAATACTGTATTTAGCACAAGTACCAAAAAGTAGCAGAAATACTATCATTTAGCAGAAATACTATGATTGAGCAGAAGTACTGAGATGTAGTAAAAGTACTTTGATTTAACAGAAATACAATTATGGAGGAGTAATACTTTAAAATGGGAGAAATATTGATACACACACACATACACAGAGCCTAAAGGGAAGAGTATTTGTGCCATGGAGTGTTAACAAGAATGTGAGGTCCATATTAGAAAAGCTGGTAAAATCATAAAAGTTTGCAGAATTGTAATAAATGATGAATATGAATTACTGGTCTGTGACAGTGTATTAATTTGTAGGGAAAAAAATGTTGACCAAGGTGGAATCGAACCGGCGACCTTTGGTTTGCAGACCCGTGTCATTACCAACTGCGCCACTGGGAAAGAGAGCAGCCGTTTGGAAAAACAGGGTGATGAGCAGTCAGAATTAGATCGCGGTGAGAGGCGAAAAACGCCGTTTTTTGGAGTTACAAAACGTTGTGTAACTCAAACACTAGGTGGACTAGAAGCATAATCCTTGTACTGGGTGAATCAGCGGACTTTGGTGTACTTTGACTGCGATTTTCATTGCTCTATGTACATCCGTCGCTGAGATATGACGAGAGAGGAAACGGAAGACCTCAGACATGATTGGCTGGCTGGGAAGCCCTGCAGGCCCTGATATGTGATATGAGTCTGAGTCCTCACAGAGGATTGGCTGCCTGGCAGAAATATATAGAAATAGTATGATTAAGCATAAATACTACATTTAGCAGAAATAGTATGATTACGCACAAATCCTATAAAAAGCAGAAATAGTATATTAAGCACAAATCCTATTAAAAGCAGAAATAGTATATTAAGCACAAATCTTATAAAATAGCAGAAATAGTATGATTTAGCACAATAGTAATAAGTTAAACAGAAAAATTGGAAAAGCAAAATGGACAGCTGAAAAAATGCTGAACATGCTGAGGGTCCCTCAAATATACTTGTTAAATGACAAAAATCTGCAAAAAAATTTATTACAGCCACACAATCACAAATATGTACACATGAGGAAACACACATGCACAGAGAGACCCACACACAAGATCCAATTCAGTCAACCAGTCTAAATATATTGAATTTAAATCTTAGAATGAGATCATCCCATTAAAAGCCTTTCTCTCTCTCTCTCTCTCTCTCTCTGTCACACACACACACACAGGGAGAGAGAAGTAAGTTTCTAGGTCAGCCTGGGAGCTGGTGAATTTGAATCCACCAATCAGAGAGGCTGTGCACTTTTCCCCACCAAAACAGGTGCATCTTTTTACACACGCAGCACAGAGAGAGACACAGGATTTTTGCAGTCTATTTCTCATAGTGACGACTCCCCTCAAACAAATGACCGTAATTTCCTAACCGTAGGGGCTAGAACGGTCATTCTTACACCGTTTTGTTCAGAAGAGATGGGGGAATCTTCAAGTGTTGACAATTTAATATTAAAATATGAATTTTTAGAGATATATGACATGGATGACTTGTTGACTTAGAAGCCACGAATTCCCCAATATGCAAATTTGAATGCCTGAGACCACATATGTGATTGGCTGGCTGGGAAGCCGTGCAGGCCCTGATTTGTGGATTTGAATTCCTCAGCCCTCAGATATGATTAGCTGGCTTAGAAGCCACGAAGGCCCCAATATGCAAATTTGAATGCCTCAGGACACTTATTTGATTGGCTGGGAAACTGTGCAGGCCCTGATTTGAAAATTTGAATGTCTCAGTCCTCACAGAGGATTGGCTGCCTGGGGACCTGGCAGAAATATATAGAAATACTATTATTAAGCATAAATACTACATTTAGTAGAAATACTATGTTTTAGCACAAATACTATAAAAAGAAGAAAAACTATAATTTAGCAGAAATACTATATTAAGCACAAATCCTATAAAAAGCAGAAATACTATAATTTAGAACAAATAGTATAAAAAGCAGAAATACTATAATTTAGCAGAAATACTATATTAGGCATAAATCCTATGAAAAGCAGAAATAGTATGATTTAGCAGAAATACTGTATTTAGCACAAGTACAGAAAAGTACCAGAAATACTATGATTTAGCAGAATAGTAATAACTTATTGAAACACAAATGCACAGAGGGACACACAAACACAGGCTCTAATCCAGTCAACCAGTCTAACTATATTCAATTTAAATCCTACAATGACATGCTGCCAAATATGGGTAGGGTTCTCTCTCTCCCACTAAACACACACACACACACACACACACACAGAGGGAGAGAGCTGCCGAATTTAAATCCACCAATCAGAGTGGCTGTTTACGTTTTCCCGCCAAAACAGGTGCATCCTTTTTACACACGCAGCACAGAGAGGCACAGGATTATTGCAGCCTATTTCTCATAGTGACGACTCCCCTCAAACAAATGACCATAATTTCCTAACCGTAGGGGCTAGAGCCGTCATTCTTACACCGTTTTGTTCAGAAGTGATTGGGGAATCTTCAAGTGTTGACAATTTATCATTAAAATATGAATTTTTAGAGATATATGACATGGATGACTTATTGACTTAGAAGCCACGAATTCCCCAATATGCAAATTTGAATGGCTGAGGCCACATATATGATTGGCTGGCTGGGAAGCCGTGCAGGCCCTGATTTGTGGATTTGAATTCCTCAGCCCTGATATGATTGGCTGGCTTAGAAGCCATGAAGGCCCCAATATGCAAATTTGAATGCCTCAGGACACATATATGATTGGCTGGGAAGCCGTGCAGGCCCTGATTTGAAAATTTGAATTTCTCAGTCCTCACAGAGGATTGGCTGCCTGGGGACCTGGCAGAAATATATAGAAATACTATGATTAAGCATAAATACTACATTTAGTAGAAATACTATGTTTTAGCACAAATACTATAAAAAGAAGAAATACTATAATTTAGCAGAAATACTATATTATTAAGCACAAATCCTATAAAAAGCAGAAATACTATATTAGGTACAAATCCTATAAAAAGCAGAAATACTATATTAGGCACAAATCCTATAAAAAAGCAGAAATACTATATTAGGCACAAATAGTATAAAAAGCAGAAATACTATAATTTAGCAGAAATACTATATTAAGCACAAATCCTATAAAAAGCAGAAATACTATATTAGGTACAAATCCTATAAAAAGCAGAAATACTATATTAGGTACAAATCCTATAAAAAGCAGAAATACTATATTAGGCACAAATAGCATAAAAAGCAGAAATACTATAATTTAGCAGAAATACTGTGTTATGCACAAATCCTATAAAAAGAATAAATACTATAATTTAGCAGAAATACTATATTAGGCACAAATCTTATGAAAAGCAGAAATAGTATGATTTAGCAGAAATACTGTATTTAGCACAAGTACCGAAAAGTACCAGAAATACTATGATTTAGCAGAATAGTAATAACTTACAAAATTACAAATATGGAGGCATATTGAAACACAAATGCACAGAGGGACACACAAACACAGGCTCTAATCCAGTCAACCAGTCTAACTATATTCAATTTAAATCCTACAATGACATGCTGCCAAATAAGGGCAGGGTCCTCTCTCTCCCACTAAACACACACACACACACACACACACACACAGACACAGAGGGAGAGAGCTGCCGAATTTAAATCCACCAATCAGAGTGGCTGTTTACGTTTTCCCGCCAAAACAGGTGCATCCTTTTTACACACGCAGCACAGAGAGGCACAGGATTATTGCAGCCTATTTCTCATAGTGACGACTCCCCTCAAACAAATGACCATAATTTCCTAACCGTAGGGGCTAGAGCCGTCATTCTTACACCGTTTTGTTCAGAAGAGATGGGGGAATCTTCCAGTGTTAACAATTTATCATTAAAATATGAATTATTAAAGATATTTGACTTGTAATGCACCATAACTGAGTAGAGCGAAGCAAAAACTGCCTTGACTTGCCCTCAAACAACGCTTTCTAACTCTAAATCTATTTGGAGTATCGATATCATTTTTTCACCGTAAGAGACAGCAGGCTTTGGTGAACAATCATGGAAATTTTCAGGTCTCTGTGGAAATCCAACAAAAAGTTATGACGAGAGAAAAAAGTGGTTCATTTCCACAGTTTGAAATCTGAAGAAATCTGAGCGAAGGACGAATTTCCTACCCTCAAACAAGTCCAACTCATTTCAGAACGGTAATAGGTGAGAAAGAAATTCTTGAATTGTGAGCGTCAGGGGTGTCTGAAGATATTCGGGGACAAGCCTCATGTCTTAACTTTGCTTCGTTAAGGAGATATGACGATTCGAATATGCCTCTTATTACAGAAATCCAGCCGTGATTTTGAACAAACTCTCCATTGACTTTCTATGCAGAGTTTTGAGACCTTGTGTTGGTCTGAGGAGATTTGCCAAAATTCTATAAATCCCACAACAATGATGGTGACATTTTCTGAAAGCCAGCAAAAATACCTACGTTTTGATGTATAATTTGTGGAAGTTGAGTGAAAATTGAGCAAGTAGCAGGAAGTTGTTCGGACATGAAGTGAAAATTGCAAAAGCTTCAGTGTCACACTGGAAGCCAAGAGCATAGCAACCATAACAACACATGTATTTTGTGAAAAATCACAATTTTGCAACTCAAAACTTTAAGAGGCATAAAAGTAAAACAGTAAAAGATTTGAAAAAGCTGAATCATACCTGAATAGCCCAATAATTTGTGAACATTTTAAAATTTGAATGGTTGTTCTAGGTGAAAGTATGAGGAAGTAGTTAAGTTTCAAAAAAAAGCAAATTTTAGCAGAATTGCTGAAGTTTCCCATTCATTTCAATGGGACAAATTAAAGGAAAAAAGTGGAATATTTTAAAAAGTATAATAGTTAAAAATACCAAAAGATATAGCCGGAATAAGCAAAAATAGCTGAATAGTTTAAAGTTTGAACGGTGAAAATAGCACAAAAATTGTGGAAGTAGTTCTACGGCGAAAAGTGTACGGAAGTCCTAAGAATAATAAAGAACTAGAAAGATTTGCATTTCCTGCGAAAATGCAGTGTGGATGCTTTAAAGCTGAAGCTGTATGCAAAAACTAGCTGAAAAAGCTGAAAAGTTGCAGAAATTGTAAAAACTTTGCAGAAGCAAAGGAACTTTGCTAAAATGGAATAACTTAGCAGAACTGCAATATCTTAGAGGAAACATAATACTTGGCAGAAATACAATAGCATAGCAGAACTTAGCAGAAATATTGTAACTTACCAGAAACATGATAACTTCTCAAAAATACAAGAATTTAGGAGAAATAGTATAAGATAACAGAAAGAATATATTTAGCCAAAAATACTTAAGCATTACAGAAACACTATGATTTAGAAAAATAGTACAACAGAGCAGAAATACTGTGATTTACCAGAGACACTGTGATGAACTATGAATATTGTAATTTTAAATCAATACTATGTTTTAGCACAAATACTATAATTTGACAGAAATACTATATTTAGCACAAATCTTATAAAATAGCAGAAATAGTATGATTTAGCACAATAGTAATAACTTAAACAGAAAAATTGGAAAAGCAAAATGGACAGCTGAAAAAATGCTGAACATGCTAAGGGTCCCTCAAATATACTTGTTAAATGAAAAAAATTGGCAAAAAAAATATAACAGCCACACAATCACAAATATGGACACATATGGAAACACACATGCACAGAGAGACACACACACAAGATCCAATTCAGTCAACCAGTCTAAATATATTGAATTTGAATCTTACAATGAGATCATCCCATAAAAAGGCTTCCTCTCTCTCTCTCTCTCTCTCTCTCTCTCACACACACACACACACACACACACACACACACACACACACACACACACACACACACACACAGAAGTAAGTTTCTAGCTCAGTCAAGCAGCCTTGGAGCTGCTGAATTTGAATCCACCAATCAGAGAGCCTGTGCACTTTTTCCCGCCAAAACAGGTGCATGCAGCACAGAGAGACACAGGATTTTTGCAGTCTATTTCTCATAATGACGACTCCCCTCAAACAAATGACCATAATTTCCTAACCGTAGGGGCTAGAACGGTCATTCTTACACCGTTTTGTTCAGAAGAGATGGGGGAATCTTAAAGTGTTGACAATTTATCATTAAAATATGAATTATTAAAGATAATTGACTTCTAATGCACCATAACTGAGTAGAGCAAAGCAAAAACTGCCTTGACTTGCCCTCAAACAACGCTTTCTAACTCTAAATCTATTTGGAGTATCAATATCATTCTTTCACCGTGAGAGACAGCAGGCTTTGGTGAACAATCATGGAAATTTTCAGGTCTCTGTGGAAATCCATTAAAAAGATATGACGAGAGAAAAAAGTGGTTCATTTCCAGAGTTTGAAATCTGAAGAAATCTGAGCGAAGGACGAATTTCCTACCCTCAAACAAGTCTAACTCATTTCAGAACGGTAATAGGTGAAAAAATAATTCTTGAATTGTGAGCGTCAGGAGTGTCTGAAGATATACTGGGACAAGCCTTATGTCTTAACTTTGCTTCGTTAAGGAGATATGACGATTCGAATATGCCTCTCATTACAGAAATCAAGCGGTGATTTTGAACAAGCTCTCCATTGACTTTCTATGGAGAGTTTTGCGACTTTGTGTTGGTCTGAGGAGATTTGCCAAAATTCTATAAATCCCACAACAATGATAGTGACATTTTCGGAAACCCAGCAAAAATACCTACGTTTTGATGTATAATTTGTGGAAGTTGAGTGAAGATTGAGCAAGTAGCAAGAAGTTGTTCGGACATGAAGAGAAGACTGCAAAACCTTCAGTGGCAGACTGGAAGCCAAGTGCATAGCAACCATAACAACGCATGTATTTTGTGAAAAATCACAATTTTGCAACTGAAAACTTTAAGAGGCATAAAGGTAAAACGGTAAAAGATTTGAAAAAGCTGAATCATACCTGAATAGCCCAATAATTTGAGAACATTTTAAAGTTTGAATGGTTGTTCTACGTGAAAATATGAGGAAGTAGTTAAGTTTCAGAAACAAGCAAATTTTAGCAGAATTGCAGAAATTTCCCATTCATTTCAATGGGACAAATTAAGCTTAATATTTTAAAAAGTATAATAGTGAAAAATACCAAAAGACATAGCAGGAATTAGCAGAAATAGCAGAATATTTTAAAATTTGAACGGTGAAAATCGGCTGAAAATTGTGGAAGTAGTTAAGTGCCAAAAAGTGTACGGAAGTCCCAAGAGGAACTCAATAGTGTGGATGCTTAAAGCATCCACACAATAAAGAATAAAGAGAAACAGGAACTCAATAGTGTAGATGCTTAAAGCATCCACACTATAAAGAATAAAGAGAAACAGGAACTCAATAGTGTGGATGCTTAAAGCATCCACACAATAATAAAGAATAAAGAGAAACAGGAACTCAATAGTGTGGATGCTTAAAGCATCCACACAATGAATGGAAAATAATCCAATATGTTTCAAATAGTGTCCAACTTTGTTTTAAGTGCTGGGAAAGGCTGTTTCAGCACGACACACTAAACCAAGTCAGTTTGTTTGTTGAGCAACTGGACCTGCTTCCACAGAGGCTTGACATAAACCCCAATCAAACACTGCTCTAATTAATTTGAACACAGACTGTGAGCAACCCCGTATCACACAACAAGACTGGCCAACCTCACAAATGTTCTCATGGATTAATAAGAGCTAATCCCAGCAGCCAGGCTTCAAAACTTCATGAAAAATCCTCCCATTACTGTAGTTGCAATTCCAGTGGTACATCCAAGCTCTTAATTGTATTCCGAAAAGCAATAACATACTAGAAAAATTTGCATTTCCTGCGAAAATGCAGTGTGGATGCTTAAAGCTGAAGCTGTATGCAAAAAGTAGCTGAAAAAGCTGAAAAGTTGCAGAAATTGTAAAAACTTTGCAGAAGCAAAAGAAGTTTGCTAAAATGGAATAACTTAGCAGAACTGCAATATCTTAGAGGAAACATAATACTTGGCAGAAATACAATAGCATAGCAGAATTTAGCAGAAATATTGTAACTTACCAGAAACATGATAACTTCTCAAAAATACAAGAATTTAGGAGAAATAGTATAAGATAACAGAAAGAATATATTTAGCCAAAAATACTTAAGCATTACAGAAACACTATGATTTAGAAAAATAGTACAACAGAGCAGAAATATTGTGATTTACCAGAGACACTGTGATGAACTATGAATATTGTAATTTTAAATTGAGACTATGTTTTAGCACAAATATTATAATTTGGCAGAAATACTATAATTTAGCAGAAATACTATATTAAGCACAAATCCTATAAAAAGCAGAAATGGTATGATTTAGCAGAAATACTGTATTTAGCACAAGTACCGAAAAGTACCAGAAATACTATGATTTAGCAGAATAGTAATAACTTATTGAAACACAAATGCACAGAGGGACACACAAACACAGGCTCTAATCCAGTCAACCAGTCTAACTATGTTCAATTTAAATCCTACAATGACATGCTGTCAAATAAGGGCAGGGTCCTCTCTCTCCCACTAAACACACACACACACACACACACACACACACACACACACACACACACACACACACAGGGAGAGAGGACTAAGTTTCTAGGTCAGCCTGGGAGCTGCTGAATTTGAATCCACCAATCAGAGAGGCTGTTTACGTTTTCCCGCCAAAACAGGTGCATCTCTTTACACACGCAGCACAGAGACATAGACCTGCTTCTTTCAGTTTATTTCACATAGTGAGGATTCCCCTCAAACAAATGACCATAATTTCCTAACCATAGGGGCTAGAGCGGTCATTCTTACACCGTTTTGTTCAGAAGAGATGGGGGAATCTTCAAGTGTTGACAATTTATCATTAAAATATGAATTTTTAGAGATATATGACATGGATGACTTGTTTACTTAGAAGCCACGAATTCCCCAATATGCAAATTTGAATACCTGGAGCCCACATACATGATTGGCTGGCTGGGAAGCTGTGCAGGCCCTGATTTGTGGATTTGAATTCCTCAGCCCTCAGATATGATTGGCTGGCTTAGAAGCCATGAAGGCCCCAATATGCAAATTTGAATGCCTCAGGACACATATATGATTGGCTGGGAAGCCGTGCAGGCCCTGATTTGAAAATTTGAATTTCTCAGTCCTCACAGAGGATTGGCTGCCTGGGGACCTGGCAGAAATATATAGAAATACTATGATTAAGCATAAATACTACATTGAGTAGAAATACTATGTTTTAGCACAAATACTATAAAAAGCAGAAATACTATAATTTAGCAGAAATACTATATTAAGCACAAATCCTATAAAAAGCAGAAATAGGATGATTAAGCATAAACACTACATTTAGTAGAAATACTATGTTTGAGCAAAAATCCTATAAAAAGCAGAAATACTATATTAGGCACAAATCCCATAAAAAGCAGAAATAGTATGATTAAGCATAAATACTACATTTAGTAGAAATACTATGTTTTAGCACAAATAGTATAAAAAGCAGAAATATTGTAATTTAGCAGAAATACTATATTAGGCACAAATCTTATAAAATAGCAGAAATAGTATTATTTAGCACAATAGTAATAAGTTAAACAGAAAAATTGGAAAAGCAAAATGGACAGCTGAAAAAATGCTGAACATGCTGAGGGTCCCTCAAATATACTTGTTAAATGAAAAAATCAGCAAAAAAATGCACAGGGAGAGAGAAGTAAGTTTCTAGGTCAGCCTGGGAGCTGCTGAATTTGAATCCACCAATCAGAGAGCCTGTGTACTTTTTCCCGCCAAAACATGTGCCTCTTTTTACACACGCAGCACAGAGAGGCACAGGATTATTGCAGCCTATTTCTCATAGTGAGGACTCCCCTCAAACAAATGACCATAATTTCCTAACTGTAGGGGCTAGAGCGGTCATTCTTACACTGTTTTGTTCAGAAGAGATGGGGGAATCTTCCAGTGTTAACAATTTATCATTAAAATGTGAATTTTTAGAGATATATGACATGGATGACTTGTTGACTTAGAAGCCACGAATTCCCCAATATGCAAATATGAATGCCTGAGACCACATATATGATTGGCTGGCTGGGAAGCTGTGCAGGCCCTGATTTGTGGATTTGAATTCCTCAGCCCTCAGATATGATTGGCTGGCTTAGAAGCCATAAAGGCCCCAATATGCAAATTTGAATGCCTCAGGACACATATATGATTGGCTGGGAAGCCGTGCAGGCCCTGATTTGAAAATTTGAATTTCTCAGTCCTCACAGAGGATTGGCTGCCTGGGGACCTGGCAGAAATATATAGAAATACTATGATTAAGCATAAATACTACATTTAGTAGAAATACTATGTTTTAGCACAAATACTATAAAAAGCAGAAATACTATAATTTAGCAGAAATACTATATTAAGCACAAATCCTATAAAAAGCAGAAATAGTATATTAAGCACAAATTCCATAAAAAGCAGAAATACTATATTAAGCACAAATCCTATTAAAAGCAGAAATACTATATTAAGCACAAATCTTATGAAATAG
Source organism: Rhamphochromis longiceps (assembly GCF_057381845.1). NCBI lineage: Eukaryota > Metazoa > Chordata > Actinopteri > Cichliformes > Cichlidae > Rhamphochromis > Rhamphochromis longiceps. The sequence continues at coordinate 16,487,401 of NC_140570.1, read as the reverse complement.
CAGAAACAGTATGATTTAGCACAATAGTAATAAGTTAAACAGAAAAATTGGAAAAGCAAAATGGACAGCTGAAAAAATGCTGAACATGCTGAGGGTCCCTCAAATATACTTGTTAAATGAAAAAATCAGCAAAAAAATGCACAGGGAGAGAGAAGTAAGTTTCTAGGTCAGCCTGGGAGCTGCTGAATTTGAATCCACCAATCAGAGAGCCTGTGTACTTTTTCCCGCCAAAACAGGTGCATCTTTTTACACACGCAGCAGAGAGAGGCACAGGATTATTGCAGCCTATTTCTCATAGTGAGGACTCCCCTCAAACAAATGACCATAATTTCCAAACCGTAGGGGCTAAAGCGGTCATTCTTACACCGTTTTGTTCAGAAGAGATGGGGGAATCTTCCAGTGTTTACAATTTATCATTAAAATATGAATTATTAAAGATATTTGACTTCTAATGCACCATAACTGAGTAGAGCGAAGCAAAAACTGCCTTGACTTGCCCTCAAACAACGCTTTGTGACTTGAAATCTATTTGGAGTATCGATATCATTCTTTCACCGTAAGAGACAGCAGGCTTTGGTGAACAATCATGGAAATTTTCAGGTCTCTGTGGAAATCCAACAAAAAGTTATGACGAGAGAAAAAAGTGGTTCATTTCCACAGTTTGAAATCTGAAGAAATCTGAGCGAAGGACGAATTTCCTACCCTCAAACAAGTCCAACTCATTTCAGAACGGTAATAGGTGAGAAAGAAATTCTTGAATTGTGAGCGTCAGGAGTGTCTGAAGATATACCGGGACAAGCCTCATGTCTTAAAGTCGCTTCGTTAAGGAGATATGACGATTCGAATATGCCTCTCATTACAGAAATCCAGCGATGATTTTGAACAAGCTCTCCATTGACTTTCTATGCAGAGTTTTGAGACCTTGTGTTGGTCTGAGGAGATTTGCCAAAATTCTATAAATCCCACAACAATGATAGTGACATTTCCTGAAAGCCAGCAAAAATACCTACGTTTTGATGTATAATTTGTGGAAGTTGAGTGAAAATTGAGCAAGTAGCAAACAGTTGTTCGGACATGAAGAGAAGGCTGCAAAAGCTTCAGTGTCACACTGGAAGCCAAGAGCATAGCAACCATAACAACGCATGTATTTTGTGAAAAATCACAATTTTGCAACTCAAAACTTTAAGAGGCATAAAAGTAAAACGGTAAAATATTTGAAAAAGCTGAAACATACATGAATAGCCCAATAATTTGTGAACATTTTAAAGTTTGAATGGTTGTTCTAGGTGAAAATTTGAGGAAGTAGTTAAGTTTCAAAAACAAGCAAAATTTAGCAGAATTGCTGAAGTTTCCCATTAATTTCAATGGGACAAATTAAAGGAAAAAAGTGGAATATTTTAAAAAGTATAATAGTTAAAAATACCAAAAGATATAGCCGGAAAGAGCAAAAATAGCTGAATAGTTTAAAATTTGAACGGTGAAAATCGGCTGAAAATTGTGGAAGTAGTTCTACGGCAAAAAGTGTACGGAAGCAACTAGAATAATAAAGTATAAAGAACTAGAAAAATTTGCATTTCCTGCGAAAATGCAGTGTGGATGCTTAAAGCTGAAGCTGTATGCAAAAAGTAGCTGAAAAAGCTGAAAAGTTGCAGAAATTGTAAAAACTTTGCAGAAGCAAAAGAAGTTTGCTAAAATGGAATAACTTAGCAGAACTGCAATATCTTAGAGGAAACATAATACTTGGCAGAGATACAATAGCATAGCAGAATTTAGCAGAAATATTGTAACTTACCAGAAACATGATAACTTCTCAAAAATACAAGAATTTAGGAGAAATAGTATAAGATAACAGAAAGAATATATTTAGCCAAAAATACTTAAACATTGCAGAAACACTATGATTTAGAAAAATAGTACAACAGAGCAGAAATATTGTGATTTACCAGAGACACTGTGATGAACTATGAATATTGTAATTTTAAATTAAGACTATGTTTTAGCACAAATATTATAATTTGGCAGACATACTAAATTTAGCAGAAATACTATATTAAGCACAAATCCTATGAAAAGCAGAAATAATATGATTAAGCATAAATACTACATTTAGCAGAAATACTATATTAAGCACAAATCTTATAAAATAGCAGAAATAGTATGATTTAGCACAATAGTAATAAGTTAAACAGAAAAATTGGAAAAGCAAAATGGACAGCTGAAAAAATGCTGAACATGCTGAGGGTCCCTCAAATATACTTGTTAAATGACAAAAATCTGAAAAAAAATTTATGACAGCCACACAATTACAAATATGTACACATGAGGAAACACACATGCACAGAGAGACACACACACAAGATCCAATTCAGTCAACCAGTCTAACTATATTCAATTTAAATCCTACAATGACATGCTGCCAAATAAGGGCAGGGTCCTCTCTCTCCCACTAAACACACACACACACACACACACACACACACACACACACACACAGACAGACACAGAGGGAGAGAGCTGCCGAATTTAAATCCACCAATCAGAGTGGCTGTTTACGTTTTCCCGCCAAAACAGGTGCATCTTTTTACACACGCAGCACAGAGAGGCACAGGATTATTGCAGCCTATTTCTCATAGTGAGGACTCCCCACAAACAAATGACCATAATTTCCTAACCGTAGGGGCTAGAGCGGTCATTCTTACACCGTTTTGTTCAGAAGAGATGGGGGAATCTTCCAGTGTTAACAATTTATCATTAAAATGTGAATTTTTAGAGATATACGACATGGATGACTTGTTGACTTAGAAGCCACGAATTCCCCAATATGCAAATTTGAATGCCTGAGGCCACATATGTGATTGGCTGCCTGGGAAGCCGTGCAGGCCCTGATTTGTGGATTTGAATTCCTCAGCCCTCAGATATGATTGGCTGGCTTAGAAGCCATGAAGGCCCCAATATGCAAATTTGAATGCCTCAGGACACATATATGATTGGCTGGGAAACCGTGCAGGCCCTGATTTGAAAATTTGAATGTCTAAGTCCTCACAGAGGATTGGCTGCCTGGGGACCTGGCAGAAATATATAGAAATACTATGATTAAGCATAAATACTACATTTAGTAGAAATACTATGTTTGAGCAAAAATCCTATAAAAAGCAGAAATACTATATTAGGCACAAATCCCATAAAAAGCAGAAATAGTATGATTAAGCATAAATACTACATTTAGTAGAAATACTATGTTTTAGCACAAATAGTATAAAAAGCAGAAATATTGTAATTTAGCAGAAATACTATATTAGGCACAAATCTTATAAAATAGCAGAAATAGTATTATTTAGCACAATAGTAATAAGTTAAACAGAAAAATTGGAAAAGCAAAATGGACAGCTGAAAAAATGCTGAACATGCTGAGGGTCCCTCAAATATACTTGTTAAATGAAAAAATCAGCAAAAAAATGCACAGGGAGAGAGAAGTAAGTTTCTAGGTCAGCATGGGAGCTGCTGAATTTGAATCCACCAATCAGAGAGCCTGTGTACTTTTTCCCGCCAAAACATGTGCCTCTTTTTACACACGCAGCACAGAGAGGCACAGGATTATTGCAGCCTATTTCTCATAGTGAGGACTCCCCTCAAACAAATGACCATAATTTCCAAACCGTAGGGGCTAAAGCGGTCATTCTTACACCGTTTTGTTCAGAAGAGATGGGGGAATCTTCCAGTGTTTACAATTTATCATTAAAATATGAATTATTAAAGATATTTGACTTCTAATGCACCATAACTGAGTAGAGCGAAGCAAAAACTGCCTTGACTTGCCCTCAAACAACGCTTTGTGACTTGAAATCTATTTGGAGTATCGATATCATTCTTTCACCGTAAGAGACAGCAGGCTTTGGTGAACAATCATGGAAATTTTCAGGTCTCTGTGGAAATCCAACAAAAAGTTATGACGAGAGAAAAAAGTGGTTCATTTCCACAGTTTGAAATCTGAAGAAATCTGAGCGAAGGACGAATTTCCTACCCTCAAACAAGTCCAACTCATTTCAGAACGGTAATAGGTGAGAAAGAAATTCTTGAATTGTGAGCGTCAGGAGTGTCTGAAGATATACCGGGACAAGCCTCATGTCTTAAAGTCGCTTCGTTAAGGAGATATGACGATTCGAATATGCCTCTCATTACAGAAATCCAGCGATGATTTTGAACAAGCTCTCCATTGACTTTCTATGCAGAGTTTTGAGACCTTGTGTTGGTCTGAGGAGATTTGCCAAAATTCTATAAATCCCACAACAATGATAGTGACATTTCCTGAAAGCCAGCAAAAATACCTACGTTTTGATGTATAATTTGTGGAAGTTGAGTGAAAATTGAGCAAGTAGCAAACAGTTGTTCGGACATGAAGAGAAGGCTGCAAAAGCTTCAGTGTCACACTGGAAGCCAAGAGCATAGCAACCATAACAACGCATGTATTTTGTGAAAAATCACAATTTTGCAACTCAAAACTTTAAGAGGCATAAAAGTAAAACGGTAAAATATTTGAAAAAGCTGAAACATACATGAATAGCCCAATAATTTGTGAACATTTTAAAGTTTGAATGGTTGTTCTAGGTGAAAATTTGAGGAAGTAGTTAAGTTTCAAAAACAAGCAAAATTTAGCAGAATTGCTGAAGTTTCCCATTAATTTCAATGGGACAAATTAAAGGAAAAAAGTGGAATATTTTAAAAAGTATAATAGTTAAAAATACCAAAAGATATAGCCGGAAAGAGCAAAAATAGCTGAATAGTTTAAAATTTGAACGGTGAAAATCGGCTGAAAATTGTGGAAGTAGTTCTACGGCAAAAAGTGTACGGAAGCAACTAGAACTAGAAAGATTTGCATTTCCTGCGAAAATGCAGTGTGGATGCTTTAAAGCTGAAGCTGTATGCAAAAACTAGCTGAAAAAGCTGAAAAGTTGCAGAAATTGTAAAAACTTTGCAGAAGCAAAGGAACTTTGCTAAAATGGAATAACTTAGCAGAACTGCAATATCTTAGAGGAAACATAATACTTGGCAGAAATACAATAGCATAGCAGAACTTAGCAGAAATATTGTAACTTACCAGAAACATGATAACTTCTCAAAAATACAAGAATTTAGGAGAAATAGTATAAGATAACAGAAAGAATATATTTAGCCAAAAATACTTAAGCATTACAGAAACACTATGATTTAGAAAAATAGTACAACAGAGCAGAAATACTGTGATTTACCAGAGACACTGTGATGAACTATGAATATTGTAATTTTAAATCAATACTATGTTTTAGCACAAATACTATAATTTGACAGAAATACTATATTTAGCACAAATCTTGTAAAATAGCAGAAATAGTATGATTTAGCACAATAGTAATAACTTAAACAGAAAAATTGGAAAAGCAAAATGGACAGCTGAAAAAATGCTGAACATGCTAAGGGTCCCTCAAATATACTTATTAAATGAAAAAAATTGGCAAAAAAAAATATAACAGCCACACAATCACAAATATGGACACATATGGAAACACACATGCACAGAGAGAGACACACACAAGATCCAATTCAGTCAACCAGTCTAAATATATTGAATTTGAATCTTACAATGAGATCATCCCATAAAAAGGCTTCCCCTCTCTCTCTCTCTCACACACACACACACACACACACACACACACACACACACACACACAGAGAGAAGTAAGTTTCTAGCTCAGTCAAGCAGCCTTGGAGCTGCTGAATTTGAATCCACCAATCAGAGAGCCTGTGCACTTTTTCCCGCCAAAACAGGTGCATGCAGCACAGAGAGACACAGGATTTTTGCAGTCTATTTCCCATAATGACGACTCCCCTCAAACAAATGACCATAATTTCCTAACCGTAGGGGCTAGAACGGTCATTCTTACACCGTTTTGTTCAGAAGAGATGGGGGAATCTTAAAGTGTTGACAATTTATCATTAAAATATGAAATATTAAAGATAATTGACTTCTAATGCACCATAACTGAGTAGAGCAAAGCAAAAACTGCCTTGACTTGCCCTCAAACAACGCTTTCTAACTCTAAATCTATTTGGAGTATCAATATCATTCTTTCACCGTAAGAGACAGCAGGCTTTGGTGAACAATCATGGAAATTTTCAGGTCTCTGTGGAAATCCATTAAAAAGATATGACGAGAGAAAAAAGTGGTTCATTTCCAGAGTTTGAAATCTGAAGAAATCTGAGCGAAGGACGAATTTCCTACCCTCAAACAAGTCTAACTCATCTCAGAACAGTAATAGGTGAGAAAATAATTCTTGAATTGTGAGCGTCAGGAGTGTCTGAAGATATACTGGGACAAGCCTTATGTCTTAACTTTGCTTCGTTAAGGAGATATGACGATTCGAATATGCCTCTCATTACAGAAATCAAGCGGTGATTTTGAACAAGCTCTCCATTGACTTTCTATGGAGAGCTTTGCGACTTTGTGTTGGTCTGAGGAGATTTGCCAAAATTCTATAAATCTCACAACAATGATAGTGACATTTTCGGAAAGCCAGCAAAAATACCTACGTTTTGATGTATAATTTGTGAAAGTTGAGTGAAAATTGAGCAAGTAGCAAGAAGTTGTTCGGACATGAAGAGAAGACTGCAAAACCTTCAGTGGCACACTGGAAGCCAAGTGCATAGCAACCATAACAACGCATGTATTTTGTGAAAAATCACAATTGTGCAACTGAAAACTTTAAGAGGCATAAAAGTAAAACGGTAAAAGATTTGAAAAAGCTGATTTATACCTGAATAGCCCAATAATTTGAGAACATTTTAAAGTTTGAATGGTTGTTCTACGTGAAAATATGAGGAAGTAGTTAAGTTTCAGAAACAAGCAAATTTTAGCAGAATTGCAGAAGTTTCCCATTCATTTCAATGGGACAAATTAAGCTTAATATTTTAAAAAGTATAATAGTGAAAAATACCAAAAGACATAGCACACATTAGCAGAAATAGCAGAATAGTTTAAAATTTGAACGGTGAAAATCGGCTGAAAATTGCGGAAGTAGTTAAGTGCCAAAAAGTGTACGGAAGTCCCAAGAGGAACTCAATAGTGTGGATGCTTAAAGCATCCACACAATAATAAAGTATAAAGAACTAGAAAAATTTGCATTTCCTGCGAAAATGCAGTGTGGATGCTTAAAGCTGAAGCTGTATGCAAAAAGTAGCTGAAAAAGCTGAAAAGTTGCAGAAATTGTAAAAACTTTGCAGAAGCAAAAGAAGTTTGCTAAAATGGAATAACTTAGCAGAACTGCAATATCTTAGAGGAAACATAATACTTGGCAGAGATACAATAGCATAGCAGAATTTAGCAGAAATATTGTAACTTACCAGAAACATGATAACTTCTCAAAAATACAAGAATTTAGGAGAAATAGTATAAGATAACAGAAAGAATATATTTAGCCAAAAATACTTAAACATTGCAGAAACACTATGATTTAGAAAAATAGTACAACAGAGCAGAAATATTGTGATTTACCAGAGACACTGTGATGAACTATGAATATTGTAATTTTAAATTAAGACTATGTTTTAGCACAAATATTATAATTTGGCAGACATACTAAATTTAGCAGAAATACTATATTAAGCACAAATCCTATGAAAAGCAGAAATAATATGATTAAGCATAAATACTACATTTAGCAGAAATACTATATTAAGCACAAATCTTATAAAATAGCAGAAATAGTATGATTTAGCACAATAGTAATAAGTTAAACAGAAAAATTGGAAAAGCAAAATGGACAGCTGAAAAAATGCTGAACATGCTGAGGGTCCCTCAAATATACTTGTTAAATGACAAAAATCTGAAAAAAAATTTATGACAGCCACACAATTACAAATATGTACACATGAGGAAACACACATGCACAGAGAGACACACACACAAGATCCAATTCAGTCAACCAGTCTAACTATATTCAATTTAAATCCTACAATGACATGCTGCCAAATAAGGGCAGGGTCCTCTCTCTCTCCCACTAAACACACACACACACACACACACACACACACACACACACACACACACACACACACACAGAGGGAGAGAGCTGCCGAATTTAAATCCACCAATCAGAGTGGCTGTTTACGTTTTCCCGCCAAAACATGTGCATCTTTTTACACACGCAGCACAGAGAGGCACAGGATTATTGCAGCCTATTTCTCATAGTGAGGACTCCCCACAAACAAATGACCATAATTTCCTAACCGTAGGGGCTAGAGCGGTCATTCTTACACCGTTTTGTTCAGAAGAGATGGGGGAATCTTCCAGTGTTAACAATTTATCATTAAAATGTGAATTTTTAGAGATATACGACATGGATGACTTGTTGACTTAGAAGCCACGAATTCCCCAATATGCAAATTTGAATGCCTGAGGCCACATATATGATTGGCTGCCTGGGAAGCCGTGCAGGCCCTGATTTGTGGATTTGAATTCCTCAGCCCTCAGATATGATTGGCTGGCTTAGAAGCCATGAAGGCCCCAATATGCAAATTTGAATGCCTCAGGACACATATATGATTGGCTGGGAAACCGTGCAGGCCCTGATTTGAAAATTTGAATGTCTAAGTCCTCACAGAGGATTGGCTGCCTGGGGACCTGGCAGAAATATATAGAAATACTATGATTAAGCATAAATACTACATTTAGTAGAAATACTATGTTTTAGCACAAATAGTATAAAAAGCAGAAATACTGTAATTTAGCAGAAATACTATATTAGGCACAAATCTTATAAAATAGCAGAAATAGTATGATTTAGCACAATAGTAATCAGTTAAACAGAAAAATTGGAAAAGCAAAATGGACAGCTGAAAAAATGCTGAACATGCTGAGGGTCCCTCAAATATACTTGTTAAATGAAAAAATCAGCAAAAAAATGCACAGGGAGAGAGAAGTAAGTTTCTAGGTCAGCCTGGGAGCTGCTGAATTTGAATCCACCAATCAGAGAGCCTGTGTACTTTTTCCCGCCAAAACATGTGCCTCTTTTTACACACGCAGCACAGAGAGGCACAGGATTATTGCAGCCTATTTCTCATAGTGATGACTCCCCTCAAACAAATGACCATAATTTCCTAACCGTAGGGGCTAGAGCCGTCATTCTTACACCGTTTTGTTCAGAAGAGATGGGGGAATCTTCCAGTGTTTACAATTTATCATTAAAATATGAATTATTAAAGATATTTGACTTGTAATGCACCATAACTGAGTAGAGCGAAGCAAAAACTGCCTTGACTTGCCCTCAAACAACGCTTTGTAACTCTAAATCTATTTGGAGTATCGATATCATTCTTTCACCGTAAGAGACAGCAGGCTTTGGTGAACAATCATGGAAATTTTCAGGTCTCTGTGGAAATCCAACAAAAAGTTATGACGAGAGAAAAAAGTGGTTCATTTCCACAGTTTGAAATCTGAAGAAATCTGAGCGAAGGACGAATTTCCTACCCTCAAACAAGTCCAACTCATTTCAGAACGGTAATAGGTGAGAAAGAAATTCTTGAATTGTGAGTGTCAGGAGTGTCTGAAGATATACCGGGACAAGCCTCATGTCTTAACTTTGCTTTGTTAAGGAGATATGACGATTCGAATATGCCTCTCATTACAGAAATCCAGCGATGATTTTGAACAAGCTCTCCATTGACTTTCTATGCAGAGTTTTGAGACCTTGTGTTGGTCTGAGTAGATTTGCCAAAATTCTATAAATCCCACAACAATGATAGTGACATTTTCTGAAAGCCAGCAAAAATACCTACGTTTTGATGTATAATTTGTGGAAGTTGAGTGAAAATTGAGGAAGTAGCAAACAGTTGTTCGGACATGAAGAGAAGGCTGCAAAAGCTTCAGTGTCACACTGGAAGCCAAGAGCATAGCAACCATAACAACGCATGTATTTTGTGAAAAATCACAATTTTGCAACTCAAAACTTTAAGAGGCATAAAAGTAAAACGGTAAAATATTTGAAAAAGCTGAAACATACATGAATAGCCCAATAATTTGTGAACATTTTAAAGTTTGAATGGTTGTTCTAGGTGAAAATTTGAGGAAGTAGTTAAGTTTCAAAAACAAGCAAAATTTAGCAGAATTGCTGAAGTTTCCCATTAATTTCAATGGGACAAATTAAAGGAAAAAAGTGGAATATTTTAAAAAGTATAATAGTTAAAAATACCAAAAGATATAGCCGGAAAGAGCAAAAATAGCAGAATAGTTTAAAATTTGAATGGTGAAAATCGGCTGAAAATTGTGGAAGTAGTTCTACGGCGAAAAGTGTACGGAAACACCCGGAATAATAATAATAATAAAGAACTAGAAAAATTTGCATTTCCTGCGAAAATGCAGTGTGGATGCTTAAAGCTGAAGCTGTATGCAAAAAGTAGCTGAAAAAGCTGAAAAGTTGCAGAAATTGTAAAAACTTTGCAGAAGCAAAAGAAGTTTGCTAAAATGGAATAACTTAGCAGAACTGCAATATCTTAGAGGAAACATAATACTTGGCAGAGATACAATAGCATAGCAGAATTTAGCAGAAATATTGTAACTTACCAGAAACATGATAACTTCTCAAAAATACAAGAATTTAGGAGAAATAGTATAAGATAACAGAAAGAATATATTTAGCCAAAAATACTTAAACATTGCAGAAACACTATGATTTAGAAAAATAGTACAACAGAGCAGAAATATTGTGATTTACCAGAGACACTGTGATGAACTATGAATATTGTAATTTTAAATTAAGACTATGTTTTAGCACAAATATTATAATTTGGCAGACATACTAAATTTAGCAGAAATACTATATTAAGCACAAATCCTATGAAAAGCAGAAATAATATGATTAAGCATAAATACTACATTTAGCAGAAATACTATATTAAGCACAAATCTTATAAAATAGCAGAAATAGTATGATTTAGCACAATAGTAATAAGTTAAACAGAAAAATTGGAAAAGCAAAATGGACAGCTGAAAAAATGCTGAACATGCTGAGGGTCCCTCAAATATACTTGTTAAATGACAAAAATCAGCAAAAAAATTTATGACAGCCACACAATTACAAATATGTACACATGAGGAAACACACATGCACAGAGAGACACACACACAAGATCCAATTCAGTCAACCAGTCTAACTATATTCAATTTAAATCCTACAATGACATGCTGTCAAAAAAAAGGGCAGGGTCCTCTCTCTCTCCCACTAAACACACACACACACACACACACACACACACACACACACACACACACACACACACAGAGGGAGAGAGCTGCCGAATTTAAATCCACCAATCAGAGTGGCTGTTTACGTTTTCCCGCCAAAACATGTGCATCTTTTTACACACGCAGCACAGAGAGGCACAGGATTATTGCAGCCTATTTCTCATAGTGAGGACTCCCCACAAACAAATGACCATAATTTCCTAACCGTAGGGGCTAGAGCGGTCATTCTTACACCGTTTTGTTCAGAAGAGATGGGGGAATCTTCAAGTGTTGACAATTTATCATTAAAATATGAATTTTTAGAGATATATGACATGGATGACTTGTTGACTTAGAAGCCACGAATTCCCCAATATGCAAATTTGAATGCCTGAGGCCACATACATGATTGGCTGGCTGGGAAGCCGTGCAGGCCCTGATTTGTGGATTTGAATTCCTCAGCCCTCAGATATGATTGGCTGGCTTAGAAGCCATGAAGGCCCCAATATGCAAATTTGAATGCCTCAGGACACATATATGATTGGCTGGGAAGCCGTGCAGGCCCTGATTTGAAAATTTGAATTTCTCAGTCCTCACAGAGGATTGGCTGCCTGGGGACCTGGCAGAAATATATAGAAATAGTATGATTAAGCATAAATACTACATTTAGTAGAAATACTATGTTTTAGCACAAATACTATAAAAAGCAGAAATACTATAATTTAGCAGAAATACTATATTATTAAGCACAAATCCTATAAAAAGCAGAAATACTATATTAGGTACAAATCCTATAAAAAGCAGAAATACTATATTAGGCACAAATCCTATAAAAAGCAGAAATACTATATTAGGCACAAATAGTATAAAAAGCAGAAATATTATAATTTAGCAGAAATACTATATTAAGCACAAATCCTATAAAAAGCAGAAATACTATATTAGGTACAAATCCTATAAAAAGCAGAAATACTATATTAGGCACAAATAGCATAAAAAGCAGAAATACTATAATTTAGCAGAAATACTATGTTAGGCACAAATCCTATAAAAAGAACAAATACTATAATTTAGCAGAAATACTATATTAGGCACAAATCTTATGAAAAGCAGAAATAGTATGATTTAGCAGAAATACTGTATTTAGCACAAGTACCGAAAAGTACCAGAAATACTATGATTTAGCAGAATAGTAATAACTTACAAAATTACAAATATGGAGGCATATTGAAACACAAATGCAGAGAGGGACACACAAACACAGGCTCTAATCCAGTCAACCAGTCTAACTATATTCAATTTAAATCCTACAATGACATGCTGCCAAATAAGGGCAGGGTCCTCTCTCTCCCACTAAACACACACACACACACACACACACACACACACACAGAGGGAGAGAGCTGCCGAATTTAAATCCACCAATCAGAGTGGCTGTTTACGTTTTCCCGCCAAAACAGGTGCATCCTTTTTACACACGCAGCACAGAGAGGCACAGGATTATTGCAGCCTATTTCTCATAGTGATGACTCCCCTCAAACAAATGACCATAATTTCCTAACCGTAGGGGCTAGAGCCGTCATTCTTACACCGTTTTGTTCAGAAGAGATGGGGGAATCTTCCAGTGTTAACAATTTATCATTAAAATGTGAATTATTAAAGATATTTGACTTGTAATGCACCATAACTGAGTAGAGCGAAGCAAAAACTGCCTTGACTTGCCCTCAAACAACGCTTTCTAACTCGAAATCTATTTGGAGTATCGATATCATTCTTTCACCGTAAGAGACAGCAGGCTTTGGTGAACAATCATGGAAATTTTCAGGTCTCTGTGGAAATCCAACAAAAAGTTATGACGAGAGAAAAAAGTGGTTCATTTCCACAGTTTGAAATCTGAAGAAATCTGAGCGAAGGACGAATTTCCTACCCTCAAACAAGTCCAACTCATTTCAGAACGGTAATAGGTGAGAAAGAAATTCTTGAATTGTGAGCGTCAGGAGTGTCTGAAGATATACCGGGACAAGCCTCATGTCTTAAAGTCGCTTCGTTAAGGAGATATGACGATTCGAATATGCCTCTCATTACAGAAATCCAGCGATGATTTTGAACAAGCTCTCCATTGACTTTCTATGCAGAGTTTTGAGACCTTGTGTTGGTCTGAGGAGATTTGCCAAAATTCTATAAATCCCACAACAATGATAGTGACATTTTCTGAAAGCCAGCAAAAATACCTACGTTTTGATGTATAATTTGTGGAAGTTGAGTGAAAATTGAGCAAGTAGCAAACAGTTGTTCGGACATGAAGAGAAGGCTGCAAAAGCTTCAGTGTCACACTGGAAGCCAAGAGCATAGCAACCATAACAACGCATGTATTTTGTGAAAAATCACAATTTTGCAACTCAAAACTTTAAGAGGCATAAAAGTAAAACGGTAAAATATTTGAAAAAGCTGAAACATACATGAATAGCCCAATAATTTGTGAACATTTTAAAGTTTGAATGGTTGTTCTAGGTGAAAATTTGAGGAAGTAGTTAAGTTTCAAAAACAAGCAAAATTTAGCAGAATTGCTGAAGTTTCCCATTAATTTCAATGGGACAAATTAAAGGAAAAAAGTGGAATATTTTAAAAAGTATAATAGTTAAAAATACCAAAAGATATAGCCGGAAAGAGCAAAAATAGCTGAATAGTTTAAAATTTGAACGGTGAAAATCGGCTGAAAATTGTGGAAGTAGTTCTACGGCGAAAAGTGTACGGAAGCAACTAGAATAATAAAGTATAAAGAATAAAGAGAAACAGGAACTCAATAGTGTGGATGCTTAAAGCATCCACACAATAAAGAGAAACAGGAACTCAATAGTGTGGATGCTTAAAGCATCCACACAATAAAGAATAAAGAGAAACAGGAACTCTATAGTGTGGATGCTTAAGCATCCACACAATAAAGAGAAACAGGAACTCAATAGTGTGGATGCTTAAAGCATCCACACAATAAAGAGAAACAGGAACTCAATAGTGTGGATGCTTAAAGCATCCACACAATAATAATAAATCCGAGCAATAGTAATAAGTGTGCCTTTTGGCATAGGCACACTTAACAATATCACATAAAATAGGCATATGGTCAGAGAACACCGCATCCTCGACAAGTACGTTTTGGACAGATAAACCATGTGATAAAACCAAGTCCAGTGTGTGACCACGTTCTTGAGTGGCACCTTTAACAGACTGAATAAAGTTAAAAGAGTTCACCAAGTCCAGAAAGTCCTTAGCCAGGGGCTTCCCCGGGCAGCAGACGTGTATATTAAAATCACCAAGTAAAAGGATCTGGTCATACCGTGATGCACTCGGATAAAAACTCCTTGTTATATTTTGGGGGCCGATAAACAATCGCACACAACAGCCAAGACGAGTGGCCCAGTTCACACAAACAGAGTTCAAAACTGGTGTGGCGTGTTGATGGGGATAGCTGCTTAAAGTCAAGATGTGCCTTAAAAACAACAGCTAGCCCTCCTCCGCGACCAGAAACTCTCGGAACACTAAAAAAGGCACAGCCAGCCGGCAGTAATTCAGAAAAGGCACTTAACTCACCGGGTGGAATCCAAGTTTCAGTCAAGCAAAGAAAATCCAGTGCATGGGAAGCGAAAAATTCCTTCAAAATGAATGTCTTATTTGCCACCGATCTGGCGTTAATTAATCCCAACCTGAGAGGAATTGGCTCGGGAGCTTCCGAGGCAGCAACAACCAGGTCCACAGGTCGGAGGTTTGTTTGGTCCACTCCACGCCAACGCAGATGTCGGAGAGGAGAGGGTTTTGCAGAACCCTTCTCGAGAGATCCCACAACAGGAACCAAGCAGGAGTCCACCGGGTCCAAAGCACGCAACGGCACCAAGAGTCGCGGGCAGGATCGACAAATTGAGCGAAGCTCATGAGGAAAACAAGAGATCCTGAGTCTCAGTTTGACAAGGCGACCTCCACGGTTACCTCGTCTCCTGCGTCGCTTCCGCACATCCAGTGGCAATGGTAAGGAGCGCCAGTGAGGTGGTGTTACTTCCAAATCGGGAGGCAGAAAGCCTTGGTTGTCATTTCCAAACCGAGCTAAAGCTTGGGTAGATAAGCCTATTTCCAATAATGTCTGGCGATCATAAAACAATGCAGGGCTGACATGTTGCACAAAATTGACTAAAAACAATAAAATAAAACAAATAGAAGAGAGCGATAGACGGCATGCCAAACACACAGGCGCCATCTTGGTGCAGTCACTACAGCAACCAGGCTCACACCTGCCTGCTTAACGAGCTCTGCCTGCCACTGTGCCAAGATTCATCTTAGAAATTTCTGTTACAACTAAGTAGTTGGAGTTAGATTAAGTCAACAGGTACAATAAGTCAGATTGTACAGGGTTTTGCCACAGATTAACAGTTTGTCAGTAGTTAGTATAGGCCAACTTAATAGAGCATTCTCATTGGCCTGTTAAATTCAAGCTGATTGTGTATTGGTGGACTTGTCTTCTGCACACAGGATTTTCAGCAGCATCTACCTCTCTGTAGTGGATTTTCCCACATTTTAAATAATCTAATTTCATTTAATATTTCTGTTTTTAGTCTGTATAGTTTATCTCCCCACGAATATACTCAAAGTAGTCTTAAAATAAAACCCACAAAACAGTTCAAGATGACATACTTTTTATTTGCTTGTTTAATGCCAGTTGCCCTCTTTCTCTGTATGTCACTCATTCGCTTATACTCAGGCAAAAAGTACCAATTTGTATGCTGATGAGTCTTGTGTATTTTTTTCCTCTGTCTCTCTATGACAGAGAAATATATATATGCTCAATATTGCTGTTCAAACGGATGCTCAAATTTCCAAGCACCACCTGAACGCCTCATCGGTCTTTAAACAATCACTGCACCAACTGTCGTCATTCTGCTTTGCTCTCTGCCGTGGTAGGTACAAAACGCTCAGTATTCACTGTTTTATTTTTATGACATAAAAATACATGTTTGACATTTAAACTCACAAATCAAATTCAACAGAGTTCAAAGAATAAAGAAAGCAAAAAAAGAATAACCTTCACTATCATTTATATAGGTTTATGACGTTTTGCTGTTAGCAGCAGTGCTAACGCTAGCTTCAATGCTAATGCTAGCAACAATGCTAACGCTAGCCTTAGCAGTTGTTAACTGACAAAAAAGAATATTCCTGTGATATTTATTGGCGGTCAGTGAGACAAAAGTAACAAATGAGCTTTATTATTGCCACCTTATTTTTATAAATAAAAAGTATGTCATCATTTCTAATTTACATTTAAAACATTTTCAGCTATTTTCCAACTTCTTCTGTGTGGATATCAGCTTTTAGCACTTCAGCACTTTTGTTTTCAGGCGAAAATTTCTGTATTTTTCATCTCATTCAAAATTTTTAACTTAAATTCAGCAATTAATTCATTTCAGTGCATACATTCAGATTCAAGCATTCACACTGCAGTTTCTTCAGAAAATGCACTTTCTAGTTATAGAGTGAAATCCAGAGACAAAAAAGTAACCGGTAAGATGTGCTTATGAAGTGATCTTTTATATTAAATGTAACAGGGAGATGTTTGTTTATTAATAAAGATGACCTTATGTTGGGATATGGGATATGTTGCCTGTTGTGTTTAATCATGTTGACAGTTTTAAGAAGCTCTGACTTTGTAGTCTTTAGGTGTTCTCTGATGATGTGTTGAATGGTAGGCAGTTTCTCATGATCACTTCTCACTTGTCACAACTGTCACCAGCCCTGGAAACTCTGCCTCTGCAGGAATGAAACCTCACAATGTGTCCCGTCTTAGGAGGGCACCTAGCCTGAGCAGAACCCGTCCTTCACTGTCCCACAGTTCAGGTGAGTTGATCTTAAAAACCTTTTACTACATGCTGCATAATCTTTGTTGCACACAGAAAATTATTGTCCCTGTTTAACGACACTCAGTAACATTATAATGATATAAACCATTGCTATAACAGGCCTTTGTTTATAGAAAATGTTGGAACATTAATTAATTAAACCTCTGGGACCATCAGAGAATGGGTGAATAAGATGTTTGCTCTGGGTAATGTGCTTCAATACTTTGTTTTGACAACCTGCTGTTAATGCACCGCCACACACACACACACACACACACACACACACACACACACACACAGAGCGCTTGTTTTCAGCCTGATTGAGATGTAACATGAGACTGAATCTGTGTGTTGTGTGGTGTTTAATGGGCCATTTAGATGAGCTGTCCCCTGGCAGTTTGGGGCACAGGAAAAATCTCTCAGATCCTGCAGAGCTGTGTCCGTTTTCCAAACCTGAGCTGGCGCTGGTGCAAAGCTTCAATCTGCTGAACTCTGAAGACTGGTGAGAAATAATCAATCCATCATCCTTAAGCATCTCTTTGAATGTGGACCACAGAGTAAAATTATTACCCTTTGTGCGTTGTTATTTTCGAATGTAGGGCGAAGAAGATTGAAGGACTGACATTCCTGCGCTCTCTTGCACACTATCACTCAGATACACTTCAGGCTCAGCTTCATGATGTTTGCCTATCTCTCATTCAAGAGGTAATATCATTTTTTGAATAACAATCCCACTTAATTTTGGGAATCTATGCATGGCGGTGTTTGATTCTGCTGTTCCAGTTTTGCAATTCTATTTAATTTCTCTGTGTCTTAATAGTTTTGCTTCATAATTATATATAGTCTCAGCTATAATTGCCTGGCATTTTGCTAAATTCCCATTGGAGAATCGGCTGAAAAATCTGGCGTTAATTAATCCCAACCTGAGAGGAATTGGCTCGGGAGCTTCCGAGGCAGCAACAACCAGGTCCACAGGTCGGAGGTTTGTTTGGTCCACTCCACGCCAACGCAGATGTCGGAGAGGAGAGGGTTTTGCAGAACCCTTCTCGAGAGATCCCACAACAGGAACCAAGCAGGAGTCCACCGGGTCCAAAGCACGCAACGGCACCAAGAGTCGCGGGCAGGATCGACAAATTGAGCGAAGCTCATGAGGAAAACAAGAGATCCTGAGTCTCAGTTTGACAAGGCGACCTCCACGGTTACCTCGTCTCCTGCGTCGCTTCCGCACATCCAGTGGCAATGGTAAGGAGCGCCAGTGAGGTGGTGTTACTTCCAAATCGGGAGGCAGAAAGCCTTGGTTGTCATTTCCAAACCGAGCTAAAGCTTGGGTAGATAAGCCTATTTCCAATAATGTCTGGCGATCATAAAACAATGCAGGGCTGACATGTTGCACAAAATTGACTAAAAACAATAAAATAAAACAAATAGAAGAGAGCGATAGACGGCATGCCAAACACACAGGCGCCATCTTGGTGCAGTCACTACAGCAACCAGGCTCACACCTGCCTGCTTAACGAGCTCTGCCTGCCACTGTGCCAAGATTCATCTTAGAAATTTCTGTTACAACTAAGTAGTTGGAGTTAGATTAAGTCAACAGGTACAATAAGTCAGATTGTACAGGGTTTTGCCACAGATTAACAGTTTGTCAGTAGTTAGTATAGGCCAACTTAATAGAGCATTCTCATTGGCCTGTTAAATTCAAGCTGATTGTGTATTGGTGGACTTGTCTTCTGCACACAGGATTTTCAGCAGCATCTACCTCTCTGTAGTGGATTTTCCCACATTTTAAATAATCTAATTTCATTTAATATTTCTGTTTTTAGTCTGTATAGTTTATCTCCCCACGAATATACTCAAAGTAGTCTTAAAATAAAACCCACAAAACAGTTCAAGATGACATACTTTTTATTTGCTTGTTTAATGCCAGTTGCCCTCTTTCTCTGTATGTCACTCATTCGCTTATACTCAGGCAAAAAGTACCAATTTGTATGCTGATGAGTCTTGTGTATTTTTTTCCTCTGTCTCTCTATGACAGAGAAATATATATATGCTCAATATTGCTGTTCAAACGGATGCTCAAATTTCCAAGCACCACCTGAACGCCTCATCGGTCTTTAAACAATCACTGCACCAACTGTCATCATTCTGCTTTGCTCTCTGCCGTGGTAGGTACAAAACGCTCAGTATTCACTGTTTTATTTTTATGACATAAAAATACATGTTTGACATTTAAACTCACAAATCAAATTCAACAGAGTTCAAAGAATAAAGAAAGCAAAAAAAGAATAACCTTCACTATCATTTATATAGGTTTATGACGTTTTGCTGTTAGCAGCAGTGCTAACGCTAGCTTCAATGCTAATGCTAGCAACAATGCTAACGCTAGCCTTAGCAGTTGTTAACTGACAAAAAAGAATATTCCTGTGATATTTATTGGCGGTCAGTGAGACAAAAGTAACAAATGAGCTTTATTATTGCCACCTTATTTTTATAAATAAAAAGTATGTCATCATTTCTAATTTACATTTAAAACATTTTCAGCTATTTTCCAACTTCTTCTGTGTGGATATCAGCTTTTAGCACTTCAGCACTTTTGTTTTCAGGCGAAAATTTCTGTATTTTTCATCTCATTCAAAATTTTTAACTTAAATTCAGCAATTAATTCATTTCAGTGCATACATTCAGATTCAAGCATTCACACTGCAGTTTCTTCAGAAAATGCACTTTCTAGTTATAGAGTGAAATCCAGAGACAAAAAAGTAACCGGTAAGATGTGCTTATGAAGTGATCTTTTATATTAAATGTAACAGGGAGATGTTTGTTTATTAATAAAGATGACCTTATGTTGGGATATGGGATATGTTGCCTGTTGTGTTTAATCATGTTGACAGTTTTAAGAAGCTCTGACTTTGTAGTCTTTAGGTGTTCTCTGATGATGTGTTGAATGGTAGGCAGTTTCTCATGATCACTTCTCACTTGTCACAACTGTCACCAGCCCTGGAAACTCTGCCTCTGCAGGAATGAAACCTCACAATGTGTCCCGTCTTAGGAGGGCACCTAGCCTGAGCAGAACCCGTCCTTCACTGTCCCACAGTTCAGGTGAGTTGATCTTAAAAACCTTTTACTACATGCTGCATAATCTTTGTTGCACACAGAAAATTATTGTCCCTGTTTAACGACACTCAGTAACATTATAATGATATAAACCATTGCTATAACAGGCCTTTGTTTATAGAAAATGTTGGAACATTAATTAATTAAACCTCTGGGACCATCAGAGAATGGGTGAATAAGATGTTTGCTCTGGGTAATGTGCTTCAATACTTTGTTTTGACAACCTGCTGTTAATGCACCGCCACACACACACACACACACACACACACACACACACACACACACACACACACACACACACACACAGAGCGCTTGTTTTCAGCCTGATTGAGATGTAACATGAGACTGAATCTGTGTGTTGTGTGGTGTTTAATGGGCCATTTAGATGAGCTGTCCCCTGGCAGTTTGGGGCACAGGAAAAATCTCTCAGATCCTGCAGAGCTGTGTCCGTTTTCCAAACCTGAGCTGGCGCTGGTGCAAAGCTTCAATCTGCTGAACTCTGAAGACTGGTGAGAAATAATCAATCCATCATCCTTAAGCATCTCTTTGAATGTGGACCACAGAGTAAAATTATTACCCTTTGTGCGTTGTTATTTTCGAATGTAGGGCGAAGAAGATTGAAGGACTGACATTCCTGCGCTCTCTTGCACACTATCACTCAGATACACTTCAGGCTCAGCTTCATGATGTTTGCCTATCTCTCATTCAAGAGGTAATATCATTTTTTGAATAACAATCCCACTTAATTTTGGGAATCTATGCATGGCGGTGTTTGATTCTGCTGTTCCAGTTTTGCAATTCTATTTAATTTCTCTGTGTCTTAATAGTTTTGCTTCATAATTATATATAGTCTCAGCTATAATTGCCTGGCATTTTGCTAAATTCCCATTGGAGAATCGGCTGAAAAATCTGGCGTTAATTAATCCCAACCTGAGAGGAATTGGCTCGGGAGCTTCCGAGGCAGCAACAACCAGGTCCACAGGTCGGAGGTTTGTTTGGTCCACTCCACGCCAACGCAGATGTCGGAGAGGAGAGGGTTTTGCAGAACCCTTCTCGAGAGATCCCACAACAGGAACCAAGCAGGAGTCCACCGGGTCCAAAGCACGCAACGGCACCAAGAGTCGCGGGCAGGATCGACAAATTGAGCGAAGCTCATGAGGAAAACAAGAGATCCTGAGTCTCAGTTTGACAAGGCGACCTCCACGGTTACCTCGTCTCCTGCGTCGCTTCCGCACATCCAGTGGCAATGGTAAGGAGCGCCAGTGAGGTGGTGTTACTTCCAAATCGGGAGGCAGAAAGCCTTGGTTGTCATTTCCAAACCGAGCTAAAGCTTGGGTAGATAAGCCTATTTCCAATAATGTCTGGCGATCATAAAACAATGCAGGGCTGACATGTTGCACAAAATTGACTAAAAACAATAAAATAAAACAAATAGAAGAGAGCGATAGACGGCATGCCAAACACACAGGCGCCATCTTGGTGCAGTCACTACAGCAACCAGGCTCACACCTGCCTGCTTAACGAGCTCTGCCTGCCACTGTGCCAAGATTCATCTTAGAAATTTCTGTTACAACTAAGTAGTTGGAGTTAGATTAAGTCAACAGGTACAATAAGTCAGATTGTACAGGGTTTTGCCACAGATTAACAGTTTGTCAGTAGTTAGTATAGGCCAACTTAATAGAGCATTCTCATTGGCCTGTTAAATTCAAGCTGATTGTGTATTGGTGGACTTGTCTTCTGCACACAGGATTTTCAGCAGCATCTACCTCTCTGTAGTGGATTTTCCCACATTTTAAATAATCTAATTTCATTTAATATTTCTGTTTTTAGTCTGTATAGTTTATCTCCCCACGAATATACTCAAAGTAGTCTTAAAATAAAACCCACAAAACAGTTCAAGATGACATACTTTTTATTTGCTTGTTTAATGCCAGTTGCCCTCTTTCTCTGTATGTCACTCATTCGCTTATACTCAGGCAAAAAGTACCAATTTGTATGCTGATGAGTCTTGTGTATTTTTTTCCTCTGTCTCTCTATGACAGAGAAATATATATATGCTCAATATTGCTGTTCAAACGGATGCTCAAATTTCCAAGCACCACCTGAACGCCTCATCGGTCTTTAAACAATCACTGCACCAACTGTCGTCATTCTGCTTTGCTCTCTGCCGTGGTAGGTACAAAACGCTCAGTATTCACTGTTTTATTTTTATGACATAAAAATACATGTTTGACATTTAAACTCACAAATCAAATTCAACAGAGTTCAAAGAATAAAGAAAGCAAAAAAAGAATAACCTTCACTATCATTTATATAGGTTTATGACGTTTTGCTGTTAGCAGCAGTGCTAACGCTAGCTTCAATGCTAATGCTAGCAACAATGCTAACGCTAGCCTTAGCAGTTGTTAACTGACAAAAAAGAATATTCCTGTGATATTTATTGGCGGTCAGTGAGACAAAAGTAACAAATGAGCTTTATTATTGCCACCTTATTTTTATAAATAAAAAGTATGTCATCATTTCTAATTTACATTTAAAACATTTTCAGCTATTTTCCAACTTCTTCTGTGTGGATATCAGCTTTTAGCACTTCAGCACTTTTGTTTTCAGGCGAAAATTTCTGTATTTTTCATCTCATTCAAAATTTTTAACTTAAATTCAGCAATTAATTCATTTCAGTGCATACATTCAGATTCAAGCATTCACACTGCAGTTTCTTCAGAAAATGCACTTTCTAGTTATAGAGTGAAATCCAGAGACAAAAAAGTAACCGGTAAGATGTGCTTATGAAGTGATCTTTTATATTAAATGTAACAGGGAGATGTTTGTTTATTAATAAAGATGACCTTATGTTGGGATATGGGATATGTTGCCTGTTGTGTTTAATCATGTTGACAGTTTTAAGAAGCTCTGACTTTGTAGTCTTTAGGTGTTCTCTGATGATGTGTTGAATGGTAGGCAGTTTCTCATGATCACTTCTCACTTGTCACAACTGTCACCAGCCCTGGAAACTCTGCCTCTGCAGGAATGAAACCTCACAATGTGTCCCGTCTTAGGAGGGCACCTAGCCTGAGCAGAACCCGTCCTTCACTGTCCCACAGTTCAGGTGAGTTGATCTTAAAAACCTTTTACTACATGCTGCATAATCTTTGTTGCACACAGAAAATTATTGTCCCTGTTTAACGACACTCAGTAACATTATAATGATATAAACCATTGCTATAACAGGCCTTTGTTTATAGAAAATGTTGGAACATTAATTAATTAAACCTCTGGGACCATCAGAGAATGGGTGAATAAGATGTTTGCTCTGGGTAATGTGCTTCAATACTTTGTTTTGACAACCTGCTGTTAATGCACCGCCACACACACACACACACACACACACACACACACACACACAGAGCGCTTGTTTTCAGCCTGATTGAGATGTAACATGAGACTGAATCTGTGTGTTGTGTGGTGTTTAATGGGCCATTTAGATGAGCTGTCCCCTGGCAGTTTGGGGCACAGGAAAAATCTCTCAGATCCTGCAGAGCTGTGTCCGTTTTCCAAACCTGAGCTGGCGCTGGTGCAAAGCTTCAATCTGCTGAACTCTGAAGACTGGTGAGAAATAATCAATCCATCATCCTTAAGCATCTCTTTGAATGTGGACCACAGAGTAAAATTATTACCCTTTGTGCGTTGTTATTTTCGAATGTAGGGCGAAGAAGATTGAAGGACTGACATTCCTGCGCTCTCTTGCACACTATCACTCAGATACACTTCAGGCTCAGCTTCATGATGTTTGCCTATCTCTCATTCAAGAGGTAATATCATTTTTTGAATAACAATCCCACTTAATTTTGGGAATCTATGCATGGCGGTGTTTGATTCTGCTGTTCCAGTTTTGCAATTCTATTTAATTTCTCTGTGTCTTAATAGTTTTGCTTCATAATTATATATAGTCTCAGCTATAATTGCCTGGCATTTTGCTAAATTCCCATTGGAGAATCGGCTGAAAAATCTGGCGTTAATTAATCCCAACCTGAGAGGAATTGGCTCGGGAGCTTCCGAGGCAGCAACAACCAGGTCCACAGGTCGGAGGTTTGTTTGGTCCACTCCACGCCAACGCAGATGTCGGAGAGGAGAGGGTTTTGCAGAACCCTTCTCGAGAGATCCCACAACAGGAACCAAGCAGGAGTCCACCGGGTCCAAAGCACGCAACGGCACCAAGAGTCGCGGGCAGGATCGACAAATTGAGCGAAGCTCATGAGGAAAACAAGAGATCCTGAGTCTCAGTTTGACAAGGCGACCTCCACGGTTACCTCGTCTCCTGCGTCGCTTCCGCACATCCAGTGGCAATGGTAAGGAGCGCCAGTGAGGTGGTGTTACTTCCAAATCGGGAGGCAGAAAGCCTTGGTTGTCATTTCCAAACCGAGCTAAAGCTTGGGTAGATAAGCCTATTTCCAATAATGTCTGGCGATCATAAAACAATGCAGGGCTGACATGTTGCACAAAATTGACTAAAAACAATAAAATAAAACAAATAGAAGAGAGCGATAGACGGCATGCCAAACACACAGGCGCCATCTTGGTGCAGTCACTACAGCAACCAGGCTCACACCTGCCTGCTTAACGAGCTCTGCCTGCCACTGTGCCAAGATTCATCTTAGAAATTTCTGTTACAACTAAGTAGTTGGAGTTAGATTAAGTCAACAGGTACAATAAGTCAGATTGTACAGGGTTTTGCCACAGATTAACAGTTTGTCAGTAGTTAGTATAGGCCAACTTAATAGAGCATTCTCATTGGCCTGTTAAATTCAAGCTGATTGTGTATTGGTGGACTTGTCTTCTGCACACAGGATTTTCAGCAGCATCTACCTCTCTGTAGTGGATTTTCCCACATTTTAAATAATCTAATTTCATTTAATATTTCTGTTTTTAGTCTGTATAGTTTATCTCCCCACGAATATACTCAAAGTAGTCTTAAAATAAAACCCACAAAACAGTTCAAGATGACATACTTTTTATTTGCTTGTTTAATGCCAGTTGCCCTCTTTCTCTGTATGTCACTCATTCGCTTATACTCAGGCAAAAAGTACCAATTTGTATGCTGATGAGTCTTGTGTATTTTTTTCCTCTGTCTCTCTATGACAGAGAAATATATATATGCTCAATATTGCTGTTCAAACGGATGCTCAAATTTCCAAGCACCACCTGAACGCCTCATCGGTCTTTAAACAATCACTGCACCAACTGTCATCATTCTGCTTTGCTCTCTGCCGTGGTAGGTACAAAACGCTCAGTATTCACTGTTTTATTTTTATGACATAAAAATACATGTTTGACATTTAAACTCACAAATCAAATTCAACAGAGTTCAAAGAATAAAGAAAGCAAAAAAAGAATAACCTTCACTATCATTTATATAGGTTTATGACGTTTTGCTGTTAGCAGCAGTGCTAACGCTAGCTTCAATGCTAATGCTAGCAACAATGCTAACGCTAGCCTTAGCAGTTGTTAACTGACAAAAAAGAATATTCCTGTGATATTTATTGGCGGTCAGTGAGACAAAAGTAACAAATGAGCTTTATTATTGCCACCTTATTTTTATAAATAAAAAGTATGTCATCATTTCTAATTTACATTTAAAACATTTTCAGCTATTTTCCAACTTCTTCTGTGTGGATATCAGCTTTTAGCACTTCAGCACTTTTGTTTTCAGGCGAAAATTTCTGTATTTTTCATCTCATTCAAAATTTTTAACTTAAATTCAGCAATTAATTCATTTCAGTGCATACATTCAGATTCAAGCATTCACACTGCAGTTTCTTCAGAAAATGCACTTTCTAGTTATAGAGTGAAATCCAGAGACAAAAAAGTAACCGGTAAGATGTGCTTATGAAGTGATCTTTTATATTAAATGTAACAGGGAGATGTTTGTTTATTAATAAAGATGACCTTATGTTGGGATATGGGATATGTTGCCTGTTGTGTTTAATCATGTTGACAGTTTTAAGAAGCTCTGACTTTGTAGTCTTTAGGTGTTCTCTGATGATGTGTTGAATGGTAGGCAGTTTCTCATGATCACTTCTCACTTGTCACAACTGTCACCAGCCCTGGAAACTCTGCCTCTGCAGGAATGAAACCTCACAATGTGTCCCGTCTTAGGAGGGCACCTAGCCTGAGCAGAACCCGTCCTTCACTGTCCCACAGTTCAGGTGAGTTGATCTTAAAAACCTTTTACTACATGCTGCATAATCTTTGTTGCACACAGAAAATTATTGTCCCTGTTTAACGACACTCAGTAACATTATAATGATATAAACCATTGCTATAACAGGCCTTTGTTTATAGAAAATGTTGGAACATTAATTAATTAAACCTCTGGGACCATCAGAGAATGGGTGAATAAGATGTTTGCTCTGGGTAATGTGCTTCAATACTTTGTTTTGACAACCTGCTGTTAATGCACCGCCACACACACACACACACACACACACACACACACACACACACACACACACACACACACACACACACAGAGCGCTTGTTTTCAGCCTGATTGAGATGTAACATGAGACTGAATCTGTGTGTTGTGTGGTGTTTAATGGGCCATTTAGATGAGCTGTCCCCTGGCAGTTTGGGGCACAGGAAAAATCTCTCAGATCCTGCAGAGCTGTGTCCGTTTTCCAAACCTGAGCTGGCGCTGGTGCAAAGCTTCAATCTGCTGAACTCTGAAGACTGGTGAGAAATAATCAATCCATCATCCTTAAGCATCTCTTTGAATGTGGACCACAGAGTAAAATTATTACCCTTTGTGCGTTGTTATTTTCGAATGTAGGGCGAAGAAGATTGAAGGACTGACATTCCTGCGCTCTCTTGCACACTATCACTCAGATACACTTCAGGCTCAGCTTCATGATGTTTGCCTATCTCTCATTCAAGAGGTAATATCATTTTTTGAATAACAATCCCACTTAATTTTGGGAATCTATGCATGGCGGTGTTTGATTCTGCTGTTCCAGTTTTGCAATTCTATTTAATTTCTCTGTGTCTTAATAGTTTTGCTTCATAATTATATATAGTCTCAGCTATAATTGCCTGGCATTTTGCTAAATTCCCATTGGAGAATCGGCTGAAAAATCTGGCGTTAATTAATCCCAACCTGAGAGGAATTGGCTCGGGAGCTTCCGAGGCAGCAACAACCAGGTCCACAGGTCGGAGGTTTGTTTGGTCCACTCCACGCCAACGCAGATGTCGGAGAGGAGAGGGTTTTGCAGAACCCTTCTCGAGAGATCCCACAACAGGAACCAAGCAGGAGTCCACCGGGTCCAAAGCACGCAACGGCACCAAGAGTCGCGGGCAGGATCGACAAATTGAGCGAAGCTCATGAGGAAAACAAGAGATCCTGAGTCTCAGTTTGACAAGGCGACCTCCACGGTTACCTCGTCTCCTGCGTCGCTTCCGCACATCCAGTGGCAATGGTAAGGAGCGCCAGTGAGGTGGTGTTACTTCCAAATCGGGAGGCAGAAAGCCTTGGTTGTCATTTCCAAACCGAGCTAAAGCTTGGGTAGATAAGCCTATTTCCAATAATGTCTGGCGATCATAAAACAATGCAGGGCTGACATGTTGCACAAAATTGACTAAAAACAATAAAATAAAACAAATAGAAGAGAGCGATAGACGGCATGCCAAACACACAGGCGCCATCTTGGTGCAGTCACTACAGCAACCAGGCTCACACCTGCCTGCTTAACGAGCTCTGCCTGCCACTGTGCCAAGATTCATCTTAGAAATTTCTGTTACAACTAAGTAGTTGGAGTTAGATTAAGTCAACAGGTACAATAAGTCAGATTGTACAGGGTTTTGCCACAGATTAACAGTTTGTCAGTAGTTAGTATAGGCCAACTTAATAGAGCATTCTCATTGGCCTGTTAAATTCAAGCTGATTGTGTATTGGTGGACTTGTCTTCTGCACACAGGATTTTCAGCAGCATCTACCTCTCTGTAGTGGATTTTCCCACATTTTAAATAATCTAATTTCATTTAATATTTCTGTTTTTAGTCTGTATAGTTTATCTCCCCACGAATATACTCAAAGTAGTCTTAAAATAAAACCCACAAAACAGTTCAAGATGACATACTTTTTATTTGCTTGTTTAATGCCAGTTGCCCTCTTTCTCTGTATGTCACTCATTCGCTTATACTCAGGCAAAAAGTACCAATTTGTATGCTGATGAGTCTTGTGTATTTTTTTCCTCTGTCTCTCTATGACAGAGAAATATATATATGCTCAATATTGCTGTTCAAACGGATGCTCAAATTTCCAAGCACCACCTGAACGCCTCATCGGTCTTTAAACAATCACTGCACCAACTGTCATCATTCTGCTTTGCTCTCTGCCGTGGTAGGTACAAAACGCTCAGTATTCACTGTTTTATTTTTATGACATAAAAATACATGTTTGACATTTAAACTCACAAATCAAATTCAACAGAGTTCAAAGAATAAAGAAAGCAAAAAAAGAATAACCTTCACTATCATTTATATAGGTTTATGACGTTTTGCTGTTAGCAGCAGTGCTAACGCTAGCTTCAATGCTAATGCTAGCAACAATGCTAACGCTAGCCTTAGCAGTTGTTAACTGACAAAAAAGAATATTCCTGTGATATTTATTGGCGGTCAGTGAGACAAAAGTAACAAATGAGCTTTATTATTGCCACCTTATTTTTATAAATAAAAAGTATGTCATCATTTCTAATTTACATTTAAAACATTTTCAGCTATTTTCCAACTTCTTCTGTGTGGATATCAGCTTTTAGCACTTCAGCACTTTTGTTTTCAGGCGAAAATTTCTGTATTTTTCATCTCATTCAAAATTTTTAACTTAAATTCAGCAATTAATTCATTTCAGTGCATACATTCAGATTCAAGCATTCACACTGCAGTTTCTTCAGAA
Source organism: Rhamphochromis longiceps (assembly GCF_057381845.1). Taxonomy (NCBI): domain Eukaryota; kingdom Metazoa; phylum Chordata; class Actinopteri; order Cichliformes; family Cichlidae; genus Rhamphochromis; species Rhamphochromis longiceps. The sequence goes on along the minus strand of NC_140570.1, from coordinate 16,458,213 downwards.
AATGCACTTTCTAGTTATAGAGTGAAATCCAGAGACAAAAAAGTAACCGGTAAGATGTGCTTATGAAGTGATCTTTTATATTAAATGTAACAGGGAGATGTTTGTTTATTAATAAAGATGACCTTATGTTGGGATATGGGATATGTTGCCTGTTGTGTTTAATCATGTTGACAGTTTTAAGAAGCTCTGACTTTGTAGTCTTTAGGTGTTCTCTGATGATGTGTTGAATGGTAGGCAGTTTCTCATGATCACTTCTCACTTGTCACAACTGTCACCAGCCCTGGAAACTCTGCCTCTGCAGGAATGAAACCTCACAATGTGTCCCGTCTTAGGAGGGCACCTAGCCTGAGCAGAACCCGTCCTTCACTGTCCCACAGTTCAGGTGAGTTGATCTTAAAAACCTTTTACTACATGCTGCATAATCTTTGTTGCACACAGAAAATTATTGTCCCTGTTTAACGACACTCAGTAACATTATAATGATATAAACCATTGCTATAACAGGCCTTTGTTTATAGAAAATGTTGGAACATTAATTAATTAAACCTCTGGGACCATCAGAGAATGGGTGAATAAGATGTTTGCTCTGGGTAATGTGCTTCAATACTTTGTTTTGACAACCTGCTGTTAATGCACCGCCACACACACACACACACACACACACACACACACACACACACACACACACACACACACACACACACACACACACAGAGCGCTTGTTTTCAGCCTGATTGAGATGTAACATGAGACTGAATCTGTGTGTTGTGTGGTGTTTAATGGGCCATTTAGATGAGCTGTCCCCTGGCAGTTTGGGGCACAGGAAAAATCTCTCAGATCCTGCAGAGCTGTGTCCGTTTTCCAAACCTGAGCTGGCGCTGGTGCAAAGCTTCAATCTGCTGAACTCTGAAGACTGGTGAGAAATAATCAATCCATCATCCTTAAGCATCTCTTTGAATGTGGACCACAGAGTAAAATTATTACCCTTTGTGCGTTGTTATTTTCGAATGTAGGGCGAAGAAGATTGAAGGACTGACATTCCTGCGCTCTCTTGCACACTATCACTCAGATACACTTCAGGCTCGGCTTCATGATGTTTGCCTATCTCTCATTCAAGAGGTAATATAATTTTTTGAATAACAATCCCACTTAATTTTGGGAATCTATGCATGGCGGTGTTTGATTCTGCTGTTCCAGTTTTGCAATTCTATTTAATTTCTCTGTGTCTTAATAGTTTTGCTTCATAATTATATATAGTCTCAGCTATAATTGCTTGGCATTTTGCTAAATTCCCATTGGAGATTTTTTTTTTTTTTTGGTCAAATAGATATCTTGAATATCTAATCAGTGCTCATTTACTCTTCTTATACCTTAAGCACTAATATTGTTAATCTTATTTAGGTGAAGAACCTGCGGCCAGGTGTGTCCAGGGTTGCCGTGTGTACCCTGGGTGACCTGTACACACACCTTCAGCGAGCGATGGACCAGGAGCTAGAGGGGACAGTTAAAGCTTTACTGCAGAAGGCTGGGGAGAGTAATGCCTTCATTAGGCAGGGTGTAGATGCAGCACTGGATTGCATGGTGCAACACTGCACCCCTACTCGAAGCATCAATGCTTTACTTACTGGAGGACTCAGGTTAGATTACACACAGGACAGCTCTTTGTTGTTTGTTTGCTTCTTCTCTGTTTGGATCACTACATAATTTAAGCTTTGATTGCTGAATTGATTTCCTCCTCTGCTGATAGTCACCTTAATGCAGTGGTGAGGAAATGTATGGCTCAACATCTGGCTAATTTGGTTGAGAAGGTTGGTGCTGCACGTCTCCTTTCTGGGGCTAAAGATCTCACTGACAGAATTTTACCTGCCGTGGTCAAACTCGCACAAGACTCCTCACAAGAAGTTAGGTATGTAAAAACAAACAAACAAAAAAAAACAACTTTCATATTAATTCATTTAATTTTTGTGTTTTAACTTCTTTACAACTTATTCATATTTGCTTGAATGGTGAGATTATATTTTTATGCATTGCCAATAAAAAGCATTCAGCAATAACAGATAACAGTGGGAGGAAAATGTCAAATTTGAGACATTTTAAAAGTCTTTAGACCATAGGTACCAAATTTGGCCCGCAGCCTAATTACATTTGGCCCGCGAAGCCATACCAAATTACTATCAGAGCTGGCCTACTGGTATTATACAGCTAATATATATATTGTTTAGTATTAAGCTTTGCTTGTTCCATTCAGTTTTTCAGCAAAACTTGTTTGAGTCCATAAGAAAAGATTCATTCTTATATGTGAAGGAATAAATATATTTCAATAAATATTAACGTTAGCCCGCAACTTTGTTCCAGTTTTGAATTTTGCCCACTGTGTATTTGAGTTTGACACCCCTGCTTTAGACCATCAAAAGGATATAGTACAATCCAAATCTACTTTTGGTTTTGCTGGAATTGATTTTGTTATTGTTGACACTATTTGTTTTGGTGTCACTGTACTGTAATTACCTTGCATTTCATTAAAATATGTTTAGAAATACTTTTCCGTTGCTTTTGGACTGCAAACCCAAAGTGCCACTTTAACAAATGAGATAATATTACACCTTCTCCCCTCAAAGGTACTTTGGCCGTCGAATGCTGCTGTCCCTGTCTTCCCACCCAGAATTTAAAAAGATCCTGGAGAAATACATCCCTACGAAAGACCTGCAGACTGTCAGAGACACAGTCTTCACTCTAAAAACAAAGGTACGGTACCTTTGTCTTTATGTTTACAGGAAAATTGGTATTTTGGCTGGAAGTTAAATATAGGCATCTAACGCTGAGATTGTTGGGGGGGGGGTTAGGGTCTTGGCAAGATGCCTCAAGATACTCAGTCAGCCCGAGGCAGACATTCCCTCCCGGGCAGCAGTACAGTCAGAGCCTCATCACTCAACCAGACCAACAGGTGGGTGTGGATATCAACCAATGCTCCAGAGTAGCCCATTAAGGCAAATTTATTTTTCACAAATGTGTAATACATATGGAAAACACGTGAATTGTGATGCATTTTATATACAGGGAGTCTCACAGCCATTACAGCTGTAGATCTCAGACACAGAGTTTTGCAGAAAAGACTGAGTACATCAAGCAGATCTCGGATCTGCTGGCTTCAAAGGACTTCAGAGAGAGGATCAAAGGCATCGACCAGCTAGTGGCTGACTGCCAAAACAACCCAAACATGGTTATCAACAGTATATTCCCGGTTAATGTTTTCATTTTTCTTTCTCCAAATCCATTTAGTATGTCTTTATGTACATTGTGGTCTTTTCATTATAATGACAAAGTGTTTATCCTTCACTTTCTGATCTCCCTAATTCTAGGTGTTTGATGCCTTCAGAGCCAGGCTGCAGGAGTCCAACAGCAAGGTCAACTTGTATGCCCTGGAGTCTTTACAGAAAATCATCCACTTGTTAAAGGACAAGCTGTCCCAAGTGGTCAACATCCTGGTCCCAGCAATCGTGGACAATCACCTCAACTCAAAGAGCAATGCTATCTGCTCTGCTGCTATTGGAGCTATTAATGCACTCATCTTAAATATAGGTACTTACTTTGAGCATTAAAATAGAGGAGAAAGTTTTGGTTAAAAAAATTGCTTTAATTTGACTTTCATTTTTTTGCCTGCTACAGACAACATACTTCTCCTTCAGCCTTTTTGCACCAAGGCTCAGTTTTTAAGCGGGAAGGCAAAGGTGAACCTTATCGAAAAGGTCGCAGGTATGTCTGGTGTCCTAGTTTCGGCACTGTAATCAGCTTCTGCTTTGATGTATCTAAATGCAGTGTATTGCTTCTCATCTTCTATATTTAGATCTTGTGACAGAGCTCTACCCTCGTAAGCCCCAGATGGTAAAGCAGAAAGTGCTACCCTTGCTCTGGCACCTCTTGGGCACCTCTACCCACAGCGGCACCATTCATGGCCGGGGCGGCAGCGTAAGGGGTGCTACCGCCAACCTGTGCCAAGCCCTTTATGCCCAGATGGGGCCAAGCCTGAGCAAGTGTGCCGCCTCCCAGCCTGCCAATGTCCATAAAAGTCTAAATGATATCCTGAGGACCTTGTCGTAAGGTAAAGCAGGCTCCAAACAGAACCAAATGTCGAAAGAGGGACAGCATTAAAACTGATCTTACTTGAAGATGTTTCATTATCATTTCTTATAGTGCCTGCACTTTTATATAAACACAGAGAAAGTCCTTAAGAAGTTGGAGCTCTTATTCTTATCTCAGTGAGATTCCGTCTGGTACAGAAGCATGGATGGCTGTAACATAATGGCATCAGGTCTTTCACATGTCCAACCTGCTCTCTTTGCACTTTGAAAGTAGCTCATTGTCGTTGCTTTGTTTTTGTTTTTCCATAAACTCTACATGTACTGTAGACCAGCGGTCTCCAACCTGTTTTGCACCACGGACCGGTTTATGCCTGACAATATTTTCACGGACCGGCCTTTAAGGTGTCGCGGATAAATACAACAAAATAAAACTAGTACCGGTACCGAAAAAAAGAAGATTTATTCATAACACACGTGAAAAGACCCAGGAAAACCGAGTTAACGATAAAAATGATAACAAAATAACGCTGAAAACCGATAAAAACCCTGAAATGCTTGAAAAGCATTCACAGTATTGTTCTTTGAATCTTTATTATTATTTTTCCGTACATTTTTTGGACGCTAACTCCTTCAAAACTGTTCAACTTAGAAAAACCATTCAAACACCATTAGATTCCTCTTCTTTTGGACAAGTGTGCTTCTATTTTTCTCATTTTTAACATTTATATTTTTAATTTTATTCAACTTTATTCAACAAAAATTTCCCATGTATTTCAATGGGGAGACCCTTCAAATGACTCGGATGGAGAAGACCTAGAAGTTCAGTATCTCCTCCTCTGTATCAGAATAATGTCTGAAATATCTTACTTACTAACTACATCCACTTACTTGTTTGAAATGAAATAGGAAATAACATGAAATGAAACTAACCGGAAGACTGATCAGACAGCTCTGAGTCCGAATCCGGCTGAACTTCTAGGTCTTCTCCATCCGAGTCACAAGGGTCGACTTCCCTCAGGATCATTTCCAAGGCCTGCTGAGTGGTGAGTCTTCTCTGCATTTTCTTTCCTTGGAGAGGAGGTCCGTACACCACAGAATTCTTCAGGGCAATGAAGGATTAGGCTAAGTGCAGTGAGATTGTATCATATATATATATAGGGCTTGGCTTCCTGATCAATGGTCCACTACCAAAAGGAAGCCAAGCCCTGTCACCCTTTACAACAAAACAAAATGTTGAAATGTACTCACTCACTTTTTATTATTATTTGTAAATATGTGTACAAATGGTTGGTTTTTTGTACTGTTTTTATCAATAAATCTCAGCAACAAAGGACATACACCCATGTGTGTTGATTTCTCCCTAAGATGGCAAACTGAACCACTCCAAGTTGGTGACTTTTGGAGATTTATTTCCCTGGATGATTGAGAATGCATCAAGATGAAACACAAAAGGAAGTGCACAGCTTTTAGCAGCTCCCCCACACCCTCAATCACACACCCCCACTCCCCTCCCTCCAGAATTCCCAGGTAACAACCTAATATACATATGAATGACTAGCCAATTTAGCTTCCACTTGGCTGAAGCTAAAGCTTAGCTAAAAGCCTACCAGCCATTTGGCAGCTCTCCGGGTTTTATAGGTAGAAAAGCCAAATGGCTGCTCTCTGGGAGTTTAAGTTTAAACACTTCTCTTTCAACTGCTGCTGTGTCCACAGTGTTTGCTCTACAGCCATCATTGACCCTCAAAATGTCGCCATCGTTCTTCTCTTTCCAACAGTGTGTCTTTAAAAGCTCAGACATTTAAAAAATTTTTAAACTATGTGGATCCAAGTGGAGGGATCACATTTTAGTCATTCAGTGATTCAAAGAATATGAACTTTTAATATTCATTCAGATGTTTTCTGATTCTAAATTTTCTTTTCTCATTTCTTAGATTTTTCTAATTTACAATTAAAACATTTTCAGCTATTTTCTACGGTGGCCCCTAGAGACAAAGCATGTATAAACTCCAAAACACTTACAAATTCCAAATAGCACGCACAAACTCCTCAACACATACAAAATCCAAAACACATGCAAAATCCAAAACACATGCAAAATCCAAAACACGTACAAAATCCAAGACACGTACAAGCTCCAAAACACATACAAAATCCAAAACACGTACAAAATACAAAACACGTGCAAAATCCAAAACACGTGCAAACTCCAAAACACGTGCAAACTCCAAAACACGTGCAAACTCCAAAACACGTACAAAATTCAAAACACGTACAAAATTCAAAACACATACAAAATCCAAAACACATGCAAAATCCAAAACACGTACAAAATCCAAAACACGTGCAAAATCCAAAACACGTACAAAATTCAAAACACGTGCAAACTCCAAAACACATGCAAAATCCAAAACACGTACAAAATTCAAAACACATGCAAACTCCAAAACACATACAAAATCCAAAACACGTGCAAAATCCAAAACACGTACAAAATTCAAAACACGTGCAAAATCCAAAACACGTGCAAAATCCAAAACACGTACAAAATTCAAAACACATGCAAACTCCAAATCACAACGGAAGTGCTCCAGGACGCTAGGGGCAGTGTTGAGCTCGATTTGTAAAATAAACGGCAAGTTTGTTGCAAACACATGGGCTCTAGTCTCCGTTGCGCTTCCCAGGTTGCCTAGCAACTATGATACTAACAGCTGGAAACGTGTCATACAACTTTTTTTGACAGAAATGAAGGAGAACATATTTTTTTTCATTTGTTTGTTTGTTTCTACAAGAGCTTTGTGTGATTTGATAAGTATCTGAGGCTGAGACCACAGGACAGTAAAACATGATTTTTGGGCTTCATTTCTGTACTGAACAGTCATTTAAGATTAGCTAGTAAATAACAATTAGCTAATGTTGTTCATGAGACTAAAGTCATATCACTTTGGTAATGTAAATATAATATGGACAATATTATGGTTATTATATTAGTCATTATTAGGTATTACAGCAGTGAACATGAACTCTTTGGCATCTGAATAAAACCTCTCTTGACATGCCTAGATGACATTAAAGCTTGGTTGGCTCTAAACTTTTTAAATTTGAATGAAAAGAAAACAGATTTGTTGGTGTTTGGACCCAGTGGCCCCTGTGAGTCCTCTTCTTTTCATTTGGAACCCCTGGAGGTTTATTTTAAACCTGTTGTTACTGCCCTTGGTTTTAAGTTGGACCAGTCCATTTTTATCATTTAAGGCGACTGGCAAGAGTGAAATCGTTTCTTTCTAGGCAGCACTTTGAAACCATGATCCATGCTTTTATTTCTTCCCCTGTGGACTACTGTAACGCACTTTATGTGGGGGTCAGTCAGTTGTTACTCTGACATCTGCAGCTGGTTCAAAATGTATATTGACAGTGCATATATAGGTGTATCATATATAAGAGACAAATGTTGTTCCTTCAGTATGTTGGCATTACTAAATTTGGCTCAAATGCTTACATACATGTGTAAAAAGAAAATGTACAAGCTGTGAGCTGTTTCAAATCAAATCACTTTTATTGTCACATCACATGTGCAGGTACATTGGTACAGCACATGTGAGTGAAATTCTTGTGTGCGAGCTTCACAAGCAACAGAGTTGTGCAAAATACAATAATGTAAACAAGCAAAATACAAGAATGGCTACATCTGAAACTAATAAATATATGTACAATATATAATAGTATATATATGTTTCTGATAAAATGAAGAGTAGACTGATGTATTAAATATTCCTTTATTGGGTGAGAAAATCAGACCATGTCATAACTGCTTTAAGTCATACAGAATAGATATCAGAGCTTTAAACAGGCTGACGTCTGCTAAATGGGTCAAACTGGGCAGAAAGTATACAAACACATAACATCCTTATAGAATATGATGTAACACTATAGATCAACTTACCTCAGAATATATAAAGCATATAAACAATTACAGCAATATGATGCAACAAACACAGCAGTGCTACTGATCCAAAATACTCAAAGCTTCATAGAACTGAAACAAACATTTATTTTTAGTTCCATTCTGCTGCTGATACAGACTTTAGGTTTCTGAACATTAAACTTGTTGCTGCCTTTCATAGTGCGTAACTTGAAGGCCCTGAGTACTTTCTCCCACACTGGAAACACTGGAATGATAAAATTATTTGAACATTACCTAATAAGACTGATTCAGGACAGACAATTAGTTATTTTAAACTTTTCTAGCAGTCCTTCACAAACAGGGAACAGTCTGTCTATTCTCTCCATCTGTCAGCTGCTGCTGGCTCTTCCTCCTCCTCTTCCTCACATACTGCTGAGATTGTCCTGGTGGATCATCAGGGGTGCAAAGCCTCACAGATGATGTAATGCAGTGGGTCCCTCAGTCTGTTCTCACTCTGGACACTTGCAGGTGTCACACATAGAAATCAAATGTGTGATAAGCTGCAGGATTCAAACACAAGTGTGACTTATAAATACATGTTCATACTTTTATTCCACAATCAGAGAGAAAGAAACAGAGAGAGAGTGCAGGACAGACAGACAGGTGACAGTCTCAGGTGTACACACTGCTACAAAACAGCACCAGAGAAGGAGGATTTAGTGTTTGTGTCATTACGAGTGCTAAACAAGAAGAGTTCCCAGATGGTACAGTGGACACATGTGTGACTCCTGTGATTAAAGCATCTTTCTTTCAGCTTAAGGAGTGAACCGTCAGCTGACTGACATGACTGACTTTAATTACGCATAAAATCATCACATTCTCTGTAAGATTAAAGTCAGCTATTGAACGGCGAATATTTTGAAGTGAAGGCTTTAAAACCAAGTTAGTACAAACGTCGCTAATGTCACATAACTTTCCCGACATGTTGCCAACAGTAATGTTTTAATGTTCTTCATTATAAAAACATTTGCGCTTAAATAAGTGACATAATATTCAGTACTTACTTCTGGAAGTTTACTCTTTGTCCGCTCCGCTTCCGCCGTTTTTTTTCGGCAAAATTATCCAAACCACCGCCGCGCTATGAAGTCTGGGATATGTTGGGCCATGAAGGCTACACAGACCCATCCTTAAAATTCAGGGAAATTAAGGACGCATTTGAGGGCCGCATTTCGAGCAGCCTTTGAATTGGGACAGTCTTTGTCGTGTCGCTGTGACATAATCGGCCTTAAAATGCGGCCTTTAAGGCTGCAGACCCCAAATCCGGTCATTGGTACTTCCTGGCTTGTGTAGTTACTAGGTAACAAAAGCTCAACACTGCCCCTAGCGTCCTGGAGCACTTCCGTTGTGTTTTGGATTTTGCATGTGTTTTGGAGTTTGCGCGTGTTTTGGGGTTTGCACGTGTTTTGGATTTTGCATGTGTTTTGGATTTTGCATGTGTTTTGTATTTTGCACGTGTTTTGTATTTTGCATGTGTTTTGTATTTTGCATGTGTTTTGGAGTTTGCACGTGTTTTGTATTTTGTACGTGTTTTGGATTTTGCACGCGTTTTGTATTTTGTACGTGTTTTGTATTTTGCACGTGTTTTGTATTTTGCATGTGTTTTGTATATTGTACGTGTTTTGTATTTTGTACGTGTTTTGTATTTTGCATGTGTTTTGTATTTTGTACGTGTTTTGGAGTTTGCATGTGTTTTGGATTTTGTACGTGTTTTGTATTTTGCACGTGTTTTGGATTTTGTAAGTGCTTTGGAGTTTGCATGTGTTTTGTATTTTGTACGTGTTTTTTATTTTGTAAGTGTTTTGGAGTTTGCACGTGTTTTGGATTTTGTAAGTGCTTTGGAGTTTGCACGTGTTTTGTATTTTGTACGTGTTTTGGATTTTGCATGTTTTTTGTATTTTGTACGTGTTTTGTCTTTTGCATGTGTTTTTTATTTTGTAAGTGTTTTGGAGTTTGTACGTGCTTTGTCTCTAGGGGCCACCGTAATTTTCCAACTTCTGTGTGAACATCAGCTTTTAGCACTTTTGTTTTCAGATTAAATTTTGTTTTCTTTTTATCTAATTCAAAATTTTTAACTTAAATTCAGCAATTAATTCATTTCAGTGCATACATTCAGATTCAAGCATTCACACTGCAGTTTCTTCAGAAAATGCACTTTCTAGTTAATTGAAGCGTCCTCGCAAAAGTTCATGCTTGGACTTTTGCATGCTTTCAAACAAATGTGTGTGCGCATGTGGTGGCCACACTGATCCATCAAAAACTGAAGGAGGATATTTCTCACTGTTGATTGGAATTTTTAAATTAGAGCTTAACGTGACGATACACTTGCAGAGACACTTGCTCATCTCGCCTCCTTAACTTTCTCTTTTCTTTTTGACAGTTATACATGCCACAGTGCGTGGGGACAACACGATGAAAAGTGAGATAAGTGATCTAATTTGCAGACATAAAACCAGACTGGACAAGATAATAAAACCATAGGGTCTATATTTGTTTGGTTTATTTAAAGCCAGCATATGTTATGAATTACAGAGCTAAAATTACTGCTGTTTATGTGAATCTGTAAATGTCAAAAAAGGGATATATGCACATATTTGTTGTTGGGTCTGTGAAACTTATTCTCGTTAACGACAAAAACAAGACGAACATCTTTTACTTGCTAGCAAGGGAGGCCCCAGCCGGTGTCTCAGAAAGCACTCCTGAATCCTACCGCAATGACCCCAACGACGGCCTCCGCTTGCTGCCTTTTATTGGGAAAACAGTTCACACAATACACATCACAGCGAAGCAACGCCCACCATAAAACCCCCCAAATGGTTCTAAGACAAGGCACTATGTGTGTGTTTGTGTAAACATCTGTATGCATCTGCTGTTTCTAACAACATCCTGGGCCCTATTTCAGGAAGTCGGTTTAGAAAACTCAGAGTAAAAAACGATACTCAGGGTTGAGTAACCCCGAACTGTCCAACTCGGAATATTCGGTTTCAGAAAGGCTGATAACAATTAGTTCAGTCAACGCGGAGTTGCTTTAACCCCAAGTGAAGCGCGCGCACGAGGATACATAAAGCCCTGATTAGTGGAGCACAGATTAAGCGAGTCACCATGGAGACGGAGGGAAAGAAGGCGCGGTCAATGTATTTTACAGCGCTTGAGGCCGAAATTCTGATGGCAGCATATGCCGATAACATGCAAATTCCGCGGAAAAAAAGTAACACAGCCTCAGCTGCAAAAGAAAGGGAGCATGCATGGCAAAACAAAGCCGACAGAGTCAATGCGTGAGTGTTAATTTAAACATTGATCTAGGGATTTCCACCCATTTAACACGTTATTTTATTATATTTTATTTTATTTCTTATTTTATACATTTGATTTTGTGATGTGATGTGAGCGCAGGTGCAACCCAACAGGCCACAAACGTTCCTGGCAGCAAGTAAAAATGAAATATAAAAATATAGTCCAAACAGGTAAGGTGTAATTGTATTATGAGCCATAGTGCTTGGTCTGTTTGTCCGATGTAAATCAATTGCAGTTAGAGGCTACATTAATTTCCCCTCTGTAAGCACTTATTGAAATTATCTGAGCACATTACAAGTACATATTTGCTTACTCTGTATGCTCAAATGTGACCCGTTATAGCCAACAGAAAAAAAAGCGGAGGCCCGAAAAACAGGTGGGGGTCCTCCACCACCACCACTCACAGAGGCTGAGCAGTTGGCTTCCACATTTGTGATAATGTTGGCAGCATCACATATGATCTTCACAGTGCAGAGAACACAAATTAGCATCCATTACTATGATGAAATAATTTGTTAGTTTGAAATGCTACAGGGAACTATGTACCTGTACATTAATGCTGTGGAAAGACTTCCTGTTCACATAGTCTCCTTCATTTACTGAAGGAGCAATGATTGGAATGTGAGTGCCATCTATACAGCCAATCACGCCTGGGAACCGTGAGAATAAATGTAAAATTTAAGTAGTAGTTCAAGTATCACCACATCATGTATTAAGTTTTGTTCATCCTGCTACCTGCAATTTTGTGGAATCCCTCTTTGATAAATCTTGTGGGTCTATGACTGGGGAACACCACAAACGAGTACAGGAGACGTTTCAGTGCAACTGTAACATTCCTGACTGCCCGACAGACGGTAGCCTTGGAAACGTGCTCAGCGTCACCAATATTATACAGAAAGCTCCCGTTTGCAAAAAACTGAAGTGCAATACAAATAATATGTACAGAACTGAGAGAATGTCCGCGATGTGTCACATGAGCAATATTAGGCCTGAGGATGTTATTCAAATAAATTATAGATTGTGCTGAAAAACGGTAAAATGTCCGAACGCGCTCTAATCACTCTCTCCCGGCGGACAGCTCTGCGGAGAATTTGGGCTTCAACATCTACTGGCTCTTCAAGGAAGGGGCACGCCATATCTGACACTTCCTACAGTCAGGTTTCCGACAAAGAGGCGGAGAAGGTCAGGGTTAGTTGAAGTAAACCTGCTAGGGGGCAGGTTAGCTTCACGGAGTGTGTCGTCATAGTAACTCACTCAGAATTAATCTAAACTCGCTTTGTGAAACCGAAAACCCAGAGTTTTCGTTAACTCAGGGTATACTTACTCAGAGTTTGCACTAAACCGGCTTCCTGAAATAGGGCCCTGGGCCCTATTTCAGGAAGCCGGTTTAGAAAACTCAGAGTGAAAAACGATACTCAGGGTTGAGTAACCCCGAACTGTCCAACTCGGAATATTCGGTTTCAGAAAGGCTGATAACAATTAGTTCAGTCAACGCGGAGTTGCTTTAACCCCAAGTGAAGCGCGCGCACGAGGATACATAAAGCCCTGATAAGCGGAGCACAGATTAAGCGAGTCACCATGGAGACGGAGGGAAAGAAGGCGCGGTCAATGTATCTTACAGCGCTTGAGGCCGAAATTCTGATGGTAGCATATGCCGATAACATGCAAATCCCGCGGAAAAAAGTAACACAGCCACAGCTGCAAAAGAAAGGGAGCATGCATGGCAAAACATAGCCGACAGAGTCAATGCGTGAGTGTTAATTTAAACATTGATCTAGGGATTTCCACCCATTTAACACGTTATTTTATCATATGTTATTTTATTTGTTATTTTATACATTTTATTTTGTGATGTGATGTGAGCGCAGGTGCAACCCAACAGGCCCCAAACGTGCCTGGCAGCAAGTAAAAATGAAATATAAAAATATAGTCCAAACAGGTGAGGTGTAATTGTATTATGAGCCATAGTGCTTGGTCTGCTTGTCCGATGTAAATCAATTGCAGTTAGAGGCTACATTAATTTTCTTTCTGTAAGCACTTATTGAAATTATCTGAGCACATTACAAGTACATATTTGCTTACTCTGTATGCTCAAATGTGACCCGTTATAGCCAACAGAAAAAAAAGCGGAGGCCCGAAAAACAGGTGGGGGTCCTCCACCACCACCACTCACAGAGGCTGAGCAGTTGGCCCTCAGCCAAAACAGTGGGCGCCCTGTGGCTGAAGGCATCTCTGCGGGGACATCCTCTGAGTCAATAACCCCGCAAGACACAAGTGCCTACATAGGGGGTAAATTCAAAATAATACATGATGTGCATACATCCTTTCTTCACAGTCACCTTTGCAGTGCTACTCATTCATTTGATAAACTCTTTACCATAATGAATTTGTTTGTAGTGAAGTTATTTTCCTACTGATTTTGTTAATTGCCATTTGGTCCCTTGTAAGTTATAAGTGACCTGTATGAACCTCATATTCTATCAGTTGATGGTGGTGGTGTACTGCATCTGGTGCAGCCTCCTGTTGAGCCAGACCAACATGCAGTTGTGAGTAATACTCCACAGATTATATGAGTTTACAGTAGAACAGCAATGTTGTTTATTTCTTTACTACAGGAAAATAATGAAAAAACATTGACAGCTGTTACAGAGGAGGAAGCAACAGAGACACTTTATGAGGTTTACATCTTGTAATACTTTGTGTACAGGAAATACAGGCGACCAATAAAGCCAGTTGAACAAAAAATCTGTTTATTCTTCTTTCAACATGTTGAGGCGATGGGTCAAAAGAAATGATTGTGACATATGGTGTCTCTGACTGCGCTTCCATCTTGTATGTCCGTGGGAGGGTCAGGATGTTCATGGTTTGGATCACTGCTGATGTTTGGTTCAGAAGGACAGTGTTCTCCTCTAATTGTGGCAATGTTGTGAAGAATCACACATGCCACAATAATGTCACATGCCCTTTCTGGGGTGACCCTGAGTCTTTGCAGGCACTGGAACCGGGCCTTAAGCATTCCGATAGTCATTTCAATTCTGGCTCTTGTCCTGCAATTAGCCAGATTATATCGCTGCTGTGGGCCCGGTTCAGGGTCAGGGTAAGGGGTAAGCAAATAGGGTAAACATGGATACCCCCTATCACCAAGCAAGTAGCCAGTGAACTCTCCTAAGACAGAAGGATACACTTCAGTTCAAATGTCCCTGAAGCAATTGGTCTTCATATATTTTAAAGTATTCTCAACTCACCATGTCCAAATTTTGTGCTCAGTGTACATTCACAGAATATTTGTGAGTCATGAACAGAGCCTGGCCACTTGGCTTCCACATTTGTGATAATGTTGGCAGCATCACATATGATCTTCACAGTGCAGAGAACACAAATTAGCATCCATTACTATAATGAAATAATCTGTTAGTTTGAAATGCTACAGGGAACTATGTACCTGTACATTAATGCTGTGGAAAGACTTCCTGTTCACATAGTCGCCTTCATTTACTGAAGGAGCAATGATTGGAATGTGAGTGCCATCTGTACAGCCAATCACGCCTGGGAACCGTGAGAATAAATGTAAAATTTAAGTAGTAGTTCAAGTATCACCACATTATGAATTAAGTTTCGTTCATCCTGATACCTGCAATTTTGTGGAATCCCTCTTTGATAAATCTTGTGGGTCTATGACCGGGGAACACCACAAACGAGTACAGGAGACGTTTCAGTGCAACTGTAACATTCCTGACTGCCCGACAGACGGTAGCCTTGGAAACGTGCTCAGCGTCACCAATATTATACAGAAAGCTCCCGTTTGCAAAGAACCGAAGTGCAATACAAATAATATGTAATGAACTGAGAGCATGTCCGCGATGTCACATGCGTAATATATGGCCTGAGGATGTTATCCAAATAACTTATAGATTGTGCTGAGAAACGGTAACGTTCGCACAGAAACTCATCAGGAAATGATAAAATGTCCAAACGCGATCTGATCACTCTCTCCCGGCGGAGAGCTCTGCGGAGAATTTGGGCTTCACGATCTACTGGCTCTTCAAGGAAGGAGCACGCCATGTCTGACACTTCCTACTGTCAGGTTTCCGACAAAGAGGCGGAGACAGTCAGGGTTAGTTGTAGTAAACCTGCTAGGGGGCAGGTTAGCTTCACGGAGTGTGTCGTCATAGTGACTCACTCAGGCTTCAGCTGAACTCGCTTTGTGAAACCGAAAACCCAGAGTTTTCGTTAACTCAGGGTATACTTACTCAGAGTTTGCACTAAACCGGCTTCCTGAAATAGGGCCCTGGTCATAAAGAGGGTAACCTCCCCCACACCCAATGTATGGTTCACCATGCATAACACAGTGAAGCCATACAAAGGGCAGGAAGCTTACCAAACATCAAACAGAATCTTTGCAAGGGATGTGTAATAATCCTCCCCCAGCACAGAGTGGCTGGAGAGGTGGTCAGGGACAAAGGAATGTCTTGACCCTATAGATTGAACTAAGACCTTACAAATTTAAGAAGCATAATGACAAACATTCAACAATTAGACTTAATCAGAATCAGAATCAGAATACTTTATTGATCCCTGGGGGAAATTATTTTTTGTTACAGTGCTCCATTTTAAACCAACATTAAGACAAGACAGACAATACGCTAACTAAGAATAGTACAATATATACATATATATACATACATACATACATAAGTCACTTATAAATAAATAGTTGGAAAAGAAACATGTGTAGCTGTAGCAGCAAACAGTGTGTTAAGTGGATGCGTTGTACAGGGAGATGGCCACAGGCAGGAATGATTTCCTGTGTCGTTCAGTGGTGCTTTTCGGTAATCTCAGTCTCTCACTGAACGAGCTCCTGTGACTGACCAGCATGTCATGGAGTGGGTGGGAGGTGTTATCCAACATTGTCTTTATCTTGGACAGCATCCGCCTCTCCGACACCACCTTGAGGGAGTCCAGCTCCATCCCCACAACATTGCTGGCCTTACGGATCAGTTTATTAAGTCTGTTGGCATCTGCGACCCTCAGCCTGCTCCCCCAGCATGCAACAGCATAGAGGATCGCACTGGCCACCACAGACTCATAGAAAATCCTCAGCATTTTCTGGCAGATGTTGAAGGACCTCAGTCGCCTCAAAAAATAGAGACGACTCTGGCCCTTCCTGTAAAGTGCTGTGGTGTTTTTAGCCCAGTCCAGTTTATTGTCAATGTGTACTCCAAGGTATTTATAGTCCTCCACAATGTCAACACTGACCCCCTGGATTGAAACATTTATGTTCAGCGGTCAGTAAGCTACAGTATATATTCAGTATACACATTTAATATAAATCCAAAAAAAGAGTCATTCAAAAGCATGTTAAAGCCTTTCGTCTCTGTTATATGAAGTGAATTAACTGTATTTTTTTGTCGAAGAAGGAACCATTCATCAGGTAAATCACATGATGCAATCAAATTTCCTGTGGACCGTTAAGTGACCTTGTTTTTCTCAGCTGCTGCATTCAAGAAGTCAGGAATGACCTTTCAGACTCAAATGCACATGGAGTATAAAATGGAGAGAATGTTGTCTCCGGGAGTTTAGCTGATTTGATTTAGAGCGGCAAGGTATGGTGGGTGTGTTCCGGTTAAAGAACACGGAGGCAGCTTCCAAGTTTAGGAGATTTATTCAGCTGTGGTCTGTAGTAACGATACATAAAGCAACTATCAGTACAGCACACATAAAACATTCAACATGCCCAGACATTATTCTAGCACAGAGATAGCACAAGGAACTGTATTCAATACTCACATCTATAACAACTTCAATAATTACACAAGATTTATAATTAGCATTAACTAGCTTAGTAGCTTACATAGCGTATTAGCGCATTAGCATAAGATAACATTAGCATAGTCACGAGGGAACAAATACACACAATAGCATCTGACATACACAACATCATGTAAACAGAACCCACCTTCTGGCAGTCACACACAGCAATAAACCAAAACCCACGAAATGCTGATGAGAGGACACAAGGAGCAATGCTGGCTATCAGCAGCTGCAAAGGCAGACTAGCAGCACACGGCACAGAGTGGTGCATTCACGGAGCGTCAGCATAGAAATGGTGAGTTCAATGACGTAGGACATATCAATTTCCACAGCGCAAACACTATCTATAAACAAACCACAACACTTCAACCAAGCAAATAATGTGTAAACAGTGGGCTTTCTAACACAGCCGCCCCCGACTGTCTGCACAGACAGTCGAATCCAAAGTAGAAGGCCACTCAGGTACGTGGATCCTTATCATCTTCAAGCATAGGGAGTGAGACCAAGCAGGCTACAGGTCGAATATACGTTCGATCTCTGACCTTAACGGCAGCAGTCCGGATGCGTCCATCAGCTCCAGGGTAAGTAGTCGTTACCTTACCAACAGGCCATAAAGCTCTTGGGAGTTGAGGATCAACTATGAGCACCACTTGGTCCTGTTTGAGGCATTCCGCATCCTTCTGCCACTTCTGTCTCTCTTGTAAGACAGGCAGGTAGTGACGGATGAATCGGGACCAGAAATGGTCGACAAGAACTTGACTATGTCTCCATCTGCGACTCCCGATAAGGTTACTGGGATCGTAAACCACTTGAGGGAGTGATGCATCAGAGCGTCCCATCAGCAGGATGTTAGGTGTGATGGGGTCTGGATCTGCTATGTCTGATGAGACGTAGCCGAGAGGTTTAGCATTTACGATGCCTTCCACTTCCACAAGGACCGTACGAAGCACAGTTTCAGGGACCGTCTGCTCCTTGAGCACGACCTTAAGAGCAGTTTTCACGGACCTGACCTCTCTCTCCCAGGCGCCACCGAAGTGAGGAGCACTAGGAGGGTTGAAGCGGAAGGCAATCTGCTGCTCTGCCAAACGCTCCTTCAACTGAGGCGCCATGGTCTCAAAGGCCTCATGGAGCTCTCGGGCTCCACCGACAAAATTCGTCCCGTTGTCACACAGGAGCTCAAAGGGTTTGCCTCTTCTGGCAATAAAGCGCCTTAACGACATCAGAAAGGAGTCAGTGTCAAGGCTCTCGAGGAGGTCTAGATGCACACAACGGGTCGTCATGCATTTGAAGACTATGCCCCAACGCTTCTCTGTTCGACGTCCAATTTTCACAGTAAAGGGTCCAAAACAATCGACTCCAGTCGAGTAAAAGGGTGGTTTATACAGACGCAGACGAGCTGGTGGCAGATCTGCCATCTTTGGGATGGATGGATTGGCACGCCAAGCCTGACACTGCCTGCAGTTCCTCTGATACCGTCTGACTGCTTCCCTCCCCCGGAGGATCCAGAACCGGCGACGTAGTTCAGCCAACACTCTTTCTGGTCCAGGATGAAGGAGGGTCTCATCAAAATCCTGGATGATGAGCTTAGTCAGAGGATGTTTTGGGTCTAGTATGATCGGGTGGATGGCGTCTAGCTCCAGCTGCTCAACTCTCCGTAACCTTCCACCAACTCTGATGAGTTCCGTATCCTTATCATATTCAGGTGATAAGGAGTTCAAACGGCTGTTGGTTGGCAATGGTCTGCCAGACCTGAGTGCCTTAGCCTCATCTGGGAATGACTCTGACTGGGCCTTCATCAGGAGGAGTTTCTCAGCTTTGATGTAATCATCTGCTTCACTGTGCGAGCTTGAATTTGGGTCAGCCGCCCCATGTAGGGACCGCGCTGTTGTCTTCATGAGATCCCTCCAGGTAGAGAACATGCTGATCTCAGGAAGTTGAGGGCAGGAGTTAACCCTAACCTGTCCACAGAAATATGATTTCTTCAGCTCACCATCCTCTGGCTCTGGATATACCGGTGGGCTGGTCGGCCAATGTTCCTCGGATCGACGTAAAAACTCAGGGCCTTGGTGCCACCGGTGTGGTCGTGACAGCTCCTTCAAGGTCTTGCCCCGGGTAATGTCATCAGCAGGGTTATTCGCGCTATCCACATATCTCCATGTGCTCCCATCTGTAAGACTCTGGATCTCTGCCACCCGCGTGCCCACAAAAACTTTATAGCTGCAAGATTCTGACTTGATCCAGTGGAGAACGGTAGTAGAGTCCGACCACAGAATAACCTTTCGAATGGGCAGCGTGAGCTCAGATTGAAGGAGACCAGCTAGTTGTGCACCAGTGAGAGCGGCGCTTAGCTCCAACCGTGGCATGGACAACTGTTTCTTTGGAGCCACTCGGGATCTAGCCATTACAAAGGCAACATAGACTTCCTTCTGAGCGGTTTCTGTCCGCAGGTAAGCGACAGACCCATATGCTCTCTCAGAAGCGTCGCAAAAGATGTGAAGATCTCTGCTCGAAGCAGATGAATCAGCAGACGCTGGTGCATAACATCTGGGGATTTCCATTTGGATAAGATCAGGAATCTCCTTTTCCCAGGCAAGCCATCTGTCACGAAGGCTAGGTGGCTGGATCGGGTTGTCCCAGCCGAGCTGGTCCTTCCAAAGATCCTGTACCAGAATCTTGGCCCGTGTGGTGAACGGTACTATATAACCTAGCGGATCATACTGACACGCAAGTGTTTTGTAGACGTTCCTCAGTGTGGGTTCAGTTCTCTCCCCCAGTCGATGTCTGTATTTGAAGGAGTCACGAAGGCAATCCCATGTCAATCCCAGAGTTGGCTCCCAAAGGTCCGTGCTAGACTGAGAGAGCCATAGGTCACTACTCTCAGATCTGACATTGGATGGAAGATGTTCAATGACAGCAGGGATGTTACTGGCCCATTGACGTATCTCAAAGCCCCCGGTGTGGAGCAGCTGGCGCAGACTGTCGACTAGGGCCTTAGCCTCCTCTTGGGAGTGGGTGCTGCGGAGACAGTTATCCACGTAGAACGACTGCTCTACACAATGGACGAGGTCATGATTGGACCCACAAGTGTCCCGGACGTGCTGCTGCAGTGCATAGATGGCGCAGCAAGGACTGCATGTAGTGCCAAACGGTAGCACTTGCCATTCATAGATCTTCGGCTCTTCATTCCTCTTCATGTCCCGCCAGAGGAAGCGCAGCACTGGTTTGTCTGCTGGCAACAGGCGTATCTGGTGGAACATACCTTTGATGTCGCCACTCACAGCAACTGGATACTGTCGAAACCGAAGAAGAACTCCTAGCAAAGATGGACCTAGGGCAGGTCCAGGGAGGAGAATAGAGTTGAGGGACTTCCCTTCGTACTGGAAAGAGCAGTTAAAGACGATCCTGTCCTTGTTATTGTGTCGCACCATGTGGTGAGGTATGAACCAGGATTCTGCCGTGGTTCTAGCTATCTCGTGTGGCACCACAGCTACATAGCCCAACTTCTCTAGTTTCTGAATCTCCTGACAATATACTTCGGCGCGTTGTGGGTCCTTGACAAGTCTCCTCTCCGTACTGCGCAGACTTGGCAAGACTGCTTCCATAGAAGCTTGAAGCATGGCAGGGTTGGTACGACGAAGCAGTGGTGTGGCATACCTCTGTGTCCCATCAACAGTGACCCTGATGGTGGATGTCTGGAGTAGGTTCAGAGCTTGCTGGTCTTGCTTCGATCGGGTTACCTGCTTCTCGCTCACATAAGGGAGCGTATCAATCTGCCAGAGACGCTCAACATTCCTGAGAAGCTCACTGGTTGGCACAACAGTTGTTGTGAACAGGCACTGCTGCTCAGTTGCAGGAGTCTGGTCGATGCTGATGGGACCTTGGAGCGACCAACCAAGCTTGGTATGGACAGCGATGGGTCCCCCTGTCGGGCCCAGATGAACTGGTTCTGTGGGGGCCCAGAGATGAGGCATGTCAGAGCCGATAAGCAGCAGAGGTTGCACATGGTCTACCAAAGGCAGAGGTAAGTCACGCAGGTATTTATAGCGGTGTTGGAGAATCCTCACCGGATAGGAATGTTCTGAGAGACCAAGGGCATCGGCGGTGAATGCCTTTTGTATATGATACTTCTCCCCAGGTTTGTAGGGGGAAGACACTTGGAAGGAGACTGAGGCGCCACGAAGCTGCACTACCTCTTGGTGGACAGTCCGAAGGGTAAGCATCTCAGGCTCGGGGGTGAGTTTTAAGCGTCGAACAGCTTGTGGTAAAATGATGCTTCGTTCTGAGCCATCATCAAGTATTGCATGAGTCTCCAATGTTTGGTCTCTGTTGTACAGCAAGACCTTTACAACCTTCAGCATCACCTTGGGGGAACGGTTTGGCCTATCCAAGTACACTGTTGTAGTCGGGGCAGTCATCATGAGCACACTCTTCTGGATCTGCTGGACAGCATCATGCAGTACAGTCAGGTGTTGCTCTCTGCAGGTATTACAAGGTCGTTTGAGGGTGCAAACCTCCGGCTGGTGAGTTCTTCCACATTTCCAGCACCGCTGTTCATCAGTTAACCACCTCACCATCTGGTCGGTGGTCAGTTTCTTAAACTCTACACACGCGTTCAGGAAATGCTCCTTATTCTCGCAGCGCGGACAGTATGGTTTTGGTCTGGATGAGGTTTTTGGTCGGAAAGAACTCCTTTCTGCGCTGAGGTTTTCCCGGGAAGTCAGGAAGAAGGCTGTAGATTTCTCCTTCGGTTTAATGGGAAGACGCTGGTCTTTCTTCGTCGGCTTATAAGCTTCAGGACTATAGAGTGAAGCAGCTCTACCTGCGATGCGCTTCGCTTGGGATTTCATCTGCAGCCAGGAACTCAGATCAACCAGGGTATAGGTTTGGTCGGTGCCTGTCCGAAGAATGCCTTGGTTCAGGCAATGCTCTACAAACCCATCGCGATAACTGGGTGGCATCTTACTCAGTAGTCGGTCGACATGAGACCCACATCTTAGCTCAAAGCCGTTCTGGCCCTCTAGTGTCCTAAGCATCCCTACTAGAGATTGGATAGACAAGGCAAATGCATCAAAGGCTTCTGCGTCGCCGAATTTGATAGCTGGAGCATTCAGAATTATGCCCAATTCGCTTTGGACAAGCTGACGGGGTTGCCCATACTTGTCCTGCAGGGCGTGCATGGCTGTGGTGTACGGCGTTGGGTCGTGCATGTATGCCTTAGCTAGCTGGATTGCACTAGGTAGCCGTAGGTGCCCAAGCAGCACTTGATATTTATACTGCTCATTCAGGTGTGGATGACTGTTCAACAGGTTGTCAAGGGCCATTTTCAATAAGGCAAAGTCACTTTCACGGCCACTCTCAAAGGAGGGAATCATAGGTTTGGGAATGCCATAACCTGTGGCGAGGAAAGGGTACGCATTAGCTGTTGGTAGTTGATGCAGCTCGGACTTAGTCCGGGTGGGAGTGCAAGATAACTGCTTCGGCCGGGTTAGTGCAGGCTGCACGAGCGTACTGCGATGGCTGAACTGAGAATGGAGTAGATGCCTGGTAAGAGATATCAGGTGCAAAGGTAGTAGACCGAGGTCCAGCTGGAACAGTTGGGTGCAGCACTTGGGGCATGCATTGAGGATGCAATGGATGCGAGGCCATGGTTCCTGGAGGTGGAGCTACCACGGGCGCTGGAGGCTGAGCCACAGTAAGTGCTGAGGGTGGAGCGACTAGCGGTACAGGAGGCTGACCCACGGGACCGACTGAAGGTAGAGCTGCATGGGTGCTTGAATTACTATTCTCCGATGGGCATGGTGAGACTCTGGAACCACTGGGTTCTTGTGCTTTCTCTTTAAGGAGAGAAGTAACCATCTTGGCTATCTCCAACTCGTTTACCCTCTTCTTTAGCTGTCGTCGCCTCTCCAGCTGTCTGTTCAACAACTCTTGGGTTCTAATGGCTTCTTCCTGTAGCTGCTGGGCCTCTCTGGCTTGAGCTTGAAGTCGTTGACATTCATATTCGACTTGTTGATCCTCTTCTAGGTGCTGTTGGAATTCCTCAAGTTCCATCTGCTTCACTCGCTCTTCGAGCTGGGCTGTTTCCAGGTCTGATAATGCGTGGGAAGGGAATCTGCCTATCGACGAGCGTGATGTCCTTGTGGACCTGGAGCTGGAGCTCCTCTGGGATGAGCGTGTTTTACCACTATGTGAACACTGGGAAGCAGTAGCCGGTTGCTCGGTTTGAGTTTGTCCCTCAAGAGGGAGTGTTGAAACCTCATAATCGGTCAGGTAAGCAGGTGGCCGTCGCTGTCTCTGCGAAACACGTGGGGGTGCTGAGTCAGCCTGGACATCTGTCTGTTCCATACCTTAATCAGTACTCTAATCCGGCTCGAAGGACCATAAAATGGAGAGAATGTTGTCTCCGGGAGTTTAGCTGATTTGATTTAGAGCGGCAAGGTATGGTGGGTGTGTTCCGGTTAAAGAACACGGAGGCAGCTTCCAAGTTTAGGAGATTTATTCAGCTGTGGTCTGTAGTAACGATACATAAAGCAACTATCAGTACAGCACACATAAAACATTCAACATGCCCAGACATTATTCTAGCACAGAGATAGCACAAGGAACTGTATTCAATACTCACATCTATAACAACTTCAATAATTACACAAGATTTATAATTAGCATTAACTAGCTTAGTAGCTTACATAGCGTATTAGCGCATTAGCATAAGATAACATTAGCATAGTCACGAGGGAACAAATACACACAATAGCATCTGACATACACAACATCATGTAAACAGAACCCACCTTCTGGCAGTCACACACAGCAATAAACCAAAACCCACGAAATGCTGATGAGAGGACACAAGGAGCAATGCTGGCTATCAGCAGCTGCAAAGGCAGACTAGCAGCACACGGCACAGAGTGGTGCATTCACGGAGCGTCAGCATAGAAATGGTGAGTTCAATGACGTAGGACATATCAATTTCCACAGCGCAAACACTATCTATAAACAAACCACAACACTTCAACCAAGCAAATAATGTGTAAACAGTGGGCTTTCTAACAGAGTATGTCATATCACCAAATTCACGCTGAACTGGGGAAAATGGGGTTAAATGCTGGGCCATTCAAACTCTATTAAAAATAAAATCCATATTTTGTCAGAGCATTTAAAGGTCACGTGTATGTGTTTGTAATCTCAGTGCAAGAAGCTGTTTAAATAAGGATTTTTAAAGGTTAATTGTTCCTATAATGATGGTTTAATGTGTTGGTGTATTATCAGAGATATGTGTAAATAAACTGTACCTCTTTAGGTTACACCTTAATAACAGGGGTACTCACGTTAACACAGAATTTAGTTGTATGGTTTAAATAAGTAAAAAATTGACTGTTTCCTGTAGTAAAGCATAACTTCACTGAAACACATTTTCGAAACCTTTCAAATGAAGACGGTGAAACACATTCAGGATTGATTTAATGAGTTTTGATCCCTCCCCTGTCTGCTGTTTATCTCTGATGATCACTCTCACGTCGCTCTCTTCCTCCATCTCAGTAACTTAAATCTGTTTTCTTTTGCTTTGTACTGCTTTCTTCGTCTTTGCCCGCCCAAATCCCCTTTGTTCCAGGCCCCATCACTCTGCTTCTCTGTCCCCATTTCAGTCTCCATTTCTATTTATTTCTCTCACTCTTTTCGTCACCCTCTCGCCTCTCCCTCAGAGAGCAGACTTTAGGGAGTAATCCAGCCTCCCAGACAGCTGCACATCACCAGCTGTCTGAGAAAGCTGCACCCGCGCTCTCTCTCTCTCTCCTCTTCCTCTGTCTGCTTCTCTTCCTCCTTCCTTGCCTGCCCCCCCTCTACCTCTCCTGGCTCATCTGAGTGTACAGATTGGGCACGGCCAGATGCAGCCCGTCACCGATGTCAGATTGTGACACAAATTACCTCTATTTGATCGGTAATGGAAGCCATTTAGTGTCAACGAATGCTTCAGTACTACACATGAAGAGGAGGATTTTACTTCAGTCTAAACTATCATCTCGTAGAGAGAAAATATGTGATTTAATATACATTATATGGCATTCAGAATATTTTTTAATGCATAAATGGAATTGGTAATGTATGGAGGACAGTGGTAGGTTTGTAGCTTGAACCTATTCGCTGGAACGTTTACACAGCAAGCAAGACACGAAGTAGGCAAAGTTCTTCATGTTTCTCGTGCACGGGAGAGACCGGACAAACGCCGTTCCTTCGCTTGACCCCAGTTCCTCTCGTCCGTTCTCCCGTACCACTGTTCTTTTATTGAGGTTACATGAATATGCATAGGTTCATTAACATACAGTGGGGCAAAAAAGTATTTAGTCAGCCACCGATTGTGCAAGTTCCCCCACTTAAAATGATGACAGAGGTCAGTAATTTGCACCAGAGGTACACTTCAACTGTGAGAGACAGAATGTGAAAAAAAAATCCATGAATTCACATGGTAGGATTTGTAAAGAATTTATTCGTAAATTAGGGTGGAAAATAAGTATTTGGTCACCTCAAACAAGGAAAATCTCTGGCTCTCACAGACCTGTAACGTCTTCTGTAAGAAGCTTTTCTGTCCCCCACTCGTTACCTGTATGAATGGCACCTGTTTGAACTCATCATCTGTATAAAAGACACCTGTCCACAGCCTCAAACAGTCAGACTCCAAACTCCGCCATGGCCAAGACCAAAGAGCTTTCGAAGGACACCAGGAAAAGTATTGTAGACCTGCACCAGACTGGGAAGAGTGAATCTACAATAGGCAAGCAGCTTGGTGTGAAAAAATCAACTGTGGGAGCAATCATCAGAAAATGGAAGACATACAAGACCACTGATAATCTCCCTCGATCTGGGGCTCCACGCAAGATCTCATCCCGTGGGGTCAAAATGATCATGAGAACGGTGAGCAAAGATCCCAGAACCACACGGGGGGACCTGGTGAATGACCTGCAGAGAGCTGGGACCAAAGTAACAAAGGTCACCATCAGTAACACACTACAACGGCAGGGAATCACATCCCGCAGTGCCAGACGTGTTCCGCTGCTGAAGCCAGTGCATGTCCAGGCCCGTCTGAAGTTTGCCAGAGAGCACATGGATGATACAGCAGAGGATTGGGAGAATGTCATGTGGTCAGATGAAACCAAAGTAGAACTTTTTGGTATAAACTCAACTCGTCGTGTTTGGAGGAAGAAGAATACTGAGTTGCATCCCAAGAACACCATACCTACTGTGAAGCATGGGGGTGGAAACATCATGCTATGGGGCTGTTTTTCTGCCAAGGGGACAGGACGACTGATCCGTGTTAAGGACAGAATGAATGGGGCCATGTATCGTGAGATTTTGAGCCAAAACCTCCTTCCATCAGTGAGAACTTTGAAGATGAAACGAGGCTGGGTCTTCCAACATGACAATGATCCAAAACACACCGCCCGGGCAACAAAGGAGTGGCTCCGTAAGAAGCATTTGAAAGTCCTGGAGTGGCCTAGCCAGTCTCCAGACCTCAACCCCATAGAAAATCTGTGGCGGGAGTTGAAAGTCCGTGTTGCTCGGCAACAGCCCCAAAACATCACTGCTCTCGAGAAGATCTGCATGGAGGAATGGGCCAAAATACCAGCTACTGTGTGTGCAAACCTGGTAAAGACCTATAGTAAACGTTTGACCTCTGTTATTGCCAACAAAGGTTATGTTACAAAGTATTGAGTTGTATTTTTGTTATTGACCAAATACTTATTTTCCACCCTGATTTACGAATAAATTCTTTACAAATCCTACCATGTGGATTCATGGATTTTTTTTTCACATTCTGTCTCTCACAGTTGAAGTGTACCTCTGGTGGAAATTACTGACCTCTGTCATACTTTTTTGCCCCACTGTATGACGTCTACATACACACAAAGAGTACCTTGCCTGTGTGTGTGTGTGTGTGTGTGTGTGTGTGTGTGTGTGTGTGTGTGTGTGTGTGTGTGTGTGTGTGTGTGTGAGATCAAGATGTGACCCTGTGAAGACTCCCCAAAGCTGGTGCCAGGCGTCTAGCAGATCTATCAAAGCAAAAGGCTCTTATACTTAAAGAGATATACGTGTGTTTGCTAAACCATATATCAGCAAGAGAAGATACGACCTCTCCTAGGAGGTGTGTGATCCACGCCAGAACACTCTGTAGAGGAGTGAACGCACTCCCCTCTTCATGCTACACAGAGTTGTTACAGACCTCCTAGGATGAGACATTCTTTCAATCTACAAATGATTATACACCTCTAAGCATATATGGTTAAATATTTCTAAGCATAAATGACAATCAACAATACAAAACCTAACAGACAGCAGGTCCAAGAGAGTGTATCATCAGGTTGTAACAACACGAGATAAAGCTTTATTTTACAGGTATATGACAGGATTGTAGGCAAACACTAACCACAATTGTATTAGTTAGCAACTACATAAAAACCTCATCACAAGTAACACATTCATAATTTATCATCTTGGCTGCAGACTAAACTGTACATTTTGTGTTTTATGTTTATGTTTTATGTACAGGTCCACACCTTTCATTCAACTCTAATTTAAATATGTGGGAAGAACATATAACAGGACTACTAAACTGTATTACATTATCAGATCATTATATTTACAGTACAGCTATTATTCAAAACTTTTCCTGTCTCAAAATGGGCCTTCGGATGGTGGCTACACACTACACTGAACGTGATTGGCCTGATGGCAATCGACGATGGACTCTGTGTTACCGTACAGAGGAGTATGCATTTCTATTGTTATTTCAACTCATTTCATAAATTTAAAAAAGTGTATTACATGACTGACTATGTGAACTCCCACCGCCAAAAAGAAAAACAAAAAAAGTTCAAAGAAATATGTTTGGTGATTTTCCATTAGGTTTTTAAGATTCAGGATCATGTTACTGTATTTATGGATTTGGAGACTGCACAATGAAATAAGAGCTGTAGCACTTTGTGCCACCAAAGGATGAATCTGGTAAAAAGGAAAGACGGTGCTCCAAAATCTGGTGGTAGAGCAGTGAGCCGCTTCCCAGATAGCAGCAATCTGTGGGACTGGGGTTTAATAACCACTTGATCACAGATTTTTACTTTCCACAATAATTAGTTAACACAACAAAACACACCTTTCAGCTTTTCATGAATTTGGAACCTGGGTTTGCTTGGATCCATTTAAATATGCCTGTCTCTAAAGGGTCAACTTCTGTTGTTTAAATGAACTATAAATGAGACAGACATGACAGTCAACACAAAAAGGTTCAGACATTTTTCATAGTGCATGTTTGAGGTGTATTTTTTTATTTCTAAAAAGTAATTTATTTGACATAATTAACTGGACTACATACTGAACTTAGAGGACAGAAACAAAGGATTGATCCGATACCAATGCAGGCTTTGGTAATACATAGGACAGTTTTCACAACATTAACATGCACAGTGAGTGTTTTTCAGTCAAAGTGTGTTTTCATTGTTTTAATCAATAATGAAGTCACACTGCAGGAATGATATTCAGTCATGTTCATGTTTACTCTTCCAACCACCATGCTGCACTTCCTGGTTTGGGCCAACTGAGAAATTTTATAGCAAAGTAAAGGCTGACTGGTTTCTGCTGTTGGCTGATTTGCTTTATGCCGCAGTTTTGCTTTTTTCTTCTTCTTCTTTTTTTCTTTCTTTGTTTGTTTGGTCAGTTTACCTTTTGTGGAGAGTTAAATCAATGTGCAACACCTCGAGTTATGTGTTTAGAAATGCATCCAGCAGGCCTTTTAAATAACATAGAAATACAGTCACTGTTATTTCTGTTTTGATTTGAATATTTCCATCACTGTCTTTACTGAGATTTGGGTAAAATGAGGTTAGTCAGCTTTCTCTGTGTCTCTGGTGCAAAAACTGCTGACCCCCTAAAGTGTTTTGTACTGGCTTCATAATGCTTCATTTAATGTTTGGGATCATCTGGGTTATGAGTGAACAATGGACAGTTGTTTCATGGGAAGGGATTACAAGGGACCACATGTCCACCAAAACAATAACCTCAACAAATGATCATGAAAATCTCTCCAATAGTGCACAGCATGTGTTGCAGATTAAAGCCCTTTACATGGCATACTTTAGTCCCATGTAAACAGGATGAGCAAAATGTAATCTGGAATAATTACCTTGGTGTCTTCTATATTTTTTTCTTTCAGATTCCTTAACTTTCGCATATATATAATAATTTCAATAATTTAACACATAGTCAGATAAGTCACAGCGCTATAATATAAAAGAAAATTTACACAGAAGACCTTTCAGTTCACATTATCCTTGCATAACTGTCCGGCAGGCCTGTGCACCGTGTCCGTCAATATCACATAGTTTATGCATTTCCCACATGAGTGCAGAGTGGACAGAGGAATGGGAAGGGGGCTGATGAAGTAAGAGTTGTGGCTCACAAGCAAGACAGAAATCTTGGTGCACAGTAAAGACTCCAAATCACACTACAAAAATCTTGGCTTGAATTTCAGTGATGGAGTCGATGGGACACAGTGGATGGGAATGATTAGAGAAATCCAGTTCCACACAAGCTCACAATTTTTTTATTGTACTTAAGAAACATTGCATTACTTAAAGATTGGTTGCTAAAGTAGCTGAAAGCACAGTTGCACTAAGGATAAAAGTTCAGCGCAGCAGAAAAACATTTCAACTACATTATAAAACAAAATCAAATTTGTGATCAGCAGCATCACAGAAGGTCCAGTTTATTTGCTTTTCTTTCATATTAAGGAATAAAACTGCCTCAGACGCACAGGCCTACAGACCGGCCAGCAGCTCCCAGTAACCACTATGGAAAAATTTCCATTTTAATGGGGGCTGTGCGAGAAAATAAAATGAAATAAAAACAGTCAATTATTCCTATAATTAATTTGTACTGAAATCAAATCAGATTAATATTTTTCTATTGCAAACAATAAATCAGAATTACATTTAAGTTTTATTTTGGGATTTAACACAAACCTAACAATAATCTATAAGAATTATCACTCAGCTCTGGATGTCTGTTTAGATTCATGGAACATTTTGACCTTTTTTTGCCATTTTCTGCAGAAATCTTGTTCGGTGCAAGCGTGCTGCCACACGTACGCAACAACAAAGTTAGCAACTTTTGAAGCATTAAGCAGGTGAAGTGCAGCATTGAGCAGCACTAGATTACTGCTTTAAGAATCCCTTTAAGGAATGCATTGATTAAAGTGTCAATATGACCATGCAGTTTAAGAGGAAGTGCAGCACACAAGTACATTAGTAGGAAATGTATAACCACAGGCTGAAACTTGATTCGGCTGTGTTTTGATAGCACAGTGTTAATTTGTATTGATGACATTATACTATCCTGAAACATTTACTTACAGTATCTTGAGAGATAGAACAAGATAGAAAAGGATACATGGTTAGTTTACTTGCCAGTGATGCTGAAAAGTTGCTGAAGTTGATCATCTCTGTACAGGCTGTCAGTGCTGATTAGTCAAATATGATGTAACTCTGATGTTTTCTCCCAAATCTAAGCTGGTTCATTCTCATATCGTCCCCCTCTCTCATTCTCGGTCTCTCTCACACACACACACACAGCGGGGATTAGTCACTTCTCAGTGGAAACTTAAACAGACAGTCAACCACTTAACCTGCCTAATAGGAGTGATTTCCAGTGTAAGATTTCATTTAGCAACTGATGACAAGCTTTGCATTACTCCTCCCAACAGAAATAAGGAAGATAGAGACATTGTTGCCACAGAAACCTGGAACGAGACACTCCAGCATTTGCATAGAGCTTAATTTGATCTACTTGAGATTGCAACCTCCTTCCACTTGATGTAATTAAACCAAGAGATGTGACTAATTAAGTTGACGGTGAGAAACGAGAACACGGCAAAGGCGGCTGATGTACCGGCAGACGATAGTAAATATTGACAAGGGACGTTGATTGGGAGCGAACAGTATTACTGGGTGAGGACTGTAGCAATGTCAGGATAGTCATCATACACACAGATAATGTGAATGTCGTGTTGTGCACCGTCCACGTTAGTGTAAATGCCGCGTGCGTGAGCAAATTATTACTAAAAACAGAATGCGATGATTTGCAAATCTCATAAACCCATAAAAACTCATTTTGAATTTGATGACAGCAGCAGGTCTCAAAAAAAGTTGAGACTGAGCAGCGAAAGGCTGGAAAAGTAAATGGTACTAAAAGAAACAGCTGGAGATGCATAATGCAACTAATTAGGTTAAAAGACTACAGATCTGTAACATGATGGGTATAAAGAACATCTTAGAGAGGCAGAGCTTCACAGAGGTAAAGATGAGCAGAGGTTCACCACAGAGTAAAAACTTTAAATATCTCATCAGCTGCAGTGCATCATATCATCAAAAGATTCAGATAATCTGGAGAAATCTCTGTGTGCAAAGGACAAGGCTGAAAATCAATACCGGATGCTGATGAGTATGTGATGGAAATCATTGCATGGTTTCAGGAACACTTCCAGAATTCGCTGTCTGAACACAGTTCAAAATGAAATCCATAAATACAGGTTAA
The DNA here is from genome assembly GCF_057381845.1 of Rhamphochromis longiceps. NCBI lineage: Eukaryota > Metazoa > Chordata > Actinopteri > Cichliformes > Cichlidae > Rhamphochromis > Rhamphochromis longiceps. The sequence goes on along the minus strand of NC_140570.1, from coordinate 16,426,494 downwards.
AGTTCTGAAATTGGCAGCTTGAACATGTGGAAAGGCACCATCGCTGTAGAAAGGTAAATACAGGTTTTATATACAGGTATTAGAGCAACATGTGCTCCGATCCAAATTACAATTTTCAGGGAAGGCCTTGCATATTTACAAAAACATGATTTCACAGGAGAAGAGTTCGGATGCTGAATTGGCTTGCCTGCGGTCCAGACCTTTCACCATTTAAAATCCTGTATCAGACAAGAGTGAGACAACATTCCTCTCCCCAAAATCTAACAGCTGGTCTCCTCAGTTCCCAGATGTTTATGGACTGCCTCTAAAAGAAGAGGGAATCACATATAACATCACATATTCAACAATCATTGGATATTTGAGACTGGCAGTGAAGCTGAGGAAATCTATGCAAATCTTTGGAGCAAGTATAGGCAAATTTGCAGTGCTGATCAACAGCATTTTGTAAGTCCTGACATATGAAGCCACAGTAAAGACTGGAAATCACACTACACTATGATTGTGTGTTATCTAACATTCACCTCATAAAACCCAAATCTGCTATTATGTAAACGGCTCCAACAAAGAACGAGGGCTCACCGCGAGGCCGAATCTGCTAAATCACACTAGGACATGCATGTAGCTCGAAGATGCTGTTATGACTGACTGAAAGGCTCCTGGCTGGGCAGTTTGTTAGTTTAGGGTTGCAGTTATCTCCCCCTAACAAGTGCAGCACAGAAATAAGATGGGAACAGCTCCATACCATGGTTAAATGTGACACATTCTGATTGATGTCACTGATTGAACCTGCTAGAGCAGGGACGTCATATTCATTTTACACCACAGGCCACATATAGGCCATTTTGATTTAAAGTGGGCCAGACCAGTGAAATTCTCCTTTCTGTCAGTTTAAAGAAGTTTAACTAGACATTTAGTCCCTGAGAGATTTTAATAAAGGATAATAAGTGCAATTTCAATAACACATCTCTGTAGTAAATAAAATAAATCTATCAACACGACTCTCTGGGCTTAAATTGTATGAAATAAATGTGTAAAGTTACAGAAAATGTTCTGCTAGCACATTGGCCAGACTGTCCTGTAATTATAAGACAGAATGTTTTTGTTAATTTCTCTGAAAATGTCCTTTTATTTAGAAAAAAAAAACACAGGACAGGACTTTTATATCATTTAATGGTATCTCTTGGTTAATAACTATGGTGAAAGGTCACACACCCCGCTTTAGAGGATCCTCAAACGTCACACATGCACACGTGTAATCAAAGCGCATGTATATCTCATTGACAAGAATAAGCATGCGTTGTACTTTTGCATGCCTTACATTTGGTCTCATATGAGCACACTGTATGCCTTTAAATGAGAGCCTCTGAACCTGTTGCACACACTCATATGCCCGTACGAGCGGCCTGCTTATTACTGTAACATTTGGCAGATGTGTTTTCCCAGATGAAATTCTTGGGCCAATCTGTGCAGAGCCCAGAGGCCTCGTTCACTTCATTTAGAGCTTTTATGATGCTGCAGCAGACGGAGAGACTTTAAAAGTACATAAAAGAACAGATGTTAATATGAGCGTTGCTGGTCTGCTCCACCACGTTCTCCCTTTCTGGCTGTATCTATTTGTTTATCAACCTTCATGTGACGTTGATCGCATTTGTGTACAGCGATGTTTTCCGGAGATTCAAAAAAAAAAAAAAAAACCCTCACACATTTATTTTAATACTGCCTCTTTCAAATGAATTCAAGTGCATTATACACATGTACATTAGATATAATCGCTGAATGTGATTCATTGAGCTTCAATGGAGCCACTCAGCAAAGCAGAGCAGGCAGCACCCACGCACACTTTTACCTTTAATTGAATTTTAATCTGTGTTTGCGGTCACAAATCATGCAGCGCGGGGTAATTATCTATTAACGATAATGTTATTGGATTTACATGGAAATGCCAAGCCAGCAAACTGAACTTGTGGTGTGGTCATGAGCAGACAGTGTAATCAGCAGATGCTGCTGGCTGGGCAGTGGCTTTTGTTTCTGGAACGGTAGCTGACAGAGAGGGTTTCTCGTGTGCAGCGAGCAGATACAAGACAATGGCAACCCTGCCTCCATGCTGCCCATCTTCCTGTGATACATGTCTGTTTTTCTCTGTGTCTGCATCTCTCTGCCACCCCCTTGCTGCTCTCTCCCTCTCCGTGTCCTCCAGTGGTCTCATTAGGGCGGGACTGTGAAGGGAAGGTGAGATGGTTACTGTGACAACAGCAGAGAATGACGGACAGAGTGGCAGAGAGCACCGCGCGTGTGTGCAGACGTGTATGTGTGTGTTTACAAGAAGCCTTTCAACAGTATCCATTACCATTTTAATACGTGCATTGTGCAGCATATGCCTTGCAAGCTGGTCTAGCTCAGTGGTGAAAGTTATTTTTTTGGCCTAAGAGAAAAAGAAAGAAGAAATGAGAAGGGTGCAGTATTGCCACCAAAAGTAAACAACAAAACACCATTGCATAATTGAGTAGGCCATCCATTAAAATCCTTATCTATTTCAGGGGAATAAGAATCTGCTCACTGCTCCACAGTGCCAGGAAATGATGGGCAGCACTGAGGGGCAGAGCTAAGATTAGACTGGAGTGATTGACAGGTTGATAGAGCCAACTGGAAGCCTGCCATTCCACCTTTAAGATAGTCTCCTTACAGTAATGAAGCAGAGTGAGCCAGCTCAACATGAGGGCATAAGCAGCCAAGGAGATAATGAGGAAGTTGAGGACATTTTGTGCAATCCTTCAATCTTATGTCTGTCTCACTTGGTCTAGGTCGCAGGAATTGCAATAAACAAGAGGAATGTCATTGGAGCCTCGAGACTGTGATGTCGACCTCTGACCTCAGCCTCGAGTCTCTTCGCTTGTGTGGAAAAATGAACACGCGACACACAGAAAGAAAAAAACCCAATAAAACCAAAGAAAGATGGTCTTCGCCATCTTCAGAAGTTGAAGAGACAGAGAAAACAACACAGTGGGGGGTGCGAAGTGTATCCATGTCTGCTGCCTCCTGTGGTGTGGGTGACCTTTCCGAGACCACATAGCTCTGCAAGACTCTGATAAGACCAGCTGGGAGGTGACAAAATGCCCTTGTGGTAGAAACAATACCCACGAACACCGGGGTAAAACACACACAGGGGCAACCAGCTGTCCCAGAAGTATAGTTTGACTGAGGTCACCGGTTCTCTTTCCTTTTCTGCAGAGTCTGTTTAAGATCAAACATGGCAGCGGAGATAGAGCTGCCACTGGATACTTTATGTTTTAAAACAATGCTAAGATGCTATGCAGACAGGTACTGACTCCTTTCCTCTCATAATGATGCATTACTAATTGCTGAAACCTGGGTTAAAGGTTTCCACAAATAAAAACAGAAAGCAAGCGCAGTCATCAATCAAGATGTTCACTTTGTCCAAATAAATATCATCTGCGCCTAGACACAATGTATAATTTCTGCCATTAAACTGTGTATAATACAGTGAAAAGGTATTTGTCCCTCTCCTGATGTCTTTCTGTTCTTTTTTAATATTTCTCACACTTATATATGACAAACAAATTTTAATAGTAGACAAAGATAAGCTGAGTAAATCCAAAATGCAGTTTAGAAATGATCATTTCATTCATTAAGCGGAATAAGCTATCCAAACCTACCTGGTCCTGTGTAAAAAAAAACAAAAAACCTCCCAGTAAATTAATCATAAATTATCTGTGATTAACCACATTTTATTTTTGGACAGATGAATTCAATTTCATGAGCCACACCTAGGCCGAGGCTAAAAGATCTCAAAAAGCAACACATCATGCCCTGATGTAAAGAAACAGCTGAGCAACAAAGCCATTGACCTCTGTCAGTCTGTAAAGCCATTTTAAAGGCTTTGGGATTCAATGAACCGCCTTCCCAAAAGTGGCCGACCTACCAAAATTACTCCAAAAGCAGATGGATGACCCGTCCAAGTGGTTAGGCCAGTTATGATCAGAGTTGATGATTCAACAATAAGAAAGAGACAAAAATGGGCAAAAATGGGAGAGTTCCAAGGAGAAAACCACTGCTGACCAAAAACAGTACAAAGGCTTGTCTCACATTTAACAAAAAACATTTTGATGATCCCTAAGATGTCCAAGAAAATATTTGTGGACTGATGAGACAAAAGCTGAACTTTTTAGATGGTTTGAGTCCGGTTTTGCATAAAACTAACACAGCATTTCATAAAAAGAACATCATACCAGCAGTCAGATATGGTGGTTGTAGTATGACGGTCTGGGAGCTGATTTTGCTGCTTTAGGACCAGAAATGTCCCACGATCAGTTCATCCCCTGTAGCACACTTGAGTTGAGCAGCAGGACAACGATCCAAAACACACCAGCAAGTCTGCCCCTGAATTGCTCACAAAACAGATATTTTAGGTTTTGGAGTGGGAGAGTTAAATTCTAGACTTAAATCAGATTCAGATTCTTTGGCATGACCTTAAATGGACTGTTTACGGACTAAAACCCTTGAATATTGCTGAATTAAAACAATTCTGTGAAGAACAGTGGGCCAAAATTCATCCAGTGAGGTGAAAGACTCATTGCCGGTTATCAAACGCTTGATTACAGTTCTTGTTGCCAAGGGTTGTGCAACCAGTTATTAGGTTTAGGAGGCAATAGCTTTTTCACATAGGGCCAGGTAGGTTTGGATAGCTTTTTTCCCCTTAATGATCAAAATCATCATTTATAAACTGCATTGAGCAATTACTCGGTTTATCTTTGTCTAATATTTAAATTCGTTTGACGACCTGAAACATCCAAGTGTGACAAATGTGCAAACATTTAAGAAACCAGGAAGGGGGCAAATACTTTTTCACAGCACTGTGTTGGTGAATACACACACACTGAACTCAGCAGTAAAAATTAAAAGGGCAGAAAATTTTAAATTAATTCCTGAGAAATGAGAATCTGGTGTGATAAGATGGCCCCAAGTAAAAGCCAAAAAGCATCTGGAGGACTTTGCTAAAAGAAATGTCCTTTTCAACATTAATTAGCTTTAGAGAATCCAACAAGAGTCAGAGAGAATGAGAGGAGGAATGTGGAAAATGAAAGATGAAAGGGAAAGATGAGAAGGCTGGTGTGTCTGCAATAAATGGAGCAGAATATGTAAAAGCACAGCTTGTGTGACACACTGACATGCTACGCTTCCTTTTAAGCTCTGCTCTTCTGGTTTAGATACCTTCTGAACCAGGTGCACCCAAAAATGTAGCACATATGTGAACACTTTAACACACACGTGCGAGCACTGACCTCGTCTCTAGACACTCTGAAGTCCAGAGAAGGTAACAGACTCAAATTGAATGAATGTATCCTGGCCACACATGCTGTCAGACCTACCACTGTTGCCTCAAGAGATGGGTCTGGCCCAAATGACCAGACACACATAAAGCAACCCAAATTGAAGCAGTAGTAATCTGATTATGTAGCAGCTGTCGCAGAGTGCCATGATTTCTGTGTTCAATGTGAACACTGTAGCACACATGCACGCTTCACTACACACAGTTACGCCGGTAGGACCCACGTACAGTGCAAGCATATAAGCATGTGTCCAAATAAATACTGTACACCCACATGGACAAATACAACTGCTCTCTTAAAATTTACAGTAGCTACAGGACCACACGTATCAACAGTTCTGATGCCTTTGATTACAGAGTTAAGACAACCAAATTCAAGACAGAGTAAAACAATAGACGGCATTTAAGGCATCAAATGGAAATAGTTTGTTACTCAGATCTTCCACTGAATGCAAGTTACTGAAATAAAGCATGTAGATGGTAACTGCAGGTCAGACAAACTGAAAACTAACAAAGCTGCACAAGAATAACTAAGAATAACTAAAGCAGAGAAAAAATAAAAAATGAAATGTGATCAGCGACTTGTTCCAAATCCTTTCTACACTGATTGCACTTTATAGGAAAATGCAGCAGAACTTTGTCAATAAGGATGAAACAGACTGCAGGGCTGGTCTCTTCTATTTGAATAAACAGGCACACACACTCAGAAGCAGAGCCACCAGTCTATTTCTTCCCAGGCTCTTTTATCTCATCACTTCTTCAAATTTCTTCCCATATCTGAGTTAATGGGAAAAAATGGAAATGTGCCTGTCAGTCAGAGAGCCGTCGTGCTGATATCAAGAGCGAGGCTTCCCTTACCGCACTGATAAAAACACATGATGAGACAAAGCAACTGTCAACTGGTCAGTCTGCGGATGCAAGTCAATCAGTCAGTCAGTAGAGTGGGTCAGTCAGTTAATTAGTGAGTCAGTAGACCAGCCATGTGGCTGTATTAGTTAGTGAGCCAGCCGGCCAGCCAGTCAGTAAGTCTCTGCTTAAGTCAGTCATTTAGATGGCCAGCCAGACAGTCAATTAGAGTCAATATGTTAATCAGTGACTGCTGTCAGTCAGCCAGTCGGCGTGATAATGATGAACCACCAGCTCATGAAGGATAATGACAGCCAGTCTCACTCAGCCAGATGTTTCTTTATAGCTTGTTTTAATGTGATAACATGTGAACAGATCCAGCCCACTGAAACTGTCAACTGGGAATAAAGCTAGAAAGGCTGACAGATAAATAATCCTGTTTCACCTATAAAAACAAAACAAAACAAAAAAATATTTACACTGAAAGGATAGAGGAAGAAATCTGGGTTGACCCTGTTAACACAGGAGCTAAAAGTCACCATTCCCCCTGCAAGCCAGACTAACAGATCAAGAATTAGCAAGCAGATGGAAACAGTTTGCTCTTGTCTAGTGTGAGTGTTTTCTGTTACAGCGGGGGGAGGAGGGAAGGTGCAGAGACAGACTGCATAATGCTGAGAAAGAGAGAGGAGAGTGGCAATGCGAGGGAGGCCTCTCTGATCACATCCACGCTGCACATCAAAAATCAGAGGAAGAAAACGCTCACTTTCATCATCTGAGAACCGTTTGCTGAGGGGAATTGCAGTTTGTCGTTGTCTTTGACTACGACTGGGAAATTGTGTCTGTCGCATTCGTGCGTGCGCCTGTGTGTTTGCGTGCATGCGTATGGTTGTTCATGTAGGTGTGTGTGTGTGTTTAAGATGACACAGGGGGTGGTCGCATTTACAAACAGAATGGCATATGGTGCCTTGCTTTTTGGCAATCACGAGTGACAAGTGAGGAGGGGAATCAACAGTCAATGCCGGGTGTGCCGAGGGGTTGCGGGTAGCAATGGGAGGGCCTTGCTTAATGATCTCATCTGCGTTTGTGTACTCGAGTGTGTCTGTGTGTGCGTGTCTGTGCTTAGCCCTAGGCAATACAGTGCTCCTTTATGTAGATGAATGTGGAACAGGTCTCGCCATTTAACAGTGTTATATAAATACATTATAACAATACTGAGCAGGAGCTCAGCACAGAGCGGCTCTCAACGCAATGTCAACAGTTGCCTCAGGGCACGTTTTTCTTCCTTACTGCGTTCAGATCGCAAGATGAAAATCTTTCACACAGGCTCACAACTAGGGCTGGGCGATATGACCCAAAATTCATATCTCGATATTTTTTACCTGGATGGCGATATAAGATATATATCTCGATTTTTTTTTTTTAAAGCCATAAGTTAAGAACAAAAAGAGAGTTCTTAGTCACACTGTGTCCCAGATGTCACACGGGCACTTTTATTTACATACAAAAAGCTGAGCTCACATTTGTAACAAAACTGGTTTTGCAGGTGCTGCGAACACCCTGCTCAAGCCAGAAATATAATTTAATTTTTTTAATAAAAAAACAACAAACCCCAAAACGTTAAAATGCAAATACGAATGACTGCCTTTAAAGATCTTTGTATAAACTGGCCTTTTTTGATGCTTTAGTGTCAATTTAGGCCATTTGAACTTGAAAAATATGCTCTCTGTGGGGGATGGGGAAAGGGTTAAACCAAATGTCCATTATATCAAAGACGTCACTTATTACTAAGGGCCACAGTGAAACAAGGTTGTGACAGGAAAAAATAAGTATCATTTGGTATAAAACAAAAACAAATATTATTAATATGATTCAAATGAAAAACTATTCAAACTTGACATAATATCCAACTATTGCAATTAAACAGACTGACTACAGGCACACTAACAACATGGTATAGCCGTTTTATTTCTCCTGGTTCAGGGTGTATATCTGAAGGCCAGATATGGGTCTAATGGTTTGTAGGAGAGCTTGAAGGATTTAAAACGCAATTCATGCCTCGCCCGTCTCTCCCCCTCTATCAGGGGTGTCAGCCTTTTGACAAGCATATAAAATCCATTTCATGTGGGTCACAGGTGACCTCCATCCTCCCTCCTCAGTCACTTAGCTGTCTACCAGTGATTTGCCTTCTGCAGTATGTGATAAGCAATAATAAAAATAATAATAAAAATAATAATAAAAATATGAGCAGGTGCAACTTACCATTCAAGATGCTCTGGGAAAAGATAAAAGCCAATATCCACATGCCCTGCTCCGTTCAATCCCCCCAAGCTATGCTTTCTCTTCTTCCTCTGACCGGTGCCTCCCTGGGTTTCTCTTCTGTGCGCTTGGGCTAAGGTTAAACATTTGCCACTGTCTTGAAGCAAACCGGTCCAAGTCTCTACTTTTAATATCTCCTTCGTACTTTTTTGTTACACTGATTTGGTTTCTGGGATGTCTCGGAGCATAAATGCGCCTCTGTGATTTTCTTGGGGAGAGCTCTGCTCAGACTCTCCTTCCTGTGCTCCGCGTCTTGCTGCTTGTCCCTGTTATTCAAAAGGATGCTGAAGGGGTGAAGCCCAGGTGTGTGTGTGATGCTGAGTCAGAGCCGGGTTAGAGCGGATCCTGGGAAAAGAAATTAAATCCGAAAACAAGAAAGAAACAAACAAAAATTAAAATTTAGAAAAAATGGTTAAACTAAATCTTTAAAAGAAAAATGTCCGGTTTCAGGTTTCCTGAATAAAACACTGGAAGACGGATCATCCTTGAAGGTAAAAATAAATGAATAAATAAAATGTTACAAAATTAAAACAACTAAAAGAGAAAAGAAGCAAAGAGAAGAGAGAGGGCGGTGGCAGAAGAATGAAAAGCAGGTTTTTTGCTCAGACTCCAAAGTCAGATCATCTTCATCGCCTCTGTGCGTCCAGCAAGAGGCGAGCAAGCGCATCTTCTCCGCTGCCGCTCTCTAATCGCACCACCCTGACTCTCTGAGCATTACACAGAATAACCCTCTCCCCTGCCCCTGCAGACGCTTTAATTCCTCATTGCCTTAAAGGAGCAGAGGCGGCAGCCGGTCGCTCCTCGGGGCAGGATACTGTTGTGGAGGTGGAAGAGTGTGAGAGCACGCAGCGAGTGGGGCATTTGCATTAAGGACATGAGCTGCACCTGACGCACCAAGGTACCAAGGATTTTTACGCACGGGGTTGTATCAGCTCAAACAGAAAGCGCTGTCTGCTGGCGTGCAGGTGTACGCGGAACACGCCGCTGTGCCCCAGATCTGGCTTGAATTTAGTTCCTAATGTTTTTCTTTCGTGTGTGAAAACAGAAGCGAGCTCCCCCGTAATAATGGGAATCTACAAGGACACCCAGTGACGCGTATTTTCTGTTGTTTAAGTAGAAAATGTAGTTGTTTTTTTCTTTTAAACTGAATAACAACGTGAACTTGATTGATGAGATTTAATAATCGCATTGAACAGAAGATAGGAGGGGAAGGCAGCCACTCTGTCAGGGGGAAGAAAAGGGGTTAAGATGAAGAGCCCCCCCCCCCCCGCACCCCGAAGACGCACATACACAGTTTATATCGCCTCCCTCAACCCAATAATCCACCACTCACCACCACCACCAACCCCCACTACCCCCACCCCTCCATTTTAATGCCTGCCTTGAAGTCAAGGGTATAGTTGTGGAAGCCTGTGGGCCTGTCCACAGCGCCGGGTTACACTCATTAGAGATAGGCATTAGAGACTGCCATCTGACATTTTAGGGGAAATGAAGCATTGGTGTAATCAAAGTCCTTATAACGTCTCTGGTGTAATCTCGCTCAGCAAACAGGATTTTATGAGAAGCTGGAATTAAAACTTTGGCAGTGAAATAGATAAAGCAAAGCTAATCAAAAGGTGATATTTGTTTGCCTTTGAAAACTAACGTTTGTCGTCACAAAGCATGGAATAGAGGCAATGACACAGCCTCACCTCAGCACATAGGTCAGGGGCATATGTACTGTGTGTGTACACTATATACACCGTCACACCGCTGTACGCACGCCCCGAATGAGGGCGCTTCCAGTAAAAGCACAATTTCACAAAGTGTGTTTGACAGCAAACAAGCACAGTGTAACATCAACACCGACAACATGACCTCACAACAACCAAATTACAGCCGGTGTGTTTGATGACTCAACTCATATTCATTTCACCAAAGAATGCTCACATTACTGGACTGCGATTGAGGAAAAAAGGCTCTAACCTGTATTTATATATATAATCCTTTTAATCAATATTGCTCCCAGTAATTACAGTACTTTGTCTATGAGCCATGTTTGATCTCTATATGAGTATGTAATATCTGGTTAGCATGGGTTAAATGCCCTTTTTACATTAAAAACCATAATTATAAAATAATTACCTCTCTCCCTTCTATTTAATAAAAAACATGGATGCCGTGAGAGAAGCTTTTATTACCACAAGAAAACAACATATTTTTTTTAAAAAAGTCAAAATTTTAGCATCGCTGTACAGAGAAATAAAAATCAATGATATGTTGAAAACACAAAGGTCAGAACTGGACATACATATAGATCAAATGTTGCTGTTGGCACAGCCTTTATTTACACTTATGGAAAACAGGTGCTGCTGTTTATCACTTACAGCAGCTGTACAACTGAACAGGCTACTTGTGATGTGAAAGACAATACCTTGATTTTCACTCTGAACACAAGAGCCACAACCTTGTCACCAGTAGGCTGAGGTATTCAGTGGTAACTCTAACAGATTATATTCAGGCATATCTATCTATCTATCTATCTATCTATCTATCTATCTGATAGCATGAATGTGAGCATGAATGATTGTCTGTCTCTCTGTGTTACCCTGTAATAGGGTGCGACCTGTCCAGGGTGTAAACTGCTGAAATGGGCTCTGTCCCCGCTGTTTTTTAAGGATGATAATTGAAGGATGATCAAACTTTTTAACCATTGAAGTAAAAAGAGATTGAAATATAATAATAGTAATAATATATTTTATTAATAGGCAACTACAATTTAGCAAATGTTTAAAAGCACCTACACGAAGATGTCCCCAGAGTAGAAACATGTGTCTAGAAAGGACTTTGTTATCACAGGAGTAATTAGCTGTTTTTGCACTGCAGGACCGACCTACTAATCAGAGCCTTCTGCTTTTCCGCATCAGCTGCAGTGTCGCATCTACAGGACTCACATGGATGGAAACATTTTGCAACAGCTTCCACCAAAAATTTCAATTCTGAACAAGCCAAAAGAAAAATATTGGAGAAAACCAAGGTGGCTGCTGTTTTTCTACTAGAGGAAAACTGTTTAGTTGTTGAAGCTGATGTCTGAGCAGCAGTTTGATGTTATTTGTCTTGATTTTGGTATTTTTCAAAAAATGCTTTCAGAGATGAACCAGTCCACTTTAACATCAGCTCGCAAGCCTTTTTTGGGGGGCACTGCGAGGCACCTTCCACAGAACATGCACAAATGTACCAGTCGTATGAAGATGAGTGAAGATGAAGCTGTGGTCCAAAGCTTTATTGGCACCAAGACTGATGTGCTCCCATTGCAAGCTGATACTAAAGTCGTAACCTACAGTCACTCTATAAAACTGTATTAAATGCATGTGTTTGCACTTTTAGAAACACCAATCAGGCTTTTTTGGTTCATCCATCGTGTAACTTTATTTGATTTTAGTTCATTTGACAAAATCTCCCAAACCAAAATTATAAGGAGAAAAAGGGCCATTTTCAGCCACAAGGGAAAGAAATCCATATGACAAATCCAATAACTATATAACAGCATTCAGTGGCTCCACAGCCATGTTTTGGACATGAGCAGAGTGGATTTCGGTGGGGTTTGAGTTCACTGCGTGGGTTGGGGGAGGAGAAGAGAGTTCGTTTTAGCCCCCCAGCATGATGCCTAAACAGCAGTAAGTAAATGTGACAATGAAGCCCCCGGGCTGCTGCAGGCAGTCTTGGCCTTGCAGTGCATGTCTTTGTGCGGGGGTGTTCGCATGTGCCAATGTATCGGTGCGTGCATATAAGGAAGGAAATGGAGCACATGTGAGACAATTCGTGGCACTGCACAGTCAAGGTCGTGACTCCTCTGACTGTGATACTCACACTGGCATGGGATCTGTTGGCGTTACTCAATGTAAGGTAAGAGTAAGAACAAGTGTTCAGATGATATTTTGTGCAGTGTTAATATTTTTACAACATCCTATACTTTCTTACACTGTGGCAGCCGATAGCCAGTAATCTTTAGAAATATTCATTTATTTGATCTTCAAATAGTTTCATTTAAGCTTTTAAACACGTTTTATGCTGCATTGATTTCTTAACAAAAGGAGAACTCACTCATTCACACTCACTTATGTCAAAATTGCCAAAATCCCAAGTTAATTATTAAATCAAACATGTACAATTTTGAAACCCTGTAAAAACAGAAAGCACTTTTTTAATTCCACATGGTTACCATCTACTTACTTTCTTTTTAGATGACTGTGCACTAAATATATTTTCACCTGCTGGTCAGGTAAAATCAGACATTTACATATCTGATGTCAGGCTCGAGGAAAGTTTGACTGGCTGTAAAAAAAGAAAAGAAAAAAAAACCCCAGTGAGTTTAAAGCAGATTAATCAATAAGAAAAACATAATTTGCTATAATATAATTTACTTTAGAGAACAAAACTATGAGAATTTAATAAATATATATTAAATTCATCGTGGTAATTAGTTGGCATAATGTTACATTTAGATGTGCATCTGTGCTTAGACGTCGATGTTTGTTGTTGAGGCTGAGGAGGAGGGCTTGCATTTGAGACAATGTGGAGCAGTCTCCTCCTCTCATCAGCTGTAATGATCAGAGCTGTGAGGATTAAGTACCGATGTCCCAGTAAAGGAGCTTTGCAATGCCAAATGTAGGACCACTGGCTCCCCTAAGCTGTCTAATTTGCTCATCCACCAGATGCTACAGCTCTCCTAGATTGGATTAAAGGCACAAAAAGGGTGTTGAGCGCCTTGCTGTGGGCAAAGGTGGAACTGCAGGGAGAGGCTTTAGGACCAGATTAGAAACATTGAATTAGATATAAGACAGGCACATTATTAAAAATAGACTTTATAAAAGTCATGAATGGGTATTTTGTCATAATTTACATTCTTTGATGAATCACTTTGGGTCTTTTTTACCAATGAGTCTTTATCTGATGGAACCTGATCTCTACAAAACCGAAGATTAAATAAAAGGAGTCTTTTCCATTAGATCTGTTTGATCTGATCATCATTACAACTCTTTAGCTAAAACTTTTAATTTGTAATTGGTACACTTTTTAACGTGTTTACAAATTTACAAGTATATTGTGGCTTTAAATGACATAAAGCTCCACTTCTCATTAGAAGACTTCATAAACAAAACCAGGTAGAGAGCCCTAAAAAGTTGTTAAACTCTTCAGTCAAAGGATATATAACATACCTCCTGATTTTCTGCATTAAGGGGTTAGTAGGCTACCAGACAAATGATGCATTAAAGCTTCGTCCTGTTTTTAAAACTCTCAGGGTAAGGAAATACCCCAAGATCCAGGGAAGAAGAAATAGGAATTGTGCTTAAATGGGTCATTCACAAGACCCAGTGCATGACAAGCAGTCCACCGGAAAGATAAATTTTTGTGGTCACAGTAGTTTCCCACATTATTAAGGCTAATATAACTATAGCGATTAACTTCAATGAGGGTGTGAGACAAGCATGGGTGGGGGACAGGGAAAAGAGCCGAACATGTGACACTACTGTGCACTCATGAGGTATTCAGTGTGAGACACTGGTTGTCTGTGTGTGGAAACAGGCAGCATGGAGAAGACCTGTGACAGCGATCTTGCCTTCCTTTCTTACTCTTTCTCCCCATACGCTGTCAGTGCCGAACCGAAGCCGTCTCAGCTGAAACATGCACGTAAAGCTTTCCAACTTGGGGAATGAAGTCATGCAAAGTTGAAATGCATACACAGAGGTTTTGTTCCCTAATACTGTAGTGAACAGTTCACAAGTTGGTGGGTGGATATATATCAAATTATAACTTGTTTGACAAAGACAGTTTCTGTAGTTTTCCATGTGTACGCCACCATCATGGGTTTTAAACCAATATTAAGTCTTTGCGAGGGCAGACTTTCAGCTTTATTTAAAAGTTGTTGGTTTTTTTTCAGCAGTTTTTATACACTTTCCCCCATTGTAATGGGGACAAACACAATTGGACATTTGATCGACGGGCAGTTTCATTGCCAATTGAGGCCTGTTCCCTTGTTATTTCATGACAAATGAAGTAGACATAATGCTCCACGTTTACCCAAAGTATTCACTCCCATCCAAATCATTCAATTCAGGTGTTCCAATCACTTCCATGGCCACAGGTGTGCAAAATCAAGCACTTAGGCATGCAGACAGCTTCCAGCGCGGTACCGTGATTGGATGCCACCTGTGCATCAAGTCCAGTTGTGAAATTTCCTCAGTACTAAATATTCCACAGTCAACTATTGGTGGTATTTTAACCACTAAAACCGAAAGCGTTTGGGAAGCCTAAAGTAATAGGCCACATAAAATCAGAGAGTGGGGTCAGCAGATGCTGAGGTGCATAGTACACAGAAGTTTCTGCAGAGTCAATCACTACAGACATTGAAATTTGTGTTCTTTAGAATAAATCAAGAACAGTGCATAGAGAGCTTGATGGAATGGGTTTTCATGGTCAAGGAGCTGCATTCGAGTCTTACATGATTAAGTCCAATGCAAAGTGTGGAATGCAATAGTGTAGAGCACCCCACCACTGGACTCAGATCAGTAGAGACTGGCAATCTGATGGACGAGCATGGGTTTGGCCATTGCCAGGAGAACGGTAGTCATCTAACATGGATGAGAGAGCTTGGTGTGGAAGAACTTGAATGGCCTGCACAGAGTCCTGACCTAAAATCAAGAAAACAACATCTCGCCCAACATCAGTGTCTGACCTCACAAATGCACTACTGGAAGAATGGTCAAAAATTCCCATAAACACACTATTAAACCTTGTAGAAAGTCTTCCAAAGAGTTTCAAAGCCATTATAGCTGCAAATGGTAGGCTGACATTATATTAAACGCTATGGATGAAGAATGGGACGTGGCTCAATTTCATATATGTGTGAAGGTAGAAGATGAAACACTTTTGTAATATAGTGCATCTGAACATGATTCAAGTGTTGGATTTGTGTTTCATAGCTTTTAATTGTAATTTAAAATATGGGAAGCCATCATTAGCCTGCAAATAAAAACACAAACCCTAAAACCTAAGAGAGATAGGAAGAACTTCAGGATTGGCCAAATCAACAATAAGGTTCATTCTTAAAAAGAACGAATGCATTGAGTAGCTCAGCAACACTACAAGGCCTGAAAGACCACAGAAGAAAAATAAAGTGAATGATAGGATTATTTCAATGCTTAAGAAAACATCTAACCAATAGGACTTGAAGAGGCAGGCGTCTCAACCAACCAAGAGATGCCCTCATGAACGTAAATACAGAGAGTTTGCATGGTGCAAACCACTGGTTACACTCAGAACAAGATTATACTCATAGCATACTTGGAGTGTGGTGTGCTAATAAAAGATACTGGACATGTTACCATTTATTCAGAGGCTTATAACCACAAATCATTTTCACCATTTTCTCAAGTGTGGTGTTAAAAATACAAAAATAACTAGACATCATGGGTTTTCCAATGCACAAGGCTGAGTACTTACAGGTATTTTTATTGTAGACTTTCAGATATACACATAAGTTAAACAATGGAATTAAGACTTCTAGTGAAAGCCTAGTTTCAGCGTCCTAAATACTGGTATAACTTGAACTGAGTCATCTTTGTAGAATATCTTCACAAAGCCCTTACAAACATGGGTGGAGCAATAAACGAAGATATAAAAATGATGCTGTAAATTCAGACATTACCGACAAGACATTTTATAATAAACCTTTCCATAACTAGGCAGAGGCTCAAGCTGCTGGGAGGAAACAAGAATAGTGTCTTACACAATTAATTTGAACACATAAGACCTGAAAACTCGCAATGACTAACATATCAAAAACTCAATCCATATTCAAAAACAAGGCTTCAGTCTTTGGCCTAAATGCGCCTATTGCTCCCCGAGCAGGCAGTGAGCCACAGTTGTGTCTAATGGGTGAAGGTCCGACCACCAGGAACTCACCAACATCACCTCCACTAGGCCTGGCTCCAGGGTGGTGCTCCAGTATCCCATCCCTGGTAAGGTAACTGGGTCTCTGTTGCTCCCTACCTATAACCCATTTACCTTGGGAGACCCTACCAAGGGGAAGTTACCTTTGTAACTCCATGGGTTACTCAGGCACCAACTCATAACATAGCAGTATCTGCATGGGGGGAGAGAGACGAGAGTTTGTTTTGAAATCCAGGAAATAAGTTGAGCGAGAAACCACAAGACCAAACAAAACACAAAGTACCATGGCAAAACAGCAGTGGAGTCTAATACAAACATGCATTAGGATTCACCACAAAGATTACTGAAAATTATAAGCATCTTGGGGCCCCTTACACCTTCTCAGAGGTCTGTAACACAAAGGATTTATTTTAGCCCTGATTCCCAGTGTTATGAGGGTTACACTTTATTGTTTCATTACCATAATGACTTATTCTGCAGATCCAGCTGCTTCATGTAGGTCATGTTTGAGTCACGAGAAACATGCATGAAACCACCTACAGGCCAGTTTTTCAGAGAACGGTATTATACCTCCTGGGAGATCCCTTAGATATCAGTGTGCAGACACCATAAGGGTCCAGTTGTTAGAATCTAAAGTTAGTGTGTCCCTGATGGAGCGCGGTAAGGAAAGGAGATT
This sequence comes from Rhamphochromis longiceps, assembly GCF_057381845.1. Taxonomy (NCBI): domain Eukaryota; kingdom Metazoa; phylum Chordata; class Actinopteri; order Cichliformes; family Cichlidae; genus Rhamphochromis; species Rhamphochromis longiceps. The sequence goes on along the minus strand of NC_140570.1, from coordinate 16,409,377 downwards.
TTTATTTCTTGCATTTTTCTCCTCCTTTGAAAGCAATATCCTTATAAGCCACCTCCTTACTCACCGCTAAACAGTTTAACACAGCTGATGTTGCAGCTGAAACTATGTAGCTTGCATGCCATGAGAAAAAAAACACAATTTAAAAGAACATAAACCTGTAATTCTTCTTAGGCCTTAGTCTTACTCACCAGAATTTATAGCTATATACTAAGCAATTTACAGTACTATGCTTTAGCAAATAGTTGGGTTTAAATGGACTAATACTTAGAGCACTGTTCCAGTTAAACACATTCATACAGTGTTGATTACCAAAGGAAAGCTTAAATACTGTGTTACACTGCTGTATTACACGGCTGAATGGCTCGTATTCATGCTTGGGAAAGCTTACAGTTTCTCATCCAGGTGATAACCACATTGGTGTAACATTAGGGTAAGTGAACCAGGTTGTAGTACAGGCCCCGGGTGACAGGGACAAACACATAACAAGAAGCTAACCCACATACACTACGTTGAACTAATATGTAAAGTTAACCTTTGTTAAGACACATTTAACTACATAACTGGACACCAGGAGCCAAGATAAAGGGCACAGGTGTTTTATAGTATGGCCATGATGAGGAAGTTGGTTAGGGGAGGAATCAGAACTGAGGCTGTGTTAACTAATACTAGTCACTACATAAATGTGGAGCTGCACAGCAATCCCAATAACAATATTTAAAGGGTGTTTAAAATTGGAAAAAAGTCACCACAATAACATTTTAAAAGTAGTTTGTACAGTGCACAAAAAAGATAAACATAAATCTTTTAGGACAGTTTTTAAGTCCCAATTTGCGGCTTGACCTTGCCTAATTAACAGAATAACAGAATAATTAATCAACTGCCTTCAGACTGTATAGCTTCTCTATAGATAGATAGATAGATAGATAGATAGATAGATAGATAGATAGATAGATAGATAGATAGATAGATAGATAGATAGATAGATAGATAGATAGATAGATAGATAGATAGATAGATAGATAGATAGATAGATTACCACAAAAAGACAACAAAAGGTTTCGGGTAGATGACAGAAAAAAGAATTTGTTCTGATCACATAAGTGAAGCAAAATCTGTGGAGCAGTGTGGGGAAATCTAATTACAGTCTTTTAAAAATGGGCACATGCCCCCCAGTGCTATCAGTCCGGTTTACAGCAGTCCAAGTTGTGGAAGGAAGTCATGCATCGTGGAATCACATCACTCAGCCTGATACCAGGAGTAAAGGATGTGGTAAAAACCTACAGCTCGGCAACTGCGCCTTCAAAATAAACCACTATTAGACTGGCTTTGAATTAGATGAGACACAAATGTCTTTACATCTGTCTAATAATAAACCCCTATTAGAGTCGCTATGAATTAAGAGAGACAGAAAACCTTTTGGAGTTGTCTTATCTGGTGTAAAATACAAATCTGGCAAATCAAACACTGCGAATAAGGGAGCGACTGAAAGTAGCTTTTAGAAATGCAAAAATTGCATAACTCCCATTCATAATTTATCTAACTTTACCTAGCGTGTTAAACGCCTGTTTTGTGTGGCCGTTACAACAGTTACGTGTGCTTTAACTTGAAAGCAACTGCCGGAAGTTGAGTCTTAACCTCTAGGTTACACCTTAATAACAGGGGTACTCACGCAGAATTTAGCTGTATGGTTTAAATAAGTAAAAAATTGACTGTTTCCTGTAGTAAAGCGTAACTTCACTGAAACACATTTTCGAAACCTTTCAAATGAAGACGGTGAAACACATTAAGGATTGATTTAATGAGTTTGATCCCTCCCCTGTCTGCTGTTTATCTCTGATGATCTCTCTCACGTCGCTCTCTTCTAGTGATGGGATATCCGGCTCTTTTTAGAGATCCGGCTCTTTCGGTTCGGCTCACTAAAAAGAGCCGGCTCTTTCGGCTCCAAACCGGCTCTTCGGGTTGTTTTGTTGCTTTAATTAATTTATTATTAACAATAATATGAAATTATGCACAAAAGGAATTACTAACGTAAAAAAAAAGTGGTTTTAGTTACATATGTTTATATATAAATATATGCGGTGGCCCCTAGAGACAAAACACGTACAAACTTCAAAACACAATTCTAGCATGAACTGAACTTCCAAAGCAGAGCTACTAGTATGGAACGCCAGGACTGCCATAATGAATTAATTAAATACACCATTAAATAATTAATTAAATGTGGCAATAATTAATTAAAATTGGAATTAATTAATTAAATAAATAGTTATGACACATGTAATTAATTAATTATTGACACATTTAATTAATTATTTATGTATTTCACATTTTAATTAATTATTGACACATTTAATTAATTGATTATGTATTTCACATTTTAATTAATTATTGACACATTTAATTAATTGATTATGTATTTCACATTTTAATTAATTATTGACACATTTAATTAATTATTGACACATTTAATTAATTATTTAATGATATATTTATTTATTTCATTTTGGCAGTCCTGGCGCCTGGCTCTCATCATGAAATAATTTTATCTGTCAGCCTCACCCATCAAACTCAGGGGGCGGGGTTAACGCTGATCGAGTCAAAACCATTGCTTTAGCCTGGTGGCCATTGTTTCTAGCACACAACAACCGGCATGTGGAAGCTAACAGAACTGAACTTTGAAAAACCCTGTTTGTGTGTCACCAAATACCGTTTTAATATTTTTCTAGCCGAGAATGTAGTGGTTTAATCTTCATGTGTCTGTTCGGTTTGTCAAGATACAGCCTCTTTGCAAAAGTGCTTCGATGATTTCGGAGATGTCTGCCCAGTCTCACGGCAAAGCGTGGGATAGACCCGCTCGCCTCGCATGCAATCCCACCGACAAAGCGCAGGCCCCGGTACACAGCTGTAGTAACCCCCGCTGACTTCTTTTACTGAGGTTATATTTATCGGTGTTTTATTTCCTGATGTTCTTATGTGTCCTACGTGTTTCAGTCGCCAATTCTGAATTATAACTAACATTAAAAACATGTTTAAGGAGGCGAGAGAGCAAATAAATCTGTTTAACATCTGATCTTTGGGTTTTTGTTCAGTAATCAGCGTGACCTGTGTATAAACGCATAAAAGAGATAACGTTGGTGTTTCTGTCATGTAGTAACTGCTGGCTTTAACTGTACAAAGGTTGTTCGACACTATGAAACACATACAGACTTCATGATGTTCGGCTAATATTTTTATTGTGAATATTAATCATGCTGACCTCGCTCTGTACACCACGCAGCGAGGTCAGCATATCCACGATATCCACGATATCCTCAGCTCCATGAGTTAACACAAAGTTTCCCAGCTGACTATCTAACTGCCAACTATTCCAGAGACGTGAAAATATACAGCATAAAGAAAAGTGTAAGAGACCCAGCAGCAGATTAGAATAACAGTTATACATTTAATAAATCACCAAATGAATCCAAGAAACGAGCAAACCTGTTCCGACAATTTGAGTTTGTATTCCCTCAGCTGCAGACTCGCTGCTGTTTAAATGTTTGAAAAGGAAGATTAGATATAAACAAACATCAAACATAGATTCAGTCTGCCTTCACATTTGATATGAGGCCAGCACGTATAGTGGCCTCAGCAGGCTATTACTAAAATACACGTGCTATATCATAAACTATGATATAAATAGGGAGGTCCTATTAACATGTTTGGTTTTAAAGAACACCTTCCTGCCTTTAGTCTCCTTCATGAGCAGTATTAGTTTTCTTCTAACATCCAGAAGTCTGCACGATGTGTTTCATAGTTTGTAACAAGCCTTTGACAGGTAAACATAACATGACCGAAAAAGCAAAAAAAAAAAAAAAAAAAAAAAAAAGAGAGAGAGAGAGAGAGTTGACATAAGAAGAGAAAATGCTCTCAATTATGGAGACAGGCAAATGGTTCATTTATGTTTGATGTGTGTTTATTCCTCCCTAAATATCGTCGGTGAAGTTTGCCATGCACGTCAGATTTTCCTGCGCATTTTTATACCTCTGCCAACAGAGAGAGAAAAAAAATCACATTCTAACAGACAGCTGGTGCTTAGAATACAGTTGAATAACTATTAAAAAACAGATGATATTTAGATGATAGTTCAGTCTAACACATGTGCCAGTGAACCATTAAACGTCTGTGAAACTATGCAGTTATGAAACGTAACTTTAACCTCAGCCAAACCGATTTGCTCAGTTGTAAATAAAACAGCGAAGTAAACGTGACCCGACAGACAGAAGCTGAGTGAATGAAGTCCAGCGTTTAACCACTGAGAGCTAAAACTCAGCTGAGGTTTCAAAGCTGTGTGCCGGTGATTGGACATCAGCCGCTGATGAAGCTGGTTCGCTTATAAAGTGCTCTGTAAGGAAACAAGCTCCAGCAGCTCTGCACTCGGGGAAAACACTATATTTCCTTATCTTGTGCAGAAAAATGCGCTGACATTGCTTTATATCGAGCACCGGCTGCCCAGTTAAACTGTGACTATCACCAGGTAACGTAGGCGTGTTTCTTGAATTAGCAGCAGGTGTTAAACAGCTGACAGATGAGGAGGAGAATGCATGCAGGTAAATTGAGGGTCTATTGAGCTGATCGCTGGTTTCGTGAGAAAAATGTCAGCTCGTTCTTTATGTTACAGAAGCACAGAGACACAAGACCAGGCGGAAAGAGACGATCGTTCGGTGAAAATGAGAATCTGCGAATGCAACATGTGGAACACGGAGAGTGGAATATGTAAACAAACCGGTTAACGTAACCCCCTCGGTGCACTCTGCATGCTAACTGTTAGCAGAGCTAGTGAAATCTCTGAAAACATCTGAGCACTTTTGCAAACATGTTCTATGTTGACAACCTGACCAGACATACGTCGCGACATTCGCGGCTAAAACACTGTTAAAAGTGTAGCTGGTGACAGAAAAACGGGGTATTTTAAAACTACACCACCACCATTGCTGCTTGTGATTTGATCTGCATTCTGGGATACCTGGCTGCCCCAAGTCTACACAAGCAATCGATTATCTAGGATCGACCTGTTTTGACTTACTTTGCACGGCAACCAATCAAATGTTAGAGAAGCTGCATGGGCAGCGTTAACCCCGCCCCCTGAGTTTGATGGGTGAGGCTGACAGATAAAATTATTTCATGATGAGAGCCAGGCGCCAGGACTGCCAAAATGAAATACATAAATATATCATTAAATAATTAATTAAATGTGTCAATAATTAATTAAATGTGTCAATAATTAATTAAAATGTGAAATACATAAATAATTAATTAAATGTGTCAATAATTAATTAATTAAATGTGTCAATAGTTAATTAAAATGTGAAATACATAAATAATTAATTAAATGTGTCAATAATTAATTAATTACATGTGTCATAACTATTTATTTAATTAATTAATTCCAATTTTAATTAATTATTGCCACATTTAATTAATTATTTAATGGTGTATTTAATTAATTCATTATGGCAGTCCTGGCGTTCCATACTAGATCACTTAAATTACACAATTGAAAGCATGTGTGTATTGTTTCTGTATTTATACACAGGCACTCATATATATTCAAATAATTTTAACCCTCCTGCCATCCTTTAAAAAACTCACACCCATCACCCTAGGGACCATTCTCAGCCACGCCATAAAAAGACCATATATCCATATTTTATTCCACTTTAAATTAGCCAACCTTGTAAAACTACTTCTCCCTGAAATATTCATGTAAAGTTTTAATTATATTTTCGTTGTTTTAACCCTTCAAATCCCAGTGTTATTACATGAGCGCCCTGTGTTATAAGCCCCAAAAACCAAAAAACGAAACTAAATATTTCCACAAAAAACCAGTTGAAGTAATATGTGATTGCCATTATAAGTAGGCCTTTAGATGGACCAAAGATTGGCACCAACATACATTTTGACCTGCCATTATTTTTTTTGCATTTTTTTTGCAATTTAAAAATTAAAACTTCAAGGCCCTGAGTCTTCATTGACATCCAAGAAAAGAAGAAAAAATAAAATCATATGATGATAATTTGGGGTTGAAAAATAGCGTTTATAATGGAAGTCAATGGGCAGAAAATGGTCCCCAGGGTGATGGGTGTGGGGATTTCTGCTGCTCAGCCATTTTAGGCTGATTTAAGGAATTCACACTGGAATATTAACATTGACAGGTAAAAACTATCCTGTGGCAAGTTTGGTTATATTCCACTGAACACAGTGGAAATGGCAGCCATTTAACACATAGCAGTGGCACAAAAAGGTCCCAAGAAGGCAGGAAGGTTAAAAAAAAAGTTCATTTACCTGTTACTACCACACACCAAATCCGGTCGTTGGTACTTGCTGGCTTGTGTAGCCACTAGGTAACAAAAGCTCAACACTGCGCCCAGCATCCTGGAGCACTTCTGTTGTCTTTTGTACGTGTTTTGAGTTTTTATGTGCTTCTGAGTTTTTATGTGCTTCTGAGTTTTTACGTGTTTTGGAGTTTGTACGTGTTTTTACGTGTTTTGGAGTTTGTACATGCTTCAGAGTTCGTACGTGATTTGAAGTTTGTATGTGCTTTGTCTCTAGGGGCCACCTTAAATATACTTTTATTTATTCACTCCACATAAAATGTAATAAATAAATCATATAATACAAAAATCAACTATTCACATTTCAACTTTTAACTATTTAAATTTTCAGCTTTTTCTTTTTACAAATTTAAAGTGAAACAACACAAAACACTGCAAACCACAACACAAATATAAATTAAAATATGAAAACAAAAAGAAGATGCATATTCTCTGTCATATGGGCCTGCATGAATAAACTTTCTGAATCCTTTAACATCTGCAACCGAAAATAGTTGTGGATGATTACTATACCTTTCTAATGTGATGTTGTTGTCCCTGGCTCTCTTTCTCTCTCTCTTCCTCTGGGTCTGTTGCTGTGCTACTGAGTGTATTTACCGCCCCTCCCCCCTCTGCCCAGCATAAAGCACAAGGCTCGCGTGCGGAGTGAAGCAGAAAAAAAGTGTGAGAGAGAGGCTGAGAGAAAGAAAAGAAAAAAACCCCACGTGACGGCTCGCGATAAGGAGCCGGCTCGTGTCGTTCACGTCAATGAGCCGGCTCTAAGAGCCATTTCGTTCGCGAACGACCCATCACTACTAACTACAGCTGCCTCACCATTTGCTATGTGACCAAATCGTGTTATCCAGCACTTGTGATGAGCAGTGACTTTCAGGCCCACGTTTGGGAGGCACACGGGTCCGATGTTCCTGAAGCCTACTGAGGAGTAAACATCTCTGCTGTAACGTGTTTAACACAGGACGAGCTGCTGCTGTTAACAATGGTGTCAATGTGTGCACTCTTACAGCCTCTCTGTACACAGACTGCCACTGTGTGAACAGCTTATTCACACAGAGGGTTATACTCAGCTGACAGCTTGCTAGTTTGCTAAATGTAACGCTTACTGAAGTAACAGTGCCAAATGCATCCACTGAGGTTGTGCATCTTCCAAAATGTCAACAGGTCTCAACAAAAGTTATTTAAAACTTCTATGGATGCACTTTTAACAAAAACGCCTTATCCTAAAATATATGGTGCCATGACTGGCTAACAATGCCTGGTTATTAAGACTTCTGGTTGAGATTAAGGAACTGGGGGGGGAAAGACAACTGATTAAAACATGTTAATATGGGATTTACTTTGCTGAGTCCAGCTTAGATTTATGCAGTAAATCTGTGGCTGTAAATCTGTATAAGACAAGATAAAATATACTTTACTTATCCCAAAGTGGGAATGCAGCAACTCAAGATTAGAAACAGCCTAAAAGTAGAATGAATATAAACACAAGCACAATAACATAATATACAATCTGGCAAAACAGAGATATCAAGATAAAACTACTATAAAGAAGCTAAACAGACTCATTGGCCACTTTATTAGGTACACATTTCAGCTGCTTCTTAAAGCAAATATCTGAATCATGTGATGTATATGGGTCATATGACAGCAACCCAATGCATTTAGGCATGCAAACGTGACTGGGTGCTGAAGTTTGAACTGAATGGAGAATGGGGATTTAACAGGTGATTTAAGGGACTTTGCACACGAGAGTTAACTCATATTACTCGTTACAATCAAATTATGCAGAAGAGCATCTCTGAATGTGCAGCACATCGAACCTTGAAGCAGACGGGCTACAGCAGCAGAGGGTCACACGGTCAGCTATTGACAGGAAACTGAGGCTACAGTTTGCACCTGCTCAACAAAATCAGGCAGTAGAAATGTTGCATGGTCTGATGTGAGCCAACATTCAAATAGCAGGTTCAGATATTTTCCTTTAAACCAGGGGTATTAAACATGAGGCCCAGGGACCAGATTTGGTCCAGCATTGACCTCAATCCGGCCTGCTGGATGGCGTTGGGAAAAGGAGGACATAAATGTGGGAATTTTAACTGTATTTTCACAAGTTCTACAGCTTTAATAAAAAACAGTACACCAAAGTAATTAACTAATTGATTTCTGTAACTTTATACATTTATTCTTACAATTTAAACCCATGCTGACAGATATTTTTTTTTTAGTTTACTAAAGCAGCATTTCTTCACCATGTAAGAAAAACTGAGAAATAATGTTGAAATCACCTTTTTTTTGTCCTATATTAGGGTCTCTCATTTATTAAATGTGTAGGTAAAAATTTTAAACTTACAGAAATCAGATAAGATGAAAGTGGGCTGTATGTGGGCCGCAATATAAAAGACTGGTTTCTTGAACATAGCAGTGAGTTCACTGAACTCAAATGATCTCCACAGTCACCACATCTCAGTCCATATTAAATAATAATTAATAACTTCAATTAACTAAAAGGTGATTATAATAATGTAATGAAGGGGCTCATCATAAGCACCTGTTATGTCCAAAGGTTGGGAGAGCCTCATAAGAGCAATGTCATTTTTCAGGGTCTGGCTGTTGTAGCTCTCATGAGTTATAATGCGACGCACCGAGTAAGCAGGGTTAAACAGAGGGCCTAATGGGTCCGCTATCCCAGCATACTGCCCAGTCTGCAGGACTGGTGGCACTGCAAAGGTGGGGGGTGACCAGCAGAGATTTGATTAAAGCTGGATCAAACCACGGTTACTGAAGGGTGGTGAAGGTGAAGGTGAAGGTGGAGGACTCACCAGGTCACACACTGAGCGGCGGTGACTATCCAGTAGGGGGAGATGATGGCTCCTCCACAGCGGTGAGAGCCGGCAACCTGGAGGCTGACTTGCCAGGGCACAGCCCCAAGGGAGGCCAGCTGTCCTGCAGAAGCCCTGCTGGAGTTCACCCTGCTTCCACAATCTGAAAAAGGAGGCTGCTGTTAGAGCATTCTACAGCTACAGGCTTTCAGAGAGACAAAACTCAACAACACACTGAAAAAAACCAGTGTGATTGCAAGGAAGAGCCTTCAGCTATCCTCAACTATGGAAACAACTCCCAGATTGGATTCAGGAGACAGACAACCTCCTGCTTTTAATATTAGGCTTGAAATGTTCTTTTTGATATGCTGGATGCACTCCACTATTACATTAAATCATTAGTAATTAGCAACTTTTGGTTCTCACTATACTTTGCCTGTCTTGTCTCTCTCTGCTCTCTTCTCTTTCGCCTTATCCCCAAACTGAGCCTTGTTCTGCCAGAGGTTTCTTCCTGCTAACAGTGAGTTCTTCGTTCCCACTGTCGCTCTCACTGAGGTTTGATATTGTAGAGACCCGACACTATTAGAAAGAAACCTCAGCTAACACACCGCTTTCTGTGATCCAGCACATGGTGAAAGTGGGAAGGAAAAACTCCCTTTTAACAGAAATAAACCTTCATGTGCTTGTAATTCACTTGCCAGGTGAAAGGTTGGTGGTTTGTTTCCAGGGGGTTTACCTTATAATATAAAGCACCTTGAGGTAATTGTTGTTGTGATTTGGTTCATTTCTAAGAAAGTATAAAGACATACTAGTACAGTGCAATGTCACCACCATGTTGTTAGGACATGTACTTCTAAGGATGGGAGGAAAAAAGACATTTGGAATGAGATCAGGTTAATATCATATCAATATTAGCATTTTGACACAGGTTTATCATTACCAGCTCACTCACTGTAGGGCAAGTTGTTGCAGTATGGATGCCTGAGGGTTGAAGTTAGACTTCACTAGTAAGAATCCATCATTAGCATCAGCCCTTTGCTGGCCTGATTTAAAATACGTGCCCCTGTCAAAGCACAAATTGTAAAAAAAAATTGAGCATCGCTTGAAAATCGTTCACAGAGCAGCTTTTGTTTCATCTCGGGCTGAACTAGCTGAGCATCTCACCTGCTGTATCCGATGCTCTGGCAGCTCGCTCTGCCCTTCTCCTCGGTCCAGCCATGAGAACCAACAGATTTTCAGGCTTTACTCTGAGTCAAGTAGATCTGAAGCAGGAAACTGGAGCCGTGCAGCCTCACTGAGCACAAACAGCAAACACAAGCGATGACTTGGCATTTTGTCACAAGTGGAAAGTGGGTGAAGAGGCAGCCAGTTGAGAGTGAAGCACACAAAGGACTGGCAGTTAACAAGGAAAGATAAATGCTTCAGTCTACATATTATCTCATTATCTCATCATGAGGAATATGGATGATTCCAGAAAAAACAAACCTATAAAAGCATCAAACTGTTCCGTTGTATAAACTCTGACCTTGTTTTCAAAGATTGGAAATCCAGATGAACAGAGTTAACTTTCTGGGATTCTCTCACCTTCTTTTATTGAGCGTGCATCAAGATAACAACTAATGAGGCTACCTGGGAACAGGTCAGCAGCACCATTGGGTGTAAACAGAGCGTCACGACTCTGTGAAGAAGTATGGTTTTAGAGGATTTTGGGGGGATTTCATCATCTATTGACCATAATTCAGAGAAGTCTCTGTAGGGTACACAGTTGAAAGCTGGGTTTGACACCCCCAGGTGGCACTGCTTTAAAAGCAGGCATGATCCTGTGATATAAATCCCTGCAATTGATCAGTTATCCTAAACACAAGTGTGATCCAAGGTAAACCTCGAGTCATGCTGTTGTCTTCTCTTGGCTCCAGCTCAGTTAAGATTGGCTAAGGTGAGCTAAAAATCTGTTCTGTGGGAATTTCCATTTTTTTGGAAATCCCAGAGAAGCTTCATCTGCTGGCTAATAAACAGAACAGATGATTGCATGGGGCACTAGAGCACACAGTGTGGGTAATTTACACATATGTGAAGGTCTCATTAGGGCTTAATAATATATTCAGCTTTTAGGGCAGCATAACACTTCCATGGAGAAGATGTCTTTTCCAGAGATGTCCTTAGTTTTGTTCATTTCTGCAAGACAATGCAAGGTGCCAGTAGTCCAGATGAAAAATGGACCCACTTGCAGTCCAGACCTGTCCCCCTTTGCAAATATTTTGTGCGCTATGAAACAAAAAATGCAACAAAAGAGGCTCCGAAATGAAATCTTGTCAGTGCGAGAATGGGAAAGCATTAAACTTCCCCCCCAAAAAGTCCACATTTCATTTGTTGTTTTCCAAGTTTTTCTTTTTTGGAAACCAGGTTCTTATCAGTGTGTTTCATTCAGCTTTATTGAACAAATCTAAAGGTGGAGGACAGAGAAGCTTTTTCTTCCCACCATGAAGCTGCTTACCACAGTTAGCTTCGTCCTGCCCTGCGGGACAGTCTGTAACCCCATCACACCACTGGGACTCCCACTTGCGGTTCCCATCTCCACATTTAATCCCATGAATACAGGATGAAGAAACTGGAATTGAAGACAGGAACCAGAAAAAAAAATCAGTCTTCCAATCTCACTAATGTTGACTCAGTTCACTAAATAAATCCTTCACTTACAGTAATAGGCAAGGAGGACTCCAGCCAGCAGCAGCAGCAGCAGCAGCAGCAGCAAGGAGATGACAGCAGCAACAGTGAACTTGATGCACCTGTGTTTGAAATCTGACAGAAGAGCGCTCACCGTGACTGGAAACCCACTCACACCCAGCTTCACGATTACATTTTATACACAGAACAGTTTCTAATGAGACTTTTTGTTACAAGCAGTGTCCAAATGACGTGCCTAGTATCTGTACAGTCGTGTAAAGTATTCAAACTGTATTAAAAGACACTCAAATACCTTTGTGCTTGGGGATGGAGGGACTGCTCTCAGGTGGAGGCTTCAGCGCCACATTGTGAACATACTGGGGTTGAACATCTGATTCGGCGAGCGCAGGAAGTTTCATCTTCTCATATTCACGGATGAAGTGAGGACAAGCGTCCAGATACTTTTGGCAGAGCAACAGTGTTTTTGTAAAGTTACAATACTTAAAATAAATTGAAAGCAGGTCTTCTTCTCAAGGCTGATTAAATGCAGATTAAAACTCACCGGATTGGTGGTCATTTTCTGTTTAATCATCTGTATTTTGAAAAAATTGAAATAAAATCCCCCTGTGATAACTCCAGCAGCAAGCTTTCACTCAGATAATCTCATCCACATCACTGCCAGCACCTCCGGCATCTCCTCCCAGGCTCCGCTCTGCTCATTCTCACATGGATGTGATCAAATAAAGAGTTTGTATGAAAACTGTCACGCCTACACTTCACACAGCATCAGTTTGTTTCCCTCCTGAGCACACAGCAAAGACAATGACGAGTTGGCGAGTCTAAACATGACACAGGTGTTATCTGCTTAAGTGTCAGAGCAGTGAGTGAGTACTGCAACGCCGAGTGTGCAGTGGAAAGGTACTGAAAACATGACGTATAGGCAGGTAGACACAGCGTGTTTCAGTGATGCAGTGGCTGAGCGACAAGAAAATATGGAGAGGATATTTTAAAGTGAAAATGAAATGCATTAATCAGGCCAGCATGCTTTTGGATTGACTGCTTTTTTATTTATTTAATGATACAGTACTCATTTGACAAAGCAGCCTTATATTCAATGCACAGGAAAAGAACAAAAACATTTTACCTGATAATAAAGAACAGACATGAAATGACGCCTGGAGAAGGCTTTAAATGGTACTTCACATTCATACAGTCACTTAGCAACATTCACCTGGGTGAAACATAAAACATGCACAGCAAACATGTCAGCCTTCCAAACACACACACACACACACACACACACACACACACACACACACACACACACACACACACACACACACACACACACACACACACTTATTTGGTCTTTTTTAATAATTTTTGTGATTTGGCTTGATTCCTAATGTTGATCTGTTGAGTCAGAATGAAAATTCCCACCTCTCTTTTTTTCAACCAAAATAAACTTTTTTTTTTGCACTTTTTCCCTGATATCACTTTTTTCCAGTCTACACCCAGGCCTGCCATCCTGGGAAAAGTCTGCTAAGGTTTTTGGGGTCCATGGCTTGCTGGATGAGCAGGTTGACCTGTCCTCCCACGCTGAGCACCGTTCCCTCTTCCACTCCCTTGAGCTTCTCCTGCAGCCGCAGCAGCACCCGCTCCGCCACCTTGTTGAAGCTCTGACTGTCACTGCTGGAAAGAATATGAGGGGAAGAGCCTGAACACACACACACAAAACCTCGCCAGCTCCGATTCTGACACTTCTCTCCTTGATTACCTGGATTTACGGCTGTTGTCTATGTCATCTCCCCCCATAGTGGAGCTTAGCGTTGCGTTGAGCTCCTGCTGCTCGTCATGCTGCAGGTAAAAAGCTTTCAGGGGGTTCATGGTCCAGTCAAACAAAGGGTCATACAGCAGCACCTATTTAAAACGCACAAAGACACAGAAACTTACAAAAGCACTCCTTAATATGAAGTTATGGAATAAAACATAATATTTAGAGCATGATTTTACCTCCACAATAGTCAACAGAGCTTCTTGAGAACTTCTCATCACCTCCATCGTCTTCTCACAGCATCTGAAAGGGAAAGCAGGGTTCAGATTATTTATAGTGCTAAATGTTTAAAATGTCTAAATAGCAACAGATTTCCCAACATGAATCTTAATCTGTGGTCTGAGAAAAGATTAATGAGGAAGTTTGTTTAATGACACAATGTAATATGCTATTTCAAATTATAAAACTTTATTAATCGTGAAGGAAACTCATCAATCAATGGTGATTAGCTACTCATGCAATAAAAGGATCAGATCATTTTTTTATTATGTCCTGTAAAACCTCAGAATTGACAGGGGGTCGATTTTTACTGCAAGCCACTTTGCAACCCACCTCCACTTCAGTTTATATTTTCATGTCTGATTCAAATTTGTCATGTTGCCTGCCGTGCTCTGTCACAGAGTCTTTACTTCCAGTTTTCCATGTATGAGTATAAAAGGGCCTGAAGGTCCCAGACCACTGCTGACAAATAAGAGCAACATCTGAGCATAATCGTGAGCTAACCTCCTGAAAACTCCCTCCACTCCAGTGATGCCCATACCGTCCACAATGTCTCTGGAGAGTCTGAAGGGGACAGTCTCAGGGGTGGGAAGGATCTTGCCTTGCTCAAAGGCCACACCTTTAAAACATCAACAACAAAAACACACACAGTGAAGAAAAAGGGACATCCACACTGGAGGAATAAAAACATTTTCTGAAACAAAGAGTGACCTTCTTGGTGTAAGAATACCTAAATCGATGTGCACCAGTTCTGCAGTCTGTTCGTCGATCAGTATGTTCTGGATGTGTCTGTCACCCAGACCCACGATGTAGCCGACTGTGGACACAAAACAGAAAACAGAAGGTTTGTTTTTACAATTACTGGATCGTCGTTTGGAGATAATATGAAATCTCGTTGTGTGTATATTTAATGTATATTTTTTAATTCTGTGTCATGACTGATAAATGTTTTCTTTCAACTCTGGACTTCAACTGAGAACAAAATGTTGACACGCTGAGGTGAAAGGTGGTGTTTTATGTACAAAGCAAACCGGGATCCATGAATCACCTTAATAATAATCAACACCAACACTTTAGTTTCAAGTCACATCAATTATATGTCGCCCTTCGGTTTGTGGCATCTTGTATTTACAGTACATAATGAGCTTTACTCTGTGAGACGGTGTACCTATAGAGGACGTGGCCACACTGCGAGTGTAAGCCAGCCGCTTCTCCATCCACACTGCGGGATCCAGGAACCGTTCCATGCAGAAATACCTAAAGACCGGCCTGAACTTCGTGCACACCTCGTTGTAGGCCTGCAGCTTTTCGTCGAATGCAAGTCTCTGAGCGTCCTGCAGTGACAGCCCAACAAAAACTACAGCTGTGAGTTCTGAACCCATAGCAAGCATGTGTTGCCATGTTGCAAGTGTTTTCCTGTCAGCACTGCCATACCAACATCTTCCTCCGGCAGGCTAGGCTGGCCCAATCTTGGGGTCGGAAGCGTTTGTGAGCTCCTTTATTGGGCTCCACCAGAAACTCCCCGATGGGCACCGTCCCAGAGCACCACTCTAACACGCCACTGCGCTGTGAGAAAGGCACCACCTGGAATCAAGTATATGACAAATTTTTTTTAAGCAACGAAGGGAAAAAGAGATGAAAGCAAATGTGAAGCAGTGCCACAGATGTGCGTCTATCGGGGAACCTTGTATCGTCTGATGTTGAGCTTCCTCTTGCGTGTGTCTGTATTGCGCTGCAGCAGCATGGAGCACATGCCGAAGACCTGCTGCATCACTGCGTCCTGTCGCAGGTCGTCCTGACCCTGTTTGCATTAAAACACTAAAATCACTCACAGGTGACTTGACCAAAATCATCACAACGATCCTTTATTTTAGTGCAGTTCAGTGTATTTGTACAGCCCAGTATCACGTGTGAGGGCTCAAACTGCTTCACAGCCATAGAAACAAAACAAGAACAGACAGACTGAGTTCTGTAGGACACTGGGAGTTTTATGACGTTTGCAGTCATTCATTTGTTAATGGCTGAATTCTTCAGTTGATAGTTCCTCTGAGTTTCAGGCAAGACAACTTTGGAGGAACTACTTTGAAGTTGAATGCAATTTAATGCAGGGGTGTCAAACTCCAGGCCTCCAGGGCCGGTGTCCTGCAGGTTTTAGAGCTCACTCTGGGTCAACACACCTGAATCAAATGATCAGTTCATTACCAGGCCTCTGGAGAACTTCAAGACATGCTGAGGAGGTCATTTAGCCATTTAAATCAGCCGTGATGAATCAAGGACACATCTAAAACATGCAGGACACCGACACTCGAGGCCTGGAGTTCGACACCCGTGCTTTAATGACTACATGTGACATGAATCTAGTGAGGTGGGAAATATCTGGTAAAAAGTAGTAGAAAATATTTGTGCATTTTGAATTTTCTGAATGATGGGGAAAAGGTGTAGAAGTACTGTAAGCTAATTCAAGAGTTTTTAAAGGAAACACAATATTGTACTGAAATGTACATGAGGAGGAGAATTTTTGTAAATCTCTTTGAGTGGGAATCACCACACAACCCACAACACAATGATATCACATGATATATGAAAGTTATCACCTCTTTTCAACCACAAATTATTTCCTCAGAGTAAAACTTTAATTCAATAAGATAAAGTAATTTTTTTGCTGCAAAATGAGACTTTCACACATATGGAACCTGCCAATGAAACCTGCTGTCAGAGTCTGCTGCTGTCTGTGACTGAATTGGGTCAAGTTGGCAATTACATGCAATCTGTTTTTGGTAATACAGTAAATAACTGTGAAAAACCATCGAAAACAGAGAGAATTCACATTTACGAGAAATGTGCAACCTATAGGAAAATAACCACAATACAACCAGCTGGTGGCCAAGTTGGGTCGCGTCTCCTCGAGTTGATGTCATTGACAAAGACTCATTCAGACTGATGGCAACATGTTGGCAATCTGTCTGCATTTATATATTAGACAGCAGCTATTTACAAACCTTCAAAGAGCTCTCTGAGAGTGACTGCAGTCAATCCAATATCCTCTCTATATATGTATATGTAGATAGACTGGCTATAGATACCGAATGAAACTAGAATGGAGGAATTGTGAGCCACCTCCTCTACATGGATGACATCAAGCTGTATGCTAGGAGTGAACGAGACATTGATTCACTGATCCACACAACCAGGATTTACAGCAACGACATTGGAATGTCATTCGGATTGGAGAAGCGTAGTCGGATGGTAACGAAGAGAGGGAAAGTAGTCAGAATTGCCAAAAGGCAACATCGCTGACATTGAGGACAGCTACAAGTACCTGGGAATCCTAAAGGCAAACAGAAACAAACAGGAACAGCAACCAGTAAGGCAAGTCCTGAGGAGTCAGCTGAGTGGGAAGAACAAGATCCAAGCTATCAACACCTGTGAATACCTCTACTGAATACCTCAGGCAGCAGAAACACAAGAAAGAGGAGGAGCACTCATGGAAGGACAGGCCCCTGCATGCTATGTACCACCAGCAGATAGAGGAAGTGGAGAGCATCCAGAAATCCTACCAGTGGACAAAGCTGAACTGAAAGACAGCACAGAGGCACAAATCATGGCAGCACAAGAACAAGCTCTGACCACAAGATCCATAGAGGCTGGGGTCTATCACACCAGGCAAGACCCCAGGTGCAGGCTGTGTAAAGATGCCCCTGAGACAATCCAGCACATAACAGCAGGGTGCAAGATGCTAGCAGGCAAGGCATACATGGAACGCCATAACCAAGTGGCCGGCATAGTGTACAGGAACATCTGTGCCGAGTATAACCTGGAAGTCCTGAGGTCAAAATGGGAGATGCCCCCAAGGGTGGTGGAGAATGACCGAGCTAAGATCCTGTCAGACTTCCAGACACAGACGGGCAAAAATGGTGGTGGCTAACCAACCGGACATAGTGGTGGTGGACAAGCAGAGGAAGACGTCCGTAGTGATCGATGGAGGTATAGTGAATGACAGCAACATCAGGAAGAAGGAACACAAGAAGCTGGAGAAGTACCAAGGGCTCAGAGAAGAGCTCAAGAAGTTGTGGAGGGTGAAGGTAACAGTGGTCCCCGTGGTAATCGGAGCAGTAGGTGCATTGACTCCCAAGCTAGGCGAGTGGCTGCTGACCTATTTTTACTCGTGTGACTGAGGTGTTTGCTTGCCCTGAATCGATATAACACTACCATGCAAAACATAGCGATGCTGCGCTGTAGAGCTTTTTTTTCACCACCAAATCAAACACACAGTTTCAACTCTCCTGGTTTTTTTTCCACTTTCATCTTATTTTGTCAGCTGCTGAGTCAAACTCCCAGGCCGTATAATGCTGCTGACTGTTGTGAGTTTAATATTAATGCAAAACAAGCACACAGATACAAAACTATTAAGTTTCACCACGACTCTCCAAAGTGGTAAATCATTAGCCTTCAATTGACTGTCAAACGTGTCAGCAAACACAAGCATGCTCTCACACACAAACACACAGCCTGCTAACGATTGTTTTCATTATAAAGGAGTGAAAGCCTGTTTGTCCTGGTACAAAAACAGGATTAATCATTAGCAATGGCCAAAGCTAAATGGAAAAAAACTCAAGTTTAAATTGTGAGCACCTTCCCGTCAGGGCTGGCCAGACTATAATAGCACACGAGAAGAGATTTGTTGAAAGACAAAAAAAACCCCGACGTCAAAAGCACACGTAAGACACGCACAAACGCACGCACGCTTACTTTGACCAGCTGTCTCCTGCTTTTGCCGTCAGAGCCGACGCAGTCGATGATCTTGGGCAGGTTGACTCCTCCGGCCAGATGATAGTGTGGCATGAAGGACCTGACAGTCACCAGGTTTTCATAACCACCGGACGGATCCACCTGTTTACACGATAAATATGAGACAAATAATTCAATCAAACCAATCAAAAAATGACACTATACACTAAACATGGATCACCCCAGTAACACTTAAATAACAAAACTTTATATAAAGTCTGAAAGCAGCAAAGTTCTCTCTCTCTGTATGTTTTTAAGTTGTATTTTACCTTAATTTCCATTGTGGGTATGGTGACCTCCTCAAGGTCTCTAATTTGCATGATGGGCTGATCAGCGGGGATGGGGATGGCCTCTGAAACCAAACAAGGACACAAAGGATGTCTAAGCAGCGGACATTTAATGCACACAACCATAACATATACTCACGACCTCTGAGTGTGTATAACTGTAGAATGTTAGGTCTACTAGCAAATAAACAGCTGAGTGGACCTGAGCAACTATGAGCAGAAAAGTCTTCATCCCTTCATGACCACAGTGTACTGATCCTCTAACGGCTGCTCCCAGCAGGATAAGGCACCATGGCACAAAGCTCAAATCATCTCAAACTGGTTTCTTAAACATGACAATGAGTTCACTGTACTCACACCTTTGGCATTTGGTGAAACCAAAGATTCACATCATGGAGCAAAATCTTTCCAGCGCCTTGCTGAATCTGTGCCACGAAGAATTAAAGCAGCTCTGATTCAAAAAGATGATTCAACCCACTCCTAACATGGTGCACCTAATAAAGTGGCCAGCGAGTGAATAAAGCATAACTCACTCTTCTCTGTTTTGTGTCTGCTGGCATCCATGTAAGCCAGGGTGATGTAGGCATCGCACAGGCGCTCGATCCCTCGGATCATCTCGGCTCGCTTCTTCCTGATGGTGGCGATGATCTTCCGAGCGACATCCGAACGCTCCTGAATGAGGGAGAACATGTAAACAGTTTAAAAAAAACAAACAAACAAACAAACACACCAGGTGCTTCTTTTGTTTCTCATGTTACAAAATTTAACACACCCAAAGTTTCAAAACGCAACGCCACTGTCCTCGTTTAATGCAAATGTGTTAAACATGAGTTTTTTTCACCGTGACAATCGACGTGTCATATTTAAGCTCCGCATGATGGAGAGAATCGTGTAAAACGGATGGAAACATCACACTCACCAGATCAAACTGCGAGAGCTGTCGCATAGCACTTTTAGACTGCCGGGACCTGCAAAAGTTTTCGTCTTTGTTGGCATTGACCAGGGCGAAGATGATAAAGAGCGTGTGGTGAGGGTGCTGCAGAGATGCTCGGCATATCAGCTATGAGGAGGGAGGAGTACAAATAATAAACTGGACGTGGCTGCAGCAAACCTTTTATATAATGCGGTTTCTGCTCACAATAATGAATAAAAGAGCCGCGTTACCTCATTGAGGACATCGTGGAATCCCGTATCCTCTGCGACGCCAGTTGCCATCTTGGTTCCCATGCGGGCGGCCAGCTGATACATGAGAGGCAGAAACTTGTAGGACGGGATCTGTTTCACCCCTTTCTGTTAACACAGAAACAAAAAGCTTTGTCAGATGATTATATTTGTAAGATTCAGTGCAGATATGTGAACGTTTTACTGACCTTCATCATCTCATTCACATCTTTAATGTCAGCATTTTCCAGCCAGAGGGAAGCCAGCCGGAAGACCCAGGTGTCGTGCTCCTCACCCTGCTCCAGACACTGGATGTAATTCTCCACAGCCTTACACAGAAAGCGCTTTCTGTCCGTCCGCAGGTTGGACAGGGCTTTTTCATCCAGCTCCAGCTCTCTTTGCACTTTTATTGTGTACCTGTGAAGTTGGACAAAGACAGGCTGGAAACAGGCCTTCACTTTTTCTTTGGTTGTAACTGGACCTCAGCTTAAATGCAATACATCGAGCTGTAAATGTGCAAATCAACCTGTTGGAGGTCACTTTATGCTCCTTTATCAAGCCCACTTCCTCCTTGGCCTTTTCCAGCAGGGCCTGTTTGTTCTCAAACTCAGACGAGTTCATGTATTTGTCGATGCTCTGGTACTGAGCATCAGAGAAGCGGGCCAGAGATAAAAATGCCTCAGTCCGCTGGTTCTGGAGCCTGGAGTCCTGAAGTCCCGATTCCCCCTCTATCACCTCCACTGCCTGAGCAGAGATGAGACCTTTATTAATTCAACAGTACAGGGCTGTTCTCACGTGAGGAAACAAAAATCAGGCAAAATTTACAGGTATCAACACAAACATTAAAAAAAAAAGTAAAACAAGATTTAACCAGATGCACAAAAAAATGTCACTACAAAACTGTGACCCGATTCAGACGTATAAAACACACACAGACACACACATGAATTATTTAATTTTGTCTATATGAATCTGGCGTAGCCAAAGGACATAAAGTGTAAACTTGCAGATGTTTAATATTTATGTCTTCGCCTGCTCCTAATTTGTCTGGACATAAATAAATTATTCATGTGAGGGTGTGTGCGTATGAAGGCCCGCATGCTGCCAGGCCGACGGGTAATAAACCATTCATTTCTCTAGGCGATCCCAGCTGTGTGTGTAGATTTTAGGGCGTTTGAGACCTTTAAGATTCCTGTTTTGGTCGCTCTTCTTCACACGAAAAGAAAATACCAGAAAATAACTCTTAACCGGAGCCACTTTGTTAATTCCAGGAACTATGGACACTCCACACTTGTGAAAACGCTTCAGATGGGTGATAACAAGCCACAATTCTGCCCTTTTAATCTTTTAATAAAGCTTCGACTGCTCATGCCAAAAGCTTCTTCCTACCCTCTCCAGGTACTTCTCCAGTATGACTCCAGGACTTTCCAGGCAGGTTTCTGCCAGCCAGTTACCACACAGCCTGAGGCACTCGGTGTAGACTGGTGTTAACGCAGGATTTAAATCCACCTGTGCAACACACATCAAACCAGCTCAATAACCCATCTTGGTATTTGGATTGAACTTAGCTAATCTTACTGTTTTGCATTAGTTACAACACAGCGTTATGTGCCCGTCTGACCTTTTTCTCTAGGCTGTGTATCATCTGTCTCAGCAGGCCCAGAGCCAGACCCTGCTCTCCCTTTGCCCAGAAAACCTGGGCCTCCTCCAGTTGCCACGACGACACAGGTAGCGACGCCAATGTCCTTCCACCGCCGGCATGCTGCTTCATCTGGTAGACTGCACGCTCTGCCAGCTGGATAGAGGTTAGAGGCAACCTTCATATGATATTCACGTGGTAAATGAAAGGAAAACAGTGCTTCAAACCTTCCCCTGTGGATCTGTGGATGTTACCTGTGTGTTTCCGGCCTTGCGAGCTAACCGGCACAAGTCCATGAGATGGTCAGTGAGAACAGAGCTGAGGTACTGGCTGCTGTCGGGCTCTCCCACCCTGGACAACAGGGTGTGCTGGGCCACAGAGCGGACGGCTAGGATGGGTTCCACTAAAGCAAAGTCACTGTCAACGAGGAGCTGAGAGTGGTGCCGCCACTGGCTGTAAACTTCTCTCAGGATGAGGTCTGAGAAGGGTCTGATGTAAAAAAAAGAAAAAGAAAAAAGAGTTTAAACATGAATAAGTCCAGAGGAGGCGTCCCGTGTGTTACTGACTGTGTGGTATGCTTCTGCCTGAGTCACCTGGAGAACAGCTCTTTAACACTCTCCAGCTCTCTGACGCTCTGCAGGTTCCTGAGGGCTGGATACAGAGATGACACGGCCTCCAGACTGCCTTTGCGTAGCTCTTCCACCTCGGCACCCCTGAAGAAATGCATACGCGTTATAAAGCAGAAATAAAGCTGTCGTACCAGAGGGTAAAACTCCATATTTTGTCCACCGCACCTGGCCTGTTTCAGAGTTTCATCAAATATGGAGAACTCCTTATTCCTGAGTGCTTGCAGGGCACAAAACACAGATTCGTGAAAGCCAGGATTGGATTTCTCACTCCTGCAACAGCAAGACATTGGAGAAAAAAATAATTAGCTTCTAACTGTGAGATTCTAGTTGCGTTTCATGCAGCAGATGCTTCCCTCACCTTTCTGACAGCTCAAAATCCCACTGGGTGTTCCTCCAGGCTGCTTGAAAGCGAAGATCTCGCAGCTCAGCTCCCCACTCGACCCCTTCGCTCTCGAGACCCCTCATGTAGGTGGCCAGGATGCTGCTTAGACCGAAGTTCTGCAAACCCTGTCGGCATAAGATTAAAGAAACTGTGCTAAAAGCTAAAAGATTTCAATCTAAAACATTCTTTGGAGGAAGTGGTTCGTCATAGTATCATTTCAATCATACCTCCACGATGCCCACTTGCCGAGTGACCTCGGGAAGGGTACAGTGAAGGTCGTAGGAGGTCAGGGCCCTTCCCCACATAGCTTCATGTTCGTAGGTGCGAATCCTGTGAATTCACGTGGCAAAACGGCATCAGCAGATCTGATAATGACTGAAGCCTAATGAGGAATAAGTGACCGTGTGAAAGATCTAACTGAAATTTTCTACCTTGTCAGGGGGCTGGTCATGGTTTCGCCACCACAG
Source organism: Rhamphochromis longiceps (assembly GCF_057381845.1). Classification (NCBI taxonomy): domain Eukaryota; kingdom Metazoa; phylum Chordata; class Actinopteri; order Cichliformes; family Cichlidae; genus Rhamphochromis; species Rhamphochromis longiceps. The sequence goes on along the minus strand of NC_140570.1, from coordinate 16,386,123 downwards.
CCATACAGACTATCCGGCTCCCCGATGCTGCGATACACCTCGATCAGCAGCTCCTATAAATATGCAAAAATGAGAGGAGAACAAGAAAGTCTTTTAAAAACAGATAAAATAGCTGATGCGTGATAATGATGATACAACAAAATGCAAGATCAGCTTCGACGGCAATGCATTTCCTGGTTGCCAAAAGAGGCTGTCTTTTTTTTCCTCCCATATTTTTGACCTGATGTTGTCATTTAGAAAACAAAGCAGCCTGTGTAACTATGTGTGCAGCACGAAGAACCAACCTGCAGACTGATATTGGTGTCTTCTATGCTCTTCTCGGTCAGGCTGGAGATCGTGAAGGTCTGGCTGTTCTCTTCGAAATTTATTTTCCGCGTTGCTCTGGAGTTGGTTCTGCAGTTACAGGAAATGAATGGATCAAAAATGAAAAGCTGGATAAAGTTATTTTTCCTGTTACTGTTTAAATGAAGCCGCTGCATACTTGCGACTTTCTTCCATGTTAGCTTTGATCTTGTCCACGTAGATCTCGGTGTACAGCAGGGCGGTGAAGTGAGCTGAGCAGGACTGAGCGGCTTTGGCCACCTCCAGGTAGTTCAGATCCAGCCAGAAGTTTGAGTCGCACACTGTGCCAAAGGATTTACTGCAAGAAGGCAAAGCTCTACATTCATACTACAGCAGGTTTACTGGGGCAGAGACAAGAGCAGGTCCAATCGAATAATATCTGACTACAAACCCGTCAGCTTCCAGTGGCCTCTGCTGGTGTCTGAGGTAGTCAATAACTGCAAGCATGGTACGCAGAGAGGTCTTATCATGCACGCCCTGGCTCGCAGTGTCGGACTCTGTAGAGAATAACATAGACCCTCATCTCAAAGCAAACAAACACTAAATATGATCTATCGTCCACTGTCAAAATATAAGGAACAGGATCAATAATATTTGTCACAGACTCAAACTGACCAGAGTCAGACGTGAGAGGAGTGGCGGAGCGACTCGAGGCCTGAGCGCTTCTGCAACAAAAGCTGAAAAAGTCCTGAATGTGGGAGGAGAGCAAGTCCCTAAACGACCCATCGGAGTCATCCAGAAGAATGGAGTGAATGATGAGAGGCAGTAACCTCTGACAGCAGTCCACCCACACCTAAACATGGAGAGAATAATGGAGCGACACAGAAGGAATAAGGTGGAGTAGGCTGTACTGACATTCAGTATATGACTACAAATGTTAACTAATTAAACACAAATTAAGTAATGTAGCCATTCGACTTCTACACAGCTCTTAGGATAACTCACCAGGCAGAGTGGTCGGGACAAAAGCAGAGCCTCACACTTGACCCCTCCGCTGTCCAGCAGCGCTGTGCACAGAGCCTTCAGCCAGCTCTTATGGCTGCCCGCCTGGGGAATCCAGAACTCCTGGCTCTTCAGGTTTCCTCTGGCCTCTGTGCTCTCCTTGGCAGCCACAGCAACCGCCTGACCATGGATGGCAGCCAGTAATCAGATGCATGAGCTTGCTGTGAGCTCCCGTGAGGTAACTTGCAGACACACGCACAAATATCTAAAACCCACCTTATTCTTGGCTGTTCTGAATGGGTTAAGGTAAGTCAGCATGGGGTCTCTGTTCCCTTTGTGTTGCTCCCAGAAGTCGACTCCTGACTGAGTTGCGAGGATGTTCTTCAGGCACTGAGCTGCTGCCTGTCTCACCTCGATTCTGGCAGACAACCACAGCACAGAGCACATCAGCTTTTCCATCATCATGAGTTAAAACCTGATAGCTACAGAATCTGAGGAGTCAGCGTACTGCTGTTGAGTGAGCGCGTCGTTCGTGCAGTTGAGGACGATGTACAGACACTGAGACTCGGTGGATTCGAAGAGGGAGACGGCTTTTTCATACAGGGGGTCTCTGCCATGGAGAAGGGCGATGTTGGACAAGTCTACTGGGCCCAGTTCTCCTAAACAGCTGCCTGCCGCCTCTGCAGCACAAGGACTGAGCTATGAGAGCACTGCCAAACGGAATCTTATCAAACTGTTGACATGGAAGACAACACAGCTTTGATTTGTTTTACCCTGAATGTCAGCTCCTCCAGGGTGGCCGGCTGCTAGTTTACAGAGCTGCAGCAGATTGAGGACCAACTTCACCAGCACACTGTCGCTCGCGTCGGCTAAAAAGGACGACACGGATGGAAAACATTTACATGCAATCGTTCTCACACAGAAACCACTCTTCCTCCTTTAGCATCATACCGTGGCACTCTTTAAGAAGCTCTCTGATCTGTCCTTTGTTGTCATGCAGCTGTCTGGTGAGCTCCTTTAACCCCTCGAGTCTAGTCAGAGGTAAGGAGTCACAGGACGTCACTGACAGGAAGTGGGCGATCTCCTGCAGGGGGGATAATTAAAAATTCATTACTCTCCGTATCAATATGATGAGAGAAGATCTAAATAGACTTTTAAAGTGAGGAAATTATATTTACACATGTATTTGCTGCTTTTACCTGTCTCAGACTGAAGGTGCCAGCGTTATATTTGAGTTTGTGCTGTACAGCCCGCAGCTCTCTGAATTCAGGGATATTAGGGAAAGGCTCCAACCCTCTGATTGCTTCCTTTAACGTCTGCTGATTTTCTATGACAAGAAACTGCAGCAGACTCAGCACCTTCAGGGCAAAAAGAGGATTCAAAATCAAAATCATGCACACTGAAAAGGAGCCACAGTTATTCTAAGACAAAGATATGAAATAAAGAAGAGTTTGTTATCAGCAAACAGTCCATCCTTCTGTCTGTGCACAAAAAGACCCAGATTGTCTTCCTCCCCTAACCCCAACCGCTCTCGGCAGATGGAGCCCCTCCCCAAGCCTGGTTCTGCCGGAGATTTCTTCCTGTTAAAGAGGAGTTTTTCCTTCCCACTGTTGCCAAAGTGCTTACTCAAAGGGGTTCATAAAATTGTTGGGTTGTTCTCTGTATATACTATTGTAGGGTCTACCTTACAATATAAACCACCTTAAAACGACCGTTGTTGTGATTTGTGTAAATAAAACTGAATTGAAACCAAATTGAAAAACAAGAAGTGGTATTCCTAAAAACTGTCTTTCCCATTTTCCTATCAAAATATTAAGAAATTATGGGCGGCCCAAAAGTCTGAACTGTATGCTGTGTACTAAATACATTCAACGAACACCACGCTTTGGCATGCAATCACCTACCTGCTCTGAGATGGAGGGTCGGCTGGTCACCTGAGCAGTTAGAGTTCCAATGATGACCTGTAGGTGGCAGCCCAGAGCATCATCACAGACCTGCAGGGACACGTGACACACGGAGGCCAGCAGGTCACAGCACAGAGCGAGGCTGCGGGTAGAAACCTCATCACACGGAACTGGTCTGTGAACAGCAGGAAAACAGTGTTTATGTATGTACAGCACAATATGTGTGAAATGTAGAAAAACTGTTCTGTAACCTAGCCTAAAACCGCGCTACTAATGTAGCTAAGTTAGCTCAATTTTTAGCGGTATCGAGATTCCGGGTAATGCTAGAAAACAACAACAATCATAATAATGATAATAGCAGAACAGGAATAGTATAAAAAATGACTGATTTTTTGCTATTTTATAATATATATATATATATATATATATATATATATATATATATATATATATATATATATATATATATATATATGAAAAAGGATAACAACAACTTCTATATATACATATAAACACTTAAAAACAGCCATTAAGAATGGGAAAGGACCAATTTCAGTGATTACAAGTGATCAGACTTGCTTTGGTTTAAGTTATGATTTTATCTTGGCGTTACAAATTTTAAAATCACTTATTGTTTTTTATTTCTAGTGGTAACGTGTTCCACATCTGTGGGCCTTTAACTTTAATTTCATATAATATCATCTGATTGACTTACTCAGGATTCACACCAGTGTGTAAGTCTGCCTGCGAGTGCACCAACCTGCTGTTAATATGGTGAATGAGCGTGTAGATTATATCTCTGAGAACAAAGGCCCAGGCTCCACCCAGACCGTCCTTCACCTCCCTGAGCAGCAGGCTGACGAACAAATGGTACATGAGGAGGATGCGGTGCCGTTCGTAGCTGTTGGTCGTCTCCGCTGTTCTTTCGCACACGGCCAGCAGAATCCTCTGGATAGAAATCTACAGACAGATGTAACATCATTGCACATAGAACAGAAAACGGAACACTGTGACTATTATCAAAACAAAAAAAGTTTGACTGGGTGACGATATATGAGACATCATACCGGGGTTTTTGACAGAATGGCTACCAGTGACTTGTGGTTGGCACCGTGGCACTTGCTGAGGTAGTCCAGTGTAGCTTTGATGACATATGAGCTGAAGTATGGTGGATTTGGTACCGGGTCTAGCTCTCTGAGAGATATTAAACACTGATTTTGACGTCCATTTGTTACCATACTGAGTATTTAGATGAATGAACAGTAAAAGGAAATAAAAAAAACAACTACTAGAGGACAAATATCCCAATACCCAATAAAGCGTTTCAGGTCTCCTCTGTCTTCTTCAGCTCCACTTCCTTCATACAGAGTCATGAGCAGTTCCACTACAATGTCAGCCAGGTTACTGTGGATCAGGCTGTCGATTTGCTGTGGACACATGTGAGAAGGTGAATTTTAGAGTATATAAAATCATTTGACTATGGCTTGTTCAGCCAAGCGTTTGACCTTAATAACATTTTCTCAGATCTTAGGACTGACAAGCAAAAGTCTTGAGTACTGTCGATACAAGCTGGTGTTACCTGTTTACCCAGACAGCTGGCATCTTTGAGCAGGTCATACACCATGTTAGCCTTCTCTCTCTGCTGTGCAACCTGCGAGTCCTGGCCCGGCAGTGCAAAGTATGGCAAAATGTTGACCATGATCTTTGGGAAACAGTCTGCCAGTAAGTCCCTCCAGTCTTTGTCAAGAGACCTGCCGATAGACTTCACCTGCTCAAAGTCATCCAGGAAGACCAGGCGGGGGATCAGCACTGGGTAGGAAGAGCTTTAAGGGTATTGGAAAAGGATGCTCAGTCCTAATACACTTGATTTCAAAAAACACCAGCTTAATGTAACTATAGCAGAAGGAAATGTGACTCAGTGACGCAAAGATGAGCTTGTTTTCTCACTTATAGAACTCTTGGATTGTGTCATGATCCAGTAGACTGTAGGGGAAAGATCCAAGAGTGTAGCGGTCGTCAGACTGTCTCTGTGCGAGCCACTCGGCCACCAGGTAGTTCAGGTGAGAGCTGACGAATGTTTTTACGCTCCTGTAGCCCAGCGCTCTGGAGACACTGCACAACATCTGAGGTGAAAAAGAGGACAGGACAAATCATGTCACCCTAGACGATTACTAAACCACAGTAAATCAGTTTGCATGCTTGAAATATTCTCCTCCCTCTATTCTGCGCCTTGAAAAAGGAACTCCCATAAATCCACATGCAATAGAGTCAGTCGCAAAAATCCCACCTCTTACTGGCAGTAAAATGGCCCATAGTGACATACGGTGCAGTATTAATCTGCGTCAGAGTAGTTATCCAAAGCACGTGTTACCTCACTTTTACAATGCATCAAGACCTTGTAAAAGCAAAATTGCATTCAAGTAGCTTGTTACCTTTTTAATAAGCTGCTCTTCAATATCGTTTTCTTTATAAGACTGAAAGAGTGCAAACAGGGACTGTTTTTCACACACGGGGCTACAGCACAGTACGACTGACAAGCTCTTGAGCAGGGTGGCCTTGCGGTTGAACATCTCGTCCTCCCGGTCCTCAGAAGAGCAGCCTCTCTGTGTGCGATTGCACAAACAATACGTTAGTCGGTGTGTGTGTGTGTGTGTGTGTGTGTGTGTGTGTGTGTGTGTGTGTGTGTGTGTGTGTGTGTGTGTGTGTGTGTGTGTACAATCGCAAAGAGTTGCTGACATGTGGTAATGCTGCTCGGTCTTACCGGAAGCTTCATCCCCTCCTGAGCCTTCAAGTAAACATTCTCAAAGGCTTTCTGCTGGTGTTTTAGTGGCAGCATCTTCTTCTTATCTGGTTGCTCTGAGCTCATGTCCAGAAACAGCCTGGAGACACAATACCAGCGAGCACATATTTATCTGTCTGATCTTGGTCTTGCTTTATGTTTATTAGTGGTAAAAGACGGAGGAAGTGTACCTCTCCACTGAAACGGCTACCAGCATGCGGACTTGGTGGTGTGCGTCTGCGAGGTGAGATGGAAGGACAGCAGACACGGGATGGTCTTCCTCTCCGTCAGAGGTTCTGATGCTCAGGACGGCCCACTTACAGCATGGGTCGGCCTAACCAAGCCGAAATGACAGCAAACACAAAAGAACAAGAAAAGTCAAAAGCAGTGACAACGCGAGCTGCTGCAGTAATGGGACACTTTTACAGGCAGTAAAAACAGCAACACTGTTGCTTAATCGTAGATTTTACCTCCAGGAGAGCAACCAGACATTGCACTAAAGCAGCTCGCACAGATGCCACGCATTTACCTGTATGGCTCAGGAAACTGAAACGCAGTACAATAGGAGCATTAGTAACAGTTCTGACTACAATAGAATTTCTAAGAGAATTTCAAATTTCAAAAGAAGGTAATTTTACACTTGACTTCTCTATCAACAATTGAAATCGTGTATGTAAATGTAATCTTTTTTAAAGAGCCGCCAGTTCATCTATTAATGGTGTAAAAACATGCTTCTAACCAGAATCCGGACACCACTTTCAGCAAGGATCCCTGCACATGTCTCATCTCCTCTGGCATGTGATGGGTTTTCCCCAGGCTCTTTATGGAGGGTAACAAACTCATCAGTACAGCAGCACAGATCTCCTGGTCCTGACGATACAGAGAGCACAGGTCCCTGTGAAGACAGCAACAAATACATCTATTTATTACCACAGACACATTAATTCACATTGTGCAGATTGAATGTGTCTAACAAATACGAGTAAGAGAAAGGTTCTCATACGCCAGAGGACGGAGCAGCGAGTCAAATTCCTCCGGGGAGAGCGAGTCCTCAGCAGGAAGCTTCTTCAGCAGGATGAGATACTGCAAGAAAATCAAGAAAATGAGTGTTTCTGGCTAAAGGGTTGCCACGGTGATCCTCCAAATTTGCTGCTGCCTACCATGTTGAGGTGCAGGGCTTTACTGAAGTCCATCTGCTCCACCAGCAGCAGCAGCTTGCGCCGCACTTCCTGGGGTTTGAAAAGCAGGCCGTGGACGGGCTGGACCGAGCCGCACTCGCACAGGAACTCCAACACTGCGAGGAGAGCCAGGTCCTGCTGTGCCAGATGATCTTCTGATAGAAGGCTTTTCGCACCTGCAAGGTAGCGAGCAATGTCTATGAAACGTGCTAATTTTTTATTTAGCTGTCTGTGTTTTTAAGAAAGGAACAAACCAGGAAAGGACCCGACATACCTGGGCCGCAGGAAGTCTCGGTGTTGTCTCCTTTGGGCCTGTGGTTCCCGTTGGTGCTGCTCTGGGGCTCTTCACCATCATCAAACAAGTCAACATCATGGCCTTGCTGAGTTCTGGTCATTTCCCACTCATCATCCATGGGGTCATCCTCATCCATGACAGCGACTCTCCTGGCAGCAGTGCTTATCTAAAGGGAAAAAGAAGAGAGCTTGATTTCACAAGCCTGCTTTTCACATTAAGGTTTTTCCTTTTGTGTCTTTTAAATCTGTGACATGCTCTTTCTGTCGCTTACCAACATTTTGCAGATTTCCGCCAGCTCGCTGAGGAGGCTGGCTGGCAGAATCATTATAAAGAAACCAGAGGAGGTGGGACAAATATTTTCCTGCAGAATGATCACAAAAGTAGTTAAAATCCACTGTCAATGCCTGACTTTGACTTTAAGAGATATGGTTGTTTTTCTAGAAGAAAAGCTTTGTCACCTTGTTTTTTCTGCTGGCAGACTGTGTGCAAAGCTTCATAACAGACCTCAGGGTGCCCATGGTCCCTTCCTCTGTCATTTTTACTTTCACCCCTGAAACAAACCCGCTGAAGTCCTGGGCGAGGGCCTATGAGCAAGAACAGCCCGAAAACTTTAAAGCTGGGGCTGATATTTCATTTCAACTTTCAATATGACAAACAAGGGTTCTCAGCCAGGCTGGAATCAGATTTTATGACTTTAGATAACTGATTACCTTTGCTTTACCGAAGAGCTGCGATCGGCAGGCCTCCTCCTCAGTCAGAAACCCAGTGGAGACGTAAGCTGCCAAAACAGCGGTCAGCTGACTGAAACAACGCACCAGACACTCTGGAGGAGTGGACTGAGACTGTCGAGGGTCCAAAACAATAGACGTCAATTGTTTACCATGAAAAACAACATTCATACGCGCACACACATCCGACTTCGACTCACTTCAGGAGAGAAGCAGTTGAGTAAATTGTCAGCCACGCAGAGCAGGGACTGCTCCAACTTGTGTCTGAGGCCGGGGACAGCAGCAAACCGGCTGTCGGCCGACGCCGTCCTCGCCGACTGGTCAAATCTGCGGACTTCTGACGGCGACGTGTTGAAGCTGAACTGCTGGTACAGTCTCTCGATCTGTTCCAGGTTGTCTTTGGCATCAGAGGGTATTTGCTCTTGAGAAAAGGCACTTTGAAGAGAAAAGAGTTGCAAAGAGGGTTAGTTTAATTCCCAAATCTCAAAGCAAGAGAGGGCAGAGAGAGATGCAGTGCAGAAACTGGCTGTATATTACAGGTTATGGCTAGAAATTGTATATAGTAATAAAAGGAGGTTGAAAAATAAAAGAATTCCCCTCACCTTTCTATGCCATGAGTACCCAGCAGAAACTTTAGGCCGACTCTGGCGTCCTTCAGAGTAAGAGAGACCAAGATGTTTGCTATAAGATTGTGAGGAAAGTCTCTGCAATTAAAAGAAAAGTTTAGGTTTTATCTTAAATACAAATGCAATAATACAAGATAAACTTTATTCTAGGAAAAAATCCAGAAACAAAGGAAAAATATGAAGTAAGGTTCAATTTTCTGAGTTTTGGAGTTTGTGCAAACAGAAAAAAGAATCCCATAAACAACACTTTTTTAACTGGAACATCTTATCTTTTGAATATAAAAGCACCTTCTACAAATATTAACATCAGTGTATAACCTGCCAACCTGCAAATGATGGGGTGAGGTCTGGAGCTGTCCTCCAACTCATCACTCTGGTCGCTCATCAGCATCCAAGCTATGAAGCTCTCCTTCAGATTAGGTGATGTGCCTCCTTCTGTGGCCCCCGCAAAGTCCCAGCCTGATGCTGAGATGAGACTTTTTGGGACCGGACACTTTAGCAGGGCCTGGGCAAGACAGAGTGCAGCACTCCTGCGTACGAGGAATCGAATCAGATTAGTATCTTTTGTGTAATTAAAGAAAACTACTGTTGCAATGAAAAAAGAGAGAAACTCACTTGGACGGTTTGCATACAGATCCAGATAAAAGCTTCCAAAAGTCTCTGTCCACATTAATCAGTCCTCCCTGGATGATGGAGGCCAGCAGGTCCAGGCTGAGGGACTCTGTCGGGGACGAGCTGACCCCACGCACTGCCAGGCCCCATACCTTAACCCAGAGCCTTCCCAGCTCCGTCCTGTAGACCTGGGCTCTCTCTGGGTAGCGAGCCTGGCACCGGGCCACCTCCCTCAGACAGCGCAGCACATACACACCCCTCTCTCCCCTCCGCTGCTCTGCCAGGAGCTGGTGCAACACTGACAGCAGTGAGACCAGCTCCCGTCCAGGCACCATGTATGGGTACTTAGAGGTGAGCGCTGTGGTGATTTGCAGCCTGAGAGAGGAAATAAAAGACGGGAATGTCTTTATGTGACGCTGATAGCACAGCAGTCCTCTGTGTCTCAAGGCAGAGTTGATGCCCCATAAAATAAAAAGCAATAACACTGATTTAAAAGTCATTCTACCCAGTAATCATCTTTATTTAAATTGAAAATGTGTTTATATTATTTGTGCTGTGATTATCATACCACGGTATGACATCAAAGTCACTGTGCTGAGGCTGCAGATGCTCACGGAGGACCTCCCAGCCCATTTCGATACGCCGGCGCTTGCTGGCAGCTCCGTGGGTGGGACTGCCCATCTGTGTGGCTCTGATGGAGGCCTGGGTGACATCCACGATGTGGGTGTCACTGTCATCATTAAACAGCTACAGCAAAGAAACGTAAGAGCGTTTAAAGGATTAAATGTGTCCAGACACCCTCCTCTAATGAGCTTCCTCACCGCACTTTTGAGCGAAGCTGAACCTTGATGCGCTTGGTGCATACATGACGTTCGAGCTTTCTTACCTGGTGACAGATGTCAGCCGTAAGCTCAATGAGATTGTCTTTGACGGCTATGTGTCTGGTCCCCGTGACGTACTTCCCTCTGCTGCCTATGTGACCAATCTCCCCGACCAACGCGTTGTAGAGGTTGTACAGCAGACTCCGCCACTTGGACCAGTCCTCAGCATGTGCACCTGCAGTATGAGTGAGAGCAGCCACCAGTTATTGGTTATTTATTTAAGGATATTCAAATATTTATGTTCATGACGTTTAAATAATTACTGCCAACAAATGAACGCAAACCTTGAGTTCAGCCACAGCTTTGCAAAAGTTTATATTTTTGATGTTTTTACCAGTGAAATTTGAAAGATGCACTGCGATCAATTTAAATTAAACTTTTTTACTTACCTACTGGTTTCTATCTAACATTCACACACACACTCACACACCAATGAATGCATCAGCCTGGAATGCATCGGGAACAACCCGAGATTCAGTATCTTGCCCAGAAAGAAGGTTGGAAGTGGGAGCAGACAGGGATCCAACAACCAACCTTCCAGTCCGCTCTACCTCCTTAACCCCCCAAATGCAAACTGAGCATCAGAATGAGGAAGAAAGCTGATTTAATTACTTTGAATGTACCATGCTTGTTGTTGCAAGACATGCTGGTCTGAGTGTTTCAGAAACTGCTGATCTGCTGGGATTTTCCTACATAACCATGTCTGCAGTTTACAGAAAATGATCCAAAAAAGAGGAAATGTCCAGCGAGTGACAGTGGTCTAAGCGAAAATGCTTTTGTGATGTCAGAGATTAGAGGAGAAAGGTTATATTGCTGTAAGAGATAGGAAACTCAAATATGCCCTTCTTAAAACAAAGTAGTTGGATGGTCTTAATCAAGGTGAAGAAGAGCATCTCAAAATGTGCAAGACATCAAACCTTAAAGCAGATGGGCTACGGCAGCAGAAGACGAACCAGAAAGGAAGGTGTACCTAACAAAGTGTTTGGTGAGTGTAGATCCTGCGATAAAGCCTGGCCTCCGACCACTATTAACCACAAACGCTGGAAACCAACATTTAAAATGAAGTTTTAAAAAGAAGAACCTGTATCCTGTGTCTTGGCTCCTTTGGGGTGGTGAACACAAATCTGTAGGTTGAAGAACTCCACAATCTCCTCTTTGAGAGCTGGACTGGGCCTCATGTCTGCCCAGACGTACAGTATGGAAGGCAGAAGCTCCTCTCCCAGTCGACACAGCCTCATCCTACAATTCATGGCTGCAGATCTCAAGAAGATGTTCAGAGCTGAGACGAGGTGCTCCAAAACAGCCAAGTGTTTCTCCTGCCTGATACGATTGATACAAAGAATGCATAGTGTTTAAATTTAGCGACTAATACCAGAACATTTATTCAACGTAAATCTAAAACAGTGTTAAAAGTCTTCACCTGACATTAAGCAGTGCTTTGGAGAAAAAGCTGAACAGCGTGTCATTGAATCCATCGGTCTGCATGCAGCAGCCCTGCACCACCGTGTGGATCACTCTGCTCACCAAAACGTGGTTGATGGGTCTGGACGAGGAGTTGAACAAACCACAGTACAAGTCCAAAAGATCTAAGGATCAAGAATAAACACAGATCCATCAGTTCTTACTCTTGTCTGCTTCCTGATGTTTAGAAAATAAAACTCCAAATAGCCCACTGACTTTGCCACTGCTGTGGAGCGATGTCACACCAGTACTTGCGGACAGAGAGGATGTCCTTTACAAGGAGGCTGCTGTAATCTTCTCCATAGGCTGAACAGCAGTACGAACTCTGCAGAACCTCCAGCACATGTTTCAGCAGCTCACTGCACTTCAGACGAGGCCCGCCTGGAGGAAGAAGAGGACACTCTTAACTGCAGTCCCCACAGTTCATTCAATATGTTTTCTACTGTGTCTGATGAATTAATGAAAGATACTTATAAATATAAAGATATATGAATGTTCCCTAATTTATTACGACATACATTCACCCAAAACTGAAACATATTGCAACCTGCTCCTGCTCTTACGTTTGTTAGCGCAGCGAATGAAGTATTTGATCAGGCTGCATATTTCAGCCATCTTCTTCTGCCGCGTGGCCAGCGTGGTTGCTGTGACGTTGGATTTGCTTGATTGCATGCTTTCCGTCTCCTTTTGGACATAGCGCTGCAGAAACCTGATGCAATAAAATGCCAAGCAGAATAAAGAGCGTTCATTTATAGAAGCCACTTGTTCCGGTACATGTTAGCTAAAATCATTTATGAGTTACGAGCATGTTGCAGAATATGAAATAAGAACAAATACTTATTTAAGAACTTTTCAAAAGATGCAAAAAGGTAGAAAATAGTACCTTCTCTGGAAACACCTTATAGATATATACATTTGGTATTTATATGGTTGCAAATACTCTGAGGCAGGTTACCTGAAAACAGCATCCCATGTGAGTTGCTTGGAGGCTTTTGCTTTAGCTGATGAGTTACGATCCAGTTCCTGCACAATCTCTGGAGACCGGAGGAGCCGTCTGAAGCGCTCAGCTTCTTTCTGATAATAAAAACGAGATGAAATAAAAAGCATTTACACCGCACTGATTAAAACTATTTCAGGTTTAGTTAATTATGGATAATTCCCCACAAAATTCACTTCAAAGCTCTTTATACTGTAAGTTAAAGACCCAACGGTATTGGAGAAAACCCCAACAATCAAGCGACCCAATACGAGCAGGCACTTAGCGATAAGAAAACCCCCCATTTTAACAGGAAGAACCAGGATTTGAAATTCTGTTCAATAAATACATATAATGTGTCACAACTGAGAACTTGAGGGGCTATACAGACTATCAACATACCAAGATGACTGGCAGATCTTATTTTGTTTTTGTTGCTACTTGTGCCAGGAAAGTAAATAAACCTTTATTTTAAAAAATAACTGATTTTAGAGTCTTTCAGCTATTCATCGCACTGCCTTTGTACACTTATAAAGTGCAAAATTGATGTCGTGCAAGCCACAGGCAAATTGCATCTTATTTGCAAGTGGGCAGGACAGATGCTGATGCTCAGCAGATGTATACGCAGTGCAATCTGAGCTTCTGACTGAGTTCAATACTGTAGGGTAAGAAGAGCCGTGATTTGAAGGTAGTAACTAAAAGAAGTGAATTAAAGGATAACTGTGGTAGTTACTGGTGTTGGGCTGCTTTGCCATGATAACTGGACAACAGTGTTAGTTAGCATCCTGTTATTTTAAAATATGCTAAATAGGGAGTTGTTTAACCTATTTAAAGTGCATTGAATCGCCTATGAATTCATTTATTTGGACAACTGATAGGCAGTAGTTCGTCTTTTTCACCTTCCTCTCTGTAGCTTTGTCATTCTCGAGTGCTCTGCAGCAGGCCAGGAGATCATGAAGAGCCAGGCTCATTGTGCCTCACCGTATGTACACACTGGAGGGACAGGATGTTGACAAAAGTTATTCATCTGCTTTATGCCTACACTATTATTACTTAGTAGACAGTGTAGATTTCTACTATTCGACCCACACTTTATTCACTGCTTCACTGCTCATGCAAACTACTTTAGCAACACGACACTGGCAGATTAAGCTTTTAACTTCATTCACAAACGTCCATTCAAACACCTGCACTGTTCACTGACCTCAGATGACTGCAGCGATTGCAGTTACGGAGTTGTCACACGCGCAGGTGCAGATGTTAGCTGAGGTAAGGCACACCGCTACTGTACCTGCCATAACAACTTTGCCATCTTGTAGAGCCACACGCACGCACGCACACGTAACCCACGCATAAAATATTCCCGCCCCAGCAGCAAGGCTCAGCCCCTCACATCACTTCCTTCTCATGCCAGGTATTGAGTGAGTCCATTCACTTTTCTATCAGCATGAAAATAAACCTAATGTTTTTAATAGGTATGGTGTTATTGAAGTGGTATACGATCTGCTGAAGTCACGTTCAACCTATAAATTCAAGTATATATATGTAAAAAACTATAGAATGTTATCCAGATTGATTTTTTCTATTTGGACTACAACTACCACAATTCTAATCAATAGCTTGATCTTGGTACTTCCGGGTTATACGTGCTTGAGTTCCCCGCCTTTTGAGTATAGAAGCAGTATTGTGAAGACGTCGCCTTCACAATAATATCACTGACGTGGTTTCATTTCAGTCAGTTTTTGAGCTTCTCGGAGACTTTTTCTGAACATGGAGTTACCTGTTCACATTTGAGGCCGCTTTCACCAACAATTAGTCGGTCATGTTGCTACCGTCTGACGTCGCTCGGCTTGTTTTGGGTAAGTCTGGTCGTCCATAGCAGACGAGTAGCTGTGGGGTTAGCCAGCAATGACAGTCGAGTGTAAATGGGTGGCTTTAGCCTCACAGCCTTAACGGTTGATTGGGCTGCAGTTGGAGGGTAACTGTTACTGCTGACTGAGGTGCTACTAATGTCCTTCCGCTAGGGTACCTCCAAGAAGAGGGACTGTCAGCTACAAGCCAAGCTTTCATTCACGAGAGCCCCAACCTGAAAGAGTATGCCGAGCACACCACAGGAGATGGGACTATTCCTGCTTGCGTTTTTGTAAGTGTGCCTTCCTCCCTCTTGTAAGCCGCCTCCACAGCCTGTCATGATTACAGCTGACTGCATTTATGTTTAATCTTTCCTCACACAGTCCATCTTTGGGAAGAGCCTGACAACCATTTTAAATGAGTATGTAGCTGCTAAAACAAAAGGTAAGCCATTCAGAGGATCTCTTTAGTGTTTTATGACCGATTATTGTTCATATGTCATGGTTTGATGCTGATGATTAGTCATATTTTCAACAGAGTCTTGTCATGAGGTTCCCGTCATGATGACTTCATTGTGGAAAAAGCTGGATTTCACACTCAACCAGATTAAGTAATGAGCTTCACTAATAATTGTGTGATAGCATAGGATGCATGGGGCTGATTTTGAAAAATGATTTCTTATTGTTTTCTATTGTTGATTGGTATGTTGTTGTGAGACGAAAGATAAACATCTGCTGCTGTGTTTCTGAATGCTAAAACTTGGTGAAGTGAATCAATATGTGAATATTTTTCTGCATCTTTCCTTAGGTCATTGCAGAATTCCCCTGCTATATCAGCATGTCAGAGAAGTAAGTTTGTCAGGTTGTTTGTTTTGATGTAATGGGCTAATACATGGTGATGTAGCTGAAAGCATCAGGTTTAATGCATTGATGCATTTATGTAGAAATATACCTATAACGTAGGAACAGAAACTGTTTGAAAAGGGACTTCCCTAATCATGAGCTTATTGTGATTATAGTTGCCTGTTCCTAAAACCCCAGGAATTGGCATGTTACCCAAATAACTTCTGAATAAAAACATTGTCTATACATCAAATTGGGAAATTGGCACCATGATTACTTACAGTTGTCAAACAGTGCCTCAGCATTCAGGTTTTATATGTAACCTATTTACTTATCAGCCTCTGTGTGTTGCAGCACGTTCACGTGTTGGATTGGCAAACATGGCTAGACAGCAGGTCCTTGCCGTGGCTTCTGCGGGTGCTGTTGTCTGTTCATCGGTTTCTGAGACAAGCACCATCATCAGCCCAGCGCACACCTCCCACAGCATGCTTGCCCACTCCACCCCAGTGTGCTACAGTGGTCCGAACAGCAGACCAGCTTCTGGCAGTGGCACAATCCAGCATATTCATGACAGCAGCCGATTAATGACTACACCCAGTCAGTAATATAACACACAACTGAGTACAAATGCTAAAGTAAAGTAATGCTAAGATCACAGCTTTTTTAATAATAAATATTCAAACTTATTCGTTACAGGGGATTCACCCATGCAGATCATTGTTTCAGAGCATCGGCTAAATCCAGGCCCAATGTCTCCTGGTCGAAGGAAATGGTATGAATAGTTGTTAATGCTTTACTATAGGTGTTATTACATAAACATCTGTCCAGAGTGCTAAAGACAGACTAATCTAAAGTGGATGGAAAAATTAGCTTTCGTTGTACATAAATTGTGCATGGACATTGCTGTTACAATGACTTTACAGTATCACTGAATAAACCTTTCGCATTGCAGAAAATGTGACTAATGATTGCAGAAACAACAAACATGTATTTGGTGTGTTGCATAATCCAGAATGTTAGTGATTCAGTAGCTTTTCTTGCTAAGGGTTTGTCAAACTTCACAGGGTGTTTACTGTAAAATGACAGTTGTGATCTTGAGCACGAAAAAAATGCATCAGGTAGGGATTGTGAGCAAGTTTGATTCATTTCTGACCAATCTAGGAGTAGTGATCCTTCTGAACTGTGGATGGAGAGGACATCAGATGCCATGTCATAAGCTAATTGGTCCTTTGGCTGGTTGAGCTAAAAAAAATAAAATGCTGATTGTAGTTAATTTCACATGACATTAATCAGTCACAAGGCTGTGTCACTGCTTATTCTAAATGACTCAATATCAGTATGTTGTTCCTTAATCTGCGCACACACCGAAAGCAATCCTCAGTGATATAGCCATAATCAGAAACCATAGAAAGTGATATTTGGCGACTTCAAGGGACTTCGACGAAAAGAACATGCTGGTGACGCAAAGTCAGCCTGGAATATTGTCTGTGCTGGGTCACCCCAACTTCATTGATTAATTTGATCTTCAGCATGTGATATTTTTGTTTGACTTTATTGTGCTGTTATTGTTATTCCCATGGTTTGTTTAAAATGTTTTTCTGTTGTCTTCAGGGACACCCCCAGGAAGAGAAGTGGTGCTCCGAGTGGCTCCAGTGCCCCTAGCAGATCTGCTACAGCTGCTGGCAGCAGCAGTGCAGAACCCCAACCTGAAGAGGCTGTTGATGAAAACTTCCCTGTAAGTAAATGGCCTGGCCTGTATTTGTACAGCGCTTTACTCAGTCCCTAAGGACCCCAAAGCGCTTTACACTACATTCAGTCATCCACCCATTCACACACACATTCACACACTGGCGATGGCAAGCTATGTTGTAGCCACAGCTGCCCTGGGGCGCACTGACAGAGGCGAGGCTGCCGGACACTGGCGCCACCGGGCCCTCTGACCACCACCGGGCCCTCTGACCACCACCAGTATGTCAGTAATGCTAGGTTTCCTAATCGCAGAGAAAAGTTAAAGACTACACTTCAATCACATATTAACAAATCCACTGACATTGTTGTTTAAAACCTTGTTGATCTGCTGAATGGTCATATATCAGTCTGTGTCTCTAGATACAAAGAAAAATTACTTTATTGCATCAGAAATGACACACTCTCTGTTTCATCTCACTCTTTACAGCAGCTTGTGATACAAAACGCACGTGACAAGATACTGGGTGACAGGTCCTTACAAGAGAAACTTGCTGAAAACATCAACAAAATCCTTGCAAAGTAAGTAACACGATAGGACTCTTCATTTTGTTTGCACTTGGATGTATTGTGCATAGTTTTTGATAATGATTGTGCTGTTTCCTACTCTGTTTCATCACTACTATCAGTGAGCCAATGCCCCAAACATCAAAGGGTTCTTCAAGTACAGTGGAAACAGACCAGTCTATAGATGAAATACTAGGATTACAGGTGATTTTTTTTCTTAACATTTTGCTTGTAATGTTTTCACTTTTTTGTGTAATTTATTATTATTTACTCACGTATACAGGGGGAAATTCATATGAGTGACGACGCCATCCATGACATTTTGGAGCAAACTGAGTCCGACCCAGCTTTTCAGGCTCTCTTTGACCTCTTTGACTGCAGTAACTATGACCTCATTTACTTTAATGTGTTTTCCTTTAAATAATGGTTCGCAAATGTCTGTAACAGTTTAACTAAAGAACTTTTTGTAAGACTTTTTATAAATTGATGTTTGCAGATAAAACTAAATTTGCAGATGGAGAAGCAGGAGATGGCGATACGAGCAGTAGTCCAGAAGAGACCGACACTGCTGGAACTACATCTGCAATCAGACTCCTTCAAAATATTGATACAGGTAGTCTGTCATAATCTAAACGTCGAAAAGGCAGCATAAATGTCTACAGAAAGTCTGGAAGGGGCTTAGAGGTGTAAGGCTGTAGCTTCTTGAGCTTCTAACAGTTGGTAAACTTTGTAAACAAAGTCAAAAATTGAAAAGTACCTATAATTATTCCTAATTTAAGAACTGAAATGAACTGCAGGAAAATACTAGCCATGACGAAGAGGTGGAGTGCACTTTCAGATAGTCTCTCCTGCAAGACATTCATGGTGTTGTTCACAGTAGTGTTGAGAACTGTGGGGAAAAAGAGAGTGGTTGACAGCTGGTTACAGGAACATCCCTGCCACTTGGACTTCATAAAACCTGGAAGCATCAGTTGTGAAATTATAATAAAAATCCAAACATTTTTCCAAGTTTAAATAACCTTCTATGAGAGGTCAAGCAGGTTATCATTTCTGCTAACAATAGAGACAAATGAATAATTGAACTCTGTTTCTATTTTCAGGTGCCACACACAGTGATTCAGCTGCTTCAGATACAACACCAATGACGGTGAAGACGAAACCTGGGCAAGAGCGAAAGACAAGAAAGTCCGCTCCTCCAACACTGTTAAAGAAAACAGTTCTTGGTCCCAGTGGCAGATCATCCAGGATTGAAAACAGTTCAGCCAGACTGATAGTGAGTCAAGGGGATCCCCGAGGTGTCTCAAGTGCTCCAACAAACTCAAACAGAAAAGAAAAAGATGCACTTTTCACTAACACTGTCAATGAAACACCAATGGATATTGATGAACCACTGAATACACCTCCCCCTCCTCCTTTGGACAGTTTGGCCACTCAGGAGCCTCCCGCAAAGGACAGCACTTCTATCGCGCCTGTCTTTGGTGAATCTTCCACAGATCCCTCGCCAGTGGACTCTTGTGCTTTTCCTGAGCCAGAGGAAACATCGGCCTCAAATATGAACAACCAAAAAGAACCTAAACAATCACAAGAGTTTAAAGATCAACCTGGTGCACCCGGAGCATCATCTTTGCCTCCCGAACAAGCTCAGCTGAACATCACTCCAGCGCCCGCCGCTGACCTACCTCAAATATTACTCTCAAACAGTGGAGGAGATACTCTACCAGTGTCTACTTTCTCAGTAATATCAAAATCTGTCTTAAAAACATCCTCTTCTACAGATACTACAGCTTCAGCAGCCTCACCCTCATCTGCTTTTATTGCTGCCCCATCTACGGCAACACCTGCCGCACCAACGTCTGCTTCTACCTCTGCAAGTCCAAGAGCTGCACATGCCTCACCCGCATCCTCGTCCTCCTCCTGTGCCCCCGTTGCCCCTCCTCCTGCAGCTTCAGTTGCAACAACAGCTGATCTGTTAACCACAAGCATCCCAAACACGGCTGCAACAGACTCCAGTAATGTCATGTCTTTGAAAATAATCATAAGTGATAACCAGGATGAAGGTTCTTCCAGCGACACAGCCTTAAACCAGGCAATTTCCAGCATTTCTGGAGACAAGATTCCCACCATTTACGTTTCCTCCCCAGCTAAGCCGGTGGGATGCCCTGAAACTCCAAAGGCCAACATGGATGAGGTGGCGCAGGCAGTTAGTGGATTACAAAGTTCTGAGGCATTTGCTAGTCCTCTGAGCAGCAAGGCTGGAGCAGTAACTGCATCTCCACTAACTGGAACGTCACAGGCCCAGCAGAGCTATATAATTCAACTACCCCTGGATGCAACTAACCCTGCCCTCCAAGGAGCCAGCTATTTCCTTGTAACAGAGCCCCCATCTACCGAAGCTGAAGGCAGACAGGTGGTGCTGCCTGCTGGTGTCTCAAACGGACAGTCTTTACCCACAAATCAATATGCGGTGACAACACCAACTCGCTCTACAAGTTACTCCACTGGTAAGAGACAGAAGGCTGCAAAACTGAGTCATCCCACAAACATTACATCTATAAGTGAATGTAAGGTAGTAAGCAATGTGCAGTGTGTATAACAACATACTTTTCCACATTATTGCACTGATTACAGTCCAAAATATTGAAAGTAAAGTTCTTTTGGCAAAAGATTGTAGGGACACTGTCGTTAAGCAATTTATTTATTTATTTTTGAGTTATCAATGGCAACAAGGCATGTCCCCATGTTTAATCTTTTTCCTTCACTTTCAATAACTTTCTCAGTATCATAATTATCAAACTATGACATCTGTGCTCCTGTTTGAAGGGTCAGCACTCGTCCTGCCATCACCCGTGAAGCCCATGATGCTTCCTGTTTCTGTTGTAGGACCGAATCCTGTGGGGAAAGTGCAGATGGTGTCCAATCAAGTAAGATCATTTTATTGTTAGTCGGAGCATGTGGTTTGCAGTTAAAAGCATTTCCTTTCTTACCATTTTAACCAGAATGATGGAGTGAGAAAAGCTTTATTTCTTTATTAAATGAGACACTTTCAGACCAAATTGGCTGCTAAGTAAACAAAACTGTCCAACTGTCCAAACTTTGCCACTCTCAGGTCAATGTGTTAACTTTATCTTGTGTGCAATGCAAACTGGTAAATAAAATGTATTATACATTGTATTTCAAAGGATAAACATACTCTTTAACCTTTACATACTGTTCATATTCTATGCTAGTATGGCTTGGGTCAGTTTTGACCCAGTCAAGTTTCTGTTCAATTTTGAATTGAAGATCTGTTTGATTATTGTATATCCAAGACTTTCTGTAAGTAAGACATTCTGCTTCTACAAGGAGTCCCAGTTCACTTCACATGTAAACCACATTAACCCATTCATTGTTACATTTACAGCTTGTTGCCATACAGAATCCTGTATCAGTAGAGCAGACAGAAACTGTCCCGTCCAAAACTCCCACCGTCGCAAGCAAACAACCTGTAGCTGCTGGTAAGTTAAAGGTTAACCTGCTTCTCCATGGTGAAGATGTATACTGGCTAAAAATTATATGGTATCCTTTTTTTGAATGCATCTTTGCTCAGCATAATGTTTTAATTTCACGGCCTCATTTCTAAATTCCAGGCACTGAGAAAATTCTGGGCAGTAAAGAGGTTCAACCTGTATCAGCTGGAAACACAGACCAGCAGGATGCAGAAAAAGGTGCCAGTCACAGGAGAATTTTATGTTTTGACTCTTCTGCAGACATTCAACCACAAACTGCTAAAACAACTACAACCAGCACAGCCATGACTGCAACTACATCCCCATCACCATCTATCCAGCAGACTGAGAAAACTAATACAGAGTCGGTTGTTCGAATAAGACCTACTATCCTGGGTGGCAACAAACCCAAGAGGAGGGTAGAAACTGTCAGATGTTTAGCAAGTCCGCAGGCTGGAGTAAGCTTAGTGAAGGAGCCCTTTTCTTTACAACAGTACCAGAAAGATTCTGCTAAAAAGAGCTCTCGCAAGCAGGATCATAACACCCACAAGCAGGAGTCTCAAAGTGCCAGTACCAGCAGTGCTGATGCTTCAAAGGTTGAGGCTGGAAAAAAGTCAGAATCAGAAAAAAGATCAAAATCTGTTGTGAGGAAATGCAGTCAGGATGCACATAAAGATAACTCAAAACCTAAGGATTCGTATAACTCCAAGTCAGAGTCTGATTCTGCACTAAAATCAGGAAGTAGGAAGGACAAAGAGGAAAGCAGCAGGAAAGAATCTGCAGAGAAGGTGCCTTTGAAACCACGTGAGGGACGTACAGAAAAGAAGACTTCCTCTCAGGAAATGCCAAATGTCACAGCTAACAAAGAGAATGAAATGAAGGGTAGCATGCAAGACCAACAACCTTCATCCTCAGCATCAAGAGACTTGAGCCCTCCAGCTGTCCCTCAGCCAGCATCTCAGAGTCAGTCCAAAGTTACAAAAACACCATCTAAAACCAGTTCTCTGGCTAAACAGGCAGCTGAGATGCTTCAGGACATTCAAGGGCTCAAATCTCCCGCGAATCCAGTCAAAGGGCTTGGTGCAAGCAGTTCAGACCTTCCTGGAAGTGGCAGTAAGCAGGAAGCACCTGCTGATTGTCCCAGGACTCCTCGACAGAAGGGAAAGGTTAAAGACGGAGAGGGTACTCCAAAGCATCTAATGCCTCCCAACACCCCAGATGTACCTGGCTGCAGCCCTGCCAGTGAAGCCGGCAGTGAAAGCAGCATTAACATGGCTGCTCACACACTTATGATTCTTTCACGTGCTGCCATCGCCAGGACAGGCAGTCCACTGAAGGACAGTTTGCGTCAGGAGGGGATAGGAGAAAACTCGCCTACTAGCTCGAAGAACTCAAAGAAACGCAAGCAACCTATTTCAGCATCAAGCCCCCCTCCAAAGAAAGAATCAAAACGATCTCCCACCAAAAAGAAAGACCGAGTAAGTACAGCAGCATGGTTTTTGTCCAGTCTTTTTTTCCTCTTTATTTTGTATTCAACTCTTTTGTGTTTTGTTGTGTAGTGATTATCAAAGGTGTGTGGACACCAGATGAACTTCCATTGCGTATCAGTCCTTTTTACGTGTTTATTATTTATTTATGGAACCTAATCTAATTTACTAAATAAAGTACACTTTGTTATTATGCCCAAGTACTTCATAGTCCCTTCAAAATATGCATATTTGGTACAATATACACTTGCAGTATGATGAAGGTGGAATGAGGTGCTTGGGCAAATACACAGCCAGTTAACTGGGTCCTAACACCCTGGCATCCTGTGCGATTGCCGGTCTTGCTTGTTGGTAAGCTATGTGACTGTTTTGAAAGCGTGACAAGTTTCTTGCCAAATATGAGGACCACTCAAAGAATCTTGACACTGCACATCTTTGGATCATCCAGCCTTAAACTTGCCAAGTGTAAAGTAGATGTTGAGTTGTTAAGAAAAGCAAAGCAAGTAAAGACAAACACATACACACGAAGGCAGATGTTTGATACCTAGTTCTGTCATAAAACTCTTATTTATTGCTTTCATTTTATTTGCAGGAAAGAAAGAAAATTATAGATTATTTCCCTGAAGACTTGGATGTGGATAAGTTCCTGTCTTCACTTCACTATGATGAATGAAACCGGACACGCCAGCAGGAAAGGACTGTCGTAACTTGTGTTACAATCCAGAAATAGAACAAGCCCTCTGATAACACAGTACATCTGGTTCCTGTTAATAACTTTGCCTGAGACATTAAAGTTGAAATGGATTTTTCAAAAAGTGTGGGAATTTTGGCAAACCCCCTTCCCTCCAGTGAAGGTGACATATCTCATGATCATGTTGCAACAGTAGCAAAGCAACCATTGCACTTTCGATTTTTTACACTTTTTACTCAGTAATGAACATGAGGACATTGATTTACACTCTGACTTATGTTGTGGAACAGTTTTGATTTTGGGCACTTTGGCAGAGTGGGTGTGTGTTGTTAATGGTCGACTCAAAGAATTGCCTTGGTCAATATTTGACTCCTTTGATAAATACTGGCCTATTTGACACCTGACAGGTCTGTATCTAAAATTACACTTTGGAATATGTTTCTAGCAGACATTTTTAAAAACACTGAATTATAGCTCCTGTTTTTGAGTTGAGAAACATTTTGTTATTTGAAAAATAAAAAAACTAGTGTAAATGTACGTTTTAGTAGCATAAACATGTATATTACCTTTTTTCAGAATCAGATGCTTTGTTGAAGCTGTTCACATTTGTATACTTGGCTTCATTTTAATAAAACAAAGAAAATCATGCTTGTTCTTTTGTCTACATTTAAAGCCATTCTTACTAAGTCCCTATAAAGACTAAAAGAACACGTGGTTTTTTTTGTTCAGTGTGAATGTTGTGTGAAGGCTGGGACAACACCACAGGATGATAAGGAAATCTGGAGCTCTAGAAAGTATAAGGTTTGTCAGTGTTGTCCTTTGATGGCTGAAAATGTTGAGGAAATCCTTCAAGGATGCTTGTGTCACATTTGAACTCTGATGTTCATAACCTCAGGCAGCCAGACTGATTTGTAGATTCTACTGGTGCCAGTGACGTTTAGGTGTACCGCGTGACTCAAGGTACATGCTAACCTATTGACCTTTCAGGCTTTGTCAGTGCTTAAAACTTTCCAAGACCATAGAAGTGTCACATATATGCGATAACATTAATATAGACCTGCAGGTTTATAGTGATAGTATAACAGTTACCACCTCCAACCCCTGTTTCGGCAAATCTGGCAACCTCCCATTGGACTGCTCCTCACAAGGAACGGAAATGGACTTTTACATCTATTTCACAATAAATGTATTCGCTTATGAAGTGAAGCATGTGATTTCATCGTAAGTTATTATAATGCTGTCATTACACCATGAATCGCTCCCACATTTACTCAGTTAATTAATTACAACATAATGTGAACAAAAACTTTTTCTACAGCCTTTCCCCCCCAGTGGTGCACAGTAGTGCTGGTTTTACTTTGACAGTGCCTGCGTTTGTTTCCGGGTAAAGAGGACAGGAACAAGGTACAGATGTCATGTAATTTTAACAAACATTCCCCTGTTTCTCTCCTGTGTAACGTGTGTCTTTTCTCATTACTACAACAGTATAGCGGCAACAAGTTGTTTTAGACGTTTCTCGGTGAGTAAGGGAACTCGTTATTGAGTTTAAACGCCTGATTTTGAGGTACAGACGTCACTAGCTCGGTCGTTAGTATTTTGGCTAGCCGGTTAGCATGTGGAGGGTTATGCACGTATTTAGCACCATATCTACTTACAGACTGACCTACGGAAAGACGACAGCTCACGTCAGCTGTAGCCTTCGCTCTCGTAAAGCAGTCTGTAATAGTTTCACAGTCGCCTCGTTGCTTTCTGTGCTATATCTCTGTCTTTGAATTTGAATGTCAGCTAACCGGCGTGTGAACGAAAGGTTCGCACTAACTGATAGTTTATTGGTTGACAGCTGCTGATAAGGAGTTCCAGTTTCTACACAATCCCTGCTGTAATCTCTTAGCCGTTCAGAAACGGGGACACGGGAAACTCCAACTCCTACTTGTCGTGCTCCTCTCTCGTCCTAGACTGCCTGACCTGCCAGACGGTGATTGACATGGCAGCTAATGGAGCAAGCTGTGAGCAGCCTCAGAAACGCGCAGGAGCTAAAGACAAACTGAATGGGAAATCCGCAGGTAAACTCTATCAGTTGTATCTGTTGTGTAACCTTTGACACAGAACTGCACCTATCACCTTATGGCATTCACGCTTTATAAACACTCACACTGATTCACTATGGGTTATTTTCACTTTCCATAGGTGCAAACAAGTACATTACAGAGTACATGTATTATGCATTTAGCATTACCAATTCAAGAAGTGGCAATAAGTGTTGTGTCTGTAAGTATTACAGAGTGTCAAAGTGATTTTCTTTCGTTTTATTCTCCAGACTTGTCATTAAGAGAGAGGAGACAGAAGGATAAGGAAGAGCGCCTGTCTCTGGTGCTATGGAGGAGACCTGTTACCACTTTGCATTACTTTCTCCTGGAGACGCTCCTTAAGCTAAAGGAGTGGACGTTTAAGTAAGACATTAAAGGTTTTTCCTGGATTCTTTTCTTAAAATGAAGCTGTCTCCTGGTTGGACATACCCTGTGATTTAAGCTGCTGTATCAAAAAAAAGTACTTATGCCCCAGAAGGTGGATTTGTGCATTTTATTGAGACCAGAGACACTTAAATTTAAGGGGGGAAAGAATGGAAGGGGATATGATTGTGTTTTCTTGCTTCCCGATTCAGGCTTTGGCAGCGGAGAGGCATAGTTTTCCTGTGTTTGGTGTTATGCTCTCTCTTTTCCATCGCATACTCAACTGAGGGAGAACACCAGCAAGTAAGCCTCGACTTGTTTTGCTTTCTTAGAGACGTTAAGAATCAGCTAATCAGTTATTTTGTCATCGGCAAGTTTAAAGGTTAACGATGAGTCACTTTTTATCCTGCTCGAGACTTTTCCAAGAATAAACTTTGCATTGTGAGATAATGCAGTGTGCACTGTTGTCAGGTAACCCTTGATCATGTAGTCATCTGTCTGAATGTTCTGTTTACAAATTCATCTGTGCAACGGTCTGTCACGGTTCAGTTAAAACACTACAGTCCTTCAGGGCTTCCTAGAACCAACTGAGAATGGCGTAATCATTTACCTAGAACAGCAGGTCAAACATAGGAAATGAGCAGGGGGAAAAAATAACCCAAGAATAAAGCAAATTTAAATATGTCAAAATCACAAATATTAATGTAAAATAAGGTAATGGGATCGAAAAACATATTGTTTTCATTGTAACTGTGCAGCAATAACTGTTAAGACAGAATTTCCCTGTAAACGGAGTGTAATGAATATTGGTCTAATGCTTTTTTAAATAAATAAACCAATGTAGTTATTAAACGCCTAAAAAAGATTAACTTTTTGTATCATTTATTGTAGAGGTGAGCAATGTGACACTTTTTAATTGTGGACAATCTGATTTGGGCACTTCATACAAAATACAAGGTATATGTTTTGCAAGAGCCAAATGAAGATTCTCTTTCTTATGTTTGCCTCATTTATGATTGTGGAGCCTTTCTCTTTGGCACATTTAAGTAAACCTTACCATCTTACTGGGAGTTTATGCATCAGTCGGACATTTATGGCATACGCACAATGTAACCTCAAACCACTCTGCAACTACTCTGAAAATCAGGCCTTAGACAGTAGCCACCCACTCTGTCCATCAGTCATTCCACATCAGCATCAGGAGAAGCGGCGATATGACTGATGGTGACTGACTTTTGTTTTCACTCTTTATAAACTTCACTCGATTATTTTTAAAGCTGACGTATAAATCATCAGTTATGGTCCAAATTTTCAGAATTCAATGGAAGCGAAAACAGGAAGTTGTGATTCAGGCCTTTTACACTTAAGTAACAGTGACTTCCTGTGTGTCCAGACAACACATGCAGACCTTATGTGATAACAGATATTCAGCTAATCCTGAAGGGAAGATTTTCACTCAACTTTTTAGATTTTACCTTGAAAGATCATCATCTGATCTTTTAGACGCTGGTGACTACCCTGCCCTTCCCCTTGTCTGATTTATGTATATAGTTAATTTTCTTCAATTTTTTTTCCTTTGCAGTATGTTCAGTATCTGGAAAAGAAGTTCCTATGGTGTGCCTACTGGGTAGGCCTTGGGATCCTGTCTTCAGTGGGCCTTGGAACTGGTCTGCACACCTTCCTTCTCTACCTGGTAAGATAGCATCAGCCGTATGGAAATGCAGACGCAAAATACCTTTACTGAAGTAAAGGTAGATAACAGAGGCAATAACAATGACATGGTTTATATTTAGACTGAACAGGTTTTATATGCATAGACAACAGACCGTTTTAGGCGTGAAACAGTACTCACTGATATGAAACAAAGCGTGGCTACGCACCATTAAGAACAAAGTGTAGTCATAGTAGGAATTTTGAGAGCAGGGATAGTTGTGAGTAACTTGCAAACTGGCAAAAGCTTAAAAACATATATTGAAAAATATAAATTTAACATTTGCAAAAGGAGCAGGGAATACCTGTAAGCGAGAGTCATTCAGCTTTACCTGTCTGTACAGATCCTACTCCCTGTCGTTATTTTACAGTTCAGAATAAAGCTGCTTCTCCTTTGTCACACTATGGCAGGTAGCGCTACGTGTTTGATTTGAGTTTTACACCAGATGCCCTTCTTCATGCTGGAATTGAACCAGTGACCTAAGTGAATGTGTAAACCACCAAACTGTGGGAAAAGATGTAACCATATTCCAAATTTGAAGAAATGTAATTTAATTCCACTTGTGTTAATCATTTCTGGTCTAGATTGAGTTAGCTGAGTTTTACTGAATATTGGCCTGACTAAAGGCTACAAAATGTAAAGAGAAATTGATTACCGACATTATCTGGTTGGTTATGCTCAGCATGGGTCAGAATATAATTTACCTTAACAGTTAGCGATTTTCTTACAAAAATGCTACATTTGCAGAATTCTGCAAAATCGCTGTCCGTTTGTTCCTGTACTCACCAGAGGATGGCGTCATAGTCCACACCGAGCCATGAGCCCTGTGTTTCTTCTAACGTCACACGTTTGTCACACGTCTGTCGAAGGCTTTGTGTGAGTGAAGTGTAATTTTCCCCTGACAGGCAGTCACAGAGTGACTGTCACACTGAGTCACCATGAACATGCGTCATTGGTCTTTGGTTGTGGCTAAAAGGAGAATTTAGCAAAATGAAAGAGAGGAAGAAATTCTCCACCAAAGTCCGCTTCAGGCTGATGATGTGGCTTCTGTGCTGCAGAACATGTGCCGATGTGGTTCAGCTGAGTCAGCCATTTCCATTATAATGAAATAATGGGAAAAGATGTAACTGTGACCTTCCCCTTTTTCTTCTTCTTCTTTTTTTTTTAAAGAAATGGTGTACACTCCCTCCATTAATTCTTTACAGCTGTCTAGTGCTCTGCTTCTTTACATACTGTGTGCAACAATAATGACGTAGCAGCAGTGGCTCGTGCCATATACTCTGTGTGGGGTTGTGTATTGTGCTTTTCTTTTGCAGTGAGAATATTAAACAGCTCTGGTTTTCATAATAACTTGTCCTTATGTACCAAAAGTCAAGTCATGAAACATTGTGTCTAGACCAAAAAAAAGGAATTCAGATTACTCCACCGCAGAGGAGTTTGACTTGTTCCTCAAGAGATTGACTTCTTTTTTCTTTAATCACATTACAGTAGGGATTTGTTTTGTTTGGATAATTGTTCACCCTTATTTCCTTCAACATCTTGCATTCATTTTCATAAACTGTTGGGCACTAAATTATTTACCTGCATGGCACTGGCAGCAGCACAGGACCTCATGTCTGCTTGTATATAAGATAAGATAAGATAAGATAAGATAACCTTTATTAGTCCCACACGTGGGAAATTTGTTTTGTCACAGCAGGAAGTGGACAGTGCAAAAGTTATGAGGCAAAAATTAGAATACAATAAGAATAAATACAGTACACAACTGTACAGAATAGAATAAAATAAAATACTATATACAGTAGAATAAAATAAAATAAATATACAATAAGATAAAAATAGAATACAAATACAAATACTATATACAACTGAGTAAAAATACAACGATGACAGAAAGGATTATTGCACTTAGTATTATTGCATATGTATGGATGTGTGTGCTTGATCAGTTAAAGTCTTTATTATGGAGTCTGACAGCAGTGGGGAGGAAAGACCTGCGAAATCTCTCCGTCCCACACCGTGGGTGCCGCAGTCTCCCACTGAAGGAGCTGCTCAGTGCTGTCACAGTCTGCTGCATGGGGTGGGAGATGTTGTCCATCAGGGATGACAGCTTAGCCGCCGTTCTCCTGTCACTCACCACCTCCACTGGGTCCAGAGGGCATCCTAGAACAGAGCTGGCCCTTTGGACACTTTTATAAAGAAGGCATACTTCAGGTTTTATTTCCTTCTTCCTGGTCGCCAGAGATGCTATGTAATACCTGGATATCTGTTGATTACATATGCAGTCACATGTGTCACCTGTGTGACCCACAGTGATCCAAGCAAACTGATATTAGGGTCTGGCACCCAGCAATTTAATTTTCTTGTCTTTAAGTATAGCATAGGTTGCTTACGGTCTTTGCTGGTAGCTTTCCATCCTCTCATTTGGAGCTACTCTCCATCCTCCAGAGGTTTCATACCTACAGCCTATCTCTACCAAGAAGTTTGCTGATCCTTCAGCCGAAGAGGTTCTGTAGGCTCTCCTGCTTATTTTATAGTTTATGATTGTGTCTATTTGTGGAGGTATTTGCCTACAGAGAACCTACAGAGAGGGGCTTTCATCCAATTCAACCTCCAAAATCCCAACTGTGTGTTGCTCAACGTGGATGATGCTTTACATTAGTCGAGTATGATTGACAGCGGCGTTAACTAGAAATGGGAGAAGCATGAACTCCTCATCAATCCATACTCACTCATTAGGGGGCCTTATCCCTTTATGTTTGGGAACTGTTTGCACTTAAGCTCTTCTATAACACTGGCCTTATAGTTTGCCATAGGTTATTAGATTAAGGGCTTTTTCTCCTTAACTTGCTGTCCAGCAGACTCTCTGCTGCTGTTGTCACCACTCCTTCAGAACCACGACTCCAAACAGCTGATGAGAGAAGTCACTTGTCTGATTTGCCTTCTTTTGCAAGCCGACATGACAAAGATGCAGTGTCTTTACAACCAGGTGCACTTTCCCTCTGCAGGCCAAAGCCACGTGCATTTTTTCCATCTGTGGATGGTGGGTTGATATATGCACCTTAACTTGGGAGCAGGTGGTCTTAGTCATAGTTTTTTTTTATTTTGACAAAAATAAAATTTAGTTTTAGTTATAATTTAGGCATCTAAATTCTTTATTTTTTGAAGTTTTAGGCAACTAAATATCATAAGATTATCATAGAACAAATCTGAAGTTGATTTGGTTTACTAATTTGTAGGGTGTGAGAAGTTTGTTAACAAAGCATCTTCTTTTCTTTGATATCAAATGTGAAATATGTCCAGATATCTTCTTTTCTCTTCCGTTGACGTTTCATGTTTTGCCGCGTTTTCATATGAAACGGAGGACATGGGAGGGCCCCACCACATCCTGTTATTCGGTGGTAGATCAAATTGTGCCCGCTAACCTTGCTGCACAAGGAGATTTCTTTTGATTGGATAACCTCCAAACTCGACCTGCCTCGCTAAACAAATTAATCAATTGTGATTGCATCTCTTTTCTCCAGAACATTTTCATCTGGTTTTTATTTGTCGATGACAGTGTCGGTATATTTCATCACAGTTTTTTGTCCTCATGCATTTGTTTTTATGTAGTATTGTCTTGTTTTTATCAGGAAAAAACAGTTAAAGAAAAATATCAGTAAACAAAATGAACACTGTCTCGGACAGAACTCTTCTCTCGTCCATATGTCCCAGTTAGGGCTCACGGTAAACTTTGTGTTATTTGATACCATGTCAGCAGATTGTCATCGGTGTCGGATTGTTTTCAAGGAATTGCCCACATTTGTACTGAGGCAAATGCCCTCATTTTGTTTCCTCCAGAGGGTGGATTACATTCTCAGCCTTTTTCTTGTTTTCAAAGAAGTTCAAGGCTCAAATTCAGTGTTTTCCTTTGGTTGCTGGGGAAACTTACAGCGGCAACTGCAGTCATCCCACTACACCTCATTTCATCAACACCTTGGACTTCGATTCCGAAGAGGTACCAAAGCAGGTCAGTGGCAGTCTGGGCTTTCCACTGTTGTAGTATTCTTTTGGGATCACCTTCCCTCCAGGTCAAGAGGTGATGTTTACAGATGCCTTCCTCTTAGTTAGCAAAGGCAGTATGGAAGCACAGGACAGTGTGTAGGAGCAGAGGCTGCTTCACATCGGTGTGCTGGAGCTATGGGTTGTATACTTGGCCCTCAGGCATTTCCGTGCTCAGTCCAATAACACGTTGACCATGTATTGTATCAACTATCTAAGCACCAGATCCAGCCTGTCTTGCATGGAAGCTCAAGGGCTCCTGATATGAGCCTCACCTCGTGAGTTTTTCTTGAAAAGATGAGACTTTTGGAGACAACTTTGCCAAAACCTCTGCCGTTTCTTTGCTCCCGGTTTTGACTGATTCAACACGTTTACCAGTGCTGCTGTGGAGGTTTTACCTGAATGGTGACGCCTGTTGTTTAGGAGAATACTGCACTGATGCCATCAGCACTAGTATAAATGGGGACTTCCCTGTTTATGTCTGATACGACTAAAGCGGCAAGCATAATGGGGCATAATGTAAAATGTCTCTTCTACCCATGACATTTTACATTACCTTGAAAGATGTTCCACTGACTGACATCTGTACCACAGCTGCTTGGACTTCCTGTTGTACCTTCGCCCACTTCTGTAAAGTTAATGTTGCCATTCACATTGTGGGTACAACAGTTTCTTCTGGTCCTTCACTCCGCAACTGCACTGTGGTGAATGCAAATTCATCATGACCTTGTTTTATTGAAGTCATACCAATGAAGTTGATAAGTAATCGAATACCATCTCTTGCGGTCAGGAATAATGGAAGCAAAACAAGAGCTGGGAATCTAAGATTCTGTGAATTCTCTATCACCACCAGAGCACACCGGTGATTAATGAAATTTGCTGCGTACCAGATCCCTTTATTGGGTTACACGTGTAATTTTTATTTCTGTACCTGTTCATAATATACTAAACACATCATCAGACTGGGTATTGGTCTTTTTCTCTGCATAGGTATGAAACTGCTGCATATGGATTGTTTATGAACTCTGTTCTAGTACTCTGTTCTGCAGAGCATGACACAGTGTATTGTGAAAGCATGATACAAATATGCAAGATAAAGTTAATTGCAACAGAATTGCCCCATAGCTGTGGGGCAATCCTAATGAGTAACCCATCAAACGCTGGTATGAATCTCCTGCAATCTGTCAGCAGTGTCTCACGTTCCAGCCCAGGCATCTATTTAGCTTATTTCACTTCATATATTGAATCATTCTCTCTTATTGGAGCTTTCGTCCTCTGCCATCTTTGTAATATCTTATATCAAGTCTGTTTGTTCAGGTTGTTTGGTTGGAAAGGATTCTTGTGCATTGACACATGGAATTATTGTTGACTGTCACGCTCCCCTTGTTGCTTTCATTGTTTGTCCTGATTGGCTTCATTGAGAGTGCCTAATTCTCCAAATTCCTCTGATATTTTGTAATTTTTCACAGAAATGGTGAAGCATTCTTTACATTGTTGTCACTTGACGTGAGCCCACTGCTCATATGGAGATTATTTCCTGTCTCTTAGTTTGCTAAAGTTTAGCTCATGCTCTGAGTGCTTGTACCTTTTGAATCTGTCCACTCTGTTCAGTTTGATTTGTCTGGCATCATGGCATGAAACCGTTTCACTCCAGTGAGCGCTGCAGTAGACTTAAAATTGGCCAGTCAGCAAGCACCGAGTGTGGGACTGACACAGTTGTAAAGCTCTTAAGAAGTGTGGGTGATCGAGGGAATACCCCTGCACCACAAAATAGGTTTAAGTAGCTGCGATGTTAGACCCGAGATGGAAACGGAGTGTGCCGTGTTGATAGATCTAATTTCAGTCATTCACATTGCAGTAACTTCTGTCACACGTCTCTGTTCAACGTTAATACCAACCATAGACGGAAAATGTGTAATATTGTTTTTGAAGAAAAACCACATTTCCCACCAGAAGAATTACACGGAATTTACTTCAAGCCTGAAGCATTAACACATGGCCACATAGAGAGCATGAGGTCACTGTGATCCACCGGGTGAGGGGAGTAACTCACCAGTATGAGCTTACTCTTCATCATGATGTTTTTGGATGTGTTGCCAAGCAAACACTGGGTTCTAGTCTTTATGTTGTGCTTAAATGACTCATCCTCATGATGCCTGTACTTATACATGTCTGAATTGAGAATTTAAATTTTAGGAGACCAATAATTTAAATGAAAAAGGTTTTCATTTACGTCGATGCACTGCTTTGTCAGTTCACCCCTTTGGCAATCTTCTCAGGAATTTTTCATGATTAACTGAGATTGTTTCCCAATTTTTGGGTGAATTCATTCCACTTTCAACCAGAATCTCACATAATTGAACCCAAACACAGGGATATTTGAATGTTTGGCTTTCCCCTTAAGTTATTGTGGTTGCTCATCATCCCTCAGGATTAAACATGACCACACCCGCTACCATCAGGTCAACATTTCACTGTAGGACTTTTTGCTTTTT
This sequence comes from Rhamphochromis longiceps, assembly GCF_057381845.1. NCBI lineage: Eukaryota > Metazoa > Chordata > Actinopteri > Cichliformes > Cichlidae > Rhamphochromis > Rhamphochromis longiceps. Next base: position 16,352,093 of record NC_140570.1, on the reverse strand, counting down.
AATGAAATTTGTTGAACTCGTTTACTAGGCCAGAGTTAAAAGTAACCTATGGCCCTTCCTGCTGCATCATATTCCTAACCACCTTTTACACACTGAATACCACTAGTGGTTTAAACAGAAAATAATGTCATGTATGTTTGTTCCATGCACAGAGGGTCTCTGTGCATGGAACAGAGACCTTCATCACTGCAGACCAGTGATGAAGCAAAGAACTGTTTGATAGATCCTGAATGACTTCTGTTGATGCGAATGAACAAAGAGAGCAGTGCCGGTGCTGCTACAGCTCCTATCAAACAAGCGTGTCTGAATGTTAAGAGCTTAGGTGTGTTTTCCTCCTTGGTAACAGTGTCTTGTTGTCTCACAAAGGGCTAATGTTAAATGAAGTCCTGCTTGGATGAAAAGGGAGTGTCTTGTGTAAACTAAAGAAGCCTCCTGTGTGCTCATACTCTGAGTGGGTGGAGAGTTACCATGATGAAGCATTTGCAGTCAGCACAGACTAATTGTGCGCTGTCCATCTACTGTCACTGTTGCCTGTTTCACCTCAAAGAAGCATAATGAAGTAGCTATGTTGTGGTTGCAGGTTGCCCAACTGTTACTGAGGCCAGGTGGCTCAACCTAACCGCCTCGACAGTGATAAGTGATGACATAGCTACCTGCCAGAGTGGCGGCATGACTCAGCTGCTGGTGCTTTGTGTTTGTTGCTTACAATGTAGCACTCGCAAGCTGTGTTTAACAATACAACAGCAGCTTAAATTACTGCAAACATTACTGCAAACTGCAGGCCACAAAAAGATCACAATCAACACCTTTTGGAAGGACTTTGAACAACAACGACAACTTTAGTTGAAGAGAGATATATTGCACGACTGCAATATGAAATATCTGCTCCTGTTTGAAAGGCTGAAGTTGACACAGACTAATAATTAAAATATAAAGAAAATCAATCTTTAGCCCTTAACTTTGCTGTTCGAGAGTCTTTTGAGTAGCCTTTTGCTCACACTATGACCTTACGTTCATGTTCTTTTGAGCATTTTTCATCATAAAGACAGTTGATGACCTCCCCTGTCCTTTTTAATGAGTTATGAGTCAGTGAAGATCTCTATCATGGATTTTTCCAAGGGTTGCCACATGGACAGAGACCACCCTCACTAACGTCTGATACACACTCAGTCATTTTGTTCTGTAAGCATGGCTGCAATATGACAGAAACCACTCAGTTCAGAAAGGAGCTTCAAGGGTTTCAAAGATGTAAAGGGTTGATGTAACTTGGCTTATTTTCCATCTGTCTCGCTCCTCTCAGGGCCCTCATATAGCTTCAGTAACCCTGGCAGCATACGAGTGTGGGTCCACAGACTTCCCAGAGCCTCCCTACCCAGACCAGATTGTTTGTCCCGAAGATGGAGGAGTGGAGGACACAATCTCCCTCTTCTCAATCATGTCAAAGGTCCGACTGGAGGCCTGTATGTGGGTGAGTGTTAGCTTGAATAAAGATACACTAGAGTTATCCACCCTGACGCACACCAAAGATGCTTTTTCAGGGCTGTGTTGGTCTCGTTTGTGCATAAATCCAAAGTATATCTAATCTTTCACCAAGTAGTTTGATGCATAACTGAGTTATCGCAAACATAAAATGTTCTGTTTATGTTTAGGGTGCCGGCACCGCCATCGGAGAGCTGCCTCCTTATTTCATGGCCAGAGCGGCTCGTCAGTCGGGAGCTGATCCAGACGATGAGGACTACGAGGAATTTGAGGAGATGTTGGAGCAGGCCGAGGGTGCTCAGGTCAGAAGCACTTGTTTTCGTAAAGTGTTAGGTCCTAGGATGTGCACTGGTGTGAACATCAAGAATATTTAAAGATTAAAGAAGGATTATGCTCAGATATGCATTTCGATAAATGTGATTTCGAGAAACCTAAAAAGGCGACATTTAAGTTATATCACTTTATTATTTAATTGAGTATGGCTTCCATTTTTGTTTTTGTTTTTTTAATGCTTCTTTCCCGCTCACAAAAATTAGCCAGCGCTCCCTTATCACCCCTATTCTTGCTTCATTTCACGGGCTTCCAGTAAAATTCAGAATCCATTTAAAAATTGACAGGTCAAGCCCTACATGGCCGGGCTCTGGCATCTGAGACCTTACAACAGCAGCTGGCCTCTCAGATCATCTGATCGGGCTCGCTTAGCTGTTCCATGTTCCTTTTTTTAAAACCAGAGGCGATCACGCTTTTAAGGTTGCAGCTCTTAAGGCCGGCTAAATCTGCGGTTTGTTTTAAATGACTGCCGTTTTGTAGGTTAGCTTTTTCTTAATCTTTCTCCCATTATTTTTGGCTTTTGTTCACTTCTAATGTGTTTATGGAAGTGTGCATGTTGGCATGAAGGTCTGCGTGCTGGAACATGTATTCTTATTTTTAATGTGCGGTTTTATTCAAACTGTGAAGCACTTTGTAACAGTGTGTTTTAAAAAGCACTGTACAAATAAAGTTATAATTCTTTCCAAATAAGTTATATTTGGTTTGAACAGGGGCCCAAAGTCATCCAGCCTGCCTTGTACTGCAAGAGCAAAGCAGTTACACTCAATATTGGACTATCTATCTATACATCTGTTCGGATTTATTTTAATGTAGCTGCTTACACGGTGCCCACAGACTCAATACGATATGATCTTATTTAATATGGTTTAATTTCATAATGTGCAACTGACCACAAAGCCACTGTCCAGTGATTGGTCTCAAAGTGGCACGTGACTTCAGTGAAGCCCCGCCCTTCTTGCACTTCCAGTAAATCTGTGTGTTCGTGGGTGAGTCACCCTGAGCACAGCTCCCTCTTTAATCATCCCTCGGGCTTTGCTCTCTCGCTGCCTCCCTCCGTCTCTCTTTTCACCGGCCTCTAATTTGAATGACAGGCAGCGCTGTCAGGAACTGAGTTCACATGACTGGAGACTGCTGAGATCAGAGGCTGCGTAAGCAGAACAGAAATTAGAGAAATGGTGTCCATTGTCTCCATCACCTAGTCCCACTTCAGTGGCTCTCAGCTGACAAGGTCATCTTCACAGGGTGTTGTTTTGTTCAGGACATATACACTTAGGTGTGTGTCAGGGGCATTCTGAGAAGCACTGCAAAGACCCATTAACATAAAACAGTAATTGGAATGGATACCAAAGAAGAAGAAAAAAGACTGAGTGTGACAAAAATGGAAACGCATGTCCCTAAATGTGGTAAAACCTGCCTTTGTGTGCAGTGTTGTAGTATTGCAGTGAGCAAATTGAATCTGAGCAGACATGTTCGAGCTGCATCCAGGCAAGTGGTGAAAGGTTGGTTGAAGATGAGAAGAATTTGCTTGTTTACAGATCTGTGCATACCGCAGGAGGCAGTGCTTTAGAGTTGCTCATCCAATATCAGGAGAAGAACCATATATGATGAATTGATTTACATAAAAATGACCAAAACCCTGAGGAAGACTTGGAGTCAATACACGTTATGCCTGAATTAGCAGGAAATCTACATCGTTATTTATTTATATAAGGCTTGTGTTCACCCTACTGATGAGCACCTGTTTAAGCCTTTAGAGAAACATGGTGCTTCCTTTTTTCTGATGTTCTGAACACAAAAGTTTTTACCAAAAGTCTTATTATATCACCAGTACCGTATTTTTGACCATAAGGTGCACCGGATTATAAGGCGCATTAAACTTTACTCAACTCATTCTTCTTGCTTCCTCCACTTCTGTACCATTAATTCATTAATGTTGAATTCTCACGCAGCTGCTCTATTCCCATGTTGCTGCAGTATATTAATGACTAACCTCGTATTGTGGATGGATTATCTCAGTTGTTCTCCTGACTGAAGTTTGGTCCGTTTACAGCATCCTGCCATGCGATTGCATTTGTCCCTAACCATCGGGAACCCTCACGTTAACTTTTATCGAGTGGGAAAAAGTTGGCGTTCATCCTCCAGCTTTACTGTGTTTATATTATGCTAACATAGCTGTGTCGCTAGCGATCACGTAGCACATCATTATATACTAACTAGTCCAATTTCAGTAACCCTACAAAAGTCACTGCTGTTAGGTTTCTGTCTTCATTTATGTTGGAAGTGATAGCAGAGCTGTACGTTTTAATTTTTTCAGAAATCTCTCAGTCAGAACATGCTATATCATGTTTAGGTGGAAACTAGCGAGCTAACTTCCTGCTAACTTCTAACTCAATTAAATTTAATAAATCCTGTTTTCATGGATGCCTGCATGTTAAACTTAATTGTTACACCTGGTAAAGCAGCAACACTGATCATTTTATTAAAGATGAAAGAATTTAGACAGTTTTTAACTCTCAGTGATGTCGTAGTGACTTTGGGACCTGAAGCGGATGGAGTTTTGGACCCAGATTACTCCGTGAGGCTCCTGACTACGGTAGCCCTAATGCTCCAACAATCCATCAAGCAGTGCGGCTTCATAGCTTACCAAAATCATACTAAAACATTTTATGACAGATTTTTGAGCGCCGTGTACCAAGTAAAACCGGTTTGAGGTCAGTAAGCACAACCAGAATTCATACATAATGCATGCACTGTCGATTTTTTTCAGAAAAGTTACGAGTTTAAGTGTGAAAAATACGGTAATTGTTTCGGTGGGTGCATTATAAGCCTTATAAAGGGTAACAGCATTGAAGACTCAGGATGCAGTTTTTATGAACGGTTGCACTGAAACGAACATGAAAAAAGGACTTAGTTTTTATCAACCTCGGTACTTTGGTGCTTTCTTAGTTATAGAAGATTAAAAACTAAACTTAAATTTGACTTTTTGTTGAAAATAAACACACATGGTGCCAGTTTTTTTTTTTTTTTTTTTTTTTTTTTTTTACACTGGCTTCCTGTGCCTTTGATGTTTTTCCTCTATCTCAGATCTTCACAATATAGCCACAGATGTTTCAGCCAAATTCACCAAACCTCAGAGAAAGTCTTAAATTGCTCTAAAATAGCAGGTATCAGTACTCTATTGCTCCTTGTAATAACACTGGAGACGGCGGCACTGTTAAAACATTTGGTTTGATTTAAAAAAAAAAAAAAAGTACACACATTTGCAAAAAGTACAGAGTGGTTATTTTAAGAAAACAAGAGTGGTTGTGTGTTCAGAGATGTGTATGTGTACATGTGAAATCTTTGATGCAGGGAAGTGTAACAAGAATTAAAAACCCGGCAGCTTAAAATAACAATCCCTGCCTGGCAGCCATTGATGCACTTACAATCACTTTATTCACTTGTTGTTGTTGTTGTTGTTTTGCAGGATTTTGTTACAAGAGCAAAACTGGGAGTGCAGCACATGGTGCAGAAAGTGGGATTCTTTGGCATCTTGGCTTGTGCCTCAGTGAGTAGGAAGTTTTCAGGCCTTTTTAAAATTATTTTATTATCTTTTTTTAACTTTTAAACTGAGTTTGTTACGAACAAATTAATGTTCGTGCCCAGACGACGAATCACTACGATCTAATGTGCCCATTTTCAGATTCCTAATCCTCTCTTCGACCTGGCTGGAATAACCTGCGGCCATTTCCTGGTTCCTTTCTGGACCTTCTTTGGAGCAACTCTGATTGGGAAAGCCATCATCAAGATGCACATACAGGTCAGCAGCACAGTGGAAGCATTGATCAGAGGTGGTTTAAACCTTGCAGAGAGACGGTTTACCTCAAACAGCAGCATGTTTTTTCCTTTTTTTAACATAAGCCCCACAGGCCCACGTACTTGCAGCATCTTGCCTTCAAATATGATTCATCTTTTGTTTCATGTCGTCGCGCTTCTCTGTCCGCAGTGTAATAATGCATCTCAGAAATCCTCTCATAGGAAAAAAACGGTTATCCACTGCTGAGTGATACCCTTTGAACAATCCCCACAAGCCTAAAACGTGTGGGAAAGATCAAGCCTCAGTGTTTAAATCATGAGGTGGCGACTATGAGAAAGTCCTAATTGGACACTTCTGGTTAACTGTTTCTGATGGCGCTCTTTTTTTTTTTTTTTTTTTCCCCTTCGGGGATTCCTTATTCTGGTTTGAGCTTTCAGATGCATGCCACGCCACATAAACTTACTCCAGATGAAAGGAGGGAAGCTTTTAAGAAGCATTTAACAAGAGTTTGGATTTTTAAAAATGCACTAGATCAAAAAAAAAAAAAAAAACACAACTTAATTACGGAGGGTATTGTTGAGTCTACCATACTAGTGACTAATGTAAGCTCAGACTGCAAGGGGCTGTCTGCGTCTGAGGCACACTGTTGAGTGTTTCAACAAACTAAAGCCTATCAATCTCTTGGTGGTACCAGCCAATGATCTCACTATGAGACCTTTCAGACAAAGAGGACTTGAGGCAGTGGGGGTAATGAAGGATGTAGAGTGGATGTGAGGGAAGAGAAGGAAATTGAGCAGACTGTAAGAGGCTACAGGGGGGAGAGTCTTTTGTCCTTTTTTTTTTCCCTCCCCCCCAATTCTGTACCTTGAACCTCATGGACGTTGGATGCCATATCCTGTCTGATTTTGTCCAGGGGGCCATGTGTCATGCCGTTTTAGAGCTGATCAGTTTCAGGACCAGGGGGAGAAGGGAAAAAAAGTGGGTTTTTTGTTGTTTTTTTTGGAACCCCTCCACTTGGGTGCTTTGAAAACCACACAAAACCCCTCACACAGACCAAAATTTAGGTTACCGCCAGGTTTGAGTTTCATAATTAGGGTGTCTGTGAACAATGTCAGATGTGGCCTCAATTTCTCAGAGTTGTGTCACTAAAATTAAGAATCTAAACGCATCTTTCTGCCAAAATTTTTTTTTTTTTTTTTTTGTTTATAAAAAAAAAAGGTGCATTTTAAGGAACAAATGTTTTTTGAAAATGCTACACATTTTAGGAGACTTTATGAATAAAGTTGAGAATTTAAAAAAAAATAATTCTGTTTTATCAGCTGTCCTGAATTTCAAAGCAAAGTCATCAATGTTTTTATTTCTTTTTTTTGTTCCTCAGAAACTTTTCGTTATCATCACCTTTAGCAAGCACATAGTGGAGCAAATGGTGTCACTCATCGGGTAAGTTTTTTTTCAATTGTTTTATTATGTCCTGTACTGATGTGCGTGTGTGTGAGAAAGCCTGCTTTAATTAGAAACTTGGTGGAGTCATTGTCTTTCGTTGGTTTTGTGGTTGGCAGCACATTTGTAAACTTTTTCAGATGCGTTATGAACACTGATTGGGGATCCTGTATGAATAAATGCTCTCACTGCGGGGGCGTATCGTATGTGCACGCATTTTCCTTCTTTTCTTTTTGATTCACCCCCACCACCACACACACACACCAAGGTATTTCTTCCCCCCCCCACACGTGCAATCCATCTCTGCTAGAGCATTGGTGGTCAGGCGTGTGAGGTCCCATCCAAACATGCTCATCTGACTCACTGAGTTGAGCTGTGACTGAGAGAAGAGGCAGTTAGAGGTTGTAGAAGAAGCTTTTTTGAAAGTAATAAGACTTTAATAAATGTATGTATGTAGGTAGGTAGGTCATGGCTCTGGATTCATCTGTTTCAGTTTTCTTTGAAGATGCTGAGTTTTAAATTTAATTTCGTTTTGTTTTTTAATAATGTGGAGGGAATTTGTCAGGCACGGGATGTCAGAAGAGACAAACTCAGCACTTTTTTTTTTTTTTTAAGGAAATTGACTCACAGTCATGTAAACGTCTCAAATCTTAAACAAATTCAAAGAAATAAAGAAAAAAAATCCCCCTAATAGTCTGTCTGTGGTGTAGTGGTTAACACTTGCAAATAAAATGCATCCGGTTTGAGATAAGGAGGAAACAGGAATTCAGTCTCATGGGTCACATTCAAAGTGCTGGTCCCTAAAAATGAGGAGAGCTCCGTCAGGAAACGGCATCAAGCATAAAACCTGCACTAAATCAACATGTGGATCCAACTGTGTCGATCCCCTCGGGAAATAGGGGAGCTGCTGAAAGTACCTATGAAAGCCCCCAATGCTTGTTCTATTGAAGTACATTTATATACGTGTGTGTACATATGTATTATAGGGCTGCTATGATTAGTCAACTAGTCACGATTATGTCGACTATCAAAATCATCGACAACTAATTAAAATTTGTTGTTTGAAGCTTTGTAAGATCCTGAAAGATGCAGGAATAAGTTGTAGGATTTAAGAATGTAATAACAGACTGAAATGGAAGATGCCAGCTGCCGTAAAACGCCAAAGAAGAAGAAGCAGTCTCCGGTATCGTAGCTGTGTCCAGATTCAGGGGCCGCATTTGTAGGTCGATTATGTCACAGCGATGCGATGAAGGCTGTCCAAATTACAAGACTCCGACAAGTGCAGCCAACAAATGCGTCCTCCTTTTCCCCAGATTTGAAAGATGGGTCGGGTGTATGCTTCGTGGCCAGACCCATTCAATTAAAAAAAAAGACAAAAACTGAGACATACTGCTGAAATTGCACTTTTTTTTTTTTCTTATATTACGATATCTCAGCGATTAAATGTGTGATTTAACTTCTTCACACTGACAGAGAAGATTTCCCGCTGCTCCAGCCCACCTAAGGTCAAAGTTGGCTGCAGGCGGCCCACACCTTTAGCTAGTTTTAAAATCGGTATCCTCCTTCATAGGAACTTCTTTTTGACTTTACCAAAAACACTATCTGATTTAAAATGAAATTCAAGGTTCTTTCCCACGTTGCTGCTGCTGTACAGATGACTCTCAGTGACTCGCTATGATGTGTGCAGATAGTTTTTCCTTGCTGATACAGGATGTTTCTTTTCCAGTTTGTGTGAATTCATGTGTGCTTACATGTAAAGTCAAAGCGATAACAAGAATGAATCACACAAAACTAGTTAGGTTTAAGTGACATCAGCAATTACCCAGTCCCCATATGTATGTGTGTGTGTGTGTGTGTGTGTGTGTGTGTTATCGCTCATGTTTTTGCTTAGTCTAGTCAGGTCTAGACAACATGTTTATGTCCTGTCCAGGGCCAGAATTGAATTCATGCGGTGGGAAGGCTGTGAGTACAGCCTGCAGTATATTTTTCTTTTCAGGGTAATGATAAGTTTGAGGTCATGTAGCGATTCTTCTTCAAACTGTACTGCTGCTGACCCAGTGGTAAAACTACAGTACCAGTACCTGTCTATGACATGAATTGTTAAAATTGTATTAATAATGACTACCACCCCCACCCCCCCAGTGAGCTAATTCACTACCTAATAAGGGCATTAGCACGCCCTCATTAGATGTCTTTCCATCCAGAAGGCAGCAATGTTGGTAAAGGTGATGACATCATGTCGACTCACTTCCTCAGTGAAGGGGCTGACACAGACTCCTATAGAGAGCTAAAGGGTATAAAAGGAGGGTTGAGGAGTTTCTGCTTCATTCCTCTCTGCTGCCTGCTCCTGCTCACAGTAACAATTAGAGGAGGTGGCAGCTCCAAGATAGGGCCCACATGTAGGATGGGGCCTTCAGCAGTTGTTGCCTGGCCTGAATGCTGTTTGACTGGATCAGCGAGGACCACCTTCTTTCTTTTTCTTTTTTCTCTAAAGTATTGTTCAGGGAAAGGGAAGACTTGAATAGCTTAGTGTGCAGGATCTGAAGTTTTGGTTTCCATGTCTAAGAAGGCTGCTTAAAGGGTAAGTAACTAAATGTTTCACCTCCTTCTCTCTCTCTCTCTCTCTCTCTCTCTCTCTCTCTCTCTCTCTCTCTCTCTCTCTCTCTCTCTCTCTCTCTCTCTCTCTCTCTCTCTCTCTCCTCCCTCCTTTGTTCTTTTTATCTGTTGCTGCTTTGTGGGTATGCCATGTCAGGTCGGTGCCCAAACTAGGGCCATCTCTCCAGAAGCCCTTCAGGCAGTACCTGGAAGCACAAAGGAACAAGCTGCACCATGCTGGAGGAAGTGCACCAGCGGTAAGAAGATTTAGACTTTACCATGCATTATTTTTGGTCTATTAGCTTTATATGTATATTTATTAAAGGGCAGCCACTAAGTGAATGAGATTTTTTTTTATGTTTTTTTTTTTTTTTTGGCAAGGTTTAATATAATCTGTAAAATTAAAAGCTGTAGTATCTACCTAACTACCTTTAAATCAATGCACTAGAGACTCGGAAGCAGTGTTGATGCAAATTCAGATATTGAGATATAGATATATATAGATCTCAATAAGTGTAATTAATTAATAACTGTATAAAATGTGTCAGTGCCCTCTGGTGGACAAACTGTGCATAGCAGTCTCTTAATTATTAGCATATCCTTCAGTTGTAAATGGCTGGTTTTATCAGTCTAGCTGATATTCACTGTTTGCTTGTACGAGGGTAAAAAATAAATAAAGCATATCCACCCTAATTTGGGGTTTTTCAGGATGAGAACTGGCTGTCGTGGGTGTTTGAGAAGGTGGTGCTGGTCATGGTCTGCTACTTTGTCATTTCCATCGTGAACTCCATGGCTCAGAGCTACGCCAAGAGGCTGCAGCAGCTGAGGCACTCGGAGGAGAAAACCAAGTGATGGCGAAATAAAGCGGTACAAACATCCAAGTGACTGTGTTTGTGCTGCCGCTGAGAGCTCCACTTTCGGCCACAGCCACTCACAACTTAACCTCACCCTCATCCATTCTCAAAGAGGCTGAACGATCAAGAAACCAGGCATAATTTGTCGGTGTGTGCGTACGCGCGCTTTTTTTCTTCTTTTTTTTTTGAGGATGTATGTGCCGTTTACTGTCTCCTCGTTCAGGTTTTTGTAGTTCTTCTTCATCTCACTCTTTAGGTGTGTCTAGCGCGATTGGTTCTACTGCTGATCTTAACAAGTTACTTTAAATTAACCCATTCATTGACCTCAGAAGTAAAGCAGCGCTTTGGTGGTTGCTGCTGTGTAAGGGCAGTGCCCATCAGATGCTATGCCTTATGCAAGACGGGAAGGCGTGACCTCCCTTGAATATAGCTCTTGACTTATAGACTTGATTTTTATTTAATTTTGTAACCTTTGTGTATGGATGGATCTTGATTTGTCTGTACAGTGTGCTGCCAAGATAACTGCTGTGGATGGTGTTTCTTTTCAGGGTTTCATTGACTTCATGGTTTTTGTCCTGTAAGACCAATTTTGTCTTTTGTTTCTGGAATTGTCCATTTAAAAATGGCAGGAGGAGGAGGGAGAAAAAAGCAATATCAACGTCAGATGATGTGGTATTGATGTTTTGCACATTGTGTAAATATCTTACTATCTTTTTGACGGTATGTTCAGATGTATTTCTATTCTATGGTCTGTGTGAACATGAGTCAATTTGAACCAAAACCCACAAGAAAAGGCGATATCATTTGTAAAGTGACGATGTACCCTCAGCTAACTAGTACCATTTCTATTCTGTACATTTGACTTGAACCTGGGATCAGATCATACATAAAACATGGAAATCGTGGCACTTCTTCTCCAGACTGAGTCTCTCATTTGTTTGGATTCTCCTGAAATGTTCATCCATGGAGGCTCCCCCCGTGTAATACTGTTAGGTTTAAGACCCAACACAAAAGATTTGATTTGTAATTGTCTCTTTGAAACGATCATCTTTAAGGTAAGTGTCACGTCAGCCCTAACACACTTATTTTGACTGCTTTTAGTACCAGACGCATGACATCCTTCATGGTAGGACCAGAATTTGGTTTTTGATGTTGATTATTTCTCAGCTTGCCTGCCTTCCCGACTCTTAAACATACTCTGTAGATCCTGGCCGACTTCAGCTCATGGTTGAGACTCTCCAACCATGTGGTTTGGCATTCCTTCACACCACTCTTCCACACCATCAGCTAGCTTATCAGACTGGTGTTGGCTGTTGGATGTGCTTGGCAACAGCGGTCTGTAAGCTGGCTGAAGTTGTTGGTCTTCAGCATTTCTGGGTTCGTCTCGAGCACTGCAGCTACACGTTAGTGGGTCTGCGTGCGGACAACGCTGTTATCTAAAGAGACTCTTTGCTTTTATGTCACTCCACTTCTACTGTGTAAAACTCATAAACAATAAAGAGATGAAAAGTGATTCTTTTGCTACTTTTCTTTGTGCGGTGCTGCCTTTCAAAATGATCACCGATTGCATTTCAACTGTAAACGTTTAAGCTGATCTCAGCTTGGGACATTTTACTGCTTAATGCATATTTAAGCTGCTGTAGCCAATACAGTTTATTAACATAGAAAAACTTAACATGATGCATTCTTAAAAAGGGAAGAAGAAATATACACACTCGCTTATGTTTTCAGTAGCTATGGTTGATTAAGTAACACATGACTTTATTTTGTTGCAAGGGAAATGTCTTTGTTACAGCAGCAGGATTATGAATAAAAAGAGTAAAATCTACAATAAAAACTGCACAAGTACTGCAGGCCCAGGTGAAAGCCTAATAAGGTGAGGTAGTGCAAAAAGTTAATGTACAACTGATTAAATGGAAAAAATTGGAGTTAAAGAAACATAAGACATTCTGCAAAAGAATAGTGGGAATAGCATTAATTTAAAAAAAAAAAAGTATGTAGATTAAATGTAAGAAACTGACAGGTGTGTTCAGCGGTCATAAAAAGAAGAGCTACGGTAGAGTTTCTTAGAGAACAAGAGAAATTGGTTCCTGAGGCGTTCTTTATGGCAGCGTGGTTGAATGAGGCTGCAGCAGAATGAGCTCAGTAGTGTGGAGTGGAGCAGGTAACATGGATTGTCCCTGATGGAGAGCAGTTTGTTCAGTGACCTGCCCCTCACTGACTCAAATGCTTCCAGATTCTAGCCATTGAGGTTTCCACCCTTGTGGATTCCTGACCCGACCAAACACCAGCAACGTGCCATTTACATTGCTGCTGACTGAATGACTGGCAGATCTCCAGGATCTGTGCAAATCCCTCAGCGAGGATTTCACAAGGTGATCTTTTGATATACTTTTTACCCGTCAGCCTTTGTAGCCACCCAGTCAGACAGGTGGCGTGGACGCCCAGGTTTGTGAATGCAATAACTCAAGAACAAGGTGACAAACATCGATACCATTGGTGTATCTATTAAAAATGTCAAACCAGTTTGAATCGCAGTGACCTTGACCTTAAGGTCACAGGTCAAATTTTCTCAAAACTGGGATTTTCAAATTGATACCATTGGTGCATCTACTAGGAAGCTGATAGGTAGGTCTGGTGGTGCGATTGCAAATTTGGGGTAACAAGTGTCTGGCATAGATCTACACAGTTTTTACTAATGTAGCATTTTATTACCCATCTTATAACTTGACACTATACTACTTGAGATGCAAGTATTATAAAGTAGCTCCAGCATTATATCTTGAATAGAGACATCCAGTGTCTCAGTTCTCGCCAGTGCAGATGTCAGAGTCCAGGAATTCAAAGAATTATGTGAAATCAAAGCAGCAATATAAAAAATGTATACAAAACACATAAGGTGTTATTTTCTTATCTACATGAAAGCCACAGTAGTCCCCAGTGCTAGCACAGCTGACTGTAGCTGGAGATCACCTGTTCAAGAGATGTGAAGCTGTCTAGGAAGTCCTCCTCTGAGATGCCAAATTTAATGTACTGATGGATGTACGCCCTGTAACACAGGAAAAGTGAAAGAAAATAATTTTTAAAAAGAGAAACTGTCTGCTCAGTTATACTTCTGGGACCAGCTTTTCCTTACTGTGCATGTACAGGGACTGACCCACCTGGAGGCAAACATATTCCAGGCTTTTCCCACCATGTCATCCAAAGGTCTGAGCAGAGCCTGGCTGTTACTGACCAGCGTGGCAGATTTCTCATACTTATTAAAGGGTACAGGGGATTTCCACAAGCTGAAAGCTTCTTTGGATGAGAGCCAGGAGGTGTACAGGGCTGGATCATCAATGCCACCTAAGCACATAAGCACATGATTCACATCCCCTGCTCTGTACAATCTGCAGACTTACATTATTACAAAAGAATTGCTCTAATCAATCTTTTGGAAACATCATCCCCTACATGACTGTCATAAATTTATCTGGTAAACTCACACAATCACCTGCCTTTTTCCCCTTTTAATTAAATTAAATCAATGTTTCATCCACCCATCTGACCTGTCTCTGCACTGTAGACATCTTTCCCTCTCAGGATGAGAAGGTTGGCCAGAGAGGTGTTAAAGCTGCCCCCTGTGAGACTCCTGCTCCGCCCAGGGTCAGCAGGAGGACGCACCTGCCAGTCTATACCTGTCACACGACAAACAAAGATCCTCTCACTATCACTTCCAACAATATCTCATTGACATAACAGGCTACACGGTTATGTTAGTGTGCACTTGCCTTCTTCCATCTTTGTGTTGGAGATGAGCATCTGTCGCAGGTGTTTGAGCAGCCCCGGCCAGCTAAACGTACTGTAGGCTATGGAGGAACTGGCCATCTGTGGGATGGTGCACAAGCTCAGTAGCTTGTACTCTGGATGACAGGCAAGAGCACTCACCAATTCACCTGACAAAAAAAGGCTGTATTGTGAGAAAGGCAAACTCTGTGGGAACCTTTAGTCATTTGTTTCAACTGCTTTTTTTCCCCAGAGAATATGATTATACATTTTTAATGACCCAACAATTGTTTGAACTTATGATCCTGGAACTTGCAGTTGTTTAGAAATGGCTCTCAGAGACTTTCCCAACTTGTGCAAATCTACAGATGTTCTTAGATCTTCGCTGAGTTCATTGGACTTTCCCAGTGTTCTGAGTATTGGTCAATCCACTGAGGGCTATGAAACACATCCTTGTCATGCTGCCAAAGAGAAACTACCAGATGTACTCAATCATGACCACTAACAAGAAGTGAATTGGTCTCGGCAAGTTAAAAGACATTGCAGATCCTTCTGCAACACTTATTAAAATATTTAAATGAATGTATGTATACATTTGAACCTGTATGTATACTTCTGACCCTGTGTGGAATACGGAAAATCCAAAATAAATTCAAACTTGTGCACCAAACTCTTGTCTTTTAATATCATTAAAGATGTATGCTGTACAAAGGTTCCATCTGGAAAAACAGCAGCTCAAAAAATTACCATGACATTCAAGCCCACCATGAGTGTGTAAACTTCTGTCCACGACTGCAGGTGTGAGTAGTGTTTGTCCTTTCTCACCCAGAGGATTTCTGCTGTATGCTCCATGGGAGTCAGCGGTGAGCGCGGGCTGCAGGATACTGCCCAGCTGGTGGGCGATGACCCTGTTGACGTCACTGAAAGAGATGTGTTTGATATTAAGAAGCCGACTGCAGATCCTGTGCACCGTGTCGTTCTCGTGCACCAGTATGGCGTCTGACAATTGGTAGAGATGAGCCAGCGTCAGCACAGAGTTATAGTTCTGGACGATCACCTGAAAGTAAACAGTCAGAAGGTAGCACGATTCTCTCTTACACCATGTTAAAGATAGTTCAGCGTCCACACCTCTCCAGTCCCGTACGGCCAGGTAAGGTGGTTGAGGATAAAGGATGATGGATAAATATCACGGAGACACTGAGTAACGTAGGTGCCGACACCTGACCCCGTCCCCCCTGCCACACTCATCATTGCTATAAGCCCAGCCAGTCTGTCACAGCGCTCCACCTCCCGCCTCACCAGCTCCTCCACTGCGTCTCTGTGACAAGGACCATGGACACAATACCTAGATCAGTAAAAGAAACAGGTGATCAGCGTGAATGCTATCAAATGACAGCATTCCAGAATAGGTGGGCTCATACTGTCCCATCCTTACCCATTAGCCCAGTTGTTTCCGGAGCCCTGCTTCTGACTGAAGTGAGAACTCGCTCCATAGCTCCACCTGCCAGACTTTGCAGCCATGCTCATACTCCGGTTGATTACTTTAGGCTCCATATCTACCAACAGCGCCCTGGCAACGAGGTCTGGTGTAGGAAAAAACACGGCAGGAAACATGAGTTGACGGGACTCGGACTTTGTTTAGTACTATTAGAGAGGCGTCGTACCTCCCTGTGCGGTCTGGTGAAAGAACCGCTCGCAGCTGGCAGCGCTGTACGTCTTCCTCTGTCCCTCCTGAGCATCGCTACAAATGATGTCAAACAGCTCCTGACCCACCTGGTTACCGCACTGACCGAGCTGAACTGTTACTACAGACATGTTCCACCCAGATGACTCAGTACCGGTCACAGAGCGATGGCACCCACGCTGTGACACACCCGCGACCTCGAGCTGATGGAGCAACGCTTCATAACTTCGGGGCTATCTATACCTTCTCTGGTACGTTGGTGTTACAGCGCTCGCGAAGCCGCCACAAAAAGTTGAACGGGCATTTCCGGTCGAAACCGGCAAAAGTTTCAAAATAAAACTTAATCAAACTAAAGCTTGTTCTGTAAAGTCAACACAAAAAGGTTCAGACCTTTCTCATAGTGCATGTGTAAGGTTTGTGCATGTGTATTTTTATTTCCAAAGAAATAATTTATTTAACACAAGTCAGTGGGGTACATACTGAACGTAAGAGAATAGAAACAATACCAAGTATCGATTCTAACGATTCTATTCTATCGATTCTAACGCACTAGTATAGATTCAGTACCGACACTACTGACATTTGGATGATTCACCCACCTCTAATTGCCATTTACTTTGTCAGCATCTACCATGTATATCCACATACATTTTAATTTTTTGCCAAAAAGATTGTTTTTGAACGTTATTAAACACTTATTACAAACATTCAAATAAACACATTACATGTAAAAAAAAAAAAATGCTATAAACAAAGTCAGCTAAAACATCCCTTTTGTTTCGGTACTTGAAAAAATCGCAAATCTGGACCCATATGAAATACGGCAGTGGAGTAAAGACCCAGACCGCCACTGTCCTACCCCGATATCTTCACGTATCTTGTTTGTGGAGTAAGCGCTTACACAGCGAACCAGTTTCGTAATTACAAGTCACTGGAGGCGCACATCCAATTTACAAATGGCTGGGTGCAAGATTTGGCTATTTTCAAGAAGCCAAACTCTGAGTACGTCGCCATTCATACCAAGGTAAGTCAGCTGGACTGCATCGAGTGAAATAGCCATTTTCCACCCCCACCATAATTAATGTTATACATTTATCATTGAACTGCTAAAATATCGTTATCATATTATATGCCCATAATTGTAAAGTAGATGCAAATTAACACATTGATAATCGGGCAAATTATTAACGCCAATTTGTGTCCTCCCTGTCTCATTTCATTTATTGTCTTTACATCAACCTTGTCCTTGTATGTTTCAGGTACTGCACTCCGAAAGACTGAATGAACCTGCATTACGACCATGGGTAATTGTAAGCACCACGAAGAAGGTCGAAGCTGCACACTGCACCTGTATGGCCGGAGTTGCTGAGATCTGCACCCATGTCGCTGCACTTCTGTTTAAAGTGGAGGCAACAGTGACGATCCGTGGCACAAAGACAGTCACAGATGAACCAGCCTACTGGGTTTTGCCGGGGAACACAACCAAGATACAGCCAGTGGTTGGCCATAACATTGACTTTACATCTTCAGCAGCACAAAAAAAGACTCTTGATGAAAATATAAACGGACCGTCTGTGGTGAAAGGCAGAAGAAGCCGTCCTTCAAAAAGAAAGATTCCTTCTGCTACGTTTGAGGAGTTGTCACCAGTGTTAGACACACTTCAAAAACACAATAAAGCAGTGTGTTTGTCTGGATTGGAGAAATACTACACATCACACACTGTACAGTCATCCACATTACCACTGTCTCTGGCGTGCTTTTCTCTTTGTGCTGAATATCAACACTGTGATTTCTTAGACTGTAAGCTTTACTTTAGCACAAACAGTTGTAGAAGCTGCCACTCCAAATGTCTTTTGATAACAAGAAAAAAAATACCTTTTCAGTACACGGCCTGAAGTTCTTCTCTGACATCTTCTGCAATCGGCTTTGTCTGCTGGTTTGAAGACAATAAACCACAAAAAAGGTGATTTAGTCACTTTGTCTGCGTCATGCAGCGCGAATGTGTCGTGTAACGATGTTGAATAGCCGTCGTTATCCCTCTGCTGTGTCAGTAGGATTGTACTGGACAGCATCTCATTGATATGTGAGGAATGCGAATGTAACACGATAACAGACTTACATCATTAAAATATAAAGGACAGGAGATATTTAGATATTTTTATATTTATATTACATTTTATAGCTGACGGATATTACTAAATAGATAGAATTTACTAAATAGCTGGATGAACATGAAAAATATGTCTATAATAACAAATGACCATGAGAGCCAGTAGAATTAATTCAACTGGACAATCAAAAGATGTCCTTAAATGCTCTTTAAGTGGCAGAACAAACGAACAAACAGTTAATTGCTTACTTGAGATGAAATCTGCTCAGCTACTTTGAAAACAGTTTCTAAGTGGTTCCTCCTTTAACAGGATGACGGCTCAGGGGTAAGGCCATCATGCAGTCCAGCAACCTTTATGGTTCTGCTTTGATTCACCAGGAACTATTAGGGAAACCTTCCAGCGCCTCCTGTGAAAGACACAGGCATAAACACACAAACATTTATTAACATGTTCCACAGTCTTCCAGTTTGATTTTCTCATCCTGTGGACAACAACGTACATGGATGCAAGTTTACAGGGAGTGCAGAATTATTAGGCAAGTTGTATTTTTGAGGAATAATTTTATAATTGAACAACAACCATGTTCTCAATGAACCCAAAAAACTCATTAATATCAAAGCTCAATGTTTTTGGAAGTAGTTTTTAGTTTTAGCTATTTTAGGGGGATATCTGTGTGTGCAGGTGACTATTACTGTGCATAATTATTAGGCAACTTAACAAAAAACAAATATATACCCATTTCAATTATTTATTTTTACCAGTGAAACCAATATAACATCTCCACATTCACAAATATACATTTCTGACATTCAAAAACAAAACAAAAACAAATCAGCGACCAATATAGCCACCTTTCTTTGCAAGGACACTCAAAAGCCTGCCATCCATGGATTCTGTCAGTGTTTTGATCTGTTCACCATCAACATTGCGTGCAGCAGCAACCACAGCCTCCCAGACACTGTTCAGAGAGGTGTACTGTTTTCCCTCCTTGTAAATCTCACATTTGATGATGGACCACAGGTTCTCAATCTCAATTCTTCTTTTATACCCTTTCTTGCCAGCCACGCTGTGGAGTACTTGGACGCGTGTGATGGAGCATTGTCCTGCATGAAAATCATGTTTTTCTTGAAGGATGCAGACTTCTTCCTGTACCACTGCTTGAAGAAGGTGTCTTCCAGAAACTGGCAGTAGGACTGGGAGTTGAGCTTGACTCCATCCTCAACCCGAAAAGGCCCCACAAGCTCATCTTTGATGATACCAGCCCAAACCAGTACTCCACCTCCACCTTGCTGGCGTCTGAGTCGGACTGGAGCTCTCTGCCCTTTACCAATCCAGCCACGGGCCCATCAAGACTCACTCTCATTTCATCAGTCCATAAAACCTTAGAAAAATCAGTCTTGAGATATTTCTTGGCCCAGTCTTGACGTTTCAGCTTGTGTGTCTTGTTCAGTGGTGGTCGTCTTTCAGCCTTTCTTACCTTGGCCATGTCTCTGAGTATTGCACACCTTGTGCTTTTGGGCACTCCAGTGATGTTGCAGCTCTGAAATATGGCCAAACTGGTGGCAAGTGGCATCTTGGCAGCTGCACGCTTGACTTTTCTCAGTTCATGGGCAGTTATTTTGCGCCTTGGTTTTTCCACACGCTTCTTGCGACCCTGTTGACTATTTTGAATGAAACGCTTGATTGTTCGATGATCACGCTTCAGAAGCTTTGCAATTTTGAGACTGCTGCATCCCTCTGCAAGATATCTCACTATTTTTGACTTTTCTGAGCCTGTCAAGTCCTTCTTTTGACCCATTTTGCCAAAGGAAAGGACGTTGCCTAATAATTATGCACACCTGATATAGGGTGTTGATGTCATTAGACCACACCCCTTCTCATTACAGAGATGCACATCACCTAATATGCTTAATTGGTAGTAGGCTTTCGAGCCTATACAGCTTGGAGTAAGACAACATGCATGAAGAGGATGATGTGGACAAAATACTCATTTGCCTAATAATTCTGCACTCCCTGTATTGTTAACTTTTGTAAGGTTTATTTAGTGAACATATCCAGCTGCAGCTCCACTGTGATCCTGAACTGGATAAGCACTTAAGAAAATGTGTCAATAAATGGACATACATCAACTTACTATATTTATCCAAACAGACGGGACCAATAATGCTTCACTGAGTCAGAGACTTTAACGTCTCTTCTATGTAAGAATGTCTCGTGCTGATAGACCTGCAAACTTGACAACAAAGGTTTTTCAGACTACATGTAGCTGTCCTCTATGTCAGCTCACACATTTACGTCACACTTATTTCTGCTTTCCCATTTTATAATTATTACTTACATTTTGATTAGATACCTTGAGTTTGTAAATGATCAGATTACATAATTGGAATACAATGTATCCAATTCAGGGTTGCGGGAGGATGAAGCCTATCCCAGCTGATACAGGACAAAGACAGGCTGCCAGTTTATTGCAGGGCTAACACAATATGTGTAACAGAAAATCCACTTAAATGTTTGATATTTCTTATAATAATCATAATTATGACTATTATTTAAAGGTTTCTTTATAAATACATTTTGATTTTTTATAACACCTAAAATATAAACCTGAGCTGTTTCAGATTCTGACCTCTGACCTCACTGCAGCTCCCTCTTGGAAGTACGTCTGCTTCTTGTCTACCCCCAGTGTTGACCGCCTGCCCTTGATATCACGTACTGTACCTGAGGAACAAAAAAGGACAAACACTTGCCTTCATTTAAGAAGTACATTCATACAGAGGTAATCTATGGAAACACACTAGTTCACCCTTTGGGAGAAATCAGTTCCTGTGAAACATTTCTGTAAATGAACATCATGTGGAGAATGAATGAAATGAGTTCTTCAGGTGACTCAGCAGTCCCACACTGACAAATGAAATCTAGTTAAACTATTAAGCATATTTGCTCTTCTGAAATCTGTGTTAAACAACAACGAACATAAATTAGTAACAAAAATACAGCTGAGTAGAGGCTTTACAAACCACCAGCAGCCATAATGCTAAATTGTAATCTTCAAATGTTTCTGAGCCGTCTTCAACCTGCTTTTAACACATTAAAGTCCCACAGTCAATGCAGCCTGACTCAATCCTAGATGTTCAGCACACAGAGACACAGAGGTACCGTTTAAAGTTTAGTGTTAACATGAGTCACTGATCATTTGCAGTATTACAGAGTCTGGCAGTCTTTGCATGATGTCCACGTCACTGTAAGTTTCTAGCTGACTCTCAGGTGTGACAGGTGTGCCAGCAGGAAAGCGTAATAATAACCTGCATTCTGAGGTTTGTCATGCAGGCTTAAAGGAGCCAGGCTTTGTTCACACAGCTAGGATTGTATTTTAAACTGACCCTGGGTCAGTATAAGTATCATACAGTTTAAACGAAGCACTGAAACTTGCACATATTTATTATAGATGCACTGAAGCTAATCGACATATTTGCTGTCAGTCTGTGGCTGCGATTAAACACTTTACTGAAAACTTTATTAACTAGTAACTTCATCAGTCATGACAGAAGCTAATATTTCTGTGCTAACATCGTTTAAACAGTAACAGCCTTACTACAATATAAGCTAACGTTTACACCGTAACTTTAAGCTAGCACCATAAAGATGGTAAAACACGTAATAACATCTACAAATGCATCTTAAAGCTGTTATATTAGCACTCGGTGTATTACTAACATAACCACATTAACATTACTGACACACGCTGACTTTTAATAGTCATTCTATAAATGCTGTCCGTTTAAATGGTCTTACCTGTACACACTGCATATCCACCGGATTGCAGCCAGAGTGGATTCTGGAGTCTTCCACGCTCCTGTTAGTGATCCTCCATCTGGATGGATGAGAACAACCTTCTGAACAATCTAGCAGGAGATGGCCCATATCTGTGGGACTGATTTGTGCTAATAACGCCCATTGTATGGACTGATAACAGCCGAAGCGGGTGAATAAAGTCACCCAGTCGCTAGCTGTGCCATTACCCAGCATACATCACTCCCTCCATAAATGCAATAAATGATACAAAAGTATCGTTCTACCTGTTTTTCAGGTAGTCGTTTACATTATATAATTTATTGTGTTCAGTATACGTCACTACGCTTTGTTTAGACCCCCAAAATGGCGAATCGGGCCAAAATCCTTTCCACGCCCACCCCCGTGACATCACGCTCCAAAGCCCTATGACATCATATATCGTGCATGCAGATCAAAGGCGTCTGATCCATTCGAAAGGCATAAATAGGGGTGAGAATTGCAAACTTAGTCAGTTTATTCACAGCACTCGTGTTCGCAGCATTCAAACCTAAACCTGAGAAACATTTTGAAACAGTTGGATCATTTACACAGTTGTTTTATTAAGATTCCAACATGTCTCAGAGAAAACACAGCAAAAAAAGGCAGCCCAATGTGGATAATATAAATGAGGGCTGGAAAATAATGTTTAATCAAGCACAGGAGAAGATTTTAAACCTGATGACACAAAACAAACGCAAATGTGCTGAATTAAGACAAATGTCCCACCTGCTTAAAGAAAAAGAAGCTATTAACCAGGAGCTCTATGGGAAACTCGAGCTTAAGAACCTGGAGACTGAGGAACTTAATAACTTAAAATACAAATACAGTGAAATCCTAAAAAAGAACACAGAGCTCTGGGGACAGAATAAGAACGTAAACTACAAATACAGTGAAATCCTAAAAAAGAACACAGAGCTCGAGGGACAGAATAAGAACTTAAACTACAAATACAGTGAAGTCCTAAAAAAGAACACAAAGCTTAGCGGACAGAATAAGAACTTAAGCTACAAATACAGTGAAGTCCTAAAAAAGAGCACTGAGCTTGAGGAACTTAATAACAACTTAAAATCCAAAAATGATGAAATCCTGAGAAAGAACTCAGAGCTCGAGGGACAGAATAAGAACTTAAACTACAAATACAGTGAAGTCCTAAAAAAGAACACTGAGCTTGAGGAACTTAATAACAACTTAAAATCCAAAAATGATGAAATCCTAAGCAAGAACTCAGAGCTTGAGGAACTTAATAACATCTTAAAATACAAAAATGATGAAATCCTGAGAAAGAACTCAGAGCTCGAGGGACAGAATAAGAACTTAAACTACAAATACAGTGAAGTCCTAAAAAAGAGCACTGAGCTTGAGGAACTTCATAACAACTTAAAATCCAAAAACAAGAAAATGCTCAAGGAACAGCACGTACTGGGTGGTTTCGGCCAAGGGCCTAGTGTCAACTTGGGGGAGAAATCGGAGCACTGTGCATGTTGCCCCAATTCATGCACCCAGCAACTGAATCATGAGGGGCCAAAAGATGCACCAGTGCCTGAGCCCACCAAGGACTCCACAAAGGAGTGTGACGTGTGCGAGGCTGAGCCCTCTGCACCTTGTAATGATGTGACAGTGGAAGCTCCACTGTCAGAGGAACAGTTGCTTGTTAAAGAGCTCATAAAGGCAGTAATCACACATGCCTCAAGAGAGGCAAATGTGTCGCCATCCGATGAGATTCAGCAGGGTCTCTTCATAGCTCTGTGGGCGCAACTTAAAGAAGAAACTCTAAATATAAAAAAAAAGAGGATCAAAAGTCTTGAAAAGGCAATTTTCAAAGACATTACAAAGGAACTGGGTATTACACCTAACCTTGTTACCATTACGTTGACTGTTGCTTCGCCGTACCAACAAGTGGTGATTTCGATATTCAAAGACCACCTGTTCCGAAAAAAGCAAAACCGACTTGCAAGGTTTTTCGCATGGTGTGGAAAAACATAGGACGATGAAGACCAGCTACCAGAAACTGACAATATCTCCCAGACACTTTTGAACGAATTTAAAGATATTATATTTCCAAGAAAACAAAATGAATATTTAGAGCAATCCATCAGGATTGCTCTAAATATCCATCCATCCATCCATCCATCTTCATCCGCTTTATCCGGGGCCGGGTCGCGGGGGCAGCAGCCTAAGCAAAGAGGCCCAGACCTCCCTCTCACCAGCCACCTCCTCCAGCTTATCCGGGGGAATACCAAGGCGTTCCCAGGCCAGCCGAGAGATATAATCTCTCCAGCGTGTCCTGGGTCTGCCCCGGGGCCTCCTCCCGGTGGGACATGCCTGGAACACCTCACCCAGGAGGCGCCCAGGGGGCATCCTTGTCAGATGCCCGAACCACCTCAGCTGGCTCAGATTTGGAGGTGCTGATCCTCATTCCCGCTGCTTCACACTCGGCTGCGAACCGTTCCAGTGCGAGCTGGAGGCCCTCACCCGATGAAGCCAACAGAACCACATCATCTGCAAAAATCAGAGATGAGATTCTGAGGCCACCAAAGCGAAAGCCCTCCGCCACTTGGCTGCGCCTAGAAATCCTGTCCATAAAAATTATGAACAGAACCGGAGACAAAGGGCAGCCCTGGCGGAGCCCATCACCCACCAGGAACGAGTCCGACTTATTGCCGGCAATGCGAACGAAGCTCTTGCAACGGTTGTATAGGGATCAAATGGCCCGTAGCAATGGGCCAGACACCCCATATTCCCGCAACACCTCCCACAGGACACCCCGAGGGACACGGTC
The DNA here is from genome assembly GCF_057381845.1 of Rhamphochromis longiceps. Lineage (NCBI taxonomy): Eukaryota > Metazoa > Chordata > Actinopteri > Cichliformes > Cichlidae > Rhamphochromis > Rhamphochromis longiceps. The sequence goes on along the minus strand of NC_140570.1, from coordinate 16,327,426 downwards.
GAATGCCTTCTCCAAGTCCACAAAACACATGTAGACTGGTTGGGCAAACTCCCATGAACCCTCAAGTATCCTGGAGAGGATAAAGAGCTGGTCCAGTGTTCCGCGACCAGGACGAAAACCGCATTGTTCCTCCTGTATCCGAGGTTCGACTAACGGACGAACTCTCCTTTCCAGCACCCTGGCATAGACTTTCCCAGGGAGGCTCTAAATATTTCTTTAAAATTATTTGGACAGTTTAAGTGTATTAGTTGACATCAAAGTGACTCTTTAAATTGGCTAACAACAAACGATTCAAACAAGCTAATTTATTTCACATCCAATGAGTCACTTTAAAAATCCCACGACCGGTCGAGCCAGATGGCCGTCCCTCACTGAGCCTGGTTCTGCCGGAGGTTTCTTGCTTTTAAAAGAAAGTTTTTCCTCCCCACTGTCGCCGAGTGCTTGCTCAGAGGGAATTGTCAGATTATTGGGGTTTTATTTATTTTTTATCAACTAATACACAACTCGGGGCTCGCAAAATCTCTAGCCCGACGTCTCGGAGCTAGCGATATCTCCGGTCGGGCGACCAAAATCTATCTCAGCCCCGCCCGTCGGGTTATCATATAGCCCGACGGGCAATTTTGCGAGCCCTGCGATCTTATTGGGCATTCCAAATTGATTTTTTTTAATTCATTAATAAAGTCCTAAAAAGAGTATATTGTGAATATTGCATGTTTTCATTGTCACACAAATGTGTACATTTTCAGCCTAGACTGAACATGTGTGTTTGTCTTCTATTCAAAATCAAACATTTTAGTAGCAACTACTTTATTAAAATATGGCAGATGTTTTACTCTGATTACACAAACTTTATGTAGGAGTAGGTCACAGATAAGAGGTATTTATTTGTAAATTTGACCTCTGACCTCACAGAGATACAGGATGACAGGATATGTGATATTAGAATCCACATATATTGGTATATAATCTCCTAAATGTTGCCAATGGCCGTAAGGAACATAGCTCTAAATAACATTATCATCTTTTTGACCCTCACTATAGTCTGTATGACAAGTCAGAACAAAAGGTCGGAGGTCAAATGTGGCGTTAAATCCTAATGCGGTACATTCTTATGTTGGACAATACACATCACACTTGTAAGAAAGTTATAAGTCAAATTATAAGGCTTTTTATAAGGTGTTTCTCTATGAAAGCAGTTAAGATCATTATGCAAATACATAGCCTCAGTATATTGGGGTCTGGAATAAAACTAGAATTAATTAAACTTCTCTGCTGCTTAAAGCTGCAGCGCCCGGATTACTTGCGTTGCCAGCTACTTCCGTGCAACTGATATAATGTGGGGGGGGAAAACCCAAACACATTTATGCCTTTGTTATTAGGCAAAGGTATGCATTTATGGAGCTTTAACGTTTCTTGTAACCGAATTATGACGCTATCAGAAGGTTGCTTTCAGTGTGTAGCGCAGTCACGAATGACTACACGCATCACGATGGAATAATTAATGCCTACAGGTTTAGTATGTCTACTCTCGTTGTTCATGTTTGTTATAAGACTGTCGAATAGTAGTTAAAACAATAAAGACCTATTGTGCCAGTATCACCATGACTCTTTCTTGTTTGTGCAGAATAACGACTGAGAACATGGCATTTTAGCACTACCAAAAAGTGATTGTGGCCTATAACTTGTCACTGAAACAATATTTCTGCTTCAAAATTGTTGGATATATTCCAGAAGGGTTACATGTGATATATTATATCCCAAACAGTCTCCAAGAACTGCTGAATAACTTTTCAAATAACATTAATACCGATAATATGTCATTTTCGACCTGCCAAAAAGTGATTGTGGACTATAACTTGTCACTGAGATACTATTTCTGCTTCAAACTTGGTGGATGTCATTCAGAAGGGTCATATGTCAAATATTACATCTCAAACAGTCCCTCAGAACTGCTAAATTACCATTAAGGGAACAATAAAACTGACAATATGCAATTTTCAACCTGCCAAAAAGTGATTGCCACCTATATCTTGTCACTGAAACAATGTTTCTGCTTCAAAATTTTTGGATATTATCCAGAAGGGTTACATGTGACATATTATATCCCAAACACTCTCCAAGAACTGCTGAATAACTTTTAAAGGAACATTAACATTGATAATATGCCATTTTCAGCCTGCCAAAAAGTGATTGCCGCCTATATCTTGTCACTGAAATACTATTTCTGCTTCAAACTTGCTGCATGTCATTCAGATGGGTCATATGTCAAATATTATATCTCAAAGAGTCCCTTAGAACTGCTGAATAACTTGTACAAGAACAATAACACTGATAATATGCGATTTTCAAGCTGCCAAAAAGTGATTGTGGACTATAACTTGTCACTGAAACAATATTTCTGCTTCAAACTGGTTGGATATATTCCAGAAGGGTTACATGTGATATATTATATCTCAGCCCCGCAAGACCAAAAAAACCCCCATTTGTTTGTGAAGCATGCTGGTCAGAGGGTCGCTGTCAATTTTTCAGTGTTTTTGAAATGTTTCTTGTTTTGTATCGTTGTCTCCTATAATATTTATTGGTTGTTTATTTGTTTATTAATTCATTAATTTATGTTCGTGTTGCTGTGTGTGTTTCTGTGTTGTTCACAAGTTCAGCTTTGATTGCAATTTTTTTGTAGGATGATTCAATTATTTTGTGTTTCCTAACATGTTAGCATAGTTACTGTATGCAAAGAATTAATATATATGTTGTTCCATGGTTTACTGGTGTTGAGCTTCCGCTATACCCCCTGTTTCTGGTCTATTTGTTAGTTTATTTTAACTGGTGGTTTCTTCTTTAATTGGATGTAATTGTTATTTGTTTTTGGTTTTCATTTCAATTAATAAGTGCTGTATTGGAATGACATTTTTATTACCGTTTGTTTTGTCTTTCCTATTACTTGGTGTTCCTAATGTGTTTAAGCAGATCTCCTCCCACCTGTTTCCATTTGGCCATTATCCTTTTTTTGTATTATTTTTGAATTACAACATTTTTGAAATTTGACGTTTTATGCACAGGTTGAAAATGACATATTATCGGTATTAATGTTCTTTTAAAAGTTATTCAGCAGCTCTTGGAGAGTGTTTGGGATATAATATATCACATGTAACCCTTCTGGAGGATATCCAACAATTTTGAAGCAGAAATATTGTTTCAGTGACAAGATATAGGCGGCAATCACTTTTTGACAGGTTGGAAATTGCATATTATCAGTTTTATCGTTCCCTTAATGGTTATTCAGCAGTTCTAAGGGACTGTTTGGGATATAATGTGTCACATAGGACCCTTCAGAATGACATGCAACAAGTTTGAAGCAGAAATAGTATTTCATTAACAAGATATAGGCCACAATCACTTTTTGGCAGGCTGAAAATGGCATATTATCAAAGTTAATGTTCCTTTACAGGTTATCCAGCAGTTCTAAGGGACTGTTTGAGATATAATGTGTCACATAGGACCCTTCAGAATGACATGCAGCAAGTTTGAAGCAGAAATATTGTTTCAGTGACAAGATATAGGCCACAATCACTTTTTGGCAGCTTGAAAATGGCATATTATCAGTGTTATTGTTCCTGTACAAGTTATTCAGCAGTTCTTGGAGAGGTTTTGGGATACAATATATCACATGTAACCCTTCTGGAATATATCCAACAAGTTTGAAGCAGAAATATTGTTTCAGTGACAAGTTATAGGCCACAATCACTTTTTGGTAGCGCTAAAATGCCATGTTCTCAGTCGTTATTCTGCACAAACAAGAAAGAGTCATGGTGATACTGGCACAATAGGTCTTTATTGTTTTAACTACTATTCGACAGTCTTATAACAAACATGAACAACGAGAGTAGACATACTAAACCTGTAGGCATTAATTATTCCATCGTGATGCGTGTAGTCATTCGTGACTGCGCTACACACTGAAAGCAACCTTCTGATAGCGTCATAATTCGGTTACAAGAAACGTTAAAGCTCCATAAATGCATACCTTTGCCTAATAACAAAGGCATAAATGTGTTTGGGTTTTTCCCCCCACGTTATATCAGTTGCACGGAAGTAGCTGGCAACGCAAGTAATCCGGGCGCTGCAGCTTTAAGCAGCTGCGCGCGCTCCCGCGGACGGCAATCAGTTTCTGGCAGACAATCACTTTTTGGCACAACACCTGTCGTGCGATCGAACATTGCAGCCGACCACACAGCAAATATGAACGGTGGCTGTTGTGTGTGCCTTCGCTCCCTTTTCGCTTGCGCTTTGTTTAGACCCCTAAAAACGCTCCAAAGCCCTGTGACAAAATGAAACGAGGTTACCGCCCACTTTGTGAGTGCCGCAGTGCGCATGCTCAGTGTAGTAGCCGGTTATGGCGGCGGTGTGTGTTTGTCCATGAGGTGGGGGACTCCTGCTATTCTTGCGGTGTGTGACAGAGCGATCTGAGCGAAGCGCTGCCATGGCTGGAGTGTTTGACATTGATTTGGACCAGCCGGAGGAAAATGTCTCCGACGATGAGAACGAGGAGGTATACTTTAGCGGGAGACGCTGACGATTTTCCGCGAAAGCTGTCACAGCAGAAACTCTCCACGCACGGAAGCTAGCTGCTTAGCCTGGTAGCCTGCCTGACAGCCGCCCGCAGGCCTTCTCCTGCAGCCGGACAGCTCAGGCCCTTTTCACACAGGGACATAGCCGAAGCTAGTGCTAATTAGCATGACCGGGATCGCGACAGAGCTGTCACCGGCTTTAATGCTAACGTGATCCGGCGATGACATGCGCACGGTGTTGACGCTGTGTCAAAGCCCAGCGCCTTCATGTTGAGAGTTGAGCAAGACGTCCTTACTTGGCCAAAGGTGCTGCAGTGATAAATGTGGCTCCGAGCGCAACAGTTTATTTTGGCAGGACTGACAGCCAGAGTCGGAATGTGCACCGGAGTGTCCGCTTGTTTCTGTTCTCGCTGAGATATAAAAGGCAGCAATACTCCAGAAATACACTGCATTTTTAAAATGAGGCTTTGAAGAGCTGCTGTCAGAGTCTAGGCTTCTTATTACAAAAACAAGAAAAAAAACTTCCAAGTGCAGCTGCTGAAAAGAAGAGAGTGCAATAAACAGCACACACTGTCTATATGTGTAAACTTTATCAAGAAAGCTTTGCTGAAAGGTCACATCAGTCTCTTTAAAGAGGAAGATTTTTTTTATTAAGGCTATTGTGCAAGAGGCTATAATTTAGGTACTGCTATAAATATTTACTGTTTTCGTGAGTGATTATTTAAGTGAGTTGTAGATCAGTTATTACTGATTGCAAGGCAAGAAAACCAGCAAGTGGAGAAGCTGTGAGAAGAAAATGTTTGGTATTTTTTGCTAAAGATTGATTGGAAGCATTAATCAATATTCAAAAGAGCTGCTGAGTAACTGAATTCACAAGAATTTATTGATGAAACAAGTAAGCTCTAAATGTAAACAGCTGTTGCCCTGCATGCTGCTAAGCTCAGTGTTAGAAATGCTTTATTGTAGTTGTTACTTAAAAACGTAGAGGACTGGGTATGTCCTTATGAAGTTAAAAGCTGAGAGAAAGCCTTAAAAACCGATGGCTCTGTCACAAGCGCCTTCAGTCCACATATTAATGTATCCTTGGGCAAACTGAAAGTTTCCCTGGGTGCATCCATCAGAGTGTGAGTGTTAGAAAAAGCACTTGGGGATAGTGAATAGTCCCGTGTGTGATTGGATGAATAAGACGTGTAGAAAGAAGCACTTTGAAGAACTTTAGTAGGAAGGCGCTATTGATAAGTACCAGTTCATTTACCATTTACACCATGGCTGCTGTGGATTCTGTTCATGACAAAAACTAAGAAAAATCCTTCACAACTTTGTTTTGTTTTCCTCTTTTTCTCCCAGGGTCAAATCGCTGATCTCATGGAGCAGTGCATTGAGTTGTAAGTTTTTAAAACTTGACTTTTGTGAGATTTTTATAACCAAAGAGGTCAAAAAGAGGCACGGGCATAATAGAAAGTCGAACATGTCTCACTGCAGCAACATGGATGACTGCGAGAAGATCGAGATATCCGAGGACAACGTCAATCAGGGCACAGAGAACATCCGACCGGAGTGCTTCGAGCTGCTGCGCGTCCTGGGGAAGGGTGGCTACGGAAAGGTAATCATTGCCTTGACAAAGCGCTCTCTTTTATTTGGTGTCTGTGATGTGGCGTCTGTTATTGCTTTGACCCGCATTTCTTAAAGCGCATCTTTTTGACATGTTGATCCCTTTCCTCCCTGGGCAGGTTTTTCAAGTTCGAAAGGTTGTTGGCGCTGCAGCGGGCAAAATATTTGCCATGAAAGTTTTAAAAAAGGTACATTTCTTCCCCTTTTCTTTGCTATGTTACCCTTCACCAATTCCAGAACACACAATCCTGTTCATCAATTAGAGCGCCTCTCATTATGTTTTATATGAACACAGCTGCATGTTTGCCATTAAACATTACGATGCTTTGGTCTGCAAACATTGGCTGCCTCTGAAGCCTGTGGCCGGGTAAGATTTCACTGCTAGTTGGTAGACTGCCATCAGCTCTGCTCTGCTGCAGCCTTGGCACTTAAAACACTCTGCCTCAGCCCATTAGACGCTGCTCGATTCTCACACTGCTTCTGCTTTATTGGCTTACGTGACCCTAGTGACACATTAAAGAACTGCCACGTTTCAGTTATTTGTTTAAACCCCTTGGCTTTAAGGCAGCGGCACAGCTCCGATACGGGGCTGTAGGGTGGCGATAGAGGCCAGGTTTCATCTTTATGAAGCATCTCAAGGTATGAAATCAGTCCTGACTTGCCCAAAATTCCCAGCTGCATACATTTATTTTCTTAAACTACAGTTTATCATCGCACGTTGGTCTGTCCTAACCTGCCAGTTGTTCCCTCCATGTGGAAAGAGATCACTGTATGAATGCAGAATTTGAGTTAAATACCAGAATTTTCCAGAGATCGCACTTACATAAAACTTCCATTCAGATTTCATGTCCAGTGAAGGAAAAGCTTAGATATTCTTCTTAATTTAAAACAATCCGATAAAGTTTGAGCAGTGATTCACAACTTGGGGCGTTTTCACACCTGTCGTTCATTGACTCGAATCAGTTTTAAACTTGGAGCTATTTCCTGTGGTTTGGTTTGTTTTCAGTATTTTCTCAAAGAAAAATCAAAGCAAACCAAATGCGTCGATACAAAACACGTGAGAATGTTCAATCCACTCATTTGCCAAATGTGTCCCTTTGAACCTATAGCTTCATTAGAAAACACATATGCGTATGTAGAGTACTGTGTAAAAGTCCTGAGCAACCCCTCATATCTTGCTTCCACTGGGATGACTTTTAAATGACCTTCTTGTTATTTTTAAAGTGGGCTTGAGGAATAGTTCTCGAGGCTGGTAAACCACGTTCTTTAACACTAAACTGAATCATTCAAGTAGTATCTTTAGGCACTTTGCTGCTAGTAGCCTGTCACAAAAGCACATCTCTTAAGGTGAATCTACAAAGATATATCAAGCTGACAGGCATAAAATAGGTTTGGTTGAAAACTTGGCATATCTTGGCATGGTGTTCAGTGTGTCCTTCAAAAAATTTGAGGAAACTTGGCAAATGGGGGGAAAAAAGAAGATGCGACAGGCCTTAAAAAAATATCCAAAGCAGATGAATAGTATCTGAAAGTCATGTCCATGAGAAATAGGAAAATATCCAGCAATACTCTCAGTCATGGATTGGCCTCCCCAGATGCCGGACCTCAACATTACTGAAGCTGTGTGTGATCATCTTGACAGAGAACATCCAAAGAAGAGCTTTGAATGTCCTTCAAGAAGTTTGGACAACTATTCCTGAAGACTACTTAAAGAAACGACACGACAGCTTTCCTAACTGAGTTCAGCCTGTGTTAAAGGATAAAAGTAGTTGACTTCAAAGCTTGTTAGAATTGTACAAACTCTGCTTTTCGTGTTTCAATAACTTGCTGCATCTGTTTCCTGTTCTCTTAGTAAGATGTAAAGAAAAGAGAGTTGGCTTAAGACTTTAGTACAGCACCGTATAAAATCCAGAGTAGTCGCGTTTGCTTCAGCCTGTCAGTGTTTTGAACGTGATAGCTGAACTGCTGAACGCATCGTCATCATCCTGTGTGTTAATGTTTCAGCCTCGACTGCCATAAAACCGTCATATAATTTCTCATTTACTCTCTAGTTGGAACTTTGATTCAGGGCTGCATGTGTGAGAGTGAGAGAGGGAAAAGGCTCAAAGTCCTGAGGTTGGACTGCGGACTTCTGAGATGCTTCATAAGCACGTGTTAGTAGACTAGTTGGAAGAAGTGAGAAGAGCTGGAAATTCACATTAAATTGCACAAATCAGCCAGTTCTCATTGGTCTTTCACGCAGTGCTGAGACAGCGTAGTTGCTGAAACAGCTTTTTGGCCTTCTGACAAAAGTGTTTAGTAAACAAAAAGAAGAGTGAAGGAAGAGTGCTTTTCTTCTCTCTGTGCACATAATGATTCCCGGTGTACTCCGGTAGGGCTGCGCGTATTTTAATGCATGTTTTTTGGTTTAGTTTATAAGTTACCAGGTGATTGATCTGACTTGCTAAACTTATTAAAGTAGACTTAGAATAATAATAATGAAATGTGATTCTGCTGCTTTCATATGGAAGACCAAAAGACTCAAAAGCTTGACCATAGTGAGACACCACTCAGCACGTGCTGATTAAAAACAAGAAAACACAAATATCTCTTTAAGAAAACCCCAAACCTTGGTATTATTTATCTGACAAACAGAAGAACAGAGACAGCACACTGGACTTGATACATGACATTCAACCACTAAAACGAATGTTTCTGTCCACGAATACAAGGAAATAACTGTAATTTGTCATCTCAATGAAACATAATAGAAATGTGCTTTACTGTTTATTCTTTATTTCTATATTTTCTGCTTCATTGTAAAATAGTAAACTTAAAAATTCATGCCTAGCAACAATAATTATGTTCAAACGTTAAAAATATAATTCCAGTTAAAGGGTTTGCACGTACTGGTGGATTAACCATTACATTACTACAACATTAGTAATGTAATTACAAATACTTTTAACTTTAGGCCAGCTCTGACATAAACATTACACTAATACATTTGTTAAGTACTGCACTATCCAGCTGGTTGTGTCATGTGATCCAACTCGGCAGCCAAATGCAAAATGTTTTTACTTTAAAGGGTTTCGCACTTCCTGGCGACAGCAGTGAATTGACTGAGTTCTGTCTGTGCAAGATATCAAATATGATGGGCACGCTTTGCTAATTTTACTTTCATATTGCAAAATCCGATGTTACAGCATTTTATTTTGAGGAACTTAAGTGTTTAATGGACACAGAAGCAGCTTTTCAAACTAAGAACATCCACGCTGTCGTTTATTTTCGGGGTACAAATTTAGCCACTTGTGTAAAATGTTATCTTTTACTTACACTGTGACTCACATACATATATAGTGTCTCTGTGTCGCCTGGATTGGTGGCGTGTTGTTGGTCAAGCTTTTGAGTTGTTCTGCCCACCGTACTGCTGATGACTAAGCTGAAGCCCTGAGTCTTACAGTGAAGTCTTGTTATTTTCTCTGTATTAGTCACGTGGGACAAACAGGCAGTGACCAAAAATATGCTGCATATAATGCTGCTGTGTCTGCTTCTTAAATAATGTCGATTTGTTCATTTGCAGGCTATGATTGTGCGCAACGCCAAGGACACAGCCCACACCAAGGCGGAGAGGAACATCCTGGAGGAAGTAAAGCATCCCTTCATTGTCGATCTCATCTACGCCTTTCAGACGGGAGGGAAGCTATACCTCATCCTGGAGTATCTGAGTGGTCAGTGGAAGCAGTACACTCACATATACAGAGCATTAACATGGCTCCTAGCAGGCACTCTTCTTGTATCGTACTATATGCGTGAAATCTCTGTCTGCCTGTGAGCTCCTAAAAACCAGCACGAGTTGAGCAACCAAAATTGGCACATAGATGCGTCTTACGGGGGATTTATGCTTCAGTGGGAAATCTACGCAATTTACCTTACGTCGCAACCTCAAACCCCTCTGAAACCTCGCACCAGATAAAATATAAAATTACCAGAAATATAACTACAACAATCATATGACCCCCTCAACCCTATGAGCAAGTGTTTTGGTGACAGTGGGAAGGAAAAACTCCCTTTTAACAGGAAGAAACCAGGTTCAGTGTAAACATCAGATCTGAATATTGTAAATACACTGAAATCAGAGTTCTTTGCATTTTATTTTCCACCCTTTTTCTTTTTCCTTCTTCACTCTCTCATCTCTCCAGAGTGCTCTCACGCTGTCTTCAAACTGTATGTAACAGGATCTAATGCACACATCCGTTACACTGTAGCTGTCTGGTTAATCATGGATTTATCTCTAATGTGTCTGATATTAGATAATGTTATACTATTTCATTTCGCCGTGAGGCCAGAGAGGAGTGTCCCAAACAGTTAATGTGCAGGGGTGTGAGGGGTCACAGCAATTTCCCTCGCCCGTCTCGATGGAGGCGTAAAGGTTTATGGAGGTTAATATACGAGTTGTGTGAGTCACATAATTGTGGTTTAGATTCCCGAGCAGAAACGTTTGCATCTATCGGACACGAGAACCTGACTGTCACCTCTTCTTTCTACTCGGCTGTTCCACACGGGTCAGACATTTAGGAGTGTGCATATATGGCTGTTAGTAGCATGAACATGTGTTCACCTGTGCAGGAGGAGAACTCTTTATGCAGCTGGAGAGAGAGGGCATCTTCATGGAAGACACAGCCTGGTGAGCATGACGACGCACTGAAACACAGATTGCAGGATGAAATGTTCGGATTGTTTAAAGATGATGTAATATCTCAGAGACCTCTGTTATAGATGTCGACAGTCTGAATGAGTTCATTAGTTCTGTTACACTGCAGATAAGCATAAGCAGCAAAATATATGCTTTGTCTTTTCTTGTCTGATGGCTCAGATGCAATGTGGACCTCAGACCGGCTTAAAGTTTTTCTCTTTCTTTAGTTTTTACCTGGCAGAGATCTCCATGGCTCTGGGTCACCTGCACCAGAAGGGCATCATCTACAGAGACCTAAAGCCCGAGAACATCATGCTTAACAGCCAAGGTGAGATGGGAAATGGCTAAAAAAATCAAAAATGACCTTAAGATTTATAATGGCAGCTCTTTTTCAATGTATATGTTAATGTGAGGCTAATGTTTTCCTCAAAGGTCACGTAAAGCTGACAGACTTCGGGCTGTGTAAAGAATCCATTCACGACGGCACGGTCACGCACACTTTCTGTGGCACCATTGAATATATGTGAGTACACTTCTTGTTTTTAATTAATCTCTTATCCAGCAATGAGAGTCGCTCTTCGTGGCCGCTTGATGATCTTTGCTAAGTAATATTGCTGCACCAGTAATAAGCACTCGCATTATCACAGGGCTCCAGAGATCCTCATGAGAAGCGGGCACAACAGAGCGGTGGACTGGTGGAGTCTGGGCGCTCTGATGTACGACATGCTCACAGGAGCGGTCAGTTAAACATTAACAGCCTGGAAAGAAAAAAAGCTTTCTCATTGGCTCTTATTAATGGACTGTTATAAATATGAATCCGCATTAGCGACGGTAGAGTAACCTCAGCTCCATGTTTTACTGCAGCCGCCTTTCACTGGTGAAAACCGAAAAAAGACAATTGACAAGATCCTGAAGTGTAAGCTCAGCCTCCCGCCGTACCTCACACATGAAGCTCGAGACCTCCTAAAAAAGGTATCAAGAGGTTGTTTTTTTCCCCTCCTGTTAGTTCGTCTTGTTATTGTCTTCTTATTTTTATTTCTTCCTTTTTTGCAGTTGCTAAAGAGAAACGCTTCATCGCGCCTGGGAGCGGGAGCAGGAGACGCTGCAGAGGTGCAGGTGAGAATATGCAGCTGGATGTCGGTGATGAGTCGCACCAGCTCTGCCATGAACTACTCAGTGCTTATCTATAGATGCAGAGCACACATATTCCATCTGTTCATTGCGCTTTGTGCGTGGTTGTGCCATAGGGTCATACCTTCTTCCGACACATCAACTGGGAGGAGTTGCTGGCTCGGAAAGTGGAGCCTCCCTTCAAGCCTTTTCTGGTGAGTACTCGAGCGGGAAACTGCAAGAAGTCCTACGTTTCGGGAATCGCAACCTCTCCTGTTTCAGACGTGCTCGTGTTGCTGTACTCCCTCACCTGCGTGTCCTCTCTTCTGTCTTCGCAGCAATCGGCTGACGACGTGAGTCAGTTTGACTCAAAGTTCACCAGTCAGACGCCCGTCGATAGCCCGGATGACTCGACCCTCAGTGAGAGCGCCAATCAAGCCTTCCTGGTAACTTCTGACTCAGGCTCTGTTAGAGTTTTCAGTACTCAGTCCATATGCAGCATCTCTTAAGGCTCAAAGGAGGACAGTAAGGTGTCATCTTAATGATTTCTCAGTTGTTTTAGGATTTAATGGTAAACTGTAAAGATTATTAATTATCACAGGGCAGAAATAAATCTGAGACTGACAGTCGCTGCACTTGGCTCGGTAGTAAACGAGGATTCCTCTCATTAGTTTTGTCCTGAACACGACTTCGTCTCCCCTGACCTGTTTCTTTCCCTGCGATTTAGGGTTTCACGTATATCGCTCCATCGGTCCTGGAAAACATCAAAGAAAAATTCTCGTATGAGCCAAAAATCCGCTCACCCCGACGCATCACGGACAGCCCAAGGACACCGCTCAGGTAATGTCAGCGTGAGAAACGAGCATGTTTGTGTTGCGACGGACGATCCTCAGGCTGATGCCTCTGGTACAAATGCTTTTCATACAGAAGTAACATTTGCCAGATATCATACCGCACTAAAAGTATGTTTTTTGGATAAAATGATCACTTATGGTCTTTAGATATAGTGCAGATTCTCAGTTGGCAATTAGCTTAAAAATAAGTTAAAATAAATATAGTTAACATTTTATTTTGTAAGTTGTGGTGCTTTTATTACAAAAATTAGTGGCATGATGTCCTGTGATAAGAGGCAGCAGATCATAAGTCCTGCATGTCCCAAGGTGAGTCGGCCTGAAGCTCAGGAGAGGCTGAAGGAGAACACAAGTCAGTCCTGACCTAAGTGACTGTGACATGAGCTGCATGAAACATCAGGTTGTTGCTCCCGAAGGAGTTTCTATAAGTTCCTAAATTCAAGAACTTACTGTGTTTTTCCAGCTTGGAGTCAGTTTTTACTCAGTGAGTTCAATAAAGACATGAAAGGTCCAGCTGACCTCCTGTGTGTTAGTTTAGTCCGATGGTTTTAAGACTGCATCTGTTACTTAGATGAAGATCACACCACACTTTGACAGTAGTCGGTGCTGAAATCCTGCTGATTCTCCAGGGTACAAATACTTTTTCTCAGATCTCTCTGGTTTTTGAGGAAGCTCAGATCTTTCAGTGTGTGCCGCAAGATGCTGGATCTTGTACCAGTCTGCATATTTAAACCAGTGAAGGGCAGGATGTCTGAGCAAACTTAGTGATGTTCTCCATCTCATCTGCTCGACTCCACACTCCTGAGATTCTCCCTCAGACAGTAAAGAAACATCTGTCTCTATAGATCACTGTGTACATGGTGTTGCGATCAATAATCTTTTTTTTTGTTCTCCATCACAATATTTCGTCAGTTCAGCTGATAAAATCACTTGAAGTTCTTGTCACTGTCTGAATTTTGCCCTTTTTCTGCTGTTAAAATGCAGAAAATAATCAATCTGCCGTTTTTCATCATTCACCTGTTTCTCCTCTGTGCTTTCAGCCCGGTCAAGTTTTCAGGGGGGCACTGTTGGCATCGGAGCCCCCTCGTTCCCAGCGGTGGACCCGGTGTCCTCCAGTCTCCTCAAGACCAGGCCATGGAACTGTCCACCCCAGAGCAGATGGACATCACAACCAGCGCCGAGGCCTCGGCCCCTCTCCCCATCCGTCAGCCTGCTGGGATCAACCTTGCTCAGATGAAGCAGCAAGCCTATCCTGTCATGGCCAAACGGCCCGAGCATCTACGTATGAACCTATGACCCCGCCGCCACTGTTTAGGAGAGTATATTTCTTGACTGTTTTTTTTTCTTCCTCCCACTATTTTTTTAAGAAACAAAGCAAAAAGAAATGGATGCTAGAGACAATGAAAATCCAAAATTGCACATCCACACACTACATATACTGTCAGAACCTGCAGTTTGTGCGTGCATTTGGGACTCCGGCGTGCTATGGTTAAGTGCTACCAACGATATCACGTCTCACCACTTCCGACACCTCAGGTCTGTTGACCTTCGTCTTCTACCCCGACCCCACCCCCGCTCAAATGGACTACAACAGGAGATGCTTGGAGGAGCTGCAGCCTGTAACGTGTCTCACGGTATGCAAGCAACTCAAACTGAAATGCAGTCGGCTAGAAGATATCCAAAGTGCTTTACGCTGTTTAAAAGTGGGGGGAGGCGAGCTTCTTCTATTGGAAGAATTTGGAAAGGACTTCTCAGATAAAACGCTTCCTGTCTCTGAGTGAAAAGGTATGAATTTATTTTTTAAAAAAAGAAGGATTAAGGAAATTTTCTTTGAGTAGCAGATAAGAGGCGGCTCTGGTGATGATGAATATAGCTTTGTCTTAATAAACACATCAACGATGAACCAGAGAGCCTCGATTCAAAGGAGTAAAACCCCTGTTGACTTTTACAATCTGAGCGTCAGTGTTATGGATGACGTGTGACATGGTTCATTTGGCGTGGGATCCCTCCCTCAGTTATCCACTCTTCAGGCACTACCACACTATGGGTTGCATCAGTGGGGTTAGCCGGCACGTCACCAGGTGCACGAGCCTCATTCAGCATTAGCGTGAACCACTGTCTCTTCCCCTACCGTCACACAAAACAAACTGATTTCGGTGCTGCTTTCTTTGACCCTCCCTCCTCAGTCTTACACCCAGCAGGAGATGCTGCGCCCCTGCTGTTTTCAGGACGTCGGACCTCACCTGACCCATGGAATGATTCACATCGGAGACTGCGGCACCAGTTGATCTGGACTGTCTGCCGTTTTTATGCTCCAAAAGCCTGGAGCAGCATTTACAGCCTCCTTGCCTCTGCATTAACTTGTTAAGGAGCAACATTTTAGAAGTCTTGGAAAGCAAGAAAAATTATAAATAAACTGTAAAAGAAATACAAACTGCCGTGTCGTGTTTTAATTTCAAGAAAAGCACCGGGAGACCTCGTATGTTTGCATATCGTTTAATTACAAAGTTGTGCTGCGAGCACATTTGAATGTATCACCAGACATCTGATCAGTCCTGTTTCCTTTTCTTTTGTAACTGGAGATTTGAACTCATCACAAACACAAAAGGTGCAAAGTAAAAAAAACAAAAACTAAAGTAATTAAAAAAAATTTATAATTCTTTTAAAGATGGAGTAGTTTACCACTCAAAGACTAGCTTATCAGGAAATAATCTGAAACCTCTACTAAAAAACTTCACTGATTCCCAAACAAAATCAAAACAATCACAGCGCCCTGATAATGCTGAAAAAGCTGAATCTCAGCTGTTTAAAAAAAAAACAAAAAACGTGGCCACAAATGAACATGAAAGGCCCCACGGTCATTTGAAGTAGTTCATTTAATGTAAACTATGAGGGACTGAACAAAGACGTGGAAAAAAAACAACAACATAAAAACATACAGTTTACAAAACCATTTGAGTTCAAAGGTAGCCGTACCCTCACACGAACCCTGATTGTGCACTTCTGCTTTCCTATCTGACACAGTCGGACTTTCAAGTGCTGGTTTCAGAGAAATTCATTCATGAATGTGTGTACAGTATGAAAAACATCAGAAAAAACACGCTCGTCAAGTTGCACTCCAAAGGCTGCTGGTCTGAGATCTGAATTGTTTGGTGGCCATTAAATTCTTTTTCCTTACAGGCAACGGAAAGTAAAACCCTTATCTGCCTGCTACAAATATGTAATGATAAAAACTTGGGAATGAACCACCTGCCAAAGAGATACACTTCCACTCTTGGGCTTGTGAGATCACATTGAAACATTTTTTTAAGGAAAGCATATCTGTGTATGGCTCTTCAAATGAAGCATTATATAATAATTTCTCATAAACATAATTTTCAGTGGAATATCTACACAGGCATATAGAGGACATTTTTACCAACCATCAATGCTGTATTCCAGTGTTCACAAATGTGTCAAAAAAGCTGATTGATGATAAAAAAAAATAAACTTTTTCCAGTGATGCTGTCACAGCTGAAAAACACTTGGCTAGTTTAGTGTTACTTATAGTCTCAAAATGGTTTTAATGCAACTATGTGTACTACTCCCTTCAAAGAGCTGAGTGTAATGGAAAGAGGAGTGAGAGACCTCTGTGCACAGCTGAGTACGAGTACATCAGTGGGTCTAGCTTTCAAAAGAACAAAACAGATGTCTCACTGGTCCTTGATTGGCCGCTTAGTTAGAAAGTACTCATCAGAGCTACACTGTCTTGATCCATGCTCAATCATCCAGATAAGTAAATCCCAGAAAGTTGATTCCGTTAATCTGGAAGCTGTATTTTTGGGGTCATCCAAGGGACTTCTTCCATCTCGGCTACATTTGCATGATAACTGAAGCTAGCACCATTGACTAACAATGACCAACGCCATTTTTCTGGGCCATGAGAGCTAGGCTGTGCTTGTTTGAGAAGGGAGTAGTACACACTGTAGCACAAAAACTTATTCAAACAAACAAGGATGCTGTGAAGATGTCTAAAAATTATTTTTCTTTTCAAGTTAGATGGAAAAAAAAGTGCTTTTCCTGCAAAAACAAGGACCTTTCTAAGTGACCACAAATTTATTATAGCAAAAGCTGACCGTACTGTCCCAGCAGGTGCACTCAGCTAAGAGATCCTCGATATGCACTGCAAATGCAGACGGACGATATAGTTAAATGCCTACATCAGGTTTAATATGTGCTGCATCAATAATCTATAAATCGGGGAATGCAGTCTATTATTATCTGGGGCCTAGCTGAATACTGAAGCATGCCAAGTATACTGTCCGGTGAAAAATCACACCAGCTGTCTTTGGAAGCTTAAAACACCTTTACCTGGCAGACTACTAAAAACCTAAATGGTCCAACAGTGAAGAGTGGCACTGACCAACAATGCAATTCCATTTTTAATTGGTCCTTATTTAAGAAACACATTTATAAAGCAGTTTAGATCTCACATATCTCACTTCATGTAACCACAGATGGTTCGCAGTATGCAATTTAGAGTCTTCGTAAGGAATATGCACTTAGCTGCCCAATCAGAAAAATAACTGGCGTATGAAAGCAGCCATATCATTAAGTGCAGCTTTCTAAATGACAGTAGATTTGTGAAAACGAGTATTCTTCATTGTAACTTCATCTGCAAATAACTAATATTCCCTGCCTTCATTTTTTAACTACAGTGCAGCTCAGACTAAGCGGTGGTTTGTTTTTTTTAAAGACTTAAAAGCTAAATAAGGCACAAATTACTTTACTGGAAAAAAAACCTACTCAGAAAGTAATTTTAAGAAAATATTGAGAGGGAGGTAATTTAGCTGGATTACTACACGGACTGAGTTAAACTGCATATACTTAGGTCAGATTTAGTGCTTCTGCGTATCCTGACTGTCTTTCCCTCGAGTATCCTTTTAACGTAGACCAAACAAAGGTGTGGCAGGTGAACGAGTCTGTCTAAAGTTCTTCCTTTACAAGATTTCTTCTGTGAAAGGTTTAGAAAGGATGATGTGCTTCTGCCATTTGGGGTAAAAAAAAAAAAAAAAGAAAAGAAAAACTGCGCAGAGCAGCATAGCCTGGCCATCCGAGCACGTTTAAACGAACCCAAAACATGACCTAATCTTTGACTGAGCTCTTTTTGGTTAAGCGATTTCAAGCAGCAGGATATATATGAGAGCCAAATCAAGATAACTTTGTAACTATAGTCTGAGGGTTGTTTCAGTTTTGAGTACAATATCATTTACTATTAGTGAGATTAATGACAAAAGATAAAAATAGTGAATATCTTCACGTATGTATAATTCAGCGTGACAGAAGCAAAGCGTGGGGGTAAATGCTTTCTGAATGTAGCAGCTAGAGCAGGGCCGGAGACACGGGATGTATGAGGATGGAAGTAGTTCAGCAGTTTTTGGTGTAGTAAATGAAGGTCGAGTGAACCAAAGAGTGCCTGCGGTGTAGCTGATCGTGCGTTCTCCTCAGTTCACTCTGCACTTCCATGCAGCCGGGCTCTGCTCCTGCAGACGCCTCATTTTCTTCCCTAACCACACCCACCAGGCTAAACCCATCACAACACAGACCACAGACTCAACGTAGTAACCGTCCAGTGTCGTCACACAGACGCCGCCTTCCTTCACACACAGCTAGAGGTTTGAACATGGGAGAAAGAATTATTTGAACTTTTAGAGCATTATAGAAGAGAACACACACACCATCTTGCCCCATCCTCATCGTCTGATCACTTACCAGAGCCTCTTCAGAAGAGCCGCAGCTCTGCCCAGCAGCCCCCTGGCATTCCTTAGAGGTCAGCGGATCGACCAGCCACAGAGCCACAGTGGAAGGCCAGTTTCCTCCGAGGTTAGTGACCGTGTTCAGCAGGGTCATGTAGGTCCCGCCGATAAGGGGGTCACTCACTTTGGCATGGAAAGCCATGCAGGCCACATACATGCTATACAACGCCACCTGGAGAATAATAAACAAAAAACAGAAGGTTAACAAAGTTCTTTCAGTCTACTATAACCTGATTTTTCTTGCTTAATTATCTTATTAATTCAGTTTTGTTGGCAAATTTCTAAAGGACTGCAGTCCTGTATAGTGTTTGTTCAGGTAGGCCATCAAATCCTCAACTGGCAAATCAGCTAATGATTCACCTGGAACTTCTCATCCAGCACATCCTTGTCACAAGGGGGCAAGCTCTGCATGTCGGATGCCCTTCCTGACAGCCGCAGAGGGGAGTGTCTCTGTCGGTGGACTTGACCAGCGGCCTTTTGCTCCCCAAGTGAATGTTTAAGCCACTCTACTGTTAACCTGCATACATTTTCTGCATATCTTGATGCTGCTTTGCAACCCATCTCCACTCAGCTTCTGTTTTCATGCTCTGTATAACCTAATCAGTCCCTGTTGGCATTGATGGCTGCTCTGTTATGTGCTGGGCTCTTGCTCCTGCTCTGCCACAACAGAGCCACACTGCCTGATATCAATTACAGCAGATGGAAATAAGAGTCTTCTTTTGACTACAGCGGCTAGTAGTCTTTTCACAGAGGCAGTAAGCTGGAAGACACTGTAGCACTCTGGACTAGAAAATAAGAACAGCAAAGAAATTGCAAACCTGATGCAATGCATAGCTGAGCAGCACTACGGCATAGTAGTAAACTGGGAAGGCTCCTTCTTGTTTTACGCTGGGAGTCCACCACACTAGCAGAGCAAACTCCAATCCGATAAGCAGCCTGCAGCACAGAACAAGATCGTTTTAGCTTTCTGTTTACTGAATGTGTGCGTAGTGTGTGCAGAATGCGTTACCACCTAAATGGGAAGGCCTTGTAGAAGATGTCCAGAGGTCTGGGCCCTGCTGTGTATCTACTGATGACCACTGGCAGGAAGATCTGGAGAGGTACCATGGGCACTGCTAGCAATGCTAGCTGCTCTTTGGGAACTCCAGCCTCCATCAGCTTCAGACCTGTAACCGCATCTGCTGCAGAGAAACCCATCTGAAACACAAAGAGAGTGGAAAAAATTACATTTCCACCTGGCAAATATCCAAAAGTGACACCTTCATGTATCCAATAGTGACCAATTACCTTAGCAGTGAGAAGCAGGAGACAAAAGGTAAAGACTGTTGGCATCTTGATGATGGATAATAGCAACTTGTAGGTTTCCATGACACCCTGTGTTTCCTCCGGGGTGGTAGTCGTTCTTCTGCCACGTACATTTTCCCTTTTAAAGATGGCAACCAGAGTGGTGGAAATCAGGAATACCACACCCCAAAAGAACAAGAAATCTGCACCGGAGGAAACAAAAGACCAAAACTGCTGTTTATTCACCAACAGAAATATATTTGACTTTTTTTTTAGGGGTTATGGATAGAAAGTACCTGACAAGGTAACAATGCCGGTGTCTTTGGGCACTATTCTGAGGTATTTGTTGCAGAAGTCAGGAGACTCCAGAGCCAGAAAGAGCACATTTCCCAGGAAGTAGCCAGCTGTCTGGCCTACAGAGTTGCATGTAGATGCATAGCCCACATTTTCTCTGGATAACATAGTCAGTGCCCAGCCATCCACAGCTATATCCTTAAATAACAAGGAGGTAAAGAAAGGAAACGCCTTTTATTTATCGATCTAAATATCTGTCTGTATCATGGTGTTTAAAGAAGCTTACCTGTGTGGCTGCCAGGAAGGCAAGCATGAAGAAGACAGCAGTAAGCGTAACCACATCTGGTCCTCCCTTACTCTGCAGCAGTGACTCAACCTTTGCAGAAAGGTAGAGCATGAAGAGGCCCAAGAGGTACTGTGTGGGCACCAGCCATGACTTTCTGCAGAAACATGAGGAAGACATAATTAGGAGAAGGAAGCGCAGTCTAGAGATATGAAGTGTAATAACATGGATACAGATTAAAACATCAGGGTAATCAGCATCCAGATGTATTTCTTACCTCCTACCAAACCTACTGAAGTACAGAGCGTCCACCAGGGGTGCCCACAAAAGCTTGAGACTAAATGGCCAGAAGACAAAGCTGAAGAAGGCTTGGTCTTTGTAGCTGACATTCTTACTCTGCAAAATCAGAGGGATGCTTCCACCCAGTCCAAGAGGAATCCCCTGCAGCACATAGAGAAATAGAAGCAGCGACACATTCCCCAGCTCGCCGCGTATCCCAGACCTGCGAGGCGACCCTCGCAGCAGAAGAGAACCCTGCTCTCTTTCGTCTTCTATCCCCGGCTCAGAGAAGTCACTCTCCATGTCGTTTATGTTTTCAGGTGGGAGGGTGCCACCCACCTGCTTCCTCTGCCTCCCGTTCTTGTGTCTGATTAAATTTGAGGACTCCATAATGGATTAGTGGGCCTCAACCCTCCAGTCCTATCAGCAAATCTTCAAAAGGAGATGAGTGAAAACAACTGATACAACTAAACCGATTTTTAGTTGAAGCTGCTATAAATGCCTTCAATCATTTAGTTTGTACAGTGACAGCATTATGGGAAGCAGAATCATGCTGATCAAAGCAGATAGGTTTATATTATTTTAATATGCAATGGAGAAGCAGTGAAAAGGTGCAGTGAGCAACAAACAATGAAATGGGGAATTCCTTGGACTGAACAATTCTGATGAAGACGAGAAAGTGAGTTTGTGAATAACGTTCAAATTACGCTGCATGCACATGGCAACACATCAGAAAAAAGATGACCACATACCAGTGCGCCTGTGCAAATACTTTGCATTAATCATAAACTGTGGCAGTCACTCATTGTTGGGGTTGAAGGTAGAACTGACGACTGCATGGAATCACAAAAAATCAAAATCAAACTAAGTTAAACCCTGATCTATGATAAATAAGGGTACAGTAAAGAGAAATAAGTCCAATGGAGATGCTAAGGTTCAATATATTCAGAGTACAATAACACGCAGGGTCCCGCTCTCATCTGAAAACTATCAAGTGTTACAGAAAAGTAGAAATAAAACACATCAAATCAATATAAGACGTTTTCAAATACATACAAAGCACATGTAAGTTGAAAAGGTGAAACACATGAATTTAGACATACCTGGTGATGGCAGCATGCCAGATCATAAAACACAGGCGGTTGAATCACAGAATTAATCAACGGAAAAATCAGCTCATTCAGTTTTTTCATTCAGAGGTAAGAGACATCTTCATAAAGACGAGAAAACACAAGGAAATGAAAAGCGTTTCACTTATAACTCTCACATCGGTGGACATCAACACAGCCGAGCAAGGAAATGCGACAAGTACAGCTTACAAATGTGTCCGGCGCCTACAGCTGACGTGTCAAAATATGACTGCATGTAGTTCCGCTTCAGTGTACGTAACGTCTAAATATTGGTGAAAAAAAAAAAAATACACTCAAGCGGAACTACAGTTGGTATCATTCACATAAAGCATATTACATAAAATGTAAAATTAACTTTAAATAAAAATCAGACCTACAAAAAATAATGAACTGTTAAGTTCTAGTTTAGTGCTGTAAATAAATGCAGTGAGTACAAATGTCAAATTAAATCGCATAATTCATATAATTATAATAATCATATCATTTCTGTCAATTTTCTGTCATTCAACCCCAGCTTTTAACACTTTTTACAGGGTTTTGTGTGTGTGTGTGTGTGTGTGTGTGTGTGTGTGTTTGTGGTTTGTTTTTTTGTATTTGTTTTGTTTTTAGTCACAGTTTACACACAACCCTGTTTTTTCTCTTTTGTGTGTGTGTGTGTGTGTGTGTGTGTGTGTGTGTGTGTGTGTGTGTGTGTGTGTGTGTGTGTGTGTAGTAGTAGTAGTAGTAAACTACCGAGACTATAAACAATAAATACTTTTTGGATAAAGCATATCTCATTTTAAACCCATCTTATTTTAATTTAATATGTCGTCTCTACCTGAATCTCTTTTGGCTGTAAACTTGTAAGAGTGAAAATTTGGTTTAAAAGAATCACCAACAAACCAAAAACAAAATTTGAACATGGGCGAGTGCTTTGTGCAATAAACTTAATTGAATCACAGTTTTTCCACAGTGTTGTGATTCTAATCATACACAGTGGTTTGGATGACTTTTCCACATGCAGCATTAGGATAGTGTTGCTGCAGTTCAACCTCTTTCAGTGTGCAGTAATTAGTAGTTTGCCTAACAATGAATGTAATGATCCATAATGCATATTAATTAAGCTGCTGTATTATTGTATGCTGCATGGCAGCCCTGGATTATGTTAACCAATTACGAAATTTTATTCATGCATCATTATTGAAAGCCAACAATCACGCTTCTTCTCATTCATCTTTTAGACTGTAGGGTGAGTTGAGCTACTCCTGAACTTTGAGAATCCAGATGAAAGCACATGATAGCGATACTGTAAAATCAAAATGAAGAAGATACGGATCGAAAACTCTTCAACCACCCCACGGGTTTTAAACAGGGCTCATACTGATGTTTTCTCCTCGATCAAAGGGTCTTTTGGCGAGGGTCATGACAAACGCATTACCCCACATTTAATTTAGAGAAAATGAATGACAGCATGCTTGGCCTTGTGGTTGCCATGAGTGCATGTGAAGCCGCTTATCCTCACAGATGGCATGTGACAACACACACGGGCATATTTGAGAATATCAGCATGTGATGGAGACTGTGAAGCTGCAGTTGCACTCATGTGAGAATGTCTGTGTCGGTGTAAATCTACACTGAACTGCTCTGGGGCTCCACACTGCCAGCAGCTATGATATGTCTGAATTACTCTATTGTAACCCCATAAAGTTTGACTATCAATGTGCACAAATTATGTCATGTAGAGGGCTCTTGTATCAAACTATATATGAATCACCAAAAACCTGCAGACAGGGATCTTGAGCCTACTTTTACACTATATGCTGGGGTGAATTATTCAAACCATACCAATGATTAGGATTATTTGAGCAGATTACTTTATGTCACATGAGGACTGCTACAGTGGTTACCTTATTGGTTGGTTTACATCATCTGACTGGCCTTAAAGGACACATTACAACACATTACAACAAATCTATGATTGGTATTTTCCCCTGGTCACGTTATGTTGTTCATCACATTTTCCACTGGATGGTGCTAAAATCAGCACATCTGAATATACTGTAGTAATTCTCAGATTCACGCAATTTAAAATAGTCCAACTCCCCTTCTCAGGGATATTTAATGGCTATTTCGTTTTTCACTTAACACGTGACTGACCTTGTGATCTCCAAGAGCTGGATTTTTCTTTTTTCATCAAGCCTCCAGAAATAATACTTTAAAGTGTGGCAACCTTGAAGCATTCATTGCTTCTTCTTGTTGCCAAATGACTGAGAATCCAAACTGGGGACGGAGAGATGGCTACATAGCAGCAATTTCTGCAAGCAAGTTGGGCCTGGGTGGGTGCTGGTCTTTGAAGTATGCAATAATCTATAAGTATAGAAACTGTGGCCACTGCAACATTATTATTGGCGATATGAATGGAAACTGAATGAGTGAATGTAACTCTTAGTTTCTTCTTTAAGCTGCCTGAAAAATACATGGAAACAGTTTAATGTCACCCACACCTGGAACATCTAGTACAGTAGATGTGTTAAAGTACAGCGAGTTCCTCTCACATATTTGATGCTCCTGCCTGACAGAGACTGAGGTGTTATCACTGGAGCTACCTTATATTTCAGCATATACCATATAACTATTCCTGAAATTCACACTTTTGTCTGTTTTGACTGATAGACTCATTTTAAGTCCCCAAACAAACATATAGTAATGATAGGCTGAGGAACGAAATTTAGCTAGATGCCCAGCCCCCACGGGGGCCCTTCTCCCTTACTCTGGTTATTTAACTTTTCGCTCCACCCATGACATATTCGCGCTACATATTTACTTAGCCTGTTCCCACTATGAAAGTTATTTCCCGGCCAGAGGAGAGACTGTGACATCTTCAAACCAACAGCCCAATCTGCTTTTCCAACAGTAGTCGGCGTGCTGAGCCAGGAGCTAACCAGCAGCCCTCTCTCTGTGAGACCTGGGACAGCGAGGCGAAGGGGAGAGCTCATTCCACAACACGGCAGTCATCCATGGCTCTGTGCAACGGAGACAGCAAGGTCAGTTGAGCGGGAGATACCCGGGGCTCCAGTATAAGGTAGCCCTGGTGACTTAGTGCTAGGACCCAGGTTAGTGCTGTAGTCCTCCCCCCGGTTAATTTCGGCCTCTGTGTACCTCGGGGGGGAAAGTTAAGAGAGCATGCAACGTTATCAACAGTGCTGCTGAGGAGGAGCAGTGTGTGCCTGTTGCAGTGTTACATTAACATGTTGCTCATAGCTGCTAACAAGCCGGACGTGATAACTAATTGATGTTAAACCGTGAAAAAAAGGTTTCACTAATTTTCCCAGTAAACGGGGTTGCCCTTCTCTTATGGTGGACCCCCCAACCCCCAAGATACTTCAGCTCCAAGCACCGCGTGGGTTTTAGCATAGCTCCGCTAACCTAGCAGCTACTCACAGCACTGCTAACAGGCTAACGCTCGTTACTACTGTTTATTCCAGCGGTGCGCTAGCTCGCTACACTGATAAACTGTTAGCTAGCCGTGGCCGGGCGCTCACAGTTCGTAGTGACAGCACCGCAGAGCAAGAATGTTGTTTTACGATAGCGTCCGTGTTCTTTAAGTAACCGGAAATTGTGCTTGTGCTGAACTAATTTACCTCAAGCGGTAGCTGTCACACTCTTCGTGCTAACGTTCGTTAACTGTCAGTTTGCTAACATCGTCACGAAGCTAGTGTGTGAGCCAACTTGTGGTTTACCTGTCTAACAATTGCAGCGGCTTACAGCTGCCTTATCAGCTGATATGGTGAAGTTTGCACTGGAACCATAGTGTTTTTTCTCTCTCGTGATTACTCTTCTTCGGCCCATGTTATTACCGGTTGTGCTTTAAAGGTTAAAATTGGAGGTGAGGGGGGTACCCAGCAAGTTGTTTTCAGAAACATTTACGGCGGAAGTTTCCCACTGACCACGTGGGATAATGTTTGTCTAATGTGTACCCACTTCGGCTGTTTATAAAGAAAAAATTACTGAATTTAATTCACTGTAGACTGGATGGCACACTTCCCACAGAGCATGCATGCGTTTAAATAAATAACATTTGCATATAGATGAGTGCTGAGGATCAGAGTTTGAACTGCTTCAAATACTGAGATCTCAGTCTTGATAATGTCTAACTTGTGAGATTCATGTGATGGGCTGAATGGTTGCAGCACATTTCACAAAATTGCTGTCCATCTCTGTTTCAGCTCACATGGCAACAATTATGTTAGGCTTTATTGAGTCACAGCGCTGGAGGAGAGTAAACTCAAGAAGGAATTGAGTTACCTTCTGCTGTTAGACCACTAGAAAGCTAGTCACCTCACATGCAAATCTTCACTAATCTTTCTAAATGCGTGTCCACAGCTGGAGATCAGCAGCGCAGAGCAGAATGGGTCATGTGAAGGGGCGGTGGCGATCCTCGATGCCGGGGCGCAGTACGGGAAGGTGATTGACCGAAGAGTCAGAGAGCTGTGCGTACGCTCTGAAATCCTCCCTTTAGAGACCCCGGCCTTTGCTATCAGAGAACAGGGCTTCAGGTGAGCACATAAACGCATCTCTACTTGAGATGTTTTATTTCATGCCTGTCATCATGTTTAATCACACTACTGTGTCAATGTAGAAGCTTTGAAGTGCTTTATAATGCAGTTTTACATGATTGTTTTCTTTGTGTTTCATGCCTCAGGGCAATAATTATTTCAGGAGGTCCAGCGTCTGTGTATGCGGAAGATGCCCCCTGGTTCGACCCTGCCATATTCACTATAGGAAAGCCCGTCCTTGGGATTTGCTATGGGATGCAGGTATGCACACAATAAAATAAACTGTGATTGTATTCTTAAGAAAACCAAGTCTACTTCCACAAGGCTCTTGTCAAGAAAACATTTTTTACACAGATTGCCTCTAAGTAGCAACACGTTACTGTCACTCTGCTTGAACCAGCTCCTCAGCTCTCCCACACCAGCTGGGACTTCACCACCTTCTTCAAGAGTACTTTTACACTGGTGGAAGAGAAGAGTAATACTTACTCTCTTTTCCCAGTGAGACAAAAAAGTAACAAGTACATTACTTTACATTGCAGGCAGTTTTACACTCCCTGTAGCATATCTGTTTCCATTACTTACCTCTGGTGTGTGTGTGTGTGTTGCAGATGATGAATAAAGTTTTTGGAGGAACGGTACACAAAAAGAGTGTAAGGGAGGATGGAGTCTTCAGCATTGGACTAGACAACACTTGCTCCCTTTTTAGGTATTGTAATTTCTTGTAACTTGGATATGTAGTGCTTTGTTATGTTCTACGTACAGACCACATACATAGTTGTTGTCATGCTGATGTAAAGGGGCTATTACACAAATAATGAAGAGTCTAAGGTAGGGTGTAGTCTTTATTTCCCTTATATAAACAAAGTGCTGAAAACAGTAACATGCATAGTAGATTTAATGAATTGTGTGTGTGTGTGTGTGTGTGTGTGTGTGTGTTAAACCTATCAGAGGTCTTCAGAAGGAAGAAGTAGTCTTGCTGACCCATGGAGACAGTGTGGATAAAGTGGCAGATGGCTTTAAAGTGGTGGCCCAATCAGGGAACATCATTGCTGGTGAGCAGGACACAAGAAATGCGTCAATCCTGTTGAATATAATTCACAAGTATATTATGGTAAACTACAAAAGCAGCTTTATTTGGACTTTATGTTAAGTAAGCCTGAGGCTGTATCATATATATTTACATCTCACATAGCCTTTGAAGATGATGCTAATTTGTGTTCTGGGTAAAAGTGCTTTTCCCCGACATCTAAACTCTTGGTTTTTTCTTAAAGCTTACTAAATGAGCCCCTTAAAACATCACTGTTTTCTCTTTAGGGATCGCTAACGAGCAGAAAAAGCTGTATGGGACGCAGTTTCATCCTGAGGTCGACCTGACGGAGCGAGGCATGGAGATGTTGCGTAACTTCGTGTTTGAGATTGCGGGCTGCACGAGTAACTTCACCGTTCAGAGCCGCCAACAGTCCTGCATCAGTGAGATCAGAGAAAAAGTAGACAAGTCGAAAGTGCTGGTGAGTGATGATTTGGGGGGGGGGGGGGGAGACCAAAACTACTGAATATTTACTGTGGGAGATGATTTAACTAAAAGGCTGAAGCTAAAAAGCTGACAGTGAAGTGTGGTAGTCGCTCAGGAGGCAATGACAGTAGCAATGGTGGGAAGTTAAGTAGAACCAATTAAACTCTCAAATTAAACCCTGTTGCATCTGAAAAGAAGGTAGCCCACTCCCAGAGTGGCTTCAAACTGGGTTTCATCTCGGGAGGGTGAAGGCGATAATTGAGTGTGGAAAATGGGCTTAAAGTACTGATATTATGCTGTACAGTGTGTGGGATAGTTGGTAATATCTGTGACAATACTCTCATTCTGCTGTAGCGTGTTCCTGCAGCGAGTACAGCATTTTGGATCATTTCCAGGAGCAGGTTTAATCTTCTCTTTCTTAGGCTTAATATTTAACAGCCTGCCAACAGATGAAACACCAGATGTGTGTATGACTAATAAAACAAGAAGCCTAAATAAATATAAGCCACACGTTTGCAGATAATTAGTGGGTACTCTGAGTTGTGAAAATTGGGGCCAGGTGGTGAAGAATCAGATTTAATCTTTGCTCAGCTTTATCTCTGAGACACTGTTTCTTTCTGATGATACTCGCAGGTGCTGCTGAGTGGTGGAGTAGACTCAACAGTCTGCACAGCCCTCCTGAACAAAGCTCTGAACCAGGACCAGGTGATAGCAGTTCACATCGACAACGGCTTCATGAGGAAGAGAGAAAGTCAGAGCGTGGAGGAGGCCCTGACCAAGCTGGGAATCAAACTCAAAGGTAGGGATCCAAATTCTGCAGTTCTTAAGCGTGTACATGAGGTATTTATTTGAAATTCAATTTTATCACACGTATTTTTTTTTTTTTTCTGAATTAATTGCACTCTTTTAATACGTTCAGGTTCTTATTTTGAATAGTTTTCACTTTATGGAGTTACCCTTTCCAAAATGTTGTGACTAAAGCGCATATTTGTTTATTAAAAAAAGGCCAGCAGTCTTCTGTACCTGCTGCTGGCTGAACGGCTCTGTTTTCACCAGCTGCACAGATGCACAGATATTCATTACAGTGCACAGCGGTTACAAAGTTAAAAGATGGTTAAACTTTGACCTTCTTTGCTCACTGGAGTGACAAACCTTGGCTGCACAGCATAAGCCACTGCAAATAATAATTTTCAGACAACCATGGTGCCATCGTTGTGACCTGTCTGAAAACCGCTTACATCAGTAAACACAGGTGCATTCTGGGAAAACATTATCTGCCAAAGCCAGATCCCTTTCTCCTTGTTGCTTTATTATTTTGGTCACCCTCCTCCACCACACCAGTTTTATCCTATTCAGCTTTGTAGTTGAGTAAGAAAACCACAAGCTTACACCTGAGAGTGAAAGTAAAGTTGGGACTGAGTTTTTGTTTTGCTGTTAACCCTGTGGTTCGTCTTCCTTCAGTGGTAAATGCAGCGCACACCTTCTATAATGGAACAACAACTCTTCCCATCTCTGAGGAGGACAGGACGCCGCGGAAACGCATCAGTAAAACACTGAATATGACCACCAACCCTGAGGAGAAAAGGAAAATTATTGGAGACACATTTGTCAAAGTGAGGATAAGTTTGAGTACTTTATTGGAAAGTGTTATTTATTGATGGTGACATTTAAGTTCTTTTCTCTGCCACCGTACTGTTCTGACTGTATGAATTGTCCTACATCACAGGTGGCAAATGAAGTGATTGGAGAGATGAATCTGAAACCAGAAGAGGTTTTTCTGGCACAGGGTACCTTGAGGCCTGATCTTATTGAGAGCGCCTCTCACCTCGCCAGTGGTAAAGCAGAGGTCATCAAAACACACCACAACGACACTGAGCTCATCCGCAAACTCAGAGATGAGGTAAATCTAATTTCCCTAACCTTCTTAGCTAGCTACTTCAGTTTATAGCCATATTATTTGCAATGACGTAGATGCATGGTTCAAGGAGAGCTTTATTGGAGTTGAAATCATAATAAGAAGCACAAAACATTTACATCGCTTATGCTCCAGCTCACAACACTACTGACGCGTCTTTGTCTTATTAGCGTATTCATTGTCATGGATTATTTGCTGTTTGTTGTTATGTGCAGCCTCTTGTGAATGCACAGCTGTTTGACACCTAGCCGTAACGCTAGCCCGCTCACTGTGCATTGCTGATTCTTGTCTGTTGTAATCCTCCAGGGAAAAGTAATCGAACCGCTGAAAGATTTCCATAAAGATGAGGTGAGAGCACTGGGGAGAGAGCTTGGCCTGCCAGAAGAGATTGTGTCTCGGCATCCTTTCCCTGGCAAGTACATAAACTCACAGGCCTATAATGTGACTGTTCTGACTGAACTTTACAAAAGTGTAAATATAATTACTGAGTCACACTAGAAGCTTTGCAGCCTTCATTTGCTAAAAGTGTAAATATAATTACTGAGTCAGACACTCAAAGACTCACTTCCTTCATTTGCTCAAAGTGACGGTCATTCCACTTTTTCTCTAGGTCCTGGTTTGTCCATCAGAGTGATTTGTGCAGAGGAGCCTTACATCTGTAAGGATTTTGCTGAAACAAACAACATTCTCAAAATCATTACAGACTTCTCTGCAAGTGTCAAAAAGGTAAAGGAAATGCTGATGTACAGCGAAATCCCAGCAGTCTGATATCATTTGTCTGTATTATTATCATAATGCATCTTGTCACTGTTTTTACTTGTGAAGTTACAGATAACTGCAAGATGTC
Organism: Rhamphochromis longiceps; assembly: GCF_057381845.1. Taxonomy (NCBI): domain Eukaryota; kingdom Metazoa; phylum Chordata; class Actinopteri; order Cichliformes; family Cichlidae; genus Rhamphochromis; species Rhamphochromis longiceps. The sequence goes on along the minus strand of NC_140570.1, from coordinate 16,296,736 downwards.
GCACACTAACTCAAATGTTGCGATGTGATAAGCTTGGATGGCAAACCTCCAAACATGCTTTGAGGAGATTGAACTAACACAGCAGATTGTATGCTCTATGTTTGCTCTGAAGCTTGCTGCTAATTTTACTGATAATCACTGGAAACACTCCTCAGCTAGTTTTATCACTTCAGTTGTTTTGGGCAATCGATAAAGTTTTATTTTCAGTTACAATTTTGGCTTCCAACAAATACATTTCCCCCCCAAATTCACTCCCAGCCATGTTGTGCTAGATACAGGTCAGTTCATACTCATGAATTTACACTTGTGGGTAAATAAAATCTCCTGACAGGGCTGATGGACATATTGTAAGCTCGTGAAGGAGGATATTGGTATGTCATTTGATGAAAGAGCAAGCAAAAATTTTGCAAAGTTTGAAATTGATAAAGTGTTGTTGAAAACTACTAGTCACATCGTCAGAGCTTCAGCGGTTTGTATATTGCCGGCTGCTGTCTTTCAGTTCCACACTTACAAGGTGCTTTTATTCCCGTCTCCTCTCCAGCCCCATGCCTTGCTGCAGAGAGTCAAGTCGTGCATATCAGATGAAGAGGAGGAGAAGCTCATGCAGATCACCAGCCTTCATTCACTCAATGCCTTCCTGCTGCCCATCAAAACTGTTGGTGTCCAGGTGAGACAGCTGATCAAATTACATACCGTTAAAGAAATAGGAAAAGACATTGGACAGAAACTGCTGGCATATGTTTTGGTCAGTAAGAAAATGTAAGTTTTATTGACAATTTGTGGATATTAATGTAAACATCTTTCCCATGTGATTTTGTAAAAATCTCATGTATTTATCTTTAGTCAAGATTAAGATAATGTGGAGAATCCAAGTGTTCTCAGGTCCAGTGAAAACTTGACAAAGTAGATGTTGCCAGCTGTTTGTCTGTTTCTGCGTTATAACTGTAATTAAGTGGTCAGCCACAGGACCAAGACACCCAAACAAAGAGTGTCAGATTCTCCGTTTTAGAGTCTTTCTCCCTGTCGTCTGTGGAGGGTGTGTCCTGTAGTTACCGTTAAATATGCCAAAAATGTTGAATTAGTCACCACTACTTTCCTCACCCACAACGCTGCAGTCAGACAGTGTGTAGGTGTCTGTTAGTACTTCCTGTCTGAAGCCAGAGGTTTAAATTTGCCCTCAACCTCAAAATGGGACAGACTGTGGGCAAACACTGGCAGCTTTTAGCGGCTTTTCTAAAAGTGGAAGCTGACAGGTTATTTAGAAACTTTTAGTTTTGTCACACGAAAACAAATTTTAACAAAATGCCTTTCATACTTTATAACATGTATGACACGTTGATTTTTGGCTAGATGGTAAGAATAAGAACATTTCCTGTCTCAGGGTGATTGCCGGTCCTACAGTTATGTGTGCGGTGTCACAAGTAAAGAATCTCCACACTGGGAATCGCTCATGTTCCTGGCCAGACTCATCCCTCGCATGTGCCATAACATCAATAGGTAAGTCATAAAATCAGGTTTCATTCGTCCACCCTCAGTGGACAACCGGGCAAAACACTTAGATTCATTCACGCCTCTCTTCTTTTTTTCCAGAGTTGTGTATGTATTTGGGTCTCATATGAAGGAGCCGCCAACAGACATTACTCCAACTTTCCTGACCACGGGTGTTCTGAGCACGCTCAGACAGGCTGACTTTGTAGCTCATTCTATTCTTAGAGAGTCTGGTAAGTGCACGCTTTCAAATGTTTAAAACCTCATCTATTTTAGAATATTTAAGACTGAAGATGAAGATTTAAAAGGGGAAAATACCCCAAACAAACATTGTTATCGCAAAGAAGAAAACAAATCAAATCAAGACAAGTAGTAGAGATGGTAGATTTATTCATTTAAAACAGGAAGCACATTCTCCAGGAAGAGATTACTCCTGTCAGGCTAGAAATGTTTCATTAAGGATAAAACAGTGTTGCATTGATTTGCAGTGATGCTTTCTGCCATACCAGCATACCATGTGACCATCATCAGATCTGCTGTGTAGTTCTACTGTTAAAGTAAAAGTTAAACTAGGCATGTTTACATTTTAGTTAACTGATATAAGAATTAAGACCAATTTTCAGAAAAACCTGTAACTAAATGAAATGACATTGTGTGTTAATAAAATATACAGGAAATAACTTTAGTTTTAGTCTTTATAATTCAAATTATTATTCAAATTGGGGACGTTCATAGCAACTAAGAAAGTAATTGCTAGGGGGGATAAAAACAAAACAAAAAAAAGAGTCTAGTCTAAGGGTGTGTTTTCAAAGCTGTAGTTGGTTTCCTGTGGACAGAAAGAGGTGATGAGTTTGTAAACTTGTATTTTTTTCCTGTGGTTTGGTTGTTTTCACACAGCGAAAAGTGCAAGTGGACTCCAAGCAAACCAAAATGTGTCACAGAGAGAATGTTGAGTTCCCTCATTGGCCAGATGTGTCTGGGGCGGGAGCAACAAAAGTAGAAACAGGAAGAAGATGCTGTGAGAGAACGGAGAATTTACGTTCATTTCACGGTCTCCTGTACAGACCTTTGCACGTTTATAGTTCCTTCCCACATTGAGAATACAGAACAGGTGTAACAGTTACAAGTTTTTAGTTCAAAGGTGTAACAGTTACAAGTTTTTAGTTCAAAGGTGTAACAGTTACAAGTTTTTAGTTCAAACATGTAACGCACCGCTGGTAGTTGGTTCAGATCTTGGTCGGATCATGTTCACGACACGAACAAACCACTCTGGAGTCTGTTTGGAACTGCACCAAGACCACCTCCTCCAAATGGTCTCAGTGTGATGTTTTTGGTCTGAACCAGAGTATGATTTAGCATTAAACCAATGCTAAATATATAAAAGCATCACATAATATTAAAATATGACAAATTACAATAAACTATCCAGCCATTTTCTTTCGCTTATCTGAAGTTGGGTCGTGGGGGCAGCAAGTAGGGAAGCCCAGACCTCCCTCTTGTCAGTTGCCTCCTCCATCTTATCTGGGGAAACGTCAAGTAGTTCTCAGGCCAGCCAGTTGAAATAATCTCTCCAGGGACCTCCTCAGAATAGGATATTCCCAGCTGGAACACCTTACACAGGAGGTGACCACCTCAATAGGCTCTTCTTGATGTGGAGGAGTAGTAGGAGTAGCACCTCTACTCTCAGCGTCTCCTGAATCACCAAACTCTTCACTGTGTCGCTCAGGGAGAGCCCATCCACCCTTCAGAGGAACCTTATTTCTGCTGCTTGTTGCTATGAAAGCATTCTTTGTCCTTAAAAAAACAAAAAAACAAAACAAAAACCTTAATGGTGTTATCAAAACGATCAAGCCTAGATCAGCAGATTTACGGAGTTTGTCAACAACAATGCTCTGTCTTTTCTGCCAAGTTTTTGTTTCCTTTGGCTATTTTATGCTTAACATCTGTTTCTCCCTTCAGGCTATTCTGGGAAGATCAGCCAGATGCCGATCATCCTCACCCCCCTGCACTTTGACCGTGACCCACTGCAAAAGCAGCCATCATGCCGGCGCTCCGTGGTGATTCGTACCTTCATCACCAGCGACTTCATGACAGGAATCCCTGCTATGCCAGGCAACCATATCCCAGAGGAGGTATACCATCGTTAAACCTTTACAGCTAATATTTTTCTGCATATCTTACCTTCATGGCTCCTAATTCTGGTTTTCAGGATTGGAAATGAGTGATCCAGGAATTATTTAAATTCTCTTTATTTGTGTGTTTTTAAGAGGTTTTTTTTTTTTTTTTTTTTTTGTCTTGTCTGATTCATCAGGTGGTGCTGAAGATGGTAAATGAGATCAAGAAGATCCCAGGTATCTCCAGAGTCATGTATGATCTGACCTCCAAACCACCTGGCACCACAGAGTGGGAATAAAATGCAAACATGACATCACAGTGTAGAGAACACACACACACACACACACACACACACACACACACACACACCCAGTGCACAAACACAATAGATATCAGTGAGGGCTGGTGAACTGCTCTCCTTTTCTGTCCTTCCACCTTTATCCCCTCCCAATCTCCCTCTGCTACCTCCCCCATCTCTTCCCTTATCTTTAACATTCCCACGGAAGGCAGACTGTACTGTGACAGGCGCACACACAAAGCCACTACTGCTCTGCTCTCCCCACCACTCTACCCCGGTCTTAATATTTTTGGCGATAGGCATTGATAAATCTTGGTTATTGATAATATATTGTCTGTTTTTGTTTTATTTTTTAAAAACCTTCATGTACAACAGTGTATTTCCTCGCTACAGTGAAAAGGTAAATTGCTACTTCCAGGTGGCCAGAAGCTGTGAAAGTTCAGTGAGTGGACTTGGTGTTGTGCCTCAGGATGAATAAAACATGAAAGCAAGTAAACGGTAGTGTTATTAAAAGAAAACAGAAGGGGTGGGGGTTAAAAATCTATAGCCCTTTTTTTTTTCTTCTTCTTCAGATGTTTTTGTTAAATTCTTGTAGGTGAGAATGTTCTCGGCCTGAGACGATCTGATTTGTTCATTTCACTTCCTACCAAAGGTGGTGTGAACAGAAGTACAGATGAACAGATGAGCTATGTGACCAATCAACATTAAAAAAAAAAAGAAAAATTGTTTGTTTTGCTTTGACATAAGTAGTTTGCTGTAGTGATCTGTAATGTTGTGGGCTCTTGACGAAGCTAACATCGTTGACGAGCTGCTGCTGTCGCCCCTGTGGGCAGCAGTCGACCCAAGAATAGCTTCAGTATACGGACTAATGTGCAGCTGTGGAGGAGGCCAATATGACGGATAACTTTGTACGTGCCTGTTCTGTTGTTTTACTTTGGGGGTTGTTTGTTTTTGTTTTTTTTGGTGTTACCTGACCTGGACTCTGAGGATATAACAGTTTCTCCTCATGCTGCAATATGTATGCTTTTTATGAAGAAGAAAAAGGCAAGAGGTCTAATAACTTATAACTACGGTAGAGTTTATAGCCACATTTTGTCGGTTGCTGGTGTCACCTCATCATGATTTTTGTTGCTCTTGTTGTGCGAGGGCAAAAACATTTGCACATTTCGTTGTCAATCGCCCGTTCAAGCCTGGGTGCTTTATCAACATAACAAATCACACATCCAGTGGAAACTTCATCCCCGTACATCGTGTCACCCTTGTCGTGTCAAAGGTCCTCGCCCTCTGTTGCCATCTTTGACTAAAGTTCAGTGTTTCAGAAAGGCATTACTGCTTTTGTTTATCTGCGTTCTGTGCTGTCAGAGCGTTCGGCGTATCATAGTCTCTAGTCTCCAGTCGTTTAGACCTCAGTGAATGCGGCGCTCAGGTTTAACTGAGTTTTTAAAGTGTGTGGTATCACGTCAGAAGTGTCACTCGGATGTGGTGGTGCTCATGCCTCCAGAATTTTTTTTTTTTTTTTTTTTTTTGGTGCCTCTCATCCCTCTTATACCCTTAACCTTTAGTGGCAAAGTACTCCTCATGCAAAATGAAAGGGGGAGAAAAAAAACCCAAACTTGTCTTAACTGCAGTGTCCTTCCCTCTGTTCTGCCTTTTTATACATCTGTGTTTATGTTACGTGTCTCCAATTTAAAACGAGAAAAACAAAAAACAATAGCTAATAATGGACATATGACTTTGTAGTTCAATTTGATTGAAATATCCATGAGATTAAGTTATGCAATTCTACATCCGATTATTATTTTTCTGTTTGTGTGTTTTTAGTCAACAATGCTCATTCTCCTTAGTAACGTGCCTCAAACCAAGCCACTGCATGCAGTTTCAACTATGACATTTGTACAATGGAAAACTGAGCTTTAATAAAGATCTCAATGTTGAAACTTACCACTTCTATGAAAAGCGTCTTATTTGTAACAATTTCTGTTTTGCCTTTCAGATTTCTGTATTCATTTTTAATTTACACAATTACCTTTAGTGGGTACACACCCAAAAAAAGCACTGATACATTTCTAATAAAAATGCAGTAAAACACTAATTGTTAACCCACAGAGATATAAAAGTCAACAGAATACTGTAATAAACAAAATTCTAGTTAATATTTTAAAATTAAAGTGGAAGTCTGCAGTTTATATTAACCCATCTTATTCCTAAAATCAGGCTTAATAAACATGACCTGCCAAAAGGCCCAGTTGGTCCACAAAGTGAAAATTGCTAAAAAAAAAAGAAAAAAGAAGTGCAGTTTTAAAAAGTTTTTTTTCATAATAATCATCTAACTAAATAAATCTCAGGCAAAAGGATAATTTGCTGACAATTTCAAGGCCTTTGTATTTTCAGACATTACTCTGGCCTGCCAAACCAAAACAAGAATCCAAGCACCTGTTTGGATTCTTGCAGTTGCAAAGAATCCAAGCAAAAGCAGGTCTTTTATGACAGCAAAAGACCTGCTGTCGCTTATGACAGCAGGCAAAAACTCGAGTCATGTTTTTATAATGCACTTTTTACTCTTAAGGGCAACTTGAGATGCTCTTGATCTGTCTTGTAAATAGGTGGGTTATTTAATGTTAACATGCTCATTTACAACAAAAGAGCTGCAAAGTTATTGCTGGGCTGCATCAGGTTTGTGTTAACATGATCCCACAATCTTAAGAGTGAATATCCATGAAAATTCACCCCAAGGTCAAACCTTAGGACCAAATCACAGGACTTTGTGATCAATTGAGAACAGTGGACGCAGCATATCAGCTGCTCAGCACGGCGGTAGAGGAGTGATTTGGGCTTGTTTTGCAGCTACCTGAACCCCCCCCCCCCCCCCCCCCCCCCCCCCCCCCTCAGTCTTTTAATCAACTTTAAATCAAATCTACAAAAGAATATCTGAAAAAGAGAAGGTGACTGTAAAGCTCAGTGAACTGAAGCAACATTTTACAGAACAGTGGCCCAAAATTCCTCCACAATGCTGATGATATAGAAAACGATCAGTACAACTTCTTGCTACTGAGGGTTGATCTAAAAGCTGCTGAGTCATGGTGGGATGTACAAACTTTTCACAGGAGTACATACAGTCCTATAAAGGCGTTCATTTCACATGACTACCTTATCTTTCGTCACATCTAAGTTTCTTCAAAATGAACAAATGTGCTTTTGAAACCTACACAGCACATTTGAAACATTTAATGTAAATAGTTACACACAATTGATTTCTTGCCGATCTCATCAGCATCATTCTGAAACAAATCACAAAGACCTAATCACACACTCCTGCTCCCACGCACAGACCCCTGAGGCCAAGTTTCATCATTCAACTGTAAATGCAACACAACCAAATATACGAGCTTTTAGATTGCTGCTTTCCTCACTTTAATATTACTTAATGTACTAACACAGACACACATAAAAGCTTTAGACTGTAATGGGCTTCAGTGTAATTTAGTTTTATTATGGACCTATTGTGCGCAGTCAACCATCGTTCCCTAACACGCGTCCCTCTGCGTGCCAGGGGTTCAGGTGTTTGCTGCTCCCCTCTGACTGAGAAACATGAGCAGACAAGCAGACAGTCACCCATCAACACACCCAGACCCGTACGCAGGGGACAAGGGACGCTTTAGAAACAGTCGCAGCGTTGTAGTATTGCATAGAGACTGTACAAGTTATCACATGCAGCTGCCAATTAACTCCTGGCCGGTGGCGGTTTATCTGCAGCACAGACTAATGAACTGCTTGGTATTTTCATACAGAGAGCGCAGAGATAAACGAAATTAAATGATGGGATGTTTCCAGGAGTTTGAGGCAGATGTGTTGATGTGTTTGTTTTTTTGTGAATCTTTGGTGGACCCAAAGTCCAGATTTTTTTCTTTAAAAGAGATTTAAACCTGTTTGCAGCCTTTGGATTTGAAGCACGCCTACTTTATTATTATTGTTACATTATTAATGACAAATTGGCATAAAGCTTGTGTGTTTAATCAAAATTTAAAAGGCCTTGTCCGTGTTTCATATTGAGAAAATACTGCTCATTTCAACTCGGGGCCCTCCTCTTCTCTTTTGCTCTGCTGAATCTGTAAGGTTGCCTCGTGCAGCACTTTTCCCCAGAGAGCAGATAAGACACCTGTCGAACATTTCTGCTTCCATTTGCTGTCTACAGCTACTAGAGCTCACAACCCCTGTCTGCGTCTACACAGCATGGACATCAAACTCTTTTTCCTTGGATTGTGTGCCCTTTTCTGCATCTTCAGACCTCTCTCGGCACAATCTACATGCAAGCTGAAGGCCAAGTTCAACCTGGGCGGCTATAAGGACGTAGAAAAGAAGACTGTCGTGGTTGGGGGAATGTTTCCTGTTCACAAGCGCGTTGCTTCCAACAAGGGCAACACTTCGAGTGTGCCTCTCTCCTCAGGCTGTGTGGGGTGAGTCGGGCATGTTTATGTCTTTTTTCATCATCGTTGCTATGCTGGGTTAGTCTTCTAGCTTAGGGCGCTGGTATTAAACAAACTAAAATTAAACTTGAAAACTTATTTAGGATCTTAAATGAATAAAGAAATTTTATTAAAGTATCCTAATTTTAGTACTTTCCTACCTGACAGTTTACTCCTGGGAGTCTTGGCTTCATAATTTTATAACAGAATCAAGACGGAGTAGTGTAACACCTCTGGGGCCAATTAATTACAGCAGGCCATATTATTATGGAGGCAGGCCTACAAAGTGTAGCACACAACAATAATCAACAAATTTATTAAGGGCTAGTTTAAATTATAATGTCACAAGACTAAAATGGTTTGCAATTAGTTGGTTTTCATGTATTGTCATTTTCTGCATACACTGAATACCTGTATTAACTGAAAGAAAGGTTCTTTCTTGCACTACTGTTTGTACTGGCTGATCTTTATTAATCTGCTGTTCCTTCGTCACTTATCATCCTGTAGGTTTAACTTTCGTACCTTCCGCTGGGCACAGACCATGTTGTTTGCCATCAAGGAAATTAATGCAAGGGACGACCTGCTTCCCAAAACTGACCTGGGTTACGTCATCTACGACTCCTGCTTCACCATCTCCAAGGCTGTGGAGGGCACCCTGACCTACCTGACAGGCCAAGACGAAGCTGTACCCAACTACCGCTGCGGCGATGGAGCGCCGCTGGCTGCTCTAGTGGGAGCCGGGGGCTCGGATCTGTCCATCGCGACTGCCAGGATCCTGGGACTTTATCATTTTCCGCAGGTAAGCCTGACACTCGTGTCAAAAAATTTGATAAAGTTAAGGAAAATGAACAAAGATAAAGAGTTCAGGCAAAAAGCAACAGTGTGTTCGTACTCTTGTCTTTAGGTCAGTTATTGTTCGACATGCTCTGCTCTGAAAAGTAAGTTCCAGTTCCCCACCTTCTTAAGGACCATTCCCAATGACGAGCACCAGTCTACGGCTATGGCCAAGATGGTGCTACACTTTGGTTGGACTTGGGTGGGCAGCATAGCTGCTGATGATGATTACGGCAAGTACGGCATCAAAGACTTCAAGGACCAGGTTGAGCAAGCTGGCGTCTGCATCTCCTTCTCTGAGACCTTGCCCAAGGTAGACAGATTTCAGTCAGTTTTGCCAGTCAATCTTTATTTCCCTAAACCAACTGTTAGTTCACACAGGGGTTTCATTTCTGCTAAAAAAATTTGTACTCTGATCTTTGGACTTTAGGTGCATTCCCCAGAGGCCATCCAGCGCATTGTTCAAACTGTAATTGACTCCACAGCCAAAATCATTGTGGTCTTTTCATCTGACGTGGACCTCAGTCCTCTCATCAGTGAGCTGCTCCGCAACAATGTGACCAACCGTACCTGGATCGCCAGCGAGGCCTGGATTACCTCCGCTCTCATCAGCCGGCCACCTGGGGTGAGCAAACAGCTGACTGATGACCAAAAGAAATCCAGAAAGTTTAAACCAGTCTGGACCAAATTTTAATGTTTGAGCTTAGCTTGATTATTTGAATGCTTCTATCCAGGTGAGCTCAATCCTTGCCGGCACCCTGGGTTTTGGGGTGAAGAGGGCTGACATCCCCGGTCTTCAGCATCATCTACTGAATCTGGACCCCTATGCAGACTTGCTCACTGAGGAATTCTGGGAGACGGTGTGTTTGTTAACCTTAGGAACTTGCAAACATCTACATGGTAGAATCAGTATTGCAATGATAATTAAACTGTGAATGATGAACCTTCAGTGAAAACACTGACAATTAAACAGATCCCCCACAAAATAACAATTTTGTGATTTTACTTTTGCCTTGCAGCTGTTTAACTGCACGTTGGACTACAGCAAAGCTATGAGAATGGCAAAACAGAGGGCCACGTACGTGAACGGCACACTGTCCAGGACAGTGACAGGATTGCCTGATGGGCTGTGTACCGGGCAGGAGTCTGTGGCACAACTCAACAACACGTACACTGACATCTCTCAGTTACGAATCACTTACAGGTCAGCTCACAATGCCACCGCTCAAAAAACAAACAACCAAAAACAGCAACTGATATATAACCATAACCCAGACAATTAAATGTGCTACTGTTGCAGCATACACTGAGAAAACTTTGTTGCTGTTGTCGCACAGTGCTCCTGAAAGCAATTTATAGTTATCTATTTTAGTTCTGTGTGTAAAGCCTCAGTAGCAGTGAGCCCTGTGTGAATCATTCACTCAGTGCAGTGTGTGCAGCTTTCCTGTGAACTGTTTCTACCACAGAAAATAGCTCCAAAGTAAGCAAGGTACTAATTCTGAAAAGGCACATTTGTCCTTTTGTTGTCTCGTTGTAGCAGGGTGGTAATGTTTATAATAATAAAGAAACTGTTTCACGCAGCGTGTACAAAGCTGTGTATGCTGTAGCCAACGCCCTGCACAACCTGGAGCACTGTGAACCCGGAAAAGGGCCGTTTGTCGGGAAAACATGTGCTGACATCAACAACTTTGAGCCGTGGCAGGTAAACGTGTGCAATAATGAGGTCACGTGTGTGCGTATTGTACTTTTGCTACTTAAACCTCAATTTTTCTCCTCCTTAGCTGATGTATTACGTGAAGAATGTGCGTTTCAAAATGCCAAACACAGGGGAGGAGATCTTCTTTAACGACGGAGATGTGGACGGCTTCTATGACATCATCAACTGGCAGGTCAATAATAATGGGGAGATATCTTATGTCACTGTGGGGAACTACAATGGCTCTGCAGCTCCAGAGAACAGGATGACCATAATGAACGACTCCATCGTGTGGAACAATGACATGTTGGAGGTCAGCGGTATATCGATAAAGAAGAAGTTAGCATATGCTCCTTTTAGATTATGATTCGGTAGCTCATGTATTTCTGTTGCTATGTGTGAAAGCCTCCTCGGTCAGTGTGCAGTGAGAACTGTCAGCCGGGCACCAGGAAGGGGATTCGACAGGGAGAGCCGGTCTGCTGCTTTGACTGCATTCCCTGTGCTGACGGAGAGATCAGCAACACAACTGGTCAGTAAACAACAGGACCACATTTCTTAAATGGTACATGGGCTCTTTCTTCTACTCTACTTGAGTACTCAAAGCACTTTGTACAACTTGCCTCATTCACACATTCATGCTTTAAGTGCTTCCTATCTAACATTCACATTTAGAAATACACAGAATTACACTGCGTGTTACAGTCACTGTTGATAATTTAAAACTCAAGAATTTTGAAATAGACCCAACACCATTAGCACATGTAGATTATGGTAAACATGGTCCTGATGCCCTCGTATTACACTTGGCCTCCCTTTATCACAGATGCTCGTGAATGCATCCTTTGCACTGGCGATTTCTGGTCCAATGCGGCTCATGACGCCTGTGTACCAAAACTCATTGAGTTCCTGGCCTTTGGAGAACCACTGGGAATTACTCTTATTGCCATTTCTGCCTTTGGAGCTTTAGTCACCATCGCTGTCGGGGTGAGAAAAGCCAAACACAAAATTATACCTGAGAGAAGCTCCGATGTGGAGAGGAAACAAGCAAAAAAAAAAAGGTTAAACTTCTTATTTTTTTCTCCCAGGTATTGTTTATTATGCACATTGGCACCCCTCTGGTGAAAGCCAACGATACACTGTTGAGTTTTTCACTGCTCTTCTCTCTGGTGGTGACCTTCCTCTGCTCCATCGTCTTCCTCGGAGAGCCACAACACTGGAGCTGCATGACCAGTCAAGTAGCCTTGGCTCTAGGATTCGCCCTCTGCCTTTCCTCCATAATTGGTTGGTGACCAATTGAAATCATTTTTTCCATTTTTTTTTATAGCTTACTTAACCTTTTTATGTGCCTTGATCCAGACAAAATAAAATCACTGAGATTTTCTCTATAAGGGGCAAAAAGGCAATCTGTGTGTTCACAGTAAACTTTTTTCTTTCAGGTAAGGCAGCAGTATTGATGCTGAGAGCCCAGGTGCTGAAAGCTGCCCGAGCCCGAGCAAGAGCTGCTGCCAAAGCTGCAAAAGCTGCTGCAAGAGCAGCTGCCGAAGCAGCGGCGAATGATGGCAGTCCTGATGTCATCGTAACCAACACTCTCCACAATGACACCAGTGCCCCTCCTATCCCTGAGGTCGACCGTCTCACCCGTGCTCACCAGAGGGCAATAGCTGCTGTAGCTACATTAATACAGGTAAACATAAATAATTCATCAGTGGGGGTAAACCTTAATCAGCTGTAAAATACGACATCTGTCCCTGACCTCTAAATGTTTGTAACATAAAACCATGTGGAAATATAGCGGACATTAACATCCTTCTTCCCAGGCTATAGCGTGCACAGTGTGGCTCATTGTCCTACCTCCACAACCCGTCAAGAACACCTCTGGTCAGAATATAAAGATCATTCTTGAGTGCGATCAAGGCTCAGTGGTTTTCATCTGTTGCATCTTTGCTTATGACATCCTGCTGGCTCTGCTGGCCTTTATCTTTGCCTTCATAGCTCGCAAACTGGAGGACTATGTCAGGTAGGTCACACAAGGAAAGTTAAGCATTAGCAATGCACACCCTAATTTTTCTTGTGGGGGAAATATTTCATAACACACAATGTCATTTATATATTCATCACATTAATTGTGTTCTCTTTTTAAACACTTTCACAGTGAGGCAAAATGTCTTACCTTCAGCATGCTGGTCTTCTTCATCGTGTGGATCTCTTTTGTCCCGGCTTACCTCAGCACCCGTGGCAAGTTCATGGTTGCCGTTCAGATTTTTGCCATCCTGGCTTCCAGCTTTGGCCTGCTAACCTGCATCTTCTTGCCTAAGTGCTACATCCTTTTGATCAAACCTGATCGCAATAAGGAGGAGCTGATGAAGCCCCGACCCAAACCTAAAGATGGAACCTCAACTGGGACGTCAGCGTCTCTCGCTACGACTGCAACTGAGGCTACAATTGCAACCACTGCTATCGATGACTAGTGGCGAAGTAATAACTAAAGTTAGCCACAAATGTAAAAATAATGTAGACAGAAGTTGTGCCACTGACTCAATGAACAGCTGTTGCTGCTAATTAGGCTTTCTAGTCATGTTGATCACATCATCATGCTTGTTCTATAATTAATGGGCAAAATATTTTATTCTGAAAAAGATATATATATTTCTTTTGGATCCACAAGTATTCATGCAAAATTATGTACGTGTCTAAATACCTAAATAGACTGAATGTGTGTACCTTCACATGCATTTCAATAAGTGATATATTAGATAGACCAAAAACAGCTATTTTGTAGATATAATAACAAGTTCAGGCTGTTACTGTAAAACCTCTTTGAATACCATTTTCAAACACTTTGCAATTTTTAAAAAGGAAATGCATACAAATAGCTTCGTGTAAAAAAACACAGAAATGCATGTATAGTGCACCTCTGCTGGATAATTTTATTACTCAATAATATAATAAATGTTATTATCATTACAATTATCATTATGTCATTATCATTATCATTTTTCTCCTTAAAGAGAAACATTATTATTATTTTTGTAGATTTTTTTTTATATATATTATGCTAGATAACTTTAATAAAAAGTGGATCAGATGCCTTGGAGTTGGCCTCCTGTGTTGTCTTCCGCAGTACAAATGAGTTTGTGATGAATGTTACTGGCGCACTATCAGCCTTGCATAGTGCCAAGTACCTCAGTATCCATGTGTGGGGCACTGAGTCATACACTTTGTTGAAGTCAATCCAAGCAGTGCTTAGGTTGGTCTGCCTGGTCTTAGAGCCCTGGTGTACTGCTCTATCAACCAGGAGCTGGTGCAATAACCCTCTCACATTATTTCTAATGCCTTTCTGAGTTGTGCTCATTGTAGCTCTCTTCACGACAGCACAGACACAGGTTGGTTCTTTGAAACGGGCGTTTATTACTTGGGCTTTCTCGCCTCAGCTTCACCATCGCCAATACGCCATGAGAACTGGTCACGAGTGAACATTACAAACCAATTAGCAACTTTACAGTACACATATCAAGTCCAAACACAAATAAAAACATTTCTCAAATGACAAATACCTCGTTGACTGCTTGTCCTGAAAAGAGGTCCTTAAGTCCTTGTGTTGCTTTTACTTTTAATAAACTTTTAGCTCAACACGCTTCATGAAAGACATCTGCTCTCGCAGTCCATGAAAAGTCTCTTGTACTCTCGTTAAGGATATTCTCACGAGACACTAGCTCTTACACTTTACACATGCAAATTTCAAATAAAGACATCAGTGTTGTGGAGAGGCAGGTAAATGCCTGGTAGTTTGATGCCATTGTGACCTTGTGGGGCTCCTTCATGATTAGGATTGTTTTGCCATTCAGTGTCATGGTCCTCCAGTGCTGGCTCACCCTATTCTCTCTCTATCCCTCCACTCTTCATCTTCTATCTCTGTGTATAGCTGTGCGTGTGTGTGTCCAGCACACCTGTGCTGATAAACTCACCTGTTGAAAATCCTGTGATCACCTGGTCACTACTTAGGAGTCTTGTTGGCTACTCTTGCCTCAGTCTGTGCTGTGCTTTTCTTAGATTTCCACCTTACCTGTTCTGTTCCCCTCTGTGCAGGACTCGGGGATCCTTCCCAAGTGAGATAGAGTTTTTCCTGTGAAGACATATTCTGTTAATTTACCTGAACTGGAGCCCTGAAACCCTCTGACTGCTTATCCATCTTCATCCATTGTCATTCACAGTAAATAAATGCACTGAACTTAACCTCCTGAGCTCCATTATGAGTCCACCAGTTCATATCTGTTATGACAGTCTAGATTAGTACCTGCTGTTAGCAGCCCTGTTATTTTTGCTGCCAGGCAATCATGGAGTCCTGTTCTTCCTTCAGCCAGTCTGTTCACTGAAGTGCAGAAGGCTGTTATTAGAGACAGGTCCTATATGAAAAAGAGGTACAACAAAAAGGCTATAACTGAGGCTCTAGAAACTGCCAAACAAAGCCTCACGGCTCTGACCACTAGGCTGAAGAGATATACCAGAGAAGCCAAGAGAATGAATGGCCTGTTCTCCAAAGATTCATCCAGAGTGTTTGCTTAGCTACAAGGGAATAATAGCACAAGGACAGACCCATACACACACATCTGTGAGAGTGAGGTATTACACAACACCAAGGCCAAGTGGCTGGTAGATACAGCAACCTCACAGAGCGAGAGCCAGCCAACATCTCAAAGGCAGACAGACGTCAAATAACAAGTCTTCAGGATGAAGAGCTGGACAGCACCAGAGCCTGCCATGATCCATTAGTAAAGACAACACTGTAGGCCAAATCCAAGGGAGTAGCATAAGTTACCATCAAATGCAGAATATACGAAAGTGATGCACTGTCCCCGCTGTTCTTCAGGAAAAGTTCTCCAGGCTTCTTAAAGGACATTCAAAGCTTTTCTTTGGGTGTTGGGTGCCTTTTGTTTCGTAGATGATCCCACACTCCATTGATAATATTGAGATCTGGGATTTGGGGATGTCGATCCAAGTTTGATAGTGTTAAATTTTTTTAATTGTGTGTTTTTTGATATATGTATGCTTTGCTGCATCGGACATGTGTTGGTGTCATGCCGAAAAATTAAGCTTTTGCCAGTCAGATGCTTTCCAGATGGTTTTGCATGGTGGATCAAAATTTAATGGTATTTTTCTGTGTAATTTCATGAGCTTTGCCAAGGTCTCCAACACCACTGGGTAAAATGCAGCTGCCCTTCCACTGAGACCATTTCTGATCAGGTTTCAGTGAACAGATCAACAGAAGATCTATCTGTATCAGGTCTTTTTTTGGATTTTCCTCCATTCTTTTAAGGACAAGAGTTTCGCACACTGTTTAACTGCACTTCTTCTTTTGTCCTCCACTTAGGACACACCACACCTTTAAAATGTAAATGGGGGGGGGGGGGGGGGGGGGGGGGGCGGGTATTATACCAATGATGCTAATATGATATACTCCACAGTAGAATTCATTGTTCCATGTGAGATGAGCCTTTGTGTTCCTTTTGGTCAGCATTGGTTTTCTCCTTGAACTCTCCCATGGATGCCATTTTTGCCCAGTGTCTTTCTTATTGTTGAATCATGAAACCTTAACTGAGACGAGTGACACCTGCAATTCTTAGTCCCTTTTCATACAGGACAAAGTAGGTTTGGATAAAAATTTTTTTTCAAAAGTGCATTTTACATTTACCTGGGTTATCTTTGTCTAATATTAAAATTTGTTTGATCTGAAACATGTAAGTGTGACAAATACACAAAGCACTAGTAGACTAAAGGAGAAAACAGGTCAAGAAACACTTTTTCACACCACTGCAAATCTCTTAGCTGGCTAGAACAATCCAGCAGAGGGCGCTGATGTAAGATTTTCTTTTCTTCTTCTTTTTAATCTGGACGTTGGTTGGATATGCACTAAATTGGCCACAACTCTCACTCTGATTTAAGACATTACATTTCTTTGATGAAAGGCTCCAATTTGATATCAATATAGGAAAAAAACATACTGCATCAATATATATGGAGTGATGAAAGATTAAAAAGATATGATGAATTTTTCAGACTACTTTTATGAGATGGAGAGATATTAATTATGATGGATTGCATGTGATGGCCTCTTACTGCTGAAGAGACAAAAGGAAGCACAGAGACAGCAGAGCGCACCATGATGTCATGTGTCTGTGTGTGTTTGCTGCTATAATGCTTTGATAATGTCTGTGTTACAAAAGATGAAAAAGCTATATTTTGTGTTGCTTTATGCCTCTTTCACCGTCATCATCATCATCATCATCACTCATCACTGCTATTTTTTTCTGCATGTCAACCTATGTGCTGATCTGTGTGTGTGTGTGTGTGGGAGGGGGAGGGGGACGGTGAACTGTGTCCAATCAAAGCTATCGGTGCGGACGGTAATAAATTCTCCTGGTGACAGAGGGGTGAAGGAAGGAATGTTTATAAGTTATTGTCAGCTGACGACAATGAACAGAAACACTGGTGCTAAACTGAGACGCGTGCACGTGCATCACTGCATATATATGTGTGTTAATCTTACTTTGCTTCTGAGCGTGCGTCCGTGCTTGTTTTCAGTTATCTGTAGGCTGTCAGAACAGTTTAAATCATTACAGTCTGTTGTTTTAATAAATGTTAATTTTCAACACCTGTCTGCTATAAATACAAGCGTTTAAATGCCATCAAACTGATGACTTATAGCATTTGTATTTCTTCCCAAATGTAAAATCCAGTGTTTAGCTAGTCTCCATCCGTATAAAATCTAATTAATATGAAATTCAATAAGTTAAAAATCTAGATACTCATAATGGTGGAAGTTGGGAAATTCCTGTGTTGCAACAGCAAAAGCATGAAAATGACTGATTGATCGAGAAGGTGGGACTGTTTTTTGTTCTGTGGCTCTGATTAGTTATCAGTTACCATCATGTTCATGCAAGAGTTATGGAAGGGTATGCTCTAATAAAGACAAAGAGAGGAATTTAGATCAGGGCTTGCCAGAGTCTGTCTACACCTTTTAAACTGCCAGCATGAACTCAAAATTTAACAGCACATGACATGGAAACAGGAATTTGTGGAGGTAAGTGTCTTAGATTACAGTGATGTACCACGGAGATAGACTTACACAAGATTTCCAGAATTGCTTACTTGGTTATCTTTGTTAACAGGCTGTCTGTGTAGGTTCTCAGTAAACGTGCTCTCTGACCTTGAGGTCGAGGTCACTGAAATTCAAACTCTTCTGAGATTTTTAAATGATGGTGTCAATTGGAAAATCCTAGAGGATTTTCAGAACCTGACCTTTGGCCTTGAGGTCAAGGTCACCAAAGTTCAAACTCATTCAAGAGTTTTGGTAGATGCACCTAAATGGCAAGGTAGGATATATCACAGGGCAGGGACTGGAAACTCAGAAACTGAGAGGAAAGGGCATAATACCAAATGCCAAGATGAATAGAACCGAATATTGCTGAATTTGAAATGTTTTTTCTTTTGGCTTACTTGTTGTTTCCTGAACAGAGGCAGCCGAAGGCTACATGACTGGCAGGCGAGAATATGAGAGCGCTGGAGAGTAGGCAGACAGGTGGAAAACAGGTAAGTCATTTCCTTAGCTGGGAATAGGATAAACAGATTGGTGTAGACAGACTCAGGTAAATGGATATCCAGGTAAACCGATTTTCAGATTGGGGTCCAAGCAGACAACTAAGAAGGAGAACAACACACGATACCATAGAATAAAAGCCAAAAACACAGGTAAAAAGGAAGGCCTGATTACCATGGTAATGACAAGAACAGCCTAGCAGAGACAGCTACACCGTCCAGCCTTTAAATACCAGGAACCAGGAGCCCATGCATAGGCCAGTACAGCAGAGCCAGCCCAATAATTCCACCTGAAGCTTCGGAGTAAAGAGTTAGAAGTGGAGAGAAAAAGAGGAAGAAGACCCAAACTCTATGTTGCTGGGTCCATAACAGCATACGAATTATTTATAAGACTTTCCACTCATTTAAAAATGTTGTTCATTTCATTGGTATGTTATTTTAGCAGTGGTATTCCATCATGATAAGCAAGCCAAGCAAGGCAGTGCTTAATTTCTCAATCTAAAAACAGACATAAATTAAAATATACAATGTTGTTGAAATGCCATGAAGCTGCTTGCGTGTTTGCATGTATCCTTTACATTACTGTCATCTTGCGGCTCCAGTCTGCTATTGCCTCTGAAAGCTGCACTGATTTCCTGCTCGTAGGAAACTATAGCTGTCTCTGTTTTACAGACATGTCTGTTAACTACTGGACTGGAGCTGGGCAAACAGGGTTTTTTAAGCGCATCTTTTACTTTAAACTGATGGGAGACCAGAGATCAGTTCTAATCCTTGCTTTGTGTGGGAATCACACAACTACCTTGGCCAAGAAGTGTGATGGAGAGAAAATGAAGTTGTGCAGAAAAAGAAATGTGAGGGTAATGGGGAAAGTCTCTGCTTGCTTTTCCATACAATTTACAACATGTCATTGCAATTTAGAACAAAATACTACTTCCTTACATGAAGCTTATCAAAACTTGCCTTCACCTCTTCTCATAGCTTAAGTTACCCTCACTGGTTACACAGGCAGGTGGCTGTAAACAGTAAACACCATTAAGGACCTTTCATCGTCATGAAACCAGTCACTTCTGAATAGTTTCCATGACATTTGTGTTATTCTTAATGTCAAAATGATACTTTGCACTCAGGGACCCAAGCGTGTAAAGGATCACTTGAGCTCCTGGTGATCTGTATGTGCGTAATTCACAGACATATTTCATTTAGTTTATACAGCTATATTCCTTTTTCTATTTCTATTTCTATTGATACTTCAGGCGTATGTTAAGAAGATCACAGTGTTGGCAGCTGACACCTGTCACTAACTGTATTTATACAGTCTATTTCCCCCCTGTGGAGTGAGAAGAAAAACGCTTGCAATAAAAAATCATTATAACGTTTTCAAAGCTGCAATTATCTCTTTCCAGCATCTCATATTAAAGATAAAATGAATTAACCTGTCAATTCTACTAATTTTCTTTTGTTAAAAGAGAATTAAATAGCTGCTACATATAAAAAAACACTTTGTGAGAGAAAATGGAGACCCCTGGAAGGTGCAAAGGCTCAACATGCGTCTTCTAATTTAATAGTGGAAGGAGCAGCTGTCCTGTTTTGTTCCACACAGTTTTGCACCAGTGTAGTTCATATGTGTGTGTGTGTGTTTGTGTGTCTTTTTGTTTAAACTCTATAATGTCACCACGTTTTCTTTATCACCCTCTCACCATTCCTTTACTGCATTTCACCCTTCCCCCCCCTCTCTCTCTATATATATATATGTAGTCTGCATATCCACCTATACTGTAGTATTTGCTGTAGTAATAGTAGTAGTACTATCAGTTTACCTTTCCGTGAGACCTCATGAAAACAACACGAATGATGGATTTTGTTCGTGCTAGAATTTCCACCCTAGTGACTCCAACATTGCACACGGGTCAGGTTCGATACACACTGTGTGACAAATTTTCTAAATGACCTCGAAGGACAACAGGTCTCCAAGTAGAGGTGGTGTGTGCAGGTCCATGTGAACTTTGGAAATATGCTGGTTTATCTCAAGAGACCAAAAGTGGACGCACTAAGCTAGGAGGAAATTAACTCCCAACACTGGGAGATGCTAAAGCTCTGAGCCATGTGAAATCCTGGCCAACTAACACATAACACTTCTAACTACTACCGGCCTGAATGTTACTCTCCAGTGTAAGAAGAAGGAAACTTGATTTGATGTCAGAGGGCTGCAGTGACTTTTGCAGAAAGGGAAGCAGACACAAACAGCACCCTCCACCTATTAACAAGACAAATAATAACCATTTTATGCTGTCCTTGATTCTTTAAATATGCTGATAGCCTCCTGTAGCTTCATGCACTCTACATGGATGTCTTAGTAAATTATTATTATTTGTATAATCAAATAAACATCTACTATACAATCAAAACAATTCTCTACTATTATCTGACAATGAGGAGTCGTTTTTAGAACCATTTCTTTAGCAAAAGAAGCAATAAAACACTACGAAAATATCCAATACATAGAAAACTATCATTGTCAAATTTGCATAAATTATCAAAAGTAAAAATAAATATATTGCACAAAAATATTAAGCTCTATATAAAGCTCTTGAGAAGTGGAGATATAGACATTACTTTTATTTTTATTGCACAGAAGGACAAGAGCGTGACAGTTATGTGCAAACAGCATCCAGGCTCGAACACAACGTCAGCTCTTTGCAAGCACCTGCACAGACAGCATGCTAACACTAAGCTAAGCTAAGCTAAGCTAAGAACCCAGCCCAGCAGACCGAGCCTGAATTTCAACAAGTAATAAAGTGATGCTCAGTCAGGTTTACAGCTTCCGTTTCTACCTGTTCATGTTTCTAAGGTAGAATCATTGTGATGATTGCTTTGAAGTCTCCTTAGGCTGGTTTTCATGTTTTGCTTTGTATTCATACTTGCACACTAAAACAAAGACCTTATGTCTATCTTAATTAGCACAGGGTTTTATGTTGGTGCCTGGAACTGTTGCCTCAGGTTTAGATTGTTAACTGGTAATGTGTGATTTAGTAGTTTTATGAGAGTTGTGTAACAAATTACTTTCTTAAATAAATAAAATAGTTAATGCATTAGCAACAAGTAAAATGTTATACATTACTTTTTTGTGTAATGAACCCAACACTTGTCGTCAGTAAGAAAACTTATCTATTGATAAATGACAGAAGCTTATCTCTTTTCTATTCCCAGCTGTTTCATAACTGAACAATGGAAGTAGTTTCAGCAGCAGCTTAATTCTCACACTAGTCTCCTGTTAGTCTCCCATCACAGATGGAAAGTTTATCCACAATGAACAAACAAAGATAACTAGAAAAGTCTCTGGGCCTCTCAGTTTGACAAGCTCTTGTCATTGTTTATGGGTCGTAAAATGAAGACATGCTACAGTTTCATACAGCATCCAAGGCAAGCAGTTTCCAGTAGCAATAGCCAGTTGTAGCCACAAGATGGCAGTAATGTGAAGGATGGTTGCAAACATGACACTCTTTATGGCAGAACAATGTTTGAGATTAAAGGAGAGGGTTCACTTTAACTCTGGTACATTTCACCTCATGTCTATTTTTAGATTTGATTGGGCAAGCAACTGAAGCGACTCCAAGTGTAGAATTGCACTGATCTGTGTAAATACATTGAGTTATCTGGACAACTGGAGCCTGGAATGTCCTCTGGGAACCAGCTGTTATTGACAAAATGATGGGCAACAAGCAACCTCCTTGTGTTTGAACCCAAAAAAGGATGTAGGTTCAACTCGTGTCTCCTCTCTCGTGTAGTAATGTGAGTAAGTAAGTAATTCTTCATCCAGTAAGACGAAGAACAAAATTATCTTTGAGCTAACTGTCCCAAGGAAGAAGTTAGTATACGAAATGACTGACATACTCAGATCTTTGCTGTTAGTGCAGTGATCTGGCTGAAGAACCATCACCTAACCTGTGGAAGCAGGATGCCACTGATGTTGGTACGTGAGGACTAACTGGAACAAGCCAGAAAGACTTGGCTGACAAGTCAGAGAAAAGTAGCTTTTGGCTCTTACTGTGGAAAGAAGTAAGTAAGAAGTAAGTATTGGATGTAAAACCTAAACTGAGATCTAGTTGCAGGAGACAACAGGGAGACTTTTCTGCTCTGCCAACAGAAGAAGGAAAGAGTGAAATTTTGAATATTGAATGCGTCCGGCTGAAGACCCTACAGGTGACCTAGCAGGCGCAACAAGCAGAAATTCCCCAGCCGATTAACAACTTTGGTTAAATGGAAAAAGAAAAAAAAAACTGATGCAGTGTTTCATAGAACCAGATGTAAAAACTGAAGAAACATGTCTGTAATTTTATATATATTTCTGATATTTTAAGTTGTTTTTTAATATATCAGACATTTTAAAAAGATACTGCGTAAACAACGAAGTACAAAGTCCCAGCAAGTTTCCAATCCAAATTAGCTGCTGACCACAGGCGGAGGTTCACCCTGTAGCCAGCACTGACCCCAACCTTTGCCCTGGGCCCCTCACATGTCCAGTGAGCTATCAGGCTCCCATTACTTGGTTGAATAATTTAGGGCTGACACTCCATCACTGATCTATTCACTTGACCTCTGAGGACACCAATCTTTGGGTGTCCACTGTGCATTTAAACTGGTGCATGCGTTTGCTTTTTAAGGTCTGTTGGCTGGTTAATAAACCACTAATGGATCAATATAAAAGAGAAGCATTTTTGTCTACCTCTGTCAGAAGTCAAGACACTTGAGAAAGTTAGCAAAAGTTCTGAGACTGCATTATGTGCCAAGCTTTCCCGCAAAGCTCACTCTTGTCCTTCAAGTGACAGCACTTTACTAAGCCTGCTTTTAAATGAACTCCACAATAAGCCCAAATCCTCTTTCTGCTTTCCTGCTTTTGCTTTTACCTTACTGCTTGTATTTGACTAGCGTTATGTTGAGTCAGGTGGAGAATAGCCCCGTAGGTCCTGTGCTCTCCTGACATTAATCTGCATCTCATCAGCATGCTATCCCTCTCCTCTCCGCAGACAATGCTTGAAAGAGTGCACCGATCGGGTCCTTCCATTCACCTTCACTTACCCCCCTTCTTTGCACCATTGTGCTTTGCTGTTTTATTCACCGGTTTCTGGCACATTCTGGCAGGAAATATAATTTACATCTGACTATGGTTTAAAAAAAAACGTTATTGAAATGTTGGGTTCAATTTTGAGCATCAAACTTTGCTTAGAAAAAATGAAATCACATGTCCTTACATGCAAATCTGCAAGCATGCACACACAGAATTTACACATGCAATACAAGTTGAAATAACATAGTGATCTACACAGCAGTTCCATGCCCTGACTCTCTTTTTTGGTCACCTAATCTACTGTGAATATTTACAAACTGGGTTTCCCTGTTTATATTTTAATATCTAAATTGCTGCATTGGTGTCAGTGCTATAGATGAAAAAGAAGCAAAGGGGTGTGCGCTTCAAACAATCACGTGCAGTGTGTATTTCCAATTTACAACTTCTCTCTATAATTGTGCGTTATGGGCTCGGGCTTGTGTGTTTGCAATGTGTGTGTTATCATGTCTTTTTATATTTCTTTCACCTGTTTTAGAACTCAGATTTGTTGTGTACTCCTGTGTGTGTGAGAGACTGTGCGAGTGTGTATGTATTGTTGACACCCAGTCATGTTTGGCTCCCTCCTTTTAGGCCAGCGCAGGCTGTGACGAGACAAGGAAACTGGGATCCTGTTTCAAGCTGGATGAGGCTATAAGAGACCAGGGAGCACTCTGCACAGACAGACACACTGACAGGCACAAAGGAGAGAAAAAGAACCAAGTTCAAAGAGAAAGAAGATCTAAGGACAGTTTCAGATAGTTTGGTAGAAGGTATCTAAAAAGTACTGAGAGCATTGCTGGGTGATTACAGGACAGTGAGATATGCATCACTCATTGAGGCTGGAGTAACCGTCATCTCCAAACGAAGGTGCAGGATCGAGAAACATTTGGAAACCTTAAGTGTGCTCTTTTCACCTTGATCCCGGAGCTTTGCTCTTGAGGGGAGGGGGCCACGCTCTGGGGCCATGCTAGCTGCACGAAGCAGCGGAGGGGGCATCGGAGGGCCCGGCGGGCACCAGCCTCCCCACGTGCACCGAAAACACTCAGTGGCCTCTCTCAGTGGGCTAAAAGCCCAGCGCAGCAACTCCCAGGATGCCAAGCGCAATTCCTCCTCCGGGAAACAGGTGGCACAGCATAGAAACAAGGCAGCAGTAATCAGAGAGATGGAGACCAACTGGTACCTGAAAATGTTTGGCCTGGGCAAAGACGAGACAGTTGCACAAAAGACTGGCATGCTGTACAGGTCAGTTAAACCCTGTCTAAGTGTGTGTGGGCATGCTTGTCAGTGAGTGATTGTAGATACTTGAGAGTGCAAACAGACTGATGGCCTAACGTGTTACACAGAGCAGCTTGTTGATGAGCACAAATCATTTGTGAGGTGAATCGTACACTCACCTCACAAGTACTTTGGAACACACACAAAGACCCAAAAACGTCTTTTTTATGATTATCTACACATCGTTAACACCTGTAAGTTTGTTTGTGCAACTGTCAGGAAATTCATAAAGTGCGTGCATGCACACTGTTAGATTGTTCAAGTATTTCTGTGCTGGATCCTCAGAGCTATCTGATGACAAGCGGTTCCCCCTCCGTCCAACCGTTTCATTTGTGTGTCACAGCAGTCACGCTGGTCATTAAAGTTGTGTCACCGGATCTGTTCTTAATGCTAATAGCAAGCATCTGTCTCGCTGGTGGTGTTGACATCTTCCACCACCATGGTGACAAAACATGGAGGCTGGAGGGAGTGTTTTCATTCTTTTATGTGTGATTGACAGACAGGAAGCACCAATAGCGTTGATTCCTAATCCCAATTTTTTGACGTAGACTAGCAGCGAGTGTCTTTCTTTTCTTCTTCTTTTTCCCCTCACACATGGATATTTTTAGTATCGGGTTCCCCCAGCCCCCTTGCAATGTCTCCCCCTCTCATTGCTCCACTGCTCTCTCTTGTTGCTAAATGCCTAATCCATCTGTGTCCCATTCCAATCATTCAAGCCTAAAGCTCCACATTTATCAGTCTGCAGTCCTGCCTCTTCCTTTCCCTCCTTCTTCTTCCCTCTCTATATTCTCTGGCCTCTCTGCTGCTTTTGGTTTTGTTCCCTTTAATTTAGAAAAAACAAAGCAGAGCAGGGGAAAGAGACCAGAATGTTAAAGCAGCAAGGGACACGCTGTGATTAAATAAGGTTGAGGTCTCACAAATATTGATGGATTCATTTATGTTGCAGAGCAGCCATTCAGAAAGGATTGCTATAATCCAAACTTATTTGTTCAGTCTTCATAAAAATTAACTGGCAGAGGGTCAAAGAATCAAACTGTACACCCACACACAAACGTGCACACACTGTGTGTGTGGCTCAGTTGTAAACTTACAAAGGAGATTATTTTCCCCAGTGTTGCACATTGTGTTTTGCCTACACTGGCTTATTGGAAGTATTTAGGAATAATGGTAAAAAAGAACAAAAAGGCAGCTTGGAATAGTTTGCAAAAAAAATATACTGTACTGCATTACCAATATTGATGGTGTTACGCTGTCATCATAGCACCCCGGTGCAAATTTGCAGGAATAATGCACTCACAAAATATTTCTTTGCCTTTTTTGTGTTGCTTTCAAATTGTTTCAGAAAATTGCACAAAGGCACATTATAACAAAGAATTAAGTAAAAGTAAGCCCGACTTGTCTAACGAAAAATGCACATTAAGCATCGGAGTGCTGTTTTCAAATGTGGCTTCAAATGGTATTAAACAGTCTTTCCGATGACATGCTTGGGGCTACACACTTCACGTGCTCTTTATTTACGCGCTCATAAAAGTGTGATGAGAGCCTCTCGCGGTTTGATTGACAGCACTACTGCTGCGTGTGGAACGTGAGGACAGTGTGAGTGTGTGAGTGAGTGCATTTAATGGGCATGTTTCCAAAGTGGTGAGCTCAATGTGCCACCAATAAAACCAACACTGTGTGAATCACTGTAAGATTAGCACGACCTTCACACGTGTGCACTTACCCTCTCTAACATAGACAAAAAAAGCTTTGTAATTGTTTCCGTTTAGAGAGTCGGTACTGATCATTTTGTCCAATCACTTGGACTCAACTGTTATGTTGTGGATGCAGTCTTCTACTTGAAAGAACAGATAACAGTTTCCTCTGACCTAGAAATGCATGAACCCCTCTACAAGTCTCCGTCTTGCCAGTCAGCCAACTCGTGCCTGACACACACACACACACACACACGCACGCACGCACGCACGCACGCACGCACACACGCACACACACACACACACATCTGCCAGCGCTGCGCTTTGAACCGCTGATGTGATGCCAAACATCATGCGATGACTGGCTATCTGCTCTGCCTTAATTTAAATCAGAACAATTGATGCAGATTTTAGCTCTCTGGTGATTCTTCTTGAAACTCGGGACAGACCATAACAAGAAATAATCTGCTTTGTAACCACTTCTTTATAAATTGCCTTTTCTACCCCCGTGCTAATGTATTCCTTTCTGTGCCACAAATTCATTAAATGCTCATTTATTTATTATTTGACAAAACAGGGTATTTATACGATGTTTTCACTAATTGCTTTTGTTCAGGTATTGAAAATTTAATTAACATTTTCTGCTTAGCCAAATTAATTATGCGGTTGAATTTGCATTTTCTTTTGCAGCCAGATAGTGAGAAATAACCTCGTAAACTTGCTTTCATCATTGTTTGTTTACCCTTTATTGCAAAGATATTATGGATTACTTTAGTTTTTAAATAAAACATGGAGAGTATTTGTCAGGGACAAGTTTTGGAAAATATAGCCTAGGTGTTACAATGCAAACACTCTGTTCATGTCCAAATTGAGGCAACAGTATACTTAAACTCACCCGACGTTTTATTAGGTACACCTGGCTTCTAACAGGTTTGACCCCCTTTTGTCTCCAGAGCAGCATTAATTCTTGATTGAACAAGGTGCTGAAATCATTCCTCAGAGATTCTGGTCCATGTTGATGTGACAGCATCACACACTTGCTGCAAATTTGTCCCAAAGGTACTCTGCTGGCTTAAGATCTGGTGCCCGTGGAGGCCATTTGACTACACTGAACTCATGTCATGTTCAAGAAACCAGTTTTAAATGAGTTTTGTGTCATGGAGCGTTATTCTGCTGCAAGCTACAGAGGGATGGTCAGTAAGTTTACTCAGGTAGGCTTTGACATACGATGATTAGTTTGTACAAGGGGCCAAAGTGTGCCAAGAAAATACCCCACACATCAGCAGCCTGAACTGCTGATACAAGGCAGGATGGATCTGTGCTTTCATGTTGTTTATGTGAATGTTGCAGCAGAAATTAAGAGTCCATTTTTGGTTAGCCTGCGTGAATTGTTTCCTGTCCTTAGACCACCCGGTGTGGTCTGCTGTTGTAGCCCATCTGCTTCAAAATTTGCAGAGATGCTCTTCTGCATACCTTGGTTGAAATAAGCGCTTATTTGACTTTCTGTTGTCTTCCTGTCAGCTTAAAGCAGTCTGACCTCTGTAGATACTGTATTTCTTTGTGGTCTGCACAGAGTGACCTAGATTGATGAGTCAAATAATTTATTAGCACCCAATCTGTTAACAAAGTCTTTCCTTCTTTGACTTAAAACTACATAAACACGTCCCTGTCGATAAATGCTTTTCATGGAAATGGACCATATAAAAAGCAGCACATAACTCCTGTGGGCTGGAGATGATCAGCAGAATTATTCACAAGCTACGATTAGTTTGTACTGTAGCTGTGTTTCCATTTACGCTGGGCTGAATCAATATCTCATTAAACCCTGTTGCTTTTTCAGAGCGTACAGTAAGCCAGGGAGCAACAGTTCTAGGAATAAAACTCGACTGACCCGAATAATTACAGCCAACAGTATCGTCGCCCTCGTCTGACCGTGTATTGAGATTATATTTCCTGATACCTTCGGCACCAGGTGCGACAAAGGTGCGGCAACACGATACTATTGTTGCACAACAAAAACACATGTTCCTGTAGAGCTTGATGGATGAAACACGGGGATGGTGTCAAGATCGGCAGTTTGATTCACACAGCTGGGATTCTTTTGCACACATGTGTGCTAAAGTATCCATCCCATAATATGGAAACACTGTAATACTGAGATAAGTATTAAAAATATGAATCAGTCACATAATATGTTCTCTTCTTGTTAGATCACACCTCTTCAATGATTAAAAGAGCACTTGAAAACACAACGGCCGTCTTTGCCATGTATCGGTGTGTTGTTCATTTTGTCTGCCTCACTCTTCTCAGCATTAATCTAGATATTCATTGATAATAACAATGGGATTTAGTGGGGGAATTTAGGCCAGCACACTGGTGTTAAACAGGAGCAGGACAGTCCCTGAGGGCTGCAGACTGATCGCTGACATAATTATTGCTGCCATTGAGTCAGATGGCAAAGACGGGGCTTTTTTCTTCTTCTCCTGCACGTAAACAACACAGAAATGTTGTTTTATTACACTGCAGATAATACGAGGTTACAGCATCCACACACATGGCCGGTGTGTCTTTTTAAACGTCGTCCGCAAGCTGCTAAACTTGTTCCTAACATACCGTGGGCGCTCGGTAATATGCAATCTTTATATGGGGATTCGTTCACTGGAGGGAGGATATGTGGGGGTGGTGGGGACAAAATGAAAGAGACGACTAATTAATCTCAGGGAACAATGAGCTGGTTTTAAAATGAGAGTCGAAACGTATGAACTAAAGAGTTAAAAGAGAATAAATGAGGGGGGAGGAACTCGAACTGTGTCACAACAAGGACTCAGACAAAAAAGTTGTTTATGCCTAATTTTGCTGCTCATACATGCCCCCAAACTGTCCTCTCCCAGCTTCTCCGTCCTCTTTTGCTTTTCTTCCATCATTCACCCTCTGTTTTTTTTTCTTTTCTTCATCAGTGACTCACCTGCCTAAATGTTGAGCTCCTCAAAGGAGAATGTGACTGTCGTGAACACCAGAGGCCAAAATAAAAACGTTAAAATATAAAACAGAACAGAAAAAAAATCCAAGTGAGACAGAGAGAAAAAGAGTGAAATTAATTGGAGCTTTTGATACGACAGAGAGCATCTGTTGTTCGAATGTATGTGCGTCGAAGGTGTGTGCGATGCATAGTATGGACGTGAATATTCCAGGTCCATAAATACACTGTAAACACACTCAGGCGTTGCATAAGCTCAGATGACTTCCAGCTGCCAGGCATGATCAGGTTTTCCACCCACCCTGCTGGACAACAAGCACAGCTGCCTCTTTACCAACCTCCATGTGTCACTTTTGCATTAATAGCCATAATTTCACGTCCTGCAGGTACAGAAGAGTCAGCCTTGAGGTTTTTACCCCCAAAACCCAAAAACAAACAAACAAAAAACCCCAAAACGAAATATCCCACGTTCAAACAAATTCTTTTATCACGTAGCTTCTACAGTTCCTGCATACAGCTTTTGGCTGTTGCCACTGGATGTCTGCAGGATACAATGAGGAGCAGTCAGGCAGTATTTGCTCTATACTGACACACACACAGATGATGGAAGACTGAAATTCCATCATCTGTGTATGTGTCTACTTGTGGAAAGAGTGACAGTGTGTATCTTAACTCAAATTTCCTGATATGGAAGAGTGGCATTCCTCATGATTCCCACAATTCACTGGAGGACCAGACATGATGTCATTGAACGCTCCCATGAGAAGGCTAGAGAGGGGAGATTATATACTGTGTGTGTGTGTGTTTGTGCAGTCAAGAAGAAGGAAAGACGAGAAAACAGAGGCTTTTCCACTTTATTTTTTTGGTTTACCTAATTATGAAAACGCCGCCCTTACACTGTGCACGACTGAATAACACGCCATCGGCCGTGTGCAAGCGTCTGCTCGAGTATGCGTGTCTGCGTGTTTATATTACGTGTTTGTTATGGGCAGAACTGCAGAGTACACATTGTTTAGAATAAGAAGGAGCAGAAAGAGAGGGCAGAGGCAAAAAAGATGAAAAAGAATGAATTTAAAGGTTGTTGAAAGTGAAAAAAAGTGACTGCTTTAAAAGTGCAACGAGTGTGAGAGACGGGCTGACAAAAAGCAAATGGCAGGAGACGTGAATGCTGGAAGAGAGACGAGAGAGAAAATCAGGAGTAAGTGAAAGGGCTTGTGACGGAGGGAATACTGGGAGACAAAAGAGGGATGATGAGGAAAGGCAGGGTGGGAGAGAGGATAAGGGGGTGGGGGGTGGAGAGGAAAAAGGGGTAAAAGGAAGGAGAGAGTGAGAGAGAAACAGAGTGAGAGAGTGAGAGGGAGGGAGGGAGAAAAAAATGTCCCAGATTCCCATGCTATTTAATAGGGAGCAAAACCAAACTGAGCTTATAATGTAGACTGGCTGAGCAGGGGGCAAAGTGACAGCATCAGTGTGTGGGTGTGTGTGTGTTACGTGTGTGTGTGTGAGAGGAGAGGGACTGTGTGTTTGGCCCTCTGTTAATCTGTCTTCATGTGTGTATATGTGCAGACAACATATATGGCCTGGTGCATGGAGAAGTACATGTAAGGAAGTAACCTGTTTTCCCAGTGTGGACGAGCAGCCTGCTGACAGACTGGACTCCAGATTTCAGTTTGAAAAAAAGGCTCCTTTCAGGGCTGGATGTTCTTTTGTTTTTGTTTTTAATAAGAGGAGGACTTGTGCAGCTTTATTTTGGAGGAATACTTCACACTAAGATTTAATCAGATGCTCTCACGCACACGCTCCTCTGCTCCGTGTAGCTGTGCGTGGGTGAGGGGCCTACCTGGATTAATCTGAGCGCACATGATTGTGGGACATGCGAACAGCAGAAAGGAGCGATTGAAGGGGAGGATAAAGTGAAGAAGAAAGCTGGAAGATGTACTTGTACAAGGCAACGTGCCCGGAGATCCCCAACCCGAAACAGAAGGGGTCCAGGATTCAGGGTGGAGGCCAGGATGGGGTCAAGGCTCACGGCCTAGGACAGGGGAGGCTTGTCGGAAAGACTTCTATGGGGACGGGAACGCGACCCTACCCTCCTCTGATGCTGTGGACAGCAAACAAACCCAACGGTGTGGTGGAGCTCAAGCAGCTGGAGGAGTTCCTCAACTTCCACTCGCTGTCGCTGCACGACACGGTGAAGAGTCAGACAGGCATGGCCTACAGGTAACCTTACCTGTGTGTCTCTGTGAGAGGAAGTCATGTTCGGTCATGTTGACAGACTTATCATTTCTCTTTAAAGAGTTAGTAATGGCTGAGGGGGTTGAAGAGAGTTTTTTATAATTAGTGTTTTGTTTGATTCTACATCTGTGACATCTGAAGAGAAGCGTGGATAAAAATCAAACAGTTTTTCAAGCTTTCCCCCCACATGCTCTGTGTTTACATGATTCTAAGGTCATGCTTGCTTTGCAATGCCCATTGCATAATGGGAACTATTGATCTCTTTTAAAACTCCCAAGCTAATTGATCATTAGCTCTGAGTGCTTTATAAATAATTTTAATCCGTGTTGGCGAGTGGTTTGAGCGAGTGTGATCGGGACATTGTGGATCGCTGCTCAGCCCCCAGGCAAAAAAAGTAACACGTAGCTTCTTTGCC
Source organism: Rhamphochromis longiceps (assembly GCF_057381845.1). NCBI lineage: Eukaryota > Metazoa > Chordata > Actinopteri > Cichliformes > Cichlidae > Rhamphochromis > Rhamphochromis longiceps. The sequence goes on along the minus strand of NC_140570.1, from coordinate 16,264,549 downwards.
TGAATCGCTTGGTCGTCTCCGGAGAGGACGAGAGGGGGATGAGCTTGAGTAAAGCCTTCTCTGTTGTTTACCTCAGCTTGTTAGAGCTCATTAATCTTAATTTGTACCTGAACTTGTTTAAATGTTTAAAAATGTTTCTTTTTTAATTAGAAACTTAAAAAAACATCCAGTGTGAACTGAGAGTCCACACTGACAAAACAGAATAAAAAAACAACTTGGGAATCAGAGGAAATAAAATATTCTTATTCAACAAAGTAAATCAATAAGACTGCATAGTGTGGTTTTAAAAAATTAGTGTCCATGTGTGTTTTATATTTGGAGACACTGCTGGCTTAGCATTTCCATGAACTATATTTCTGTCATTCGTTCCCTGGGGCTTCCTCATCAGTGGTTCTTTGCAAAATCCTGCCAACATATTTCACTGTATTACAGTCAGTGTAATAATAACACGGACTAAACTTATTCCGTTGTTGTGTTGGTTTAGAAGATCTGGCAGCTCAGACCGTTTCCATCACCCCTCTGTGCCCACCAATGGAGAAAAGGGGGTGTAGAGAGGAGTGTGATGGGAGTCTGTATCTCTGTTGGATCAACCTGGCTAAAGGAGCTCATATGGCCATTCGCTATTAGCATTTGCCTGGGGACATATTGGCATATGTGCGTTCGAGGGCCTGTGTGTGTGTGTTTAAAAGTTTGTGGCTATTGCCATGGTAACCTAATAGAACAGCTGGCTGCCCACGACCTTTTCCAGGTCAGCGTGCTTGTCGGTGGTCAAGTTGAGCAGTCTGTTCACTCAGACACACACAAATAAGAAAGAAATTTGAAATTTTGTTAAGTAGAAAGCATTTCCCCGCATTAGCATGCAAAACAATGAAACCTTTGAACTTAGTTTTAACCATAAAAGAGATAAAACCGGGCGTCAGTTTAGCTCATGGGGTGAGCAGGTGATCAAAGGAGGTGGTCCTGGGTTTGAGTCTGACCTGAGGCCCTTTGCTACGTCTGCTCTCTGTCCACTATCTACAACTGTGTTTTCTAACAAAGGCAATTTTTTTGTGGGGGGTCTTTTTGTGTGGAGAAAAAATAAAACAAACCAAACCAGTCATGACTTCAACCTCCCAAAAACGGGTTACATACAAGATATTAATAAAAATGCTTTTATTAGCACATGAACACCCCAAAGGAAGAGATGCAATTCAGTCAAGTGCCCTCTGTAACCTTTAAATGTGTTTTCCCTTTAAAGTCCTGCCAGCTCTGTGGGGGTGAGCCGAGGAGAGTTGTGACTTGACAAAACATAAAGAGCCTTTTCTAACCTTTTTGGCTCGTGATCCCTTAAAACAATGAATCTGTTCTTATGATGCTTTAATATTTTATAAGAGGAAAAATCCTGACCACAAGTTTAAACACTTAAAAGCAATTTCAAGGCCAGCTTTTTTGGTGCTGTGTCTAAATATTATATTTTAAGAAGTAAAAGTAAAGTATAGTGGCTTTTATGTATGGACGATCCAAACCTGGCGCAACCGAACTGTACACTTACCACTTTATTATGCACATCAGTTTAATCACATGGCAGCATATGCAACTTAAAGCATTTAGGCATGCAGACGTAGTCAAAATGACCTGCTGAAGTTCAAGTTGAGCCTCAGAATGGGAAGAAAGATGATTTTGAGGTTGGTGTGGTTGTTGGCAGGCTGATCTACAGGGATTTTCTTGAATAATCATCTTTAGGGTTAACAGATCTGAAAGATCTGTGTCATAGCAAGAGGGCGTCCTTGTGCCTGTGAGGGCTCTCATTCGGTACAGCAGCTTCCTCTTTTTTTGTCTTCCCCGCCCCTACTTTGGAAAGCTATGACATCACAACAATGTGACAGTCAACTGCAATGTTGATCGTGGATCAGCATTATTGTGATGATGCTAATGAGTGATTCTATGGATGGATGGACTGGATCCATATCATGAGAACAGATGATATGGATCCACGTGAACAAGTGCCTGGTTAATGTCTTAGGTCAGAGGAGCTAACGTTACAACCAAGGTATGCAGAAGAGCATCCCTCAATTGTGAAGCAGATGGGCTCCAGCAGCAGAAGACCACACCTTCTTCCATCCCTGAAAGCAACGAACAGGAAACTGAGGCTACAGTTTCACACAAGCTTGTGTTGTGGGCTCAAAACTGATTTCTTTCACTGTACCAAAATATCCTCCACAGGCAAATCTCAATTCATTAGAGCACCTTTGGGATGTGGTGGAACAACAAATTCACATCATGGATGTATAGCCAAGAAATCTGCAACGACTGTGTGATGCTGTCATGCCGGCATGGACCAAAATCTCAGAGGACTATTTCCAGCACTTTATTGAATCAGTGCAACGAAGAATTAATTCAGTTTTGCAAGCAAAAAGGTTCAACCTGATATTTGCAAAGTGTATGGTGGGTTTAAAACAGGAACACACATGCACACAGACACACAGGCATTCTTTCAAATGATCCAAAGTGCACAGATGGAAAGAGGAAGAAGAGGCAAATTCCATGTAGATATGAGCTCAACAGAGTGCCCTCACATGCCCTTTAGTTTATTATTCATGAGTGTGTGTGCCTGTTTGTGGGGCGTGGGTGAGTCCTTTCAGTTGTGCAAGAGCATCAGTGAGTGTTTGTTAGACAGCAAATTACCTCAGTGTGTGTGCATGTTCATTATGTCGTTAATATGGCCCTGACTATGTAGGTTATGGTGACAACATAATGTTCATTTCAGAACATATGCATTTAACATTTTCTCTGGGCTAATGTTAACACTAGTCGGGGAGATACTGATGCACTGTGACACTGTAAGTAGCATTTTAGAGAGACGGTGATCGCTCGGTACCAGAATGTAGCCTCGGAAATGGATTTTGACATCAACTCAGTGCGCGTTAGTCATGAACGCTCCACTACAATGAATAAATATCAAGCTGAAAGCTAAGTTGTGTGTTCAATCAGCCTCCAGAGCGACGAACAAAAAGCGTGAATCAAGTACATCCCCTTTTAACCTAGATTCCAAGTTATTACGCACTCAAATGCACACGATGTTTGATTACTCACGCTGAATTAAAACAGACATCAATTCAATCAGCCAAGTGGGGAAAAAGATTAATCTAAAGGCCATGATATTATTGGATACAGCAGGGGAATGCTGGGTAAGGGCACAACAGTGAAGGGGAATTCAAACCTCCAGGGGGCAGAAGGTCACATTATGAAGCATATGCCATGTGCTCTTGGGTGTACTAATGTGTGTTTGTGAGTACGCGTGTGTGTGTACTTGTATTGCTCATGTTTTCACAGTCACATCATGGGGACCTAAAAAGGGGATGGAGACAAAAAGACCCTGTAATGATTGTATAGAGACTTGTTTCAAGGTTAAGTCAAGGCTAAGTTTCTAGAAAATGATTGTAAGACGATGAAAATTCCCTTGAAGTGATACAAACTGAACTGCCAGTGTGTGTGTGTTTGTGTGTGTTTTCAGACAGTCTGGATGTTTGTCAGTCCATCTGATTAAATGAGCTCTGCCTGCTGATCGACTGTGGTGTGAAGGTGACAGAGTTACATTGTCCCTGCAGTTGCTTCTCTCCTCCCCTGTCACTCACTTCTTTCTCTGTCTCTGCAGCCTTTGCTGATTTTGTTCTGTGCATAATTCATAGTCTGTGTGCATCAGCCATTTCTACTCTGCCTTTGCTGTTTTCAGAATGTGAATTAAATTCTCCACATTGTAAAACACTGGAAATGACTTTCCTAGATTTATCGTGTTAGGAATGTATTTCGAGGTCTGTACCACGAAGTAAGATTTCAGCTTATTCGGATAACTTATTGGGTTAACTCTGGGTTTTCTGTACTGCAAAGGTAGTTCACATCAACAGGTATGAAGTCAGCGGATACTCACCAGTCAGCAAAATCAATGTTAATTCTGAGAGTCTGATAGTCTTATGACTAAAATTTCATTTTGTTTTAGTCATAATTTAGGCATTAAATTCTTTCATAAGATTATAGTAGACTCAGTCTGAAGTTGATTACAATATAAAGTGTAAAAAGTGTGTTGTGTTTTTATTGGTCAGAGTTGCTCCACACACTTAAAAAAGCATCTTATTTTTCTTGATATCAAATGAGAAATGTGTCCATTAGGTCTACTCTGCTCTTCCTCCCAAGCGTTGACATTTTCTTGCATTTTCAGGAGAAACTGGGAGTATGAAAGACGTTTTTATATGAACTCTTTACTTGCTCTCAGACCAATAAAGACCACTGAGGTTGTAGCTGAAACAATAAGACCAAGACTGCCTTTTAAACTTTTATCTAATGAAATACTCGATATAATCCACCAGATAAACTTTATGGATAGAAATAAATCTTCCTCCAATCCTGCTGACCGAAGTGCTCAAAGCTCGCCCGCATTCATACAGGACTTTTAATACTGAACTCCTGCACAGTGCTTTCCCTCTCTCACACACTCACACAGCAGCTTTCAGTCTGTGTTATGTGTTCAACATCCCCATAATTTTCCAATTTTATGGTTTTGTCTCCGCTGCACTTTTTTATGTTTCATGATTGGCCAGCACCACTTTTTTCCCCCGTGAACCTGTGAACTCCTCATCCTGATTGCCAGTGTTAGAGTAATTGGTATGTAATGGAAAGACACCACGGGCATGTAAACTTGTGCTATAATAGAAGTGTCTTAAGGTGGTATGAGCTTGCAGAAGATACATAAAAGTAAAAGTTTGCAGTTCATTACAATTATAGTTGCTTCTAATGGCAGTAATGATCCCTCCCTTGACCTGGAGACATTTTTCATGTATTAAAATGTATAAAAATAACAGATTATTAGCTGGAATTACACTATAGAGCACCACCAGTCCTGCTACTCTTTGATAACAGATCCCCCAGGTTCTGCTACTGGTATGTCAAATCAAAAAGGAACTCCAGTACTATGTAATGTACTAGTCTTACTGCTTTTAACTAGAAATCACATTTTAACCATACAGCACATTATATACTTCACATCTATGGTCCATTTAGAATAACCAGTTAACCCAACAAGACTGTATTTGGGTTGGTGGAGGAAGCCCATGCAGGCACAGAGATAACATGCAAACTTCAGAGAGACCACAGGAAGGCTGCAGCCAACCTTGAGGTTTGAATCAGGGGAGAACACCACTAACCACTGCTCGACCGTGCCGGCCATAAAGGCCAGTGAAGGCCACGTCAAAGTGGACGTGAGCCCTGTACCTACTCTGCTTGACTGTCCAGGCCTTGAACCTCATGTGTTTTCTCTCTATTAGTAGTAAATCAATATTCAATATTAAAAAGTGTCTTTGAATGGCAGAGATACAGAAATGTCTGGATGTAGCACAGAGCGTGTGCGCTTGAAGCCATTTATGATTTTTAATTTGTTTGATCTGCTGCTCACCTCAAACAAGTACAAGCAGAAATGTTGGACTTTTAACGATATACTTTAAATTTCTGTTTGTTTGTTTTTTACAAGTACAGTTAAAAATTAAAAAACAAAACAAAATAAGGACTGTCTGGGCAAAGAGTCACCAGAACTTTTTCTGTAATTTTACACATTTAAGAGTCGTGCTGACAGATTTCTTTCTTATTCATAGCAGCTTTTACTTTGTAGAAAAACAGTTAAATATAGGACTTCTTTACACTGACAGGAAGGGGAGATTCACTGGTCTGGACCACTTAAGAAGTGGGCTGTATGTGGCCTGCCATGTATGGCCTGTCAGGGGTGTCAGTGAGTTTGACACCCCTGGTGTCAAACTCACTTTTTGTCTCAGGGACCACGGATTTGTTTTTTTGTTTTTGTTAATGGGTGTTTCCCTTGTTGCCGGGTTTCAAAAATGGCAGTTTTGATTTCGCCTTCATGACTCTTGATTGACGTCATGTAACGGAGCGGAAAGGCTGATTTTATTTCCAAGATGTTTTGTGTTTTTAAAAGGAAGGAAACCTTCCTCCAAACGGACAGAGCAGTGAAGCCGCCAAGGGAAAGTACACGATTAAAAAACTGTATAATTAAAATATAATTTGTTATATTTAAATAGTTAAAATGTAAAATGAATTAAAACAACCTTGGCCAAGGGGTAACACAATAAAAATCAATAAAACACAACATTAAAAGTCCAGTGGCCTGCGCCACGACCTAAAAGTCCCAGGGAGTTAAGAAATCCAGCGAAGTAAAAGGGAAACCCAGCGGAGTCCTCTCCTTCCTTTCCGCATTCGCGTCTTGATGCACTGAAGGAAGGGAGGGAGCGGCAGTCACTATTCCTTTCGACAGTTTTACTTTATAAAAAGGGATAAGTCAGAGACTTACCCCGGGTGGGCAGAGCTCTGAACTCCGCCCGCCGCTTCTTTAAAACTGGAAATCGGCACCAGCTGTCTCACTGCTTCTGCTCTCCCGCAGTGCACAAGCTGGCTCTTGTCGTTATTGCCGTCCGACTGCCCGCTGCGCGTCCCTAGTCGCTGGTGGTGTCTCGTCCCCAGTCGCTGGTCATGTCTCCTAACGCCCAGCTCCACCAGCCCCTTCGGCTTGCAGGCGCTGCCGCCTGGCACCACTTACTCCTGGCCGTCTCTCTAGCCTCTCGGTCGAACCCCTTCCTTTGGTCTGTCAGGCCCTCTTATTGGCCTCTCTGGGATCTCTCGCAGGTGTGATCAGTTTATTATCAGGTAGGGGCGGAGTCTTTCCAGGACAAGTCACCAAATAAATACCATTAAAACATGCAGTAAAACTCATAAAAATAAACCAGTGTACAATATTAAAATATTAAAAAGGTAAAACGCAGCAAAACATGCATAGTAGAAAAACTTAGATAACTTGTCCCTTTCCACCCTGTGACAGTCACTTACAAACTAATTGGTGAGATGCGGACTGCTGGCATCATGTTTTTGAAATGACTTGGCTCGCTTGGGAACCTGGCTGAGCAGGTACTAAAGAAGTACCCGGTACCAGGTACGACCACCTAATGGAAAACCCTAAAAACCGAGTTGAGTTGAGCCGAGTAGGTACTTGTGGAAAAGGGTTATACATGTAATAGGACTAATTTACAACTGTAATCCCTGCTCTAACAAACTGTCTGTGTAGCTGGATACAGAAAGCGATTTCAGCACCAATGAGTTTTAACTAACTAAGTTTCTTAAGTTTCTTACCAAAGAATGTCGGGAATCTATCAGGATGCATCTGGAGAGAAAAATCTCCATAGATTTCCTTCATTTACACTTGGGCTTGGAATTTCTGAACCAAAGCATGAAATAAGGTTTTATAATCGTGGCATGTCTTCCTCGGAGGCTCCTGTTGTTTTTGGTCACACACCAATCTATTTTCTCTATGGACGTGCTGGATGGACGTCAGTATTCCTGATCATGCTTCAGCTGTTATCCTGTAATCTGGTTGCGTATGTTTGGGAAAAGAGAGACTGAACCCTGAGATAACTTAAATTACACTTCAATATTGCACACAGATGGTGCTGATTGCATCTTACGTACATCTACCAACTAATGTAAGTCTAATAGCAACAACCAACCAACCCAGTGACATCACTTTCTGTGCTCTCACAAGGTGGTGCTACACATTCTCCAAAAACCTCCATCCGTCCATCCATCCATTTTCTTCCGCTTATCCTTTTCAGGGTCGCGGGGGGCGCTGGAGCCTATCTCAGCTGTCATAGGGTGAGAGGCGGGGTACACCCTGGACAGTGTAACAAACCTTTTGGGTTATAGCACCACTAGGGGGGGAGTCTCCTAGGGGTGTGTGTGAGTATAGCGTGGCAGCCATTACATGCTGCTCGTGTTCTGTTCTCAGGATAGACCTCACCGTTGTAACGGCCTGGCACCGGCGACTACCGATCCCTGCCCATGTATGTACGGACAGTGTAGAGCCGTGGAGACCTGGCTTGTATGGTCTTATGTTGCTGACAAGGAATAAAGGTCTGTTGTTTAATTTAACTGACTGGCTCCGTGTTATCCGGCTAACCTCCACACCACATGCCCGCTGGACCGGCTAGCCGCTCTTTCCTCGCCAGACTGCTGTTACAAAGTGGCGCCCGAACATTGTTCTCTGGATCTTCATCGTCATCCGGACCGACAGACGGTGGGCTCGGATGTTTTTCCCGTGTTTTTCAACGATCGACACTTCGGCTGAGGTGGCGTGTTTTTTTTTCTCTTCGTCTGGCTGTATTGGCCGGGCCGATAGGACCCCGTGAAGGAGCCGACCCCCCGGGATTTCAACGGTATTTGCAGGCATGGAAGAGCGCCGACCCATCGCTTGACACGCTCGCCTGCGAGGGGGAGTACTCCGTGAGTAACTGTACGGCCCGTCGGACCGCTAACTCAGTGCTATTGGACCGTTACGACATTGGCGGTGCTAAAGCTAAGGCTAACGCTACAGTGACTTTGACTCAGTGTTCATTCAGAGGGACGTTTTGTTTTGTGTGAAGCATCAGAGTGTGCACGGACGCTCTCTGTCTGATGGATATTAACGCTTAGGTACTCTGTGGGAACGCTCTTTCACTTTGCCATAACTTTTGTGAGACAGAGAGTGGTTTCGGCCATACTTTTGAAATGGCGTCCCACCCAGACACAGGCAGCGAGGGAGACGGCTGCGACTCAGATGCTGAAGCTCCCAGCCTGACTAAGTACACCATCCCTCGCTCTACCCCTCATGACCTCAATCTTAAGGTGGAAAGCTTGCAAGAAGAGGTGGAGAAACTGCGAGTCTGCTTGCACGATTCGCTGGAGCTACAAAAGAGCCTTCTGAAGCACTTGGATGGTGGCGCGAGAGGGGAACCGGGGGAGCAAACATCTCCTCAGAGAACCCCCAACCCGGTGGCTTTTTCCACGCCATTCACACAGAAAGGGATTAACACAGAGCCCCCTCCGCTTCTCCAGCGTCAGTCGGCGGAACTCTGCAATACATCGAGGATGATCGCCGCAGCGCTGCACCAGGCCAAGCTGGAGCCCCCAGTGTTCGCTGGTGACGGTGGAGTGTCACCGGAGGAGTGGCTCCAATCAGTGGATAGCTACAGATCGTCGCTGCGCCTAACCGACTCGCAGGTTCTGAGTGAGCTCCCTCACTTCCTCAAGGGAGAGCCCAGTAAATGGTTTAGGGCCCTCAGCTCTCACATTACTACATGGGCACATTTTTACCAACTTTTTGAATCAGTGTTTGTGTCAGCTGATAACCAAGAGCACGTTTGGCGGGGCATCCTCGATCGCGTCCAATCACTAGAGGAACCCCTCCCAACGTTTGTAGCTCACATGCTCGGTGAGTTTAATAAGCTAAGGTGCCCGCCGCCGGAGCATGAACAGATCGAGCTTATATGTAAACATTCATTGGAGAAATATCGGGTTGCGTTGTACGGTACGCCGGTCCCGTCGGTTATGGACCTACTACTTCGCGCGCACGAGCTCCACACAGCCTTAGGTCCAGTCGGCCGCTCAACCCCTACTTCATCCCCTAGTGTTGCAAGCGCGAGAGAACCACATTGTTTTAAATGCTCCCGCCCAGGGTTTACCACACGCACGTGCCCAAGTTGCACCTGGGTTGCCCCAAAAGAACGAGGTGCTGCCAGACCCAGGGCAACCTACCACCGACCTCTCCCAGGCCCACCACCGGGCCTGGAACTGGCCGATGCTGAGGGGCTGGATTCACTGCCGGCGGCTCGTGCGGCCAGTCAGCAGTCGGGAAACCCCCGGGGGGGGGGGGGGGGGGGGGGGAGGACATTTCAATGAGGCAGCCCTCCCCCCATTCGCAAAGTATGCCTCGCCCGCATGATGCCCACCAGATTGTGCAAGGCATTGTGGGGCACATGGAAGATGTAGAGTCGGGAGCGCACTGGAACACTCCATTGAAAACCAAAATTAACTTCAACTCGGTGGCAGTGAACGCTACGCTAGATACGGGGGCATCCCTGTCTGCTGTGCGGGCTGAACTCATTTTGGAGAACAACTTGTCTCCCAACAGGACCCACCAGTGGATGGGTCCACCGGTGAGCCTAGTAGACGGTGCTCGCTGTCTCCCGGAGGGTGTTACATGGCTGCCCATAGGGTTCTTGAACAAAAGGTTTTATCACCGGTTTGCTGTCATCCGCAACTTGTCATCCCCCTTTGTCTTAGGGATGGACTTTATGAGCAGGGCCTCTTTGACAATCCACATCCCCTCAAGAACCGTAGTTATGGACGACAGTCCATGCACAGGCGCGGATGAAGAGGAGGGTTGCTCAGTTGATCTGTTGAGCGATGATAATGTCATTATGACGCTTGACATGGTAGAGCCCTCGCTGGAGACCAAAGCTCTGGAGGCAAACCTAACAGATAGTCAGAGAGAACTATTAGTTGTCCTCCTTGAACAATTTAGCTGCATGTTTGGTGGTCATTTGGGCCGCACGTCTTTAACTGAACATGTGATCGACACGGGAGATGCAAGGCCTATTAACCTCCCCCCATACCGCACCTCCCCTGCAAAGAAACAACTCATTGAAGAGCAGGTCCAGAAAATGCTGGAGGATGGCATAATTGAACCGTCCATGAGCCCCTGGGCCGCACCTGTCGTGATTGTTAACAGGTTGGGCGCTGACCCACGGTTCTGTGTGGACTTTAGGGGGCTGAACCAGGTGACTCGGAAGGACTCATACCCCTTACCGCGGGTCGATGAGTCTCTCGACTTCCTAGCGAGAGGTCGATTCATTTCAACATTGGACCTAGCGAGGGGTTACTGGCAGGTGCCGGTTTCAGGGGACTCACGTCCTAAAACAGCCTTTGTTTCCCATTGTGGGCTGTTTCAGTTTCGCGTGCTCCCTTTCGGCCTCTGCAACGCACCAGCCACCTTTCAGAGGCTGATGCACAACGTCCTCAGCGGCCTTGTTTACAAGACATGTGCTGTATATCTGGACGACATCGTGGTTGTGTCCCCTACCTTCGAACAGCATTTGTTGGACCTGCGGGAGGTCCTTGAGAGACAGGTCTGTGGGTCTCTTGTTGAAGCTTAAGAAATGCCAGTTCTGCCTGAAGGAGCTCACCTTCCTGGGCTACCGGGTTACCCCGGATGCCATTAAACCGGACGATGACAAAATCAAGGCTGTGATGCAGTTCAGAACTCCGTCCTCAATGAAACAGGTGCGGCAGTTTCTCGGTCTGACGGGATACTACCGCAGATTCGTAAAGGAATATGCTCGCCATGCAGAACCTCTGCACGCCCTGACAAGGAAGGATGTTACCTTTCAGTGGGATGACAGGTGTCAGGAGTCCATGGACTTCCTGAAACAGAGCATTGCGACAGCGCCTGTCCTGTCACTCCCTGACTTTTCCCGGCCTTTCTTCATCCATACGGATGCATGTGACCTTGGCTTGGGGGCGGCCTTAATGCAGAAGGATGCAGAGGGTAGGGAAGTAGCGGTCGCTTACGCGAGTCGAGCTCTTCACAAGGCAGAGAAACCATACTCTACGCCAGAAAAGGAGTGTCTGGCTGTGATTTGGGCTTTAGAACACTTTCGTCCCTATGTGGAAGGGCTTCATGTGACGGTCTTGACTGACCACAACAGCCTTAAGTGGCTGATGTCACGCCCAAACCCCACTGGCCGGTTGGCGCGGTGGTCCCTGCGCTTGCAGGACTTTGACTTTACCATCGTACATAAGGCGGGGGTGCACAACAGGGTGCCAGACGCTCTGTCTCGCAACCCACTACCTGCACCAGAGGGTCCTCCTATTGAAATCTTGCCGGAGCATGCTGTCATGTGGGGCATGGATCTTCGCGCCCAGCCTCCCCTTTTGTTAGAGGACCGAACACAACTAAGGCAGCTGCAGCTAGATGACCCAGGTGCAGGTCCAAAGCTCCGAGACCTGGAGTGTTCCCCCAATCTGGGTTCGGACGCCAGTCCTTCACCGTCCTTGGTGGTCAATGACGGCCTACTCTATTACCGAGGCCCGAAACATAAGCGCAATCTTCGTCCCCAGGAGGAGCTGAAGCTGTATGCTCCTACGGCTCTCCGGGGTACCCTGTGCGGTTATTATCATGACCACCCTACAGCAGGTCACCTGGGGATTGCTAAGACACTAGCGAGAATGCAGTCTAGGTTTTACTGGCCCAAGATGGCATCGGAAGTTAAACGCTACGTCTTGTCGTGCCCAGTATGTCAACTCACAAAACCCAGTCAAAGAAAGCCAGCGGGCTTCATGGTCCCCATTTCGCCCCAGCGACCCTGGGAATACGCAGGGGTCGATTTTGTCGGACCACTACCTCGCACCGCTTCGGGGAACTCGTACATACTGGTCTTCGTAGACTATTTCTCCAAGTGGATCGAAGTGTGTGCGGTTCGGGATGCGACGGCTCGAGTGGCAGCCAGTAAGTTCATTAACGAGGTATTTGCTAGGCATGGGGCCCCTAGGTACCTTATTTCGGACAGGGGCTCACCTTTTGTCAGTGAGCTGTTTGATTCTGTTCTCTCCACTCTTGGGTCCACCCACCGCCTCACGACGGCGTATCATCCGCAAACTAATGCGACCGAAAGAGTGAACAGAACTCTCAAAACGGCCATCCGCGCATACGTGGGCGATAAGCACGCGTCGTGGGATAAGTTCATGTCCCAAATCTGTTTCGCGCTGCGCTCGGCCCCCCATGAGAGTACAGGACTCAGCCCTGCTATGATGTTGTATGGTAGGGAGCTGGAGACACCCCTTGACTTGCTTACTAAGCCGTCCGGGGAGAGCGAGGAGTCATCCATGCCCTATCCGGAGACCCTTAAAGCGTCGCTTCAGGAGGCCCACGATCGGGCCAGGGAGACACTGGCTCGCAGCCATGCTAGGCAGAAACGCTACTACGACCTGAGACGCCGGCCGATGACCTACGCAGTCGGAGACTTGGTGAAAGTCAAAGCTCATCATCGATCGGACGCTCAATCTTGCTTCACGGCCAAGCTGGCACCCTTGTTTACAGGGCCCCTCCAGGTTACTCAGAAGCTTGGGGAGGTCAGCTACAGATTAGCCAAGATTGACACTGGTGAAGACGCAGGAGTCTTCCACGTCGTGAACGTTCAGCCATTTTACTCCTGGGACTCCACATCTCCTTCAGGGCACCGGACTTCGGCCCAGGAGAGCCTGGATGAGACTGAAACGGGGGAACAGCCCTCATTCCCGAGTTCAGGGGATATCGAAGCAGGCGGGCACCCCGCCGAGGGCGCCTCTGAGTCGCCACCGGCCGAGGGGGAACACTATCATTTGAGACCCCGCCGGTGCCCCAGAATCACTGAGGGTTGGACTGCTACCAGGTGGACTAACCGTCATCATACGGACAGACTCAATGTTGACTGAGGGTTGGTTTCATACATGTACATGCTGTAATTGTTCTGTTCATAAGGGGTGATTACTTGTTCTGTTCCACTGAGCCCTCGTCATCGTGGCCCGTGAGAGCCTTTGTTTGGTTTTCGGTTGTACTGATTTGTGTGACCGGTTGTGTTGTATGTCTGACTGTTTCCCTTGTCTATGACCATCTCTGGAAGATGGATTGGCAGTAATACTGCATGTTCTGTATTGTTTGCTTCAAGCACTAATTTTGTTTATTGACTGTACCAATGCTTAAGGTAAGGATGTCTAACAATTCCTCCACAACCTGCTTAGTACCTAATGTAACTATGTATAGTGAAGAAGGGTAGCGGGAGGAGGGTCACCTGGGTCCTGTTAAGGTTCAAAATTGAGGAGGGAGAGTACAAACCACCCTTGGTCCAGAAGGTCTTGGTCAAACAATGATTTTAATGAATACACACGTGTGGGAAGAATAATCTGTACACAGACAGGAATTAATCTTCGACTTAATCAGAGCATACACAGATTTTTAAAGCATCAGGGTTTGATTTACTGACGCCCCTTCATGCGTCACAGATACATTTTATACATAGATCAGATCAACACCACAATGACTTTTAACCCAGAAGATCATCTTCTATTTTCATGGCTGGTACTTTCCGTTCTTGTCTTAAAGTGAATTGTTCCTCTTTCTTGCCGAGACATGACTAATCTCTCCTCTAAATAAATCTAACTCATGTGTGTGTGTGTGTGTCACGACCTCACATGCTCTCTGTGTCACCTCTTCACCTACTAACTGTCTGTGTCTCGTCCTCAAATGCTCTTTCTCAATTCACCTGTTGCACTTCTGACCTTTTACCAGACCAGAGGCTCACTGAGACTATATGTATGTCTTCTACTAAATAAATGTTTTAATCAAGAACCCCTACTAAAAGCTTAATATAAAATGACCTGATATAAGTGTTTTGTAAGCATGTATTGCAATTCCTTCTATGTTCTAGTTTTCCCTCAGCATGGATCATCTAGACACTCTCACTAGATGAAGCTCAAGACCATTAATGAACCTGAACATCAACTCAAATAAGCACAGATATGCAATATGTATAAAATAGTTATAACTGCACCTGGAATACAAAATTAATTTAATACCTGTATGCATAAAACCTTAAAGCCTTCTTAAAGCTATCTGTTACATTGTTAAAGCCTCGTCTTAGCCTGCTGCTCAAAATAACTTCCTGCTTCTGCAAACTCTCTGCAAGCCTGTTTCCTGTCAGCCTGTGACTTTTAGCCTTTCTGAAAGACACACACTGTTCAACCCCTGAATGCAATATAAACTCCAGATTATATTATTAATGCAATGGTAATAATGATGATTATTTAACAATAGCAGTAAAATAATTTCCCTGCTCCACAGTCCGGCTGAGGACAGCCTGCGAATTGCCGGGGGGGTGATGTAACAAACCTTTTGGGTTATAGCACCACTAGGGGGGGAGTCTCCTAGGGGGGTGTGTGAGTATAGCGTGGCAGCCATTACATGCTGCTCGTGTTCTGTTCTCAGGATAGACCTCACCGTTGTAACGGCCTGGCACCGGCGACTACCGATCCCCGCCCATGTATGTACGGACAGTGTAGAGCCGTGGAGACCTGGCTTGTATGGTCTTATGTTGCTGACAAGGAATAAAGGTCTGTTGTTTAATTTAACTGACTGGCTCCGTGTTATCCGGCTAACCTCCACACCACATGCCCGCTGGACCGGCTAGCCGCTCTTTCCTCGCCAGACTGCTGTTACAACAGGTCGCCAGTCTGTTGCAGGGCCAACACACAGGGACAGACAACCAAAAACCTCTAAAGACTTATTCCTTAAATCCAGCTTTACACCAGTTGACAGTTTTGCAGAGTAGTGCTGCATGGTGTAAACCAGCCCCAATACACGTAATGTTTCGTGTCCACTTTAAATCGGGAATAAGAGATTTGAACCCTAAGCTGCAAACCCAACTCAGAAACTGTTTCTGTACTCCACATCACTTCAAAGCACGAGAAAGATAAATAAATGTTAAATAATAAAATATAACAGCTGTGTTTGACTACCCAAAGAGCAGCAGTGACAATTTATTGACTAAAACCAGTCACAAGCCTCTGCTCTGTGGACCGGAGCCCTTCTGTTCCCCCACAGTGTTTATGCTCAAACTTTTGCCTATGTAAGGAGAAACTGTTCAGGCACTGCACTCCATTTATTACTCACAGACACAAAGAGAAGGAAAAGCAAAGTATTGGGTGAGCGGAAATGAACGATGTTAAAAAAATACAAATGATTTAAAAATGATCTTTAAGCAAGCACATTGATAATATTATATTATTTATAGCCTCTGCGGTGCGTCACGGAGTTTAGAGCCTAATCTGTTCTTCCTCACTTTGTGTTCTGTATGTATTTGTTTCTCTGTGTGCAACAGTGTGCGTGCGCGTTTGTCAGAGATGGGAAGCTGTAGTTTGTAACCAAGACGCACAGTTGCGCTCCTAACCAGTGAGTTAAGGAGCGAGTAAATGCACACACTCACAGAAACAGATACGCCACAGTCAGACACACAAACACTCAGATAAATGCGTCAATTGCTCATCCTTTATTCATCTTGGAAAACAAGTGAATATTTAACAGAAGAGCTGGTGTCCTCTTTAAATAGTTAATTGGTCAGCCGGTCACAGAAGTGGCGTGCGTGCGTGCAGTCATTTATCTAACTTTATAAATACCACACAAGTCTACAGTTTGTGCATCACAGTCTACATTTCTGCACAAATAAATAAAAAGAAATGAAGAAGAATCTAAGGTGCCTGCATTAGTTCTTGCTTTAGAGTCTTTTCTATTATGAATGTAGAGGGTGTGTTAAATTGTGAAGAGCTTTACACACTTGGTATTAGACCAGCCAAGATCCTGTGACACCTTTGGCTTAGAACCAGTCATGTAATAAATTACTTTGGACTGAGAGAAAGAGAGCGCCTCATTTTGTACTGTAATTACAAGATAGGGCGGTCTGTTTAATCAGGGATTTTATTGTACATCGTGTTCAGTTAGGTTACACGCTAAAGCTGCAGTATAGTTTTATTCAAGCACTTTATTCAAGTACAAATTTGAGGTAGTCTTAGTATGAGTGTCATACCACTTCATTCTGCCAGTTTAATATGACAACAGGAAGGATGCAGTACTTTATTTATTTTTTACAATTGTCTCACAGCTTTAGTAATCTTAGCATTATTGCCTATTAAATATAACTATTATAGCATACAAAGCTATATTATAGGCTTTGACACGTATAGGTGAACTGGATCCTCAAGACGTCTCACTCCAGGAAAGAAATTAAACAAGGTAACGCTCCTGCTGACTGGAAAAACTGATAACTGTTAGTCTTTGTTAAAGCCAACGCTCGTAAAGGACTGGATCACTTGACTGTAACCAAGTGCTCATCTACAGCTATATACACTCATTAAGTATACCTTACTAGTATTAGGTTGGGCACTCTTTGCCTTTAGAAATGCCTTAATTCTTCACGGCATAGATTCAACAAGGTGCTGAACTCATTCCTCAGAAATGTTGGTCCCTGCTGATATGACGGTATCACACAGATCTCCACATCTACCACATCCCAAAGGTGCTCTGTTGGATTGAGATCTGGTGACTGTGGAGGCCATATGAGTACAGTGAACTCACTGTCATGTTCGAAAAACCAGTTAGAGATGATTTGAACTCTGTGCCATGGTGTGTTATCTTACTGGAAGCAGCCATAAGAAGAAGGTAGACTGTGGTTACAAGGGATAGACGTCCTCAGCAACAATACTCGGGTGGTCAATGCTCAGTTGTTACTAAGGGACTCGAATTGTGCCAAGAAAACTGAAGCCTGAACTGTTGATGCAAGGCAAGATGGAGCCGTGCTTTCGTGTTGTTTATGCTCAAATTCTGACCCTACCATCTGAATTTTGTAGCAGAAATTGAGATTCATCAGGCCAGGTAACATTTTTCCAATCTATTGTTCAGTTTCGGTGAGCCTGTGTGAACTGTAGCCTCAATTTCCTGTTCTTATTTCCTGACTGGAGGGACACCTGGTGTGCCCTTCTGCTGCTGCAGCTCACCTGCTTCAAGCTTTGACATGTTGTACACTCAAAGATGCTCTTCTGCATTCCCTGGTTGTAATGAGTGGTTATTTCCAATTACTGTTGCCTTTCTATCAGCTTGAAGCAGTCTCTAAATTTTTCTCTGACCTCTGATGTCAACAAGGCAAACTCTGAAACACTTTGTAGCTGTGTGTTTCAAAACGTGCTATACGAATAAAGTTATTATTACTAAAAATAAACCCTTCTTATGTAAAGCCATATTTGCTCCAGTCTTGATTTACGTGTACTCAGACAAATGGCCCCTGCCCACACAGGTGTTTCAGCTCTGGCTGATTGCACATCTGCTTTGATTGAGCCTGAGAGTAATGAATGTTGATGCTGTCCTTAAAAAAATGATAAAGTTAGTAGGTTTTTCTGCTCTGACAGGTGCAGAATAATTAGAAGGAAATGGAGAGTGCCATCAATCAAGCACGCTCGCACAGTTAGTTGCAATCACACAGTATGAGTGAAATCACCTGTGCAGATGTTCAGACAAGTTACATTTTGCTCATGAAGAGCGATTTGGCAGATGGTTAAATAGGTTTTTATTGTGAAGGCCCTTTTACTTAAACGCAGATTAAAGTGTTAGATGTAGCAGATACAAACTAAAAGAAGAGGAATAAAGATTATTGCTCAGGAAGAATTGCTTGAAGCTTTTTTGCAGTCTTCTTGTTCTCACTTAGACACACTTTTGTTATTTTTAAATTGACTTATTAATTCCCCGTGGCTTATCCTGTTCTATCAGATGCTTAAACAAAGGCATAACCCTTAACTTACTCCCAGCACAGAATCAGTTCTACTGTTACTCTGTTACACTGATTCATGATTAATCAATACGGGTCCAATAGTGGGGGCAACACTTTCACACACATCTCCGCTTCATTAGTCTGTTGAGTGAGCTAAAGTGTGTTCTTTACATGACTCTCATTAATAATTGACTCCACAGCTTGAAAAATCAGCTGGACTCTGAACACGTGCAGCTATGAGTTTTTTCTGGCTCCTCTTTACCTCGTGCTGTGTCTCAGCCACACACACACACACACACCCTCTGATGTTCCACTTGTGTCAGCACTAGCCAACTGCGTAAACCAATAGGACATGAGTTTGTCCTATTGACTTGCTCTTTGGGAGAGTGGCAGACAGGACCTAACTCTGTCAGATCGGGCCAAACCCTCATCATGGATCACTATGCTTGTCTGACCTTTCTTTGAAACTCTCTTGGTTTTAAAAGGAATTTGCAACTTGGTATTAAATCCATGAAAGACAAACACAGACTCACAGATCTGAGCACTGGTATGTTAAAAAGAAAAAGTCACGATGTTTTCTCTGAGGTGTAGTAATTTGAACTTTTTCTTCTCCTTGCTACGGCCTTTGAACATTAGAAAAGCACGACTGTCTTGCTCCTTGATATTTGTCCATTATTGATGAGGGGTGCTAGGCGTCATTTAGGAGGGAGAGCTCTCCTTGGGTCTCACTAAGGTCACTGGAGGATAAAGCCACAGTGGAGCTTCATCTTACTCTCCCACACTGCTTTACGTCAAAGGAAGGGAACCCTGCCAAGTTTAACTTTGTGTCTCTTGGACGCACGCTCATCCTTTCCCTTAAAAATTATTAGCCGATCTTCAAGGTAAGTCTGTAGCCTTTGGCAAATCCGACCACAGCCAAAGTATCACAAGTTCTAAAGATAATCTTTGAGTTACGAGCACACATCCGTTTAACTCAGTTTTAAAAATCCCACTGGAGGTCGCTGATGGGTGTGTATATATATATGTGTGTGTTTCTAGCAAGGCTGGGATGTGAAGCTGAACCACTTTCTCTTCAACCACTATTTTAAGATGAGTCTTTGAGATAAGAGCAGCAGTTAAATGCCTAATTTGTACCGATGGTGCAGTGCGCAGGAGGGGTAATGGCGTGGGTGTGAGATGAGCCCCTGGAGGGTTAAGGAGCATGTTTAACAGTTAGATGTGGGTGTGTGAGTGAGGAGGTGTGGGTTAGAGAAATAAGATCCGAAATGAGACACTTGGGACTCTGGTAAGGAGATCAAAAGAAAGAGGCATAAAGTTGGTTGAGAGGAGTCCTGTTATTTAAGTGTTGGTTTCAAGTTTTAACACTAGGGGGAGCCATAGATCTGCTGTCCCTTTACCTTTGGACAACAAAAGCATCAACCTCTACACTCTTTTCAGCTGATTGAGGACCAGTGATTGTCTGCAGTCACTTCATTTGCACTTGATCGATTTTAAGCACAGCAGGTCTGAGTATTTAATTGTCTGCGCATTGTGTCATATTTGTAAAACACAATGCTTCTGTCCTCTCTTTGCTTTTCTTCATTACAAGGTGAAATGAAAAAAAAAATACTGTGCACAGCTGATGATTGTAGATCAATGTAACTAACAGTTCCTTGTTCCCAGTGATGTTACCAGAAATACTGTTTGCCATAAGAGAGGGAAAAAAAGGGCCTGACTAAAGTGAAATGTTGCTTTAAGGGGTGCTGCAGTGCTCATGCAGACGTGGAATCAGTTGGAGTGTCGCCTACTGAGGATTTCAGAGACCTTTCAAAACCACGGCTCAAGAAGGGTCAATGAAAAAAAAGAGAGAAAAGTAACCTGGCTCCTTCAGCAGAGAAGCAAATCCTATTCTCCTCATATCGCTCACGCTCTCATCTTCCATTTTTCACTTTTCACGTTGATTTCTTTCAGCTTGCTCTTACTTTATAATCAGTTTTATCTGCTTTCGTCACATTGCTAGTGTACTTGAAAAAATACTTGTACCACCACTAAGTGAGTATATAATGTCTGTTATTGTCTCTAAAAGATTTCTCTTTAACTATATATACGTATTACACAAATATCTCACACACAAACAGGTTTACAGCTGCAGCGTTATCTTGGAAACTTTCAGCCGATAGCTCAGCTGACCCTTCTACACACCCAGATGGCAAATTTCATACAGAGTTGCTGCGCACCTGCAAGCTGTTTTGCAACCCACCTCCTGAGAAAAGAGCTTCTGCTCCTTTCACCTCTAGCTTCACATGTATGCAGCTTGCGCCTCATGCTTTCCACAATAAAGCAGATCCGTAGAAATAAAATTAAACACAGGCACTATCATCAGTCATCGCCCTCGTTCTCCTCATTTTGCTGCTGGAGTGAATTCACTGCAAGCAGATAATGGTGCTAAAGAGATGGCACCAAGACTTTGACACCATTTGGCAATCAGAGTACCTGCATACAGACACATTTGATCATATTTGTAACTAATATTACCTCAGTGGTCATGTAAAACAATCAAATATGGGTAGGAACGGTTAAAAAATATTGTATTTTTCTACAGGTTGAGTGATATGATATTCTTACTGGCTTCTACTGCTTTGACTGCAATTACATTAATAAGAGTAGTTTTTTGGCAACTTCGTCTGGGTTCTGTCTCCACTGCTGCCTGCTGTGTATCTATGTGTGTTTGACAGGGAGGAGAAGCTGCAGCTCAGTACATGGTTTAGAAAATTTAGTGTAGTTCTTTTTCCTTTTTGGCTCAGGTGCTGTGAAGAAAAAAAGCTTGCTGCGTCTAGTTCGTAATAGCGTGGAAAAGCTTAAAAGGGCCACATCAAACAAGCTGTTCTGTCTAAACACACTCGTAAAACTATCATGCGGATGGAACTGTGGTAAATTCATTCATTGCACAGACAGAACTTTTTCACTGCCCAGCCATATATCTCCACTCAGCAGCACTAAGCTGATACGGTGGCGTAGGCAAAGTTTAGAATCACTTCCTTGGATCAGCACTTTTCTCATCTGTTCTCAGTTTGTCTCCACAGATTGTAATACAGAGGAGTGGAGCTTGAACCTTTTCCAGACTCTGTGTGTGTGTGTGTGTGCAATGCTTATGTGTGTTCATGGGTACAGTGTGATAAGAAAAGGTAATACATTGCACTCCCTCAAGACCCATTAAGAGAGGAGAGGTAAGAGAACAGGGGACAAAAAGTGCAACATAAAAGATTTCGGTTGTATCGGGTATACACGCACGCACACGTGCACGGATCCTGACGACTTTGCTGCAGCATTTATCACTATTTCACGAACAGCTGGTAACCGCTGCAGCAAGAGACTCACAATTCCCAACAATGTGTGAAGGTATCACACGATTAGCTTCATGAAGGCAGATACACAACTTTACAAGTTTACTGTTTTAGAGTGACTTCACTGCAGCAATGCAGCACATATCTGGGGACCGCAGTCTCCTGCTTTTAGCATATCTTCTTGTTCTTTTGGCTCCTCCCTTTAGAAGTCGCCACAGCAGCCTCACCCTGTCCCTAACATCCTCCTCTGTCACATCAACCCTCCACATCTGCTCCATCCTAGCAGCTCCATCTTCAGCATCCTTTTTTCCAGCATATCTGCCATACTATCTTCAGCTCTCCCGCCTCCAACTCGGCCTCCTGTCTTTTTGTCAGAGCCACCGTCTCCACACCACACATCATAGCAGGTCTCACTACCATCATGTAACCCTATCCTTCTGTCACAAATCACCCCTGACACTCGTCTCCACCCACTCCACCCTGCCGGCACTCTCTTCTTCACCTCTCTTGTGCACCCGGGCATTTAAATTCACCCATCTTCACTCTTACACTGGTTTCCCTCTCCTGTGTTCAGTGTATAATTACATTGATTTTCACTCATCCTACTACACTGTTAGCTCACTTGCAGATTTTGCTTTTCAAAACTACAATAGGTTCAATATAGAGAAGAATTGAACATGATTTATTAAGATAGAGTAATAATAGTTAACGTGTTTGGCAGTTAAACTCTGGTGACCCATCATGACAGAACGAAATCCCAGTGGTGATAAGATTTAGGACAGGACCCCCCTGGGTCTTGATAGTGGTGAAGATGAAGACTGAGGCTTGGACGGAGTGCTGAGTGAGAGCGGGGTGGATGTGTGAGGTAGAGGAGCTCACCTACTAATGTCAGATTGGTGGTTCGCTCCAAATATCCATGAACAAGATACTCAACCCAAGGCTGCACTTCTCGGGTTGTGAATGTTAGATTGAAAGCATTTAACCCTCCTGCCATCCTTTAAAAAACTCACACCCATCACCCTAGGGACCATTCTCAGCCATGCCATAAAAAGACCATATATCCATATCTTATTCCACTTTAAATTAGCCAACCTTGTAAAACTACTTCTCCCTGAAATATTCATGTAAAGTTTTAATTATATTTTCGTTGTTTTAACCCTTCAAATCCCAGTGTTATTACATGAGCGCCCTGTGTTATAAGCCCCAAAAACCAAAAAACGAAACTAAATATTTCCACAAAAAACCAGTTGAAGTAATATGTGATTGTCATTATAAGTAGGCCTTTAGATGGACCAAAGATTGGCACCAACATACATTTTGACCTGCCATTATTTTTTTGCATTTTTTTTGCAATTTAAAAATTAAAACTTCAAGGCCCTGAGTCTTCATTGACATCCAAGAAAAGAAGAAAAAATAAAATCATATGATGATAATTTGGGGTTGAAAAATAGCATTTATAATGGAAGTCAATGGGCAGAAAATGGTCCCCAGGGTGATGGGTGTGGGGATTTCTGCTGCTCAGCCATTTTAGGCTGATTTAAGGAATTCACACTGGAATATTAACATTGACAGGTAAAAACTATCCTGTGGCAAGTTTGGTTATATTCCACTGAACACAGTGGAAATGGCAGCCATTTAACACATAGAAGTGGCACAAAAAGGTCCCAAGAAGGCAGGAAGGTTAAACATAGAAAAAACATGCATGTTGTAGAAAGTTCTATAAATGTATTAAAATTGTCATTCAAAAAACAATCTTGGAGAGTTTTATGTAGATAACACATGTGTTTCTATAACTTGAGAAGCCCAATCACGGTCTGGTCTCATTGGAGAAGACTGCAGTTCATCCAGGATTCCTCAGCTTAGTTAGCAGGAGGACTCCACATTGTTCTCAGATTGTTGCACTGATACAAGACATGTTCACTCTCACTTCCTTTAACAATGATAGAAACTTGCATTTTCATGACTAGTATTGTGCGCCATTAATGCATCTCAGTCAGAGCATTGTTGCCTGTGTGGGTGCTGTGACACAATAACTGTGAATGGCTCAGTCTAGTTTTATTTTTTCTCATGTGAAGAAAGTTTAAACTTCTGTCCTTAATAAGCAGCATTCTCTTAAGCTAACCACAATGTTTTTGCCATTTCTGCTGTGTACCATGCACATCACTGTAACAATATGCAAAATTTCAGTGATCATATACAATATACAAGGACACAAAAAGCAGCACCTGTAGAAAATGATCATTTAATCGTTACTCTTCCTTCAATTGTTAATTCAAAGCAACAGTAAATGTGTCTTGTGCAAAAGTTTGGGTTCTTGTCTAACTGTAAAGTCTCAATTCGATTATTATTTTAAGAGCTTCTGGCAGGTACACAAATATTGTCCTCTGGCACATTTATTAATATCGCCAACTTATTTTTCTGCCCTTTAATTACATAAATATTTCACAAAGTCTGGAGATTTGATATTTGATGCCAACATGTCTCAGAGGAAAGTGTCATTAAAAGTTGTCTCTTCCTCATGAAACTGTTAAAAAATGTAACTTGAGCAGCACATCTAATTTATTTTATGACTAGAATCTATTTCATTAAAAGTCCAAACTTCAACAGTAAATCAACTTTAAAGGCCAGTCCTCTATTTGAGGTACGCACTTAAAACATTGTGTTATTTTAGCGATTTAATGAAGCCAGAATAAGGCACTAATCAGAAGAGCCAAGTGGTTTGGGATGAGGTGAAAGCTCTCCCTCGTATGGCCGCTTCACCCCCCCATTATCTTCAAGTGGTTTCATTTCAGCACCTCAATGATTATTAAAGCGGGGCAAGCGAGTGCGTTTGCAGTAATCGTTATCTGAAACTCTCCTTCCAAAAAAACTACTGAGGCCACTTTGTGAATTAGGCTCACTGAGGCTGTAAATGTAAATACACACTGACATCTAAATAAGTAAAAGGTCATTAGAAGGAATGAGAGGGAGATCAGTCAAACCAGGCTATGGACACAGTTTTAATCAGGTAAAATAACTGATAATAGATTTTCACACATGTAATGTCAGACACATAATGAAACGACTGTTTTTGATGTGATCTAATTAACAAACAGCTGCAAATGCAGTCCGTCTTCCATGCGGTGTTAGAGCACACGTACATGATTGTGCATGCAAATGAAGGTATGCAAACACCAGAGTCGGGGCAGTGCGGGGCGGTGAGTAAGCTATGTGAGGAATAATTTCCATACAGATGAGCTAAGCATTTTCTGCTTCACACCAGGTTTATATTTAAAGGTTGTTTATTGATTTAAATACTCCTCACTGTTGGGCTCCATGTTACAGTACTCAGAGCATGTACCTGTTCAGCTAAAGGTGCCAGTCTTTTTCCAGTGCAACTCCAGCATACACCAACTTTAATTTAGGGGCTGAAAGAACATCAAAACACAGAGCAATCAAGACTCGTGTTCTGTTTATATGTTTTATTTTTATCCAACTGTTTTTTTCGGGTTCTTGCCTTCCTGATACCTGATCTTGGGCCCATCATACGCATAATATTCGTTGTAATGGTGTCTGGAGGGTGGTGTCATCTTCTCTTCCTGTGGGTGTCATCATTGCAGTATAGAGCTGGGGTGGAGAAAAGAAAACTTGCTGGAGTTTTTGCCCGAATTTGCTTGATGAGAGTAATTCTTACTTTTAAAGCATTCATTTATTTTCTCTGTTGCACCACTAAAGACTCGCTTCAGATGGATCAAAGCATCTCCAACGTGCTGTGTCAATGAGTGCCGTATTGTTTCATCTCCAAGGAAACCAGAGTGTATCCTGCATTCCTACAGATGCTTCCTGGTTGCCATCTGGCATCTTTATTCTTGCCTGGTGTTATTTTATTGCTGCTTTTTTCCCCACACATATAACGCCTCCATACTGTTTCCATAGCAATGCTATTGCTGAGATGACGGTTCTCTCTTGTTGTTACAGCTCTTGACTATCAAGTGTCCATATCTGGAGACTCTCTAGCAGTCAGGAATGCTGCTCCCTGCAACAAATAGCTAATTGTGGTGCAGGTGGTGTAGGCGTAGAGGCTTATTATGAAGTGCAAGTTGGAGGACAACCCTGTTACGTCACGCATGAAGGTACAAAACTTTTACAAAAGAAAAGTTGTGCTTTGCAAGTTTGGTGCCAGGAATTCTTATTGTTCAGTTCTTAACTTGGTGAAATGAGAATTTTATTTCTGTGTTTCTTCACCAAGCTGTTAAACAGGACGGTACAAAAATTATACTGCTGTTGCAGTCCTGCAGAAGTACGAGAGCCCAGTGCCTTGCTCACAGGCACTTTATAATAAGCTCCTCTGCCATTTGTGCGTACACAATGTTTCCCTCCAGACATCTCATGTTCCCATGGTGACCAACTTAGTGATTAGTATTAGCATAAAGGCATCCAATAAAGACATAAAGCTCAGATGGCAGAACACGTGAAATTCGACTGCACACATGCTGCAGCTTCCGCTGTAGCTACTATTTCTAAATTCCAGTGATCTTAGTTTTTATATTCACATCAACAACCTCAACAGTTAAAAAATTCCTGTCTCAAACTGTCTCTGAGAACTTGGTCCAGGCATTTAAATCAAGCAGTTTGGAGTAATTGTAACACTCTATTTGCCAGATGATCCAAATCAGGGACGTCCAACTCACTTTACCGTATATAGCCCACGTTTATCTCCAGTGTGTCGAACCCTTAAGACTCAGTGTAAATATGTTTAACACCACATTTAGTCCCAATTTCAATTATAAGAAAAAGAAATGCGTTTTTAATAGTACGTCTCAGTTTTTCTACAAGAAAAAGAAGATTTGCAGCTGCAGTAAATGAAAGAAAAGTGCATTGTTTATCTAATAATTAATTACTTTGGTGGAGTGTGACTGGGAGGTCTTGATCATTTGGGAGAAACTGTGAAAGCCACAGTAAAAAGTCAGAAATCGACGCCCGCTGTCATTTTTTAAAAGCTATCCAGTGGGCCAGATTGGATTCTGTGCCTGGCCGATTCTGGCAAATGGGCCTTATGTTTATACCCTCTCTCCCTGCCAGTACATCTCTAAGTTGCTCAGTGTCTATAAGCCAGTCAGAGCTCTCATGTCTTCAGGTTCAGATCTTTTTACTGTTCTCAGAAATGGATCTGAGTGTGTTGAGGGTGCTTTCAGTTACTGTGGTCCTGTTCTTTGGAACAAGCTGCCCACTGACCTGAGATCAGTTACATACTGATCAGCCGATACATTTAAAAACAGACTCAAAGCCTTTTATTACATTTTGTCTGTTTATTACAGCAATTATTTTATCTTCTGTGTTAAGCACATTGAGTTTCCATGTAATGAAATTTGCTATATAAATATAATTGCAGGTAAACCATCCATTCGTAGAGCAGAAGAGGAAAATATTGATTTGACTTTAATCTCAAAACATCTTCTGTTTACTTTTGTTGCTTTTATTACCTTTTAAAAGCATTTTTGTCCTACTGAAGTCTCGGCTCTTCGCTACCAATGAAAATCAGGTTGTTTTCACAGATGCCATCGAATAATAGTTGATGGGATACAACCAGAGACCAGGCTGAATGGAGATAAGCTAAAACCTTTTTAGAGGTAAACTTATGGGGGCCAAATTAACAGAGCAACTTAAATCTGTCTCGGTTTCCTTTACACCAATTTATTTGTGATTGGGATTAGCTGTCAATACATAATCTACAGTAATTTGAAGATAACAATATTTTTGATTTGACGGGCATGCCGTTGCTTCGCAAGTTAGACAATCAGCTCTTTAACAAATCGCAGTGCACTCACACTAATTGCAGTAATTTTACTCTTGAGCTGGGCCTACTGAAATGTTTAATTACAAAAAAAATCCATTAATTATAGCATGAAGAGTAATTATGTCTGAAGATGCATAGCGCTGGATACCGAGTCCCCATGTTACAACATGTTCACCATTTTCAGCCCGTCTTTTACGAGAACAGTTTTTCCATTAATAATCAAAACATATGAACTGACTGTCACTAATACTGAGAAGCTGGTGTGGTGCATATAAGATCAGGAGAGTTTGACCCATCTTGTTTTTACCTGCTATCTGACGTCTAAATAACTAGTTGTAATCGAATGCTCCCCCAAGAACAATGAGTCACTGACTGGATACTCTCAGGATTATGACCCAGTAATGACCTGTCTGTGTTGGTGTCTGGGTTATGAGCCAGAGATTACAGAAAAAGGAGAAATGAATCCTTTTATTTTAAGTGTTTTATTAATATACTAACGTGTGTTTATTGTATTTTTTCAGTACATATTGGATTCCTAAGAGAACCAAATACACACAAGAAATACAAGCAATACTCATATATACTGCTGCCTATTATCAGCTACTGTAATGAGTTTTTGATATGATATTGAAAGAGTGTAATTGTTTCTGCCTAAATACGAGGGTTCTGCTCTCCCAGTACAAATTTTTCAAAGGTATTGTTCTATTTTTTTCTTTAAAATTTAGCGTTAAATAGTAGAGCTTGCCACACTACTTAACTGGCACTTTGTCACATACAGTAGCCTCCTGTTGTAGAGTAGATGTGGTTTTATTTTCAGCAGTAATCTTTATACTGTGAGTGGAGGTGGCAGCTGCAAAGGGTCTGGCTTCTTTTCACTGTGACACACCTCAGTGCTCGGCCACCGGAGAGTGGAACCTCTGCCTTTTATGCAAAGCTGAGTGGGGATGTTCGGCTCATTTGTTACGGCAGAGGGGCAAACTAGGCCCGTCCGTCCACCTTTGCATTTGTAAAATACATTTTACCAGTTTTGCTTTTGTGATGTAGATTCTAACGATACAGAAAATGTAAGTAGCTTGCAGAGAAGGGCTCTGAATGTGAGCGAAGAAAGCAGCTGTTGCGATTGGGATGGCTTTCATATCTTGATGCTTCATCTCTCATAACATAACACGCACAAAAAGAAGGAGAAGTTTCATTTTATGATATTTGTGGTGGGCCGTACTGTAAAAAGGTTGAAATGCTTTAAGATCTGTTCACAAAAACTGAACCCTTCAGGTAGTTAAATGCAATTATGCAGCTCAGAAGCTGCTCATTTGAATCACATTACACCCCAACTCAAACTCGGTGTGTGTCCCCACAATACATATGGGCGTACCAGTGTGAGGAGAGGGAGGAAGGGATGACTAATATTTTATTTAAGACCCAGCTCATATGTGTAGTATGATCCATGATGACGCGTGGATGATCTTAAGGTCGAGAGTCATCACTTTAATACTCTTATAGCCATAGCATCCTTCACTCACGATCTACTCTGCGGCAGTAAACATCGTGCTTTAATGTCACAGACGATACAGGAATAAATCCCACGGAGAAATGTGCGTTATTCAGCAGGTGTCAGCAACTTATTACCCAGGATGCTCTGCAAATGTATGTACATATACAACACGTGTACTTGGAATAAAATCACGTTCCATTCTCAGCGAAACATGCAAGAGCTTACCAAGATTATTTGAAACCTCAATAACTATAATGTAGCAATATGCTAATGCTTGCAGTATAGGTTTTCCCTAATCACATGTTAGCATGCTTTGCATAGTCGTATTCTGAAAATTGTGAAGAATAATTTGTGCATGATGATAATATTTGCACAAGATAGGAGAAAAAGCAGATATGCAGAATAACTACACTGTAAAAAAGAACGTCCTACTCTTAAAATTCACACCGCTAAGCTAAACCACAACATGGATTTCACAAGACCTTTGGGCATTGTCCTGTGATATCGAGTGGTAAAACTTTAGCAGCATGGACTTTAAGTCCTGTTAGTTGTGAGGAAGGCTGATCTTGGGATTGGAGTTAGTTTTCAAACACAGCCCACAGACATTTGATGTCTGGATCATTCGAGGGCAGAGTCAACAACTTGAGCTCTTTGCCGTGTTCCTCAAATCATTCCTCAACAATTTTGTAATGGAGTAAGAGTGATTATCCTGCCAAAGAGACACCTGCCATCAGAGAAAAACAGCTGCTGTGAAGATTTGCTGCAATGTTTAAACACTTGGTATGTAACAAAATAACTCATGATGGATCATGGAGTCTAATCGCCAAATAGATCAATTAATTAATTGCATCTTCTTGAACAAGCTATATTTAATATGAAGATACCACCAGCACACCTGGACCCCTTTAAAGTACAACAGTCTACAAGAGGTGACACTGTGGTGTGTTAAAAATACGACATCATAAGAACCCTAAACCGCAGTATCACTCTTCTTCTTCTTGTTTTTCTTTCGGACTATAACAAAGTTTGTTCTCCTCAAGTTTTGCTTAGCGTGCAGTTCAGGAACAAAAATGAGGACACGAACGGATTCCCCCCCAGCTCCCTCCATGGTTCAGTCCATGATGGGGACACACTGTAAGAAGTCATCTATAGAATTTACCCAATAAATCTGAGGTAACAATTTGCATTGACTTTTTTGGGGTAGATTTAGTTCAATATATTGTGTATAAAATAACTTCAATAAAAAGCTATGAAATACTTAATTAAATTGGGTAAAATTTACCCCATATTTATGTATACATTCAACAGCTACTTACTTATTGAAATTAGGTAAAATTATCTCTTGTTTGCTAGTTGGTAATACCTGATAATTAGTAATAAAATTTAATTATTATCAGTTGATAAACATTACCTATTCATATAAGGTAAAATGTACCCCCCCAAAAAAGATATTCAAATGATTCCTCATCTCAATGTTTTATTCCATAAAAACACAGAATAAAGTGCAACACAACGGCTAATGCAGACAACACTTTCAAAGGCCACTCAGTCCATTTTAAAAGCCAAAAGCACAGAAACTCTACAAGGTTGTTTCTGTGCATGTATGTTATCAAACATATGGATAGATAGAACAGAACACTAACACCAACATGCAATAGTTTCTGTGCTTGCTGTCAGAAGAAAAATTATAGCTCCATCAAGCTATGTCCTCTGGGAACAAGAGGGGAAATGTGTGTGCATTGCATAAGCTTATTTTTGAGGTCGTGGACCTTGTTCAGTAGTTTGGCCCCGTCAAGATCCAAAAACAGTTTTTGAAAAGTGTCAAATGTGTTCCTCAGCTCCTTTGGATATTCGAGGTTGAGGGCATCTTTGGTATTGATGAAGAACATTAGTCCTGAAATCTTCCAAGGAATGTGGGTTGTGTTTTCTACTCTTGTGGCTGTGGAATGTTGTGTATTTGTTAACCTTATGGTAAATGGCCTGCATTTGTATAGCGCTTTTCTAGTCCATAGCGCTTTACACTACATTCAGTCATTCACCCATTCACACACACATTCACACACTGGCGATGGCAAGCTACATTGTAGCCACAGCTGCCCTGGGGCGCACTGACAGAGGCGAGGCTGCCGGACACAGGCGCCACCGGGCCCTCTGACCACCACCAGTAGGCAAACATGGGGTTAGTATCTTGCCCAAGGATATTTGGCATGCAGCCAGGAGGCAGCCTGGGATCGAACCACCGATTAGTGGCTGACCTGCTCTGCCACCTGAGCTACAGCCACCCCCTTATAATCACAATCCTCAAAAACACATGGCACAGTTTCAAACTTTTTTAGATGGCCACCAAGATGTTCAAACAACTGCCTCTCACTGTCAAAAGAGCATGAATTACAGACAATGCACGTGAATGAAAGGATGTTGCCTGGCTGGGATGACTGTGGGTGGGTTGACAAATGTGTCCTTAATGCACCCCATGTCTTGACAGTGCAAGGGCAATCTGCATGAAGGCAGGGTATGGAGTGGACTCGACCAAAATGCCCATGTATTAGCCTGACGTGTTTCAGCAGGTCTAATCTTTTTGTGGTTGTGAAGTTGCACAACTTGCATTTCCAGTTCATTTTCCCATAACTGAGGACTTTGGTTAAGATTAACCACATTTTTAAGGTCAATGTGATTTATTTCATTTAGAAACTTGCATACCTTTAAAGGATACACCGGGGGTGGGGATGTGAGTGGGTGCGTCAGCCCTAGAACTGGTAACAGAGTCGTCTATCAGTGAGTCTCTGCTTGTAAAGGACACATGTGAGGACCTGAAAAAGAGGGCAAATAGTGAGTGTCCACATACACAGATTCTTCATGCAACAAAAATAAGAAAATACATTACACAAAGGAAATTTTCAGATATGTACCTGGTTACACTGCTCCATCCTGCTGATCACTGCTCCATCCTGCTCCTGCCCGCCTACAGGCAGAAGCTGAAACAGGAAGCTCCAACCCGGAGGGCGGTGCACTGTTGGACGGACCAATCGGAGTCTGCGCTGCGGGACTGTTTTGATCACGCGGACTGGGAAATGTTTCACGTGGCCGCCAGAGACATTGATGAATACACAGACTCAGTCTGTGGATTTATCAGGAAATGCGTGGAAGATGTCGTCCCATCCAGAACAGTCAAATCCTTCCCAAATCAAAAACCCTGGATTAACGGAGATGTTCGCGCGGCACTGGCGGCACGGAACACCGCCTTTGCCTCCGCGAACACATCGGACTACAAACACGCACATTACCAACTCCGGAAGACGATCAAAGCAGCCAAACGTGAGTACAGGGACAGGGTGGAACAACAGTTTGACAACCCTCGGAGTATGTGGCAGGGACTAAACACGATCACAGACTTTAGAGGGAAAACCAGCACACCGCAGACCACGGCCTCTCTGTGTGAGGATCTAAACGTATTCTACGCTAGATTCGACACAGCGAACACCATGAGACCGGACAGTGTGCGCACCGCGGATGACGTCAGTGCGCACACTGTGTCTGAGGAGGATGTGCGGAAGTGCTTCAGGAAGGTGAACGCACGCAAAGCTACTGGTCTGGACGGGATTCCCGGCCGCGTCCTCAAGTCATGCGCGGCTCAGCTGGCTGGAGTGTTCACGCACATCTTCAACCTTTCCCTCTCTCTGTCTGTAGTCCCAGCCTGCTTCAAAATGGCCACCATCGTCCCTGTACCCAAATCCTCCACCATCTCCTCATTGAACGACTGGCGACCTGTAGCCCTGACCCCCATCGTAAGCAAATGCTTCGAGAAGCTGGTCAGGGACTTCATCTGCTCTGCACTACCCGACTCACTGGACCCTCTACAGTTTGCATACCGCCACAACAGGTCCACTGATGATGCCATAGCCCTGACACTACACACTGCCCTGTCACACCTGGAGAAGAGAGACACGTATGTGAGGATGCTGTTTGTAGATTACAGCTCAGCATTCAATACCATCGTTCCCTCGAAGCTGGACAGGAAACTGCAGGATCTAGGACTGAGCAGCTCCCTCTGCAGCTGGATCCTTAGCTTCCTGTCTGACAGACGCCAGGTGGTCAGACTGGGCAGCATCACCTCATCCCCCATCACACTGAACACTGGTGCTCCACAGGGGTGTGTACTGAGCCCTCTCCTGTACTCACTGTACACCTACGACTGCACAGCCACTAACAGCTCCAACATCATTGTGAAGTTTGCAGACGACACTACAGTGGTGGGTCTTATCACCAACGGTGATGAGACGGCTTACAGGGAGGAGGTCAGCGCCCTGACCCACTGGTGTCAAGACAACCATCTCACCCTCAACGTCGCAAAGACAAAGGAGTTGATAGTGGACTTCCGGAGGTGCAGAGAAGTACACACCCCCATCACCATCAACGGCGCTGCTGTGGAGAGAGTGAGCAGCTTCCGGTTCCTTGGCGTACACCTGGCTGAGGATCTTACGTGGTCAGTACACACAAACAAAACAGTGAAGAAGGCGCAGCAGCGCCTCTTCTTTCTCAGGAGACTGAAAAGATTCGGCATGAGCCCCCGCATCCTCAGGACCTTCTATCACTGTGCCATTGAGAGCATCCTCACTGGATGCATCACCACCTGGTATGGCAACAGCACCGCCTACAACTGCAAAGCTCTCCAGCGAGTAGTGCGGTGCTCTGAACGGATAATTGGAGGTGAGCTTCCCTCCCTCCAAGACATCTACAGGAAGTGCTGCCTGAGGAAAGCGGGGAGGATCATCAAGGACTCCAGTCACCCCAGCCATAAACTGTTCAGACTGCTTCCATCAGGAAGGAGGTTCTGCAGCATCCGGTCCCGTACCAGCAGACTGAGAGACAGCTTTTTCCATCAGGCCATCAGACTGCTGAACACGTCATAGACACCTCAGCTTCACTACTGGAACTTCAACATTATGCACTCCACACTGTATATAAATGCCACTTGTTTTGCACATATTCAACTCTGTATATTTTATATATTTTATTATTATTATTATTATTTTATTTTATTTTATTTTTTTACTATTTAATTTGTAAAAATGTGTATACACACACACACACACACACACACACACACACACACACACACACACACACACACACACACACGTAGGAAAATATTTAGTATACACATCCAGAAATGAATACACTATTATATATTGTACATATATTTATTAGTTTCAGGTTGGCCATTCTTGTATTTTGCTCGTTTGTGTTGTTGTGTTTGCACATCTCTGTTGCTTGTGGGGCTCGCACACAAGAATTTCACTCGCATGTGCTGTGCCAGTGTGCCTGCACATGTGATGTGACAATAAAAAGTGATTTGATTTGATTTACAAGTTATTTATCTAACCTCAAAATTTCTCTGAGTCTCTTTAATGAAGGTAGAAATTAAACACAAGGTGAATATTGTTCTTCAGTTTTTCTTTGCTCCTCTTATCTGAGAAGTCTGTCTGTCTGTTATACTTAACATGTCTCACACTCATACAGTAAGACAAATGCTGGGGGTCTTGTAAGGAAGTTGGGGGAAGCAGACAACTCCACAGGAAGAGTCTTTTGTGTCTTCGAGGACTCTGGTAGGTAGCAAGGGAGTGTGAACCTTAAGGTGTGAAACAGCTGTGTACTGCCTTTTGTTCCTGGAGAAGGTATTTAACTGAGAGCCATGCTAGGCTCAGGGAGACTCTGCTGACCGTCTGTCCTGCGGTCATGCAGGGACTTCATCAAGCTTGGTTGTCTGTTCTTTGTGTGTTTGATTAAAGAATGTTAGCTACCGCTCACCGCTCGTCTGCAGGCTTTATTTAAATGGAAAACTTCCACAACAGGCAAAAAAAAAAGCTTTTTGCTAAAAAAAAAAAAAAAAGATTTAAAGCAGAAGTTTTTTGCACTGCATTTTAAAATGAAAACATATTGCATTTATTTGCAATGAAAAACACACAGAGCAGAAAGTGTGTTACTGTTTTACATCCACAGACACACAAGAAAAGAAGCAGGCAACATGAGGTCAAGTTATGGCAATTTTATTTTTGTATGTCAGTACATGCATTCAGAATAGAGTTTTTAAAAAACAAACAAACGTCCCAAGTAAAGTTTGGGGGGATTTTTGTGAAAGAAAGGTTGAGAGAGGGGGAAGGAGGAAGATGCTGCTGGGTCAGTTCTTTCTCAGCAGTCTGCTCCAGAATCCCCTCCTGTCCTCGGCTTGCTTTTCTTTTGCCTTCAGCTCTTTTAAGGTTTTGTTGAGCTGCTCCTCGGCATCTTTAAATGTTTCTTTCAGCTGCTGTTTGGCCAGTTTCCCTTTGTGTTTGAGGAGCTCTTTAGCTTCCTTTTTGTGCTTTTGTATTTCTTTAAGTTCATCTTTGCAGCCTTTCTTGGTCACCGTCGTTTCTTTCTTGAATACCTTCAACTCAATTTTCCCTTCTGCAAGTTCCTCTTGCACTTTCATCAGTTCCTCCTTCATGTTTTGAGTGTAACTCTTTGTATCTTCCATTTCTTTCTTTGCTTCCTGTATTTTAATTTTCTCTTCCTCCAACACTTTTTGAGCTTCCAACAATTCTTTCTTCATATTTTCAATCTCATTTTCTGTCTCGTGTTTACATTTTTTCTCCTCTTCAAGTTGTTGCTTCACATGCAGTAATTCCTTCCTTAGTGTTTCAGCTTCAGCCATTACATTTGCAGCGTCTTGTGTTGCCAACTGCATTTTGCTTTTTTCCTCTTCAAAAGCTTCCTGCACCTCCTGTAATTCCTGCATCACATTTCCTGCCTCCTTCTTTGCAGTTTGATATTTATTTTTGGCTTCTTGTGCTGTGCTTTTCTCTTCCTCCAATGCTTTTTGAGCTTGCAACAGTTCTTTCTTCATGTTTTCATTCTCGTTTTCTGCCTGTTGTTTTCTCATCTTCTCTCCTTTAAGTTTGAGACCCACATCCTGTAATTCCTGCAATACTACTTCAGTTTCAAACTTTGAATTTTTAGCTTCTCCTCTTGATTTTTCTGCCTCTTCTTTTAATTTGACATTTTCAGCCTGTATCATTTGAAATTTAAAATGAATCAGCTGTACTGTATTGTGAGGTGAAGCACTCGCCGATCCTCTTCTCGATCTCCCTTGATTCATTTTGGCCTTTTAAACAAAGGAGCCAACGTTTTGTAGAGGAGTGAAGTGAAGTTTTCGATGTTTCTTCGTCAACTGTCGTTTGTCCTGCACAGAGATGCTGCTGTAGATGTGTCTCTAGCTGTGTCTGGATACAATGAAACATGCTGGAACTAAGTGCTTGTGTTGCACAGTTCTACTAAACATTCCATTTCATGCATGCTCCGCCCACATGGTCAGGAATGTCAGGTGCTGCATCTCCAAATGCTGCTCCCGTTGCCTAGCAATAACAGCTGTTTACTTTTTGGGGTCTGGTTCATTGTTTAATAAAGAAAACATGTCCAAGTATTGGGTGCTGAGGCTCAGCGCATATTCTAGCCTGCTGTGTGGGTGGGCAGCTAGAAATCACTGGTGGGCAACATGAGTGAGGAGAAAACTGGAGCAGCCAAGCAGGGAGCTGCAGGTTGCTGGTTTGAGTCTCTGTTCAGATGCTGGTGTCTCCTCTCTCTGAGATGTCTGCAAACTGTCCCAGATAAAACAATAAGGATAATAAACAAACACGTGACTAAAATAACAATTATGACTCTGATGTGTTTCATGTGTAGCAGGATGGCCTCTATACAGCAGTCGCTGCAAGCATCCACATCGCCACACTTACTATTCTTTAAGCAGGCGTGCTGGGCTCCTCCTAAGGAAAGTTTGAAACTTCATTTCCTTCATGCTGGTGAACTTTTTACCAAATATTTTCATCAAAGCTTCTCCATCACTGACAGGGATTGTTTGGATCTTCACACTCATCTCCACCAACCCTAAAAAATGAGTCTCACTTTGCTCATATAATGCCAGGAGTGTCTCCATATTCCACAAAAGTCTATGCAAACATGTAACAGTATCCCATATTCATAGAAATATTATTGATATTATAACAAAAGCTGTCACCAACACAATTGTCCCAAGTGCTTTTTTTATTAGTTATTGCAAATGCTTGACTGCAGTTCTTGCTAGATGACAAAACCACTTATTAGGTTTAGAAGGAAATGACTTTTTCTACATGAGGTAAAGTTGGAGAGCTGTTTCCCCAAACTAAATGAAATCATCATTTGAAAAACTACAATCTGTATTTACTCTGAACATCTGTGTTAACATTTGAAATTGGAAACATGTAAGTGTAACAAACATGTTAAAACATAAGAAATCAGGAAGGGGCATGTATAGGAATTTCTTTTACTTATGCATTAATCACATTATTTTATTGTATGATACCTTGGTGCCACTGGATTTTAACATGTCTCACACTCATACAGTAAGACAAATGCTGGGGGTCTAGTAAGGAAGTTGGGGGAAGCAGACAACTCCACAGGAAGAGTCTTTTGTGTCTTTGAGGACTCTGGTAGGAAGCAAGGGAGTGTGAACCTTAAGGTGTGAAACAGCTGTGTACTGCCTTTTGTTCCTGGAGAAGGTATTTAACTGAGAGCCATGCTAGGCTCAGGGAGACTCTGCTGACCGTCTGTCCCGCGGTCATGCAGGGACTTCATCAAGCTTGCTTGTCTGTTCTTTGTGTGTTTTGATTAAAGAATGTTAGCTACCGCTCACCGCTCGTCTGCAGGCTTTATTTAAATGGAAAACTTCCACAACAGGCAAAAAAAAAAGCTTTTTGCTAAAAAAAAAAAAAAAAGATTTAAAGCAGAAGTTTTTTGCACTGCATTTTAAAATGAAAACATATTGCATTTATTTGCAATGAAAAACACACAGAGCAGAAAGTGTGTTACTGTTTTACATCCACAGACACACAAGAAAAGAAGCAGGCAACATGAGGTCAAGTTATGGCAATTTTATTTTTGTATGTCAGTACATGCATTCAGAATAGAGTTTTTAAAAAACAAACAAACGTCCCAAGTAAAGTTTGGGGGGATTTTTGTGAAAGAAAGGTTGAGAGAGGGGGAAGGAGGAAGATGCTGCTGGGTCAGTTCTTTCTCAGCAGTCTGCTCCAGAATCCCCTCCTGTCCTCGGCTTGCTTTTCTTTTGCCTTCAGCTCTTTTAAGGTTTTGTTGAGCTGCTCCTCGGCATCTTTAAATGTTTCTTTCAGCTGCTGTTTGGCCAGTTTCCCTTTGTGTTTGAGGAGCTCTTTAGCTTCCTTTTTGTGCTTTTGTATTTCTTTAAGTTCATCTTTGCAGCCTTTCTTGGTCACCGTCGTTTCTTTCTTGAATACCTTCAACTCAATTTTCCCTTCTGCAAGTTCCTCTTGCACTTTCATCAGTTCCTCCTTCATGTTTTGAGTGTAACTCTTTGTATCTTCCATTTCTTTCTTTGCTTCCTGTATTTTAATTTTCTCTTCCTCCAACACTTTTTGAGCTTCCAACAATTCTTTCTTCATATTTTCAATCTCATTTTCTGTCTCGTGTTTACATTTTTTCTCCTCTTCAAGTTGTTGCTTCACATGCAGTAATTCCTTCCTTAGTGTTTCAGCTTCAGCCATTACATTTGCAGCATCTTGTGTTGCCAACTGCATTTTGCTTTTTTCCTCTTCAAAAGCTTCCTGCACCTCCTGTAATTCCTGCATCACATTTCCTGCCTCCTTCTTTGCAGTTTGATATTTATTTTTGGCTTCTTGTGCTGTGCTTTTCTCTTCCTCCAATGCTTTTTGAGCTTGCAACAGTTCTTTCTTCATGTTTTCATTCTCGTTTTCTGCCTGTTGTTTTCTCATCTTCTCTCCTTTAAGTTTGAGACCCACATCCTGTAATTCCTGCAATACTACTTCAGTTTCAAACTTTGAATTTTTAGCTTCTCCTCTTGATTTTTCTGCCTCTTCTTTTAATTTGACATTTTCAGCCTGTATCATTTGAAATTTAAAATGAATCAGCTGTACTGTATTGTGAGGTGAAGCACTCGCCGATCCTCTTCTCGATCTCCCTTGATTCATTTTGGCCTTTTAAACAAAGGAACCAACGTTTTGTAGAGGAGTGAAGTGAAGTTTTCGATGTTTCTTCGTCAACTGTCGTTTGTCCTGCACAGAGATGCTGCTGTAGATGTGTCTCTAGCTGTGTCTGGATACAATGAAACATGCTGGAACTAAGTGCTTGTGTTGCACAGTTCTACTAAACATTCCATTTCATGCATGCTCCGCCCACATGGTCAGGAATGTCAGGTGCTGCATCGCCCAATGCTGCTCCCGTTGCCTAGCAATAACAGCTGTTTACTTTTTGGGGTCTGGTTCATTGTTTAATAAAGAAAACATGTCCAAGTATTGGGTGCTGAGGCTCAGCGCATATTCTAGCCTGCTGTGTGGGTGGGCAGCTAGAAATCACTGGTGGGCAACATGAGTGAGGAGAAAACTGGAGCAGCCAAGCAGGGAGCTGCAGGTTGCTGGTTTGAGTCTCTGTTCAGATGCTGGTGTCTCCTCTCTCTGAGATGTCTGCAAACTGTCCCAGATAAAACAATAAGGATAATAAACAAACACGTGACTAAAATAACAATTATGACTCTGATGTGTTTCATGTGTAGCAGGATGGCCTCTATACAGCAGTCGCTGCAAGCATCCACATCGCCACACTTACTATTCTTTAAGCAGGCGTGCTGGGCTCCTCCTAAGGAAAGTTTGAAACTTCATTTCCTTCATGCTGGTGAACTTTTTACCAAATATTTTCATCAAAGCTTCTCCATCACTGACAGGGATTGTTTGGATCTTCACACTCATCTCCACCAACCCTAAAAAATGAGTCTCACTTTGCTCATATAATGCCAGGAGTGTCTCCATATTCCACAAAAGTCTATGCAAACATGTAACAGTATCCCATATTCATAGAAATATTATTGATATTATAACAAAAGCTGTCACCAACACAATTGTCCCAAGTGCTTTTTTTATTAGTTATTGCAAATGCTTGACTGCAGTTCTTGCTAGATGACAAAACCACTTATTAGGTTTAGAAGGAAATGACTTTTTCTACATGAGGTAAAGTTGGAGAGCTGTTTCCCCAAACTAAATGAAATCATCATTTGAAAAACTACAATCTGTATTTACTCTGAACATCTGTGTTAACATTTGAAATTGGAAACATGTAAGTGTAACAAACATGTTAAAACATAAGAAATCAGGAAGGGGCATGTATAGGAATTTCTTTTACTTATGCATTAATCACATTATTTTATTGTATGATACCTTGGTGCCACTGGATTTTAACATGTCTCACACTCATACAGTAAGACAAATGCTGGGGGTCTAGTAAGGAAGTTGGGGGAAGCAGACAACTCCACAGGAAGAGTCTTTTGTGTCTTTGAGGACTCTGGTAGGAAGCAAGGGAGTGTGAACCTTAAGGTGTGAAACAGCTGTGTACTGCCTTTTGTTCCTGGAGAAGGTATTTAACTGAGAGCCATGCTAGGCTCAGGGAGACTCTGCTGACCGTCTGTCCCGCGGTCATGCAGGGACTTCATCAAGCTTGCTTGTCTGTTCTTTGTGTGTTTTGATTAAAGAATGTTAGCTACCGCTCACCGCTCGTCTGCAGGCTTTATTTAAATGGAAAACTTCCACAACAGGCAAAAAAAAAGCTTTTTGCTAAAAAAAAAAAAAAAAGATTTAAAGCAGAAGTTTTTTGCACTGCATTTTAAAATGAAAACATATTGCATTTATTTGCAATGAAAAACACACAGAGCAGAAAGTGTGTTACTGTTTTACATCCACAGACACACAAGAAAAGAAGCAGGCAACATGAGGTCAAGTTATGGCAATTTTATTTTTGTATGTCAGTACATGCATTCAGAATAGAGTTTTTAAAAAACAAACAAACGTCCCAAGTAAAGTTTGGGGGGATTTTTGTGAAAGAAAGGTTGAGAGAGGGGGAAGGAGGAAGATGCTGCTGGGTCAGTTCTTTCTCAGCAGTCTGCTCCAGAATCCCCTCCTGTCCTCGGCTTGCTTTTCTTTTGCCTTCAGCTCTTTTAAGGTTTTGTTGAGCTGCTCCTTGGCATCTTTAAATGTTTCTTTCAGCTGCTGTTTGGCCAGTTTCCCTTTGTGTTTGAGGAGCTCTTTAGCTTCCTTTTTGTGCTTTTGTATTTCTTTAAGTTCATCTTTGCAGCCTTTCTTGGTCACCGTCGTTTCTTTCTTGAATACCTTCAACTCAATTTTCCCTTCTGCAAGTTCCTCTTGCACTTTCATCAGTTCCTCCTTCATGTTTTGAGTGTAACTCTTTGTATCTTCCATTTCTTTCTTTGCTTCCTGTATTTTAATTTTCTCTTCCTCCAACACTTTTTGAGCTTCCAACAATTCTTTCTTCATATTTTCAATCTCATTTTCTGTCTCGTGTTTACATTTTTTCTCCTCTTCAAGTTGTTGCTTCACATGCAGTAATTCCTTCCTTAGTGTTTCAGCTTCAGCCATTACATTTGCAGCGTCTTGTGTTGCCAACTGCATTTTGCTTTTTTCCTCTTCAAAAGCTTCCTGCACCTCCTGTAATTCCTGCATCACATTTCCTGCCTCCTTCTTTGCAGTTTGATATTTATTTTTGGCTTCTTGTGCTGTGCTTTTCTCTTCCTCCAATGCTTTTTGAGCTTGCAACAGTTCTTTCTTCATGTTTTCATTCTCGTTTTCTGCCTGTTGTTTTCTCATCTTCTCTCCTTTAAGTTTGAGACCCACATCCTGTAATTCCTGCAATACTACTTCAGTTTCAAACTTTGAATTTTTAGCTTCTCCTCTTGATTTTTCTGCCTCTTCTTTTAATTTGACATTTTCAGCCTGTATCATTTGAAATTTAAAATGAATCAGCTGTACTGTATTGTGAGGTGAAGCACTCGCCGATCCTCTTCTCGATCTCCCTTGATTCATTTTGGCCTTTTAAACAAAGGAGCCAACGTTTTGTAGAGGAGTGAAGTGAAGTTTTCGATGTTTCTTCGTCAACTGTCGTTTGTCCTGCACAGAGATGCTGCTGTAGATGTGTCTCTAGCTGTGTCTGGATACAATGAAACATGCTGGAACTAAGTGCTTGTGTTGCACAGTTCTACTAAACATTCCATTTCATGCATGCTCCGCCCACATGGTCAGGAATGTCAGGTGCTGCATCTCCAAATGCTGCTCCCGTTGCCTAGCAATAACAGCTGTTTACTTTTTGGGGTCTGGTTCATTGTTTAATAAAGAAAACATGTCCAAGTATTGGGTGCTGAGGCTCAGCGCATATTCTAGCCTGCTGTGTGGGTGGGCAGCTAGAAATCACTGGTGGGCAACATGAGTGAGGAGAAAACTGGAGCAGCCAAGCAGGGAGCTGCAGGTTGCTGGTTTGAGTCTCTGTTCAGATGCTGGTGTCTCCTCTCTCTGAGATGTCTGCAAACTGTCCCAGATAAAACAATAAGGATAATAAACAAACACGTGACTAAAATAACAATTATGACTCTGATGTGTTTCATGTGTAGCAGGATGGCCTCTATACAGCAGTCGCTGCAAGCATCCACATCGCCACACTTACTATTCTTTAAGCAGGCGTGCTGGGCTCCTCCTAAGGAAAGTTTGAAACTTCATTTCCTTCATGCTGGTGAACTTTTTACCAAATATTTTCATCAAAGCTTCTCCATCACTGACAGGGATTGTTTGGATCTTCACACTCATCTCCACCAACCCTAAAAAATGAGTCTCACTTTGCTCATATAATGCCAGGAGTGTCTCCATATTCCACAAAAGTCTATGCAAACATGTAACAGTATCCCATATTCATAGAAATATTATTGATATTATAACAAAAGCTGTCACCAACACAATTGTCCCAAGTGCTTTTTTTATTAGTTATTGCAAATGCTTGACTGCAGTTCTTGCTAGATGACAAAACCACTTATTAGGTTTAGAAGGAAAT
The DNA here is from genome assembly GCF_057381845.1 of Rhamphochromis longiceps. Classification (NCBI taxonomy): domain Eukaryota; kingdom Metazoa; phylum Chordata; class Actinopteri; order Cichliformes; family Cichlidae; genus Rhamphochromis; species Rhamphochromis longiceps. Next base: position 16,221,823 of record NC_140570.1, on the reverse strand, counting down.
GACTTTTTCTACATGAGGTAAAGTTGGAGAGCTGTTTCCCCAAACTAAATGAAATCATCATTTGAAAAACTACAATCTGTATTTACTCTGAACATCTGTGTTAACATTTGAAATTGGAAACATGTAAGTGTAACAAACATGTTAAAACATAAGAAATCAGGAAGGGGCATGTATAGGAATTTCTTTTACTTATGCATTAATCACATTATTTTATTGTATGATACCTTGGTGCCACTGGATTTTAACATGTCTCACACTCATACAGTAAGACAAATGCTGGGGGTCTAGTAAGGAAGTTGGGGGAAGCAGACAACTCCACAGGAAGAGTCTTTTGTGTCTTTGAGGACTCTGGTAGGAAGCAAGGGAGTGTGAACCTTAAGGTGTGAAACAGCTGTGTACTGCCTTTTGTTCCTGGAGAAGGTATTTAACTGAGAGCCATGCTAGGCTCAGGGAGACTCTGCTGACCGTCTGTCCCGCGGTCATGCAGGGACTTCATCAAGCTTGCTTGTCTGTTCTTTGTGTGTTTTGATTAAAGAATGTTAGCTACCGCTCACCGCTCGTCTGCAGGCTTTATTTAAATGGAAAACTTCCACAACAGGCAAAAAAAAAGCTTTTTGCTAAAAAAAAAAAAAAAAGATTTAAAGCAGAAGTTTTTTGCACTGCATTTTAAAATGAAAACATATTGCATTTATTTGCAATGAAAAACACACAGAGCAGAAAGTGTGTTACTGTTTTACATCCACAGACACACAAGAAAAGAAGCAGGCAACATGAGGTCAAGTTATGGCAATTTTATTTTTGTATGTCAGTACATGCATTCAGAATAGAGTTTTTAAAAAACAAACAAACGTCCCAAGTAAAGTTTGGGGGGATTTTTGTGAAAGAAAGGTTGAGAGAGGGGGAAGGAGGAAGATGCTGCTGGGTCAGTTCTTTCTCAGCAGTCTGCTCCAGAATCCCCTCCTGTCCTCGGCTTGCTTTTCTTTTGCCTTCAGCTCTTTTAAGGTTTTGTTGAGCTGCTCCTCTGCATCTTTAAATGTTTCTTTCAGCTGCTGTTTGGCCAGTTTCCCTTTGTGTTTGAGGAGCTCTTTAGCTTCCTTTTTGTGCTTTTGTATTTCTTTAAGTTCATCTTTGCAGCCTTTCTTGGTCACCGTCGTTTCTTTCTTGAATACCTTCAACTCAATTTTCCCTTCTGCAAGTTCCTCTTGCACTTTCATCAGTTCCTCCTTCATGTTTTGAGTGTAACTCTTTGTATCTTCCATTTCTTTCTTTGCTTCCTGTATTTTAATTTTCTCTTCCTCCAACACTTTTTGAGCTTCCAACAATTCTTTCTTCATATTTTCAATCTCATTTTCTGTCTCGTGTTTACATTTTTTCTCCTCTTCAAGTTGTTGCTTCACATGCAGTAATTCCTTCCTTAGTGTTTCAGCTTCAGCCATTACATTTGCAGCGTCTTGTGTTGCCAACTGCATTTTGCTTTTTTCCTCTTCAAAAGCTTCCTGCACCTCCTGTAATTCCTGCATCACATTTCCTGCCTCCTTCTTTGCAGTTTGATATTTATTTTTGGCTTCTTGTGCTGTGCTTTTCTCTTCCTCCAATGCTTTTTGAGCTTGCAACAGTTCTTTCTTCATGTTTTCATTCTCGTTTTCTGCCTGTTGTTTTCTCATCTTCTCTCCTTTAAGTTTGAGACCCACATCCTGTAATTCCTGCAATACTACTTCAGTTTCAAACTTTGAATTTTTAGCTTCTCCTCTTGATTTTTCTGCCTCTTCTTTTAATTTGACATTTTCAGCCTGTATCATTTGAAATTTAAAATGAATCAGCTGTACTGTATTGTGAGGTGAAGCACTTGCCGATCCTCTTCTCGATCTCCCTTGATTCATTTTGGCCTTTTAAACAAAGGAACCAACGTTTTGTAGAGGAGTGAAGTGAAGTTTTCGATGTTTCTTCGTCAACTGTCGTTTGTCCTGCACAGAGATGCTGCTGTAGATGTGTCTCTAGCTGTGTCTGGATACAATGAAACATGCTGGAACTAAGTGCTTGTGTTGCACAGTTCTACTAAACATTCCATTTCATGCATGCTCCGCCCACATGGTCAGGAATGTCAGGTGCTGCATCTCCAAATGCTGCTCCCGTTGCCTAGCAATAACAGCTGTTTACTTTTTGGGGTCTGGTTCATTGTTTAATAAAGAAAACATGTCCAAGTATTGGGTGCTGAGGCTCAGCGCATATTCTAGCCTGCTGTGTGGGTGGGCAGCTAGAAATCACTGGTGGGCAACATGAGTGAGGAGAAAACTGGAGCAGCCAAGCAGGGAGCTGCAGGTTGCTGGTTTGAGTCTCTGTTCAGATGCTGGTGTCTCCTCTCTCTGAGATGTCTGCAAACTGTCCCAGATAAAACAATAAGGATAATAAACAAACACGTGACTAAAATAACAATTATGACTCTGATGTGTTTCATGTGTAGCAGGATGGCCTCTATACAGCAGTCGCTGCAAGCATCCACATCGCCACACTTACTATTCTTTAAGCAGGCGTGCTGGGCTCCTCCTAAGGAAAGTTTGAAACTTCATTTCCTTCATGCTGGTGAACTTTTTACCAAATATTTTCATCAAAGCTTCTCCATCACTGACAGGGATTGTTTGGATCTTCACACTCATCTCCACCAACCCTAAAAAATGAGTCTCACTTTGCTCATATAATGCCAGGAGTGTCTCCATATTCCACAAAAGTCTATGCAAACATGTAACAGTATCCCATATTCATAGAAATATTATTGATATTATAACAAAAGCTGTCACCAACACAATTGTCCCAAGTGCTTTTTTTATTAGTTATTGCAAATGCTTGACTGCAGTTCTTGCTAGATGACAAAACCACTTATTAGGTTTAGAAGGAAATGACTTTTTCTACATGAGGTAAAGTTGGAGAGCTGTTTCCCCAAACTAAATGAAATCATCATTTGAAAAACTACAATCTGTATTTACTCTGAACATCTGTGTTAACATTTGAAATTGGAAACATGTAAGTGTAACAAACATGTTAAAACATAAGAAATCAGGAAGGGGCATGTATAGGAATTTCTTTTACTTATGCATTAATCACATTATTTTATTGTATGATACCTTGGTGCCACTGGATTTTAACATGTCTCACACTCATACAGTAAGACAAATGCTGGGGGTCTAGTAAGGAAGTTGGGGGAAGCAGACAACTCCACAGGAAGAGTCTTTTGTGTCTTTGAGGACTCTGGTAGGAAGCAAGGGAGTGTGAACCTTAAGGTGTGAAACAGCTGTGTACTGCCTTTTGTTCCTGGAGAAGGTATTTAACTGAGAGCCATGCTAGGCTCAGGGAGACTCTGCTGACCGTCTGTCCCGCGGTCATGCAGGGACTTCATCAAGCTTGCTTGTCTGTTCTTTGTGTGTTTTGATTAAAGAATGTTAGCTACCGCTCACCGCTCGTCTGCAGGCTTTATTTAAATGGAAAACTTCCACAACAGGCAAAAAAAAAAGCTTTTTGCTAAAAAAAAAAAAAAAAGATTTAAAGCAGAAGTTTTTTGCACTGCATTTTAAAATGAAAACATATTGCATTTATTTGCAATGAAAAACACACAGAGCAGAAAGTGTGTTACTGTTTTACATCCACAGACACACAAGAAAAGAAGCAGGCAACATGAGGTCAAGTTATGGCAATTTTATTTTTGTATGTCAGTACATGCATTCAGAATAGAGTTTTTAAAAAACAAACAAACGTCCCAAGTAAAGTTTGGGGGGATTTTTGTGAAAGAAAGGTTGAGAGAGGGGGAAGGAGGAAGATGCTGCTGGGTCAGTTCTTTCTCAGCAGTCTGCTCCAGAATCCCCTCCTGTCCTCGGCTTGCTTTTCTTTTGCCTTCAGCTCTTTTAAGGTTTTGTTGAGCTGCTCCTCGGCATCTTTAAATGTTTCTTTCAGCTGCTGTTTGGCCAGTTTCCCTTTGTGTTTGAGGAGCTCTTTAGCTTCCTTTTTGTGCTTTTGTATTTCTTTAAGTTCATCTTTGCAGCCTTTCTTGGTCACCGTCGTTTCTTTCTTGAATACCTTCAACTCAATTTTCCCTTCTGCAAGTTCCTCTTGCACTTTCATCAGTTCCTCCTTCATGTTTTGAGTGTAACTCTTTGTATCTTCCATTTCTTTCTTTGCTTCCTGTATTTTAATTTTCTCTTCCTCCAACACTTTTTGAGCTTCCAACAATTCTTTCTTCATATTTTCAATCTCATTTTCTGTCTCGTGTTTACATTTTTTCTCCTCTTCAAGTTGTTGCTTCACATGCAGTAATTCCTTCCTTAGTGTTTCAGCTTCAGCCATTACATTTGCAGCGTCTTGTGTTGCCAACTGCATTTTGCTTTTTTCCTCTTCAAAAGCTTCCTGCACCTCCTGTAATTCCTGCATCACATTTCCTGCCTCCTTCTTTGCAGTTTGATATTTATTTTTGGCTTCTTGTGCTGTGCTTTTCTCTTCCTCCAATGCTTTTTGAGCTTGCAACAGTTCTTTCTTCATGTTTTCATTCTCGTTTTCTGCCTGTTGTTTTCTCATCTTCTCTCCTTTAAGTTTGAGACCCACATCCTGTAATTCCTGCAATACTACTTCAGTTTCAAACTTTGAATTTTTAGCTTCTCCTCTTGATTTTTCTGCCTCTTCTTTTAATTTGACATTTTCAGCCTGTATCATTTGAAATTTAAAATGAATCAGCTGTACTGTATTGTGAGGTGAAGCACTCGCCGATCCTCTTCTCGATCTCCCTTGATTCATTTTGGCCTTTTAAACAAAGGAGCCAACGTTTTGTAGAGGAGTGAAGTGAAGTTTTCGATGTTTCTTCGTCAACTGTCGTTTGTCCTGCACAGAGATGCTGCTGTAGATGTGTCTCTAGCTGTGTCTGGATACAATGAAACATGCTGGAACTAAGTGCTTGTGTTGCACAGTTCTACTAAACATTCCATTTCATGCATGCTCCGCCCACATGGTCAGGAATGTCAGGTGCTGCATCTCCAAATGCTGCTCCCGTTGCCTAGCAATAACAGCTGTTTACTTTTTGGGGTCTGGTTCATTGTTTAATAAAGAAAACATGTCCAAGTATTGGGTGCTGAGGCTCAGCGCATATTCTAGCCTGCTGTGTGGGTGGGCAGCTAGAAATCACTGGTGGGCAACATGAGTGAGGAGAAAACTGGAGCAGCCAAGCAGGGAGCTGCAGGTTGCTGGTTTGAGTCTCTGTTCAGATGCTGGTGTCTCCTCTCTCTGAGATGTCTGCAAACTGTCCCAGATAAAACAATAAGGATAATAAACAAACACGTGACTAAAATAACAATTATGACTCTGATGTGTTTCATGTGTAGCAGGATGGCCTCTATACAGCAGTCGCTGCAAGCATCCACATCGCCACACTTACTATTCTTTAAGCAGGCGTGCTGGGCTCCTCCTAAGGAAAGTTTGAAACTTCATTTCCTTCATGCTGGTGAACTTTTTACCAAATATTTTCATCAAAGCTTCTCCATCACTGACAGGGATTGTTTGGATCTTCACACTCATCTCCACCAACCCTAAAAAATGAGTCTCACTTTGCTCATATAATGCCAGGAGTGTCTCCATATTCCACAAAAGTCTATGCAAACATGTAACAGTATCCCATATTCATAGAAATATTATTGATATTATAACAAAAGCTGTCACCAACACAATTGTCCCAAGTGCTTTTTTTATTAGTTATTGCAAATGCTTGACTGCAGTTCTTGCTAGATGACAAAACCACTTATTAGGTTTAGAAGGAAATGACTTTTTCTACATGAGGTAAAGTTGGAGAGCTGTTTCCCCAAACTAAATGAAATCATCATTTGAAAAACTACAATCTGTATTTACTCTGAACATCTGTGTTAACATTTGAAATTGGAAACATGTAAGTGTAACAAACATGTTAAAACATAAGAAATCGGGAAGGGGCATGTATAGGAATTTCTTTTACTTATGAATTAATCACATTATTTTATTGTATGATACCTTGGTGCCACTGGATTTTAACAAGGGTCTGTTATGCAGAAATAACAGATTGTGTACTTACCTCACTAAAATAAAGGCATTTGCAATTGCATAGATTAATATTCATGCTTCATGGAATTAACTGCATAGATCATATTCATAGATGTAATATGCTTCACAGAACATGCCGTATTTCTCCAAATTATAGCCCAGACATATAATATTCAAAATTAATTTGGACCCCAGGTGTTTAAAAGAACCAGGTTGCTATATGTGGCCCGCTGAATAATTGGGGACGTATGATTATGAAAACAATTATTAAGCACTGATGTTCTAACACTACCCAATACAATATTAAATCAATTCAAAAATATTTTACTTGATCCCACAATTAAAAAAAAAACCCCCAAAAAAACCCCAAAACTTAGGTGCAGCAACAGTGGGTATTTTCACACATACTAGTGGGATACAGCAGTACTTTGTTTTATTTTTTAACATCTGCCATTTCAATATTTTAGAAAAAGCTAGCATTGACTAATTTTTAAACTTAAAACAAGCAGTCAGACAATCATGCACAGGCCTGGACTGGGACAACATTTCAGGCTTTTATTTTGGTGTGACACCCTGGGGAACTTCAGCTACTTTCTGTCAGAGACCGTTGGCAACACTGATGGTTTCATGAGACACCCTCCCTCTCTCAGACACACTTGCCCCGCCCCGTGAGCGAGTATCTTAATCATCAGTAAGTAGGAGAGACTTTCTATCCAATCAGAGGTGAGGAAGGCGGGACCTGCCCCTACTTACTGATGAGTAAGATACTCTTTAAGCACACATCAATAAATACAGTTAATAATTCAAACTCTCAGAGCAGTCTTTGTTTTTTACTGAACGTTTCGCGTTGGCTTTATTTGTTTTGCTGCTGAAAAATCTCCCTACAGCTGGAATTCATGATGCTGCTGTGTCCCAGTGTTTCCCCGCAGTGCGAACAGCTGAGCGGATTATGAAGCAGATACGGGAGCAAAGCGGTATCTGCATGACAGAACAAGCGACTACTGCCGCGCACATTTTTAAATTCAAGCAAACATGCTTCAGATATTTTTCAGAAAGTTCTGGTGCTGCTAAAACAAAGCCGCCAGTTACAGCTGGGAGAAAGCTTTCAGTGAGCTCTCCGGGATGATGAGCTAAAGTGAAGATCAATGGGGAGAAGCAGACGGATGCAACAGCTGTTTTTTAAGAGTTTTAAAACACGACTGTTGGGAATAATCTGCCCAACAGTCGTGTTTGATGGCAATGAGGCATGTTGTATAGAGCGCTTTGAGTACTCCGGGAGAGTAGAAAAGCGCTACATAAGAATCAGTCCATTTACCAGTGTTCATAGAATCTCAAAGACATAGGCTACCGGATTTAAGTTTGTTTACCTGCTTTATGTGTTGACCCAGAAACAGAGCCACCACAACTTAAGGATTGCCGCTCTCATTTCTCAAAAAAAAGAATAATTAAAAATCGTCTGACGTCCATTTTCTTTTCCATCAAGGCAGGAAAGTAGTTTGCAAAGACCGCGATTGTAATTATTGGGGGTGTCCAAATTCATGGGCTGCATCCTCCCGGGGACGCATTTGTAGACCGATTACGTCACAGCGACGCGCCGAAGGCTGACCAATGCGTCCTCCTTTTCCCCGAAGGATTTGAAGGATGGGTCGGGTGTGTCCTTCATGGCCCACCATATCCCAGAATTCATAGCGCGGCCCAGCCAAACTCCAGTTTCCGGCAATGGCAGCCACTACTAAGTTTTAAAATTACTCTTATTATTCTTTCTGGGTCATATAATAAACTTTTAACATATTTTCAGGCGAGAATGTGGGTGTGTAAACTTCAAATATCTGCTCGGTTTATCAAGATATCACATATTCGCAAAAGTGCTTCGACGTTTTCGGAGACGTCTGTTACCCAACAGCTCGATAGCTAGCCGGGAGCTCGAGAACGGCACAACTCCCGGCACATCATTTTCAGATCACTGCTGTCTTTCGCTACTCAGGTTAAACGTAGGTTTATATCCGGCCTACCCGACCTTCTGAGGACCCGGCCCACATAGCTCGCGAAGGCCGGGTCCTCAGGAGGATTCAGCCCATGAATTTGGACACGACCTCAGTGTTCCGATTACCAGTCCGGGACTGGTCATGCATGCTGACTGATAAAAAGCGCACCACGAACACATTTCATTGCAACTTACCGGCAGTTGTCTAGACGGTTAACAGACAGCAACAGATTCAAAGTTTCATTTCAAGTAATGGTGCATTACACAGACCTAAGCAATACAAGTAAAGTGTAATAGCTCATCACTTCAAAAATTACCATTTGCATGCGCTATTATATATTATTCACCCTGTGTAAATAGCTTACCTTCACTTCTGTGGTTCGATCGGGTTCGATGGAAGCCGAAAAAAAGACCCAGAATTTTCTTGCAGTCCCACTCAGTCAAAAAGCGCGGTCTGGCGCATGCGCAACATAAGACTCACGGTTTGGGGGTATATTTTACTGCATTTTTTAATGTAATGTTGTTACTCTTAAGAAAAGGGTATAATAAACCCATTACTTTATAATTCCTTGGCTGAGTGCAATAATAGAGTAAATTTTATATGATTTGCATAGATTATATATACCTTTCTCCAAAATAGCTTTTATCAGTGCAGCTCGTCAGATTGACAGGAAACGAGTAGCTTTTATTGTCGTAAGGACAAACGTCCCTGATGCTGTTGACTTACATCATCGCTCTCAGAGCAAAACGGCAAACAAAGTTGTAATTATGCAGTATGTACAACACAAACAGAGAACGATGTGCTGTAGTTCATTAATTTTAACAGCTCTCTAACATTTTTTACTTGTTTCTGAGAAAGAAATTGATTTTGTCATACTAAGATTTTATACACAACATATTTAATGCACAACAAAGAATGAAATAAGCAAATCAAACATTTTCTGCTGACGCTGCGAGAAATTAAAAGCCAAGTCTGATTTTTTGGAAGTATAATTTGTTCGTAATCTACTATTAGAAATTATATGTGAGCGACTTTTAACCAAAAATCACATGAATAGATGCTCTAGGTAGAAAATACATCACGCAGAATTGTTGGCTGTGACAGCGGTGTGTAATACTGCGCTTCAAAATAACCCAAACACATGCTGCATCATATTAATGAATAATCAATTTTTCCACATCACCGCATAATTTTGCACACAAGACACATCGGTAAAAACAACTTGGACATTTCTTAATTTGCCCGGTGGGCCGATGGTGATTTTTCGCTTTTATGGGCCGATGATTTTTATTTTTTGTGATGGTATAAACAATGAAAGGTGGTGAATTGGCCAGATGCTGGTGGTGGCTATGGCAGAGCTTCCACAGAGGCCAGCAGGTGGATGAGGGAAGGGGAGGCAGGGGGAGGAGAGACCTGAGACAGCTGTAAAAGCTGCTGGTCATGATATCGGTTTGGTTATCTGGTGACAGGAGGAGATGTCCTTACTGAATCATCAGAGCTGGACAGGTGATGGAGAAACAGGTTCACCTTTTAGGTGACATGAATGAGTTGAATTTATAAACTGTTTCTGAGAGACAAATAACACCAGGATGCTTTTCTAAGTAGCTGACAGCTGATAACTGTGCAGAGGCGGGTCTAGCAAAGTTTTGCCAGGGGGGCCAGGTGGGGCATTAACAGGGAAACGGGGGCACAAAGAAATACTTTTCTTTCTTATTCTCATTTCAAATGTCTAGCTTTTAATAAATAATTATCTGAATCTTATAACCAAAGTTTTTATCTGATGTAAAATCTATAGAAATCATACATATACCAACAAGACTGTACATCACTGTCACAACAGCGTCTTTATGGCTTTTCCTGTAATACTTGGTGGGCCGGTCTCTAGTCAAAATGCCCGGGCCGATTTTTTGTCATAGTCCAGCCCTAAATGCTGAGAGTCCTTAGCTGTATACATTTTCATTTACATTTGATAAATTCTAAAAATGTATCATTTTTTGAAAAGTAGAATTGACTTGTGCGGGTTAAAACGAGTTAGTGAATATAAAATTCCTCTAAACTGACCAATAAATTTGAATTGATAGAAGTTGATTTGTGGTTTGGATTACTAACATCAGCCATTACTAACACATCAGTCTTTGCCGAGCAAAACACTGAAATCCATCTTTAGCAAAGACAAAAAGTGTAGCAGTTTCTAAACCTTCAACTAACTCGGGTGTATAATTTCTAAAGATTTGCGCTATTTTGAGAAATGACAAATTTCCAGAGTACAGACAATATAGCAGGGATGCTGTTCTCCACAGATACAACATAACAAAACTGAGAGATTGCCAGTGATTCCCACTTCTAATCTACATAAACACTCATTCGTAGCTTGAGGTATCTCATGAGTGGGCTTTTGCTGACAAAGCTTATGACCCAGCATAAATACAACATGCGTGCACCCTCCCACCCCCCCCCCCACCCCCCCCCACACACACACACACACACACACACACACACACACACACGTGCAAAAGTAGGACACCGTCTTGCGCTCAGAGTTATGGATGTGTCATCACTTGCTGCTTATGGGGCAGCTGCAGGGAAAACAAAAACAAAGCAGAGACAATAAACAGAGAAAAAAGGCTCAAAATGTGCAAACTAATTAATGGATCATAGAAACAGGGCCACATTTTAAGCTCACAAGATATTTTAGTCCACAGTCCTGATATTGTAATCTGGCAGTTCTTAAGTTAGTTGGACGGCCCTAAATATTTCACATAGATCAGTAATGTATGTACCTTCATGGGACACAGCTGCAAAAACTCCTGTGGGCTGACTGCTAGAGCATTTTCAGTTTACCTTGACCCAAAGAGAGAGCCAGAAGTGATACGTCGTTTAACTGCCCCTGAAGTTTTAAAATACCCGTCATTACTCACCATTAAATCAAACCCAGAGTGTTGTAATTGTAATTGATGTTCAAATCCTGACAGTGTTGTTTGCGTGGATGTGTGGATGCGAAACTTAATGTATTTTCTGATTTTTCTGCGAAGTGAACTGCCAATTTGTTTGAGCTGGGTGTTTTATGACACAACAGGATTCAGGTTTCAGTATAAAATGTATGTACTTAGATGTTGGGAAAGTTAAATCATCTGACAGAAGCTTCGGTGAAACAATGGGACAGTTTTTGAACCAACATGTCTACCTGACTTAATGCAACAGATGTTGAAACCTCACTGTTTTTGTTTCGTTTTGTTTTTCTTGTTCTTTTTTGTTTGTTTGCTTCTTGCTTTTGGTTGTTGTATTTTTGTATTTGTTGTTATAAAATGCAAAATCTAATAAATACTTGAAATTTGAAATGTATGTACTTATGCACTGTATGTATTTGTAAAAAACAACAATGTGATATTCACACACACACACACACACACACACACACACACACACACACACACACACACACACACACACACACACACACACACACACACACACAAAAGACAGTCTGGAGCAGAATGCTCCATTTACCTCTGTTTGATACCCCTCATCGAATTACTGACAAGCACACAACAATAACACCTTACAACACACACACACACACACACAGTCACACACACACAATTGGATGTGCTGCGATCAAACACACAAAGATTTATAAATTCTGTCTCTTCTCAGCTTTGTTTAGCCTCAGCCTGCTCCTTTGCGGTCATTTTCTTTCTCCTGATCCCAGTTTCTCCACACCTCCCTCATTTCATTCATCCATCCTCTTCTCATTCTCTTTGATTTGTAGCTGCCTTTTCAGTTCGATGGATCATGTGCTAGGGGATTTCGGAAAACTGTTACTTTATGTCAGCAAATACTGTATAATCCTGACTTGCACATTTTTTATGTATGCTGCAACATCCATTTAATTTTCTAGTTACAAGCTTTATAAGCCAAAATTTCTCATTCATTCTGGTTTCAGGATGTGGCTTGGTGATAGGATATCTCACCCTTTTACCCAGTGTTGGGTACAACTAGTGCTAGTTGTACCCAACACTGAAAGCCTTTGAGACAAATAAGTAAAAAAAAACGGATGTAGTAAAAGACAAAAAAGAGAGGAAAAGAAAAAAAATGAAATGGCTCAGAGAGGATCGTGGCTAGAGTGTTAGAGAGGGAATAATAGCTTTGCTGCACTGACATTAAAGGTGCAGGAAGGAACCTTAGAAGTGTGTGACAGGTGAGCAGCAGTGAGAGACGGTGAGTGAGACAGGTAGAGTGGGAGCTAGAGAGAGAGCGCAACCGAGAGCGAGTGAGTGAGAGAGAGAGGCTGTCTGCTGCACCACATCTCTTTCAGTTCCCCTGAAGGTGCGCTTTTGGTAAATGTGGCTTCCCTGCTGAGAAAAAACAACAAAAAAATAAAAATAAAGAGAAGCCGGAGGAGCTCAAAACGAGCAGAGCGTCCAAAAACTGAGAACAAACATCAGTTAACGAGGGAGTCGGAAGAGTGGGGGGAGAAAAGAGAGGGGGAAACTGGGGCACGGGCACATTAGTAACACGCATTAACAAAGGACCACCGAGGAGAAGAAGTGAGGAGACGCAGGGGGGTGGGGGGTGCTGATGGCAAAAAAGTGCGATGGGGCACAGTGACAGCACCTGAGAGTGACTCCTCTGCTTTGTTTTGTCTGTCCTTGCTGCCCTGTCTCCTTATCCCTTTCCTGACCCTGTCCCCTCCTCCTCCTCCTCCTCCTCCCTCGCGCTCTCTCGCACATGCTATCGCTCGCTCTCTCTTCCCACAGTCAGACCAGGGAGAGCGCAGCGCCTGGGTCGCATCTCCATCTCTCTTGTTTCTCTTTCGCTCCTCTGCCATCCTGCTGCACCCTCTCCACCTCCACTTATTGTCATTCTGCAGCTGAAACCCTGTTAGGAAAAACAAAAATCCCCCGGCTCTGCATCAGAGGCAAGACACAGGAGAAGGAAAAACCAGCGGGGGAAATAGATTGGGGATCCCTCACAGAACTGAGGAGTCTTTGTTCTTCTCTAGCTTTTGATGACTGACCTGTTCTGCTGACTCTCCTCTGAAAGGAAATACTTAAAATGGGACACTTGATTTGAGCACAGAAGGAAAAAAAAAAGAGGAAAAGCTTTTCTTTCTTCCTTTTTTCTTCTTGCCGGTTTATCTTGCTTCACAGAACAAAGTGGTGCACATGGAGAGGGAGCATTTGCGAGAGAGCGACTGAAGACTGAAGTCCATTTACGAGGAAAATAAAAGCGAGAGACGAGGAGAACCCGAACAGAGACTGAGCTGAAGAGTCAAACAGAGGCTCCTTTCCCCTCCTCACTCCTTGTCCCGTCTGTAGTTTTCCTCTTCGCTCCCCCGACTGAAGCCCAGCCATGCAGGTGTCCATCGCCTGTACGGACCACAACCTGAAGAGGGGCAATGGGGACCACAGCAAGCAGAGCGCCACCAGCCCCAATGTGGTCAACCAGGCCAGGGCCAAGTTCCGTACCGTGGCCATCATCGCGCGAAGCTTCGGCTCCTTCACACCACGCCACATCTCACTCAAGGAGTCGACGGGAAAACACACTGGCATGAAGTACAGGTGTGTTAGAGTATGTGTGAATAATGTGCAATGCACTAAAGCGAGGGGCACCAATACTTTGTTTTCTTGTGTGTCCATCTCATTTACTGTATCCCAATATTTTTCTGTTATACTTACCTACAAAAATGCCCTCATATCAGTGGAGATGTGTCTATATTCTTTAATCAGTTTCAGTGTTGACGTGACATTTGATCATGTGTTTTTAGCAAATGTTTTTTTTCTCCAAAATAGGGACCCAAAGTTTTCAGATAAAGACTCTTTAGATGCATCAGCTCTTATTTAAAAAACAACAACAACAAAAATGATTGTTATCTATATCTGTAGTGACTTTCTCTGCCTTTAATCGGAAGCACCTTCTGCCAAACCTGTGTTATATTTGCTGTGAGCTTGCGCTACACTTTTAAAAATTGTGATCTGCAGACTCCAGACTGATCATTAAGTCGTGCAGAAGCTGCTCAGCCTGACGGGACTCGTAAATATAAACGCCGTCGTCTACGTGCCGGGAGATTACCGACAGCTCCCTCGGGTTCATTGCCTGTTCTGTCCGTTGCTCTGACTGCCTCGCTCCTTACAGTTCATTTACACTTTCTTTATGTCTCACACATCGTCTCGCACACATCTTTAAACCTCTCCGTCTTCCTCTCAAATGCTGAAATTCTCATGTCTCAGAAAGCCATGAATGGAAGCAGAGCCTTCTTGCTCCTGCCTCTCTCCCACACACCTAAACACTTTTCTGTCTCCTCTTCTCTCGGCCTCTCTGTGGTGTGCAGAGACAGCTCTGCAGTGTGGGCAGAGCGTCTGAGTTGGATTTGACCTCAGCAGTATTGCTGCTCAGCTGACTTGTGTGTTTGACTCTCATCGCCCGGAGCTTCGAATCTTATGTAAAATATGGTGGCATCGCTTCATTTCCGAATCTCTGCGGATGACGGCGAAATCGAGCTGAAAAGCACGTGTCAGAGGGTCTGAAATGACTTCTGGTTTCTGTGCGCGTAGCGATGAGACGGTGATGCACTGCGTTCTATTAAATAAAGCTGTTTTTATAAAAGTCAACACTGTGCCAAAGCAGAAACTCGATCTGGCAGCGATTTTGCTGCAGCTGGTAAGTGTGTGGCAGCTGAAGCCAAATCAAAAATCTGCAAATGTGGCTACTTTTCATGCTCTGATGGTGATGAAAATGGTAATCGATGGAGAAAAACATTTTTCCACTTCCAACTTTGAGCAAAAGTGCAAGTTTTTTTTTCTTCTTCATTTATTTCTTTTCATTTTTTCGGATGGAAAGTGTGAAGGTATTGAACCATTGTTAGTATGAGTGATTTTATTCAACTTCAGCAAACATCAGTTGACAGCTCAGAGTTACAGTTTACTGTGAGGGCGTCTGGATGCCTTGTTGATTACTTGTGACATGGGTGCGTTTGCTTTGCACATTGAAAAGTAACTGAAGTCTTCCTCACTCCTTTTTTATTGGCCAGAGCTGCAGAGAACACACAAACTGATTATCAACAAAACATAGTGGCTGTACTAAATATTCTCTAATGCTTAATGATGTTCGGAATAACGATGTGATGATTTATCCTCTAGTCTATTAATCGTCATTCTTTATCCTGGATATGTTGGCTTGGAAAATTGTAAAACTTTTCAGGCTAAGAGCTTCATTACATACTCACTGGAATATGAACTTGTCTAGACGCCGGGTTATGTAAGTGGGTCGTGATACTGCATGACCAGTAACTAGAGACAGGTGATACGTCACCCTGTGATGAACACCTGTGACGCACCTGAAGTCAAATTTGCAGAGCTACACTTGGCAAGGAAACTGTGTTATTAACATGAAGAGCCAAAGGAGTCTAAAAACATTATCCCACTTAAACTTTACAGTCATAAACCGCCACAGAGATCATCCCAGCGTTGTTTACCATAGTGCCGCGTCAGCGCTTTGATGATGTGAATTTAGACGCTCGCAGTAAGCTTTGGGAAGATCAGCGATTCACCTCACAGTGGGGGTCAAACGAGTATTGATTGAGCCGCCTTGAAAACAGACGTGGTTGGCAATAGCGCTGACATTACTGTGATGTCAGTAATTACAAGCACTGCAAATGAATTGCAGTCATTCCTTACTGATCATCAAATGAAGTAAACTAAAAAAGAAAATCCCAACATGTTGAGGTGATGTGGAGAGCTTACTGTTGTGGGTTTACTGTTAACGTTCTTCTGCTGCTGATGTGGGAAGAAAACAAGCAACAAGCAGACAGTTGGCTACAGTGATGCCATGAGAGTAGTGTTGTGTGTGTGCCAGGATGTTACAGCTTTAGTCGTGCTTATGTCAGCACAAATATGCCCACAGTTCAGGCAGAGTGTGTCTGTGTATATATAATATATATAACAGCTTAACAATTTAGTTTTTCCAGTTCAACTTTAAATGGAGCTCTGTACACATCTGCACACACTCCCTTAAACATGGCTCCCTGTACAGGAGAGTGAGCCATATGCCAGCACAGTCATCCTGTCAGTTTGTCTTCAAGCTTTCAGTTGACAGACGGTGGTGAAAACATGACTTGTGACAATAGACGAGGACAGGCTAGAGTTTCTTCTCACTGCTGCACAGAAACAATGAGCAGAAAGATGGAGAGAAAAGAGGAGAGAGATGGAAACGAAAAGAGACGGAGAGACGATACCAGCGCGAGTGCTAATCGTTCCACGCAGCATTGTCTTCTCCTGACAGTAATGCTGATGGACAGTATGGGAGGAGATAGTCCCACACTGTCCATCTCTACCACTCTTTCCCATCTCTCTCTCTGCTTCTTTTCGTTTCAGGAAGTGAACCCGGGGTTGCGCACACCATCTGCTCTGGCACTGCAGTGTAGGTGAAAGCATGACAACAGGAGAGGTGTTTCATTCTCTGCGTGCAACTGTGCGTGTGTGTATGTGCTCCTCACAGCACAATAATACACACACACTCTGCTGCCGCTGCAGCACAGGCCTGCAGTGTTTATTCCCTTTAAATACAAAGTTATTTGTTTTGTGCCTCGAACCACAAAATAAATAATCATAAACGTCTTTGTGAATTGTGGTGAAAAAAAAAAGTCAAAAAACGATCAAACTAGCACAATGCGGTTTCTGTTTGTTTTGTACAGCGCACCCACTGGGCATGTCCGCCTTTGTAAAAGATCGACGTAACCACTGTGATGTCAACTGTTTTGAAGCCGCTGCCTTTTGTGCTCATTTTGAAGCTAAATACGATGATATTTGGATGAGAGGCTCGAGCTCGGGAGTGATCCGCTGATGCTAAACCAAGATGTGATGGGAAGGTTGTAATTTACTGTTAGAAGTAATTTACTGCAAAAAGCAAAATGTTTGACTTTTATTACAAGAACCAAGGGAATGAGGGAAGTACACCAATAAATATGTCATTACTAGTCATAGAGATCAAAACTTTTTTTGCCCCTACAAGACTGTGAACAGAATTATTTCTATTCTGTTGGGATTTACTTGCTTTCATAGCTATCCTCAAGCTGGTATTTGGGGAACTTCAGTTTTTGGCTCATTGTTTTTAAGGTTGAAGTTGAATCTTGGACAGGTGAAAATTTAGAGAGGGTTTGTAGTGATAGCAGTAATTTAATTGTTGTCATATTCAGTTAGGACTTGTACAGAAGTGCATCAATACTTGCCTTATTAATTCATTAGCTGATGGAATATGTTGTCGTCGTGCCGTATGCAAGTCTGACTGAGTAGAAATCATTGGAATCATTTTTGAATGATTTCAGACACGGGAACATGACTGACTTTGGAGACAGAAAAGGAACTCTAAACATGGAGACAAGAGATAAACATAAAGACAAGGCTGACTAAATGTGGGACACAGGCATGGATGACATTAGATGATTAGATGACAAAATGAAGACGAGAAAACACAATATTACACAAAGCAGAAACACAACTAAAAGAACCAGAACCAGGAATATAAAATAAATATAAAATAAATCAGAATCTAAAGAGTCTAAATACATAAACACAGAGTCACAGACCCAGGACCATATAAATATAAATATAAAAAAGTAGGAGAGATTTGTAACTTTTGATTTAAAAGAAATAAATGTGTATGTGGTTGTGAAAAGAAAGGTACGCTTTTGTTTAAAACATATTGTGAAATGTCAGGTATAGCATTATGTCCACTGGCAGGTGACGTGACTAACACTGAATATCTCTTCTTCGTGGCACCTGTTAGTGGGTGGGTGCAGGTGAACATTTCATCCTCAAAGTTGATGTGTTAAAAGCAGTGAAAATGGGTGAGTGTGAGGATTTGATTGAGTTTGACAAGGACCAAATTATGATGGTTAGACTGGGTCAATCTGCAATGGTCAGTATCAAAAGTGGTCCAAGGAAGAAACAGAGGTGAATCAGCAACAGGGTAATAGGAAGCCAAGGTTCATCGATGCATGTGGTGAGTGAAGGCTGGCCCGTGTGCTCCGATCTAACAGACAAATTACTGTAGCTCGCATGGTTGATGCTGGTTCTCATTTAAAGTTGTCAGAGAGCAGATAAGGAGCTGCATAGCCTCAGACCTGTTGGGGTGCCCGTGCAGTCCAATTCAGAATTACCAACAATGGGCATGTGAGCTTCAGGACTGAGCCACAGAGCAATGGAAGGAGGTGGCTTGGTTTGATCCTGCTTTCTTTTACGTGGATAGCTGGGTGAATGTGCATCACCTACCTGGGTAGGTTCAGGAATGGTTTAAGAGAACAGCAATGAGTTTGAGGCAATTTCCCAGATCTCCATCCAATCAGGCATCTGTGGGATGTGCTGATCCATGGAGTCCCCACCTCACAACTTACAGGACTTAAAGGATCTGTAGCTAACATCTTGGTACCAGATCACAGCACACCTTCAGGAGTCTAGTGGAGTCCATGCCTTGATGGGTCAAAGTGTAATGCCTAATTAGTGTATGATAAGCAATCATATAAGATGAATTTGATGTTAAAAAAGAGGCAGGTTGATTTGGCTAAAGTTAATAATAATTAGCTGTGTATATACTTAAGTTTATTAGTACAGGAAATTCTGTATTACAAGCACAGATCCAGCTTCAGCATCAGTACTAACACAGACCCATTACAGCTTCAGCTCTAGCAGATTAACTTGTATTTGCCAATTGCCATGCAGCTCAGCCAAAGCTTTAATTTCCCATTACTGCATGCTAATGCTGATATTCAATCATCTTAGGATTCTAAATGTTTGTTTATATAAATCTCATTCTGTTTAGTATAGGTCGACTTTGTTCTACACCAACAGATGGAGAAAACTGTTTTAAAGGAGGGGGGTGGCGTTGTTGTGGGAACAGCAGGGGTGTCAGGTGTGACTGTGAGGTAATGGCAAATGGTTTACAGGACTCACGGGTCTAGTAGGAGGCTCCCTCAGCAGAATTTGGCTTAGGGCTCCAGGGAGGCGAGGACCAGCTTTGAGTTTTACTTTTGTCACAGTGCACGGCATCTGTTGGGCACCCTCCTATTCCTTTGTGCAGTCATTTCAGAGACATATGTGACTTTTACTTGTGAAGCTACCGTGGGGCTACGGATTGGCTCAGAGGAGCATAGAGAGGCAAAGTCAACACTATCTGGCAAATAAGCCTCCACTGCAGAAGCTGCTATTAGAAACATTCATGACTTTAACACCCTAAGTTGAATGGTCACATCACGAGCATGGAACATCAGCACCTCTCCCGAAGAGAACTGATATCGTGAAGTAATCTGCCTGTCTTTTGAAAAAGCTTCTGCACTGCTGAGTCTTCTCTGCCCTGCTGTTATTGCAGAAATGCGGAATCTAAACAAGCTACCGCCTTTTGCTCAGAGAAGCTCTTCTGACGAGCGGCAGCGTGGCGGGAGGACAGAGATACTGAACAAACAACAGTGTTAGATTGTTTTCTTTTGGAAATGCCGCACAGATCTAAATTTGTGACGTGATCAAAGCAACATGCTGTTGATAAAGGCTGAGTTCCAAGGTTTTCCTCCTTCTGACAGAGAGCCTGGAAGTCTTGGATTCACTTTGAATCTCTATGACTTATCTGTCCTTAGGCCTCACTTTTTGAAGAGTATTCTGTATTCTCCTAAAAGAACACGTGTAACAGAGGTGGGATCATGAAAAGCGAGGTAGTATTTACCTGAAGTGACTCTAGCTCTATGTGGTCTTTCAACAGCAGCTGTCCCTGCGTTCTCAGGTCACTGAGTACACACAGGGAACAGGATGCCACTTTACACTGTGTTTTACCAAGCGTGCTACCACCTCAATGCACCAATCGCTCTCAGGATGTCGAAGGAGTTGCCCGGGCTTCATGTTAACACTGTGCTGAACCAATGTCCACCCTGTGCTTTGACAGATGTATTTGAGGACACACACACACACACACACACACACACACACACACACACACACACACACACACACACACACACACACACACACACACACACACACACACACACACACACACACACACAGTCATGTGAAAAAGAGTTATCTCAGGACTCTTTGCAGTCCTGTGAAAACTGAGTACATCTTTACAACCTCCACAGCAACTGCTAATATTTTATTAGCAGTGCTAATAAAATGCACTTGATTAACTGATCATCATCAAGTGTGAGCACCTCTATAAAAGCAGAAGTTATGGCAGTTTGCTGGTCTAGAGCATTTTGGTGTGTGTTAACAGAGCTACGATCTTCCCAGGAGTGGACGGCCCAGCAAATTCACTCCAAGGTCAGAGGAACTACAAATACTCTGTACACTGAAAAATCTACTTCCCTCCAAAATCGAATAGGGTTGCACAACTTCTAGAACGAAGTCCTTCGGACGGATGAGACCAGGCTGGAGATCTTTAGCAGTAATGCACAGCACATGTCTGAGGATTGTTTTGCAACTACTACTGTATACAAATGTATTCTAGAGTCAAATGTGAGTGAGGCCCAGAATGCTTCATGCAACAAGCACAGCAGCAAATCTAAAACAGAAAAACTAATCGCAGCATTGCAACGGCCTAAAGTTCAAAGTTCCGACCTCAGCCTGACTGAAATGCTGTGCATACATGAATATCTCAGTGAACCTCAACTCTGTAAAGAAGAGTGGGACAAAATCCCTCCATAACAATGTGAGTATGATTAAGTCACACAGAAAACAATTACTTCACCTTATTACTGTTTATATTTGGTTCTTAGAGTTACTGAATCACGAGGTGTGCTTAATTTTTCACATGACTGTATGACAGTCACAATACCAAATTGTCCTAGCTCACTGTTCATTGTATTTTTTATTTTGCTATGAATGTGTGGGTTTGAATGTCTAATGTGTCCATCATACAAGGAGTTTAATGGGTTATAGCCAATGCCAGGGATGAGTAACTGACACGCAGCAAACCAGTGGAGTGGAAACAGGAAATTCAGATAAACTGGCAAATATTCGTAACAAGAAAAATTACACGCTCACAGAAAGCTGCTTATTTATCAGTGTTTCTGCTTAATAGTATGAAGTAAAAGGGTTCGACATTCACATTTATGTTGGTAGAAAGAAGAAGAGACTGTTCGTCTAAAAAACTGCCACTGGTTTAAATGTGATTGGGCCATATGTGGCACAAGAAAAATAATTTGAAAAACTTGGCAGGAAAAAAAGCTAATTCCCGATGACCTTTCAACATGTGTTGCAATGAAAAAGACATGAAGGCTTTGTGAAAACTGGGCAAGCTTTTGCATGAGCTAATTCACACACTGCTAATTTGGCAGAAGAGGGTTGGTGTCAGCTCAGTTACTGTACATTGCCTGCTGAGAGCTTGCACAGTGTTGTGAAAGGCCGGATTAGCAACTTCTGTAAAAGGAAAAAAAGAGTGCCCATGTGTTGTGGCGTTCTACGGAGGAGCTGTGAAACGAGAAAGATGATAATGAATAAAGGAAGGAATTCTTTGCCTGCTGGTCCCGCTCCAAAACCACCAAACAACAAACACTCAACAGCCCTAACCAATGCATTATCTATGCTTGTTGCTATGGTAATCGTGTCCTCGACTCTATAGTGCCATCATTCAATTTGGAACACTTTAAAAGACATCCACACACACACACACACACACACACACACACACACACACACACACACACACACACACACACACACACACACACACACTCACTCACTCCTGTTTAACATCATTTTAGAGGACATCGCCATGACTAACGCTCATTTCCTGAGACTCACTCTAACCTGAAACACAGTCACAGCTGACTTTAACTAACACAGCCTGTAAACTGTCCAAACAGACTAGTTACTTGTCTCCAGAAGATCGCCAAAAAACCCGCAGATACACAACGAGTACTTCAAGCAGAGGGTAAAAGTCAACTGAAGCCAGCTGAGGACTAACAGACATAACTGGGTGGAAACATGGAGGGGGATATGATGTGATGCGATAAAAGCAGAATAAACAGCGAGTTTTCCATTCAAATATTGTGCAAAGTTTGAGCAAATTCCCCAAAACTGCCAAAACAATGCAGTTTAATGTCTGTTCTCATTTACAACCATTATGCAAATATCAGTAATAGCTGACTGAGATAAACAGCTGGTGGCACTAAATCTCCAGTCGGGTGCTATTAAGCAAAGGAAGAAGGATACAGCTTGAAAACTTGACATAGTTAAGGAAGCACAGTCAGACCTCCAATTATGGAGACGTGGGCTGCGTTTTGTGGTTGCTGTTTTTGTTGCTGCTCTTTGCGTTGTCCATATCAGTCAGTGTTATGCACATGCTGACAGCGCTCCTTAAAAGTATGTGGCTGGAAGCGCGCTCGGTGTCGTAATTACTTAAAAAGTTGCTGATGTAAGAGTAGGTGGTGAAGATGTTGTACTAATTGGTACTGATTTCAGCATAACTGGTGATCTAAAAGAAAACTGAGGTTCATAATTTATTATTTTTTTTGTTACATGTCTCCTAAAAAAGCTAAACAAGCCTCACAACTACTGTACTTTCATATTCCCCTAGATCACTGCTAAATGGCATAATTTAAATAATAAAATAAATCTCTTCTAAGGAGCCTTCATGGGGGTTTGACGGGTGGGTCTTTTCAAAGGTAGCAAAAGCCACTATTTAAATCACTCAAGTGATGCTGGGATGATTAGAGGAGCATAGAAAAGCAAAAAGGGAGGCAAAAATGAAAAAGAGAAGAAAGAGGTGTGTCAAATGTACAAATTATACAAGTAAATCCCTATGAGTGCTTATCATATTGAACTGTGGGAGGAATAACAAAGTGTGATTGTCTGTGAACTGTTTCTCTGTCCTTGAGCGTCCTGTGAGGTGCTGATAGGAGCTAATATTAATTATAGCGACAGGTCCGCAGCTGAAACTGGCGCTGACTTCAAACCTTTTATCTCATATGTGACAAAAATTGATAAGAATAACAGCTCGCTGTGGGTAGCCGTGCAAAATATATCACACAGTCAGTGGCAGCTGACTTTGTCATTCATTGTTGTTCTTTAATTAGATCCCAGTAGCATGCTAGATACTGAGCCCAGTCTCAGCTCGTCACTTTTGGGCATTTGGTTCGGGGCATTTGACAGTTTGGCTTTTTTTCCTTTTCTTTTTTCTTTGTTTTTGTAAAAAAACAATGAAAAGTTGAATTTTTAACCAAACCACCTAAACCTAACCATAGGTAGATTCTGTTGTTCTGTTAAATAGGAGTGTCTGTGCATCCAGTGCTGACACAGACAGACTAAAGGACGACTTTTGTATGTGTTTCATACTGCTGTGATAAAGCAGCACTATTTGACACCTTTGGAGAGAGAACAAGATGTACCAGAGTTGAGAATAGCATGGTCAACTTTTACCCCCATAAAGATGACATTTGGAGACATCTCTTGTAGATTTAATGAAAAGTTTTGACACCTTGGTATATATCGATAAAGATCTTTTGACTATTATTACAATAGTTTCCAGATGTTTTTAAAGGGAAGCTGCACAGGCAGATACCATTGTCACTAACATCTGATGGATACAAAGTCATTTTGTTCTGTAAGCAGTTCTGATACACGACAGAAACCACTCAGAAAAGGGATGTTCCCGGATGGTTTGTCATTGTTTTTGGTGTATTGTTTTGGTGTAAGTAAAGTAGCCCAGTATTGCAGATGTTTTTGGATTGCTAAGGTTCTTATTCTGTTTAGTGTCCAACTGTTTTAGCTCATGTAAGCAAAAAAAAAAGACTTTATTCGCACTACCCGTGTTATTAGTGCTTGTGGTTATCAGCGTGTTGATCCTCCAAGGATTCATTAGTCCCTCTAGAAGCTGGTAATTAATCCTTCATCCCAGAAACAAGCTTCTTAGCAATTACCACAAAGTTGTTCTCTTTCGTTTTGTTAAATCTGTTTTTGGTTTCTCAAGTTAAAGTGCAACATTTAGCTAATTTTGATGTTTCTGCCATCCTAACAGCAGCAGGACGTTTGCTTGATTTCTTAAAGGTTCGTGCATCAAGTTCACATAAACCAGGAAGAGATACAGTTTTGTGCAAAAGTTTTGAGTCAGACATTATTTTTTTACGTTTTGCTTCCAGGGAGCCAGAGTCTTTTGTAATCTTTTAAAATGGACTTAAGCAATAGTTTTCCAACTTTCTGAAGTCTGAAGACTTTCAGAGACTTTCCACTCTGGAGAAACTACTTACAGCTAGCATGCCTAAGAAAGTGTTAAGGTATAAAGGTGCTCATACTAAATATTGACTTTTAAACTTTTTAGAATTGCTGCTTCTTAAAAAAAATCACCCATCTATGTTTGTGCATGTTTCAATAAATCGCTGCACATATTTCACATTTTCCCAGCAAAATATAAAAAAAATCAAGACTAGCGTGAGACTTTTGAAGAGTACTGCATAGAGCTGGGCGATAGAACGATAACGATATGTATCGCGATATAACTTTTACTCGATAGAGAAATTAAGCTATCGCGATAGACCTCGCCGCTCTTGTCCTCTTAAAAAAATAAAAAATAAAAAAAAAATAAAAAAAGGTCAGCCGATCCAAATTAAGTAGCGCAGAGCCGAACCAATCACAGCCGCAGCGTCAAGTCGCGTGACTTGTTACGTACAGCACAAGTGCCAAGCCGCACGTGTGTTTGTTTGGGAAGCAGCCAAGCAGCCAGCGGGTAATGGAGCCAGCGCATAATGGAGGAAATGAGTGTGCCGACTAGAAAAATTAACCGAGCGTGACCGAAGAGAAAACAGATGATGGTTCCAATGCCGGAGAGATTGTCGAACGGAAGAGCCATAGAAGTTCCGTAGTTTGAAGGTATTTCGGCTATTTCAAGTCTGACAAAAAATAGAGTAGCGTGCACTGTAAATTGTGCCGAAAGCAAGTCTGGAAATACAATAAACTGGTGCATGCGTCACACTGTGCGCCACGTTATTGTTTCGGTGAAATGAATTTCTACAATACTGTTACTGTTAATTCTACTCTCTGCAGTGTTTAAATGCTTACATATACACACAGTTACTGTCCATCCACACATACGACTCGGTTCTGCTTCTATGCCGCAGCTTTGTTTACTTTTTCCCACCGAGGCTTCTAGACTTCTGATTGGCCAACATTTCTGCACGGTTAGGAATCTAGCGCCACCTGCTGCTTTGGCATGTTCATAGCAGCGTTTTCCTTCATTTCTGCCTTTATGTGTGGACGGGATTATTTTTTAAAACGAAAACGGAAAATCTCCGTTTTCAAAAATACCCGTGCACGTGTGGACGTAGCCTCAGTCTCTGACTGGAAGCGCTAATTCGTCATTCGGCTTTTGTCAGACTAAAGTAACTGTTAAAACTGTTTGAAAAGCTCAGCTATACAACAAGGAGAGATTGAGAATTTCCTTTTAGTTCTCAGTTTATTTGATATTGACAAAAGTTAGTCAATTGTGTCTGTTCTTCTGTAAAACAAACTAAGATTTATTTTTAGAATTAATATTTTGTTTCTAAGTGGAATTGACAATTTAGTCTGTTTCGTTTGTTCTATTTTGAAACTTAAACGCTTTAGCGGCTGCCTTTTGTGTAGTTTGCAATATTTGCCTTTATTTATCTGAAAAAGTCTCATGCTCCTTAAGTACATCTACCCTGTTGAACTTATTATGGGAAATAAATATTTAAAAACAAGCTGCTGATTATTTCACATTTTACTTGTGAGCAACGGCACATTTAAATCTTACAAATATAGTTATTTGGCTTATATCGTGATAGATATCGTTATCGCCTGAAATGAAAAAAACATATCGTGATATGAAAAAATCTCATATCGCCCAGCTCTAGTACTGCATAATGGATCAAATGTTTGCCTGTTAAATATAAACCATGAATAATCAAAGGGTCATTGATCAATAATCGATTGAGTTATATGCTGGTACTCTTCTTGACCCTCTTCTCCTCTTAATTATAGAAGATACAGGTGTGGAAAGTGCTGTAAGTTTCAGAGGAGACACACACTGTCACTGTGTAAGCTGTAGTGGGATGTATGACAAAAAGCAAAAATTACTACGCTTCCTTTGACATTGTTTCAAACCACACAAGTTGAAAATTGTGCCAAAAAGCAGAACAAAGCTGCACAGCTCTCTCTCTCGCCTCCAGCTAAAACTCTCTGCGTCCTGACAGCCATGCCAGTGTTGAAACCACATGTCCATCAGCCAAAATGCTCTATGTGTGTGTGTATGTGTAACAGCTGATCCCTTCAGGATGCCTGTCTCTTTCACACTACATCTCCTGACAGCTCTTTTGCTGCATTTTCCAGGATTAACTGTGATTGTGGTCCTGCTGGTCAGGAAACGTGAAGTTATATACATTTGTGCATCGCACCATTTGTCCCTGCCAGCAGCAGCCATAAATCAAACTGTGAATACTTCACCTTGATCTTTTATTTTTATCAAGAGATTATAGAAACTTATATACATTGTATTGTATGCATCTTACATGACATATTTTCTCAAACATTTCTTTCCCAATCATTTTAACTTTTTCTTGTTAAACAAAAGAGAAATTAAAAACAAAAAAACATCATACCAACAGAAGAACAGGAAATTGAGGAAAGAAAAAAAAGGAGAAAAGAAAAAAAATTAAATATTAAATAAATAAATAAAATAAATGGTGGTCCCCATCTTTAAGAAAGGGGACCGGAGGGTGTGTTCCAACTACAGGGGGATCACACTCCTCAGCCTCCCTGGGAAAGTCTATGCCAGGGTGCTGGAAAGGAGAGTTCGTCCGTTAGTCGAACCTCGGATACAGGAGGAACAATGCGGTTTTCGTCCTGGTCGCGGAACACTGGACCAGCTCTTTATCCTCTCGAGGATACTTGAGGGTTCATGGGAGTTTGCCCAACCAGTCTACATGTGTTTTGTGGACTTGGAGAAGGCATTCGACCGTGTCCCTCGGGGTGTCCTGTGGGAGGTGTTGCGGGAGTATGGGGTGTCTGGCCCATTGCTACGGGCCATTCGATCCCTATACAACCGTTGCAAGAGCTTGGTTCGCATTGCCGGCAATAAGTCGGACTCGTTCCTGGTGGGTGATGGGCTCCGCCAGGGCTGCCCTTTGTCTCCGGTTCTGTTCATAATTTTTATGGACAGGATTTCTAAGCGCAGCCAAGTGGCGGAGGGCTTTCGCTTTGGTGGCCTCAGAATCTCATCTCTGATCTTTGCAGATGATGTGGTTCTGTTGGCTTCATCGGGTGAGGGCCTCCAGCTCGCACTGGAACGGTTCGCAGCCGAGTGTGAAGCAGCGGGAATGAGGATCAGCACCTCCAAATCTGAGGCCATGGTTCTCAGCCGGAAAAGGGTGGAGTGCCCACTCCGGGTCGGGGATGAGTTCCTGCCCCAAGTGGAGGAGTTCAAGTATCTTGGGGTCTTGTTCGCGAGTGATGGGAGAAGGGAGCCGGAGATCGACAGACGGATTGGGGCTGCAGCTGCAGTAATGCGGACGCTGCACCGGTCCGTCGTGGTGAAGAGGGAGCTGAGTGTAAAAGCGAAGCTCTCAATTTACCGGTCGATCTACGTCCCTACCCTCACCTATGGCCACGAGCTGTGGGTAGTGACCGAAAGAACGAGATCGCGGATACAAGCGGCAGAAATGAGCTTCCTCCGAAGGGTGGCTGGCCTCTCCCTTAGAGATAGGGTGAGAAGCTCGGCCATCCGGGAGGGGCTCAGAGTAGAGCAGCTGCTGCTCCACATCGAAAGGAGCCAGCTGAGGTGGTTCGGGCATCTGACAAGGATGCCCCCTGGGCGCCTCCTGGGTGAGGTGTTCCAGGCATGTCCCACCGGGAGGAGGCCCCGGGGCAGACCCAGGACACGCTGGATTATATCTCTCGGCTGGCCTGGGAACGCCTTGGTATTCCCCCGGATAAGCTGGAGGAGGTGGCTGGGGAGAGGGAGGTCTGGGCCTCTTTGCTTAGGCTGCTGCCCCCGCGACCCGGCCCCGGACAAAGCGGATGAGGATGGATGGATGGATGGATAATTAAAATAAAGTAAAATAAAAAAATAAATAAAAAATTAAAATTTAACACTATATAAACAACATTAAAAATATAATTAAAAAAATAAAAATAAAATAATAAAAGGGGAGGGGGGTGCTTAAATCCTATGCCTACCTTAAAAAAAGGAGTAAATTTCAAATTCTTTTCAATCTAGTCGTAGGGTGGGTAAATTGCATTGTACTAAGGAAAAGATCTGAGATATTCCACAAAGGGTGTCAACTTGTGGATAAATTTTGCAGAACTACCTTTCACTGTGAGTGAGATCTTCTCCACCCTCAAGAATGTCCGGACAGTATTAGGCCATTGCAATGCAGATGGAGGCGTGGGAGATTTCCAAAGAAGTAAAATACAGCATCTAGCAATAAGGGAACAAAAGGCCAAGATCTCATTTTGCTGGGGAGTTAAATTAAGAGGGGTCTTTGGAACTCCAAAAATAGCAATTAGAGGGTCTTCTCGGATCTGAATTCCAAAACCCTCCGAAAGTACAGAAAAGAAATCACTCCAAAATTTGTTCAAACTCGAACAGAAAAAAAAACATATGGCTTAGATTGCAAGGGGAGGTGTGACATCTGTCACATTGGTCTATAATTGAAGGAAAATTTTAGATAAACGGGATTTTGAGAAATGGACTCTGTTTATTACTTTAAACTGTATAAGCTGTAGCCTAACACACAATGTACATGATAAGATTCACCTTATCCCACCATGATTCAAACAGTTCAACACCTAATTCACGCTCCCATGCGGTTCTGATTTTACCTGATGAGTCAGATTCGGTCGCCATAAGCATACAATATATATTTGATAGAGGTGATTTTTGATTAGGCCTAAAAAGCAGAAGGTCAACCCAATGGAGGATCAGCAGGGAGAATAGGGAAATTTGGAAACAGTGATGAGACACAGTGTCTAATTTGCAAATAGAGAAACAAGTGAGAAGGAGGTAGGTTAAATTTTGAGGATAGCTCTGAGAAACTAAGAAAGACATCATCTTTGTAAAGGGCTCTCATGGTTTTTATGCCTCTTTCGTGCCACATCAAATAGGCGGCGTTGGTAGTGGCAGGGGAAAATGCATGATTCCTTCACAATGGTAATCTGGTAGAGGGGGATATGAATTTAAAATGCGACCTGAACTGAAACCATATCTTAAGTGTAGAGAGCACTACGGGATTTGAAGCAACAGAAGATGTTTTAACAGGCAGTGATGAATAGATAAGGGAGGCAAGTGAAAAATATGGAAAAATTGACTGAATTTCAAGTTTACACCAAATCAGGTTAGGTGAATTTAGCCAGTAGGTCAGATTATGAATATGCGAAGACCAGTAGTACATTAAAAAATTTGGTAGGGAAAGACCCCCATTAGAGGTAAACTGTTGTAATAAAGAGAGCCTCAGTCTAGGGACTCTTCCTTTCCACAAAAAGAAGAAACCATTTGGTCCAGGGACTTAAAAAACTGTTTGGGCAGAAATAGGGGGATACACTGACATAGAAAGAGAAATCTGGGTAGCACATTCATTTTGATAATATTAATCCTGCCAATTAGTGACAGTGGGAGGGAGTTCCACCTCTGGAAATCTAATGCAAATTGTGAGACCAGGGGGGCAAAATTCTCAGAAAACAGTAAAGGCAAAGTTCGTGTAATATTAATTCCCAAGTACCTAAACCCCGAGGGGCTGAGCTTAAAAGGAATGTCAGACTGCTCAAGTGTTAACGCCAAAGAGTTTACAGGGTAACATTCACTCTTGAGCAAATAAATTTTATAGCCAGAAAAAGAGCTGAATTTTCCCAAGACAGATATAATTGGAGGAAGACTACATATGGGGTCAGCTACATACAAAAGAAGGTCATCTGCGTACAGGGATACCTTAAGTTCAGATAATTCCATGAAAGGAAGGGAGGGATTTCAGAGCAACAGAAAGAGGTTCTATGGCTAAAGCAAAGAGAAGGGGAGAAAGAGGACACCCCCGTCGAGTGCCACGGCATAGTGGGAAATAATCAGATGGAACTGAGTTGGAGTTGGTGATGACACAAGCCTGAGGGGATGTATAAAGAAGTTTGATCCAAGACACAAACCTTTCTCCAAACCCAAACCTAGTCAGTACAGCAAAAAGATAATCCCATTCAACCCGATCAAAGGCCTTCTCTGCATCTAGAGAAATGATCACCTCAGGAGACGAGGGACAATGAGCAGAAAAAATTGTACTTAGCACTGTACGTGTGCTAAAGAACAACTGACGGCCTTTGATAAATCCATTCTGTTCCTGTGAGATAATCTGTGGAAGAACGGCTCGAGCCATAGCTGGACTGGCCATCGGGCATACCGGGCATTTGCCCGGTGGGCCGCTGGCGATTTTTTGTTTTTATGGGCCGATGGATTTTTTTTTTATTTATTTATGTATTTATTTTTTAGGAAGGGTATATATAATGAAAGGTGTTGGATTGGCCAATTGGTCATGATCGACTCTGGGCTGGACCAATTACAGCCGAGGAGGCCGAATGCACCCGCCCCCTTGTTTAGCAATCACGTGTTTTTCACGCATTGCATGCCGGGAACTCGTGGCAAAACAATCCAAGTACCGCATCAAATGCAAGCATTTGCAGCACCGCAAAACGTTCATTCTCCGGTTCCAATACTTTCTTGTTTTTTCTTTGCCGCACAAAAAAGGAATGTACAAAACAAAAGGAGAACAATGCTGGTCCGTACAAAGACAGACTCGACGAAAAGACAAAGAAAAGATTCGAGGAAAAAACCAAAGGTGTGAAAGGGTTAGACCCTTACGAGCACACAGAGGGACAAAAGACGTTAGCGTGCTGCCCAACTTTCACCACGCTCAGATTTATAATTATACAGCTCTTGGAGTGAGTGCATACACTCATGAAGTTTAGTAACTTCAGGTCACTGCAACAAGCCCAGGTACAGTTTACCGACGGATGGGTACAGGATCTTGAAATGCACCGTGTAGAACGAAAGACCATCGTACGAACAAAGGTAAGTTTACCAGTCTCACAAATCGTCGTCATAAATACACATTCGTTAACCGTTTATTAATAGGACCTTTGAGCTCAACGGTAATTAATTAGTAGTGGAAATAATTTCTGGTAGCATCACAGAAATGTAGCAGTGACAATAATATTGTATGCTGTAATCGCACTGGACAATTAGTGATACAAAACAACTGTTTTATCCTGTGAATAAAAGTATATGTTTTTGTCAATGTACCATGGTAATAACAGAAGCGAAACACAATATTGTGTCAGGACAATTCACTATTTATGCACAATAAATAAAGGAGCATAGCGCGACAATTTCTGTTCAGCGCCAGACTTGCTTGTAACCTATATCACCAATTATGTTACGAAAAATGACGTATTAACGACTAAAAAACTCTGACCTTTGTGGGAATGCTTGGAGCAGACTAACCTGTGAGCTGAAGTGTTCTGAGACGTTATATTTGGTATATCCAGACCATCCGTCGGCTCTTACTTGGGAAACATGGCTTAAAAAATTTCTATTCAACGACGTAAAAAAACCCGATCTCTTTACCCGTCGGCTTCCCGTGGCTGTCATGCGACTGGCTGTTGCAGTTAATAATACAACAGCTTCTTGCCATTTTTTGGGTTTCTTTTTATCGCTGTGTAACTGAGTTCAATTGAAAGCCTGCGTGCGCTAGTACCTCTTGCCACAAGTTCCCAGAATCCTTTGCGGTTTTACCCCTGAATGACGTCACATTTTCAATCTTTATCCTGGTGGGCTGGTCTCTAGTCAAAATGCCCGGGCCGATTTTTTGTCCCAGTCCAGCCTTGGCTCGAGCCGAATTGCAAGTAGTTTTGCCAAAATCTTAAAATCTACATTTAGGAGAGACAGGGGCCTGTTGGACTCACAGGCCGTAGGGTCTTTGACTTTCTTCAGTAAAACTGAAATAGATGCTTGCGTTCAAGTGGGGGGCAGCCGGCCATTTCGCAGTGATTCATTATATACATCAAGAAGGAGAGGGGCTAACTTGTCTTTACATTTTTTGAAAAACTCAGTCGGAAATCCGTCTGAGCCTGGGGCCTTACCGCTCTGCATACATTTGATTGAGCCAAAAAATTTCCTCTATTTTAATAGGAGCATCAAGCTTATCAGAAACTGATTTATTTACTGTGGAAAGGTCAGAATTCTGGAGGAAGGCATCTCATCTGAAACTGACTGTGATTCAGAGCTGTAGAGATTGCAGTAAAATCTCTTAAAAATCCCACTGATAGAGACAGGGTCAGAAACCAGATTGCCAGACTGGTCTTTAACTTGTGAAATTGTGCGAGAGCTGGCTCTGCGTTTCAGTTGGTGTGCCAGAAGTCTACTCGGCTTTTCACCAGGTAGCACACGATCGAATCAAAAGACGTTCCGCGTCAGCTGTTGTGAGAAGATCAAGTTCAGTCTGCAAATCCTGTCGTTGCTTCAATAACATCTGTGATGGATTAATGGCATTTTGGTTGTCAACGTCCTGAATTTTTGCTGAAATTTCTGCTACCTTGGAGTTTTTGTTAAGATTAGCTGAATAAGAAATAATCTGGCCACGCAGATATGCTTTCAGTGTTTCCCATAATAATGAGGAGGAGACTGAATCGCTTTTATTAAAGGCAAGAAAGTCATCAATTGCTGATAGAATGAACTGGTTGAATGAATCAGCTGATAGTAGGAGAGTGTTGAACCTCCAAGAGGGGCAGGAGCGAGGTCTACCAGTGAAGTTTATATCAAGGCTTAGTGGAGCATGGTCTGATATAACGATTGGGTGGTATTCAGAAGATGTGACTTTATGCATCAGAGAACCATCAACAAAAAAACAATCTATACGGGAATAAGATTGGTGTTGTTCGCGTCCTCCAAGGATCTACAAACCCAGTCTGAGACCTGAAGTCAGAGATTGATTTGGACATAGAGGACTGAGTAAAGACACGAGGTTAGGAGCGGTCTAGTGTCGGGTTCATTACACAGTTCAAGTCCCCAGCGAGAATTAAACAATGGGTGTCAAGAAAAGGAAGAGTGCTAAATAGATTGTTTGTAAAATCAGGGTTGTCAAAATTTGGAGCATAAATATTGACCAACAAAACAGGAGTATGAAATAGTTCACTTTGATCTTTGTCAAATCGAGTGCATAATTCAGTATTTCAAGTTCAAGTTCAAGTTCAACTTTATTGTCACTTCAACCATATACAGTTTAAAAATACACAGTGAGGCGAAACAACGTTCCTCCAGGAACCAAGGTGCTACAAGACAAGTTAGTGCAAAAAAAAAAAAAAAATATAATATATCTAGTAATAATATTGTGCAAAAGAGCATTTACAGGTTGGTGTGTGCGATGGTTTGGTGGTGTAGGTCAGTGTGTTTGCGCTTGTGTTGGTTAGTCAGTCCAGTCTCAATGTTTTGAGGTATTTGAGTTAAGCTGAGTGATAATGTTAGTGTATGTGTGTGTGTGCGTGTTTATCAGTCAGTCCCTTTTTGCTGAGGAGACGGATGGCTTGTGGAAAAAAGCTGTTGCACAGTCTGGATGTGCGTGCCCGAATGCTTCGGTACCTTTTTCCAGATGGCAGGAGTGTAAAGAGTGTGTGAGAGGGGTGTGTCCGATCAGCCACAATGCTGGTGGCTTTGCGAATGCAGCATGTGGTGTAGATGTCCTCAATAGAGGGTAGAGAGACCCCGATGATCTTCTCTGCTGTTCCCACTATCCGCTGTAGGGTCTTGCGGTCTGATATGGCACAGCTCCCAAACCAGACAGTGATGCAGCCACTCAGGATGCTCTCAATAGTTCCTCTATAGAAGGTGGTCAGGATCGGTGGTGGAAGCCGGGCCTTTCTCAGTCTTCTCAGAAAGAAGAGACGCTGTTGGGCTTTCTTGTGCAGGGAGCTGGTGTTGAGGGACCAGCCGAGGTCCTTCTCCAGGTGTACGCCCAGGAATTTGGTGCTGTCAACGATCTCCACAGAGGAGCCGTTGATGCTCAGCGGTGAGTGGTCGCCTCGTGTCCTCCTAAAGTCAACAACCATCTCTTTTGTCTTGTCAACATTCAGAGACAGGTTGTTGTCCTTACACCAGTCCGTTAGTCTCTGCACTTCCTCTCTGTACGCTGACTCGTCGTTCTTGCTAATGAGACCCACCACGGTCGTGTCATCAGCGAATTTAATGATGTGATTTGAGAGATGAAAAACAGTATTTTATAAGGCACCATAAAAAAACGGGTTCTTAAAAAAATACTGTATATACAGCCTCTGTTGTTTGCGCTTTAACTTTCAACATGCATTTACTGGTTACCTGTTTAATGTGGACTTAAACAGGTGAACAGGTAAAGCTATTAGCCCATTTTATGGGCTAATAGCTCAGATTTGTTCAAATTATGGTTCCAGGTGTAAGAAGACAAAATATGTGATTTAATAATAAACAGCAATGATGGTGGAAATTGTGATCAACCCCAGTAAGAACTTGGACCACTCTGCCACCAGTTAACTTTTAAATAAGCTTGATCTTGTCTTATGACAAGACATATTTCAAGTATTCTCACAACTGCACACTTACAAAAATGTGTGCAAAATGCAGGTATGCGAACACTTAATTGCTCCCTAATGCAGCAGTATTCTTTGCATTTTGATCCCGAATTGAACTTTAAAATCCCACTCATCCATCTGCAACAACTTGAGACTACTCT
The DNA here is from genome assembly GCF_057381845.1 of Rhamphochromis longiceps. Lineage (NCBI taxonomy): Eukaryota > Metazoa > Chordata > Actinopteri > Cichliformes > Cichlidae > Rhamphochromis > Rhamphochromis longiceps. Next base: position 16,187,065 of record NC_140570.1, on the reverse strand, counting down.
ACCCTAACCTTTGTTCCACCTGCCTTATATTAAATATTAAATAAAAACATCTTTAATTTAAAGGTTGCTTTAAAACAGCTGTGAATTGTTCATTCCTGTTGAGCATTAACCAGGATAGTATGCAGGGTGAGAAGCCTGCTGTCGAAGCCTCTTCCTGGCTGCATCACACTGTCCCCCCGATCTGTCTGTAAGAGTTATTGTGTCATAAAATAATATTATAATCCCACAATAACAAGAAAAGAAAAGTGCATGAAATGGGAGGCGGTCATACTGAGATGATCTGCAATGTGCTTGGTTTTAGATATATTACAGTGTTGGCTTTGAAACAATTTACTTGACATTATGTGAGTACAGAGAGAATTTTTGTTAGTATTTAACTGCTAAAAGCATGTGGCAACTGCTTAAATAGCTGGTGTAAGCTTATAAGTGTGCTATTTCAAAGTAATTGTGCTTTTAACAGCTTTAGGGAGTGCAAGCAAAACCGTATTTACTCTACAAAACATTTGTTACTTTTATTGCCTTAAATATAACAAGAATAGCTGGTGTTTTTACTGCTGCTGGCTGTGAGTACAGCTAAGCCCAGCATTGCAATATGTTTCTATCATTGGTATGTGAGCTGAACTGCACCTTTATTTCACACAACAGTCAGAAGCAGTTCTTTGTGGGCTCTAGTAATTTCTCCAGCATGACTTCCCCTCTTTTTCTCTCTATTGCAAATCACAGATCCTGGGAAAATGTTAATGATTTAGAGCTTTGCGCTCAAATAAGTGTGGAAGTTTAAAAATCAAAGGCGATAAAAACCTCTGAGCACATCACTCTGCAACCAACTGCTGCCTGCCATGCTTTGATCTCTGGCGTATTGTAATGACAACATTAACATTCAGCTTTTTGAAAACAGTGTTGGCTTCTTTTTGTCTCCCGTACATCAGGTTCGACATTTTGCTGACATGACAATGGAACTGCGCCGAATTACCATCAGATCGTGATTGCAGAGAGACGTAAAAACATGACTGAGAGATCGAAAGTGAGGGAAGGTGTTACACTGATTATTACTGAGCCTGAGCAAATCCTCAGCTTCAATGATGTCTCGCACATTACTATGTGTAAGCCCGCCTGATTTTGCAGCGTGCGTCAGGGCGCTTGTTCTTTTTCCTGTATGAAATACTACACAAATGATGGATGGCTTCCTTTTTGAATTAGAGGTGGGGCACACTAATTCATTCGCAGTATTTTCTTTGCAGATGTTCTTTTTATCCTGACTTCAGATGAGTTTCCTGTTCTGCTGTAGCCTGTGAATGATGTCATGTTATCTGCATGGTGGACTCAAATCCACATGCCCAGTATGATATTAAGTCACTCGTGAAATGCAGACATGTTAACTTCAGTACACTTGTGCTTTACACATTTTGCTGATGACTGAGCAGGAAAGGCTCTCGGATCGTCTCTACGCACGAACACACTAACATACTTTTCTACATGGAGAAATCTCACTTTGATGTGTCGCTGTAGCCTAAAACATCTGCATGATTTTTGGTCATTTACAGTTTAAATTTAACCCATTTATGTCGCCCTTTTTCCAGTTTAAACAAAATTTTGCAGAACACATCTGAAGTGTTTTTGGGGAGACAATAATGTGATGGACCAGCTGTGGAAGTGACAGAAACTAAAACACGTGAAGGACTGAACTGTGAGACTTAAAAGAATCAGAGGATTCATGTGTGTTGATTGTTGTGAGTGGAAAAAGATGCAAGCTAATGTGTTTTTAATTGCGTGATTCATATAATACTTCAGGTACATGTTTAGCGTTAGCCGTTTGATGTTAGCTTGTCACTTCTGCAGCTGTTCCGTCCCATTGTTGTCTCCCCAAAAACACTTCCTTTGTGTTTCAGGGGATTTTGTTTTTGTTTTTTTGTTGAGCTTTTGCAGCATTTGTTTCTGTTTCTACTGTGTTTTATTCAACTTATGTTGTGTACATTTGACCTTCCAGAACCACTGTAGTAAATTGAATGTGGTCAGATTTTGGAGTATTATTCAGACAAAACGAACAATATGAATGGAGGCGAGAAAACCATGATGTGCATTTTTTAAAATTATTTTTCCTTTGGCAGTTTATAATACTTTATCAGTTGTTCAGTATTAAAAATTAATTATTACAGATTATTTATAATATAAGCAAACTCTGTTCCTAGAACACTGTCTGTGAAACACCGAGTGAATTAATGTGTTTAACTTTAACTCAACAAATGCCCCACTTTAAAAAAGCACACTGCCGCCAAGGCAAAATCTCAGTTTTTCCAGTTTTAAAGACGGTGATGTTGTTTTCTTGCCTGGTCATTGCTCCACCTCTTCACCAGATTTCATGGATTTCAGACAGAAAGGTGTTGCATAATCTTTTAACAGACAAACAAGCAGCACTGACAGCACACCTCTAGCATAGCTTTGTGCTGGTGAAGGGAACAGTTCAGAACTAGAGTAAAAACTAGAGTAAAAACTAGAAGGGCATTGAAGAGGTCAGCTCACCAAAGACTCCATATAAAAGATGGATGTTGCTTTAGGGTCTAAAAGATGAAGCCAATGTGGAAAGGCTTTAAAACTACAATTTTATTTATTTATTTTTACTGCAGCAGAGGATTCAAAAGAAGTCTAATGTTTAGATCTCTATTAGAAAGCAACTCTTCGGGCTCTGTGATATATGACCTCTGTTAGGGTCCCTGGGTCGTCGACCCAGTGTTTTGTGTTTTTGGTTCTTTGATTTTGTTATTTCATTATATTCTAGCTTTGCTTTATGGGTTTTAGGATTATTCTTAGTTTAGGTTCTCTGGGTGGGGTTTGGTTAGAGTTTTAGTGTTCTGGTTTTCTGTCTGTGTTCATTAGTTGCTGTCTCCCCTGTCTGCAGTATCCCCACGTCCAGTCAGTGTCTGCCCTGGTCCCACGTCTCTGTTCCCTTTGTTATAGTGCTTGCCTGTGAGTCTGTGTTATGTTTCCTGTTTTACTTTGAAAGTCCATGGTCGTGTCCAAATTCATGGGCTGCATCCTCCTGAGGCCGCATTTGTAGACCGATTACGTCACAGCAACACGCCGAAGGCTGTCCAAATTCGTAGACTCCTCCGAATGCGGCCGACAAATGCGTCCTCCTTTTCCCCGAATTTGAAGGATGGGTCGGGTGTGTCCTTCGTGGCCCACCATATCCCAGAATTCATAGCGCGGCCCAGCCAAACTCCAGTTTCCAACAATGGCGGCCGCTACTAAGTTTTAAAATTACTCATACTAATCTTTCTGGGTCACAAAATAAACTTTTAACATATTTTCAGGCGAGAAAGTAGCTGTGTAAACATCAAATATCTGCTCGTTTTATCAAGATATCGCATATTTGCCAAAGTGCTTCGACGTTTTCGGAGACGTCTGCTACCCACCAGCTCGATAGCAAGCCGGGAGCTCGAGGGTTACTGATGCGGCCGAGAACAGCACAACTCCCGGCACATCATTTTCAGATCACCGCGGACTTTCGCTACTCGGGTTAAACGTAATATGTAATTCATTTTTTAAAAATTCAAATCGACAAATTAGACAACCTAAAAATGTTATTGTTGGGCTTTTTTCAGTGTTTTGTTTGTTCGTGAGTAAATCGGTTTGGCTGAGATTAGTTATTAGATTAGATTAGATAAAATAAAACTTTATTAATCCCCCGGGTGGGTTCCTCCTTGGTTTTCACACAGCTGACTAAACGTCAAACAGAAAACTGATTAAACATAAGTATGAGACAGTCGAGAATTTAAGCCAGTGTCCTATTATATTTTAGATAGCAAGGAGCAGACGGCCGAGTTTATTAAACTCCACCGAGACAGCGGTGACGCTAATTTGAAGGCTAGACCGTCCAATTTCATAGCCGTTTACTTCCGGCCTACCCGACCTTCTGAGGACCCGGCCCACATAGACCGTGAAGGCCGGGTCCTCAGGAGGATGCAGCCCATGAATTTGGACACGGCCCATGTCTCATGTTAATGTGTCTGGTTTTGCTTCCCCTTGTCTCATTAGGCCTGATTTGCCCCAGCTGTGTCTCCCTCCTGTTGCCCATTCCCTGATTGCTCCTCTATGTATTTAAGCCCTGTGTTTCCCTTATCTAGCTGTGTGTTCTGTCTGTGTAAGTGTATTTTGTATTCCTAGTTTTGTTACCCTTTTGAGTTCAGCATTAAACCTGTGTTTTGAGTTACTTTCTGTCTCCAGAGTCTGCACTTTGGGTCCTTTTCCTGCCTGCACACAGCCGTTTCATAACAACCTCAAACACTTTCCTAATAAGTTGTGGTCTTTGAACTCTTAATGAATACAACAGAATGTTCATTTTATAAATCGTGGTTCCTATAGGAGTCAAAAAGAACGGTATGCTTTAGAGTGGGCCGAAAATGTGATCGGCAAGTCCCTGCAGCATAAGCGTGTAATGCGCGTACTGTGTCAACTTTCAGAACTCCAAGTTGGTAGTGGATTTGTACGTCACTGAGTGAAAGTGTTTTATCCTCAAGGAAACCGTGACATGGTGAAGAATCCCTTGTTGGCAAACACAGTGCTAAGATGCTTCTTGCAGTTGCACGTCTTGGGAAGGATTTTGTCCCACTCTTCTTTGCAGAAACTCTCTAAATCTTTTAGGTGGTGGTCAGTTGGTTTCATCTGACCACAGCACTTTCTCTCAAGCCTTTGTTCATTTAGATGTCCAACTGAAAACAGGTCTGCCCATGTGCCTTTTTGAGCAGGTGCTGGAGCAGGGTGCTGCGAGATTTCAATCCACGGGCGACCGTGGCTCAGGGGGTTGGGAATCGCATCTGTAACCGGAAGGTCGCCGGTTCGATCCCTGGGCTCTCTGTCCTGGTCGTCGTGTCCTTGGGCAAGACACTTTACCCTACTTGCCTACTGGTGTTGGCCAGAGGGGCCGATGGCGCGATATGGCAGCCTCGCTTCTGTCAGTCTGCCCCAGGGCAGCTGTGGCTACAACTGTAGCTTGCCTCCACCAGTGTGTGAATGTGAGAGTGAATGAATAGTGGTATTGTAAAGCACTTTGGGTGCCTTGAAAAGCGCTATATAAATCCAATCCATTATTATTATTATTATTAGTGTGTTACCGATTGTGTTCTATGTGACTGTTCTCCCAGATGCCTACAGGTTATTGACACGCTCCTCCTGTGCAATTTTGGGTTGATATACCACCTTTCTCATGATTGTCCTTGCTCAGACCGATGGTGATTGATGGCCATTCTGTATGTCTTCCATTTCCGAATAATTGCACCAGCAATTTTCACCTTCTCACCATGCTTCTTCCTGAAGGACTCTTTCTAGCAGGTCTTGTCCTGGTGCCATTTGGCAGCTCCTTGGTCTTACCCTACACATATAATGACTTGATATCAAGAGACTGTAATTGATTGATTGATTGGCTGTGTGCCCATGTGGAACACAAGCTGTGTTAACCTTTAAAGAACATCCCGTTACTTTGCTTTGAGAAACTCTTTAGTTGCTTTTGTAGGAAGGTTTGGATTATTCTTCTTTTGCACTGTGAAGCCCATGCTGTCAGTCTGCACTTCAATCACATATTGATACTTTTATCTAAAAAATATTAAGGTGGTATACAGATGTAAAATCTTTATCTGACTGTATCTTGCAATTCAGCAGAGGCATAAACATTTGAGAGATTTGGGTTCAGTTCCCGGCAGCAGTGTTTACTGCTCAGCAAGCCAATCAATCCAGCCGCCAATGTTTGTGTAAGAGGAAGATTAAAAAGTGATCATGTCCTGATTATCACATTATCAAATCCTGCTGTCCATCCAGAAAAGAGAAAAGTGTGAACCTGCAATGTGTTTTGGATGAGGACTATTGTAATCTACAAGCTGAAGCTTTGAAACTAGAAATAGTACAAGGAAATAATCAAGAAACAATAATGTCCTTTATGCATGCTGATGAATGAGTAAGAAATGTTCCCGATCATATCTGCATATGTAGTGTTGGGGGAGATGAACTGTGTGTGTATGAGGGTGTGTGTGTGTGTTTCTATATGAAGGCCATATACAGTAATTGACTTCCGTCTCCATGGAGATGTGGATAACTGCAGGAACCTCTGTTGTGTGGGTTTGTCTAATGCATGCAAGATTTTTACTTGGTGGATGTTTTGTGGCTGTATTTGAAAGAGGCAACTGGTTTGTGCAAGCTGAGTTGCAGAGTGTGAATTCAATAATGCATATTGTGTGTGTGGATGCTGTATTGTGATTTTTAGCTGCAATAGCATAGATGGTATTGTTTTCACCTTAAAGAAAAATCTGGTCCTAATACTCAGAGAATTAGCCCACATGATCGTATCACAAACTTAGTGATTGCAGCTTGAATAGGTGTGGCACTAAGTGTAAATTTGAATTTCTAGGTTCCTGGGTTAGCATGGATCTCCCCATTACAACTGCACACGCTGGAAACCGCATACAACATGCGAGAACACATGCACTGTGACAACAGCAAACATCCAGAATAATAACAGTGATTTTTGAGGAGCGCACGGATGAATTAAAAGGAGACTGAAAGTGCGAGTGGGGTGGAAGGTGTTAAAAGACCACCCGACAGTGTGAGTGGGTGTGATGAGTGAGCAGCGGAGGAAGGTATAGACAGGTATTCAATCACAGACTGAGTGAAAAACTCCCTCGGTTAATTCTTTAATACGAAGAAGATGGATTTGTTTCTTCCGTCTCTCGTTTCACATCCAGTTTTTAATGTGTCGACATCAAAGCTGACAGAATAAGATCTTCCTGTGGAGAGGCTTGACCTCTTATGTTCGCCGCACTCATCCTCAAGCAATGCACAAAAGGCAGCTGTAGTTTAAAACCCACAGCATCATTGTGAAGCCCTTCTTAGCATCTGAAGGCTTTAACATTTATCTCTTCATGTAGAGAAAGTCTTCTTCTCCTTGAAAACGTACACCTGGAAACTGCATCTTTGGATTTGAGACTGACATTAAAAACTGGACTGATAAGAACTCAGAAACTCATTACTGAAATTAAAAGAATCAGTACTGCTCACATGTCACATTTCTTGGCATGGCTTTATTGCCTGCTGGTGGATTACACGTGCAAACTCTTAATCCCCCCTTTGCTGTCAAAACGGCCGTAACCTTTTGAGACATGGACTCCACTGAAAGTGAGCTGTGGTATCTGGCAACAAGCTGTTAGCAACACATCCTCCTGTAAGTTCCAGACCAGGCCCCCATGGACTGGTCTTGTTTGTCCAACACATCCCAGAGATGCACGATTGAGATCTGGGGAAATCTGAGGTTGTGTTGTGCCCCTCAAACTATTTCTGCTGAGTGACGGGGCATTATCCCCCATCAGAGGATACTGTTTCTATGAAAGGGAGTAGATGGTCTGCAATAATGCTTGGGTAGGCAGGACCCAAAGTTTTCGAGCAGAACATCACCCAAAGCATCCAACTGGCTCCACTTGCTGCTGCTTATAGTGCATCCTGGTGCCAGGTGTTCCCCAGGTAAGTGACACACGTGAGCCCAATGTAAAAAAAAAAGAAAAAAGAAACAAAACAAATGATTCATCAGGCTAGGCAATCTTCTTCCATTACTCCATACTTCAGTTAGTGTCTATTATTGGCAGTTTCTGCAGTGAACAGGGGTCAGCTTGGGTAACCTGACCGGTCTGTGGCTACTCAGCCGCATATCAAACAGCAATGAACTGTGTATTCTGTCACCTTTATATCAGAACTTTTTCTACAATTTGAACTGCTCATCTGTTGCATCAAAGCCTTTGTTCCCTACATGTATCAATGAGCCTTGTCTGCCAATGACCCTGTGGTTGGATCACAGCTGTTTCTTCCTTAGATCAGGAATACACAACATGACCTTCAGCTTTGGAGATACTTTGGAGATACTTTAGAGATAGCATTCTTCTGCTTCCAATACAGGACAAAATGTTCAGTTGCTCCCTAATATATCCCACCCACTAAGAGGAGCAATGATGAAGTGTGTGTGTGTTTTCTCTTTTCCCTTATCTCTTCCTGCATCTGTCCACCTCTCTATCATGCTCCAGTTCCACATGTTAGTGCAAATCCACAGTATTCAGTGAGCACAGCTTGTTTCCCTTTAAAGAAACATGTGATTAGTTCTGCAGACATCTGCATGGAGATACATTTGTGCACACTAATTGTGGCTTTACTAAATGACCCCCTTCCTTTGTCCTGGTTCTATAATTCCTCTATAATTATCCCCATTTCTCCCATAGTTTGCTGGTGTCGGAAAGGGTTGATGTTGTATAAGTGAGTGTGTGCTTTAAGGTATGGTATGATATACACCATAAGCTTTCTTTAATAAAAATGTTGCACTGTTTTTGAGCCAGATTAGAATTTTTTAAATTGCTTACAAATAGGTCAACAGAATCCCAGCAGATATTGCATTTTTAATGATGTAATTTTGTTTGTGAAAAATGGATTATAGGGTTCATTAGTGTTTAATCACCCAGCACAGCATTATTCTTTTCATATCACTTAGCAAGCACTTTTTATCTGAAACCTAATTTATCACATTTACTTCTTCAGATAAAGATGTGGTATGAACACCTGGCAAACCTTACGATGGGAACCTTAATACCTTATATATCTGAAGAGACTGTAATCAACCCCATACCCTTCACTGGATATCAGCAGGTGCAGACTGATGCAGTGGGAAAACTTGAAACAATGAACTTCCACCATGAGGTGGTGAATAACTGTGCTGCAATGAGCAAAAAACATGAAAAAATAGAATATATTTGGATACAACGCATAATAACAAGGTACATCTGAATATTAATCCTTTTTTTAGGTGTTCAGCTAAGGCCCAAGTCATACAGGCCAGCTAGCGAACAGTTGTGAAGGAAAAATATGCATCCTGTTAAGGTTCACATAATTGAGGAAGGAGAGTACAAACAACCATTGGTCCAGAATATCTTGGTCAAACAATTGATTTTAATGAATACAGGCTTGGGAAGACCAGTCTGCATGCAGACAGGGATTGATCTTCGACTTAATCAAAGCATACACAGATTTTTATAGCATCAGGGTTTGAATTAATGACGCCCCTTCATACGTCACAGACAGAATATATACATACGTCAAATCAAAACCACAATGACTTTTAACACAGTTTAAAAGAACGTTGTCTTCGTCTTCATGGCAGGTACATCCTGTCACTGCCGGATGCTCTCTTGTCATCTTGACACATCAGCAGCAGTTCTGCGACAAACTGCTCTTTTGCAACCCCAAGCAAAACATGATTAAACTTCCACCTATAAATGATTCTCTCTAACTGAGTGTGTGTGTGTCTATGTCGTCCTCAAATGCTCTCTCATCTCACCCGTTGTACTTCTGACCTTTTACCAGACCAGAGGCTCATCCTTATGTGTAATAACCTAACTGAAACTACATGTACTATGTTGAATAAATGTTTTAATCAAGAACCTCTACTAAAAGCTTAATAAAAGAATATAAAAGTATAACAGACAATTTGAATAACCTAGTAATTCAAATAGCCTCGTCTAACCTGCTCCTCAGAATAACTTTCGGTTTCAGTTCTGCAAAGCCTGCAACTTCCTGTCAACTGCAACTTAGTCTTTCTGAAAGACACACACACTGTTTAAACCTCTGAATACAATATCAATACTGTAAATTATATTATTAATGCAATGGTGATGATGATGATTATTTAACAATAGCAGTAAAACAATTTCCCTGCTCCACAATCCCTTGACTTCTTGCAAATAGTTGGTTGAGGTTGATAGCCATCAGTATCAAACTGATTGCTAAATCCCATTCAAGCAGGTATAGAGATGGTCAATGACCATCTGGCAACAACAGGTTGCTCGGGAAAAACGTGTTTTCCCCAAATAATTGGTGAATGGTTACTGGGAGTCACTCTGTCAAATTGCTTGCAGTGCTGCACAACTGCTAGCAGAGTGGCTCGCTAACTACTAGCTAAACACTAGTAAGTATGACACAAACCAGAAATGAGGACCATTGTGCCTCAAGGTAAAAGTTGCAGCAATTGAAACATGATGGCTGTAGTAGTGAGGCACAGCTTTTATTCTGAAATTGAAGGTTTGTGTCACAATTTTTCAAATTTTCCTGCCATTTGGCTAGTAGTTAGCAGGTTTGTGCAGAAGTTGGCCCAAAGCTGTGGGAAGTAGGGTGGTGTTGCAAAAGGCAGGTGTCAGAATAATGTGGCAGGACGCTGTGGAGCTTCTGTTTTTTGTTCTGTTTGGCGACTGGTTTAAAGGATAGCACTGGAGGCAAAACAGAATTTAAACCATGTTCTGTACTTTTTATGAACTCACCAAAGGTCATCTCCTTAATTCCTTATGTTCTTTATTCCACATGCTGTAGTTAAGTGAGCTAAAGAGTAAAAACAAAGATCATTAACAAATATCATCAAATTAAACTTGCGAATCTCAAATAAAACAGAAAACAAACTAGAACGGAAAGGCGTAGTATAACCTGAGAGTAGGTCTGCTGCAGTGTGCTGCTGGCTCAGGAAGCAATGAATAATGTGGATGGATGCAAGATTTTATTACCGAATCTGGCAACCCATTTGTAAGGATAAAAAGTGAAAATTTCACATTTTTTCCCCCGATGTTTTATACCTCTATGAAATAAGCAGGGAGGTAATCAAATAAAGAGTTTGTGATGTGTAAAAACCTGCCCTCTTGGCCAGGTCTCTCTTAGAAAAGAGATTTTAATCTCAATGAGACGTGTACCTGGATGAATAAAGGATAATGAAAAGTTCTTGACTGTCAGGCATATTGTGGTTGCCAAGCAAGACACACATGCAAAATAATTTTAAAGAAAGGCTTGTTGGAGTAAAGTTATTTTTTATGCAGGATAAGAAACTGAGCATCAGAAGAAAGGTGATTTTTTTTAAGCGACTTTGAATGGTTGTTGGTGCCAGGTGGCCAGAGTATTTCAGAAACTGCTGATCTACTGGGATTTTCCCTGCACAACCAACTCTATTGTTTACAGAGAATGATCTGAAAAAGAGAAAATATCCAGAAAGCTGTTGTTAGAGGTCAGAGGAGAATGGTCAGGCTGCTTTGAGCTGATAGGAAGGCAACAGTCACTCAAATAACCACTTGTTCCAACCAAGGTATGCAGAAGAGCATCTCTAAACATGCAACACGTCAGACCTAGAAGCAGATGGGCTGCTGTAGCTAACTCCTGTTAGCTAAGAACATGAAACTGACGAAGCATAGGCTTTGTGTGAAGGTTGCCAGGTTGGATAAGTCTCTCCGTTTGCAGCAACATTCAGATGGTAGGGTCAGAAACAACATGGATCCTTCCTTCCTTGTATCAATGCTTAAGGCTGGTGCTTTTTCACTTTGCACATTTTGCGCCACTTAGTAACAGCTGAGCTTTGATCACAGCCTACCTGAGTGTTGTTGCCCACCATATCTATCCCTTTGTAACCACAGTCTACCCATCTTCTGATGGCTGCTTTCAGCAGGATAACACACCATGTCACAAAACTCAAATCATCTCAAACTGGTTTCTTGAACATGGCAATGCGTTCACTGTACTCAAATGGCCTCCACGGTCACCAGATCTCAGTCCAGTAGAGCACCTTTGGGATGTGGTGGAACAGGAGATTCACATCATGGATGTGCAGCTGACAAAACTGTGTGATGCTGTCATCTGAGGAATGTTTCCAGCTCCTCGTTGAATCTATGTCATGAAGAATACAAGGACCTCTGAAGGCAACAGAGGGACTAATCCAGTGCTAGTAAGGTGTACTTAATGAAGTGAGGTACAAGTGGTGCAGGCTTGTTAAGAAAGCTTGATCCCATGGTAAGGAAGCACCACAAGCCTTTTTATTCTGGTGACTATGCTGCCGGACTTACATAAACTAATTCACTTCCATGCTAGACTCACCGACATATCGACTAACTGACATTTATTTTAGCAGATTTGAGAAACTCTATTGTGCCCAAATCAATCATGAAGTGTTTAGAAAGTATTACAAGGAGACATAAGTGCTGGAACACAAGTTTTCCTATATATTGAATAATTCTGGTGTGCAGATTTCAGCTTCAGTTACACGGTACTGGATGCATCTTGTTTTCTATGTCAGTTTAGTGAATGCTCGACTTTTCTCACGGTGTTTAAGCTGTAAACCTTTTGTAAAGTCAACCTTAGTTTAGCAAAGGTTAACTTAGTTTGTGAAGAACTGAATCAAAGCGCTGAAGACAATTGTTGATCCTTCAAAGGGACAAAGAGGCTGAATTTAAATAGTGAAGCAGTCTGAATGTCAGCCGGTCTCCTTGTACACTGCACAGTATACAGTATAGGGTCTTATCAATTAATTAGACAACCTAGCGAAAGATATATTACAGATAAATAAAAGAAACATTATGCAGCTCTAAGTGTGTTCAGTATAAAGGTTATCAGAGAGATTTAGAACAATAACAAAAACCATAATCTGATACAATTTGATTGGGTTTCCCCCCTGAGCAGTGTCAGTTTACAGAGCCTCAGTTTTGTTGTGTGAAAAGACATTTCCACCTTTTTTATATCTATGAAAAAGTATGATTAAGAATCATAGCTCATTTCGGTTTTCTTTTTTTATTAGAACTATAAATATGCAGTGATAACGGCGTGGAAACAGCAGTGAGTAATAATAATGTGCTGTACGTAGAACCGGCCAGGCTTGACTGTTTCTTAGAAAAGCCTGTGCTGGTATATTATGACTTTTACGCTCCACAGCAGCTTTATGACATTTATTAAGATGCTCTTCTAACAGTGTGTGCACTCGCAGTACTATCTGTGTGTGTGTGTGTGTGTGTGTGTGTGTGTGTGCGCGCGCGCGCATGCAGTTGTATGTGGGAGTGCATGCGCCTGTGTCCACCAATTTATGGTATGTCTGTATGTGGCTCTGCGCCTGTACTCGTGTTAGTGGTGTGAGAGTCTGTGTGCACATGTGTTCAATCAAGTCTATAAAGCGATAACTTAAAGAAAATCCCATCAGAGCATTTCTGGTCGGCTGTTCTGAAGGATTTACTGATTGTGGCCCACACACTTCAGTTCCCCCAACAAGCACTGTGATCGCTAGAAAATGTGCTGGCTTTGACTTTTCTCCACATGAGTAAAATTCAATTCAGTTTCTGAACTTGTGTCAGTACTATGTTGTGGATGTTTTGAAAGAGATTTTTGACACGCTGCGATTTGTCTCGTTATTGCTTGCATATGCGATTGTGTGTGTTTATTCAACAGCTTGCAGATTGTTTGCATGTCTACTTTTGTGTCTTGCAGATGCGAGTTTTTTGGCCGTCAGTGATTTTTGATGGTGTTTCATTGTGTAAGTTGTTCCACTTTAGTTTACAGCTTTACCCATGATGGAAACCCCCGAGGGTCATCGCAGCCTATTAAAGTGAATATATTCTCCTCCTTTAATCATGGTGAAGTGAAACCTTGCTTGCATGTGTTCCACTCAGCAGCGACAGTCTCTTTGGGGAGAGTTTTAAACAGGGTTATAGACAATTATTACTTCTATTTTCCTTTTTTTTTTTTTTTTTACCAAGTAGAGGGTGGGTGAACTGATTATCTACAATGTGTGTTTACCCCAAGATAAAGCTTTTTGTTTTCTTTCTCATGGGTCTCTCTGTTCTGGGTCAGGCAAATAAACAACTAGATACTTTGTTTTGGCATCAGACATCATTTGGAGATCTTCAGCTGATTTCTTCATGAGATCAAAAGCAAAAAGCACCCCTGGTTTGAATTTTGCTTCTATTCTCTTTGAACTCATTTCCTTGTGCACCTCTGAACCACTTTTCAGCCCTGCTGTTGTCTTTAGAGTTCTTCCTTGTATACTAACCACTTGCAGAAGCACATCTGGACTATTGCAGTGAACGTTCATGTCAAGCTGACCCAACTTTCATGTTTAGGATCATCAGTGATAATAAGAGCCAGGCCCCAGCAGCACATCAGGTCAGGTGCAGGGCCAGGTGGTCCTCAGTTCCCTGGGGTTGGACTGTCAGTGCTAATTTCAACTGAAAACTCCTCAGTGAGAAGAATCTGCAGAACTGTTGTTGCATGCCATTGCACTCGTTCAAAGTGCATTGAAAAGTTTAGTGTGATTTGCCAGATTTGGCTTTTTGCAATTTCGTCCCGGACGGAAATTCAGGTCACATTTTAAACACAGTGGAGAAGATCCAGCATACATCAGAGATGCAGAAACGCAAGTGAAAATGTGACTTCCAGGGAGCGATCTAAAAGTAGCAGAAGTGCTCGAAGCACTGCAGACTGTAGTCTTTATTACAAAGAGTCAAGTGTTCTTTAAGTTATGCTGGGAGTACCACAGAAAACCGTACCTTTAGCTTTACCAGATTTACTCCTCACAGGGTAGTCGGGTAGCTGGAGCCTCTCCCAGTTGTCGTTGGGTGAGAGGCGGGGTACACCCTGGCAGGTCGCCAGTCCATCACAGGCGTAACACAAACAGACAGACATCTACAGCTACTTTAGAATCAGACAAAGACACATGCATGTTAGTGCTTAGCTCTACACCACAGTGCCACCCTGATTAGTGATGTTACAGTAATACAGGCATACATGCAGTTGGTTATTCTATATGGTCCATTAGTAGTGACAATGTCTTTAGCAACGTCCTTGTGTTTCCTAGTTAAGACCAATAATAAAAACTAATAATAATAATTTAAAAAAACCCATCTATTTATATTGCAATGGTTTTTAACTGGAATGATAAGTAATAACTGGGACTTCAGCAACACAGAGTCATCAGGACACCTAAGTAGTCTATTTTGCGTGATATGCCTCCATAGCGTTTCTCTTGGTCGCTTAGCAGCTTATCATTTACTGTAATTTTCTCCGTGCTTTTTAAAGACATATTGAGGTTTCTCCCTTGTAGCATGGCAATTTGATATCATGCATCTCTAACGTACCGACCGTGACCCAGTAGATGAAAGAAATCCTTATGTTTAAATAATTAATAAAGGTCTAGACTAATTGTTTGGCATTCATCGGACGACCATTGTTTCCCTGCTATAGGCTGCATGAATTAGACTGCCTGAATAGGAGATTACATCAACTTTTTTTGCTTGACAGCAATGTTGCCTCTTTGTCTTTATAGATTAAAAGATCTCATAAAGGATGTATGTTTCCATTTGGGCTCCTAATTTTGTTGTAAAGTAAAGTTTGTAAAATTTCTTGATTTATTACTATTATTGTTTTGTTTCACACTCTCTGGCTTGTCTGAAAGTGTGTGAGTGTGTGCCCATGTATTAATCTCCTTTATTGATTGAAGTCCTAATTAATGTATAAAGCAGCCAATAAGGATTAGTTGAACAAACAGCTTAAAAGAAAACACAACAAAGAGCCTCTTGTTATTGCTAAATGGTGAGTTTTTGTTAGTTGTACATTTTAGATAGGGTGTCTACAGTTGGAAGGAAAACATATTTAATTTTTAATTTTACTCGTGCACCCACTTCATATGTGCACAGCTGGCAGTGATCGTGTATGCTCATTCCACTTCTTCGCTTGTGTTTTCCAAATTGCTTCAGGGACTCGATCTACAAATCATCTGGTGACAGCACCACTTAGATACAGTATATCTGAGGTGGCTCTGTTTGTCCTGTCCTTATGTCGCTGGCTGATCCTCTGCTGCTCGGGGATGATTCTCAATACAGAGAAACAGATCAGCCTCGGGCCACTTCGGAGGTGGGGTGCCCCCGGCCTCTCGGCCTGGGGCTCGGTCACTCAGGCATGGCTGGCTGCCGGCGGAGCTCACGGGCGCGTCACTGCAACTCCCCCTGGCTTCTGCTCCGCGGCTGCTGAGTGAGCCCTCATCTGGGACTCTCCTCAGCTCTTTCTGGGACAGTGGCGCGGCTGCCCCTCTGTTGGTCTTCCTTGGTCTCTTGTGTTCTGGGGGCCTCTGGATGTCTGGAGTTTTGATCTCCTCCACACCTGCTTCATGCCCTGGAGGACGGGGCTGTGGCCCCCCCACACCCTCTAGCAGATCATTACATGAAGGAACCTTTTAAAAAAACAAGCGCGTCCATGCTCACAGGTGTATACACGGGTGATCACACCCACAAACTACACCCTTTTTGGCTCCTACCTCAAAGCACACTGTGTTCTGTTGATCTTATGTGCTGCACAATAATGTTTAATATTTAGTATTTACTGTCATATTCCCATATATCATTGTGATGCTGTTTATTCTATTACTCTTGTTGTCTTCTGCTTGTTTTCTTTTTTCTTTCTCAGCAGGTGATCGATAGATGCATTTTAAATTTCTTTTTTTTTTTTTTTTTTTTTCTGCTCATTCTGTTGGTTTTTGTCTTTTGCCCTTCTCCCCCGTCCCTCTTCTCAGCTGTTTCTCTTTCCCTCTTTCTTTCTCCCCTTCTTTCCCCCAGTCAAGTCTGTCCCGTATTCAGTAAGTGAAAATAAAATAAACAATAAAAGGTGAATCAAATGGACCATTACGGCAAGGCTGGGATGGTCAATTTGGTAAAGTAAATCCGTTGGGCATCTTTCTTTGCCTTTAGACAATAATTCTGATGGCAAAAGAGCCAAACGGGACAGGCAAAAAAAAAAAAAAAAAAAAAAAAAAAAAAGAAACAGATCAGCCTTGTGGTCCGTGTCACAGCAACAGACATGCCGTACAGGTGGCAATAGCTGCCATATTTCTAGACATCAGACAGATATGCTGAGTTTTATTTAACAGCTGCTGATGTGGTACACTTCTCCTAATTTGTACATCTTAATAATGCACACTGCAAACTCATTACTGTTCCTCTGTATTAAAGGGTTCGCCACATAATTCAAATAATCCCCGGGCTGTGGTGCTCACAGAAACTGTATCACTCTGCAGAAGAAAAATTCCATCTATGATTTCTGAAAAGAGACATTCTGCCGAGGCTTTCAAATGATTTTTTTGATGCTTGCCACAAGGCAAGTGCCATCTGGTTCCATTATATCCAAGTGAAAGCAGACATCTCTACAGCTGATAACCACAAAACTTGGCAACTCGTGCCTGGACAGCCCATATGGAAAAGAAATAGTAAAAACATATATGATTTACTCATGAAAGTGGCCACTTTCTCATTACTTTCATGTATTTTTTTACTAAGTATACAAAACATACAAGTTTCATTGTATAATTTTTCAAGGGATCTTATATGTGTTTTCACTCTTGTATGCTTTTCATACAAGTTTCATACAAGACAGATAAAAACAAAACAAAGATTTATATATATCTTTTCCATATGGGAGTGCATAAATAGCACTGCAGGCCAGAGAAACATAAAAATAAAATAAAAATAATAATGGTAATTTGGTTTGGGGGTGAACTGTTAAAACTAGGTCTTGACTCTCTGCCAGCAGTCGTTACAGCTTTTAGGCTCATCTGTATGTGTGCACTCTGGTGTGTCTGACAGACTGTTTCAATCAAGATTTCGGTGTAAAAATGGACTTTAGTGCCCCAGATGTCCCAAATGTTATTTGTTACAGTGTGAAAATGTGTTATTTTGTATGAAGCTTGTTAATTCCTCATTTAGTTGCAGAGAACTTCAGGCAGAAATACATGCTAATCCCTGTTTAAACAGGATTAGTGTTTCTCCAAGTCTGATAATGGGAATGTTGCAAGTGGCATCCTTAATTTGGATCCAATGGGAATCTGCAGTGGCTGTCATTTTTAAAAGCCTGTGAAATGCAAAATTCACAACAACCTATTTGAGTTTAGCCAACAAATAATGTTTAATATATATGATAATTTAGTCTGACATGTTAATCTTGCATTATGTTTTTATCATCCAGCCGATGATGCTGGACCAGCTGTTCATGTTAAAGCACAAACTCCTGTGCAAAGCCGGGAGCTTGAACCTGTGCAACAGATTCTCTTGGAGTTAATATGGAAAAAACCCCAAAAACATCAGAGACCCTTTCACAACATTATTCCAAGCACATAGTGATAGAAATCATCAGTAAATTACAAGGTCTGCAAATACATAACGGTGGTGTGATCACAATTTTGTTGTTACTCCGAGTCGGTGAGATGGATATTTTATAGCAGCAAAAGCAGAGCGACATGTACGCAGAGATTCGATTTAAGTTGTTAAGTTTATAGAAGTGAAAGAAAAGTCGTCTGAAACACTAAAACATAAATTTCAGACGCTTACAGCAGTGTACCCCTCTATCCCCATGCTCACAATGAAGCATCAGCCTCACCTGGCACAGCGCTGCACTGATCATCCACCTCATGTTTACAGATTTTAAATAATCGCTTTCTTTTTCATTGTTTTGTCAATACTTCAGAGGTTTGTGTGTAATTTGTTGTGATTTGGAAACTAAATTAAAAAAGAAAAGACTACCACGTTTGAAAGCTCATAATCAAAACGTGTGTGTGTGTGTGTGTGTGTGTGTGTGTGTGTGTGTGTGTGTGTGTGTGTGTGTGTGTGTGTGTGTCTGTCTGTCTGTCTGTCTGTCTTCTGGCTGATGCTGAAATCTGTGATTTTTAAAAAAAATTTTTTTAAACTTAGTAAAATGTTATCTGATTAATGTGGCACATTACAACGAGACAAGAAGCTTGCTGACATAATTTCTCTAGTAAATACACTGCTACTAATTCTGGGTCAGTTGGTCGGTCACTCTTTTTGTCTGCTCTTATTATCCACATCTTCATTTTCTCTCCCTCTGCGTGGAAATCCGTGTTCAACAACAGGAAAGAGACCTTTTTAATATAGTCACGATCGTAGTGCAGAATCTCAGAACAGTTAACAAAAGCATCACAACGAAACAGCCTTTAAGGTGTGTGTGTTTGTGTCTGTGCACGCCTGTGTGTATGCATGTGTGCCTCTCTGTGTGGGTACAGTGTTTGCTGAAGGAAAATGTGGGATCACTGAAAAATCTCATTTAGTGTTTGCTTTGTTTTGCCCCCAGGCTCTGAGTCATGTAGGACCACAGTTGAGGTTCGGGGAAATTAAACCAGAAAGATCTGTTGTTAGACACTTTGAAAAAAAATGGATTCATTTTGTTCTTCTCAAATAACAAATCCAAACAAATTTGCAGTTTTCTGAAACAGTGGGCATGTGTAAGTACGTGTATATTGATCTGCTTGTCTGAATGCCTGAAAAGTGAAGCAAATCCACTTTCTCTATTGGCCAGGAGAGGGTGAATCACCTGGCTTTGAAAAAGAAGTCCAGATTTATAGAAATGTATAGAAGAAGGGAAAACATCCCCTTCTAACTTGGTTTATGACCTCAGTGAACACTTCCCTCACGAGTTTATGGTCTCAGTTGGGAGTTTCAGTTCCTGTTACAGGAAATAGACAATAAAGCAAGCTATGATGGAGGGCTGCCTTGTAATTGATAAGTCATAAGGTGTTAGCCTGCCTTGTCCCTGGTTTTTCCATTAGAGCCCACTCTTGCTTGTCAAGTCTGGTTTCAAAATGATGGGAACATCTAAAATGCCAAATCCAAGGCTTCAAAATGACGTTTTTATATACAGCCTGTCATAAAATTGTACAATATTTCTGTTTCTGCGCTGCCAGAAATCAAAATATTGCAAACTAACAAGAAAATATATTTCAGTTCAGGATTTCATCAACAGTCTGTCCTTAGTTTTCACTTGAAGCTGCTGCAGATCCCCCCCCCCCCCCCCCCCCCACAATATCATAATCTACTGCAAAAAGCCCCTCAAGAATAGTTTTTGACAGTAGCGTGAAATATCTGCAGTCAGCACCTCTGAAAATTGAAGGGAAATTGATTTGCGCCTGCATGAGTGGGGTGCTGTTTTGGGATGATGGATATCAGCTTGGTTCAATATGGCAAAGGGAAAAATTATAGAACAACAGATGAGAGAATTACCTGACTCACCAACAGAGGCTCTGTAGCGGTATGGATCATGTTTTGTGGAAATTGCCTTTCTTTCCCCGAGATACTTTGGAAACCACTAACGCTGAACAAGAAGGCCACTTGACAACAACTAGATCAGAGACTTTGGCAGAATGATTCAGGCCTGAGTGATGAGTATCCTTGCCTACGCAGCCAGTCTGAGTCACTGCAGACGCACACAGCGCTGTGCCCGGTTGTGTCCTTCTGCAACTGTTCTGCTGTGCCAGTAACGTGTACGCACAGTTAACGGTGCCTACTGATTTTTACCGGAATCCACACGTCTTTTCATTTCTCTCGCCCCTCGTGAGCAAACGTACAACAATAACACCATTACATCTGTGCATATATATTCCCGGCTCATTTCTGTAAGCGTGAAGCTAATTGTTGGTAATTTGCATTTTAAATATCTAACTTAATGCAGATTTGCCTCAAGAGAAAAATTAAGCATGTATGTATTTTTTCATAACAAGGGGATCACTACAACTGCAATCCTGTTCCAACAGAGCTGAATAGATGGGAGTGTCTGATCCATTATAGCTCCTGGTGGTATTCCCCTATTGTGGGGGCTGAATTACAGTACACTGTAGGTCCTTTTATTATTTCCTTGTACAGCGAGCTGAACTCATTCCTCGTGTCCATGTTTCGCTTGTGTCAAATTTTCTTCCAGTTCTCAATCAGTTTCCCCTTGAAGTAGCTTACAGAGCATGCAGCATACCAAGAGCTTATCATATCCTCAAGTCATATTGTAGTGGAGAGAGTGGACCCCAAAAGTAGACTCAGATGATGGAAGTGATTAACAGAAAACAACTCTCCAATAACCAGCGAACATAGGAACAATGTTTATAAAGCCAAACCAGGGAAACTGGGAGATATTTGAGGAGGAGTCCTACAGATGATAAAAAAAACAATTGATAGTCCAAAGTCAAAAACGCAGGGTCAGACCCAGGACCATGATATCTTATGTTTCTGGGTCAGGACGTCCATTAAATCATGCCAGAAAAAGAGTTTGTATTTGTAAACTTAAAGAGTGGAAAGCATGGAGGTCTGGATGTTAGCGCTGTTGACTCACAGCAAGAAGGTCCGAGGTTTGAATCCACCATTTGCCTGGGGCTTTTCTGTGTGTCGTTGGCATGTTCTCCCCGTGACTGTGTAGGTACTCTGACTTTCTCCCACAATCCAAAGACATGCAGTTAGTGGGGTTTGGTTAACTGCTCAATCTAAACTTCGCATAGGTGTGAATGTGTTGGGGACGGGCTGGCACCCGATCCAGGATCCTATTTGTATACATCTCTGTAGGTATATATGTATGGGCCAAAAGGGGAGCTGGGATAGGCCCCTCCCCCACCCCGCAACCCTTAACTGGATGGACAGTTGGAACTTAAGGAGTGTTATTATAATGCACAGACATGCACTTATGTACACACAGGTGAAACCTTAAATTTCTTCACACTCACACAACTGTAAAGTTGTCCAAAGACTGATTGGCTGAACGTTCACCTCCTGCTGCTCCTATTAGTCGTATTATTTCGCCCTCATTGCTAGGTGAAAGCTTTTATATTGCTCCCATACACAGGCTGCTGCATTACTCTGTCTGTGTGCAGGCTTTAAGAGCTCCTCCCATTACCTTTTTACCCCACCCACTCAATGCTCAAGCTTTAACCGACATTGAATAACCCCACTGCTGAGACTGCTCCTTGGTGTATGCACCAACATATGCCAACAACACGACACTGATCTATAGTGCACGGAAACATTTTCGCTCAGATGGACCCACTAGCAGGCACAACATGTGAGCTGATGCAAATGGATGTATAGACACACGCACATGTATGTATAGGGCACACGTGAGCATATTTCCACATAAAAACAGAATTAGCCTCTTTTTTCTGCAATAACGGGCATCGGTACGTTTTCCAATTGAGCTCCACAGTAGTAGACAATATTAGAAAGAAAAAATGAATTATTAATTTGTGTTAGAGCTGCAGCCTTAAGGACACTACATAACAGTAACATGGAGATCTGTGGTCACACATGTTGGTTGGTTTGTTCCTTTTCTGGGACAAAAGTAGTAGAAGTTACAAATATTACTGTTTATTTCATAAAGGGTTTAATAAGGCTGTGGTTTAAGATATTAGTTCTCCAGTGGAGTAGTTTTTCACTCATTTTCAGTCTCGTCCTCCTACCTGACCATTTTCCTTTTTTTTAATGTTAAACAACACGACACTGACCTATAAAAAGGGAACCTAATTCTTGGGGTGAACCATCTGTGGTTTGGGGCTGCATTTCAGCCAGTGGTGTTGGGGATCTTGTCAAAATTGATGGACTTACAATGCAGAAAAGTATCACCTGGAAGGCACATTGATCCCAAACACGCTGCCCTGCAGTGAAAGCATACTTGGATAGAAAAACACACAAAGGATTACGATCGGTCATGGATTGACCTCCTCAGAACCTCAGCAATATTGAACCAGTGTGGGGTCATCTGGTCAGAGATCAGAAAAAAAGGCAGAAAAATCCAAAGACGAGCTTTGAATGTCCTGCAAGAGGCCTGGAGAACTATTCCTGAAGACTGTTTAAGACAAGAGAGGTTGTGTAAGAGAGCTCAAGCTCTGGTGATAAATGAAGACTTTTAAGCTTGTTATACTGTATATGTACTGTATGTTTGCACATGTTTCAATGTCCCATTTTTCTAATCTAAAGAAATGAGATTGGCTCAAGATTTCTGCACACAGCTGAACAAACTTGTGTTCAGTTAGTCCCATAAAAGTGTGACATTTTCCTTCATTTATTGATTTGGTTCAGGAAAGTTTCATCTTTAAAATGAAGTCTTTTAATCTATCATTGCCCTCTTTGTGACAAGGAACCAGTTAAAATAGGCAACACAGTAAGTCCACACTGCGTGGTAATTATTTAAAGCGGTTTCTATTTAATCTCCACTGACATAATTAGCGCATATTAGTACTTTGCTTGCTTGTAAATGTGCATGTCACACACAAAGCTTATATAGTATCATACATTTTCATTTACTCTTCCTACTTGTATTTATTTATTCATATTTCAGTGTAGAAAAAAATAACTAACAGGACTTGGCCCAGTTACTCTTCATGGTGAAGCTAAGTCGGCAAAGATGAATCGAGGAGTTGGACAGATGGCGAGAACGCAAGAAAAAAACGATTCAGTTCCAGCTGTGACAAAAACAAAACAAAGGAGCACATACAGTACAGTATCTATCCCTATGTTCTGTTTTTTACATTTTCTACTTTGGCTTCACCGTTGAACATGTGATCGATAGTGACGCATGCAGTCAGAAGAAACGTGTAGCGAGTTAATGTTTAAAAGATGGTGGCACGTAAGTGGGAGGTGAAAGGAAAGTGAGAGGACAGCAACGATGTTGGTTTGTGTCAGAGGAGGAGGACTCATGGCAACAATGTGATTATACAGTATGCTTTTAAATGACTCACAACGCTGCATATTTTTAGTTTACATAGTTCAAACCGATCTTTTTCTCTACTGGCAAAACACTTTATTTATATATATGCATGTTTCTGTAATTACTTTGCTTCATCTAAATGTGTTTTAAATAAAATGTCTTATTTTTTGTTCTAATTTAATCTAGAATTAAATAACTGAGTAACAGAGAGGTGGAAACAAGGTCTGATCAATTTACTACATGGGACACAGCGGTGTCACCGCACCCCTGTATGTCTGTATGGGGGTGTGTTCTCTCTGGTACTCAGACTTCAGAGACAGGCATTTTAGGTTAACTGGTGATTGTAACTTGACTTTACAGTACTGCACAAAGTCTTGAGGTACCCCTTGTTTCATTATATTTTCTTTCCAGGGTTTTAAGACTTTTCAAAAGTGGTATTGAGCAATAGTTTTTTCCTTTTGGCGTTGGCTGCTTTTTCATTCATTTTCAGTCCATTCTTTATACCTGACATTTTCAGAGGTTTATTGTTTTGTTTGTTAAGACACTTCTCGATGATCTCTGAGAGATCTGAGAGATCAACCAGTCTACACAAAACAACCAACTTTGCAAATAAACTATTATAATTCTTGCATCTTGAGGCACTTGCTCTATGACAAAAACACAATGTATTTCCATTTTGTTGAATTTACAGCAAATGCCAAAGATAACACAGTTTGAGAGTTTGATTTCCTAACACTTAGCAAATCAACTTGCACACATCTTGGCATATCTCAGCACAGTATGCAATTTCTCCCATAGTCTGGCGGATATATTGACTATCGATTCTTTTTACAAGGGCTATTTATTTATTTGCCCATGAGAAAGTTTGCTAATAATGATGGAGCTAATAGAAGCAGTCAACAGAAAAAAAAATTATGGCGCTGTTTTAACAGCACCCTCTTCCATCTGCGAGCAAATGCACCCTCCTCAGAGTGTGCCCAAATGCAGCGATTAATTTACTCAAACTCATAACAGAAAGAAAGAAAGGAAGTAGCCTATGTTCAGAAAGTGTTCGGATAGTGGACACATACATGCCCATGCAAGGTAGTCATGTTTGAGCACAAGTGGCACACCGCTTCGGTTGCATCCTTGGGTTTACATCTTTCATCCAGTTTAAAGCCAAAGAAATCCCAAATTGACAACATTATTTTTTTGGGGGCAATTAGTTCATCCATATCTGGATCAGTCCGTGCATGATTACATTGCTCTGCCCATCATTTATTGGACTTAAGATTGTTGGTTGGAAAGTTTTTACATATCGCCCAACCCTAGTCTCCCATGGAAATTTGAAAAAAATCAGGCAAAGACCTGACACAGGACCTGAGAAATACATTAGGCCCTCAAGATCTCCACCTACTGTTCACTGAAGCCTCATCAGAAATGGTCTCAGTGGCTGCCAAGAAACTATTCTTAATCAGGGAAACAGGGAGAAAAAGTTGATGTACACCAAATTACAGAAGATTTTTGTTCAAATTAATGAAAGTATGTATGAAGGAGCCATCTACAGCCTGGTGGAGGCTCTGTCATCGACTGGGGCTGCTAATCAGCCAGTGGTGTTGGAGATCTTTTCAAATTTTGTGTAATTTGGACACAGAAAACCAGTATGATATCCACATCCCATACTGTCTAAAAAGCATCTGATTGGAAACAGCTTCATTCTTCACTATGACAATTATCGCAAACACACCGCTAATGATGTGAAAGCATACCTGGATAGAAAAACACACAGTGGAACCCTATCAGTCATGGATTGGCCTCCCCAGAGTCCAGACCTCAGTGTCATTGAAGCAGAGTGGGATCATCTTGACTGAGGGCGGAACAAAAGGCAGCCAACAACCAAAGACGAGCTTTGAATGTCCTTCAAATGCTTGGAGAACTACTCCTGAAGACAAGAATAATGGAATAAATAAAGAATAAAGGTGGTCATATCAAATATTACACTGTATTTTCATATATGTTTCTCACATTTTAGTAAATCACTGCACCTTTCCCCCCATTTTTCTAAAAATATATAAGGAAGAGTGACTCAAGACATTTGCACAATACTGTAGGTGTGAGTTGGTTTGTCTCTCACTGTGTTTATCCCTGTGAGAGACTGGTGTCTTGACCAGGGTATAGCCTAGCTTTTTTCCGTAACCCTGAACTGGACAAGCTGTAAAAAAAAATGTACAAATGGAGATGAATGTGAAGGTCAGGGCATATGTGAGAATATGTGGAAAAATGACATGCAAAGGAGTTGATCTGAGTGCTGCAATATCTACAGATACAAGTACAAGAAACTAAAGCACTTAAACAGGGATGTCTCCATTAAGCGATGCCACAGACAAACAACATATGCTGCCAGAATTAGTGTGATTACTGTAACATTGTAACCTACTTTATCCGGAGCTCAGGTGGCCTTTAGGCATGCATCCAGTGCCTCGTCGTCATCCCCCCTCTCTCTCTGACACTCTCTTTCTGTCTCTCTTTCTCACAGACTGTTTTACACTCGATGGAGAAGTGTGTCAGCCAGTCTCTTGTGGCTCATTACTGTTTCTGCATATCACGAGAAGCAATTTGATTTTAATTTGCAATAGGGTTGCAAATGTGAAACTAATCTATTTAAAAGATCCATCCACAATATCATCAAACCAATGGTAGACCTGAAATTATTTTGTTAGACATCATCTAATAACAAGAGCAGATAGGCTGCCTCGTGATGCACTTTTTAAAATCAGTTGTACCTCAAAATAAAGTGTACAGTGTTTATTGATTTGGGTTTTAAAAGTGTTTCATGCACATGAATAAATAAAGAGAAAAAGGTGCAAACATTTCAACTAATATGAATTCGTAAAGTTTTGATAGGAAAGTATGAATTCGTTTTAAAGTGCTTTCCACCTGTTTTCAATATTTTTCACCAGTGGGCATCTTCCTGTAAGTACCAGCGGCTCAGAAAGGCAGTAGTTGCACCTTTGCTGAAGGATATCGGTGTTTTCACTGTAAATAAAAGTCCACATATATGCAGGCATATGTTGAACTGAAGAGCCAGATGTTCACAGTTATTTTCACACCGTGTATTTCAACACCAAAACTAGTTGGTTAGGTTTAGGAAGCGAAGTTAACTGGCATAGAGATTTTATATGCGCCTCTTCTCATAGACGTCTCCTACATCATCTGGGCAGCTTTCTGTTTGTCATTATGACAAATGATAACTGCCTACTCCACCCGCTGCAGCAGGGCATATTTATCGGTCGTTTACTTTCAAATTCAGGGAAATTTCCTGTCTGCCAGCTTTTATCTGCTATTTCGTCTAAAATAAATGAGTCCAGTCGTAGTAATAAATACAACCTGACTGGTGACAAACTTAGACACTGCCTCAGTCAACAGACATCTTAGTCATTATTATCATGACGGGATTAAAGCACAAGCAACACTGACACTAAAGTCTTTTGTCACATTTAGATCATTCCCAATGCTTCCGGGCCAATTACACTCCGCTGTCTAGTAAAAACAAACTAATGTTAAAAATGCAGAGTTGAAATACAACCTATTTTTTCTTTCTTTTTTCCCGATTGCAGATCCTTTCACTACTATACTGGGAGAGGTAATCAGTGACAGATCTGTGATGAGGACTGCTGGCTTGCAGGAGAGAAACAGAGAGAGGCTGTTTTTGGCAGAAGAAGAGAGAGGATAATATTGCCTATAGTGCCGGGGGTATTAGAGAAAGTCATTACTGTCCATCATCAGGCAAATGAAGACATGTTTAAGCGGAGATGAATAGGCTCATTGTTGGGAAGGCTTGATAGATCTGTTGGGAAAAGTGACTGTGGGGGGGCAGGTTTCATATTTCAATAAATATTTGATGGGAAAGGATGGCTGTATTGGTTTGCATTAGCATGTGCGTGTTTGGTGGTGGTGGCTTGGTTATTTACGTCTGGCTGTAAATGGTTTCATAACTATGAAGAACCATTTGAAAGAAGCTTTTGATGTGGGGGAAATCACTTTCTTACTTCATCTATGGAGCATAGAGAGCAATCGTATTTTCTTCCTCTTTCAAACCTCCTCTCTGTCTCATCTAATATCATCATCACCGTCATTCCTTTATCCATCATGTAATTAAAGCCTCAGAAAGCTGAATGAGAGGACATATTGTGTCAGCTCACCAGGCCGCCTGACCTGATCTGAGAAGTTATGTGTTTTACTGGAGAAATACAAAAATTCTACAAAACATGCAGATTATTTTTTTTGTGCTTATTTTATATTCCCTGAGGTAAATTCAAGTAAGTTTGCAGCTTTGCTGTTATTTAGGAAAGTCAAAGTTTTATTCTGGAAACCTACTCTTTGTTTTAGGACGTTCAAATCATTTTGCACAATAGCTAGTGTACATGCAGTAGGGTGTTTATCTCATATCTCAGAACCAACCTATAGGATGTACTGGAGGCAGGAGTTTTGTCACAGGTATAATGGTAAATGTTATAGTAGAGATTTGTTAAGAGTCAAGTAGAAACGGATCATCTATCCATTCATTATTTTCCACTTATCCCAAGTCGAGTCACAGTGGCAGCCACATGTCCTTTCCCTCAGCCACATTTTCTAGATCCTCCTGCAGGATCCTGTAGACTTTATTCTTTTGGTCATTGCCCAGATTAACGTTCGGACATAGATGAACTGGTACATCGGAAGCTTTCCCTTCAGTTCAGTTGTCTCTTAACCACAACAGTCTGGTACACTGCCCGCAATACTGCTGACACTGCACCAACTGGTCCACCCCACACTACACCTTCCCGTTAATCTTGTTGTGACAGCCTCTGCTCTTGAATCCAGAAGTATTTCACCGAGAACAATGGCCTCAGACTTGGAGGTGTTGACTGTCACCCCAACTGTTCCACAATTAAAACTGGAAACAAGGCTGTCTGGCTGTCGGTCATTGCGTGACTTATATGGTTTGTTTTGTAGTTCAGAGTTTTGTAGTTTTGAGTTTTCTTTAGAGTTTTTCAGGTCAGACTATCAGACATTATATACTGCAGTGTTTTAGGATGGCTCCACATTACAAACATAGCCCATCATCATTACATTTGCTGCACAAATGCTCTGTCTAAATGAATTGGTGGCTTCTTTATTAGTCATCATGGAGGGCAGTTTTTTGCTTTGCTAGTTCTTTGTTGGTAGATGTATGCTCTGTTTTGGCTCAAACAAAGCTTTTCTCTTTAGACCTTAAATAGAGTGCACCTGCATTATCATCGCTCATGGTCGTGGCCAGGAAACAGAGGCATCATCATTAATCGTCAGCAGGGGCATCCACTGACTGACTCAGCACCTCTAGTTTCTATGATCTAAATTCAAATATTGCCCTGAATAAAGGCCTTAACTTTGGGCTTTTTATAAATATCCTCATTTTTTCTATAACTGGAAGCTACACATTTCTATACATTTTCTAAATTGCTTTCCTGTTCTGGGTCACTGGGAGGGCTAAAGCCTGAGTCTGTGAAGATCAGGTGAAAGACTGCAAAATGCAGCTTCCAGTCATTTACAGAAAAAGTTCTGGTCATATTTACAGTACAGACGCGTACTTAAATACGGTTTTCTGACCATAGTATTAAGAAACTTCAGTGGATGAACTTTGGCTTTGTATGGAAATCATAAACAGGTAAAAGGCGAAGAAGCAGATTCTAACCATATTTCACTATTAAAGGATAATAAAAGTGTAGTAATACAATAAAAACATAATTTATAATAACTTTTTGTTGCTGTTTACAGAGTAAAAGTAGCTCCTGTTACGTGTTGTTCAAGAGCACCTTGTTCTTAATGTCCTTTTTGGATATTTTACAGGTGTCAGAGGATTTGATGCATCATCTAAAACAGATTTTTATGCCTGATTTAGTATTCTGATACAAGGGTCTCATTGGTAATGAAAAACTTAAGTAGTTTTGACAGGTGGGCCAAAATGAAAGATGCTGACAGCTGTGAATAATGCACTGCCCAATCCATAAAAATCTGCAAACCTGATGCTGTAGTGAGGCCATGATGTGTTTTAATGTAAACTTGGTTGGATTAAATTTTTTGTTTTTATTTTTTTTTACATAAACTTTCAATGAATAAATAGATAAAATGTTACATTTAGATAAAATCCACTTTATCAGCACTTTTAAGTTCTTGTATGTTGTCTGTATGGACTTGCAGTACAGGTGGTCAGAGACTTCAGTAGGAAAGATAAAAGGGATTAAGGAAGTTTTCGATATTTTCATTGTCCTGTGTGTGTGTGTGTCCTGCTTTAGGGGTTTAAAGAGTTGTGCATGCTTTCATCACAACTTTTATACAGAGCGTACAGCAGCATGATGAACAGTGGTTCCTTTTTTGGGCTTTCAACTTTTCAGGCTGCAGAACGAACGATAAGAAGTTTTTATATAAAAATGATGACGTAGATTACAATTCCAGGTCAATTATATACTATCCTCTAAAACTACAGTGCTGTAGCAAGTACAAAAGTGCAAGCACAACATATTGTAACAGCTTCCCCCAGGAAAATCATTCACGTGTGTGTTGCTTACAGGCTGATGAATTGGAGCGGCTGTTTTATCCCTGCACCTGCTTAAACCCCAGAAGTCAGTATTAAAAGTGTGCTATGAGTATGTGTGTTGGTTGGTGTGCATTTGCATTATTATGTCCAATGGTGACTTTATCTTGATCACACACTAATCCATGGGGACACCGTGGGGTGAGAAATCTAGGTCCCCGGTGAATATTCAACTTGTATATCTGGATATGGAGGACAACAGTTTGGTTGATTAAGGAATTTAACAGAGGGCAGCTTATGTTCATGACTACCATCACTGCAACTAATTTACTTTAATCTTCTTCACATATTTTACCAATCAGATTTGTCAGCTGGGCACAAACACAGCTTCAAAAAATTTAGATAATGTTGGTAGGTGCCCACTAGATGTTTAGGGTGGAATCATTAGTTCCCATATCAGCCCTAGAAATGTGCAACTTTTACATTTACTCATCTTTGTGCTGTCCCTAAAAGAATAATTAATGCAGAGATTATTGTTATTAATATTTAGTTTTTATGTGTATTTATTCAGTCCAGTGGTTTTTTTAATGCTAAACAGAGCAAATGTCTTGAGATACTCTGCACACTGTTATCAGCGTGTCTTTGATTTGGTGGGTTAATAAGGTTGCAGGCAGCATGCTGATTTGTGCCATAAGAGGACGGTCTTATTACTTTTATACTAAAGGGATGCAAAACATACTCTGCAAGATGTATGTTAATGACATCACTAATGAGGCTATTAGAGCTCATCAATAGTAAACACACACACGCAGTTTTGACACCTTTACGATCTTTCTTTAACCTTTCATGTGTGCAAATAATCCTCACTGCTAGATGCATCTTGTTTGCACCGGTGTAGTTTTCTATTACTCTGCCAACCTGCTTTAACCCGTGTCTCTCTCTTCATCACACTGTCATTAATAACCGTGTGATTTTCTCCTCCCTGCGGATGGAAACATAATATCAAAGGGCAGCTAACCATTTTAATCAGCTTCATCATCATCTCCACCTCCTATACATCCATGCAGGTTGTATAGGAGGATTACCTGGAGACCTGGATGAGTGAAATTCATTTTAACTTTTCACAGAGAAATCAGGAAGAGAAGCGTACTGTCAAACTGTCATGTGATTATGTCAAGCAAAGCCAAATTCAGAGTCTTGTAAAAAAAAAGACCAGCTTGTTAGTCTCCAGACTGTCAGTCTGCTTGACGTTTTGCTGCATACACAGGTTAATATCAACTACAGGTGAAAATGCCTGTAAGCAGACACTGTTGAAGGTAAAGTTTGTAATCGGTCAGATTAACAACTTAGTCTCGTCTTTAAAATATTATCCACATCACCAAACATGATGCAGATCATGTTTGGTGATGTGTTCATTCCGCCGAGGTGTTTGTATTTTATCGAGACCTGACACATTTTTTTTTTTCCTATTTATGCAGGAACCTTGGAAAGTCCGGACTCAGAGTATCTTGCTTAGGACTGGGTGAGTAGACTTCACTCTGCTTCACTGCCCCGCTTCTCCACATCGTCCCAAACGCAGAAAGATCAGTGAATTGAGCGATTAGGTTTGACCTTTTTTCTCATAAACTAACAAACACTACTGTTGCAAACATGCACATACTAGACCAAATCACTGAGTGTCTAATCAGGTCATAGAGATGCTGTTCTGTGTAGGCTGATGGTAAAATTTCCTTACTTTGTTCTTAGGTTCAATGTAGTCCCACACAAAACCAGTGGCCTGCATTCCTATTTCTGTCACCATGTAGAGCTCTTAAAACAACAGAAGAACCTTTTTTTTAGGTATACACAAAAATATAACAAAATGTTTTCTACATCTTGTATCGGTTGAACTCCGAGGAGGACTCCTGTTGCTGAAACACAGAGTTGGCTAAATAAAAAGCAACAGCAGCCTGGAGTATATAACCCCTAAATCATAAGACAAACAGTATAGCTATAGTTTTACCAGTGAAGAGAAACTGTATGTAGGCCTGCAAGATAAATGGACACAACTGTGACATAAGCATAACTGTAAAAGAGAACAAATACAGAAGCTGAATTAACCTAAAAATTGAACTCTTGGTAAGAAAACGGTGAGTTTGCTGCTTTGATTTATGGCTTGACTTCCATTGATTGGAAGGATTTTGATTCGTGGCCCACTCTTCCAATTTATTTTTGATGCTTTGATAAATACTGTAGTGGTTTACACATTCAACTAATGAAGATTTCCAGTTCAATCCTGGGAAGAGACACAAATCCATTTGGGGGTTATGTGAGGAAAGGCATCCAGCGTAAAAGTCTTCCAGATCACACACATGGAGCTGCTCGCTGTGGAAAAGAAGAGAGCAACTCAACTATCATCTAATATAATATTAGTGTTAATGTGGAGTTTTTTTTCATTTCTTACAAGAAAAATATATACTCTAGTTTATTTGCTAAACATTTGTCCAGCTTGAATGCCAACCCACGTATTTAAACACATAATATATTTAATTTCAGTCCAGCTTTTGAAGTTATAGAGAAACTAGAGATCATTACCAACTCAGATTCACAGAAGCTAAAATATTTATTATTTTTTCCTGTCCAATTTTTTTGTGGAAGTCCTCTGATATTGCACACACTGATCCAATCGTAGTCGCTGCACCATCATTTATAAATAAGTCATGTATATTCTCATGAGTCCTTCTCCACCACTAACATCCTACCAGTTAGAAAGGGAAACTTGGGTTTGTTTAAAGCTAAGGGCCGTGCAAATAAAACTACATATAATGATGAAATGCCTTAATCATCTTTAGTGTACCTATCAGAAACATTTTTGCAGAGGTGAATATAAATTGATGGCATGTGCAACAGGAAAATAGTTTGTAACAGTTTGACAATAGTTAAGGAGTACTGGTGGCTCTTACTCTTAAGGTGGTCAAGCAGCGATCATCAACAAAATCATATCAAAACTTACAATGTGTTTTCTAGAGTAGTAGTAGATACAAGGTGTGATCGAAAAGTTCTGGGATCAGGTGCATCAAAATCGATCTGTACCTGATTTAAGTTTGGCCGATCTCCCAGTAAAGGTCATGATCACGAGCAAGCCTAGCTTTCAGCAGGGCTGCTATTTTCAGCTCATCTGGCTGAAGGAGTGATGACCTCAAGGGTTGCTACTCCTTTAGTCCCGGTCAGATTTTATTGAAACTTGCACACAATGTTCTTCTAATGGTTTTTCATCTAAACTGTGCTCAGATCAAGGTCACATTTTTCATTTTGCAGTCAATAATTTGTGAATTGTGGTGGATTCAGGGCCAGATGAGCTCCTACATCATTAATGTTCCGGTTAGATTGCTTCCTGTCCCATTCTGACCACCGCTGTGCACTCAAAGCTTCAGCAGAGAGCAAACACCTGGCCTGAATTACTCTTGGACATTCATGTCTGGTGATGAAGGCTGCATCTTCATCTGTGAGTGAGCAGCTTTTTTAGCATTTTAAACACACTTTGTAGTCGCGGTTAAACAGAGTTTTCTTTACCTGCGTTCGTTATGTTTTTGACACACTGATGTTGTTCCTTAACTATTTGTCAGTTGTCCCGACTTCTCATGTTCATAAAAAGTGCTGCCGATCTCAGAGACGTCAAGTCGACCCAATTTGCTTTCTTGATTCCATTTTCCAGCTGTACCTTCACAGCCTAAACTGCACGTCTGGTTCAAGACACTGGCTAATTTTAGCCTTATGATACATGCACCACTTGTGATGCTTGATTGACATGAAACAACACTGAATGAAACAGTTTCTAGGTTATTTGAGACGATTCCACTCAAAATGTACTGTGGGTATTTTTACTTCACTTGGATATTTCCCGATAGAGATCGCAGGAGGAAAGTTTCTCTGTGCTCGTGTCTCGGGTTAATATAGATCCATAAGGCATTAATTTTTCTCATGGACTTTTTTCTCTCCTTTCACCCGAGCTGGTTGAGGCAGACTGCCACCCACCCAGAGTGTGAGGTCTCTGCTTATTACATTTTTTTCTCCCAAACACTTTCTTAAAGGGATCATTAGATTTTAACTAAAGCAATCAAGATGTAATTGAAGACTTTCTGTTTTAATTCAAGGGCTTTAACAAAAGTGTTGCATTAACTGTTTAAGAATTACAGTTAATGCAATAGCAGAAATTCATCAAAGCAGAATTCATCAGTCAGAATCTGATGTTTAAAACAAGCATTAGGTATTCAACTGTTGTAGGTTTAGCTGCTGAGGTTTATCATGTGATGCCACGTGCCCATTAGTCAAGAATGTGGCCAATATGGTGGTTTTTGTCTGTCACTGGATAAAATCTGTCGCAAAGAAGGTTGCTGCATCAAAAACCTCTTAGATCTTGCTTTGGTTGCAGGAAATTGTCATAGTTGTCTGTAGTTTCTCATGTATCTGTAAATACCCACTAATTTTTAGCCCAGCGGTAGTAAAATTTGAGAAAGTTCATTGCAAAGTGGAAGTGGGATAGGTTCACCTTCAGAGTAAAAGTTGCACGTTTGAAACATGTTGGATGCGGCGCTTAGGCACAGCTGTTACATTTTTTTGGTTTTTCTACTTTGCATTGTCTGTTTCACAGTTTCGCTACAGCTCCCAAAGTAGCTGGAGGGTGATTAATTTGGTGGCTGCGACATGCTAGCTACCAATGCAATCACGTGGAGGATTTTGTCAGCCGGCTGGGGAATACTCTTTTTTTCCCCTGGTGTCAAGTGGTTTCCAGATGGTCACAGACGACTCTCTAGGCTTGTGGAACTGGAGCCTCATTCACTTGATCCTACATTGTCGCCATGGTTGTCGTACATTCAAAATGGCAGCTGAGTTAACGTGGCTAGTGGTCACGTTTCTGCAAAACCTCAAACCTTTTGTTGAGCGACAAAAATTACTGCAAAGGCTAAATCAGATGTGTAAGTTTTTGAAGCATCATTAAAAAGTATCTCATGCCATTCATACTGTATATTAAGAGGTGTTTATGTGTAGTATACTATGTATATACTATACAAACATGCACCACCTTTAATTTTAAGGTGACACAGCTTGCTGAATGGATTTCTTAATAAATATGCAGCTGACACAAAATTATTTTCCAGGGACGCCTTTGCGTGCAATGCAGAACTTTTACTTGTGTGGCTGTAAGGTTTGGCTCCTCCTCAGGACGATGCTGAGGGCTGCTGCCTCAGGTGGTTCATGGAAGATTGAGATGTCTGATTCAAACTGGCTGAAATCCACAGTGCAGAAAAGGTCAGCATAATGCTAGCTACCTGCCACACGCTGCGCGCAGGCCAGACATGATGCTGGCGGGGGGGGGGGAGAGAGACGGCAAAGAGCAGGATGCTAAATTGTGTTTCATTGTCACACTTGATGGTAGAGAAAATAGATGAGGATGTAATGGGTGTACGCTGTGAGAGACTTGTCTGTAGCTATTCTCATAGCTCTACTGTACTGTCAGACCAAAGTTCATCAGAACAAAATATGATGACACACTCAGTCAGTCATGTTAAATCATGGCTGTCAGTTTGCAAAGTTATGACGATGCCATGGGGGATACACAGACTTTTGTGAACATGTGATTTAAGCAGTTGAAAATGTTTTCCCACCTGTTTACTGGCAAATCCTGAGATCTCATCAGTTTTAAACTGTAAATAATCCTGGTTTTCACACTGAGACATTAGATCCATACAGATGAGTTAATCACGTCAGTTTCAGTGATTCAGTGATTTTATCTTTGCTGCACTCTAACCAAGGACCCAGGGCTGCTTTTAAAAGTTAGAAACTGCTCAACTTGGCCAAAAAGAAGTGTGTTTTAGATAAAGCGTCCAAGAGTTATGTAACAATAAAGGAGCAAATTGACCTTGACACGGAGTGGCTGACTTCACACTGCAGCTACTGCAAAAATAATGACTGCTGCTGTGTTTAAGATTCAGAGCAACACTGCTGAGGTGCACTTAAACAAAAGAGGAGAAAAGCAACATTTTCGATATATTTAAGGTGTAATTGCAGTACTGCAAATAAAACATAAATAATAAAGTAGAACAATTTCAGTTTCCATTACTAGGATAGATCACTATTATATTAAATTTGCTGAGGTTATTTTTTTCAGATAAACTTTACAATTAATTCAAATATTTGGAAAAAGTGTCATTGTCACCAAAATCAGGTTGTGTTAACGTTTAATGCAGATATTTGATTAAGAACATGATTTTTTTTGTAACTGAGGGATTCGATTAAGAACACTTAGCATAGCTTGTTTCCAAGCTGTTTCCTTGTGCTTACTCAAAATGTAAAAGATAACCTGCACCACAGATGAATTAGCATTCCCAACAAGTCCAATTCCCAGGGACACAGTGCAGTTTGGAGGGAGAGCTGAGAAGACAAGAACGAGGAAAGTCAAGAAAAAAAGAGGAAAACAAACAACATAACTGCTAACTGTCTTTGTTTAGCAGTTTTGCCCTTGCTCTGCCAGTCTCCATCGCTCACTGTCTTTATCTCTGTGGACCGCGCTTCTTCCCTCCTCATCTCCAATCCTTTCTCCATCCAAACTCTATTTTAACACTAGAAGGATGTAGAAGGATGAAATCTGGAGTGTGCAGTGAGAGCGTTTAATGACATGTGCGTATGTTTCTGTGCAAATCTTTTAGGCACTTTTTAATCCAAAATGTGACAAATGAAATGTTAGCTCATCCGGACAATGAGCTAATGAGCATGGTAAGGTGTCCACATTTCTGTCTACAGTTGTCAAGAAATAACTACATAACATTATAACATTATGACCACAGACAGGTGAAGGGAATGACACTGATTGTATCTCCATCATAGCACCTGTTAGTGGCTGGGCTATATTATGGAGCAAGGGAACATCTTGTCCTCAAAGTTGTGTTGGAAGCAGTAAAAATGGACGAGCGCACGGATTTGAGCGAGTTTGACAAAAGGCCATATTGTGATGGCTAGATGACTGGGTCGACTGGGTCAGCGCATCTCCAAACTGCAGCTCTTGTGGGGGATTACTGGTCTGCAGTGGTCAGCATCTATCAAAAGCGGTCAAAGGAAGAACCGTGGTGAACCAGCAACAGGGTCACGGGTGGCCAAGGTTAATTGATCTGCATGGTGAGCAAAGGCTGGCCCGTGTGGTCAGATCCAACAGACGAGCTGCTGTAGCTCACATTGCCAAAAAGGTTTATGCTAATTCTGATGGAAAGGTGTCAGAATGCACAGTCTGTCGCTGTTTGTTGTGCATGCGGCTGCATAGCCACAGAGCATTCAGAGTGCCCATGCTGACATCTGTTCAGCACTGGATCATGAAACAGTGGAAGAAGTTGGCCTGGTTTGATGAACCATGTTTTCTTTCACATCACTTGAATAGCTGGGTGAGTGTTACCCGGGCAACACCTAGCACTAGGATTCCCTGGTGGCTGTGACCTCTTCCCAGAGCTCAGTCCAATCCATGGAGGCCCCACCTCGCAGCTTAAAGGACCTGCTGCTGACATCATCCTGATACCACAGCACACCTTCAGAGGAATGGAGTCCACGACTCGACGGGTCAGGGCTGTTTTGGCAAGTGCAAAGATTTGAACAAGTTTGTTTCACAGCACTTTACTGATAAGTGTAAGATTTAAAAGTGCCTTAAAAGTACTCCACGGTATTGGTCATCATAAAATATATTTGGATCTTAGATATACTTAATCATTAAAAATAATTATTCTCTCAGAACACTCATAAAAGGCATAAAGGTTCATGATTTGGATTTTCATGAAGACAGGAAACTCCAGTTATTTAGAAATTGTTCTGCAGTCCTCAGTTTAAGTTTGCTCAGTCTAGCTGACACACACTAGTGTGCAGGGACATTTCTGTTGCAGTCCTATTCAAGTTCTAAAGAACTGAATTGAAACTCCTTCACAGCACGAGTATGCAGAAGCTCTGTGCCTGTGCAGTTACAGCAGGCAGTGCAATGATCACACCACCAAACAAAGCTCACTTTGCAGTGTTTTCAGATTAATCTGTCTTTTAACGACGTGCAAACAAGTGGGAAAAAACTGTTTATTAATCCAACACTACTCAGCGAGTTCTGCCTCCTATTTTTCCTGGCAGCCTTCCACAATAAGAAACTGTTTACACACTCTCACTGAAGCTGACAGTTAAATATAATCTGTTTATTAGTATCTGAAGCTCAGTTTAATCAGTTATTTCCATCCCACTAACAATTAATCAACCTCTTCCACATTCAGTCAAAGCCTAATGTCATGTTAGCTCAATTTATTTTCATATGAAACTGAAAAAGTCACAGACCGTGTAACGACTGTCTGCAAATGTAAAAACCTCTCACCAGTTAATGGAAAATGAATTGATTTTTTTAAAAAGGTGATTATCACAAGTGAGAGACCTGGAGGGTGGATTAACTGATAGGTGATTAGTGAATTCATCGCGTCCTCTCAGTGTTGGCTGTCTGCTGCTGCAGATAAACCATTATCTCTTCAGTCAGTGAGAAAGCTAACAGAGTGCCTATAGGGGTCTGCAGTGGCCTCACTATGCTGTCAACACACACTGGCTCCAGCAGTGCTGATTGGTTGTGGAACATGGAAAACAGAGTGTTTGTGGAAACCTATTTTTAGTTGCTGACAAAACCAAAAATAAAGTCGATGCAGAATTCATGATCAGCATTATTTGAGTCTTCAGCACTTCTGTGTGAACCCAAAAACTTTGTAATCTGTCATCTCGCTCATAGCACACAATCCAGGACCTTTTTTCCCCCTTTAAAGCCTGCTGCACTGATGCGGCACAATTGATTGATGAATTCTTAAAATGGCTCTCCTGGAAAATCCTGCAGTGTTTAAGACAGGAAGAGGTCGGACCTCTGTGTGCGTGTCGCCGTGTCGCCGAGATTAACAGATTAACTTTAACTTGTACTTTCATGCAATTCAATGAAAATGATCACCTTTATTAGTTCAGCCTCAGTAATCAGTCATACTTCGCCATGCAACACTTAAAGTTTCCTCCTACTTTTCACTCAAGTCCTCTGTGGCTGTAACCTTGGTCTTCAGGTAGTGATATAACCACTGCCAACAAACTGCATCTGATGATCTGAGCTGGCTCTTGCTGATCATCTTAGGAACAAGAGATGAGGCAGTTTATGACAAATGCCTTTTTTTAAGTTCCTGTATTTCTAGAATTTATATATATATACTTTCTTATGTTGTTGGCTTGTTCACTACCTGTGAGCCACACTGTAGCCAAAAGAGTAGACAAGGTAGAAATAGATATGGATTTAACAGGAGACGAAGGATGAAAATCAATAAAACTTGTGCAGGAGACAAAGGCATAAAACTGGAATGAAAATAGGTCCAAAGGAGTCTGTGTGTGTGCGTGTGCGTGTGCGTGTGCGTGTGCGTGTGTGTGTGTGTGTGTGTGTGTGTGTGTGTGTGTGTGTGTGTGTGTGCGTGTGTGCGTGTGCGTGTGTGTGAGAGAGAGAGAGAGAATGAGTTTTTCTTTGTGTTTGTGTGTATGTATTATAAAAATAAAAGGCACCATACAAGGTATAAAATACAGATCAAAATACCAAAAAACATGCATATCTAGCTATGCATAAATATGCATATGCCTCAGTATGGAGGTTCATATCCATACATAAATATGGTTATTAACTGATTTTAGACATTTAAATAGCCCCACAGTGTGTTGTTGGAAGGACCAGGGGATTTTTGTTAGTTTAATATACTCACTTCAAACTTTCAGTACCTTTGCTGATTCAGCCTTTCCATTTGCAGCCAGAAAGGTTCA
Organism: Rhamphochromis longiceps; assembly: GCF_057381845.1. Lineage (NCBI taxonomy): Eukaryota > Metazoa > Chordata > Actinopteri > Cichliformes > Cichlidae > Rhamphochromis > Rhamphochromis longiceps. The sequence goes on along the minus strand of NC_140570.1, from coordinate 16,147,389 downwards.
AAATACTGAAAAGAAGAGTGAAGAGGTCGGTTTAAGTGAGACAGAGAAATGCTTCATCTAAATTTGTGCCATCCATCACACTGCCAGGCACCGGACTTGGGTCCACTTCTGAGAAATTTAGGTTAAAAGGACTCACACAAAGCTCTTTCCACAAAGCTGCTTATATTCTCATCATATTCCTCCCCTTTAACTTCTTCTTGCGATCGTATTGGTTTATTTTGGTTTTACTTCACCTGCTTTTTGAAAACAAATTCTAATCTGATAGAAAAGGTCGAGGAAGCCGAAATGAGAAAGGCATTTAGACTTATGTCTGTTCCATTATTATAAATGTTACCGATTTGTTTCTTGATGTGAGCAGTTTTTAGCTTTAGAAAAAGGCTCTGCAAGGTTATCAGGTTTATTATTGTTGCATAGCAACATCAAGTGACTCTTCCAGCACTTTCCACTGGCAGCTGCAAGGAAAAAAAAAGAGGAAAAAAAAAGAAAGCTTGTCTTTTTTCAGGGCTTTAATTTCCATCAAACAGAAACGTCAGCTGGATCTCGGAGAGCAGTGGCCTTGACACTAGAGCTCCGCAGGGTTTTCATCCCACGCTGAGCCTCAGACACAGAGCCCAGAGCAGCCACTGGACATCGTCAGCTGTGATTACATTTCCACCATGCTGGAGACAGCTTTAAGGGATGATTGAGCCCACACACACACAGACACACACAACGTCCAAACGTCGACACGGATATTACAACACACAGCGGCGAACTTTATGCGCACGTGTTGATAAGAAATGACCCACGCTGTACATACACTGTATAATAAGGATTAGCCCTCATGACTGCACCGCAGGTACACTCGAGGCGTACGGAAGCTGCCATGGTAACATGTGTTAAGGAAGTCTAAAGGCAGCTTCTTCCCACCCGCCGCTGGCGTCACTTCACCCAGGCTCCACCTCTGCTTAAAAAACTTTTGATGATGATGTATGTTTAAACCCCATCTTTTTTTTTTTAGCTCCTTATTAAATCAGTTTCATTATGCACCAAAAAGATCCAATACATCCTCAGTTAAACCTCAGTGGAGTTGATGCTGCTGCAATGTATGGAATAATGAGCTGTAGGATATCAAAAGCATCCTGCCTGTTGGGAATGAAGAGTTTCTTCTCATTTCCCGACGCTTTCTCTGAGGTTTATAAATTGTTTCATGACAGCCGAGCTGCTGAGGTCAACAAGGCCTGAAGAAGAAAGACTGCGTGTTCACTTGGTGTGAAATTGGGACCACTAGAGCACGGAGTGGGCAAGAGAATGACGATATAATACATTTAATAAAAAAGAGAGCAGAAATAGGTGGAGACTAGCATGGCCCGGAGGTAATTAACAAATATCCTAAGAAAGAGAGTGATCGGTTGGCTAGTTGGTTGGAGGGGTTGCTTTATTAGCCTCATCACTATTGGAAATGAATACTGAGAGAAATATAGAAGGACACACCATGTTCTCTGTGACTTACTGAAAGCAATGTTTGTACTAAAAATGATCAAAATGTATAGGTCAGTACATGAAATTCACGTGATCCAAATAAAATGTTTATATGTGTTACAAAAAGAGATCAGTGAGTATGAATAGATTAATAAAATATAACTGATGCTTGTGAAATGTGTTATGTTCTGGATCAGTATTGGCACTGAAATCGTCCTCTGTGAAGCCCATTGTAAAACTGAAGTACATAGTTGGACTGTGTAGGTCCAGGTGTTTTCAGTCCCATTGTCACAGGTGTATAAAGACAAGCGTGTAGCCATGCAGTCAAGGCTTTGTGAAAGAATCAGTCCTCCTAAAGATCTCACTGAATTCAAGCGTGGAGATGTAATCGGATGCCACTGTTGCAGCAAATCAGTTTACGAAATGTCTCGGTCTCCTTCAGAGAAGCTGGATGAGGTGGCTAGGGATAGAGTGGTCTGGGTTTCTCTCCTTAGACTGCTGCTGCCCGATGGATGGATGGATGGATGGATGGTTGGTTGGTTGGTTGGTTGGTTGGATAAATAACTTTAGGAACTACAGTAACTTAGCCATGGAGTGCTAGACCCTGTAAAGGTAGAGAGTGAGGTTGTGGAGAGGTGCACAGTGAATGAAAGTGACCAATGTTCTGCTGGCTCAGGAACTGCAGAGCTCTAAATCTCCTCTGGCATTAACATCAGTACAAAAACTGTACACAAGGAGCTTCGTGGCATGGATTTGTCATACTTTTATTCATATAGTGTATGAATAAAAGTATTACCAGTGGAAAAGTTTGGGGAGTGGGGGATGGGGTTCAGGATTATTATTTCTCTTAAATTTCTGAATATTTTAAAGATGTTATGTACAATAGAAGATAGCAAAAATGTGACCTTCTGTTTAACTGTTTAACTGTCTGAACACATTGTCTTTCATAAAGTGGTAAACTTTCTTCAGCCTTTCTTAATGCCCTTGTGATACAGTTGCATTAGGTGACTGTAGCTGCTTGTAGGGTGATTGTGGCGCAGGAGTAGAGCTAGACAGAAAGCTCACTGATGCAGTAAAAAGTGTATGAATGTGTGAATGAGACAGGTTGTATAAAGTGCGTTGAGTGCTAAGGTAGACTAGAAAAGTGCTATTTATGAACCTGTCAATTTACGATTTGGTGACCACGAAAAAACATAATTAGTTATGAAATGTTCCACCAGGGTTTTCTGGTGTTTAGGCTGAAATTGCGATGTTTATTCATGCATGGAATTCAACACATTTTGAAAAAGCAACAGAAGACTGGCAAAGTTGTGCAATGCCTAATCACCATTTTATCCGACACGGTCCATTTTTGGAAGTTTCCTTTAGCTCAATTTAGGAAAAAATATGTGATGACAGTTTCCATGGACCTGCTGCCAAACTTCACAGGTGAACTGCCTCATATCTTGTCAGGCAGCCCAGATTTTCTTGCAACTACCAAAATACACATAAGCCTTTCTGCATTAACAGGTGAGCAGCAGACACTTTACTGATATAGAAAGGTGTTCCTGTCTCTCTGTCTGTCTGGCAGAGTGGGACCCTTTCAGATAGCTAAAACTGTTTTCACTCAATCTGAATAGAAAGCTATGTGCATAATTCCCTGAGGGAATGTGCTGAGGATTTAGTGTCTCCTCTGGTTGTGGCGGCTCAGCCTTTTGTCTGGCTTATCGGTATTGTCTGCGGGACAATCGGGACTGTGGCGTCATTATTCTCACATTCACAAGCACATGAGGACAGGGGATGCAAGGTCTTCCAAATATGCACGGCCGTAGCAAACGAACAGTCATCAGTAAAGACAGAGAGGGCTAACAGGGGCTCACACTAGGTGATACTTCAGTACTGAGCAGCAGCTCTAAACAGGACAGATTTTTCTCTTGGGAACTTGACAGCCTCCCTCGAATGGTGTCACAGCCCCGGGATTAGTTCTGTTTACTTCACGATATCAAACAAACACACACACACTGACACAGACAGAGAGGGCTGACAGTAAAGAAATGTTCCCTAACGATGAAATGTCTCTGCCTCTCTTCCCTCCAGGTACATGGGTGACATTTGGAGGACAGATAACAGACGAGGTATGAAACACTTTCCTTTATTTTACATGTCTACTTGATGTCAGTGCAGTCTGCGCATTGATTACACTGATGTACAGTGTATGGCACATTAGACTGGTTGGTGTGGCTTCTTTTTTTACCTATTAAATAATGACACAACTTTTTTGCCTGTCAAATGTTTAAATGCAATTAAATATGCTATATAGAGAAAGCTGCCTTACTTATGGATGAAACAGCAAAAAAGGGTCCAAGTGCACTGATATAGGAAACTGATGAGCCATAATAGACAATGTAGCTTAAAATTACACTCACATCACTGCCCACTCGCCATAAAAAAGGAATGAATTCAAAACTGAATTCCCTTTGAAAATTACCAACAAAGTCAAAAAAGGCTGCAGGCCAAGACAAGTTGGCAGCATTCGAGGTAGAGTGGTCATCCGTAGCCATTTCTGTTCTCCGCTGTTTTATTTCTTGTTTAAAAAAGAAAAAGATGCAATCTTTTTTGGGGGGGTTTGAATCAGAATAAATACAGATTGACACTGTAAATGATCCACGGCAGAGGAAACGACATGTCCATGTTTTGCAGCGTACTTTATTAACACACGGTTGCTGTACAAACGCAGTCGGCTGCAGCTCCGCAGCTCACAACCCGACACATACTAACAACAACCATTACAGCAGGACCCAGTACAGACTTAAAGTCGGCGAGGCGTGATTGCGGATGCCGCTCAGGTGCGTCCGCCTCCCCTGCAGACCACGCCCCGCCACTGACACTTCCAGTTATTCTTTTTCCTGTGTCGTATTTATTTGAAAGTCTGTAGGATCCTGAAGCAGGTGCAGCTGTGTAGTCCTCCAGGAAGGTTAATTCTTCTAACTACAATCCATCAAACAAAATACAAAGGAGCAAAAACATAATCTGGTGAAGGGATTTTCCATTCTGTACAACAGTTAGAGTCATAAGTTCACCAAAGAACTGTTACTGTGGGACATCTGTCAGGACTGCTTTTTTCTGACTGAGTGGTGTCACAGTTAACCTTCAGCACACCATACTGACAGAGCCCTCTAACACCCACAGGCTCAATTACTCCACAGTTTCACTTTGTATTGCTTTATTCCTTTAAAGTCACAGCCTTCACCGATACCTCAGGTTCGATGAGTCGCGTTGTTTGGAACGCAACACTTTGGTCCACACAGGACAGAAAAGGTCAGCATGATGGCTACATGTGCACACCGAATTCTCCTTTGCACTTATGCTGATGAACTCTAACGTGCTCTGATGTTGCCCCTGGGGTCCCGGTCTTGGTCACCGCACATACGCACATATGCACACACTTAAATTGACACAGAAGAGAACAGCGCTCACCCAGGGGTACGCAGAAGCACCAAGCTTATGTAAGAGTATTATTTTTCTTTCCTTAGGGTTGCTGGCGTTGACTTACTTGGTACCCTCACTCAAAGCTTAGCACCCTTTCCCCCTTCCATTATCCTGAACGTCCGCAGTTCAGTGTCAGTAGCATCACTCAGACTCTTCAGGCTGTGACAGCTGGGAGCGTTATGATAAATTCTGGCTGGCTCGTGTGAACGTGGTTTTAAATTTTTAAATCTTCTCTGTAAAGTGATCTATGGTAGGAACAACCAGAAAAAGAAGCTGGTAGGGCAGACAGAGGGTCTCGATGGACATGCAAAAGCAAGAGAACTATCATTACATGCAGTGCTGGTAGGTTAACCAGTCCTCCAGTGCCCTGTTCAATGTCATTGTCATCAAGTCTGCCCTAAATTGCTAAAACGTTCTCAGCAGGGTTCAGCGTCCCTGTCCTCATTAAGAAATGCACAACAACTGTAGCACACAAACGGAGATAAAAATGCATAAAACACTAATATTTTCCCTTTATTTGTATTCAGAATAATCGTGTAATAACATTATTGATATAGATTTTCTAACGCTGGGCAATTTTTGGAGAGCGCGTCTTATCAAAGCGCCTCATCCTCGTCTTAACGATAACACATTCCCAGACAGGCAGGAAGTTCGTGGCGCTGATATTGCTTACTCATTCAAAAAGGGCAAAAGTGGATCCATAAATCATAAAGTGAATTTGAAGACGACGTCTCTTGTTCGTGTCAACGTCGATGCAGTGAGTTTGAAAGGGGAGGAGGCAGCGCAGTCATAAAATCCTCGCTCAAGGTTGTGTGGGTTGTATGTGGGAAGCTGCTGCGGCCTTGATTCTGAGGTTGTGTGGAAATAAAAAAATAAGTCAATTTTTTTTCTTATTATATTCCCTCCGTCTGTGGAAATCCAATTGTCTTCCACCTTTTGTGCGCCTGAAGAAAAAAAAAGGAGTAAAAAGGAGGAGAGAAGCCTGAAGCCACCCATGTGTTCCTGCAACTTCACAGTGACTCAGTGTTTGACTACAGGAGGAGGTTTTTATTTTATAGACGTGCTGCTTCTGCAGTTTCTGCCTGTTTGTTTTTTTAAAGCATCCCATCATTTGAAGGCCCTCACTCATATTCAGTTCATCTGAAATGCCTAGAAGTCAAAGCAGAAGTGAGTAAGCAGTGATGCTTCAACACCACTGCAAACTTTCTGACTTCACAAATGTCACTTTCGGCTCTTTGGCAGCGACTGGCCTGTTAGCATGTTGTGAGACTCGTCATGAATAAGCAGTCACCCTGAAACTATCGCTCATGTTCTGGTTTAATTCAGTCTGTCCTTGTAACGCTCTCTTCTGCATGTTTCAAACTCTACCAGCAAATAAATGTCAGCTTTAAGTTGTCATCACTTTTAAGTTATGCAGTCCATCTATTAGCTTCTTACTTACCTCATCCTTCATCCTGTAGCTGTTATCTTACCTAAGACCTCCATTCATTCACTTTATTGAAAATGACTCTCCGGTGTGGCCAACAGTTCTGGCATGAGGTTGCTTCCCTGTTTGCACTCAGCAGAGACCAATAAGGGAAAGAACATGCTTTTCATATTCTCTGTAATCCCTCTTCCCCAAATCTTTCTCTCCTTAAGTGACATCTCCTTTCTCTAACCTCTCCATTATCCAGCTCCATCTTTTTATTCTGCTCTGTTTGTCTGATGGCAGTCCAGGGCTCGGAGACTGAATGAGCCATTTTGAAATGTGGACACTGTTATGTCCTTCCTTTATTTCCTTTCCTGGCTGTTCACTGAACCTTATCTGAAAGCACTGGATTTGCATCTGATGCATTTCTATAAAAGAAGAAAAACAAAAACAAGAAAAAAATTAAATATATGAATATATTGTATTGATGTTGGTTATACTAGGCTGAGAAAAAAAACACTTATAAAATTACTTTTCAGATAGGGAACAGAACAAAATGCTGTTTGCTGTAAAGAATCATTAAAGACTGGATATAAAAGATGGGCATGGCTCCAGTTGTGGTTATTCCAACTTTTCCTCTTTCTGAGATGATTTTCTTAACTTAATATTCTTAAAATATTATTTTATTAAAAAAAAATTAATTGAACTTTAAAATGCTACACAGGATTTTTCAAAATAAAGTGCTCTGCTACTAGAAAGAGGTGCAAATAAGAAATAAATGGAAATAAATTTTACCCGATGGTGGTTCTGAATATTTTACCTAAACAAACAGAAGCAAATGCAACACATTTATGTAACAGAACAAATTTCAGACTCGTTTTGACCAGTAATGAGACAACGACCTTCTTTGTTTTCTAAAAATGCTTTGATCCTGTCAGTGCTTATACCGAGGCTCACACCAAGGCTCCTGGCTTTTGGTTGTCTCTGAACTCTTGTTGGGTTTAGCTTTAGCTACTTTTTCCCCTTTTAGCGTCTTTAAAATGTCTCTATTTACCCAGATGAGGGGATTAGGTGTCTGGTTAGGTTTGTCATTATAAACATTTTCACGCTAACACTTTTTTATCTCAACTCAGAGTGAAGAGCTTTTGTGCTAACAACATATTAGCATATAGCCGTGAGTGTGAACTGGGCCGATTAACAATCAGTCAGTCTCAGACCTCGGCAGGTAGATCGGGGCGCCTTCAGTGCCTCCTGAATTTTTTTGATTTCTCTGTCAGGTCCACTTGTCACTCTAAAGCTGGTGATGTCCAAAATGCTGATCTTGAATCAATAAACTAAATGACTGTTGTCATGGTAGTACATGTGTCTTTTAAATACAGTCTGTAGGGTGCACCAATCTGAAACACTGGATTCGTTTTTTTCAGTCATGGCATAACATCATTCATGTATGGATAACTGGACAGATAACTGAGAGAAAAGATTACAGGATTTGATTTCCTCTCTGCTGGTATAAAGGCCAAAGATGACTCGCCCAGGTGGTTCTGAAAGTGTTTGCCACTGCAACACTAGAATAAAGAGTCAGTTTTGCCTCCGAGCAAAAAGCCCATGTGGGAGCTGCTGTAGCTACAACATCTTAAATCAGTTTACAAACGCACTTTTTATTGACTTTTATTTTGCTTCCTTTTGGTCCTTTTCCATTTTTTACGACTTTTGTTTCTTTTTGTGTGTGTTGTCCTTCATTTTATTGCCGTTCTATATTGCATTACGTTACACAGGGGATGTGCCTTCAGCATGTTCATCAAAGGAATGTTAGTTACTAATAGATACTAATAAAATCAAATTTACTATCACTGTATCACACAGAGGCTAGGAATGCTATCCCGCTTCATGCTAGTTGCAAAGTGATGGTTGAGGAAGGCTGAAAACATTTCTCAGAGGAGACGTTATCTCATTCTTCTAGAAGCAACGCCTCCACTGTCTGCCATCACACACACACAAAAACCCACACATACTGTACATGCATTCGCACAAACTCACGCACTTCACGCAGACACCTGAACACAAACACAACACAGCACACCCTTGTGTCACTACAGAACTCCACAGGGAAATGACAGTAAATTCACTTAAAGTCCTCCATGTAATATAAGTCACCTCAGGGAAATTGGATCTCAGTTAGATGATTTATGGTCACCATGCCTGCAAATTTAAAAAAAAAATGCCACACACAAACACACACACACTGGCACAAAGCATGAATTAACTAAAGAGAAAAGAGCTGATACGGCCGTGAAGTCGAATGATTTTTCACAGCTAATTACACTGCGGCCCTACTTACTCAATAAAATATGAATATGAACAAACTTCCAGCGTAGCTACACACGAGTACAGTTCTGCTTGATCAAAATGGAAACGTTCACAGTCGTTCTGAACCAACAGGTGAAGCATGAATATAAAGGTGAGCGTCACTGAGGTGGTTCACTGTCACATGAGGTTCACGTAAATCTGATAACACCAAGCTTACTGACCAGCCAAGAGGCAGTCTGGCTTCTGAAGGTATTTGACTGCCATTTCTGCTCCTCTGGACGCTCTCTGTGCCTCACTTCAGCTCAGCTTTTCTTTTGTTAATATCATACTAGCCATTTTGTATGCTCTCTAAACCAGATTATGTGTTATTAAATCGCTCTCGAGATGGCGTGGTCTTTTATATTTGATATATTGAAATACGCCATTGCCTGTAACGTGCTGCGTAAAACTCATTTGCAGTTAAATAATACTCCGAGGAAGCCCTCTGGCTGTAATTCCTCAGCAGTGATTCCTAGATGAAATGCGAAGCTGCACGGGCTGATGATGTGTGTCATGTTTTCCTACTATGAAAGAGATTTGGGTAAATCTTGGACACTGTATCCGTGGAAACACATGAATATTTAAAAGGAAGATATTGATATGCAGACATAATGCGGCTCCCTCGCGGCCGATTCATCAGTAGGCGCCTGAAGAGGGAAAAAATTGTTTCTTTTTGGTAAAATAAAAACTGCAAACTAACCTTTCTGTATCCTCTCTTTTTTTTTCATGTGTGTGCTCGATCTGACCGCTTGCCAGATTGCAGAGCAGCTAATGACGATTGCCTACGAGAGTGGAGTCAACTTGTTTGACACAGCTGAGGTGTACGCGGGCGGCAGGTGGGTGATACGCAGACCAGTGTTTTTGTGTAATGGGCTGCAGATGTCCGGCCTCGCTGTCACCAAAGTGCTCTTACTATAATATTCTCTAAACTGTTAGAAACTATGTCACGTTTAGTGTGATTATTCATGAGCTTAAAAGAAGTCCAGACATTATTCATTCAAAATTGTAGGTTTCTGTTCAGGATTGTAGCAATGTTTTGAAATTTCTTGCATGTGTCTGTTCTTTGCTTTTCTCAACCACTGCTACCGTCTCATCTGTGAGGTCTTTTTATTTGTGACCTCACAGATGAAAGTGTATGTCAGAGACCTCGTAATGCAACAGTAAGCACTGCAGTTCCAATAAAAAGACTTCTACTTGCAGGAAGTAGTATAATAAGTTTTTGAAGACCCTTTTATTACGCCGTCCAACTGCCTGGTTCATAAACAACCGGTTTGCATGCGGGCCTCTTTTGTTCCTCACTGTACTGTGGGCCGATACTGTGGAAGGAATGTTTATGATTTCAAAGTGCGATTTAATAACAACGCTTCGTTTATATTGCCTCGCAGGGCCGAAATCATTCTAGGAAACATCATCAAGAAGAAATGCTGGAGGTAATGGTGACATTAAAACGTATGATTGCTCCAATACTTCTGCCTGAGAGAGAAACATGGAGAAGGATGATCTGTGTGTGTGTGTGTGTGTGTGTGTGTGTGTGTGTGTGTGTGTGTGTGTGTGTGTGTGTGTGTGTGTGTGTGTGTGTTGCAGATGAAAGATGCATGAAACTGTGTTTTGTTTTTTCTTTTTTCTTTTACAGTGAGGAATTGTGTTTTGTCTCAAAGGAAAAAAAGGAAAAAATAACTTTTATTAGTATTAATTCCTGCCTTATCATCATAGTTTTGTTTTTCTTTTATTAAATGAAGTTAAATGTCTAGTTCATGGACAATACAGACACAATACAGCAGCGCGAAATAGCTTCCACATGAAAGTCTGCCTGCAGGCATTTTTTCCACAAATTTTAATATTCTTTTTATGGACTTATTTAAACATGCTCATTTTTTTATTATTGATCGGCTCTGTAGGAGACGGGGAGAAGAGGAGTTACAGTAACATCAAAGGAAGCTCAAATATTGCACATTTATATGTCTGAGTGCAAAAGAAGCTGCACAAAAAGTCGCATTTTCAGATCATAGTGATGCGATACTGTGGGATCACCGCCTGACGTGTTTGATATGAAGCCATAAGCTTAACTGAATTTGTTTTAGAACAACAGCATGTGATAAGTGATGGAGTCTCCATGCAACAATAACGCTTGCCACTCTATTAAATGAAGCTATGGAAACATGTATTTGCTAATCATTAGGTGGATTAGGCAGATCAGTGTCATGCACTGAGCTGCCTACACCAGTCTGTGAGTGCTGTCATGACAAATGGAAAGAACAAGCGCTCTACTTTACACTTCTTGGTCATATGTTGAGAATTCAGTGCCGGTAGCACTGAATAATAATTATAAAGAGCTGCAGGGCATTTATTGATTTGTCCCATGTGACTAAAGTCTGCAAACACTCTCACAGCTCCTGCATTTAATTTGCAACTCTAATGCAGTGAAACCAGAAATCGTGTTTGCTTTTGCTGCCATGTGAGATGCTGTAGAGTTTAATGATTTCACACAGCGCCAGATGTGAAATGACAAGGATGTCATCAAAACTCTTAAGCAAGACGGGCGTAGCATTTTCCCACCTGTTGCGTGGATAGCTCATTAGTCCGACAGTGTGACTAAACATTGAGGAACAACAAGACTGTGCTTTTGAATAAACAACTTAGCAAGGAGGGATGAATTAAAAATGGGAAAATAGCTGTAACAGACATAGTAATGAGGAAAGCTGCAATGTAATTAGTCTTTTTTATAATACAGAGAAAACCCCAACAATCAGATGACCCCTATGAACAAGCACTGGTCACATGGGAAGGAAAAACTCCCTTTTAACAGGAAGAAACGTCACATTATTACAATACAGCACATTGCACTAAATTTGCCTTATCCCGCTTTCTCTTTGCTTTCTAGGAGATCCAGCTTGGTCATTACAACTAAACTGTACTGGGGAGGAAAGTAAGTAAGAAACCCTGCAAACTCTTCACTTCCATGATATGAACTGTAATATTTTTTTAGGTTGTGTTGCTCACAAATTCTCAGTAATGTATTATCTGTTTGCAAAAAAAACCCTTGCATTGCACTTCTTTCATGTGAAACATTTGCAAAGCTCTTTTTAAATCCTGCATTGTTTACACGAAGGTTGGTATCCGTCTTCTTCTTCTTCCTTTTCCTGTGTTACAACAGAAATAAAATACAAATAAAATAAAAATATGTCCTTGTGCATCTGCGCTTGCAATACAAGCAAAACAGGGACCATCTGACAGAAAGATAGCAGTATTTGAAGATACCTCGAAGATCTTGGGGTAAATTTGCAAACGTGAAACGATTTTTTTCTGGGTCACAGAAATAAAATATTCACAAAACTCATACAAAAAACCCACCTAACCACCTAACTTTGTTCAGATAAATAACAATAAAGCATGTATTTTAGTTAAGTCACTCAATATCATACAAAAGACAATATTTTCTCCTTTTGTCTCTGCTACATTTATCATTTTATATCCTTAATGTCTTTCAAAGCATTCAAACTTTTGCCTCTCTGCACCAAAGAAAGTTTCCTCGTGTTTTCGTGTGTCCATTAATCTCCGTTAACAACCTGAATGGCAACATGTCACGTAAAGTAACAACCAATGGGAGAACCTTCTTCTGAGACTGCAGAGAGAGAGAGGAGAGGCGATAAAGAAATCTACTTTATAGCACACACATCCAAAACACACACACACACACACACAGAAAAGAAAGAGAAAGTCTGTCAAGCTCCAAGCCAGAGGCTGCCCAACTGGGTCTTGTGATAAGGAAGAGGTTATTCTCTAGTTTTCAAGCATTTCCTCCAAACGCAGAGTCTGTGCTACGTCTCTCTCCTGCAGAGTCTGGATGCATAATGATGCTGAACAGCTGAGCGTGCGCTGACCTATTTACTTTAAAGAGCCTGAAATGTACATTTGGAGCTCGTGTTTTTTGGTCGCCCAGCGGGGTTCAAAAGTAACTTAAATTGACTTTAAGTCTGCAAAGTAAAACCAGTTTGAATTCCCACAATTTCTGGAACTTTTAGAAAAAATATCTTATTCAGTTTTTTAAGATAAAAAAGAAGTGAAGCTGTTTTTTAATTAAGTTAATTTAATTAAGTGCAGTTTATGATTGATGTGATATGTATGTGTTTTATTCGATCAGAGCAGAGACAGAGAGAGGGTTGTCAAGGAAACACATTATTGAAGGTGAGACATGCAAATTTAACATCTCCAAAGATGACAAACTTTTTTCTTAAAGAGTGAAATTGTTTAAAATGACATCACAGTAACATGTTATAAGGTAAAAGTCTTTCAGTTCATTAACCTTTGAGTGTCCTTTGCCCTCGTGTGTGTGTGTCAGGTCTGAAAGGCTCTCTACAAAGGATGCAGCTGGAGTATGTGGACGTAGTTTTTGCTAATCGCCCAGATAGCAATACTCCCATGGAGGGTGAGTCAGTGTATCAAGATTTCCAACAACATCCAGTTATGAAACTAATCAAATCAGCTGGTTCACAGTGTCTGACTTTCAGCAAATGGAACTTTTGCTGTTATTGTGATCGTTTGTAAGATTCATGAAATAGTTGCGTAGTTGCTCCACAGAATCATGTATTTACACTTGCAGAAAAATGTGTTAGCTTACCAGTATCACAGCTGAGAACTGTATATAAAAATAATCAAGTATTTGTGAGTAATTATGTCTTTTCAAAAATAATTGTGATTTTTGACTATAGAGAAGCTGTCGATGAAATCCAGTGTGCAGAAAGCTATTTTCTGTTTGCAAGACAAATTCAGGAAAACCTCAGAATATCTTGTCTAATCTGAAACACTGTATTCATTTATCACGAGTGTTTGTACAGTGTCTCTGATAAAGAACATATTTACCTAGTGGTGTTAGAGCTACTTATTATTTCTATTATATTGAACTAGAAATGTAAGACTAGTTTTACTCTTGGAAAATCTGTTCTTTAGTATCGCTAAAGTGAGGCAGGCAGTTCTGCATAATTCATTATCAAGAAGTTTCTTATTAACATACATATTAGTAGTCCAGTGGTTCCTCATTAATCATTATAAATTGATTGGGTACTATTGCTTACTGAGGTAGAGCCTCTTAACAGTGGTTTCTTTCAGTAGCTTTTTAATTAGTGCTTCTAAGCAGTCGGTAGAGCTGCTTTCTTTTATATGAACTGTGCTCTGGTTAATATTACATTTTAATATTCCAGTACAAATCTGTGTGACACTGACATGAATGACAGTTCATTTAACAGTATTAAAGCAAAATGCTCTTTAAACATTGCATAAGTGAGCTTGTAATAGCAATAGTGTGGTTTACACTAGTCAGGTCCTGCTGGAGACACAAATCCCCTTTGGGGTTGGATCAGGAGGGACGTCCAGCTCAAGAACTGCAAAATCAAACATGCAGAGCTACCCGGTGTGGTAACCTGTTATGAAAGGGGAGTGGTCAAAAGTAACTTATAGGGCATCTTTCTCACAAAATTAACGATCCCTATGCAGGCAGTAACCCAAGCTGCCCCGCTAAATATCTCAGTGAATGCTAATAAGTGGCTATAAATGAATTTATGTAGAAGTAAGTGTAAAGATGAATTTGAAAAAAAAAGAGACATTGCACACTTAAAAAAACAAAGTATTTTATTCAGGTAATTATCAAATATATATTGAATTAATCTGATTTAATTTCTGTGTTGCGGTGTCTGCCTCTCTCCTCTGCTCTCTGTTTCACTGCGCATGTTTCTTCACTGTGCTCGGCTTCTTCTTTTAGAACACACACACACACGCGCACACACACACACACGCACACGCACACGCACACACACACACACGGTTCTTTTGTGCTTAAGCTTGTCTATTCCTTTATCTTGTAGCTGTTTAGGATCTGCTCCTGTACACACTTATTTTCTTTTGCCTGGTGCCCTCACTGTTCTCTTCTTATTTAATTCCTTCAGCTTTTAGATGTTTTTCATGCTTGTTGATGCACGCTTTCTTGTTTTTCATGCTTCCCCAGACTTGTTTTGCTCTCTGTTGTGCTATGCCGCCCCGAAATAGATGCAGGTTGCATTTAAATATGAACGCAGCATGATGCTACGTAAATACAGAGCAAGGACGACAGGAGGGAAGGGCGAAGAGAGGAAGACAACAATAACAAACGAAAGGAAAGAAAGCGAATTGTTGTCTTGTCTTAATCCTGTGTTATTTCCCCTGGCAGCATACTATTGAGTAAGACGTCTGTGCTTCAGGTTAATTATTACTCGGTGCAGGGAAAAACAAAAACCTTCATTACAAGTCTTCTTGGTTTGTCTTGATTATATACTTTTGGTGCATGTTGACTTCTACTAACGCGCCATCTTTACTAGCCTCGTTTTTTCTTTTCTCTCTGGGAGTTCTTAAACTTTCTCGCCCCGCATAATCAGTTATCTTGCCAAGTATCGGTTGTGCAGAGTGAAAAACAAGAGTCCTGCCACAGTGAACGATTGCACTATAATTGGAGTGAGCACAGGGCGATGATGAACAACCTTAATGACAGTCCTAATCTCAGTTTTTGTTGGCCCCGACTGCCGTTGGCTCTCACAGTCAGCAGCGTTGGAGCTAATTGCACCATTAAAAATGCAGTAGCTTGAATGTGATCAGAAGGGCTTTAGTATGTGAGCTTGTTAGTTTGTCCCCGGAGTCGTCAAGGAGGGGTGATGAGCCGTCAACAGGTAAGAAAGACTTGAGGAGGCGGGCGGCCTTGTGAGGGTTTAATATATTTATTTATTTATTTTCGATTAGGTCATGACAGAAACTGGAACAACGTGAAGAAGAAGCTTCTTTCAAGGCCGTTTCTCTCAAATGTTGCCTTTTTATTTTCTTAGTCTTTTAGTTTTTGACTGGTTTTAGTCTTCAATCTTTTATTCATCAACTTTTTTGGCATTGTCTTTTCATGTAGCTCGGCTATTGCTGGCTAAAAATATTTTTGCCAAGCTCTAGGTGTTTCGCATCAATCCTCTGATAATGTTCTGACTATGTTATCGTCATATTCTGTTGAGAAAATGTTTGACATGTCCCTGTCCATCTGCTGTGTTATTCTGGTTTTACTGCACTGTATGTGGCTGAATCTTAGGGGTCACCATAGTTTAGATCTGTCCTCTGCTTCTTCCTCATTTACACCACCCACCTGCGAGCCACGACCACATCATAGTTTTCTTTGTCTTTACTTTGATCCGCTTGTTCTGCAGCTCTGTGTTAGTCCTTGTTTTAATATTTACCAAACCTCTTCTCTGCATAAGTCCAAGCCAGCACAGTCTCACCTCTCTACTTTTCCCCTGAACTCTCTGATCCAAGTTGCGTCTCTGTGATGCGTTGAGTCCTAATAATCCATCTTTCCATCTGCCTCCAGCTCCGCCTCCTCTCTTTTCATCTGCAACATTATCTCCAACCTATATGCAGCGAGGGCTTAATGTAACTGAACAATGATTTTTGTAATGTAAACCACCACAGTGGGTTTAAACCAGTGCAGACTTTAAGCTTTAAATCAACTGATTTGACAAAAGTATCCCAATTAACCTTTTCGGAATTACAGCCATTTTTATACATTGTCCTTCATTTCCAGAGGCTCAAAAGTAATTGGACATGGCCGGATGTGGCCCGTTCTCTTCTTATTTCATGACAAATCAGGTAGAGTAAAGATCTGGAGTTGTTTGCAAGTGTTGGTAGCTTGATATCACTTGCTAGTCTCCAATTCTACAATCACAATAGGCCTTCATGAGGATGCAATCACTTAAAAGAAGGCCAGTTTAGACTTTGCCAGCAAACATCTAAAAGAGTCTGAACAGCTCCGGAAATAACAAAAGTATTTGGGCAGATGAAACCAAGATGAACTTTTTCCAGAAGGATGGGAAGAAAAAGAAAAAGTTAATAAACTGAAGAAAACCACATCATCTGTCAAACATGGTAGAGGAAATGTTATAACTAGGGCGTGTGTGACTTACAGTAGAACCGGGTGATTATTTATTTATTTATTTAGTATTTACTGGTGATATGACTGCTGATAGAAGCAGCAGGATGAATTATGAAGTGCAGTCTTGGATTGTTTTATTTAAAATCCACTAGCAGTGCAATAAAGTGGCAAAATTACAAAATAGTGTCTTTGTACTCTTGCACTCGTCTCTCACTAGAAATCACAAGCATCTATAAATATTACTGATGATGCTTCTCAGCGAGCAACACCGAAATGCAAACGGTGACGTAAACAGGCACAATTTGTTCACTGTCGATCCAGCTGACTGATACCTGTCATAACTGCATTTATCCGCAGAGATTGTTCGAGCCATGACCTATGTGATAAACCAAGGCATGGCCATGTACTGGGGGACGTCTCGGTGGACGGCCATGGAGATCATGGTAAGCAGCAAACAGCTTTGAGTATAAGAAATGAAGAAGAATGAAAACGTCCAAATAAATGTTTCCTTTACACATTTGGTAACCGACTACAGATTGTATATAAATGGTGGATATAGTATCTGGCGTGAACAGTCAAGCCAATGCAGATGTGCCTTTCCAGTGACCAGCATATTCACAGTATTGAAAATGAATGAGTAATTACAGAGCTGATAATTGGAGGGAAGTCGGGGGGAGAAAGTAGTGACTGTAAAAGACTGAGAGTGAAAAGAGGCTTTTTCAGTAAGTGGCACAGGCACAGCGGCTTCTTCTGGCTTTTGTTTTGTTTTCCTGTCAGAGATAATCCACTTCCTGTTTCAACCACTGGTGCATTAATGAATATATACATGAGGCAGAGAGTTATGAAGTGAACACATGCCTGAAGTGACACTCAAGGACGTAGCATCCATCCCCTCTTATCTCTCTTGGTCTCTTTATCACCCTCCTCCTCCCTCTAAGCACACTGCAATGTGTTGACATTCTCCCTCTCTGGCTGTGAAAAAGAAGCAGAACAACGGGCCCAGATGAACACTGTGTAATTTAGATAGCATCGCTAATGAAGGTGGCTTTGATTCTCAGCAGTACAGCATGCGCACGCAGTTACATGCATGGACGCGCACACAGTCTGGAGGCACATGTCATGGGTTGCAGCGCAGAAGGGCAACTGGTAATTTGTAAGTTGAGTGATGGCAGTGATATTATCCGTGCATCACACAGAATACACTCCCACTTCGACTGTGCTCTCATCCTGACATGTGTTGCACAGCAGGAAACCCACTAAATTAAAGGGTATTTAAAGAAGCAACAATGGCGCTGTTTTTCTCCGAGTAGGTGTGTGTGTGTGTGTGTGACTCCTCTGGCATTTGCCTTTAAAGGATCCGTGGAGAAAATAGATAAGGAAATTTGAACATGGTGCCTCCGAGTTGTGATATGAAATATTGATTTGCTGACTTACTGAGAGGCATGCATTTGAATTTGTGCCACGCTCCCACAAGCTGATTAACAACCCCTCCCTCTCTCATTTCTTCCCCGAGTTTATCCCAAACCTCTGTGCTTACGTACCAAATAGCTATATAGTAGGGGTGCAACGATACACAAAATTCACGGTTCGGTTCGGTTCGATACTTTGGTGTCACGGTTCGATATTTTTTCGATACAAAAAAATGTTCATGCATTTTTAATTTGTCATTTATTAAAATTATAAATATATATTTTAACTCAAAAGTACAGTTTTTAAATTTAACCCTAACCCTTGTGCGTGTTTTTTATTTTGACAGCGAATGCGCACCTGCGGACCACTTATGTGCAGCCCTGGTTATTTAGCTCGTCATATTGCAGCCACAGAAATTCTTTTGTCCATGAAACCATAAAGCTGCACTTTCTTTTTGCCTTATAGTCTGATTTGTCATAACTTCTCCATTTTGTGGTAAGCTTTTCTTTGGCTGTCACTTCTTCACCCTGACCTGTCTTATTTGGCTCAGCAGAACTAAAATATATATACTGCTGCTTTTACACACGGACTCACATAAGCTCAGCGATTCTCTGCGCAATCAACCTCTCACATGTTCAAGCTTGCTGCGGGAGATTTCACTTGTCATGTTTGCATAGTAAGCTAACGATTAATAAGACGATGTCAGAGGAATTGGTGCACAAATTATCATCACTCACAGATCAGTGCTGTCGCTCTCTATACACAGTTCGCACGATTGCAAAGTGAAAGCAAAAAAACAAGCGCAAATTCAAACGCGATTTCAATATGTCACATATTGACAGTGGCTCACCCATGCCAATGACATAATTACCCAGCTACATTTCTGAAAGAATGCAAAAGCATTGACATATATTTTTCCTACAATAGCCCGACGGGCAGGGAAGAGATAGATTTTGGTAGCCGGACTGAAAAAATCGCTAGCTCCGGGACGTCGGGCTAGCGATATTGCGAGCCCTGTATCTGATTGAGGAATCACTCATCTTTGGAAAAGAGAGTTTATTACAGAGAAATGGCTCTTTCCAAAATAAAAGCTATACTATCCGCTTCTTCTGGGCTATATTCTCAGCAGCATAAGGAGAATCATGTGCTAACAGCTGTCTAAATGACTCGGCTAAAGTTAGTAGCATGCTTGCTTTTTTTTGTCTGCTTCCACTTGTCTTTGCACTAGGATGATGTCGGCGTAAATGTGCAGTCATATTCGTTGTGTTCCCACTAGTGCTTTCAGGTTAATCTCGTTGAAATGACCTTAACGCCACAACACGGCAAATCTCCGTTAACGAGCTACCGCCGATTGCTCCGTGCATGGGGCTAGACGGCCAACACGTTAACGAGCTAACTGCGCTAGCACACTAGTTCACACCAATGTAATTGAGCATTGCATGGCACATCCAACATACTGTTTTACTTTAGTCCATGACTCGCTTACCTTCAGGGTCATACTTCACATGAAAACCAAAATAATTCCAAACGCCAGAACTGAATGAGGGTGGGGGAGGTGCCCTGCGCTCTTCCTTCTGACTATGCTGTCTGTGTTGAGCGCTCAGTGGATCTGCGCTGGACAGTGCAGCCTAGGCGGAGTAGTCGAACGCAGATTCACTGAGCGCTCAACACAGACAGCATCGTCAGAAGGAAAATTGATAAAATAAATTACAAATGTTGTATTGTTCGATACATATGCGTACCGAACCGAAAGCACTGTATCGAACGGTTCAATATCGATACGAATATCGTTGCACCCCTACTATATAGCTATAAAATAACAATCTTTTGAACAATATATAAAAGTAAATCCACATGAAACATCGTGATGAGCATCTTTTCTCTGTCTTTATCTCTAGGAGGCTTACTCTGTGGCGAGACAGTTTAATCTGATCCCGCCAGTGTGCGAGCAGGCTGAGTATCATCTTTTCCAGAGGGAGAAAGTAGAAGTGCAACTGCCCGAACTCTACCATAAGATAGGCAAGTGTATGACAACAGCTTGATCAGTCACATGCATCCTTGTGTCACTTCCCTATCCACTCCATCCAACAACCTTTCTGACCAAGTTGCTCTCCTTCTCTGTTGCTCATTTCCACTGCGCTTTAATCACCCTCTCACGTTTTCACTTTTTCTGACGCTCTTCTCACACATTTCATCTCACTAAAACTCCTCTTCAACTCTCCTGCTGTGTCCATGGTTACAGGAGTCGGCGCGATGACGTGGTCACCGCTGGCATGCGGCATCATCACAGGAAAATATGAAAATGGCATTCCTGAGTCATCCAGGGCCTCCATGAAGGTAAGCGTGAGGGTTCGTCAAAACAAGGCGACAGTGAGAATCAGATTCAAAGCAGTGATTCATGACTTGCGCACTTCAGGTGGTGTCGATATCTAAGACGTGAGAGAGATGAGATCTGGGGAGGGTTTATGGAGGTTTGATTTGGACATGCTGAAACTTAAGGACGTGCATGTGTGATGTTTTCGGTTTAGATGTAACCAGACAAAGTTGTTTCCGCTTGCATCTTCACCCTAAAGTTAAATATAGTCATGCTTTATTTTTCCAAGCTCATGTTTTGCATCTTTGAGTGTGTCTGTGTCCCTGACTTGAGTTGAACAAACAGATCAATACCAGTTGACTTTGATTAATTAAATAAATCATGAAATTAAGGCATGTCTGTAGCACTGTGACTACATCTCTGTGTGTCAATAAATTATTAATAATACATCAGCTCTGGAGTCTCCAGGCTCTCTGGCTACACCCTGCATCTCTTCACTCATTCAGTCTGTGTCTTCTCTGTGCTGTCAGTCCTATCAGTGGTTGAAGGAGAAAATAATAAGTGAGGATGGAAGGAAGCAACAAGCCAAGCTGAAGGAGCTCAACCACATCGCAGAGAAGCTGGGATGTACCCTGCCTCAGCTGGCTGTGGGTAAGACTTCCCTGTCTTATAGCAAATACAGCAGAAGCAGCTTAAAGCAAAGCTTTTAAACCATAAATGCACAGACCTGTCAGACAGGAGCTGGTTTATGTAAGACGGGCACATTTTTCATCACCTTCGTTGGGTATTTGTTGTCTTTCGTGTTTGATATTTCCTCCAGCTTCCAGTCTACACACCAACGCAAAACTTTTCTGATGCACTTGTGCTTGCACTGCATCCCTGTGGATGTTCAAATAGCTGGGTGTGTTGTGCACTCCCCATTTGATAAGTAGATGTCCAGGTTATATGCAAGAGTGCTGGAACCTCTGGTTTGTTTAAAGACAATAATCAGAAAGTCATAATAAGATGTGTGCCGTTGAATAGTCACTGACTGAGTATCTTCTGCTTTTCTGCAGCTTGGTGTCTAAGAAATGAAGGGGTGAGTTCGGTCCTTCTGGGAACATCCAATCCTGAGCAGCTCACTGAAAACCTCGGGGCCATACAGGTCAGAAAAAGCAGACACACATTGCTGTTACCTCTGTTTCTTCACCTGCATCCTCTGCTGTCTTCCACTTATAATGATTTCTAGATCAAGTTGTCCCAAGTCTGTACCTATAATGACTTCAGACTTTCTTCACATTATTCTGCATGTCTTCCTTCCTTCGCTCCTCTCAGGCTTACTCAGCACATCTCTTTCTTTCTTAGGTCCTTCCCAAGATGACCTCCCATGTGGTGTCAGAGATCGACCACATCCTAGGCAACAGACCATACAGTAAGAAGGACTACCGCTCTTAGACCAGGCAGTTGGACTTCCAAGAGGTCAGCTGTACCTACCTACCTAACCATACTGCTACCTTGGACCCTCCATTCAGTGTTCATGTCCATGGTTCTCTCCTCGGGCCCCACTCAGCTCCAGCCCGCCTCAGCCTGGAACAGACGGCCTTGCTAAGTCCAGCGTTGCATACTGTACCTTTGTCTGTTTGAGCCTTGTCCTGATCAGATCAGCTCTACCAGGCTCATCTCAGGTGCCCAGCTCAGCCACGTCATGCTTGAGAAACTCAGCTTTTTGCAGCCTGAAACACAAAACACGATCCACTTCAGTAGTTCTAAACTTTGTGCTCCTCCCAAATCAAAGTGTTGCCACGTGCAGGTAGAATTATGCAGATCTTAGAGTAGAACATGTAAAAGTTTAGATTCAGGCTTATATTTGAGATCCCACCACATCCCAGCTCAGCTCCATCCAGGGATAGATATACAACTGACCTGATATTTGGATTAAAATTGCATGAAACTACGACTGCAGCGCCTCGTTTTGAAAATATATTCAACTTTACACTCACATCCAGTTAGCAGATAAACCAAAAGAAGCAAAGCGGGCGTATTTAAAGTGCCTTCCCGAAGGGCACCTTGACAGTAGCTGCTAAATGAGACGCCTGTGTTACTTATTTATTGGGCTCAGGCCTTCAGGTCTCGAGCCCACCCATTGAAAGCCAAGACCTCCACTCACAAGTAACATAATTTGAGCACAAAATTCATATTGAGCCCATATTTTATTTATGAGTACCACTGTACCACAGCTGAATACATGAATGCAAGAAATCAGAGGTATCTCAGGAAAGTGGACAGTTGTATTCTGAACCCCACCCGCCCCCACCCCACTCAGTGCTTTCATTAAATCGCTATGCAGAGCAACACACAGAATTACCATAAGAGTGTAAAACTCCAACCTCCTGTGTTGGAGGTAAGCAGCAACCAGGTGACTTGCGCATAATACAGTTTTATTAACATGAATGAAGCCTCAACAGACCCGATCCCTATTAGCCCGAATTAGCTTTCAAATACCTACCAAGTATATTCTGTCCCGTATTTAGAATAGTTAAGTATTCAGTGGATTATAAAGGCTGCAAATCGTGAGCGTATTTACCACCAGATGCATGTTTCCCTGCTATAGTGTGCCTCTTTCTTCTTTTCGACAAAGCACATAATTAAAGACTAGAAGAGGATTTGATCAAAAAATCCTGCAAGCTTGTCCCCCCAGCCCCCCAGGTGTGACAGAGTACTGCGGGACTTTGAGTACTAGTACATATTGGACTCTGTTTGAGGAGAGAGTGAAGCATGTCGCCCCCGTGTGTTCCCTCTGAGGAACTGCTGAAGAATCCCACAGAAGAGAAATAAAGCGGACTGCTTTTCTGCCTGTGAACTGAACCTGCATCGCTAGATCGCTCCAGCAAACCTTGAGGATTCTGGACTTAAGCTTACGATGAATCTATGAAATAAAAGATAAACTCGCCTCTGGTCTTGTCATGTTTAGAGCGACTGCTTGTTTAAATGGCACAATGGGGCACAGACTCAAGGTGTTTGGCATGTGGCAAAGATTACAGTATTTATTCTAGAGTAGTTAATATATATGAACTTTATTTTGACATTTTGAAATACTGCTTTTGTTTGACGATGCTAAATGTACATACGATGTTAAGAAATACAGTGTAACATAAGGAGAAACACATCGAGGAGCCTCTCGTGCAGACGAGGACTTCACCGCAGTGTATGGCTCACACATAGCAGACCTGTAAATAGAGTCACTTTTCTGCTCCTCTGCAGTATCGCTGCATCAGTTGCAACGTTTAGGCCGCTCTCCAGCCCGTCCTGCTCCTTCCAACCAGACAAAAATGTACTTTTGTCTCCTCAAAGACAAAGAAAGTCAGAACTATTTATAAGGATTAAGGTTTAAATTTGTATTTCTCTTTTGGATTCTGCGTCAATAAGAGAATCGTTCTAAAAGTGAGCTTCTCTAATGAGACGTGACAAATGTGATTAAAGGTTTCTTAAAGGACTTGAACGTGGATCGACCCTTCGGATTTCATGGCTGTCACCTTGACGCATTATTTTTGTTCTCTTTCATGTGGAAAACAAGCCATCTCTGAGATCAGCAGAAATGTTGGCCAGGTTCCGACTGAGTCACTTTCTTGTCCTTGGTGTGCATCTGTTGACTTGCACCACAAATACCACCTATGTATGGATCAATCAAGGGAAATCTCATTAGATTACAAGCGCCTACAGTTATCCAGAGCACGCTGTTACCTGTTTTGGGATGAAACACTAAAATCTCTTTGGCTCACAGCTTATTTAAGAAGTCTGGCCTTGGAGGAAAACTAGAGTTGGATCCAAAATGAAATCAAGAAAAAACATCATATTTTGCTTATTTCTTATTCTCTATGTGGACACAGCACCATCTTTTCCTACGCAGAATCTATATTTGCTTTGTTCACTTATTTGTAGCTTTTGGTGGCAAACACGTGCCACTGAGACACAAAGGTAAACGTTTAAGTTTGTGTGCAAGTCAACAGCTTTCCCATCAGTTTGAGTCAGTCACTGTTGGACTGTGGCCACCTGGCAGAGTGCCTTGAATTCCTTCGACAGGAATAAATTCAGGGATGTCTTTCACTACAAGTTGGTAAATGGCGTTTGGCTTCTGGCCTACAAGATATGTAAGATTTTAAAACAAATGTATGCAGATGATATTATTTGTCTCCTGTGTCACTTTAATAGAAAGTTGTAAGCATCAAGCACACACCGACAGTGTAGCTACAAAAAAGGAAAATGTTGTCTTTAAATTGTTATTATTCTCTATTGAATGATGCGCTTACTGAGCTCCATCGTGCTCCTTAATTTCCCGGGAGCGTTATATCACCGAACAGTGGAGCTGATTCTTTAAACTGTAGGGATGGCCCGCTTGAAGCTGACGCTCCGGAGCGTGTGTCGAAAAAAACAACACACTGGTTCAGAAGCACTGTGTCGAGGCTTGCTTCGTTTGGCAAAAGTCACGTGACCAGTGACGTCCGAAGCTTCATTACGCACGTAACTGCTTCGGTACCTGATTCAAACGGATATAAGGAAGTGAATCATCCACGGGATTCGTGGAGTGTGTTGATGGTGACAGATAGCGAACAGGTGATCATTCCACTGACAGATATGGAGCCAGCGAGGAAGAGAGGACGTTCTGGCGTGTGGGAATATTTTGAGTTGATTTTGCTCAATTCATTTTATCTGCCGAAGTGAAAAACTTGAAATGTCCAAAATCATGTTTTCATAATGTAAATATCATTACAGCATATGACTTTAGGAACACTTCCATGTGAATTAAAGCTAATGAAGACTACAAAAATGTATTTGACACTATACGTACATTACATTGCTACAGTTTAGAAAATCATTTTGTTTATTGTTTTTAGGTGATAGTCTGCAGGACCCAGGGATACCTGCATATCTACCAGCTTGCAGTGTAGTTCCTGCACTCCACAGCCTCTTCTGTTCCATGCAAGTGGATTTTCTCCAGGGCAGGAGAAACTATTTCTAAGAAAAGAAACAGACTCAGCCAGCGCACAGTGACACTAATCCTCTTTTTAAATGTAAATAACAAAAGGGCTACCTTACATTGATCATGTTTTTACTTTGCAAGTTCTTGATTAGGGGTGGGTTTTGATTATCGCCTTTCTGATTACAATCCATGCTAAATTGAATAAAGTGATATTGATTCATTAAAATCCCGTGTCGATTTGTAAATTAACGTTATTATGCCTGAAACGCCAGCATCTCAGGTTAAACCTCACAACATGTCGTCAAACACCATACAGCTAAAACAGTAACTGGGAGCAGGTTTACGGATTCTGCATACAAACGTGAACACAGAGCGCGGACCCGACGCGTCAGAGTCAGATTTTGATGTGTCGTCGGGTCCGCGCTGTGTTTGCCTCTTTTTTTCCCCGCTGGCTTCTGCAGCTGCAGGTTTCATAACTCTCTGTTTACATCTCTAATTAAGTCTCACATGTGTCAGCTTTCTTTTAATAGATACGAAATTATGGATATATACTGTTAAATGATCAGAATTGTAATATTTCTGACTGAGGCAAAACTTTCAAGATTCCAATCAAATTGAATCGGATCCTGTATCGAATCAAAAATGATTCTACAAATCAGTGACGATGCAGCCGTACTCAGCTCCCTAAGCATTTTCCCTTTCCAGTTCACAATCAATCCCACCCCTAGGTCAAAAATATGTATAGGACAATTGGCCTCATCTAATATTTTGTATGAACCTGTCCAGCTGTCCAGTGATTAAACGACAAGTAGATGGAGGCAGGACTTCACAGCAGGGGCATACTCCATAATGTGCTGTGCATTCTCATATGTATATTATATATATTGCTCACTTATTGTATTTACCAACATCAAGGAGTTATGAGCAAAGAAAGGCCACCATAGTGCATGTTTAAATAGGGAAAGTTTATTGATCAAAATGTATTACGCAAATACGCATTACATTTTTTTCAGCCCCCCAATCGAGAAAACAAAACCAATTACATGTTCAAAGCAACGGAACGGTGGCCCAATATCAGAGAGAACTCCACTCTTGAGTGAGCAGTGATAATTGAGCAGTCCGTTTTATTTTGCAGATTCAAGCTGCTCTTCAAAATTTTCACCACCAGATGTCACCGGAGAGGACTGTGTTGAAAAGCTTCGAGTAATGAACCGTTTTTCCAATACAAGCTTCAGTACTTCGGAAAGCTTCATTTGGCCATCACTATTAAACTGGTAGCTTCTCTGTAAATGGGACTCGCTTTCAGAGGAATGCAAAACCTACATATTATCAGCTCCACAAACTTCGGGAACAAGCAGTGCAACAGTCCTACAGATATTAGGAAAAGTAATGCAAGAAGGACATTAACCTTCTTGTTGTCCGAGAGAACAGTGACTTGTCTTCGTGGTTTTCTCAATTTCTTACAGACTTAGAAACAACTCTAAAATGCAACAAGCAAGTCATCTGTGTCTGTTTTTCAGCTTGTTGAAATCCTGTAATGTGCCACATCAACTGCTACCCAAGGTTTCTGGTTTTGGTTTGAGTCCTATCTGATAATCAGATCTGAAAACTCAGAGGTCACTGATTCTACGTGTTGTTGGGTGGATGAAAAACACTTGAGAGACATTGACTTCGGTTCTTGTTGTGTCATTGTATTGTTTCCCCTCCTGATCAGTAGTTTCTCTGTAAATACTCTATGTGAAAGTGTGATTAGAAATAAAAGCATTGCCAATGGAAATGGTGTCTAAGCTGTAAAAAAAAGCAGACTGAACAACACACAAATCAAATGACACAGATGACAAGTAAACAGACTTGCTTTATTTGTTACAAAAACAACAGAAGACAGATCTGTAGAAACAACTCTGGAGATAATTTGATCACGACTTTCATGAAGATGAAATGTCATATTCCGCTTGTAAACCCTGTTCCTAACATGAGTGTACACTTCTTTAGCCCATTTCCTACCCTCCAACCCAACCCCCACCCTTTCTTCCTTTACTTTGAGCCAGTGGAAAGCAAAGCAATGAGTCCTGAAGAGGCACTGATGGACAGAATATAGTTGCTGGGAAAAGGTGGGTTAAGGTAAACACTGGTAAGAAAAGTTTGCAGATATGAAGCATACAGTGTTACTTTTGACAGGGAGTTTTCTTTAGTTTTAGTCATAATTTAAACATCAAATTTCTTTTAGTCAACTAAATATTGTAAGATTATCATAGCCTGAAATAATCGGTTTTCTATTAATCTGTTAAGATGTGTTAAAAGGATAAATCTGCTACAACAAAACCTGTCATACATTTTCAACTTAAATATACTTGTGAACTAAATACCGCCACATACAGACGTGAAAGGATACACGGTGGGGTTGAAGTTCTTGAGCAGGAAGAAAGAGGCGACGATGACGAGAACCAGGAAGAGTGTGTTGTTGTAGAAGATGGAGAAGGTGGTGGCCTCGTAGTCGGCGACCTCGTTCTTCTTCCACAGAATTCTGGACAGGAGATAAAAACCAAATGTCGTCCTTGTTGTCTACGTGTACCAGGTTAACGCAAGCTTTGTTAGAGACGGTGTGTGAACAGAAACAAGGTGGTTGATGTCAAACATAGACTTATACTCAATTTGTGCTCACTGGGTTGGTCCACTTAAATGCAAACAGCGACAATGCCACAGCTCCATCAGCATTTATACCAGCGCTGAGGGTGTGAGAACGCCCTGCTGTATTCTCCTGAAGAGTCGCCACTCAGACAAAACCTTTTCCCAGAACGTGTCTTCTTTTCACAATGTTGGAACATCTCCCTCTATATAATCTCGGACTCTCTGATCCTCAGTACTGATTTATCATCATACTTTTGACTTTTGATGTACGGTGACGTTCACAAGGGCGAGACCAGTGAAGATAAATGGGTCATTAACGCGACCAGAAGAAACTGCACCTGAGTTTAGCACCTAACGCTGGCAGAAGAGGGTGTTGCTGTGGTATGTTGACATGAGATTATGGTGTAACTATTATGAATATAATACAGACTAAAATACTGTAAACCTGTAAGCTCACGTATTAGTGATCTGTCCCATTCTCACCACAAAGGCTGACTGCTGCTTTCACACATTCATTACAGTTATAAAGACTTTCTGCCTGTGTAATTCATTTGCCAGAAAAAATAAAAGTTAAAGATAAAGTTGGTAAAGTTTATAATTTCACTTTTAAGATTACTGACACAAACCAGAAATACTCACATCAGTCTGCAGCTTTCCCAGAGACAAAAAACTGTGTCGCACCACTGAATGAGGTACGTAAAACTGTATCAGTACAGGCTCAGAGTCGGATTTCTATATAACCTACTTCCACTTGGTTTGAAACACCACCTAAATTGGTGGCCCCTCCACACAGATAAGCAAACGCAAGTGTGTAGAGAGCGTGTAGTTGCTGAATTTGAATTGGGCTTACGTGTGCACTACGTTTTACCTCTCGTCTTTCTCCTTGCGGGACATCTTGCGGTTGTCAGCCTCAGACAACTTCCTGGTTACCTCCTTTGAAACAGCATCCTCACGTTTCTGTGCGACCCTGGAGTGTGATGAGCGGAAGATCACAAGCATTAAGACTTTAATCAAATTCAAAACACAACAGCAACTCCC
Source organism: Rhamphochromis longiceps (assembly GCF_057381845.1). Classification (NCBI taxonomy): domain Eukaryota; kingdom Metazoa; phylum Chordata; class Actinopteri; order Cichliformes; family Cichlidae; genus Rhamphochromis; species Rhamphochromis longiceps. The sequence goes on along the minus strand of NC_140570.1, from coordinate 16,118,429 downwards.
AGTAGATTCAGTTTCCAATAAGAAGTAACAAAATCATTTCTGAACTCAGTCTGTTGATTCTTAATCCGTTTCAAAGTTTCCCCAATGAATAACATCACATCTGTCAATCAAGTTGATCGAATTAAAAAAGCTCTAACTCTACAGAGACAGTTTGATTCCCTATTTGTGTTCAAACGACTGATGATTATATGTTTGTGTTCTTGTCCCCATGTAACTGAAGTTAAAAGGTATGAATAAAGTATAATATGAGGCCCATTTAACCAAGCAGCAACGGGTGTTTAGTGGATTTGTCCCTCTTACTTGTGTTTGAGCACAAACTTGACGTTCTTGTAGGCAAAAGCAACCAAGTAGGTGCTGACCAGAGTCATCACAGCATACAGAACTGCAGACTGGACCAGGTCCATATGCCAGATCCTCCAAAACAGCCCTAAAGAGAGGAAAAACAAGCACAAAACGCTGCTCAAACTAATTATCTGAAACTGGAGTTTTTCAAGTAAAATCTCCCAAAGCTTTTTGTGTTTTGATTCATTTGTTGCTGCACTTCGTATCACAGCGTTATTACGAGGTCACGTTAGCATTCCCGATCAATATTATTAACTGTGCTTATGTGTTATATCTCTGAACATTACGTGAGCTTATATATGTAAAGTAGCGGCTCTGAAAACCTCGTTTTTATTGACAGTTTCTCAATTTTAATCCTCCACTCACTCAGTGTTAGCTAAATTAGCGGTTAGCACCAGCTAGCTTCCTCAGCCTATGCTGTACTCACAGATGGGGATGGCAGAAACGATGAGTGCATTTCCGTAAAACAGAGCTGTGGACTTTGCCGACAAGTTTCTGCTGAAATCCTGAAGGAGAAGATCTTCTTCTGACTGCTGCTTGTTGCTGCTTTTGGGAGCCATGAGTGCTCACTGAACCTTCTGCCTGCTGCTGAGCTCCGGGTAGAAGAAGACTGACACGTCGGTGAATGGAGAAGAAGAGGAGAAGAGAGACGCGTCAGCACTCCGGCTTCTTCTTCTTTGTTTGGATGACGACGGAGACGCTGTGGCTTTTTGCTGCCCTCGACAGGACGATAAGGACACAGCACTTGTGCCGTTGCACAATAGCCTACTTTAACGATATTTTTGTGCACCTTAATATAATGGGCATTTTGACATGAAGAATTAGGTAAACACGTCTGTTTCTGATCACATTAATGAGGGCTGTTTCATGTAGGACCACAAGCCTAACTAAAGTGACTGGTAACAGGGTTATAGAGCTATCAGCTGCGGTGACCCTCTGACAAGGGAGCAACTGAAAGTGGCTTAGAAATAGCTGTAAAATTGTTTGATAAATCCTTAGAGATCAGTCAGTAGGCCCCTGGTAACCATTGGTTCATGGGAAAAGTGTGTATTTTATTACTAGTTGGTAAGTTGTTACTGTAGGCTGCTGGCAGTTGCTAGCATGAAATAGGTCAAAAAGAGACATACAGTGATATGTAGTGCTGCAATAGACACCCTGTGATTGCTTTGGTCACTGGCGGGTTGCTGTGGTCACCAGTAGCTGCATGGAAGACGCCAACTTGTCTGCAAACACTTCACTTAGTCTCTGACTCGGAGTGAAACGGTGAAAAGGGATATATGAAATCCCCAAAAGCCGATTCTGTTCATCTGGACGTAGCGTTTTCAGTGGGAGAAACGTTTTGTCACTCATCCAAGTGTCTTCTTCATTCTCAGCTGACTGTACGTTTCCCCAACCTTATAAACAGTACCTTAGCCCACTGAATGAACAATGGACTGTGAGGTCAGTTTCTTGATCAATAATATGCAAATTGTCATGATCAAGAGGTACTTCTTTCTTGTTTTCCTAATCTGCTGTTGCAGTGAGCAGTGTATGCTCATGATTAACTAATGATTAGCACACATTTCACGTCATACTAAAGTGAACACAGTGAGACTGTCTCTACCTTATTTGAATGTATATGAAGTCCTGTTACAAACCTTTTTCATAGCATTATATATATAACAGCATAGTAATATAACAGTGTATTACTATACTGATATTTCCTGACCTCTGAGAGTCATTACCATATTGTGGTGGAAGTGTGTGTGCTTCAGGGCTCCAAGCAGCTATATTGTTGTGGGTGAGAGGCCAGATAAAGAAAACTCCTATGATGACCAAAAGATCAAGGGACCAGTTTATCTTGCCCACAACAGAGCCCAGCGCTGATGTGGAGGGTGTGAGTCTGGTGGCTGGTGGCCAGATGCTTAGCCCAAAGCAGCTACATGGGTCCCTCCTCCTATGGGCCCAACACCCAGGGGTGGATTGAGGATTGAGTGACTATTTATCATGAGGTCTGGCAGCTACCTGGAGGCGAACGGACACTAGTAAAAGAAATTATTGTTTCTATCTGGATGTAAGCAGTTAGTATATAATTCTTGTTTTGTGTACATATATAAACAAAACATCCATTTCGGTACCACTGGTTTTTTTTTGCCTCATGACACCGAGACAAATTTGTAATTTTTTGTGTTTATACTTCGAATAAACGTAATTCTGATTGTGAATTTTTTGGTATGTGTGTCAATTCTGTGACAGGCATCATCAGTCAGCAAATAGCTGATTACAAAATAAAAGAATTAAGCTCTCTACCCTGTTACACCGCATCACAGCGCAGTCACATCAGCATGCCGTGCAGCACACTTTAATATAGTAACAGTTTGTTTTCTAACAGTAAACAGGTCAACAACCCGCTGCTTTAACTGCTTGTCCTACTTCTCATTTGCAGCATCTGTCATTTAGAAAGAGATGCTATCACATCACCAATCTCATTTGTGATGACATGAAAGATAATTCTTGAGCAATGTCATTCTAAAGCTCCAGTCAAGAGTTCAGCTGCTTGGAATATTTCTAAATTTCCCCACTAGAGGGCGATATCTATTGCTGTATACTCCGTGTGCGTCATTTAAGGTGGCCAAATCTCCAGTCGTTGGTGTAACAGTTGATCTGCAGGTCTCAGATTACTGGGGTTTTTATAAACACCCACAGAGAGTAAGACCGTGGCTCACAGTCGCTGCATTACCAGAGTATTTCTCACCCTTAAAAGTTGGCTAAAAATCAGATATTTCAGACTTTATGGAAAAGTAGGAGCTGACACTTTCTGAAGGCAATGAGGATAAGTGGATTATAATGCCTTTAAAAGCACCACATCACTTAAATTCTCAGTTTCCATGTATAGGTTAGTAAAATAGGCCTTCTCTTTACTCTACAGGCACATTACTTCACCTCTTGGACATATTTACAACTCATCCTCTACACATATTTCTGACAAGGAGGCCATAGTCCATGCTGTTCACTTGAGTGTGACCATACAGTCACAGATGCACGGCACATTAGTACACCATGAGCCTTTAACCCTTCTCCTCTTTATCTCATCATCCAAGCCTGTCACTTCCCAGCCCCTGCAGACATTTTAGGACTGCAGAAAAAAACCGGACAGATAGTCTGCTGCTCCAGCCAGCACAGTGCTTAACCCCCCGCTGAGCTATTTTCTTTCTTTCTATGTGTTTGGACAGAGGAAACAGCACGCATCTTTACTGAGTGCGTGCATTGAGCGGGGGTTGTTGCGTGTGTGTGTGTGCTTGGACGCAATGCAGACAGGCAGGTTTGCGTGATGTCCCTGTCTTTAAATGGGGATAGAGCTTAGAGATTAACCGTGCACTTCAGGGGTGCAGGAAAGAGGCACAGAGGAGGAGTGGGAGGCAGGCAGTGATGCCAAAAGCCCTGCCAACACAATGCCAGACAAGGCTGTTGATCTCTCTCTCTTTCTCTCTGCCTGTCCTGTGTAAGTGCACATGTTTCTGCTAGATTACCCTGGCTTTGGTGACACCATAGACATAACCGCTACAGCACAGTGGCACATGCAGGACTCCTCCAAGGCAGCTGGCCTGGCAGTGCTGCAGTTGTAGCTCCTTTCTTGTTCTTCCTTAAGGAGAGTTTATGACAGCTCAGCTATCAGCAGTGACAAATTCTTCTTGAGTTATCTTTTCTCACTCGCCTGAAGCTTATAGCTCTAGGAGCATCTACATTTCTAAAATCTTTATGTAAGCATGAGGTGATGATACCGTGTGGAAATACCAGCGTTGTGTCACCAGCTTTCCAAAGAAATTAGATCAGCATTATAGTCTAAGTGTGTACTTTATCCATGAAACCAGGTTTCATATATCTTTTTGATTATCAGACATGAATGCAGTTAGTTTCACAAAAATACAGTCTATACTCACTGAACATGAATAATGGATTTTAAAACAAAAGTGGTCACAGAACTATGTCGCTTTCCACAGCTTTGCACATTATGGAAGTCCCCAGCCACCGCAAGAAATATCGCCCAAATGGTATAAAGTGTGAGTTAGCTGCCGTGTTGTCAGACGACATCATCTAACTTCAAATGGATGAAAGAGGACCAGCATTTATTAATGTTTCATCACAGACATGTGGCTCTGAAGTGATGGAGTTAGAGAGATGCGGCTTTTAGGTTTTGTTTTCCTTTCCCTCAAACTGTTTGGTTTCTAAATAAAGAAAGAGAGAACTCGACAGAGCATTTTTATTCTGTGGATTACAGCTGAAAAGGAGCTGTTTCTATGTACATCATTACTTCTACGGTGTCTCAGAAATTTGTGAGTATATATTTTAGTTTTAATTCGCTGTCATTTACCACATTTGAGCAAATGTGCTTTGCCAAACAATAAACTGAAAATACTTGAGGCTGAATTGAAAAAGCCAAAAAACAAACAAGAAATCCAGTTGAAAGTCAAATGGAAAAGGCCACAAGCGTTTTCCAACAATGGAATTAAAAAGCAAACTCAGTCCATAGGGTATAGCTGTAAACAGTGGAATTGCCCAAGGGTGGACCTTGGGCAATTCGCCTTAGGAGAGGCATCAGACAAAAAAACTTCTATACTACCAAGGAAGGTCAACAAAGCCATGCTCTCTTAGCCTTAGCTGGCTTGAAAGATCTGGCTTTCTGCTCCAGGTGCTTTGTGCATCCACATAAAAGAGGGCATTTCACACATCCATCACTTTTATTCTTCTCAAAATGATCCCCGTGAGTGACACCGACTGCGATTAGAGAAATCTATAAAGAACACAAAAACATAACAGCAACTGTTACTTCTTAAATACAGCTGATTATTGGAGCTCTGACAACTTTAGGCTGGATAAATTTAAACATTACAGCTTACTGTCCCATTCCCTAATTAAAAAATGTGGAAATTGCTTTAGTTTGTCAGCAGAGTAAGGTGAATTACTTTTATTGATTAAATATGTATTCTCGTTGTGTGCCCTGTGCTCTAGTAGCTGCAGTTCCAGCAGTGTAAAAGACACTAAAAAGAGCAGATTAGAATCAAGCATTAAAACCATGTGCACATTTTCTGCACCACCAGAGAATTGCACGCAAATTCCAGTGACAATGTGATGCACTGTTTGAGCTGCTGTCACTTTACATGCTAGATGTTAATAAGGCCCAGCTTAACAAGTTGTGCACACAAATTATTCCACCAGCAAAGAATCTGTTATACACTTAAAAACCTGCTGTAAATAAAAGACTTTGTGTAAACACCGCAATCCATGCTGATTTTAATCCAAGCTGCCCAACGTAATGTACCATGGTGATTTAGCCCAGTAAAAAAAACAGAGAGCCACAGAAAACCCTGACTTTAAGCTGGACATAGCTCATTAACCCAATAATCCCACAGTAGACCTCCTCAGCCTGTAAACATGTTTGTTTCTGGGATAAGTTGGTAATTTAACATCAGAGTCTATGGGGGACTGACAGCCTCGACCCAGCTGAAAAACTCAGTTTTGGGCGCTTCATCATTGCTTTTATTTGTCTTTTAACCTCCAGGCTACGTTGCTGCTTGGGCAGGATCTTTATTGAGTAAAATTATTTGCAGCCCTGACAATGAAATTTCAGAGGAGCAGACATACAAGAAAAAACTTCAAAAACGCTGCCATGACTAGAACTTTTTCCTTTATTTAAGTTCGGGTAGAGACGTTTGTTGAAATTTCTGGCTCAAAAGGAATCACTGGGTTTCTCAAAGTGCCATTTAGATCAAGCTGAACTGGAAATACAGAGTTATCAAAGACCTCTACGCATGTGCTTCATCTGTTAGACAACAGGGGCAGCTGTCCCTCCCCCATCACCCCATCCCCACAGTTGTCCCCCAGCTGCAGGTTGTGGAGACGTCGCCAAGCCTCTGGCACCGCATTTCCTTCAACATGCCACGTCGCTGTGACAGGCCCTTAATGGTGAGGTTTTAAGTTGTTTCTTAAGGCACGGAGACAGTGGCAGCAACATCAGCATCCACCCACCCTCCCTTCCTCCCAGATACACCCAGCAGCCCTTTCACCCCAACTCCCCCACCCGTAATGTCTCTCCCATTCACAGAGATTTACTCAGATGGTTGCGTGTGTTGCTCCTCTCCTTCCTCCTTCGTGTCCTGTGATTTATGTTTCCCCTTCGGCTCAAAGGCACGGAGGAAAATGTGATATGGTGGTGTAGGGAAGGTGAAGGGGAAAGGCTGCGGGTGTGGGGTGGGGATTCCTCAGAGAGAGATTAAGGGAGGAAAAGGAGTGAAATACTTGTCTTTTCAAAGGATGCCAGACATGTGTTTACACTTTCTGCCCACTTTCACCATAAATAGTTTCCTCACACTCAGGGTTGCACTCTCACATGTGAATCTGCACGACTCTGTGTTTATGTGTGTGTGTGTGTGTGTGTGTGTGTGTGTGTGTGTGTGTGTGTGTGTGTGTGTGTGTGTGTGTGTGTGTGCATCTGTTGTTTCTTGCATGATTTTGATTGGTGGTTCTCAAAATGAGTCTCTTATGCCGTTGATTATACATTAACGAGCACTCGCTCTGGAAAAATGACATAAGTTTCTTCAAAAATCTCTTGATATCTGCCAATTATGTGAGGATTTTCATTTGTTTCCACACAGTTATGGCCTGTTTTAAAAATCATTTCTGCATAAAGTACCATTTGTCATTACTGAGGCCCAGTTCTGGGAAATCCATTGAAACTTGAGGCTGATTGGTGTATCCATTTTTTCAAAATCCTTTTTCTTGCGTTATGTTTATAAGTTTACGAGATGATAACGACAGCGATGCTGTGTGAATCATGTTGTAGGTGTGGAAGTGCAGCTTCGGTCAGACAGACATTATTTATCGGGTCAGCTAGACCCAGGCGCTGCGATTCATAACTATTCAGATTGCGATGACACAGGCTTAGCTTCCCCTGGCAGAGTTACGGTGACCCTCCAGGTAGAGCTCAGTTGCAAAACAAACGCTTGCACAGTTCCAAACCTTCACTCCAGCAAACCCCAGATTTCACAGCGTACTCACAGAGAAAGCAGATAGATAAGATTGATGTGTTGCAATGTGTGGATGCCTACAGAGAAAGAACGGCGTGGCCCGGCAGTCGTCTGTTTGCAGTGTTTGCTGTTAATGAACTACGTGGGAATTTATATCCTTAAACAAATCAAAAGAGGACGCTTTGCACAGGGCATTGTGTGCATCATGCGTGTGTATGTGTGTGCGTGTTAGTACTTTGCCAATGTGCAGAGATAAGGAGGCTAACCTGCTGCCAACTCAGTTTTTCTTAGAAGCAAAGAGAGAGCAGAAGATGTTGACATTCTGGCAGTGGAGGGGAGCTGCTGTTCCATCTGCATCTGAAAGGTCACTGCGGTGGGTTTTAGAGCAGGATTTGTGTGTGGATGCGTGCACGTGTGTGTGTGCGCCAGTGTGCCTGCCAAAAGCAATGTGTTTAATGTGTGTGTCTTTCTCATCAATTCTGTGTGAAAGAGCAGAGGAGAGCTATAAACAAAGATGCTGGAAGTGTTGGGCATAGTACAAACAGAATAGTAGGAATCCAACCCCCTACCTCTCTGACACACACACACACACACACACACACACACACACACACACACACACACACACACACACACTCACATCCGTGCTCTGAAGATGTTTATAGGAAGTATGTGGGAACAGGCTGGCAGCAAAAATTAGACATTTTACAGTAAAAAAAAAAAAGAAAGACTCTCTTACAACTGAGTAAAAGAGACAGTTCCTCTGGACTGTGGCGCTGCTTATCCGGTATGGTTAGATCGTGGCTCTAGAGCTGTCTGCCTTTTCTAGAATAATGGAATTAATTGGGACTTGCCTTGCCAAGAAGCTGTACTTTAAAGAGATCCACACACCTTGTTATGGGATGCTTTCCAGATGGGATTGCATGGTAGATCAAAAGCTGATGGTATTTTTTCGCCTTCAGATGGGCATCTCAGGTCCTGTCAGGTTGTCAGGCTGGATTTTTCCCTGTGTTTAAAGGACACGACTTTTAGGTACTACTCATCTGCTGTAGATCATGTCACTTCTTCTTTTGTCCTCCATTTATCTGGTTTCAAAGGATAGACAACACACCATGCTGAGATATCCCAAGTTTCCAGCTAACAGCTTTGTAAATACCCTTGTTGGTGCAAAAATACTATTTTATTCCTATTATAGATTTAACAAAAGCAATCAGAACAAATGATTTTTTTTAACAAAGTGCCTAAAGATACAATTTAAAATTGTAGGGACTTTTGATTCTCTGATACACTGTCTGTTATGTGTAGACACAACACTGGTTCATCCCAGTTAGATATGTTTTCATGCTTGAATGATTCATAGGTCTGTGTTAGGTGACTTAACAAAGAGACAAACAAAAAGGGAAAAGAAACATTTTCTGCATGTGGTTACACATAAGGGTCGGAGTGCAAATGCAGGGGAAAGGAGCCAATGTCCAAAGAAAAACTCAGGAAGACCATTCGAGTCTGGTTCGAGGTGGTTCGAGACTTTGGCACATGATTGTCATGATTTGTGGAAGGAGCTGCGTTTTTGAGTTTTTTAAATCTTACATTTGATTTTGGTTAAACTGCCCCTTCAAGTTCAGCCGAAACATGCCTCCACATGTAAATGCACAACAGAAATCTAAGAATAAAATAAAATTATTTATAGTCAAGTCGTAGATGTGCTGAAACCTGCTCCCTTTCATTGATTCTTTCATTCTTCTTGTAATTAATGACAGTCTTTGGCTTTTAAAAGTTTCAATATGTTCACCACCTGAAAGCTAACTGCTAATTTGCCTGTCTGCCCTCTGGTGATGGGCAGATTGTGTACTCTGTGTTTAAGTACACTTAAGAGATCGGGGAGGATGAACTCTGCATGCTGCTGTACCAAAACAATGTGCTTAAAGATCCTAAAGCACTCTATAAAGGCCGCTCAACAACCATTTTTACAATTTTTAACCTGGTATTATTTTGTTTTCCTGAGCTATTATATTCTTAATTTGTCATTTGCCACACATAGATGCCATCTAACTATGTGAAGCACGTTTGGACAGCTGCTGACAATGACCAGAGAACCTAGCTCTCCGCACTTGAAGACATTTGTGCTGTCTGTGGAAAAGTAACACAGTTGTGAGGGCAACTGGTGGGGAGCTGTATCAAATGACCAGAGGGGTTGGGGCTTATAAGCATAAAGGATGCTTCAGGCCCATGTTGGAAATAAAGTATTTCAACTGTCACCTGACAAGAAGTTTGGACAGTCAGTGCACTGCTGTGAAAGCAGCTGCGACGAGCGATGGCCAAAATCTGATCTGGTATGTAGTCAGCTCATAACTTTGCAGCCTGCAGTACTTCACCGAAAGCAGTTTCATATTTATACCGAACACAGATTCCATCTTGATCATTTAACAACAAAAGGGCTTTTCGCAGTCTTAGAGATAGTACGTGAATAAAGCTGCTAGCGCCAAGTTTTAAGATCCATAAACAGAAAATATATCTCGAGAGACGCGTGTGTGGAGGGTGAAAAGCCTCACACTTGGTGCTCTTGGCTTTAAGTCTCTTTCAAGTCGGGTGTCAGATGTGTTGTTTACGATGCTCATGAACTAGATATCAAGATGTCAGAAAAGTGTGGAAAGTATGCAGCGTGGTGTCATTACAGCGGTATGTCTGTTGTTTGCAGATGATTCTCATAAGACTGTGAAATAAGCTGGAGCGATTGGTTCGTCTCCAAAGTTCCCGATCAGGTTTGGAGTGTGGAACCAAAGCAAAGGAGTGGTGGCTACAGTAAAAAAGGCCTGTAAAACTGTTTAGACCTGTAAAAGGTGAACTGTACACTTTAACCAAGCAGAGAGTTCACCTTTGTGGGCAACATATTAAAAAGGGGCAACCTCAGACAAGGCCCAGACTAGAGTCTCTTGATATGGTCCTGAGTTCATCACTAAAATCAGCTTACGACTAAGTGACGGCTGGTTGGTCTTGTCTGCTTCCAAAGACATGAGAAATGTTTGAATCAAGGCTTAAATCAGGAATGGGTAAACCTTGATTTATTTAACTTGTGTGTGTACTGCAGGCTATGGTGTGCACAAGCACCATATGTCGAGTGATCAGACGTGGCTGGAGAACATATGTGAGATAACAGGAATTCTTCTTGGATACACTGTGTGTCTAAACGACTTCATATAAAAGCCAGGATCAAAGCTGCAGGATCGCTGCTGCAGACTGGCTGTCTGATTCAACTACAGTTACCGACCATTTCAAAATCTGTTAAAGGCCCAATTTTTTACCTCGAGTTTGTGTCCCGGCCCGTCACTTCTTAGAAATTGTTTGTAAATATTTTTTGGTTTCCTGTCCCTTGTTTTATGTATGTTTTATGTCTATTATGAATTATTGAGGTGGGTGTAGCTCAAGAGGTAGAGCAGGCCATCTACTAATCTAGAAGCCTGGTGGTTAAATCCCTGGCTCCTCCAGCCTGCCTGCCACAATATCCTTGAACAAGTACAATATATTGAACCCTGGGCTGTTCCCAGTACATTCATCGGAGTCTCACTGTTCGATAGAAATCATTTAGAAAAAAAGTGAATGGGTGAACAAGGCATGTTGTGTAAAGCGCTGCTCAACATAGAGTAGAAAAGCATTTTTTAGCATCATACTTGTAAATGCTTCAGTCTCACACAACAAATATTCCTTAGTAGCACTAATTTGTGGACATTTTTATCTGACCTAAGCCTCCACATTGTTTTTAGCACATAGGAAGCTGTATGTTTTTTGGCCTGACAGACTTTAAAGAGTTGTCATGCTTTCTATACTGGGCTATATTGGCTTTGTGTTTATGCAGCAGGCAGCAGTCCTGTAAAAAAAACAACTAAGTGCATCCCGGGTAAGTAGCAAGGATGTGCTACTAATCAATTGTATTTGATTAGCTGGTCATCAGAAAGTGTGAGCACCTCTATGAAAGCACAGGTCTTGGCAGTGTGCTTGTCTAGAGCGATAAGGTGTATGTAAACATGATGTCACGATCTTCCAAGGAGTGAATTTTCCCGCAGATTCATCCAAATGGTTGCTTAGAGAAACTGCAAGAAACGCCAAGAGCTGCATGTCATACGCTACAGAACTCAGTTACCATGTTAAAGTGCGTAAAGCTACAATCGAAAAAGACTGAAAATTTATGGCATCTTCTTTTTATAAAGGAGCGGCTTAATAATGGATTGCATTTATATAGCGCTTTTCTAGGCACCCAAAGTGCTTTACAATTCCACTATTCATTCACTCTCACATTCACACACTCTCACATTGGTGCAGGCAAAGCACAGTTGTAGCCACAGCTGCCCTGGGGCAGACTGACAGCTTCTTAATAAAAAGAAAAGCTTATCATGCTCAGGTTTTCAAAGTTGCATCTGAGCAAACCACAAGACTTGAATAATCCTTTTGACATAGGAGACCAAAGTGGAATTTTATGTCTTTTCATTTTTATTTTCCATCTTATTTCTTGTCTTAAAACTTTAGATTACGTGTTGCAGGATTGTACAGAATTTAACCATAATGCACAGCACCAAGTTTGGAGAAAACCAAACAACTCATCAGCACAAACACTTCATGCCAACTGTCAAGCACGGTGGTGGAGGGGTGATGACTTGGGTTTGTTTTGCAACCCCTGCAGTCTCTGAGTCAATCATGAACTCCTCAAAACACCAAAGTATTTTAGGGTCAGATGTGAGGTTGTATGACTGGCAATGATGCCAAGCACAGCAACTCTACAACAGAAATGCTGAAAAAGAAAAGAATTAAGGTTTTACAATGATCCAAAGTCCAGACCTCAACCTAATTGAAATGCAGAACCATAAGAGAGCTGTGAATAAACGAATGCCTGCAAACCTCAAAGAACTGAAGCAGCATTGTAAAGAAGAGTGGGACAAAACTCCTCCACAACAATGTGAGAGGCTGATAAAGTCATGCAGAAAATGATTACTTCAAGTTATTCCTGCTGAAAATGTTTCTACAAGCTATTGAAACATGGGGTGTTTTTTTTAAACTCCCAGTGTACATGGAGCATAAAAAATGGCGTACCTTGTTTTTTATATAATATTTTAGATCATGACACTTTGTTAAACTTGCTAGACTATAACATGAAGGATCTGAGCATAATTGTTTTAAAGCATTTTGTAAAATAAACCCATTAAAATGTTTGTAATTTGTTTCTTCTTCCCTCAGGTTCAAACCTTTTGCCAGGGTTGCACAGCTAGCTCCGCATCCGCCTGTTTGTCCATCCAGCCTGTCTGCGTTTCTGTCCACGCGAGATCAAAGACATTCCCTCCAAATGAAATCCAGGTCCTGTTACATGCAACTGCCGTGCACCGTTTGCATTCACATTTGTGAGGTCTGCATATTAAACACCACTGGTAGCTAACGTCTGTGTCGAAAAGGAAGAGTGTGCCGAGGCTACTAATGGCGTGGTAATAAAAAACACATTTGCATGATACGGCATGTGTGTATCTATCATGCAAAAATATGGAAGCACTTTTCTGGTGTAATCACATGTTCAGCATTGACATATTTGCACAGGATCGTACAAATGCGTGAGTATTTGTGTGCGACTACTTGAGGCAGCGCCCAGGTCTCGTGAGGAAAAGCGCTGTGCATGTGGATGTGTAGGAAGAGCGTATAAACAAGCTAGTGAATCAGAGGCTCAGTGAGGAGTGGAAGAGGTGAATGTTGTGTGAGGACTTGTGAGCGTGTGTTTACGTGTGTGAACCGCAGTGCTAATGAAATCTGAAATCCCTCCAAGTCACCTCTGTCCTCCTCCTCCTGCACTGAATCCAGTCCGCCCCATCTCTCTCTCTTTCGCACACATTAACAGACATGCTTGCAGTCCCGTGTTAACACGGGACTGTTAGTGTGGAAAGAGGTCGGTCACGTCTCCTTTTTGTTTTCTCCATCCTGTGACGCAATGGCTCTCCCTGGGCATGTTGATAATACAGCTGGCAGTCAGGGAGCCTCCAAGCACACACAAATACACACACACACATGCATTCATGCATGCATGCAGACAAAGGCACGCTAAGCAGGAGGCCATGAAGCTGATGGCGTGAAGGACAGACACCAGCGTCTGATATTAGAAAAGCAGGGAGCCTTGCTGACATGCACTGGGAACCATTGTCAGGATAACAATGGCTTGTTTTACTATTAGTGTCTGTGTGGATAGGTTTAGGCACTATAATATGACAGTATCATGTTCCAGAGTGTGCATATGTGAAGGTATATTTTTTTAATAATTGGTCATTAGCCAAATCTATCCCGAGAAATTGTCTCGTAGGCTTGACATAGCTGTATACCCGCAGATTATTGCTCACGTTAACACAGCAGTATTGGGCAGCAGTGACAGCTACAGTCTCTATTTTATTTTTCTCATCAAAATAAAAACACCGGAGTGAAAAAGTAAGGTAGAAACTGTAAGCAATCTGTTCTAGAGCAAGTTTCATTGTTAGCTCATATGGCTATCGAGACCAAGAGAGCAGACACATTATTTTGTGGGTCTACAAATTATGCTAAAAATACCCAGAACATGAGTACATACAACCACTGGATGGCAAGGCATCACTTATTAGGCTAACATGAGTAACGCTATAATTAGCAGACTGATACTATTACTCACTCCTTTGTCCCATGTGGAAGCATCCAAAGGTTATTATTAGCTAAAACTAAACAAAAAACTACATGTGGAAAAACATTTCAGTAACTAAAGTAAAAATAAAAACCTTAAGAATTAAATGAATTAATCAAAACTCACTGAAACAATTTTGTGAACATGGAATATGTTATTATAATTTATTCATTTCTGTACAGAAATTGGTATATAAATTTGCTAGTGTGGTCAGAATGTTATTACAGCTTGCCTCTGTGTCAACTGCTTTCAAACATATCTCAGTTTTTATACTTGATTTTCCTCAATCTGACATTTGCCTTCCGTAACATAATAATTACAAAGACTAAAAATAAATCTGAAAACTAATAAAAATTTAACTAAAACTGAACATTTTCAGATGTAAAAACAAAACTGAAAATTAAGATAAAAGTGAAACATAAATGAAAACCTATAATATAATAAATGATATAATAATCTGGCAAACCGTCAGACGTCTCAGGAGGGGAAAGCGGTGCTCTACCTGCACTGTGTATAGTGCTGGCGGAGCGCTGCTGACGTCGACTGAGAAAATTGTCAGGCGGTGGAAGGAATACTTCGAGGACCTCCTTAATCCCACTGACACGTCTTCCGAGGAGGAAGCAGAGTCTGGGGATGAGGGGAATGACCCGCCAATTTCCGGGGGCGAGGTCACTGAGGCAGTTAAACAACTCCTTGGTGGCAGAGCCCCTGGTGTTGATGAGGTCCGCCCCGAGTTCCTGAAGGCTCTGGACGTTGTAGGGCTGTCCTGGTTGACACGCCTCTGCAATGTTGCGTGGAGATCAGGGGCAGTACCTGTGGACTGGCAGACCGGGGTGGTGGTCCCCATCTTTAAGAAAGGGGACCGGAGGGTGTGTTCCAACTACAGGGGGATCACACTCCTCAGCCTCCCTGGGAAAGTCTATGCCAGGGTGCTGGAAAGGAGAGTTCGTCCGTTAGTCGAACCTCGGATACAGGAGGAACAATGCGGTTTCCGTCCTGGTCGCGGAACACTGGACCAGCTCTTTATCCTCTCCAGGATACTTGAGGGTGCATGGGAGTTTGCCCAACCAGTCTACATGTGTTTTGTGGACTTGGAGAAGGCATTCGACCGTGTCCCTCGGGGTGTCCTGTGGGAGGTGTTGCGGGAATATGGGGTGTCTGGCCCATTGCTACGGGCCATTCGATCCCTATACAACCGTTGCAAGAGCTTGGTTCGCATTGCCGGCAATAAGTCGGACTCGTTCCCGGTGGGTGATGGGCTCCGCCAGGGCTGCCCTTTGTCACCGGTTCTGTTCATAATTTTTATGGACAGGATTTCTAGGCGCAGCCAAGTGGCGGAGGGCTTTCGCTTTGGTGGCCTCAGAATCTCATCTCTGATTTTTGCAGATGATGTGGTTCTGTTGGCTTCATCGGGTGAGGGCCTCCAGCTCGCACTGGAACGGTTCGCAGCCGAGTGTGAAACAGCGGGAATGAGGATCAGCACCTCCAAATCTGAGGCCATGGTTCTCAGCCGGAAAAGGGTGGAGTGCCCACTCCGGGTCGGGGATGAGTTCCTGCCCCAAGTGGAGGAGTTCAAGTATCTGGGGGTCTTGTTCGCGAGTGATGGGAGAAGGGAGCCGGAGATCGACAGACGGATTGGGGCTGCAGCTGCAGTAATGCGGACGCTGCACCGGTCCGTCGTGGTGAAGAGGGAGCTGAGTGTAAAAGCGAAGCTCTCAATTTACCGGTCGGTCTACGTCCCTACCCTCACCTATGGCCACGAGCTGTGGGTAGTGACCAAAAGAACGAGATCGCGGATACAAGCGGCAGAAATGAGCTTCCTCTGAAGGGTGGCTGGCCTCTCCCTTAGAGATAGGGTGAGAAGTTCGGCCATCCGGGAGGGGCTCAGAGTAGAGCAGCTGCTGCTCCACATCGAAAGGAGCCAGCTGAGGTGGTTCGGGCATCTGACAAGGATGCCCCCTGGGCGCCTCCTGGGTGAGGTGTTCCAGGCATGTCCCACTGGGAGGAGGCCCCGGGGCAGACCCAGGACACGCTGGAGAGATTATATCTCTCGGCTGGCCTGGGAACGCCTTGGTATTCCCCCGGATAAGCTGGAGGAGGTGGCTGGGGAGAGGGAGGTCTGGGCCTCTTTGCTTAGGCTGCTGCCCCCGCGACCCGGCCCCGGACAAAGCGGATGAGGATGGATGGATGGATGGATAATCTGGTCCAGATGAATGTTCTCACCATCTTGGTGTTTTCAAACGAACGTGGGAGGCTAGTGGCAGAGCTGAATGTGAAACCACACTTCCTTGGCTCACCAATGAGCAAAATTGACAAAAAACAAATTACTGTTTCGTTTAGTATGAACTGAAAGCAACTGAGTCCATAAACTCATAGGACAAGTGTTTACAGAGCTAAAACCAGAGGGACATTTTTTAATAGGATCATAAGTGTCTTTGGTAGCCATGTTGGTTTCATGTTTCAGACATGGAAGATATGTCCAACTCTAATGCTTTACATCAGGGATGCCAAATTTTCAATTCATTTTAAATTGTGGACCAACCAATTTTTTTATTTTTCTGTCAGTGTACAGACGTGTATCTAAACTATGGATGTTCCTGATGACTAATTTTTTAGTCGATTCACTGTGTAAAAAAATGTGACTAAATGCATCATTATAAATGATTCACGCTGTTTGAAATTTCTGAAGTCAGGTCAGGCAGGGAGAGCAGCAAGGAAGCCCAAACCTCCCTCTCACCACCTCCTCCAGCTTTTCTCAGGAAACATCAAGTCTTTTCCAGGCCGGCCGATAGATTTAATCTCTCCAGTCTGGCCTGCCAGAACATTTTACCAAGGAGCCTTAGCTGTCTCTTTTCCCACATGACTGAACTCCTCACCCTATCGCTAAAGGAGAGTCCATCAACCTTTAAGAGAAACCTGATTTCCGCCACTTGTATCGCTAAGTCGTTCTCATAGTATTAACATAATGATCAGACCAAGATTAACAAATTTGACGTTTCTCAACAATGATGCGCCATCTGGTGGCAGATGGCTGCATAACATTTAGGACACAATAATTTACCAGCACTGGGCATGAAATAACATTTTAACAATTAGATTAGATGACTAGTAAGTCTGATACCGACTAGTGGCAACAGCAACGATTAGTGAGATGTTTAGTAAGAAGTGCAATATTAACAATATTTTCTATTTCAAACTTTACAGAAATGGTTCTGGCAGCTGATCACCCAGACTCACCAGAGTGTATGTATAAAACATAATTTTGATTAATTGATTATCTTTCTTTCCAACACTGTGAACCCTCTATAAAAACTAGAAATTTCTATATTAGATATTGAAAAACAGGAACTGCTCTGTCATTAATTGTTTATATATTACTTAACTAGTTTGATTTTATATGAATGGGAATGGGGGACGTCTTGATCAGAAGGAAAAGCTTTAAAACGTATGAAAATATGTTTAAAAGTTCAAAATCTATGCCTCCCTATACATTTTCCAAAGCCTTCCAGTGGGCTGGACTGCAGTCTTTGCCAGGCCAATTCTGGGCCCCAGGCCTTATGTCTGACATCCCTGCTGTGTATGAACACGCTACTTTAAATTACAGTAATAAAGCATGAATAAAATGTGCCTTTCTCGTTAAAGTTAGCATGCTGAGCAGGTAAACAGGATTAGTCTGGGATAGCATTGCAATTACACAAGCGCTAGCAAATGGATGGGTAATGCTAAGTGGCAGCATGTGTGACCATCTCTCTTAAAATACCCAGTTTTAGTCACAGCCTTTAAACACGATATTATGTAAGTAGCTATCATGCTAAGACTCTCAGATGACACAACAGTTGCCTGAGTCAGAAACTTGGAGGAGGCCAACTGCTGTTATTTTTAGCTAATGTTTTAGCTCAGTTAGCTAGCTTAACTTGACATAATTTTCTTTGTTTTTATCACTGTTGCGTTTAGTTTTTTCTCCATTGTCTCACATTACAAGTCTTTTGTTATGGGCCTGTCGTACCTTTACTTTTACATTGTTGCTTTTATTATTGATTTTAGTATTTTTATTCTTTACCCTGCTGCTGCAACACGCAGTGTTTGAATTTTATCTGACAAAAGCGATAGCCATTAGCAAGAAATTTGTTCTTGGAAATTATTAAGAACTTCAGGCATATCAATACTGTGCAAGTAGAGAAAGCCTGGTGAACCATTCAAGTAACTGAGTGCGGATTTGTCATCTCTCAGTTTACAACACAAATGCTGGTTCGTGAATATTAGAAAAATCAGCAGCCCAGTAATAATAATTTATATTTCCTGTCAGGCCTTTAAATATTAGTCAGGTTGGTTTCCTGTGAACTGATCTAGTGTATTTACTGTAGATGACTGGTGTGAGATGGTTGTCTGAGATAAATCCTTTTTCTCAAGAAAGCTTAAAACCTTTTGCATGTGGTGGCTTTTTTTTCCACACGTAGCTGCACAGACGCTCACATGTGCGCAGGCACGTGTACACAAACGCACACACGCACACACATATGCAGTATACGTGCATCTGTGTTCCAGATGGGTCAGCACTCCTCTAGTGAATCATACAACCTCTATGACTTAACCATTGCACAAAGACAGTAGTAAGGAGCACATTTTCCATATTACCACCTCCTCCCCTTTGCTTCTTTCCTTCCCACCACTATCTGTGTTTTAGTTTTGCTCTCTAATGTTTGCCCCCTCTATCTGCCTGACTGTTTAATACTTTCTTTGTCTTCCTCCCTATCTTTCTCTGGTTTCTATTAGTCTCCTCAGTGTTTTTTTTCTATCCCACTGTGCGCTGTGTTTATCTTTCCAGTGATGTGTCATCCTTTTACTTCAACAGCCAAAACTTTTGGGTACTTTATTTCTAATTTGTCCTTTTCCCCCCTCACTGATGTTAAGACAATTTTCATTTACTGTAATCCCCTTCTCTTGTCTGAAGTTGGAGCCAAGGTGTGGGAGCATCAGTAAACATATACCCTGTTAGTGCAAAAAGGGAAGAAAATGCACGTATTGGTGTGTTTAAATGTAACTTTTTTGAAACAGTAATAAGCACATTAATTCCTATTTGCATGCAAAGGTTGTTGTTTTACATGACGGATCAGGAAATGTCCTTAACCCTCTCAAGCATTCTTTCAGTAGATCTCATGCGGGACAGCTGAGCAATTTTCAATATCTGCAAAAAGACATTTTTAAGGAGAACCTAGTCGTCCCAAAATCTGAGCACAGATGAGCTTTTTGTGCTCAGATTGTGATCTTAGTGTTCTTAGAAAGTACAGGCCCTTTTGTTCTTTCTTGATGACCCTCCATGAGCTGATGGAATGAGAAATCGTCTATTACCCTCAGGAAAATGAAGCTTCTGTAGGCCACAACATGTTCTCCTCAACTGAGAAAGACAGTCCTCATATTGTAGTGGTCAAAGTCTGCCAGCGCCAATACAAAGCATCTTCCAGGTAGGATGTTCATCTGTTGGGTAGCATCTGGTGATATACAGACAGAAGCTACAATGTCCGTTGTAAACTCCCTGGAGTTATGAAGGGATCTGGACCTTATCATCTGAATTTTCAATGAAGTATAGCAGTGACTGGCAACAACAGTAACACAGTACACCAAGGTTAACTTACATACCAGAGACCAGTTATTGGCCGATGTTAGCTGTTTGCATTGGCATTTATAGCAGTTGATAAAATGGCTAGCAGCATGTTTGTAATACATACAATAATCTGTACTGGTTTTAAAAACTCTGTATCTGTCAGGCTCTGCCATATATATTTACACTGCCTAGTAGAAATTTTCTATATGCTCATTTTGTTGTTGTTTCTCGTTTTTGTTTTGATTTCTTTAAAGTTTTGCTTTTCCAGCCAGCCGCTGATGTGTCATCTTTTGTGTGAGCTATGTTTAAACCAAAATTCCACCAGTTCTTGATGTCCACCGGGATTTTCCAGCTGTATGAAGTATTCCCATTGGTAATCCAACAGAAAATTACTTTATCAACCAGGTAATTTAAATGAATCATTCTTCTAGCCTTGGGAGGATATTCTGTATAGAAACTGTTGCACATTTGTTTATATACTACATTTCATTACATGTAAACTCAATGGGCATTGCGTAAGAAATCAGCTTGCCTTGATTTTATCATACTCGTGTAAAGAAAGTGAATAGGCATTTTTTCCAAAACTTGTTTCCAAAACAAGACACATACACCATCTGCACAGTGTCTCTATGTGAACAAAGAGAATTAAAGAGGCCATCACAATACCTGCACAGATATGTGCACTGTTGATGGCAAAGCTGGGTTTAGATGCAAAAGTCTGGACATTCATATGATTTTTGTCTGGTATTTGGACATTTTACATGTAAAATAAATCTAATAAAGTTATTAGATTGCATAAACATGCATATGTAGTATTGATCTTGAAAGTGTCAGATATGGGATAGTGTTCTTAGATCAGACATTAGAAGAGCCATCTGTGTAATGTTTTGCTCGTGTTTAGTCTGCTGCAGCAAATGAGTGTGAGATATCTGTAATGAGAAACCCCATGCACATGAATGTTATAGGAAATGGGATTTGTTCCAGACAGAATATCATTATGAATATCTATAATTTCAACTGTGAACAGGTAACATTTGACTGATGATACCTGACTAGGAAGAATTATATCACAGCAATGTGCAAAATCCATCTAGTCCATTTTAAAAATGTTAACAGCTTGCACAGACTCCAACCTTTGATTTCCTGTTACGACAGACATTGTTCACACAGAGATCGAGTCATAATGTCACTAAGAAGACTCCTTTCTTAAGCCCTCTTTGCTTTTTCAGTGTAAGGCATAATGTTTAAAACAGAAGAATCTGTGTCTATCGCCTGTTCCACCATGTTGGCTTTAGTTCTCGCAGGGACCGTGATTTTGCTCCGTAAAAATGTGCTACCTTAAATCTGGACTGAAAATGCACTCCCATTTTGTCTCTACCTTTCACAGAAAACTTTGAACAGGCAGTGTGAAAAAAAAGTAGAAGATGGGGCCAACCCCTGAGGCCTTCAGGCTGGGAGGACTGAGCGGCCTCATAGCCACGTTTCAGCTAAACGTTTGTAAGGCATTTTTAAAAGCTGATCCTTCCTTAACAGTAACTGAGTCACCTAAATCAGGTTTGTTTGTTTTTTTCATTTTCCTTCTTCCTGCCCTGGCATGCAGTGTGTGTATGAAAACAGCAGTCCAGGAGGTGGAGCTAAAGTCTTCATATTTTATTATTTGTTTTGTTTTTGTTATTAGGAGACAAATTAGTTTTGTCATATTATTCACAAAGTGGATTTGGTAGTTAGTGACGCCCTGTGAAGAGACTGTTACAAGGTCTGCTTCCTTTAAAGGAAAGGGTTAGACATAGAGCACGTCCTCTAGAGACCTGGTAGGGATTGAGCTTGTTGCTCAAGGACACTTCAGCAGGGAGTGTGCTTATCCTCAGAAAGTCATGAACTGTGGACAGAGGACAACTTGTTGTTCATTACACCACCTGTTGCAAACACCTCCTGGACTTTTTCACACAAAAAATTGTTTCTGTGTTTTTCCTGTGTACTTTTCAACTCATCCTCTCACTACTCCTCTCCTCTCCTCTCGTGCCACACTGCCCTCTTGCCAGGAAATGAGGTGATTGATTCAGTTTCAAAACCTGCCGCAAAACAAAGGCAACTGCTGCACATATGCTTCCTGTGTAAAATGCACAGGGGATAAAGTTCTGGCCCTGTATGACTCAGTTGTCCTCCAGCGAACACCCACATCCACCAGTGGACTTTCAATTACAGTGCTCCCTTAAAAAAAGCCCCCCCCCCCCAAACAACCCAAACATGTACACACATGCACGTACGACACACACCAACCTTTCACCTTTTACTCAATTACCCACAGCTCATCTCTTACACTTATTGCTGGTACTTGTTGCACAACTGTTAACTGTGGTTAACGTGCAAGCTCGAACACACACAATGTACAGAACATAGCGCATGCGTGTTTGTGTGTGTGTGTGTGCACGCTGTGGAGCTCGCTCGGGGACAGAGGGGAAGCAATAACTGAATACTCCCTCCTTGGCAACAGCTGTTTTCCTGTCAACACTGCTGTATCTGTGCATCAGTGTATGAGCGTCTAACTGACCATTCTGCCAAACTGTTTTTCCATTCAGGAAATGGTGGAGTGTCATTCCTCTATCATCCTC
Organism: Rhamphochromis longiceps; assembly: GCF_057381845.1. NCBI lineage: Eukaryota > Metazoa > Chordata > Actinopteri > Cichliformes > Cichlidae > Rhamphochromis > Rhamphochromis longiceps. The sequence goes on along the minus strand of NC_140570.1, from coordinate 16,096,196 downwards.
CACCACCCCTCCGGTGAATTTTAACACAAGCTGAGAGCTATCTACCTCTCTTATTCATGTGTTTTCCCCCTACTGCTTCTCTTTTTATTCCTCTGATGTCTTTGTGTAGCTGTCATTGGGGTAATGAAGAGCTGGTGAGGGAGGAGGAAAAGGAAACATAATATGACAGTAAAAGCAGAAGGTAGGAGTGCAGATTAGTAAGAGAGTGAGGAAACAGGAGAAAGGTTAGAACTGAGAAAATAAATCCTTCTCTTTTTTAAAAAAAAAATCTCTGTAACTGAGCAGTGAGTGGGAATTTAAATGGGATGTTGTAGAACAAAGATCAAGGATGCTAAAAATTTCAGAGCCTGCAATGCTTATCCCATCTTATATAATGATATCATCATAAGCGAATGCGCAATCGGCTCTTTGGATCGATTTATAGATCCACCTTGGGAGCTCAAATGTGTCCAGTCATGTTCGCTGTAATTTAATCATAGATTATGGGATATGTTGTTGTGAAAAGCCGATGTTATGGCATTACCTAAAAGAGTCCAAAGTAGAAGATTTCTTAGATGAGACCATGAGCAGGAAGATGAGTAGGTCAGGAAAATCACTGGGAATGACTCTTTGGGGTGTTTGTGCAGTAGGCTTTTCATTTCTTTCTCAGGAACAACATTTCTCGGGAGCGCAGGGATAGACAGATGGACCAAATGATTAATACTGAAACCCTGAGTCTAACGGTCACATAAATAAACATTGAGATTCTGAGGAACATCATAAACATGTCTGAGGGAGAAAAAAAGACCAAAAGCTTCCTCTTTTCTAACTGATTTCATGTCATATAGATAAGCAAATATATTCATTTTACAGTTAGTGGTTACTACTACAAGTAGAATGTGGCGAATACCGCAGTTAAAACAACTACGACCATAGTGTTGAAAAAAATGCAAGAAAAGCAGTTGTAGCCACTTCCTAAAAAGAATTTGATGTGTATGTTCTCATTTTCTGACTGTTGGTTGGTATTAATGTCCAAAGCTGTTATCTTAAGCTGCGTTTGACCCAGTCTGCAGATGAGTCTGTGCAGGCGATGATCACATTTAAGGGAAGTAGAAAAATCAAATGCTAATAGCGATCCTGTGAGCTGGCAATGATAATATATACAAAGACATAGGGGAAAGGCTTAATGAAGGAAAGAAGTTGTGCACAAGCATTTGAGAATTGAGTAAATAAAGTGATAAATTTGAATAATTCTGCCTCGAAGGTGATCAGATATCATTCGCTATTCGCAACTCAAGTGGTATGGCAGTGAGTAATATACAAAACAAACTACAGATAAGCTTAGGACTAAAGCAGAGGCAGAGAATGAAAAGCAAAACTAACCCTCCACCCCACGCTGAAACAGTCACGTGCACAAGAGCCAGTAACGCTACAGCAGGCCCAGGGACTGATTAGAGGGAGACGGCGTCCAGAGGCTTCGGCTTGTGAAACTGAAGGTGGGGTCTAGCAGAGAAAGGAAAACGGGAGTCACACCATTCTGCCACGGTGTGACTCACACATCACACACGGGGTTAAAGGTAAGATTGGGATATTTACTGAACTGTGAAAAGGGAAAGGTAACACGAGCTCTCGTAAACAGAAACTCAGAGTAATCATTACCCATCTCTGGGTTTCAAAACATGCAGAGCCACAAAAAAGACAAGCACCATCATAAAGGGTAACCGCACGTTCTGAAAAACATGCTGTTGCTGCAAATAATGTGTCTGATATTTAACTTAAGAAGAGGCAGGGGTCCTTCTCTCCTGTGCGAGGAAGAAGTCGAAGAGGAAGACAAGGGAACTATCTGTGGCATTCAACCCCTCCAGACCTGCTGGGCTGGTTTCTGGGTCATTAAAATTCCTCCTCTCCTCACTTCTCCTCTCCGAAGCCACAGTTTGTGCCCCAAGCGACAAGTTGGCTCATGTCCACCTGCTCGGCCTTGCCTTCCTCTCCTCTACCTCTCTCTTTCTCTCTCTCTGTTATCTCACTGCTGCAGACCACACTGCTTTGTCTGTGAGTCAGGAAGACGTTTCTCCAGAAATTTTCTTTGGCTTTCTCTCTGGCTGTCTCGTGCTTCCGTCTCTGTCACTCTTTCTCCCCTTGCTTTTTCTTTTCCGTACCCCGACGTGATCGCAACAAATCCACCTAGACGGCACAGATCTAGAAAGTCATCCCTCATCTTTGTCTTCTTTCGCTTCCTTCCAAATTCCCCCCTCGTTACCTCACCTTTCTCTCTTCGGTGCCTGCTCCCTCTCTCTCCAGCGAAGCGTGTAAGGCGGTATTCTCTGGAGTGTCACTTCTGCTCAAATCTGAGATGATGAAGCAAACAAAGTAAACGCCAGACCTGCCCAGACTCCTTATCACTAGTGTAAGTATCCCCTGCAACAACAACCGCCACAAAAACAGCCATGACCTGACTAAAATATGTCATGGTAACTTGAGCTTCCCAGCACTTCCAAATGTCACCTACACGGGAAAGAACATGACGACAACAAGTCTTGCAGAAACAGCGATGGCTCGACTAGAGAGGCTTTACGTGATTAAATTAAATTGGAAAACATTCTGTGTGTCTGACGCTGACTGAGGACTGCTGTTTATCTGTCATAAAACAGGCTCGTTGTCCCTGCATACCAAGTGCAGATACCAAAGTAGCTATGCTTTTTAATCCAAGTCATATGGGTTGCCATATATGAGATACTTTGTTGTAGTTGCCTTCAAGCTATTTGAAGTTTCCATATAGAGAACTAAACAGCATATAAGCGGATGTCTTAATTTTGAATGCTTGCGACAGTATGGATCTATATACTCGGTCATACTTTTTTTATCCTCTTGCATGTAAGGAAGCAAATGCAAGGCATCCTTGTATACAAGGCTGCAAAGACTATTTAGATTAACTTTTAGATTAAGCGTGATCTTAAAAGTTGAGATAGTGTCTGTCTCCCGAATTCAAACTGAAAACTGGGTCAACAGAACAGAGGCCTAGAGGCTGACAGCACTGCCTTTAAATACTCTAGGAACCACAAGTCCAAGAGCAAAGTGCTCTAATGGGGTGATATGATACGATCAGGTCGTTAAGATAAGATGCGGCCTGATTATTCAAGACCTTGTATGTGATTAGCAGGAATTTAAATTTGATTCTGGATTTAACAGGGAGCTGATGAAGAGAAGTCAGTATGGGAGAAATATATTGATTTTTTTCTAGTCCTTGTCATTGATCTCCCTGCACTAGTTTGGGATCACCTGAAGGCTTTTCGGGGTGTTTTAAGACATCCTGATAATAGTGAATTACAATAATCCAGTCTAGAAGTAATAAATGCATCAACTAGTTTTTCAGCGTCATATGTGCGAGTGTGTGTCTTTTATCACGTCTTCCTCCAATCATAACAAACCGGTGGTGGCAGATTTCTGCCCCTCCCCTGCCAGAGTTGTCTTCCTGTTAAAAGGGAGTTTTTCCTTCCCATCATTGCCAAGTGCTTGCTCATAGTTGGTTATCTAATTGTTGTTGGTTTCTCTGTAATTTTGTAGGGTGTTTATTTTACAATATAAAATGGCTTGGAGTGACTGTTGTTGTGATTTGGCGCTATATAAATAAAACTGAATTGAAATGAATTGATGGGTGAGGCATCACTATGAACACTGTTTCCGTTTACTTGTTTCCTGTAAATAGACACATTTTCAGAAACAGAATCCATCACGATTAGCATGTCCCTCAACAGATTTTTGGTAAGCTTTTTCAGCTGCTTCTCTATTCACAGTGTGTCACCACAGCCAGTAACTGCACATGTTTATTTTGGCAGACTTCTTATACACCACATGCTATTCCTGATGCAACACCTAAGGGATTTGTGTCCCCTCCTGGGATCAAGCTGGGGATCTTTTTGCTTGTTAGGTGAAGGTGTAAACTGCTACACTGTGGAGCTACTACCCTACACTGTATTTTACATGCCTTTAATCATTTAAGGAAGTTTCAGAGGAGAATAATTTCCTTCACAGTCAAACAGTAATTATTTTCTCTGGCTCTAGTGTAGCCGCTCCAAGTCTGACTCAAAAATAACCCTGATAATGCCACAATGACGTTGTTTGTATTATCAGGGTCTGGAGTTTATGAGTGAGCTCATTCAGTCATCACAACAGACACTCTGTGTTTCACCAAATAGTGAGCAAGCAAATGGGAATCGTCATTAACTGACACAAAATTCAGTTTTGTATCTACAAGATACATATACATTATTTCATGAATGTACCAACCAAAACCTGTGAAACAACCCAACTGGAAAGATATTTATAAATCTTATAAAGTTTGTATCTGTCTTGTGTGAAACTTGAATGAAAAGCATACACGAGTGAAAACAGATATAAGTGAATATAAATGAAACTTGTGTGTTTTGGATACTTACTAAAACAATATATGAAAGTCATGAGAAAGTGGCCACTTTCATGAGTAAATCACATAAGCCTTATATGATTCACTATATGAAGTAGGCCACATCTGATGCAAGTCTTTTGTAAGTTTTTTCTATTTCTTTTCCATATGGGAAAGTGGATCCTGAAATGCAATGTAAACCACCTGGTGGAAATTTCGGAGATAAAAGAAAACTATATGGACAAAAGTACTGGGTTACCTACAGCTTATCAGCCATGGAAACCCATGCAGTGAACCTCCCAGCATACAGTTTATGAGCTGATGTTAATGCCAGAGGAGCTTTGAAACGCTGCAGTTACAGAGTCAGCAGTGTTGGGCATATATGTGCCTCAGCACTCGCTTACATTTGATACAGCACCACCCTCAAATTCAGTAAGAGCTTTAGAGCGACCCATCCTTTCACAAATGTTTGTAAAGGCAGACTGCAAGGTGGGGTGTTTACCTGTGCCAATGAGACTGAAGATATTTGCCCATGTGGTGTATGTGAGCTATCTTTGAGTCAGCTGCTGGAATTTCTGTCATTTTTAAAAATCCGTCTCTTCTTGCCGACTTCCATTTATGAAATACTAAGAAGTCCAGCAGTTGAGGGAGAATAGCATTTATCACTTGCCACCTGTGTTAACTGAAAATAGTTATAATTGTAATGACTCACTTTCCGTGCCAGTCCTTTTGTGATATGATGGCACTTTGACCAGCAAGCCAAAGACCGAAACGTTCAATAAAGCTCTGCTTTATAACAATATGTGGACTCGACAAGTCGGCAAGGTGTTGGCCTCAGGCAACAAATCACATTTTTTGTCATTACACTTTCTCTCTCTCTCTCTCTCTCTCTTTTTTAAATAAATGTATTTATTTAATAACACAAGGCACCTCAGTTTTCAGTCAAATGCGGAGTAAAATAGGGTTTGACCTTTAACCTGGGGGTGGAGCAATGCTTTCAAGAACCAAATCCACATGGGACACAGTGCTAGCTAGTGCTAAAAAAAATCTGTTTGCATGTACATGCATATCTGAAGAAGGGTTGTTGATTGTTTTGTATGCATCTGGGCAACTTTTCTAAGGTGAATAATGGTTAACCAATGCCTCTAAACTCTGGTCCTTGAGACTGATTGTTTAAGGCTTTCAGGTTTTTGCTATACCCAGCTGATCATTTAAATCGAGTGTGTTGGAGCAGAGATTGAGGTCTCATTTTGAGAGCATTGACTGGTGGGATGTATAACCAATCAAACCACACACTAATAGGAACTTGCACTTCACTTACAGGAAATTGGAACAAAAGGTTTTATGGGAGGAAGACATGCCATTGGACAGTTGCAGATCAGGGGTCAGTTAAGGACCACGTATGATATGTGAAGGTAGGAAATAGTGTGTGCATGCAAATTATGATGTGCGTACACGTGTGTGTGTGTGTGCTATTCGCTTGGAGAGAGCTTTGTGAAGGGAGATGTAAGGTACCAAGATGCAACGGTGCTGCAAAAGTCAGATGACAGAAATGTGATCTCCGCGTGTGATGTATGACGTTCCACAGATTCAGATACACAGAAACATGTGCGATTGGACCTACGTGCTAACCCACGGGCATGAACACACACAGTTATTTGACTGATATTTGACTTATATGAAAATTAACTTGATACTTATTAAAAGAAAAAAAGGATAAACAGCTTTTTAACTCCTGTACACACAGAAAACCGTGACATTTTGGTACCCTTATAGGACATTGTTGCCCTGAGAAAGTGAACCAATTCCTGCTGAGTGGGGGTGGGTGGGGGACTAATTTATCGATTAGTCCCCAAAAAGTAGGTGAAAATATTTTTTTTTCTCCCAAAAAAAAAAATTCACCCATAGAGGGCTAAGTAAAATTGAATGTGTGACTGATCGCTGTATTTTTTATGGCAGTCACATTGCTTTCTAACATTGTGTATCTATCACTAAACTATTCTGTAACTGCCAAAGAAAAAAATGTTCCTTCCTTCCTTAATTGAGTGTTCTTTATGTGTAATCATAAAAGCTGCCCACCACTCTACACTTTGATGAATGGCACACTGTTTTTTTGGGAAATAACCTAAGACCTGCTGACCCACACATTACCACACACACAGTACTCCCTCCTGGGCTAATCTCCTACACTGCTCCCCGACCCTCCAGCTCCGTCCCCGGGAGCCAGAGCTTGCCTTTGATCAACACACATTGTCAAAGAGCACTAGGTGACCTGTGTGTGTGTGTGTGTGTGTGTGTGTGTGTGTGTGTGTGTGTGTGTGTGTGTGTGTGTGTGTGTGTGTGTGTGTGTGTGCGTGCATCTGTTTGAGGGAGAAATACTTCAGACCGGTGGGGCTGGGAGGTCCTAACCTGAAGTGCTGGATATTGTTCCGCTACTTCCTGCCCTTAAGCCTTGACCCGGAGAACCCGAGCCGAAGGGCCTTTTGTTTGACTGACCCTGAACCTCTCCTGTGCTCCTCCCTGAACAGCTCACGTCCTCCTTCTTTCTTCTTGTCTTCTCTACCCCCTCTCTCTCTCTCCTTGAACCTCAAACGTACACTAATGCCAAACTCTTGGAATCGATCATCAAAGAGACCACCAGAGCGCCCTCATACAAACACACACATACATTCCTGTTATGTTGCCATAGCAGCAGAGAGCCCTGATAGCCTGGTGCTTTGAACCTGTGTGCGAGTAGGTCATTCTCACCTTTAGGGGTCTGCTGAGACAGATTGGATATGACACTGAGAAAGGTTAATGTATGGTTAGAAGCCTCAAATGTCTAAGGAGAAGATATCATGTATTATACACTGTCACAATCAGCACTGAGAGAATAGACACAGCGATGTGGGAAAAACACATGGACACATTAGCATGGCAACCACCTGCCATTTCACTGAGTCCGTGTTGACCAGATCTGAGGCAGATTGAGCCACCATGCAAGCAAAAATGAAGTCTTTTGTTATCCCGTGGAGAGCCTACAGCTCATTGACGTAAGAAAGGTAATACATTCATGGTGATAGACTTGCATGCGTAGAGGAATTGTAAGCACAAGACGCACACGCATAAAAACATTAAAGCTAGATGGTATTTTAGGAGCTTAGTCCACTTAAACTAACATGCTTGCCATAGCTGTGCTATTTTGGATTACATACAGCTGCCAGACAGAAAGAGAGAGCAAGGAAGACATTTACAGGTAGCCTGACTGGTTAGATCACAAAGACAGGGATGTCTTTGTGTTTTGTAGCTCAACGTGAGAGGATAATGCGAGTTAACGTAACACAATTAGCATGCAGTACAATCTTGATCCCCGTTGAAAGACGGTTCAAAAGATGAGAGAAATTTCCTTCATGCTTCAGCAGGGAAGGAAACCTTGTGATAGGTCACAGCAGCACAGGGTTTCCCTCAGCACCTTTGGTCATTAGTTGCCCCATTCAGCCTCTCCCAGTTACATCATCTGGTATATGGACTGCTTCTTATATAGTGCTTTTCTACTCTACTGGAGCACACAGAGATCTTTATACAACATAGCAACATTCACACACATTCATCTATCGGAAAGCAACCTGGTGTTCAATATTTTGCCCAGACTGCAGACTGGAGCAGCAAGGACCTGAACTACCAGCCCTCCAATTAGTAGATGACCTGCTCTACCTGCTGAGCTACAGCCACTCTCTACTCAGAAAAACGCACACATCTCTGACAGATGATCATGTATCAAAGCCTTCCTGCAAATAAGATATTATCAGTGCATCTTTTTAACATGAGAGGAAAACCAAGAAGCAATATTTTAGCGCGGATCAGCTGTGCGCGTGGGTGGATGCAGGCTGCAGGTAGCTCGCTGGTGACACTACCCTCCTCTCTTACAGGCTGGTTGCATTTAAAAATCATCAGTTCACTTTGTTTGACAGGTTGTTGACTAGATATGGTTCACGGAGCAGGCAGACACAAGGCAGATGTTTCATGCAGATGATAAAAATGAATTAATTTCAGATGGAAGTATCATGTGGGCATTATTTTTTTTCTATCGCTTAGACCTGTAATAACCTCACTGTGACTTTTACACACCTTTCATTTTCTTGTTGGCACTAAACACAATTTGCTGTCTGCCGTGTTGTGTCTTTGGCTGGATTAAAAGACTAGCTAATAAAAAATAGGTTACACTATACACAACATATGTAGAAGTACTGACAAGATATTCCAAGTATCTTTAAGTGCAGTTAAAAACCCACCCACAACCTCGTCTGTCGCAAGAAAACAATTAGACATATGAAACAGAGATCAGGTAGTATCAGACACGCAAAACCAGTTTCAGTCTGAAAGAATGGCATAAGCTGAGTCACTGAATCAAAAAAATAAGGCACCTGTTTTGGGCGTTGGAGGTCAGAAATATGTGGAACTTTACTCATATAGAGCACAAACAGTCCTGAGTTCCTCGTCTCTGTCACATCATAGAAACTTATCAGGGTGTAGGAATTATTCAGATCCCCAAGAATAAAGCCAGAACAGCTCATTAAGAGTCCCGCGTTGAGGAGCTTTGTTTCAGCAAAAGTAATGAGCAACAGAACTGGAATAACTCATTATGCAGACGTGTAAAATCACTAAAAAGTGATCCATTGTGATTCACATGAAAGACACCGAATTACTGCCCGTAATCACAGCGATTACAAAGTGAGACTTTCATCGTTGTTTATGGCTCCCATTGGTTCCACTGCCAGTCAAATTACCTCAATAAAATGGATTTCTGCGTTTCCATGACACGAAACAGGCGTGTCGAGGCTGAGACGCTGGCCCCAGTGTTAACTGATCTGCCTCCAGTAATCGTGTTGTGTGCAGGCATGTGAACAGATAAGACTAAGGGTGGAGGGTGAAACATCACCTGTACCCTGTTTGTATGTAGAATTTCTTTTTTTTCCTACACTTTATTTCAGACAGAGTGTTTAGCCACCACAGGTTTTAAAACAGATTCAGGTCTGTGTTGTTGCTCCTGACAGACTCCAAACTTCTGCTATGACCTTTCACCTCATTTTTCAGGGAGCCGAGTGTACGTGTATTTATCCGCAGGGACTGATCAAGAGTCAGAGCAGGAACAATTTCACTTCAAGTCAGAAAGACACTGTACACGTGAACGTAGCCAAATCTGTTTTTTTCCCATACAGTACTCTGTGGTACATTGTGTTATTCTTTTAATCCATGATTATATAACATGCCTGCAATGTTTCTTTAGGCTATTGAGTTATTTCTTAAGAGCATTGCTTCCCAGATGTATTAAACGACCCTCCCTGTGTTTGTTGTTGCATTTGTTCAGTTCACTTGCTGACTTTCTTGAGACAACAAGCAAGACGGATTAGGCAAGCAGGTATCTCCTTTATAGGGCGTCCTCAGAGGCAAGTCGGTACTTGAACAACAGGCCGTCGTTGCGCATGTCAGCCAAGGAGGAATGCTCAAGATCTGTCGGTATGCAGCCAGGCAATTATTCTCATATATGTCAGTTGTTAAGTGCCTTCAGAGACAAGCCTATAATTTCCCAATTACTAACCCTCATTGGAATTACTTCGACACATCTGTGTTTATCCTGAAGCTGCTGATCTCTTTTTGAACCACAACCTGTGGGACACACACATAACCTCATGGAAAAATCAATAATTGAACAACTTTCCAGGAAGGGTTGACCTTTGACATTTAAGTTCAGGAAGTTAATAAAGGAAGAAGATGAAAGATAAGCAGGTTTGAATGTTGTTGAGTGAGTCATTAATAGTTAATTTCAAAAAGAGCTCCTAAAGGGGATATGATGCTTCATTTACTATTATTTAGAGCAATTAAAAAAACAGATGTGTGAGACGTAATGTTCCACCTCACTGTTACTGTCAGTGAGGCGAAACATGGCGGAGCATTTAGATTTATGGAAATGATCACCCTCTCCATTGTCTGCATTCTGACACGCACAGATACGTTGGCAGTTTGAATTTTGTGGTTATTGAATAGCTCCTATTGAGAAATGCACCCTTTAGAAACCAAAGACGGTTTGGCTGAGCAAGCTGGAAGGATGAAACTGAGGCAGGAAGGCAGTGTCACACAGCAGGTTCCTAAAAAACTACTTCTGGTAAAACAGCACAGAGAGGGAAGCTGACTCAATGCACAGTCAGTAAACATTACACTCCCTTATGGAAACATGACAGATTAGCCACACAGGGTGGCCAAATTTTTCCTGCAATACTTAAAGGGAAACAATATATTCTAGGTAATCATAAAAAAGTGACTCACCCTTCATATGCGGGTGAATTACATATGCCTCAGCAGGTTTCACACTTAGTCTCATGCGAAAGAAGACAGGATGATAAAATATTTACATAAGACAGGCCTGACAAAATATTGACTTAGCAAATTTCTTGTATGTAAAATCGATTACCATTCAGGCAGTGTTCTTAAAGCATGTAATCTTTACTGACTGCGTCATTTATGCAGCTGTCATGTGGCTGCTTCTTCTTCATTTTCATATGTGGCAGCATTGTGCATCTTTACTGTATTACTTTTTTTGGCAGTCCGTCCAACACATATCAGGAACACGCTAAACCCAGGTTCACTGTGTCTCAGTGTGTTTATATGATACTACTTCACGTCCTTTACTTTCTAATCTTTTGGACTTCTTGTGCATTTTCACTGTTCCTCTGTCTAGTTTTAAGATCATCTCTAACAGTCATTACACTGCTGTAAGTTGTCACATTTGCATGTTTCACATCATCACACAATATTAAACAGAGATGACCCGAGCGGTTAAACACTTTATTTGGAAAACTGAGTTCAGTTTCACTAACCACATCAAGGCCTGATTACTAGCAGACCTGTTGAATCAAGAACTCTCTGAACCTGAATCAGATAAAGTGAAGTAGGCTAAAAGATCTCAAAAATTAGCACATCATGCCCTGATAAAAAAAAAAGAAAAGAAAAAGAAATGAGAAACAAATTAATTGAAATCTATCACTTTGGAAAATGTTACAAAGGTTTGTTTAAGGCTTTGGGTCTCCAGTGAACCACGGTGAGAACCATTATACACAAATAAAGAAAAATCAGAACAGTGGTGAACCTCTTCAAGAGTGTCTGGCTGACCAAAATCACTCCAAGAGCGCATCAACAACTCTTCCAGAAGGTCACAAAAGAACTCAGAACAACATCTAAAGACCCGCAGGCCTCACTTGTCTCAGTTTCTGTTATGTAAAATTGATTACTATTCTAGTGCATGTCAGTTATGAAATGAGTAGGCTGTGTTCTCTCAGCCAGTGTTGTTAAAGCATGTAATCTTTACTGACTGTGTCCTTTATAAAGCCATCGTGTGGCTTCTTCTTCTTCAATTTATGTTGATCTCTTCTTAAACCACAAGATTTCCATCATCTAAAGACCTTAAGACTTCACTTACCTCAGTTAAGGTCAGAGTTCAAGATTTAATAATAAGAAAGAGACTGGACAAAAATGGTATCCATGGGAGAGGTCCGAGGAAAAATTCACCGCTGACCAAAAAGAACACAAGGGGAACCATCATGATGTTTGCCAACAAACATATTGATGGTTCCCAAGACTTTTGGACCTACTCTGTGGACGGATGAGACACAAACTGAAGTTTCTGGAAGGTTGAGTCCCATTTCATCTGTTGTAAAACTGTATCATATCATCAGTCAAACATGGTTCTGGTAGTGTGATGGTCTGGGGCTGCCATAGTTGAAGGAACTATGAATTCTGCTCTCCAGAAAATCCTGAAAGAGAATCTCTGCTCATCGGTTCACACCTTGAAACTCAAGTACACTTGGGTTATTTAGCAGGACAATGATTCAAAACAGCAACACAGCAGTCCATCTCTGAATATTTTTTTTAAAAAGGGGAAGGGGGAGGGGGGTGAGTGGCCCATTACGATGCTTTCGCACTTACTCAAACGGGCTGTTCATGCTCAAAAACCCTCCAATGAGTCTGATCAATTCTACAAAGATGAGTGGGCCAAAAAGATGTGAAAGACTCATTGCCAGTTATCACAGTTCTTGCTGTGAAAGTTATTGCTGACACAATCAGTTATTAGGTTTATGGGGCCAGGTTAGTTTGGATACCTTTTTTTCTCTTAATAAATTTGTTTGTTGATCTAAAACATGTAAGGGTGATAAATGTGAAGAAAAGAGACAGACAAGACAGACAGAAAGACACACACTGTAAGAAAGAATGAAATCAGTGAAATCAGCAAGAGGGAGAATACTATTTCACAGCTGTGGTAATTAAAACAACCGCAAAATAAGGAGAAATAGAAATGTTTTGGTTTGTGGGTTTAGAATATAGCTCCAAAACTCACTACAGCAACCTACCAAAGCACTTTTCATATAGTATATAGTGTTTTTTTTTACCTAAACCATTAATCTACTAGTTTTACTTGGAATGGATACATCTAAATTATTTAATTATTTTTCCATCAAAGAGCTGCAATTAACTTTAACAGTATGTTAATGCTTGTTTGTTTTTAGAAACCTACTTCCGGGGTCGCTGAGGTTTCCCCACACTCTCATGCTGCGTTTCCGGCCCCGCCTCCCTTCGAGCCGAAGCCCAGCCTTCCTTTGAGGAGACCCCGCCTCTGACAGGTTACGGGGGCGGGGCCAGGTTGTGCAAAGATGGGAGAGAGGGCAGTCAGTTAGAGCGTCTCTCGCCACAGCTGTGCGTTCCTCTCTTCTGTTCTCAGTCGTCTTTTCCTATCCGGCAGAAGGATACAAAGAAAGGGAGACACCATGAAATAGAGACGTAGTATGAACGCGTCGGGGACAACAGAAGGACGAGAGCAACCGAACCGGACAACAGTCTAGCCCCGGACACGGATACTATTATCCCCGGAGCTTCTCCGATGAGTGCACTGGATTTTACCCACCAAAGAGCGTCGAGACCGGGGGGGAGTGGGGCGGACATTATCGCGCAGGTAGGGTTTTGTCGCCTCGGTGTGAGAGACCCGGGGCTCTGCGGGCTGTCCTGTGGGGAAGCTGGGCATGCTGCAGTGCTTCTCTGTGTGTTTCTCTCACACGGACAGCCCGCAGAGCCCCTGGTCTGCTGATCAAGTGTTTCTGCTTAAAGAACGACGAGAGCTGCCGTTTGTGTAGCGGAGCGCTGAAACAAGTCTCCGGGGTGTCCCGCTTGTCTTTTGTCGCTGCTCGGCATTTGCGGTGCCGTGTGTGTCTCTGTGTGTATATATGGGACTGTGTGTGTATTTGTCAGCTGTAAAGCGTACGTGCAAAGTTGCTCGAGCAGCGACGTGTGAGCGGCACGTAGACGGCAGGGGCCGCGTATCGGACTCCCGTGATCAAAATACACCGTCCCGGGAGAGGGAGGTTTTGTTACAATTGATGATTTTATCGCTCCCGTTCGGATACGCAGCTGTAATTGCAGGAATGACGTTAGCAGCACACCAAAGAAAGGCACAAGAAGGAGGAGGAGGAAAAAGCATAAGACACTGCAATTATATGTTCTCGTTTTTTTTATGATTAATCTGAGGCTGGAGCCCAAGTTCCCTGCTGTAGGATTAGGTAATATTTTTCCGCTTCAGTTGGCCTGTTGACTGCACTAAGCTGCTTCACTAACGAGACTCTGTATAACAGGCTGTTCCTGTAATATTCCTATAAGGACGGGTTTATAATGACCGCAGATGATGATGATGATGGTGGTGTAACATGTGCTGGGTCATTCTGGGACCAGAGCAGTTTTGGTCTGCGGAGGGAGGGGGGTGAACTGGTTTCGTTTCGGTATATAGAGGGTGAGGGTTTTCCTTTCCAGGAAAGAAAAGATGAGTTTATGATATGGGCTAATACCTCGTCCGAGCGACACAGACTATTAATCATTTCTTTATGCGCTAGGATGACTTCACCTTGGAAACTAGGCTTAAAGGATTATAGGTGTTGTCTTTGATGACTACCTCTTTCTCTTCTCTTTCTCCTTCTCCCAGGACTGACGGGCTTTCACAGAAGCTCATGGACAAAACTTTGCACATTCTCCAGAAATCCACAGATGGTGTGCCGACCGGGATCACCCTGGATGTGAGTTTGAATATGGACGAAGGGGAAGATTTCACGGAGCAACAGATTGTGGGGCTCTCGGACAAAATACCTCTGGTGAAACCTTATTTCAAGAAGAAACAAAGGAAATTGGATGCCAAATGCCTCCACCGAGCCCTGGAGGATCCTATACTGACTACTTTGCTGAGCACAGATACGCTGGTCTCCGGGGATGGGGTGTTTGTTCCCCGGAACCAGCCGGGCCGGACTCCGGGGAATTTGTGCGCAGCGGCTGTAGTGAAACAGAACTGCCTGGGCCAGGTGTGCCTCAAAGACCGGGGCACCGCTGACAATGCCACCGCTGGGGCCGGTGTGCCTGGGTTGATCACCCAGGACGTTGATGTGGAAATAGCCGATACTACTACGGAGCTGGATGAGACTGTTCGGCGAGGGGAGCGACCTAAGATCAGCGATTCTTCCCCCAACTGCTTCCAGCTGAAACCGGGCCTCAGGGAGTCTGGTAGCGCGGTGACAATAACAGCTCCCAGCAGGGATATACCTCCCATAGTTGCACCCCAGGTTCCTCCACACCAGGAGGGGGCAATCAAAAGCAACGACCTCCTAACCTCTGGGGCAACAAATCCTCCAGTCAAAGACTGCACTGGAATCTCGGACCCCCTCCTCCTGCAGCCTGACAAAGGAGTGCTATTTCAGGACAAAAGTGAAGAGGCCTCACTGGATCTGGTTTTTGAGCTGCTCACTCAGCTCCAATATCACACACACCAGTCAGACTCAGTGGACATTTGTGTGGATTTCCTCCAGGGACTGTGCGTTTATGGCAATGACTGTGCCCACCACCACACCGTCCTGCCCTACCACTGGCAGATCCGCAAGAGCAGCAGCCAGACCTGGCAGAGCATAGCAGATGACTCCCAGGAACAGCTGGAGAGACTGTACTGCAACCCTGACAATGAGCAAGTCAGGCTAAAGTATCAGTAAGTATCCCGCTGTAGTGTTTACTGCAACCTGTACTCTGTGTTAATCAGTAGCATGTGTGCTACAAACTCCCTGGTTAGATACAGGACCCCTGCTACAGAGGGAAGCAGCATCAAAGTATTTCTGTTTTGTTTTTGGTTTTTTTTTGGTTGGATCTTTGCCATCTGTGTCTGTGGGTGATGGGACAATTCACTTTGCATTCAGTCAATTGAAAGTAGGAAGTGAAACCACAATTCATGCCCCAAGAGTATCACCCTTCAGCATTTCTCTTTATTCCTGACAATTGTTTTCATATAAATTATAATATTTCAAATATAAGTGGACAATTAAACCGTTTCAAGTTTTAACCCAAATCCTCATTCTGTATAAGCGGGGCTGAAATTGGAGAATACTGCCACCACCCCAGTCCATTTGGTGTTGAACATGCTGCTGAAAGGACTGTTTGTTAGATCGATGGGTATTTGTGACATAGCAACAATGGTGCAGTAATCTGATAGGCTGCATGCAAGTGATAGTCTAAGCCACTTCTGGTTCAGAGTGTTGGAAACTGTAGACCTGAGTTTCCTCTTTGGTTTTGCCACCGGTGACAAACTGAAAACACTGCACAGCTGTTCTGTACATGCGTGGATGATGGACTGCAGACAAGTGACTGCTCCTCCCAATGCTGACTGTTGCTTTCACAGCTTTATAATGCACATGGTCCGTGTGTCCTTCTAGTTAATGTGTCACCTGCATTTACTGTATCTCTTTATTTGAACAGCTATCACGCCCTTGTGTAGGCATGGCCCTGATATCGGTTATCTATTTCCTGCACTTCCCTTCTTCCAAACCCAGATCTGTGATTGGCCAGAAAGCCGTCAAAAGCGAGGCTTTTTCTTTTCTTTCTTTCTTTTTTTTTTTATAGCACTCGTTGCAGAAAGCCGTGAACTTGCGTGACCCCCAGCAGCCTTGTGCGGTCAGTGACACAAACGCACTTGGCAGCTCTCTTCTTCCCTCGGTCATAAGCGTGCGTGTCACTGTGTACACTCGCACCCACACTCACACACGCACTGCTTGGCACGCAAACACTCGCACGAATAAACTGCACAGGGAAGCAAAGTGACTCGCAGTGCTCTCACGCTCGCCTTTTAGCAGACGGAGATAAACGTCTTTTTCTCCCTCGCCCCCATTGGGGTGACACAAAGGAGCATCTACTGCTTCCTGTGAAACTGTACTGTATGCAAGTACATTCACACTGTCACACACACAAAGGGTACTTGTACACATGTTTGACCCTAAGCTTTCAATCTCTTCTGCAGTGTTTGCGAGTTAGAGGCCCCCCCTCATTTTCATGTCATGTGGATCTAATTACAAGTGCACTTTATGTCAGTATAGTGTAATCTTAAGGCATTAACCCTATCCACACCCCCACTCACATTTAAAGCCCTTTAAGCACCTATGTGTTTGAGGTGTGCACCAACTTTTGTGTGTGTGTGTTTGACTTGTTGACTCATGTTTTCAGCTGAAACTATGCAAAGAGCATATTGCTCCACAAACAGGATATGCACCTGGTGGTGTCAACCCAGATTCTTCAGAGGCCTTTTGAGTGTGTCTCATACAGTAAGACAGGGCCATCTGGCTCACTTGACTGAAACTGCAGTGGAAACCAGAAACGACAGAAACTTTTTACCAGCACATTTTCAATGTGTATATGTGGAAATTCTGTATCATATGAATAATCCTGTAATGACTGTTTTTGTTTTTCTTTACATAAAAAAAAAAAAAACTTTGAGGCATTTCAGTCAGTTTTCTTTTTTAGTCTGATGCTGGTGTATCTTCTGATGACTGGAGTTTTGTTAAAAGCTAATTTATTAATATATCTTTGCCATTTTTTAAGTGAATATACCCAAGTAGCAGAGGATACATTTTTAGTTTGGCTAAAAAGGAATTCTCCAACCCTGACCCTTAAAACAGGTTTGACTGTTTGTGGATGGTTGAATGAAAACACAACGTAAAACATTTTCACATGATCCCAGATAAGTCATTTTCTTGCGTGTTTAGCTTTTTATCGGCAAGAAGTAAACAGTGGCCAGTTTCTGGGTTTTTGGTTTTTTGGGGGTTTTTTTGTTTTGTTTTGATCTTTTTATTTTTCTAAGGTGGGCCATTATAGATTTTATTTACACCACAGGTAAGGACCGTAAATAAGCTCGTCTCTGGCAGATTCGATTATGTGCACTATGGGCAAACTTTAATATCGGTCGGGGGCTCTGAAAGCGGAGCAGCCTGCCGAGTGATGACACACAAACTGGGGGAAAGTCGGTTAGCCGTGCAGCGTCGACACAAATCAGCTCATTCAGCCAACTGCTCAAAGCTTTGTGTAGCATTGGGTGTGTGTGAGAGCTCTTTTGATCGTCTTTCTTTAGAGATGCAACCCAGCTTGTCTTTTCATGCACGCAAGCAGCCACACGCACACACAGGGTGGAAGGCGTCACCGTGGTTACGGCAGCCAAATGATAACATCGTTAGCAGTATAAAGAGGAGCAGATGACTTAACAAGCTCTGCCGTCGGTATGGAGACACAGGCCCATTCGGCCTTTGGCCGCGCGCGCGTGTGTGTGGCAGGAAAGAAAATGCACGACTGCTTTTGTATATCTCCATCTGATTATGTTTTGCATGGCCTACTACAGGGCGTGTGAGTGTGTGTTCTGTGCTGAGCTGTTCCCGTGTGTGTGTGTGTGTGTGTGTGTGATCCATAACACAGGTTAATCCCATCCGTATGATAAGCAGGAATGGAAGTCCCGTTAACCCGTCTTAGTCATGAACTCAGCAGTGAGGAGGAATGTCACAGTCATCGCTTCTAAAACTTATACTGTAATAATCCTGCACCGTACAGTTGTTCATTTGTGCTGCCGTGTGTGTGTGTGTGTGTGAGAGAGTGAGGAATAGTGTTCACTTTACAAGCTGATTGTGTGACAACTGTTACTTACAACAAAATACAAACTTTTTCCTGTAATATCTGTTTAAGGAGGAACTTTAGCACTTGACATCTTGCTGTGTGTGTGCGCGTGTGTGTGTGTGTGTGTGCGCGCGCGTGTGTGTGTGCGCGCGTGTGTGTGTGTGTGTGCGCGCGTGTGTGTGTGTGTGTGTGTGCGCGTGTGTGTGTGTGTGCGCGTCAGTCATGAAGACAGGCCTTTTTTTGATTAACCATGTGATAAAAGCTTTGCTTGTCATTAACTGGCATAAAGAGTCACTGAGCGCCAAGGACAGAGCAACCTGACACCAAGGTGTGTGTGAGTGTGTCTTTGTGTTTCTATCACAGGGGATTCTGTGTTACCTAGATGTGTTTCATGAATCTCAGAAAATCAAGGATGATTGTGTCTAAGTGAGCTGTGTTTGTTTGTGAGAGTAGAGGCAGTATCAAGATAGTCAGACTGGATGTGTGTTTGTGTGGATATAATGTGTCAGACAGATCACGCCATGAATCAGAGGGGCGAGGTCTGTGTCGCTCTGCCTCTCATTACTCAAGAGTCTGCCTCCATTTTTTTTTTTTTTTTTTAAATTCCAGCTCCACCTCCTTTTATTTAATTATTTTTTGTTCATAATAATTCCACACCAGATTTAATTTTTTTGTCTTCTACATTTCCTTGACGTGCCCATTTTCTTCCCTTTTATTCCTCTGTCTCGCTCCTTTTCTTTATTCCTTACTTTTCCCTGAAGGGCCCCAAAGAGGTGGGAGAGATGTCCCAGTGCTCTCAAGCAGAATCCTTTTCCCCGTGATTTCAAACAGTTTTTCTTTCTCTGGTCTTCTCTCCTCCCTCAAGTGTTAATTAAGTGTTGATTTAAATTCCAAACTCATTTGCTTATCTTCCCCCTTTTTCATCTTTTTTTAAAGCCTCACATTCTTTATAGGCTGGGCACCTTTAATATTTTCAAAAGAGAGGCTTAAAGGACTGAGAGAGGACACCCTGAGCTATGAGCTCAATTATGTGGACAGATACACTCATACTGGAAAAATCCAGGACGTGCAGGTGACGCGAGTGTGCACTTCTTCCTGTTCTGTGTGTGCGTGTGTGTGACTTTGTTGTGTGTTCACTGCCTGTAAAGCTAAAAAAACAGGAACAAATGAAGCCTATTTAAATAGATAACTGGATTGTGAATACAAGGAAATAACACTAGTACGTGACATCAAGGTTCTGTGTGTGTGTGTGTGTGTGTGTGTGTGTGTGTGTGTGTGTGTGTGTGTGTGTGTGTGTGTGTGTGTGTGTGTGTGTGTGTGTGTGTGTGTGTGTGTGTGTGTGTGTGTGTGTGTGTGTGTGTGTAAAAGAAGTGTTCGTCAGCAGATTTGCTTGACTGACTGAGTTATCTGGGCGTGACTGGATGAAGTTTTGCGTGTACGTACATGAATCTGTCCAAAGAATGTGTGTGTGTACGTACATAGACGAGTGTTCCTCCAGTGTGTGATGTTCACAATAGCATGACTGATGTTGGAATGTGGGTCCTTTGGTGTGTAGTCATGAGAAAGTTTGAAGGTGTGTGTGCTATAGGCATATTCCTTAGGAGCCGCTGTCCTTTTTCCATCGCCTTGCCTGCTTGTAGTGTTGGGAGCTGCTCGGTACAAGTTCCTTTCCTTTTGGGTGCACCTTGGGAGAAAAGTGGGAGAAGCCCCGCATTTCCAGCATGGTCTTTGACTCTGCTAGAGTGGGCGTGCTTTGGGTCACTATCCAACTCTTGATTGGCCATCTTACCAAATCTCAGTTCACTTAATTTAACTGCTGGAATTTTATTTTTAAAATGGGGCAAACTAGATGGGGAGGAAGGGGCTATATGAAAGGAATTGGAAATAATCAACTCCGGAGACTCCAGTATTTGTCTGAATGTGCAGCGGGGAGGGAGAGAGTAGGATGTGTGAGAGGTAGATACAGAGGCTACATCCTTTTTTAAAATTTCCAATCAGTGTTTTATGTTGAAATGATAAGGTTGAAAAAGCAAGGCTGAGGTGGTTTGTGGAGATGGTGGAAATACTGGTCGGAGGAGGAAAATAAGACCTCACAGGAGGTTCATGGATGTAGTGAAGTAGGACACATGGTTGGAAGGGGTAGAGTGAGATGGAGGCAGAACTGGGTCAGTCTTTTTAGAGGTCCTACTAGACCAGAGTAGAGCAGACCTGAGGCGTAAATATAACAAGCATGCTTTTAAATGAAAACATATCAGTAACGACACTGTGGTAATGAGTGAGGTAGGATGGAAAGCTCAAGTTCATTTTCTCATAACACTTGTGCATGGTTTGTTAGTCAGCCACACACACACACGTGTCATCATTACATACCGTCACAGGCGAAAAACATTCTGTTCCGATACCATGAAAACATGTCACAGGAGAGCGCACAGGTGCAGGACAGGGTGAAACTAAAGATCAGCATCAGTGAAAATCAGATTTATTTATTTTTGTATCATCACTCCCTTGCACCTTTTTTCATTGTTGTTCTGTTTTTCTCTTCCATTTCTGCCTTTCATTTTCACATTAATACAGCTATTCATTTTTTTTGTTTTGTTTTTTTCCCATTTTAAACTGAAATGCGTCTGCGTTAGTTGAGAAGAATTCAGAAAGTCGCAGGGATTATCTGCACCTTCTCTCTGTGTGTTTCTGGTAATCAGGTGATCTGATTATCAGTGACTCACTCTTCAGTTACTGTTTTGTTTCTGCACGTGCTCTCTAAATGAACTCTCATTTCACTTCCTATTCCAGAGATGTGTTCGCGGTATGACTTTGCAGAAATACAGATGTAAATTTAGGGTATGTAACTACCATTTGAGTCAGTGTTTATGCGAGTTTTCAAAAAACGAGACGGGACCTCTCATTATCACCTTCCTGTGAGACACTGGTGTGTTTGCCAGTAACCCCAGCAGCCAGTACCTGCACTTAGTGGATGAAACTGAAGACTTGTTTTCTCTTCGGCCATTATAATACGAGGTTTCACCGCTTCAGGCTGTTGAACTTATAAGGAGGTTTCAGCGCTACTGCTACTGCTGCTGCTCCACTTCTCTGTTTTTCAGTGGGAAACCTCTAAACTGTGTAGTGTACTTTTTTTAAAGTAACACACACACAGTCTAACATTTTCACGTTACATTCACTTAGCTTCTCACTAATATCAATGAGACCATTAACATCATCATGCAATGTGCCCGCTTCTATGGCTGTAGTGTCATGTGCATGTTTAGTGTGTTAAATATTTGTATAGATCGTGTATATGTGTGTCCTTGCCATAGCACGCCAGTGTGTTTGGCCACATTTATGTAAGTGGTATGTCTGACCCAGAAAGGATTTGCCGGAGGCTCGAGGGAGGACTAATGCAGCGCGACTGATGCACATGCACACACTCAGACATGCACGCAACAGTGTTTTTGACCCGCGTGTGTTGGGACAGAGAGGGGTTAAGGCGAGGTTGTATGGGCGTGAAAAGATTATGTGTTTCCCCTATTTATTTTTTTGGCAGATGGTAACTCTACTGTACTATGCTGAAGTGCATTCACTGACCACCTACAGCTACTAGATCATTATTCTGTAGGTTAACCTGATTGTTTGCTACTCGAAATAGCAAGGCTTTAGAGCAGGGGCTGGAGTATTATCATTATTATCATCATGTCTAGATTATTGTAATTCATTGTTCACTTGTCAAAGCAAAAACTCCCCGAATCGTCTGCAGCTGCACTAACTCCCCACTGAATGCAGAATTCATTTTAAGACTGTGGTTCTGACTTTTAGAGCTGTAGATGGACAAGCACCAGCTTACATCAGTGAACTTTTACATTCTTATGTCCCCAGCAGGTCCCTGAGGTCATGTGATCAGGGCCTGCTGGCTGCTTATCATATGAGGCTGAAAAGGACACAGCTTTTTCAACATTGGCTCTCAGACTCTGTAGCTCTCTCCCTCTGAGAGAGCTACAGAGTCTGAGAGCCTTAGATCTGTGGACTCGGTGATCTCTTTAAAAAACACACACACACAGAACAAAACAACTAAAAACTCACATTTTTAAATTTGTTTGGTTAACTTTTTTTTTTTTTAATGTTCTGGTATTTTCTTTGTTGATGTTTACTGATGTTTTGATTTGGAAGGGCTAACCTATCTTTTTATATAATATAAAATTTGCTAGGCAGCTATTTGGTTACTTACTGTAAAGATTTGAAAGCAATGTCAGCCATCGTTGTACATAATGAGAGAGCTGTTCCCATGAGCTGGTTCCATGGGGAAGTCAAAGTAAAGTTAATCCTAGTAACTTGCTCAAGGGCACTTTGAAGCACAGTTGTCATGTATGGCTTTCTGTTTATCATTTGTAAGTCATTTACTTTAAATTTACACCCTATGCAGCTCAGTATAAGTGACTAAGTAGAGGTTTGATCATCCTGCTCCAGGGCTCACGGATTAAGTTAACGTTCCATCAACAGCTTCGTGCTTTGTAGCACAGCTTCTAATGGAAATATAAACTGTGACTATTTAACAACAAGGTCATCACTCCACAGCCCTGCGTGCTAGCCGTCCGGGTTAATGTGCATTGCTGACTGCAGCGCTTAGCTACGTAGTTATTCTAATGACTTCAAACCTTGTGTTGCAGGGGTCGAGTGTTTGCCCTAGACTTTGGGACGATGCGAGTGTGCGACCTCGAGTTTGACTGCGTCCGACGACTGAGCACCCCCCCCAGCCCTCTACCCCTGCCTGCGATGAACCCAAACCCCACCCCCAGCTGTCACACAGTGTGGAAGTACTACTGCAGAGACAATTTTGGCTGGAGGGAATACTCCGAGGTGAGCCATTCGGTGCATTTATTTGTGTGTGTTCGGGTGCATTCAGGCTCTGCGAACAAGATGCCAGACACATTAGCTTCGCCCACATTAATCAATTGTCCAGTGATGGGGTGGATTTAGAAAAACAGCTCTCATGTACACAAACTACTTGCTTTTGTAACACAGCTTTTTATCCATGTGTGACCTTTTATTTATCGTCTTTGCAATGGCCACATTTGATTTACAGGTAAAATGGAAAAATGCAGAAGTTACCTGCAGAAAATGGTAAACAAATGTGTTTTCCCTCCCTTTCCTTCTGCTCCACAGCCTGTGGTTAAGCTCATAGAGGAGGCGAGTTCGAGAGGTCTTAAGGAGGTGAGGTTCATTACGCTCCAGAACCAGTATATCCTCAACATCAGGGAGGGCTTCCAGCAGAACGCAGTCTTCGGGTTCCGACGTCAGATCAAGAAGCGGCCCATGTTCATGTCCTCCGTGATTCTCACACCACACCTACAGTAAGTAAACATGGCTGATATTAGATCTAACTACAGCTTTGCTTTTGTGGTTAGGAGGTGAGCACTAATAGAGCTAAAGCTGGATCCAGAGGTTGAGGTTTTGGCCATGGTGAAGACATGGCTCGAGTAGATAAACAACAACACAGCTGAGATGTCTCCACAGTGACTTAGTGGATTTGCTCTCAGAGCATCACTTGCAGTAATGTAAGCAGAGACTCGTTTTTGTGAACGTGTTACTGTATTCATAGGAACTGTATTGTACTCTGCGCGGGCATTAGGCTTAGTTTAGATTGGGCGGAGTGATACACCCAGTATGGTGGCTGTTCTGAACTACCTAATGTGACGGTTGTTGTGATGCAGACTTTAAATAAAGGACTGCATCTGAGGCCAAAGCTGTTAATCACATAATGACTATTGCCAAGATACACCCAGCCTTATAGTAAGTAATGCCAGAAAACGACTTTTTCCAGAGCTTAGTATTGGTACTAATTAACAGTAGCAGTTCTCGTTTGAAAGGTAGCAGTCATTAACTAGATTAATAGCCTTGCTTTTCTGTTTTTCCCTGCTGGCTTGCCTTTGTACTTTCCAGCAGAGCTGTCTAAATCGTTTAGCACTTAGATCAGAGAACATTTAGTATTTTTGCACATGAAGCAACACTGACTTCTAGAACAAAGTTCTGCGTTCAACACAAAAAAAGTCCCTGGCAACATGTGCAAAGTCACTCGCATACAAAGTTGATTCTTGAGTATCTGACACGCCATCTTCTTGTGGCTCTCTGTGTTCTCTGAGCATCCTGAATTTGTAGTTTGGAGACGCTGCAGGCACACAGAGGTCGGTACATGATGTTAATGTCACAGTCAGCGTTGAATACTGAACACTGTATTCACATTTTATCTTTTCTGCTGCACACTGGCAGCCTGAGCTAAACTCAAACCCCATCTTTACCACGGCACAGATTTTTGGCACGTCAAACAGAGTCACTGGGACACGGGGAGATGTCCTGTGCAGAGCGAAGCAGATGGACGGGAAAATGAGATAAAGGAGGCAAACGAGAACAGACGAGTCAAGTCGAGAGACGGGGCAGAGGCAGAAATCAAGGAAAGGGTGAAAAGAAGCAAAACATTAGCGCTCCAGATCTAGCGAACCTTTTCTAATGCGTTTCTTTCCCCTCTTTTCTTTTAAAAAAAAAAAATAAATTCTTTCTTTAGCTCAGTCAACTTCCTGTCCTTATAGCAGTGAAGTGATCTGGCTTGCAGCACTCGGGTCTTATTTTTGAAACAAGTAATACCAGATTGGAAACAAGTGGAGTCATTTCACCCCATTTGCAGAATCTTTCACTTCCTTTGCCGAGCAGGCTGCTGTAGCGGTGTCCTGCCAGTTTCCCACACAGAGCGAACGCTAGAACGAGCTGTTCCTACCGGGGCCCTGACAGGCAGGGGAAGACAAAATGGAGAGCAGGAGATGGAGGGAGAAAAGGAGAGAAGGAAAAGAGAGAGAGAGGGAGAAGGAGGGAGACGCAGAGCACAGCTGAGGAAGTGAATGAGGTCTAAATGGTTTCCAGACTGGGTGCACAGCAGAGTGGAGTTGGTGAGTGAAGGAGTGTGAAATGTTCCTGTGGGGAGCTGGAATTTGGATTGAGTGACTTGTTATGGGACGTTGTCATCCATTTGGTGTGTGTGTGAGCTTCAGTTAATTACTTTATCTGATCACAGTCACACAATGGGCACCAAAAAAGAAAAAAAAAGCTTCTAGCCAGGCGATCCAATAAAATGGGAATTTTATTTGTGCAAAGGAATGGCTGTCAGTCCGTCCAGTGTCCTTTCGAGTGACCTGAAACAGTTTGTTGGCGTGTGTGTGTCTGTGTGTGTGTCTATCAGGAACAATCTGTGCTTGGGCTTGGAGGTTGAGGTCATTAGCTTGATTGGCAC
Source organism: Rhamphochromis longiceps (assembly GCF_057381845.1). Classification (NCBI taxonomy): domain Eukaryota; kingdom Metazoa; phylum Chordata; class Actinopteri; order Cichliformes; family Cichlidae; genus Rhamphochromis; species Rhamphochromis longiceps. Next base: position 16,070,571 of record NC_140570.1, on the reverse strand, counting down.
TCTCCCCCCTCACTCCCCTCCCCACCGCTCTCCCCCCGCCTTCCTTCTGTCATCTCTTTCTGCTCTGCCGGTGTTATTTTCAGCCATCTCCTCCCCTCTCTCCCCCCCTTGTTATCTGCCCCTAATCTTCCTCCTTTTCTTTTTTTCCTCACTCTTTTCTCTCCCCCAAGTCCATCATTCTCGTGTTATCTGTCCCTTTTCATTTCACACTTGTTTTCTGCAGCAGGCTGTCTGTGATCTCTTCAAAGCACACAGGGAATAGGGACATCGATTTCAGGGAGGAGGGGGGAGAGATCGAGACCGGACAGACAAGATAAGCGAGAGAGAGAGAGAGAAAGGAGATGAGAAAAACTGTCGCACCGACTTAGAGTCACTCTGATCACAGTCTCCTGACAACGCGCGCACACACACACACACACACACACTCACTTTCTTATGGCTGATAGCACTAACAGCATTTACACTTGGAGGGCGATAACTTGACAGCCAAACTACTGTTACCGACTCAAATGCCAGACGTAATAGTTTTCTTTTTTTGTCACTTTTTGACAGCTCCACAATGGGCATTTTATTTCCCCCCCCTCGTGTCTTGTTCTCGCTCCTGTCTCTGCTTCACTTCGCCTCCCTGTTGTCTTGTTTGGTGTCTGGGTTTCATTTTCGCGCAGTCCTGTTGTTTTGTTTGGTCGGTGATGGCTGACGGCTGCTGAGGAGCTGCTCCGCTCCCCTGTGCGGTGATGTCATTGTTGACAGTCAGTGGCAGATGATTTTTAGAGAGCGCGCTCGTGGAAATGCTAGTCCACTGCGGCAGGCAGGCGGGCAGTTTTGTTTCACTCTTGGGGATTTTTGGGTGTGTGTATGGGGGGAGGGGGGGGGGGGGGTATTGATTGTAGGCATATGGGAGCACAGCTATAGGAAGGTGGAGAGATGGGGAGTGTGCTGGGGTGCCATTAGGTGATGGTTTGGTTGCTGTAAATTCCTCCAAAGCTGCTCTCACTGACCTTCAGCAGGCATGGATAAAGGCAGATGAAAAGAGATGAGGTTTCAATAAAGGGCAGCAGCTATCATCCCTCTGTGAAGCACACTTGATCAGAGTAATCGGCGCTTCTGATCCAGTCACAGTTGTCCGGTCTTTCTGAGCATCGTGTGGAGGCCTTTTCATAATGCGGATTCTCAACTATGAGCAGTTTATTGATATTTTTTGTTGTCTTTTTTTTTGTAAACAGACCATACTTCAAAACAATTGAAGTTGGTGAGAGCCCCTCCTGTGTCACACATTCCCCAGTGGCTTAGGGGCTAAGTTACCTCTCACTCTGTCCCTTGTATGTTGAAGGTCGAGGGTTCAAGTACAGTGTGGGGTGTTTTTCAGGGTGACACTTTTTTGTCTATATTATGTAATCCTCATCAACACACTTTTCAGAAATCATTTTTATATTTTATTTTTTTTAACTGTAAATATTTTCCCACGCACAAAATGATTGTGTACTGCGGAGGGACAGCTTTACTACAGCAAGGTAAATGTCCCTGAACAGTGAGGGTGACTACACTTTGAATACAAAACCAGTATGGCAGAAATTATTATGATCACTCAGAGTAATCCCATTATGTACCAGGTAGCTGCTATCTCAGGTACAGTACACTTGTGTTTATGAGCCATCTCTCTTCAACTCTGTTAGCCAACCCCTTTATCTCTGGCTTTTTAGCTGCACTGAAGTCAAGCTACAGATTGAGTCCACTCATAGCAACAATCCCACCACAGTTTCTCCAGAAATTGCGTAGTCTAGTTATTTATAAGATTGCATGCGAGTAAGATCATCTCACTGCCCTCTAATTAGACGTAACTTACATAATACTTCCTAGTAACATTTTTAATGACTTTATATTGCATGTAAAATGAAATGAATCATACTTTATTCAAGGTGACAGAATTAGCACACAGCTACAGCTGCTTTCTTATATGTGATTGGTCGGTAGTACTCAGGCTACAAACCGAAAACGTCCCTTTGCCTGCAGATCTGAGTATAGAAATTCGAGCTGCACTGAATATTTTTCATGTAAACCTCATCACAACTTCCCAGAACCAAAACTGATGTGTATAAATGTTTGTTTTGTCTGATCAAGCAACTTGCAAATTCATAAAATGTCTTTTATCCCATTCAGTTTGATAATCAAACAGCCTATTGTCAGTAGCTTGGTTTGTCCTGAATATAAATATATTTGTCTATATAATGTGCAGTATATGCCCTAAATATGCTATTAACATAGGAAATAAGTAACCATTAATGATATTTCTTACACTACTGTCAGAAATCTAACGCTTCATTTTCTTTCTTTCGTTTTAGGACTTTGAGCGGCCTCTCTCTATCTCCTCTCAGCTGTTCGTCGTCCTCTTCCTCATCCTGCTCATCATCCTCTTCCTCCTCCTCATTATCATCATCCTCCTCCTCTTTGTCCATGGACCTTCCTGCGTCATATCCCCTCTCGCCAACTACCACCAACCCACCCAGCCTTTTTCCTGAAACGTGGTTGCCAATGACCATGAGCCAGGACTTCCTTCAGGTGCCGGTTTCCCGCGAAGACCGCAGCTACAGGACGGTGTACAGCCTGTTCCACAAGACGGTTTCGGAGACCAAGTTCAGGATCATCAAGATCCTACGTGTGCAGAACCCCTTCCTATGGGAGAAGTATAAGAGGTGAGAGGAGAAGCAGATTATTATAGAGATGTCTTTTAATCATGTATAATTCCTACAAACTTTAACCATGACACCAGGAAACTTTTCTGTCAGTAAGTGTGCTAGCAGGGTTGCATGTATTAATTTCTTTTGCATGTAGCTTCTTTTTTTTCATGCTTTGTGGGAAAGCTGTGGCATTCGAATTTGATGCATGTGTGGTTGTGTTGTCGAGCACAGCTCTGCTGAAATAATCAACATCTACGATGTCATGAGAAAGGCACGAGTTTCAAAACTTGTTTTGACAGTCGAGAGATTTGACCTCACTTGAGGACATAAAATAAGTATTGATGTTAACAGCAACGATCTGTGTTTTATATAATGAACCCATAGTGTTGCTGAAGTTGCACCAGAGTACGGTGGTAGTTTCACAGACTTTGCTGTTACGGTGCAGACTGGGTGTTAATCCTTTTTATTCAGATATCTGTTATTGAAGTCTAAAACGTTTAAGACTGAAACGATAATCAAAAAAAGGTTTAATGTAAAAAAATGTAAAGAGTGGGGAGGTAAGAAAGAAAGAAAGAAAGAAAATAGGCCAAATGGGAGCAGCTGTGTGGGACTTCGTGAGAACGAGTCAGCAGTGGTGTGTGAAAACAGCAGATGGAGAGATGTTTGGTGATGATGATGTTCCTGTCTTCAACACACAGGGCTAACCGCTGTGATTAGTGCAGGGCAAGGCCTATCAGCTGTGACAGTTATACTCTCCCACACGGGTACCACACGGTTTCAAAATGACTGAAGGTGTGTGTTTCTGTGCGTGCGTGTCACTGAATTTGAAAGTGTTGCCCCCCCCTCTGAATGTCGGTAGAGTTCCTCTTCCCACACTCTGGTTATGACAGGAAACCCATAACTGCTTGTTTGCTTGTCTGTTTGTGCGTGTGTGTGTATTTGCACGCAAATGACTTGTGAAATGTTCATGTGAAAAGAGAGCGTTTATCACCTCTTTTCTAAATTTGGAAATTAAGTGTGTGTGTGTGTGTGTGTGTGTGTGTGTGTGTGTGTGTGTGTGTGTGTGTGTGTGTGTGTGTGTGTGTGTGTGTGTGTGTGTGTGTGTGTGTGTGTGTGTGTGTGTGTGTGTGTGTGTGTGCGCGCGTCACTAACAAGCTGAGAGATCATGGGAGGTCATGCCAGGGTCACAGCCTTTCTGGCCTGAAACACTTTCAAAATGAGCAGCGTGTTACAGCGTCACTGTACCGATCGTTGCGCAAGAACCAGATTCAGGGCTGCGTTTTTCCACAGTTTCAGTGCACGCAAGGTTGTGGTCACAGTTAGTGTTAAGTCGTATTTTCTCATCAATACAGTCTGTGTGTTATTTTCTGAAATGAATGAATCGCTGACAAATCCCCTTTCGCCTCCTCTGCTCCAACAGGAAGAAGGAGTACATGTCGCGGCGCATGTCGGAGAGGGACCGGCAGCTGAGCGAGCGTCACCTCTTCCACGGCACCTCGGCCGACGTGGTGGAGGGCATCTGCAAGCACAACTTCGACCCCCGAGTCTGTGGCAAACACGCCACCATGTTCGGACAGGGATCCTACTTTGCCCGTAAAGCTGTCTACTCGCACAACTTCTCCAAACGCTCGCCGAAAGGAGTCCACTGCATGTTCCTGGCCAAAGTCCTCACTGGAAGGTAGGTGTGTGCGTGCATGCTTGTGTGGACACTGATAAGAAAACATCTCCAGTTATGGGTGGAGTTTTATTTATCTGGAGGGGGAAAAATAACATGTCATTTGGGTTAAATTGCTGGGAATATATTGGCTTAATCGTGTGATTTGTGTGCCTCTAAAGCAATGGCCCCCACTTATACCACTCACAGTGCTTTGCTTTGTTTAATTGTTCCCCGTTTACATCTTAGCTAGATGTAAATCTGCTTTGGTTTAGAGGAGGTCGGAAAGAACATAGTTTGGTAAATGCTAAATCAAGGCCTTATGTGTCCTGGGTTTATCGCTGGCTTGCGCGGTTTAGCGTCCCTAATGAACCGTTTGCAGTGTTTGACAAGTATGTTCCCTCCAGTGCACGGCTCTGCATAAACAACTTTTCCTTTTTGACCCCCGTCTCTCGCAAACGCTCGAGTACTTCTACATTTCGATTTACAGAACACATCGGCATCAATCTGGATCGTGAGAAACCGGAGGTTCTTTTCCATAAACCATCTTTCATGTCATACTATCCTCATGCTACACAAATTCCTTTTAAAATGCAAGTCAAATGTAGAGCCACACATGTAAAACAGCTGATTTGGCTGTGCCCATCGTACGTTGCCGGCTTTGTTTTGCTGCAGCAGAGTGTGTGGTGCACCCAGGGGATTGTGTGGCGGTTTAGGAACAACACTCTGTCTGTAAACCTGGGTCCAATCTGTTCCACGGCATAAGCGTCAGACCCGAACAGCAACACAGACTCCACGTCTCTACCCGCTGCCTTTGTCTTATTTATGATCCCCGAATAAGCAGCACAGAGACTGATGGATGACGGGTCTTTGGGGATTGACATGAATATTTAAGCGAGGAAAAACAACCCGCCTACAGTGCACAGTTTCATTTCATACAGTCGCTACATGCTGTATTATATGAAGTGTGGCGAAAGATACGGCAGTCTTGTAATCTTGAAATTTAGATTTCTGTGTGGTAAATTATTATCTTGTATCTCCAGAGTCCCAGCTCCTTAACTGAGCTTTTCTGTTTTCCTCTTTGTTTTCACACAGGTATACTGTAGGAAATCCCTCTATGCGACGGCCTCCACCTATCAACCCTCGTGACGCCTCTAGCGACCTCTATGACTCCTGCGTGGACAACTGGATGGACCCCCAGATCTTTGTCATCTTCAATGATGACCAGAGCTACCCTTACTTCATCATTCACTATGAGGAGGTGCCCAGTACAGTCGCTGTCTGAGCCAAGATTGCAACGCGGTGTCTGTATTTGCAAACACTTAATGTGCAGAGTCTGTTCAGGTTGTAGATGAGTGGATCTACTCATCTACAGCCACTTTAAAATAACAATTAAGACGAATTAAAAAGAAAGTATATGTCCACTTTGGTTTAACAGACTCTATTGTAATCGGTTTGTTACACTAAATTTAATCCAACTGAAGGTGAAACCAGTCGAAACAGACTAAAAAATGTTTGCAAATACTCGGTGTTCCCGGTCTGTAGTCAGCTGGATCCACCTAGCCTGGACTGCATCAAGGAATAACAGACCGGATTCATCTGGACGAAACTGGACTAGCAAAGGACACACCTGTTTTAATCTACTGTTCAGAGGTGGATGACAACTGAAAACAGCTGCAACAGACTTGAGTGGACTTGTATAGCACACTTTGTCTGCTGTGGACAAGTGATTATCGTCACTTTGGAAAAAGAGGAAATGTACTTATTTGGAGCAGATGCAGGTAAAACCCAATCTAGCCCGCACCCCCACACTTAGCCTAGCCTGGCTGCCCCTCCTTGAGCCTGCTTCTGATGGAGGTCCCTTCCTGTTAAAAGGGAGTTCTTCCACCCCGCTGTTGCCAAGTGCTTGCTGACGAGAGCCTGTTGGGTTTCTCTCTGTAATACTGTGGGGTCCTTACCTTACATTATAAAGCGCCTTTGGGATGACTGTTGTTCTGAACCTGCGCTTATATAAATAAATAAATTTAATTGGGTAATTTTGACTTGTACATGATCGTGGTTCCCACTGGACAAACGCTGTAGTAGACAGTTGGCGTCCTCTCAGTACTGTGAATGACCACCTGGCCACATTATTATTTTGAGGAAGCTGCAACAGACCAATCAGAGGCTTCCACAGAGAAGCTGTTGGAAACCCTGACCCTCCTGTTAAAGTGTTTACCCAGCCTCCGGCCCATTTTCAAGTATATGTGCTGCGTGTATGAATCTTTTAAGTTTAACAGACATTTATTTTGTGGCCTCTTCTTACCAGAGGTGGATGTGAGTTTCAGAGGGACTTTCCACATACTGTTAACCTCATGGCAGAGGATTCACGTGAAGCTAGTGCTGCTCCCGGATGCCGTTTTAGCTGTTGTGCCCACCGCTTAGGCTCCTTTGAGGGGCTGAGGCGTGTACGTCATGCTGAGACATAATGCTGCTGCAACGGCGGCAGCGCTGTAGCGTTCTGTCAACAAACCCCCTTGAAACTCATCTCTCTCGGATTGCTCTGTCGCTCAGAGACGGTAGAATTTCTTTTTGTTTTTGAGACAAGGTGTACAGGCGTTCTTTGTTTATATTTGAACTGTGTGCCTTTTGTTCATAAAAATGTTTATTTATGTTAGTTTAATGTAACATTGGTTAAATAAAATAATCTAAAAGAGAAAATGACTGACTGGTCAACCTGTGCTTTATTCAAATCGCATCATTCATTAGTAACTTGTGCTAATGGTGTTTTTATTGGATATTTCTGTATATAACAAAATCTGTATAATTCTAAACATCAGTTTTAACAAGCGCTCCAACACCCCTGACAGAAATGTAGCCCCAAACCATGACAGAGCCTCCACCGTGTTTTACAGATGGCTCTATCGCTGTCCTGACCTCCGCCCTACATATTGAGGATAAAACCCCAAAGTTTCACATTTAAAGGCATCATTGCATCACATCTTTTGCTACTGATTTTCAGTCCAGTCCAGTTCCAGTTTTTCATAGATTCAACTAAAGAAATGGGGGAGAAATGATGTTTGTGTGACAGCTGCTAGTAACAAAGTGTCTCAAGATATCATTTAAAACTGGTTCTTTGCGAAGTTACACCTAACTCAACATTCTTCTAAAAATGTCTAAACTGCTCTTCTGGGAGCGATGGGAACGTCGCTCGATCAGTTCAGCTCAGAAGACGACTGCTGACACTTTCACCAAACTCAGATCTATTCTAAAGTCTAAAGAAAAGAAAATAAGATACAAAGACAGTCAAGTGCAGTTGCTGGATTTACTATAAATACACTAAAATCCAGTAAACAAAGTGTGGCTCATTAATAGTGCGCTGTATCTTAAGTCAGAATGCATTGCTTTATATCCACGATGCTTCAGCTTCTTTTCAGTTCAGTGAAGTCAACAATAATCCTTCTAACTGCCACGGAGAAACACTGGCTTGATGTATTGAGACAAAAGCATTTGTTTTATCTTCTAAAGATACAACATGGCCTGTGCAGCTTTTATTCTGTTATATTTATACAGTTGTACGCTGGTGGATGCGCTTTTAAACATGGCAACAATTTGAAGTAATCCCTGTGAGCCACAAGCTAACTGTTTAGTTTCAGACCATTATTTTTCTACTGTCGGCTCGATAAAATATGAATGTAGTTATGTTCATCTGGTCAGTGGCGGTCCTAGCCAGTTTGGCGCCCTGGGCGAACACTCCCTCTGGCGCCCTCACCCCACACACACACACAAAGCATATTAAGGATTGTACATTAACATAAAATTGTTGTACACACACACACACATATGAAGAGAGAGAGAGTATGCATAGTATGCAAACGGCTACCAAACAACCATCATAATTCGTCATACAATGAGAACAGTACGAATCAACAACTGACAATGACTAATTAATATTAAAATCTGTAACATAATGTATTGTTTGGAGTTTAGTCTGTTACTGTTGCTATTTTTACCATTTCTTCTGTAACTCACATAATTTCCTTAGGGATTAATAAAGTATTCTGATTCTGATTGTTTCAGGATGACCTGCCATTATCCAATGACACATCTGCTTACCTGCATCTTTTGCTCGTTTCTCCTCCTCTTCTTTTCTCTTTTTCTAAACTTCTGTAGTCTGTATCATAATGTCTGGTGTTTTCGTGTTTGTTGGTTTATTTTTATTTTGTTTTACTTTGCGAGTTGGTTATTAGATGCTGCCCCCGCCGCCCCGCCCTCTCCTCTCTGCGCCGCAATCAGCAGGCGCACCTTGCAAACGAAGGGCGTCCTTACTCCCAGCAAATGGGCGATAGAAAACCGATCGGTGCCTATGCCATTCCCAATATGCGCTGGCTGACGTCGGGGCAGCATGAGTACAAGCTTTTTTTTTTCTTTTTTTTTTTTGCTGATGCCCGTGATGCCGCCCCCCACCACGATGCCGCCCCGGGCAACCGCCCGTGTCGCCCGTATCTAAAACCGCTACTGCATCTGGTCCACAGCATCCACATCTATTTGCTTTTCAAACCTGCCAATGAGGGGCAGCCGATCACAAAAGAGGAGGAGCTGGAACAGCTTGCTTCAGTCAGACAAGTAGCAAAGGCTCTGCACAAAGGTGCCCTATAAGATCAATAAGGTTTGTTTTGAACTTGGAACCACAGCTAATCTAGCAAATAAAAATATGGAGCTGGAAATGAACATAATTAGTCCTCCTTAAGGGCACGTCTACTTGAGATTGTAGCTGAAGCAGACTGCCAAGTGTTTTCTATTATGCAACTGGTCAGAAGTCTGCATTAAAGTTTAACCGACAGTGTATGAACTCCAGGTGAAAAATTTAATTGGCCACTATCATTAAATTATAGATGAACATTTAATTGTGTAGTTGTAAATCATTTATTATAAACCGCAGAGGCGGTTTATAATAAAGTAAGTCAGAGTTTTCAGTGTCCTCAATGGTGGATTCTGTTGGTGCAGTAACTCAGAAAACAAAAATCTCCTATGCTCAGGTCTCTCTGTCTCCACCTTCCCTGAATCTCCTTCCCCTCATCCCCACAAGTGTATTATCTAAGCACCATGTCTAATGCAGTCCAGAAGGAGGTTGGCAGAGGCGAGGATCAATCCCCTAGAAATCGCTCACAGAATATCTCTCCATATCTATTTATCTCATCTGTTGGTGTTTCGGACTTGTTTGTGAGTTGTATTTGTTTCCAGTGCTACCATTTAGGCCATTGGTGGACATTTATACTGTATATATATCCAGTGTCTTTCTGTTCAGCACATTAAACCTGAAGAGTGTTTGAAAGTGTGTGTTTCAACATATAGCAAACACAATCAGTGCTGGTATTTTGCCAGTCAGGATCTAGATACGATCTCTGGGTAATATGGGGCAGGACGGTGGTGCAGAGGTCAGTAATCAGAAGTCCTGGGTTTGAATCCAGCATCCTCCCAGGCCCTTTCTGTGTGGAGTTAGGTTAATTGGTGCCAGATTGGCAACCTGTCCAGGATGCACCCTGCCTCTCGTCGTGTGACAGCTGGGATAGGCTCCCATCTATCTGTCAGTAACATTTGATACGCAGTAATTGACAGGCTATCTGCAAGCGTCCCAGCTATCCTGATGTGGCTATCCTCATCTATCAGCAGCAACCTTTACCTTTCATCTGCTTTGTCTCTCTCTAAATGCATCCTTCTGTCTCGGGTTCAGGCAGCTCATGTAAGACTGTCGTGCTGGGCTTCACTTTTTGGCAGAAGAGAGATCAATTGGAGAGACTGAGTGAAAGGAGGGGACGTGGGGGGAGGAGGAGAAGGACTTCTTTTACGCGCTCTCTTCGAGCCTCCTCGCTGAGCTGCGTGCCCGCTCTTCTCATGTGCATGCGAGATCGCGCAGGTTGCCCTCCATTTGCCCCCATCTCCCACTCTCTCTACGTGTCTTTCCTCTCCCACTCTTAATCTCCCTTACCGCCTTTTGCACTCTCAACACTTTTTTTTTTTACCCCCAATCTCCTTCTGTTCCCTCTCATCGCCTCTTAACAGCTTCATATCTTTTTGCTCTCTCATCTTAATGATTCTACCCCTTTCCTCTCGCTCTGTCTCTGTATCTCTGTGAGTCATGCAGTGGGCACTGCCTGGGTTTGTTTGCCTGACTGCCCTCCAGGAATTGCTGCTGGCACACAGAGAGCACTACTCTGTAGACCTGCTGGCTGCTGGGGTTAGGAGAGGACAGACGAAAGGAGGGGGAGTGCAGGAGTAGATGAAGATAGGGGATGAGAGGAGAGAGACAAGGGATGTGTGAGAGCAGAATAAAAAAAAATGGAAGAGGGACAGAGGAGAGATGAGGCTGCGGAAACACAAACAGGACTCGGTCTGTGTGAGAGAAAGATAAAGTATAGCCATCATAAGAACAACGACAGAACTTTGAATTATTCAAAGGAGTGTGTTGCTTCATGCTGTGTGTGTGTTTATGTCTTAATGTTGCTTGCTCATTTAAAGTAAGACTCTGAATGGAGACTGGGCTTCTAAAACAGATCCAAATCAATTTGGATGGATTTATAATTCATTTGGGTCTCATTGTACATTAGCTTCAAATGTGCACCTACACACACACACAAGCAGACATACACAAAGACACACACACACACATGCATCAGTTTGATTCCAGCTCATTAAATTTTCCAGTCTAAATTATTCAGTGGGCAAAAAGGGCTTTTCTTTGTAAAGAAATGAGACAGTAAACACTCCCAAACTGATTTGTAACATGTAGCAGTGTGCATGTAAAATTGCCTTTGCTGGTTTTACAGTCGGGGCTTGCATTTTACTCGTTGTGTTATTTTATCATCTTATAGACGACAATGTAACCAAGACAAGCAGCAGAACAATGGCACGTTTGATCTGCTGCGGGCTGTGTAACAAAGCAGGCAGTTATTTCTTCGTGTGAGATGCAGTTTCACACATAACATCTGCATTTGACTCAAGAATTTTAGAGCTGAAACTCTGTATTTTGCTTTCTCGCAGCACTCAATAACTGTCACAGCCATTTTTTATTCTATTCAGTTTTATTTATATAGTGTCATAGTACAAGAACAGTTGTCTCTGGTAGCTTTATACTGTAAAGTAAAGACCGTACAGTAAGACAGAGCAAATAAAGAAAACCCAAACAGCCAGATGATGATATGAGCACGAGCTGGTCCAACTAAACACAAACTGGATGTGACCGCAGGATGCTGTGGTAACCATAGTATGCCTTCAATATGCCTTCAATTTTGAATAAATTCCAAACAGGTCACCAGCAAAGCACCCCTACACCATCACAGGTCCATGCTTCAAGGTGGAAACCATGCATGTAGAGACCATCCGTTCACCTTTTCTGCATCACACAAAGACACGGTGGGTGGAACCAAAGATCTCAAATTTGGACTAATCTAACCAAAGCACAGATTCCCACTGGTCTATTCCTTGTGTTTCTTGGCCCAAATAAATCTCTTCTGTTTGTTGTTTTTCCTTAATAGTGGTTTCTTAGCAGCTATTTGACCATAAAGGTGTGATTCACACACTCTCCTCTGAACAGTTGATGTAGAGATGTGTCTGCTACTCGGGCTCTGTGTGGTATTTTTCCTGGGCTCTAATCTGAGGTGGTGTTAACTTGTGATTTCTGAGGCTGGTGACTCAGATGAATTTATCCTCAGCAGCAGAGGTGACTCTTGGTCTTCCAGTTTCTCCCACTGAAAACACTACGTTCAGATGAACAGAATCAGCTTTTGGGGATTTACTTACCTGGATGATTGAGCATGCTTCCAGTTTTGTCGTGGCTTGATGGTTTTTAACATGTTTTTCTGAAAACCTTCAAAGTTTTAGCAATTTTCTGGACTGACTGACCTTCAGTTCTTAAAGTAATGATGGACTGTCGTATCTTTTTACTTATCTGATTGGTTCTTGCCATAATATGAATTCTGACAGTTGATAAATAGGGCTGTCAGCTTTGTACCAACCTGACTTCTGCACAACACAACTGATGGTTCCAATCTGTGAAGTGAAAACCATTTCAAGTGACTACATCATGAAGCTCATTGAGAGAAGGCAGCACTGTCAACAAAGCAAAGGGTGGCTACTTTCAGGAATATAAAATATGATATATTTAGAGTTATCTATCTTTTTTTTCTTTGCTACATAATTCCATATATGTCGCTTCATATATTTGATATCTTCTGTGTGTACCTACAATGTAGAAAGTAGTAAAATTAAAGAAAAAACACTGAATGACAAAAGTGGTCTAAAATGATCAGTGATCGAGTCACTGGTGAGGTCAAAACAACACTCGGGTGGGTAAAGCGTTACTATGCCTATAAGAGTCCCTTTGTCTCTTGTCTAGCGTTCTGGTATCCACAGCAAAAACCATGGACCTGTAACCTCATACTTCTGGCTTAAGCTTTGTTATATTGCTCTAATATCTCAGTCATCCGCACACATGCTGCCATGCGTGCAGACACGCAGCCATGTTTCTTTCACACAGACTGTATGTATTTGCAAAAGTCTACTTTTCGCGCCGTATTAGCACGATATCTCATAACTCTTCTTTCACACGCATGCTGCACAAACATGCTGACATGCGTGCACATATGTATGCACACAGATCTGCAGACGCACAGACGTGCACGCTCTCACTTCCTGCTTTAAACCCAGGTTCATATTGCTCCAGCGATGCCCAGCTGCAACCAATGAACATTCCAGCTTTCCAGATTTTTTTTCTTCCTCCTCCCTCCCTCTCTATCATTTCAAATTTCACTTCTAAGCCTTTAAGAGAGCGAGCAGCCAAATATGGTCGGGCCTGTGTCATGAACTTTGTGCGACCTTCGAGAGCAGCGTAGAGATCGTGACCTTTAAGGCCCAGCCTGAGGCTGAGCTTTAGGCAGCATTTTACACGACCGCAGAAAGAATTTGGATGTGCATGTGCAGATGTATGCTGTCGTGGTTAAATCAGAGGGGGAGTTCATTGACTCAGTAATCATTTCTGTCTTTTTAGTGCCTCTTTTTCTCTGTTTTAAGCGTTTTTATAATTATCTCCACCACTTGTTTTCTTTGCTCATTTTTTCTCTGTTATGTTACTTCCTTTTAGTGTACAACATTTAATAAGTGGAGCTGCTATACAAACCATCTTCTCTCATAAGAGTGAAGATGAAACTTTCTCAAAGACTCAAAAACAAAACAAGAAGTAGCAGTAAACACTTTTGATTATGCCGAGAAGTGGCCTTTTAGGTATATGCTATAATGTCAGCCGTCTTTCCTGTGCGAATTGACGATGATGCACAAAAGGGCCAAACAAATGCAAAAAAAGCCACCTGACCTAAATAAAGTTACTGCCTCTTCAGCTTCTTCGCTGTTAATCAGAGCAGATACAACATCAAGGCTTGCTCCTTTTCTGTCCGACTCTATCTGCCTTTTCCCTTTTCCTTCTTTTATCATCCTCCGCCGTATCTCACTGGCTCCACCAGTCCTGCTGTCAGCTCCCGTTTATCTAATTGGGGTTCAGTCCAGCGAGGAGGAGGGGCAGGAGGCGACATGTGGGCTCCAGGAACAAGCCCTTTTTAGGAACCCGAGCAGGCGGGAAGACTCACATTGAAGTGATCTAATTTTGCTCCGGAGCTCTGAAGTGCACTTCTCAGAGAGCTTGGACACGGAGGACAAAGACTGACTACAGCCTGGTTCATAGTTTACACAGATCAATCAAGTTGCTAATGTTAATTTCCTCACTCGCTGTTCTTTAGATGTGACTGATACCACTACAAATATACTATTTTATGCAACTAAATGTGCTCTCTTTAGAGTGTTTTGTTAAAAATGTTCCAAGGTTAAACAGGTAGAGTGGGTAAAGCATCTATCCTCACTACATTATGCCTGCTTTGCTCATTCACAGAGGCCTCTACTCTCCCTCTCTCTCTCGCCGCTATGCTTTAGCGTTAAAATTTAAGAAACATGACAAAACTTTTATTTGTTGATACTATTAGTTTTAGTGCTATTAATGCTTTTAATTCAGGGGAAACTGTTTGGAGTTATACCACATTTACAGTATTATGCCTTTCTTTTGCTCAGCCAAAGCGCGCCTGACATGCACAACTACTAACTGTAAAACTTACATGTTTTTCATTAATTGTGCATGATTTTCTTCCTTTACCAAGGAGGGACTTTAGATGAGCTATTACCACTGCCATGCTAGCTCTGAATGGAACAGAGCTCCTCGCTACTGTCCGGGACATTGTGCCCTATTTCACTGAAATAACGGCAGTTGTGTAATGGGTCAGACGTGCAGTGGATCCGTTGAAATACCAGTTTAAACCCTATAAATCAAGGAAAACTCAGGAGACTCAAACTCAACAGGAGAGCAACAGTGCATTTACAGGCTGTAACTGTGTGCAACCAAGTGTGTTGTTACGATGTGTTTTAGCGACTTTTTTGCCTTCATAAATTGTGCTTCTATGAAAAACTTACAATGAAACAATTATTGAAATGTTAAATGCAACGGGCCTCGGGTGTAGTCCGCATTAGTTTAATTTTGTTACACTGTTTCTAAAAGTGGTGCAAATTTTGCAACAATGTATATGATGAAAAGGTTAATTCCTTCAAAGACATTCTGTCAGGTGCGCCACAAGCTTTGAAGAGGTGATTGAAAGCACAGAAAAAAAGGTCAGTGCCACTCCCAAGAACACGTCAGTCTTTTGTCTCTGCAGCAGCGCATGCGTCTTTATATTTATATAAGTCTATAGGAGAATTAGGTAGCTTCTGCTCTCTTATTAGGAGAACGTATCCGAGACCCAGTTCTCACACAAGGTTGCATGCCTAAGGATGTTCATTTATGACCATGTGGGCCTGTCTGCCTCTTTCTGTTGAAGGTTCAAAAGGTTAATCGTGCCATATGGAGCGTGCGTGCGTGCATGCACGTGTGCGTATGTATGCCAGCATGCACGCAAACCAAGCTCGTCTGTGCCGAGTTCAAAAGGTTATTCATGTCACAGTGCTGTGGATCCTTCCTTAGTTATTGAGGCTTAACAACATCGCGATTCTCCCCTCACAAACAGTCGTGGCTCAGACATGAGAGCAAGTAAAAGAGCTTGTTTGTCCAAGCTGTATTATTCACCAGTTCATGTGTCCGATGTGAACCCGGAGTGGGCCTCTGTCGTGTCATTACTGGGCACTTTTTGTGATTTTACTGTCTGTTTTGTGTACTTTGTATAGATCTTTATAACTGCCAGAGAGGTACCTTATTGGACCAATTCACTCAGAAAAATGAAAACACCTAATGTACAGTCATATTAATCACAAACTGTCTGCGTGGATGACAAACTGCTGTATTAAAGGCAAAGGCGAAGGTAGATATGAAAGCATAATCACTTTACATTGAAGGATTGTGTTTAAAAAGGTTGCACAGGAACAAACATACCCACTCATTTATTAGTCATCCACAAAAAAACAAAAACATTAATATTATTACATCTTCTTTCAGAGAGAAGGTGTTATATTTCTCATGCTGAGCTCACTTCCAGTGCATGATTACATGATTTTTATCAGCAAGTGTTCATATCATGATTAATGGAGCACCTGATTACTGTATAGTCTGCTTAACAGTGATTCACCAACCTGCAGGACAAGTCTGAGACTCAGACAGACTTAAGAAGGAGCCTTGGCAGTATTAACACTTCAAATCTCTCCAGTTCTTTTTTTAGGAAGTGACCATATTAGGTATGATTAGATATAATGATATCGTCAAAGTATTTTGTCCTCACTGGACTATATCCACTAAATAATCTTAAAGAGAATCAATCTAGACATATCCTAAAAGGTGTGTGACACCCAAAACCTTATTCCTGATTTTCCCTGCATTTGTGCCAAACTCACTTCAGGTTAAAATAGTTGTAGGTGTTTCACCCCTTCTTGTGTCTTCTTTGTGGCACATAAGGCATCTGAAAAGGCCTTTAAAGTTCCCATTACCTGAGAAAAAGGAGTCCACATTTTACCAATTACACTTCTGAAGACATAACCATCCAAATGTGAGGGAAAGTATCCAAAAGAGACCTGCCCAGTCCTCGTTTTCATCAAAATGAAAAGATTACTTGGCAGCTGAGTGTTTGTGTTTGTGTGTGTGTGTTTGTTGTGGCGAACAAAAGTAGTTTTTGACACTGATATGAAGACATTTTAGCATGTGTGTGCTTAAGATCAGGGCCTCAAAGGTCAAGGTGATGGTTAAGATCAGGGTTGGGGTTAGGCATTTACACGTGATGGTTAAGTTTAAAGTAAGCGGCTCTGCAAAACCCCTAGTCCTCATAAACATAGCTATTTAAACGTGTGTGTGTGTGTGTGTGTGTATGAGGGGGCACTGCAGATACACACAATCCAAATGTTCACAGCTGGCAAAACCTCAGCTCTGTGAGCCTCACGCACTGTGCCAGTGCCCATTCCCATGGCAACATTATCAAAAGTTCAGCAGCCATGTGGCAGCTGTCGTATGTGTTCCAGCAAAAATGGCTATTCAGATGTTGATTTGAATAAATATGCTCATCCTATCCATTCAAACTAGGGTAGAGCTGTGGCTGAGAACACAGTGTGCAGCGAGGAACAATGTGGATCAGGAGAGTGCAGACCGGGGAATTTCAGTTAGGGAGGGAGGGAGGCGGCAAGAGCAAGAGCTCACTCCCAGTGTATACAGGTGGAATTAATGGGAAGCTACAGGAAAAGACTGAATGTGTCTGCACCTTCCTAAGGCCTGAAGGATTACGGCTTGTGTGTACACGCTTACACACACACACACACGCCAGTCGACTGAGTTTTGCATCTGTCATTCACTCAGACGTGTGCACTCCTTTAATAATCGAAGTACACACTGACTTAACTTAGTGGTTGCCAAACAAGGACAGGTTATGAATCAGCATACCCATCCCATTTTCATGTTCAGTGCTGCAGTGTTTGTTAATAGGATGGGCTGGGACGCTAGCTGCTCCAGACATGATAGATGAACTTGCATTTGTCGTTCATTCATTCAAGTCTGCGCCTAAGGCTAAAGGTATTAGTGCCTATTTTTGTCTCGGTTCCTCATATGAAAGACTGATTGTGTTCATGTTGACAATTTTACTTCAAGGACATTAAAAACAATAACTGCTTTTTTGACATGTTGCTGTTTCCTTGATATCCTAACAGCTATCTGTCCGGTTTATTTATATAGCGCCAAATCACAACAGCAGTCACCTCAAGATGCTTTACATTGTAAAATAAAGACCTACAATAATACAGAGGAAATCCCAACATTTAGATGACTTCTAAACAAGCACTTGGTGACAATGGGAAGGAAAATCTCCGTTTTAACACGAAGAAACCTCTTGGACAAGACCATGTAACCAGCATTAGAGCTCATTATTCATCAGACTTTAAAGCTTAGACCTAAACGTCACAGCGTCTCGTGGAAGATAACCGTGACAATTCAAGTTTGGTGAGCTCACTGCTGTTTAACAAGAGAAATATGTTTTCTATGTGAGCGCAAAGTTATGATTGGTTTTAATTTGTCCTCACCTTTGCCTCTCACTGCAGATACTCGCGTGATTGCTGCCTCTGTGATTGCTCACCCTACCCTAACGTCTTCCCTCTTGCTGTGTTTTCCCCCTCGCTCTTTGCTCGTATTCATACCGTGTATAAAAGACTGCAGCTGTATTTCTCCCATGTGCCTGACCTCGTCTTTTTTTCAGTATTTCTTTTTTCTTTCTTTCTTTCTTTGTCCGATTGACCTCCTGTTTCTGATCTGGGTGCTGTAAAACTCCTGTGGTAGTTCAGCTTATCGTCTGTGCGCAAGAATAATTAGACGTTGCAGAAAATCCATCATGTGGATGATAAATTGAACCAGAGACATTTTGATGTGACCCATTTGTTAAGAAGGATGATCAAAACCCAGCGTTCATTATTCCTTGTTGGAGTGTTTCCTTTAAATGTCCATTACACATGGATTAGTATGAATTCATAAGTTCTTTAGTTTCTTGTCCCAGCTGCTGCTGTACTCTGTTATCAAGTGGCTCGGTGATGGAGAAGAGGATGCAAGCAGGAAAGAAAGAAAGAAAGAAAGAAAGAAAGAAAGAAAGAAAGAAAGAAAGAAAGAAAGAAAGAAAGAAAGAAAGAAAGTCACCATTTCCTGTTCTAGGGAGTGTGCTGGAGGAAGAGTGGGCACTAGTGTGGGCGGAGGGACTTGTGGTGGGTGCGTGTTTGAGCTTTGCGAGTCGTGCGTACGTGCAGCATGGTGTGTGAGCCTCGATGGAGGTGGGGATGAAAGAACAGGATGCACAGCCCTTGAGGAATTTGTGCAGCCTGGTGGCAGGTCTGCAAAACTCATCCCTCCTCGCCTTCTCGCAGTCTCCTCTCCGCTGTCCCTTCCCTCTCTGTCCGGGACATCAGTCACACAGGGGGAGATCCGTAAACTCAGATAGTGAGGAAAATTAGAGGAGAGAGGATGAGAATGAAAGAGCTTGTGAGTGGCAGAGTGGAGAGAAAGGACCCTTGGGATATGGGACTTGGCTTTGAAAGGGGAGAGAGAGAAGTGGAAGCAAATGCAATGAAAGGGACAAAATACATTATCCCAAAGCCCCTGCAGTGACTCAGGGTGGGCGATTCCACAGTTTAGTAAGTCACGTCTTGCTGCCACAGCGTGAGTCACGTATACCCTGGGATATCCGGGGAGCTCTGAACGACTGCAGCTTGCAGCTCACGATTCGTGACGTGTCGACCTTTCGGCCCGGCTCTCCTCACAGTGCGCAGACACAAGAATCCCTGAAAGTGTAAAAGTCATGTAAATTCTCTTTAAAAGAAACCACAGCCATTAAACGTCTGACTGTAGGTTACACTTTTACTTTTACCTCCTATATCGCTTCTGCTCCAATGTGCCAGGCCCGATCCTCTTTTTCTTTTTTTTCCTTCCAAGTAGCCTCGGGCATGTTCTCTTCCCATTCATTTCATCCACATTCTTTTCCCATGTAAAATCTCGGCGCTTTGTCTTTTTGCTCTCGTACACCCCTTCTCTGCACTGCCACCCCCTTCTCAAAAAAGCAGCTGCTCTCCATTTGCCCTGATTATCCTGGAGACCAGAACAGAACACACCATGTAGCAGAAAGGCGCAGAGTGCACTTTATTCGCTGTGCTGCACGCTGCTTAGCTCTGGATGGCTAACTAGCCACAGCAGGCCTGCATTCCAGGCCTCTGCTGTCAGCCTGCAAACTCTGAACCATCTGCAGCTCGTGACTAAATTGGCTCACCTTTCACAGATCCAACCACGGATTGTGCCTGGGTTTTCAGCTAAATTACCTACTGACCAACAGAATAGCAAACTTATAATCACTGCTTAAAGCAGGGATGTTAGTCATTTTACATCGTGGGACACATACGGCACACTTTGATCTTAAGTTTGTTGGACCGGACCAATAAAATGATGTGATAAATGTGTGAAATTATAGAAAACCTTTCTTTTGATTATAAAATATACATTTTTAATTTCTTTAATTCACACAAAATTCAAGAAACGGTGGACTCACTGATAAAAAAAAAAATGCATGACTAAAAATAAACAGACATTTTTATAGCAGATGGGAAAAAAAACTTTTTTAAGCAGGTTTCTCAGAGCTTTTATGTTTGCTTTGTGCTGTCGGCTTTGTGGTCATCCTGAAGGGAAGAGATCATATGTGTCTCCTCGTTAGGCTAGGGATTTGTGTTTGTGTGTGCGACTGTGAGACAATGTGTTTAAGGTCATCTCAACACTGATCACAACAAAGAGGGGAAACAGCTCCAAAATGCACAAACATTTGACCTCACAGCATGCAGTTCATTTGCATGGATGTAATGTCTTTGACATCTTGATTAGTGATGGTGATGACTCTCAAAGCGGAACCAATGAAAACCCAATGAGAATTGATAATTCATATTTCTAACAATCGACCGGTCCAGGGTGTACCTGGCCTGTTGACTTACCTGGGGGAGGCTCTAAACATGAGTATTTTTTTGGTATGCCGTGATAATATAATCAATATAGTTGGGTCTGAGGCTCAGACAAAGTACAAGAATGGAATTTGCATTAAGATCTGTCATTGAATTTATTTTTCTACTTACAGCATTTTCTCCTGGCAATAAAGACTGTGATAGCGGGTGATATTTTGCATTCGGGCCTTTCTCTTTAAATTATTTGGAGTTTCAATTTCTTAGCTCAGCTGGGCTTAGGCAACAAAATAGGTTTAGGTCTTACAGTAGCCTGAGGTAAACTAGACCCTTTTAAAATATTAACCACCTCTTACTAATTCTATTAATGCTTTAATAGAAAGTACTAAAGACAGTCTTCTCCCATGAGCCACGCATTCACAACAGTGCTGACCTTAAATGACATTAGATCCAGGTGCAGTGCTCTCCGATTGGTGCAGGGAAATGGAAACTGTTTAGAGTGGAAGCAGTGCCAAGCTGGCGATATAAATGGAGATGACATTTCTGTCTGATTTGAGATAAGCAAGTTGGAAGACAAGTTTGCACTGTGCACATGGGCTTTTTTTAGTACTGAAAGAGAAAAAAAAAAAAGATATGCATAACGCAGGATGCATCGTTCAACCAGGACGATCAGCACAGGTGAACGTGAGTTTGTAAACACAGGAAAATCTGTGTCACACTGACGTAGTTCATATTCAAACTTCAATGGAAAACTTCACTGCCCTACAAAAATAGTAACAATATACATTCAAGAGTGTTTCATTACACAAAACAGGCTGTTTGGCATCACTTTATGTTCAGCTAATTGTCTTCAATGTAAATGTAGCAGATGGACATAATATTCCATGAAAACACGGTTTATTTCAGATTAAAATAATCAATGGAAGACCTTAAAATTTCCACAGTGTGTGTAGTTAGTATGATCAACGCTGTGAGTGCAGTCTATGACGTAGCAGTTTAGTGGACGAAAACAAACCAACAGGGTGTTCATGGAGGAGAACCACACAGCAACTAAGCTCTAAGGGCTTTTGTAGAGCTGCGGCGCACTGGGCACAGGTGTTGCCAGTGCTGCTGATTGGAAACAAGCCACGCCTCCTCCTCCCAGATGCCTGCGGAAAAGAACTGCCATACAAACAGAATGAAAGGCGGGCAGGGTGGAGTGGGTCGTCGCACTTTGAACAAAAAAAAGTGTGTTACTGTAACTCACAGAGGCTACGGTGTAGATGTGTCATTTGTCTGTAATGTGTTTGGTAAATGTTTGTTGTTATCTTTCCTTCGGTATCCCCGGCAACAAGCCTTGGGGGCGTCATGGTCCCCAATCATCTGAAATTGTTTTGGCAGTCACAATGTCCTGCTTGATTAAACTGCACATATGTGTGTGCAGACACACACACACAGTTTGACAAGGTGCTGAAGGGGGGCTGCAGGGTATTGGTGGCTCAGAGCTATGGGGTCTGGTCCTCTGGTAAATATCCTACACACACACTAAACAACGGGGATGGTGAAAGAGAAACAGCAGACCTCGAGGAACAGATCCTCGTATTCACAGGGCCTGGCGGGTTTACCTGTTCTGCTCTGTTTCTGTTCCAAACTCGGTACATTTGTGTTGTGGAGGACGCTGGGTGTTTCGGGTCGTTTTCACTGACTCAATCTTTAAGCTGTTTGAACTTACTAGCCAGCTAATGTTTACTGCCAAACACAGCTGCTCGCTGAGATAGGGACTGTGAACCACAGTGCAAAGTAGCGTAAATGGTAGGATTGATATCTTCGTTAGTATCTAATCTAGTTATATTGTTGGACTGCGTGACAACGAAACTGAATGAAAACAGCTTTTCATGTTACGTTCATGGGAACTCTGCTGAGGGAAATGCATTCCTAATATTAATATCACTCCCCACACCTGTGCAGTAGATGTAAGGCTCAAACCAAATCATTTATACTTATCTAAGTTTAAAGACTGGAAACAGTTAGCTGACTAGTTTCCAGAATGGAAATAATGTCTTAGTCTAATGTCTTAGTATTTGCGGACAACAGTCAATATTTAGGATAGCTGGGACAAGATTTCTTATTCTGTGTGCATATATTTACTTATGAATGCTGACAATTTTTTAACAATCTATAAAAAGAAAAAAGATCCTGTTATCCCTCTTAAATGTTTAACTGTTAGCCTGTTGTTAGATATATTTAGAACACCAAAGCAATGAAGTATGATTGGTCTGTACTATTTGGCCTAAAAGTGGACTACAGACATAAACAGTACCAAAAACAGATTGTATCCAGATACCTGTTGGCCTGGCTGTGTGTTAAGGTATCACAAGTGCATTAAATTTGCCAGGAAAGCAACAGAAACTCATAACCAACCAGTCTGGAGTGATGCTGCAACTTATGATTCCTAAATGTTTGTGTTTGCATAGATTAAGCTGTTTAAAATTGTAATAATATTAACACTTAGCAACAAATTAGGAATGAAAACAGAAATGTAAAAATAAAATATGTAGCTATATTTTTACATTTTTAGCCCTTGAGTCACCTTAGATTCCACAACTATTTACTTGAAGGCTGTAAAACTTTGTGAACAGAGCAAGTTGATGAGTCATTCAAGCTCACTTCTGTCTGATGTCAGTGATACTGAGGTGAGCTGTTGACGATTTCAAAAACAGTAAGCGCTGCTGTTTTTGCCACTGTTAGCTGCTATTAGCTACTATTACTGAAACTTTCCCTGAAGTTAATCTCAGACACTTGTGTCAGCTGTCCAGAAATGAGAGATTCACTTGTCTGGTATGCTAAAAATCAATAACTGCCACAATATTTGGAAGAAATATGCATGTTTACGTACGTATTTGTATAGCGCTTTACTTAGTCCCTAAGGACCCTAAAGTGCTTTACACTACATTCAGTCATTCACCCATTCACACACACATTCACACACTGGTGATGGCCAGCTACGTTGTAGCCACAGCTGCCCTGGGGCGCACTGACAGAGGTGATATGATATGTCTAAAGATGGAAGAAAGAGAGATTCTGGGTTCATGCGGTTCACACCAGCAAGCAGCAACAGGGACAATCTGGTTTAAACCTGTATCATGGCCACTTTCATTTCAGGATGTCTGTGGGCAGTTTGAGTTCTTGCTGGCCAAACCAGTATCAAGGCAAAGCATGCAACAGACCCGACGATCCACTGTGTCCATTCCATGCTTTGCCTCTCAAAAGTGTCTCACCATGTATCATTGCGTATCATATCATTGTATATTCAGTACCAGTGTGTGTTTTGCGCTGCAAATGCCCTTGTTGCCAAATGCCATGTTCTGGTCCGATCTGTTTATCTGCACGCAAAAACCTGATTTGAGCATGTTCCAGAAAAGTAAATGCTGCAAATTCATTCTGCAAAGAGAGAATGGCTACATCAGGTATATTTTTAAAGCATGAATTTTGTCTGGCCTTTAGAGCCCGGACTTATGGAGATGTGAGGCCTGAGGTGAGCAGGAAGAAGGTGAGGTAGAGGAGCGAGAGCAGCGGTGGTGGAGGCAGATTTAGAAGAGGAAGAGGACAAAGACATAATGAGAAATAGATGATGAAATGTACAAATCTTAAAGCTAGAGCTATTTGTGAAAACTAACAAATACCTGACACTTTACAACAATTTTCAGCTATATTTAGGTGTTTATAATGTTCATTAGATTTCCCCTTTCTTTCAAAATTCTTTGAATTTCTAATAGATTTCTACTGGGGTATAGAGGGTTATCCTAAGCTAAGCTAACCAGGGGCTGGCTGCATTCTTCTAGTCAACGGACAGATAAAAGAGCGGTGTTTATCTTCTCATCCAACTCTTGGCAAGAAAGTGGCTAAAGCTGGATACAAGACGTGACCTCAATGCTGACCCTCACAGATGAGACATGTTTCTCTCTTCCCTCCCTGTAGACATATCAACACGATCGGCCTACATTTGCTGCTTGACAGGTGAGAGCAGGTGGGAGAGCCGTGGGTGTTGTTAACTCAGAGGTGAAAAGAAAGGCCCGGACTGATGTCGTTCTCCGTCCTCCCTCTGTTCTGATTTCTGCTCCTGCGTTGGCGTGAGTCTGCTCTCGGCTCCAAGGGCAAACAAAAAGGGAAACGGCAGCAGGTTGTCACGGCAACACAGGAGCTACTCATACACACAGGTGAAGTGTTTGCGTGTGTGTGTGGATAGCTGAGACGTGTGGTAAATACGTCATCATTCTGCAGCGTGAGGAAGAGCGTCAGTGAGCTGGAGCTGAGGAACCTTTCACGACTTCAGCTGATGAGTGGGCATCTAAACATGGGAGCATGTCACGAGCTTTATTTATAGCGGGCTGTATCTTTAGTAGCTGGTGGCCTATTTTAACACAGACAGTGATCTATAAGTCTCAGCATGCACCACAACATGCAAAAAATAGAACTTAGAGATTGTACTATTAAATCAACCTCGTTCCTGAAAAGCATGAATGACGTACAACATAGAAATTAAAACAGGTTGTATTTATTTGCAAAGCATTTAAATATAACACTGGTTTTGAATGCAGTATCTCGAGAACAAGGCAACATAGGATTTTCAAATTCATCCTATAGATGCATCTACCAAAAATCACAAGTTCAAATCCTGGGGATCTGGACTTCAAGGTCAGAGGTCATCACATTTATACCAAAAGCACATCTACTAGGCGGCTGGGGCATAGCAGTGGCAACTGCCAGTATTTTTTGCATTTGCTGTCAGGAACATGCAGGCTGCTGATGGTAATGTAACGATGTGGGGAATATTTTAATAAGCCTCTAGTACCTAGAGAGAGAGAGCTGAATCGGTCTATAGCTTTTTGTCAAACTCGGGGACCACAATGCTGGTTTTTGTGTAGCCATTTCCCTCATTGCAGAATTTCAAAGATGGTGGTTTTGATTTTTGTGAAGGAGTCGCTCTCATGACTCGTCAAGTGATGCCATTGACTGGCCAGTCGGTGCCATGCAGTCTTTTGATGTCCCATTGACTCAGCTTGCTTGGAACCGCCAGACAGGTCCTACCTGATACAAGATGCTACCATGAAAAAGCCAAAAACCCAAGTCCAGCCAAGTATTGACTAGTGAAAAAGGTCAGTGCCCGAGTATTGTTATACAACTTATCTGAAGTTTGTTCTTATGGTCTCATGTTATTATCTTTATATACTCCTGCATTCTCTGTTGTTTCATCTGCTCTTCTGTCTGCTAACAGCCTTTGAGTTTCAGTAAGGATGCACCCATAGATTGGCAAACCTTTTTTGAGGCATATCTGACAACCTTTGCTTTGCATTTTTACTCAGTTATGACGCATGCTTACTGTGTTTCTTCACACCACATATTCTCTAATGTGAATCTCAAAAATACCTCCAGCCCCCCCAAAACAAAGAAAAAAACACTATTTCTTAGAAAACACTGCCACTTCATCTTCTTTCTTGTAGTTTACATCACTAATATGTGCAAAGCTTATGACTTTTTGGTTACCTTTAATCTAGGTGTCTAATATCTATTTAAATGTAAATGTGCTAGTAATATCTGTTTAAATGTTTTCCTGTGATTATTTTCATGTTCGCTTCAAATAAAATATCTTCCTCTGCTGGTACTTCTGCATGTGTGTACATTCTACGTTTTGGAGAGGCGAAGCATGAAGTGGACACGGTGGACCGGCGTGTCTATTACACGCCTTGGGGTGATATCACGTTGAAATGTGGGACATTGCCTAAAGATGTGGAATAGAGAGACAAGAGACAAAAAATGCCCATTTAAAGAAGGATATCTGATTACCCTTGGTGGAACGGGAGATTTGCATCACAGGTGTGCAGCAAACCAATCAGCATGATCTGCACTCATTATGGCAATATGGATCAAAATCTCAGAGAATGTTTCCAGTACCTGTTTTTATTCGGAGCAACACATCCTGCCATCAACGCAATGGCTTTTCGTTTCAGGGAAGTGTTTCTTGTGTCAGGAAGACAATTACTGCCGAACACACATATTCTAAAAGCATGGCACTGTAGAAAAAGAGTCCAGCTCAGGCTGGAAACCTCAAACTGCTGAGCATCTAAAAATCATGTAAGAATCTGCTTGTTAAGTAAATATCAGCACTATTAGTTTATATATCTTCAACTAAAAACACAACTTCCAAATGGTCAGAATCAACTTTCTCAATATTTACCCTGCTTGTGGCTCAAGCATCTATTCTGTTGATTGAGTATGTCGCCTTTTGCATTTGTAATGCTTTGTGTTTTCTTTTACCTAATAGAAACAAGTCACCCAGAAATAATCAGTGCTTACCCTCAGCCTCTCTGACGTTTTGTCAGCACCAGCTATTATGGGTAGCACATCTTTAAGCTAAACTCACAGTGTAACTACAACCCATGTGCACACAGTGTCCTTGACACCAGATATTTGGAGCTTAGGAAAAGATCACTGTGGAAATTAAGGTTTGGATCAGGACTTTTTCCTAGCAAGTAATCCCAACTAGGCAGCATATTAATGACTAACTTTATGCTGTGCTGTTGTTTGATAATCTCACATTTTTTGGCTGAAGTTGGGTCCATTTACGGCCTCTCGTTTCTGCCTATCAGGACTCTCATCATGAACTTTACTTGAGAACAGTATAAACTTCATCTTACATCTGTTTTGTGCTAATGCGTTTATATTCGCCTAACCATACTGCTATGGCTAGCCACCAGGTAGCACATCAGTAGGGATGGGTATCGTTTAGGTTTTATCCGATACCGGTGCCAAATCGGTACTTTTGAAACGGTGCTGGTGCTTAAACGGTGCTCGAACCGGTGCTTAAAGAATGGAGAACACAAACTTTGTCCAAAAACCTCTCATGTTCAGCTGGTTTTTTGTAAAAAGATAACAATGTTAGCCTTTTCTGCAGCTATGTGGCATATATGGCATCACTCTTGGCTGGAAGCAGTGCTTAAACAATGGAAAAAACACAAACTTTGTCCAAAACCTCTCATGTTTAGCTGTTTCCCACTTTTTCTTTGGTCATTTTAGCCTTTTTGGCCAGGGTGAAGGGAGTATCTGCCATCAAACAAGAAGACAGCCGCATGTAGCTATGATGATGTTTGCTAGTTCACCTTACATGCATTAATGTAATAACGTGGTTAGCCTACTCAACGTAAATTACACACGAACAACATGAAGCTACTCATGCAGAGAAGAACGGCTGCTGCTGCCATCATCATCCGTCATCATTTCTGCTACACTGGCAGGGCTAGGGGCCAGGACTCTATTCTTCGGGTTTTTGGGGGATGTTGCTCCGGGTCCGATAACTGGCAACCCACCCGACGTGCACGGTGTGAGGTCTCGCAGCAAGCTATCAAATACGGCGCATTTCTCGGCTTTTAAAAAAAACGCTATGCGTCGCCAGCTGTTTAATCGGATTCTTGGTGTTACCTCCTTTGACAGTATCACAGTATCAGCTTAAAGCACTTGTTGCAGGCTGCTGAGTTTGCATATTTTGCTGTGAAGTACAGCCAGACTTTTGACCGCTTCGCCTTGGACATTTTTAATCTGTAGCTCTGCTCTAACCTGGCCCCGCCTACTATCCTCGGAAACGTAAAATGATTGGCTAGAAGTGTATCACAGCTCAGGAAAAAAAAGCACCGAAATAAAGCACCGAAATGTGCGCTGCTTTTCGGTCTGGTTACTACCGTTTATGTCAGAACCGGTGCCATCATGGCACCGGACACCGGTACCCATCCCTACACATCAGTATATTTCAATTACCTTCCAGACATTACTGCTATTTTGTTTTGCTTTCTTTTTTCTTTTTTTATTGTTTTTTTAATTGTTTGTCTATGTCCAAAGTGATTGCAGAGACATATGTTTTAGTTTAGTTTAGTTTCTTTAGAAACATCTTTACGTAGAAACTAGCGTGCTAACGTCTTGCTAACCTCTAGCTTGGCTAAACCATTAAACTGTCCTTTTTTTGTGGCCACCTTGACATTAAACATTATTGTAACCTTGACGGGAAAGCCACAGCTTTCGTTTTATTAAAACTGAAAGAATTTTTACAGTTTTCAACTCTCAGTGATGCCGCAGTGTTTGATTATGGGAACTGAAGGAGCGTTTGGACCCAGAAATGGCTAATGGTGTCAGACTTACCAGAATTGCAACAGATTTTGCTTTCGACACCACAACAGTACATTTTCTCAGTTCCCTAATGCTTTAGGAGTAACATTAAAAGAGGTGATGATGCAGTACAGTGGTAAAAATGACCATGTCCTAACATTTTTGAAAGCTGTTGCTGACATAATGTAAATTAATGTGAATTATATATAGGCTTCAGATGATTTGGAAATCATTTTATTCTGTTTTTAATTACATTTTACAGTCCCAACTGTATGCTCCCTGTTTGTTCATGCAGATTACTAGTATGTGTTATTCCATAAATGCTTCTCCTGCTTCCCATTAAGACAACAAGACATTTATCATTAGGATGCTCCTCCTCTTAACCACTCACGAATGTGGCTTTGATAATCTGCCATCTCTCTAGTTTCTTCTTTCTGTCTCGCTTTCTCATGTGTCATTCATGTGTCATTCTCCCCAAGAGCCCAGAGATAGTTTTAATGGCTGGGCGTGTCCATGCTTCACATGCAAATGTGGGTAAAGTAACGACCAGGCAAAATTAAGAGAAAAAAAAAATTCAAAACAAATGCCTAATTAGTAGCTGGGGATTCAAATGGAGCCAAAAGCACCGCAGCCAATATAGCAAACACTTTTGAGAGGGGGAGTAAAGGGGGGGAGGTGATGTAAATGTCAGGTTTAAAGATGTGTTAATGTGCACTTTCTGGTACAGAGAAAGCATTCATTGGCTGGCTTAGGGGGCTTTGTGTGTGGAAGCAAATGCTCATATCAATGTGTGCCGTGTCAGCTCCTTCTTATGTGTGTCTAGCAGTATGTGTTAATTAAAAACGAAATGCAGAAAGCATTACCAAAGGGGAAAAGGATGTGGAATGGCTTAAATGCAAACACCTTGCTTAGCCATGCAAAAGATCAGACTGACACTGTCAAGTTCAGCTTTCACTGGTAGAATTCATGATCAAAGGATTATAATCTGATCCTGGATCGCAGCCTGGCATGAATTACAGATTAATTTGCCCAACGTTAGATACAAAGAATGAATTGGCGAGGTATAGCTGTGCAAACATACAGAAACAGAGGGATGTGCTTAAACTCAGCCCAGAACAGCTTCTTACACTTTCCAGCGCTGTGCCGAGAACGGAAATTCTATGCCTGCATGTTGGTAGCCCCACCAAAGTCAGTAACAAAACAATATGAGAAGCAAAATTAAAATGGGTGTTTTTTTTCTCCTTTTTTTTTTTTTTTACGTAAGCAGGGGGCAAATCCCTGAATGCCTTCCAAGATCCCAGTCCTAATAAACTCTCCTCCGGTCCATGCCAAGTCTAATTTGTCCTCTGCTTGTGTTTCTGTACAGCAGGATCTTGATTAGGACACACACACCCCTCCACGGGGCCACACCAACCTTATCTTACAGCACGGAAGTGAGGAAGGAACCGTCAACACTGACATAATGGGTGGGCCACTTGCAACAAGCACTTTTCCATTAGCTGTGAGGTTTAAAGACTTTGTTTTATTTATGTATTTGGAGAATAGACATTACAACACTGATACAAATTTAGCTAGTGAGAGAGGGATGGTATTAAAACTACTTCTGTCTTAAGACTGTACAAAGGACTGTGAATGTGGGCATCGATTGTAGTGTCACCCAGTGGTTTGTGTTGGACCATTTTCATTTGGTCATCGCCATCTCAGCCAGAAGTGGATATCTGGATAATTCTATTCAATCAAATTAAATTTTATTTAAATAACACCAAATCACAGCAACGGTCACTTTAACTCACTTTGTTTGTTAAGGTAATGAGCAAACTTCAACTATCAGCAAGCACTTGGCGACAGTGGGAAGGAAAAAGACAATTTTTAACAGAAATAAACGTGCAGGAAAACCAGGCTCAGGGAGGGGCAGACATCTGCCGCGACCGGCTGTGGGTGAGGGGAGGGAGACGGGACAAAAGACAGACTGTGGAAGAGATAAGAGTGTGTAACTGGTGTGTGTCACTGATTTGAGACACATGCCTCTATTTGAGGCCTTATATCTACCATTAGCATGCTGATCAGACAAACTGAATTCATTCAATAAAAACATAACAATGTGTGGAAAAAGTAAATAGTAGCTATGAGAGGAATTGGTGCTTTTTGAATGGGAGCATATTGGAGGCAGTGTGGGGAAACAGCCTGCTCAGTCCACTGGTAAAACAAAATGTTTTATAGTTCATCAGATTAAATAAAGAAGATAACGTGTTAATCAGCAAGCTTCCCCTTGTTTTGAGTCGTTATCTTACACTAAACTAACTTCCCCTGGCTTTAACTGTGGCATGTGAGAATATTATCAGGCTTCTCATCAGTGGCTGAAGACTTCAAGAGAATGGGTCAGGTGTAATCGAGTGATGAAGGAGAAATAAGAGGTAGGAGGATGTGGGCAGAAGGATGTAAAACGTGTGGAGGATGAGAAGTGCTCCTCTGCTGCACGCCTCTTCCTTTCAGCAGGGGTGGTCCTCCTGGTTAGATAACCCCGGGCAGACAGCCGTGGATGATAGAGATCAGATTGAGATGACAGACTGGAGTGCTGCCTAGATACACACACACAGATGCACACAAAGTAATGAGGTGAAAGTTAAAAAGACATTGTGCAGGAAGAAATAGTGTGCTCTATTAATGTTTTTTGAGTAAAATTGAGGAAATGAGTTTTCTTTTCTGTCCTCCAGTGCAGGAGCCTTTACCCGCTTTCATTGCTTTCCACTGTGAGTTGAGAAAACATAAGCAAATCAAGAAAAACACTTTTTTAATGCTGTCACAATCGCAGCACCAATGCCAAAGGATACATTGTGTCTATGTATAAGGCACCATCAGCTACGACAAAATGAAACTCAAATTATAGAAGTTCTTTTGTCCTTTTTTGCATAATCTGGCTTTTCTCCAAGGGGAAGCTGACTCTGCTCTGGCATAAAATCCAGTGGAGTGCTGCTGTGTTTGGTGTCCTTGAAGTTTCTCCCATCTCAGTAGCTCAGTCAGTGTCATGGTTCTGGGCCATGTTGGCCCAGTATTCTTAGTTTTCATGTATTTTTGTATTTTGTTCCTTATTTAGGCCATGCTTCCTGGGTTGCTCTGTTACGTTGTTCCTTATGTGTTTTCCCCTTGTGACTCTTACCCCCTGTGTGCCCCTCTGTGTATCTGTGAGCCCTCGTCTCTCCTTGTGTTTTATTCCATGTTTTCCCCAGCCCGTTATGTCTGTGTTCTCCCCGTGCTCTCTCTCCTCCTGTCTGAACCTCTGTGTACTTCCTGTTTTACTTTGACAGTCTCCCGTCAGTGTTGCATTTACTCCTGCTGTGTCTTGTTATGATTATCAGTGTCACCTGTGTTCCCCGTGTGTTCCCACTTCCCTCGTTAACCCTCTGTGTATTTATGTCTGCGTCTCCCTCAGTTTGGTGTCGTGTTCTCCCTCATGACGGTGTGCGCCTCTGTGTGTTTCCTCGTAAGTCAGTTCCTTAGTACTTCCCAGTTTAGTTTCATGTTATTTTATATTGCTGTTATCTTTTGTCAGCAATAAAGCTGTATTTTGAGTTCAGTCCTGTTTTCCCGTGAGTTTGCGTTTGGGTCCTATTTCCTGCCTGCCACACAGCCTGATCATGACAGTCAGAGTAACAATCCATCCATCCATCTTAGTCATCTCTTACTAGACGGGCTAGTTGTTGCTTTTGGGTGGTTGATCAGGAAAAGTGTTGATTGTTTTTCATTTTTTGCCAATAATGTACTCGTGGTGACCCTTCAGCCCCGATCTAATTGATTTTTACTGCAGCTGAACTCCACTCAAAAATGTGCAAAAGAAAAGAGAGGCAGATGAGTTAAATTTCAAGTAATGCAGCAAAGGTTCTAAAAAGTTATATAAACGTGATTTTCTTCTTTAATGGATTTGTAAAAACATTCTGAAGAAACTTAAACTTGTTGATTATGTGGTGATCCCTTATGAGAAGATATTGCTAGTTAACTAACCACGGTGATCTATCTGGATACATGGTGGTGTTTTTAATATATCTGTAGTTTTACATGCTTCACCTGTTGTAAAATTGGTCAATTTATGTTTTGTTTTTGTTTTGTTTTTTACAACTTCCTTTCCTTTTCATGCTGTGCATTTATTTATAGACATATAAAGTAGACAGAAACCAAAATGAATGGTTCATATTATAGAACATTCAGGTGTAATTTTGTAGAACAGACGTTGTTGTTTTCCTTGTTCTTTGCTGACTAGAAAAAGAACATCCCGGTGCCCCTCAGGGCTCCATCTTGGGACCCTTTCTTTTCTGCCTGTACATGTTGCATATTTGGTTTAAGTAACACCAGATGCTGGAATTCACAATTTGATGTGAATTTTTGTCTAGCTTTTGCATACCCATGACTTAAGAATGGATCTCTGCTTTTTCAAACTGTGTATAAAGAATAATAATGTGAAGCTCACTGTAGATGTTATGATTTGAAAACTGTGACATAACTCAATCTGTGAAGTTTGATTTTTATTGCAGGCTCACTGTCAAACTAGATTTACTTCATATTCATTTAAAAACCACATTTATTTATGTCAAAACAGTACTCCATCTGTTAAAATGTACGTTAGGTGTGTGGATGACAGGTTCCGTTAATCTAAATAGTCATCACAGTGGCCTAACATCTTTTTGTTGCTTCACTGATACTTGAACTTTTGTATTCCTCAGGGGTTTGTGAGCTGACACAAGTGACAACAGACTAAAAAAATGTATTGTTCCGACTGGAATTTAGAAGCCATTTAAAAATGTTAAGTAGTAAAAAAAAAAAAAACATGGTATTTAACTCAAGCAGGATAGCTACACATTTGTAGTGTAATGTGTGAGTGCCTCTCTCTCCCAGAGGTCATTGTCTCTGGGCTCCGAGGGCTCGGACTCGGCTTCTCAGTGTGTCTTCACTAATCTGTGTTAATTGTGTCTCGCCGCCAGCTCACTCACAGCCACATATACATGCATACACTCCTCATCTCCCCTACTTGCTCTCTCTTTGTCTCTCTGTTTTCTCAGGAGACCATAATCGTAGCCGCCTCAGGGTTGCTGGCTGTGCATGTGTGTTACACGGTGTTACCCATGCTGCTGAGAAAGAGCTCCAAGGACTCCCTTTACAGCTACAGCGCAAACAAAAAAACGTCTTCGTGACTTGCAGCAAAAGGGTTTTCCAAAGCGAGAGCCACCTGCCACACTCATCACACACTTCTCCCAGTTCTACAACTATGACACATATCTTCCTCGTGTTTCATCTGTCGTCACACGTCAGGGTCTGCAGCGATGAATCCTGAATCCACACTACTTGAACAGGCTCGTAGCGGTTTAGTTTAAAGGTATGGCTGGTCGATTTAACCTTGATCTTTTTTCTTTTTTTTTTTTCTTCTTCTTCTTCTTCTTTTGTAGTACGCATTTGGCAACAGTGGGAAGGAAAAACTCCCTTTTAACAGGAAAAACCTCCAGCAGAATTAGGCTCAGGGAGGGAGGAGCAGCCATCTGCTGACCAGTTGGGGGTCAGGAGAGGGATAAAATCTTACATTGCCAAAGCACACTCCATCCATTCATCTTTCCATCCATTTTATGTGGCTTATTTGAGTGCTGCCTGTCCTCATGTCTTCATGAAACATAGCCTTATGCCACTCCTTTGGCCCAAAAATGACTTGACAGTACATGAAACACTTATTTTTGGTTAAGCTTCAAAATAAGCATTTTTCACAGCACTGTAAATCTAAAGTAGTAACAGTACCACACGGGCAAAAACTGTAATCACAAAGCACGTTAGTGCACATTTATATGGAGCTTTTCCCACAGCTGCAATGCATGGTAAACAACAGTTATGTGACTGACACACACACACACGACAACCTCAAAAGAAAACTGTCAGCACAGTGGTTCGTTCTTGTGGTAGATTTAAAAATGTCCACTGCAGACTTGTAAGCAGTCATAGGTAGATATGGCATTCACCTTAAATATGTACAGTGGGGCAAAAAAGTATTTAGTCAGCCACCGATTGTGCAAGTTCCCCCACTTAAAATGATGACAGAGGTCAGTAATTTGCACCAGAGGTACACTTCAACTGTGAGAGACAGGATGTGAAAAAAAAATCCATGAATCCACATGGTAGGATTTGTAAAGAATTTATTCGTAAATCAGGGTGGAAAATAAGTATTTGGTCACCTCAAACATGGAAAATCTCTGGCTCTCACAGACCTGTAACGTCTTCTGTAAGAAGCTTTTCTGTCCCCCACTCGTTACCTGTATGAATGGCAGCTGTTTGAACTCATCATCTGTATAAAAGACACCTGTCCACAGCCTCAAACAGTCAGACTCCAAACTCCGCCATGGCCAAGACCAAAGAGCTTTCGAAGGACACCAGGAAAAGTATTGTAGACCTGCACCAGACTGGGAAGAGTGAATCTACAATAGGCAAGCAGCTTGGTGTGAAAAAATCAACTGTGGGAGCAATCATCAGAAAATGGAAGACATACAAGACCACTGATAATCTCCCTCGATCTGGGGCTCCACGCAAGATCTCATCCCGTGGGGTCAAAATGATCATGAGAACGGTGAGCAAAGATCCCAGAACCACACGGGGGGACCTGGTGAATGACCTGCAGAGAGCTGGGACCAAAGTAACAAAGGTCACCATCAGTAACACACTACAACGGCAGGGAATCAAATCCCGCAGTGCCAGACGTGTTCCGCTGCTGAAGCCACTGCATGTCCAGGCCCGTCTGAAGTTTGCCAGAGAGCACATGGATGATACAGCAGAGGATTGGGAGAATGTCATGTGGTCAGATGAAACCAAAGTAGAACTTTTTGGTATAAACTCAACTCGTCGTGTTTGGAGGAAGAAGAATACTGAGTTGCATCCCAAGAACACCATACCTACTGTGAAGCATGGGGGTGGAAACATCATGCTATGGGGCTGTTTTTCTGCCAAGGGGACAGGACGACTGATCCGTGTTAAGGACAGAATGAATGGGGCCATGTATCGTGAGATTTTGAGCCAAAACCTCCTTCCATCAGTGAGAACTTTGAAGATGAAACGAGGCTGGGTCTTCCAGCATGACAATGATCCAAAACACACCGCCCGGGCAACAAAGGAGTGGCTCCGTAAGAAGCATTTGAAAGTCCTGGAGTGGCCTAGCCAGTCTCCAGACCTCAATCCCATAGAAAATCTGTGGCGGGAGTTGAAAGTCCGTGTTGCTCGGTGACAGCCCCAAAACATCACTGCTCTCGAGAAGATCTGCATGGAGGAATGGGCCAAAATACCAGCTACTGTGTGTGCAAACCTGGTAAAGACCTATAGTAAACGTTTGACCTCTGTTATTGCCAACAAAGGTTATGTTACAAAGTATTGAGTTGTATTTTTGTTATTGACCAAATACTTATTTTCCACCCTGATTTACGAATAAATTCTTTACAAATCCTACCATGTGGATTCATGGATTTTTTTTTTTCACATTCTGTCTCTCACAGTTGAAGCGTACCTCTGGTGCAAATTACTGACCTCTGTCATCATTTTAGGTGGGGGAACTTGCACAATCGGTGGCTGACTAAATACTTTTTTGCCCCACTGTACCTTAGGTTGGCTATTTTTTTTAAGTGCACTAGAATAGATGGTGTTTGTATCGGTGTGGGCGCTGCATTGCACTCTGTTCATTGTCACTCACTAGAAACGTCTACTCCAGAAAATAATCTCCTACAGACATGACAATTTTTTTTTTTTTTTTTTTTATAAAAATAAACTTTATTTCCTTTTGTCTTTTCAAGCTTATTAAGAAAATCAATTTAACATGTGTTTTTAAAGACTGTAGATGATGGTTATAAAATATGCAGTAGCTGTTGGAAATACACAAGAAAATGAAAGGAAATATCAATCTGAATGACCGAATGGGAGCAGGAAGCGAATGAAACAGGCGTAAAAACGAACCTTTTGTTTAAGCAAACAATCCAAAAATAATTAACTTAATTAAGATCCAGTGTTTAGCTGCCCCCGCCTGCACCCTCTAAAATAACACGTCTATTTTAAATCTCAGGCATCACGACTAAGTGTTTTAAATGACAATTGTGGTCAGTAGTCATTATAATTGCAGTGATGTATGTCAAAGTGAACTCTGTTTAACCCCACAATGGCGTTCATTTATTCAGAAGGCAGGCTGGCCTTACAGGACGAACCTGTTCCTGCCGAAAGGAACTCCGTGGAGTGTTTTGGCCCGTGTGTCACTCTGTGCAAACCCCACTGAGCTCATTAAACTGTTAATATCTGTCTTCCTCCTCCCGAAACCTCAAACCTCACAAGATACTGTGCACCACCCTGGTCACACACACACACACACACACACACATATATACAGAAGCACTCACTCCTACTCACATACAAAGCCCAGCAAAGCCTTTTCTGGTTAAATGCGTGCCTGGCTGTTTGCTTCAACGCACACACACTCACACACAGAGACGCAAACATGCACGACTGCAGCACAGGCACTCTTATTTAAACTGATGTGAGTGCTGTCACGACATCCGACCAGTCCTATTTGTTCCACACAAGCCTTGGCGTGAGAGAGCAGGGTCACCCTACTGGCTCGCATGCAAATCCATTCAGCACACACGCAGACACACACACATACAGTGAGACGGTCACTTAATAGATCCACAAATAAGCAAAAAGACAGAGAGAAAGACAGGCAAGCTACCAGAAATTCAAGCAGAAAGGGAGCAGTAGAGAACCCATTAGGGTGAGAAAGAGCGAGAAACATGCAGGAAGGGCCAAAGACAGACAGACACAGAGGCAAATCAGAATCACACACAGTGAAACTGGTAGATATATAGCTGGACAGATATGTCTACAGCAAACAATGGCTGAGGTAGTCCTTAAAAGATATCCCAAGCTGCTTCTCTCACTGGTGGCTTCAAATGGTAGGATGAGGTACTGCAAGCATCTTTATTAGACTCCTGTGACTTTCAGGAAACTGCCTCGTGACCCGTGCAGGTTGAGTTGGGTAAAAGGTTCAGCCATTTTTGTCAAAGATATGCTCATGCATGTGTGCCAGTGATGAACCATATCTGAAAGCAAAAGTGTTTATTGTTCTAAGTGGCCAAAAACTCACTCTAGGTGACTTGTGACTATAATATAAATATGGGTAAACGGATATTCACCTTTGGCCAATCTCTCACAAAAGGTGTTCACAGTGTTGTCATTTAAATGTTTGAATAAGTGAAAAAGGACAGTTTTCTAATAAAGTTCATATCCGTGTACCAAAGCGGAACATGGGAGCCATGGAACCTGAACAGTTTGCCATATGGACAGACACATAGAGCGATACCTGCATTTAAATTTAGATGGAGGTGACTCGTTATGTCTCATATGGATTGCAAATGGTGCCGGGTGCAAAGATGTTGGAGTCAATTATGGAATAAATAAGGAATGGATTACTAATTACTATATATACAGTATATACATGATGTTAGACTATAAATATATATAAATATAGGGTATAAGGATTTGTACAACAGAACAGTATAAGGAGCATGCTTTGATTCAACATACCTCTCTGAGTTTTAAAGTGTGTGTGTGTGTGTGTGTGTGTGTGTGTGTGTGTGTGAGAGAGAGAGAGAGAGAGAGAGAGAGAGAGAGAGAGACAGACAGACTCTAGGCCTATATCTGGGCCAGCATCTGTCAAGGTTTTGGGATTTTAAGGGACATCATCACCAAATATGAAACTGGTATACAATGTAATATCACCTGAGTTATAAACAGCAAGTCAACCAAATGTGAGCCTCTGACTGACAATGGAGCTGACAATGCGTGATGAGGAGGAACAAAAAAACCCCAAAACAAACAAAGCTGCTCACGTATCCACTGAAAAAAGTGTGTGGGATGGGAATGTTTGGCTTATTTCACAAAAGTTATATCCCAAAACATGAAAATAAAAGCCTGTGGTTATGTCTGTGGCACATTTGGCCATTTGGCAAGGTCTTTTGGTGAGTTCCACCTGCGTATTTGGCCTCGACATTTAATTTAATTTATTTATTTGTTGCTGCCTAGCCTAAATATGTCAGGCGTGACAATATTAGTCATTTCGTGCCAAAAAAAGAAGAGTGGGTCATATTCACCCCTCCTCCCTTCTTTACTTGCACGCACAGATAGACGCACACACACGCACTTTCTCCTGTAGCCCCTCCCCTCTCCTTCCTCCCTCACTGCACACACACACACACACACACACACACGTACGCACGCAAGCAAGCAGACACTCAGCATGCTTCATTATACACTTGCCCACACAGCATAGCGTGCCGGAAACAGACTCAATAGACGCCAAGCTCCCGGTCCCTGCAGGCTCAGAGCCCCTAAAAACACTGGAAGCACCTTACCGAATTAGGTTAATTTGCCACAGAGACCGCCTCAAATGCGGTTCAAGGGTAAGCCAGGCAGTTATGACAGGGAATGATTATTAGTCTTATTGTTAATATATTATAAATTACAGCTCTGGCCAGTTAACTTTGGCTGGGTTCAGAATCAGAATACTTTATTAATCCCGAAGGAAATTAGGGGTTCAATTAGCAGATCAGCTCCTGTAGATGGACAGTTATGGCAGAGTTTAAATATACGTGAAGCAATAACTCGTGACGTGACAAAGGACTCAGCTGTGGTCACTTTGTGCTCTTGTGCTTATTTTCATGCCCTTGCCATGGGGGGGGATTTGGGGATTTGGTCAGTAGCAGAGACAAAGAGGAGGTGCGTCTTCTGTCTCCTCATTTTTGTTACGGTAGGGTGAGAGGTTTATTGTCTCTGCTTGAGTACATCCTTTCCCGCTTTTGTCACGATCACCACTCGCCCCCCCCGCCCACTTTCTTTCTGCTGCCGAGGCAGATAAACAGGCACGGAAGGGAGGTAGGCTAGACTTAAGTGGGCGAATGCAATTTGCATCAGAGCGACTGAGTCTGCACGATTCATTGATGGGTCCATAAATAGTGCGGCACGCATCCCAAATAAAATCAGACCAGAGATCTCACCCTGCCTCACGCTCTCAATCTCTATTAGGAAAGACGGCATTCACAATTTTCCATCAGTCACGGGGAAAAATACAAAGATGACAGCAATGATGTCACAGGATAAGGCGCAAATGTAGGTCCAATGACATTTGTTAACCATTTACTACTATGAAACAATGTGTCCTGTAAAAGCCGACCCCCTGCGGGAATGTCTGGCCGCTATTTCGCATTAGTTCTGAGGCAATGAACTACATGCACACATCCCAAACAGCGCATGGAGTGTGTGACCTGTGCATGCGAGCAGGAAAAGCTCGGATAATGTGACTTCACGGCACTGTGCGTGTCGCTGTTTTACACACAATAACTCAAGTATGTCCTTTAAAAGTGACCCATTACTTCTATGGTCTCAGATTAGGCCTACATGAGGGGATCAACGCCAGTGTCGCCTTCCTGTGTGGTGCTAATGAGTGAAGGCAGCTTCGTGTGGTAACTAGGTTAAAGTTTGTAATTGAATCACACAGAGTATCAGTAGTTTTGCTTCTTTTCTTTTTTTCTTTTTTTGCCAAACTTGCCCATGTGAAACATGACACAGCTGGTCTGTTTATGCATTTAATATTTGTGGGTTTTTTTTTTATTGTAGTCATACTTGCTTTAGTAATAAACTTATGTATTATGCTGATATTATTTTATTTCAAAATATACCCATGTATACATAATAAGTATGGTTATGGTTAAAACTAACTTAAAGTACCCTATGTGCCTTCAGCACACTCCAGCTGCCCAAAACATGGAATAAGCAGTTGTCTTAAGTGTTGCTCAAGAGGTTAAAACAAAGCTGCTATAGCAACAAAGCAAACGGTTTCACAAATAAGTAACCGCTTTAAACGTGGTAGTGCGTGTCAAATGAAACAAAGGTCTCCAAGGTGGCTGCTTTTATTTTGGTAGACAATCAAGTATCCGGTGCTCGCGCTGGCTAACGTCGTGGTGATCTTTGGACGTTCTACGTGTAGTTACGTCGTAGCCATAGCAACAGCCAGCGCGTGGCTCGCGCAAGTTAAACTTGTTAATGCCTTGTTGTTATTTTTACCTATTTTTCAGGCCAGATAATGGGTAGGTAGCAGTTTGTTCTTTACTTCTTTACATAGTCGACACATAAAAAAGTAACAAGGCTGTACATTCGTTTAACCCCAGTTAACTAGACCGAAGAAGAAGCGCACTGATTTGTTTCTAGTGTTAAGAGTTTATTTTTCTTTTTTTTAATATTAGCCTTAGTTAGTTATTCTCTTTGACTCGTGTCCTTATGTTTTGTTTTGTTTTTAATTACACTTTGTGACATACTGAAATTAAAAAGTAGCTGGCTGCATTCTGTACACAGCGGCTAAACACATCGCTAAGCTGATCCAGCGTTTAGATATGTGTCTGCCTTCATTGGTAATGCATGCTCAGTGCTGTCCAGTTTTTAATATTTTATTCAGATTCATTATATTATAGACGTTTCTTCGCGCCAGCTGCTGCAGGAATACAACATGGTGTTGTGTTTTGGAGGGTGGTCGTGGGAAAGCTGCAGAAAGTTTTAGGTCTATGAAAACCTCTGAAATCTCATTCAAAACCTTCTCACACCTCTGCAGATTTGGATGTTTTTCAATCATGTACACATGCAGTTTGACGCTGTATTTATTTACCAGACAGTACGGGCATATATTTGTCATACAGGGAGTGCAGAATTATTAGGCAAATGAGTATTTTGTCCACATCATCCTCTTCATGCATGTTGTCTTACTCCAAGCTGTATAGGCTCCAAAGCCTACTACCAATTAAGCATATTAGGTGATGTGCATCTCTGTAATGAGAAGGGGTGTGGTCTAATGACATCAACACCCTATATCAGGTGTGCATAATTATTAGGCAACGTCCTTTCCTTTGGCAAAATGGGTCAAAAGAAGGACTTGACAGGCTCAGAAAAGTCAAAAATAGTGAGATATCTTACAGAGGGATGCAGCAGTCTCAAAATTGCAAAGCTTCTGAAGCGTGATCATCGAACAATCAAGCGTTTCATTCAAAATAGTCAACAGGGTCGCAAGAAGCATGTGGAAAAACCAAAGCGCAAAATAACTGCCCATGAACTGAGAAAAGTCAAGCGTGCAGTTGCCAAGATGCCACTTGCCACCAGTTTGGCCATATTTCAGAGCTGCAACATCACTGGAGTGCCCAAAAGCACAAGGTGTGCAATACTCAGAGACATGGGCAAGGTAAGAAAGGCTGAAAGACGACCACCACTGAACAAGACACACAAGCTGAAACGTCAAGACTGGGCCAAGAAATATCTCAAGACTGATTTTTCTAAGGTTTTATGGACTGATGAAATGAGAGTGAGTCTTGATGGGCCAGATGGATGGGCCCGTGGCTGGATTGGTAAAGGGCAGAGAGCTCCAGTCCGACTCAGACGCCAGCAAGGTGGAGGTGGAGTACTGGTTTGGGCTGGTATCATCAAAGATGAGCTTGTGGGGCCTTTTCGGGTTGAGGATGGAGTCAAGCTCAACTCCCAGTCCTACTGCCAGTTTCTGGAAGACACCTTCTTCAAGCAGTGGTACAGGAAGAAGTCTGCATCCTTCAAGAAAAACATGATTTTCATGCAGGACAATGCTCCATCACACGCGTCCAAGTACTCCACAGCGTGGCTGGCAAGAAAGGGTATAAAAGAAGAAAAACTAATGACATGGCCTCCTTGTTCACCTGATCTGAACCCCATTGAGAACCTGTGGTCCATCATCAAATGTGAGATTTACAAGGAAGGAAAACAGTACACCTCTCTGAACAGTGTCTGGGAGGCTGTGGTTGCTGCTGCACGCAATGTTGATGGTGAACAGATCAAAACACTGACAGAATCCATGGATGGCAGGCTTTTGAGTGTCCTTGCAAAGAAAGGTGGCTATATTGGTCGCTGATTTGTTTTTGTTTTGTTTTTGAATGTCAGAAATGTATATTTGTGAATGTGGAGATGTTATATTGGTTTCACTGGTAAAAATAAATAATTGAAATGGGTATATATTGTTTTTTGTTAAGTTGCCTAATAATTATGCACAGTAATAGTCACCTGCACACACAGATATCCCCCTAAAATAGCTAAAACTAAAAACAAACTAAAAACTACTTCCAAAAACATTCAGCTTTGATATTAATGAGTTTTTTGGGTTCATTGAGAACATGGTTGTTGTTCAATAATAAAATTATTCCTCAAAAATACAACTTGCCTAATAATTCTGCACTCCCTGTATATTGTACAACTATTACAGACTTCATGCTGCTATACTTCTTAAGCAGACAGTAGTCTTGGTGGATTATTAAAACACAGTTATATAATCTGACTGTGCATCCTTCATGATGATGATGGCTGAAGGCACATTTTCTTTCGCAGTAAAATCCTTTTTTTTAATGGCCTTCGATG
Source organism: Rhamphochromis longiceps (assembly GCF_057381845.1). NCBI lineage: Eukaryota > Metazoa > Chordata > Actinopteri > Cichliformes > Cichlidae > Rhamphochromis > Rhamphochromis longiceps. The sequence goes on along the minus strand of NC_140570.1, from coordinate 16,027,680 downwards.
CTTATCTTTGTGTTATTTAAGCCCCCTGTGAGCCCTGTTGACTTTTTGTGTTGTTGTGTATGTTTCCTCTCACGATTCAAGGCTTACACCCGTGCTGAATAGATGAGTTTATGAACAGCTTGCCTCTCTCACATTAGATTGATTAATAGTCCAATCAGGGCTAAAGCAGGCAAAATGTCACAGGGGAACGGTTGTCATGCAAAATCGGCCTTTTATATCTGTGTCCACGAAAAAGGGTAGGCTGGCTTAATGCTGTCACAGGGCGTCACTAATTTATCTGTGTTGTGTGAGCCAGTGATTGAGGATCTCTGCTGTGTTTTAAATGCAAAGCCTAAAGCCAGTAGGGGGGCAATCAGGATATTAGCGTGCGTGAGCATGAAGCCTGGTCTTTGATTGGATTGGGTTTATGTGTCTGCATTGCCGTGAGAGTGTGAAAGACACAGAGGGAGTACTCGTGCTTGTTTACATGCGAATTCTTGAAGGTTTTAGCGGGTGCATTGGGGCCAAACTGTCTGTCTTTGCATGACTTCATGGATTACTTGCAGTTGTTGATGTTTGTCTGTCTGTTTGCATTGTGCTGCTGGCCAAATCCTTTGTGTCTGTGCTGTACGTTTTCCCATACGTCTTCTCATTCAATATCTGCCAATGACCCGCAAAGTGCATTTAATGTGTGGCACATAGCAGGTCATCTGATGGGAGTGACCTCTGGGTCTGAGTTAGCCAGAGGTATCTAATTTGAGGTCAAGTGTTGGATTGGTGTGTTCCGTTCCCCTCACTAATGGCAAGCCGATAGATAAATGCCCTAAAAGCGTGCACTCGCACATAGACAGAGGCCTGGTTACGCTTGTGTTGCTGTTCTCCTCATGCGACCTTCTGCATCCATTCCCGCATGACTGACTTTATCTCAGGGAAAAGACCTTATCTGGGACTGTAGCAATTACACAAACTGAGAGCACAAGGCAGACAAATAATTGTTCTCTTGCATTACACCTATATATCACCTTCATCCTTAATAAACCATGACACACAGCACAGAAAGTTATTAGAGCCTTGCTTTTTTGCAAAGTCCCCAGGCTTGAAAATTGAAACAGTTTGCAGTCGAGGACAGGCAAGTGTTTGGCTGTGAAGTCAAAATACCTCCAGCAGCAAAAAGCTGCTACGGTCTCTTAGCTTAATGCTGTAATCTGAACTGATTAATCTACTGAATAGAGTGTACCACAAATGGGTTTAATATGGTGGACATCACGCTAAGGGATTTGCCCTTACATTAACCTTAGAGGCAAAGTGCTATTCATCAGTTTAAAAGTACCACCCACTTTTATGCTGAAAACAGCAGCCAAAATGCAGAAGCAGTGTATGAAAAACTAACTACACCCCATGATTCAGTGACTTTTAGAACCACTTTTATCAGCAATACCTTAAAATACTTTTTTTCTGTATGATTTTCTCACTTTCTCGCAGCTTTGTGCAGAAATTTTGGTCCACTTTTCTGTATAACATTGCTTCAGTTAATTGTTCATCTGAGGTTGTACTCACCTAATTTTAAGACCTGATTTTTATGCCCCAATACATAAAAAACAGAAGTGAAAGAAGGTGTACTTTCTTTTCACTTTGCCTGCAATAGCCCCATAAAAAAAACTCCAAAAAACTATCTTTCCATTAAAAGCTTTACCTGACCAACAAAATTGCTCACAAACAATTTTTTAAATCTATTAGTCATTCAGAAATGTATTCTTATGTACCAATTTGCTGCTGTTCTCTGTTGAATCTCAGCTTGCATTGATTATTTTGGACGGCTGGTCAAAAGAAGCAATTTCAAAATGCCATCTATCCGATGTTATATAAATGGTTTGATTACTTTATTCTCTTGAAAGTGAAAGACTAACTAAGCTAATTCTGCTTGTTTCTAGGAGACCAGGAGGTGGAGGAGAAAGACATAAGCGCGGACCTTCACAGTCCTCTGATCTACCCTTTGCCTGAAGAGATTCAAAAGGTTAGCACTACTTTGAAAGTTCCTGATTATTTTGGTTAGAATTATATCTGAACACATAGATTCTAGTCTTAACAAAGCAAAATTAGGTCATTTTCATTCTATACATGTGTTTGGACCGTACTGTACCTTTTAAAGCACCATGTTAATGAAACACCATCTTGAAACCACATATGTTGTTAACAAACGTGCTTCTTTTTACAACTCAGAAATGTAAATGTGTTGAAATTACATTTGTTGCAATGTGAGGTGTGCTTCGTCGCTGCACCCACTCCATATGCTGCACTAATCCATATAATTTGAATAAGAAATGGAACAATGCTTCCTCTTGTAATCTTCCATCTGTTTTAACGTAAAGCTAACACGGCAACGGCAGCGTGTTGCTTTGTCTCCGTGTCAATGTGAGGTGGCGGTTGCATTTTCCCATATGATATGCCATATGGTATGAATATTAATGATCAGGGAATCTTGCTTGTTTTTCCTTTTTAACCACGAATCACATTACAGTGGGGGAAATAATTATTTGACCCGCTGCTGAATTTGTGAATTCTGCAGGGGAAAGAAATGAAAGAAATCTCTTCCAAAGAAATCAAGAGTTTCTAAATTCTATGGCACTTTCATTTTAATGGAGAGAGACAGAATATCAAACAAAGATTTGGAAAAAAACCCAAACATCAAAGTTATAAAGTGATTAGCATGTCATGTAGAGAAAAGTGTATTTGATACCCAAGTAAAAAAAAACTTAGTACTTGATGGAGAAACCCTTGTTGGCAAGCACAGTGGTAAGATTTTCCTTGTTGTTGGTCACCAGGTTTGCACATGTCTCAGGAGGGATTTTAGGTTTCTTGGCTACTGCTTGGCAACTCGAAACTTCAGCTCCTTCCACAGATTTTCTATAGGATTGAGGTCTGGAGACTGCTAGGCCACTCCATGACCTTGATGTGCTTCTTCTTTAGCCACTCCTTTGTTGCCTCAGATCATTGTCATACCGGAAGACACATCCACGACTCCACGACATGTCTTCAATGTTTTGGTTGAGGGAAGGAGGATTTCAACCAAGATTTTATGTACACGGCCCCATCCATTGGCCCAGATGCAGGGAGGTCATCCTGTACCCGTAGCAGAAAAACAGCCTCAAAGCATAACGTTTCCACCTCCGTGCTTGACTGTGGGGATGGTGTTCTTTTGGTCACACTCAGGATTTCTCTTCTTTCTCCCAATCCTTTTCTGATCCTATAACCTCATCATTTAGATGTTCACTGGCAAACTTAAGACAGGCCTGTACTTGTGCCTTATCTAGAAGGGGACCTTGTGGGTCGATGCGTCTCTAACAGCATTACCATCAACACAGGAGCATCACAGGGATGTGTCCTCTCGCCACTGCTCTACTCCCTCTACACTTCAGACTGTGTGGCCACCCATGGCTCCAACACCATTGTGAAGTTTGCTGACGACACAGCGCCATCTCCGACAACGATGAGGCGGCCTACATGGATGAAGTGAAGAATCTGGCATCATGATGCCAGGACAACCACCTCCAGCTGAACGTTGGCAAGACCAAGGAGCTGGTGGTGGACTTCAGAAGGAGTCAGCACAGAGACTACAAGCCCATTATCATCAATGGAGCTCCAGTGGAGAGGGTGCAGTCCTTCAAGTATCTTGATGTCCACATCTCCTCAGACCTGACATGGGCTGCCCACATTCAGGTCCAGACCAAAAAGGCTAGGCAGCGCCTGTACTACCTACGACAACTGAGGAAGTTCAGGGTCTCTCCAGAGATCCTCAGGATTTTCTATAGAGGCGCTGTGGAGAGCATCCTCACACAGAACATCACATCCTGGTTTGGGAACAGCTGTGTTAAGGACCAAAAAGCCCTTCAGAGATTGATCCATACAGCAGAACGCTGCTGCAGGATTGCTCTCCCCCTGCTTCAGGACACCTACACCAGGAGATGCCGGACTACAGTGGGGCAAAAAAGTATTTAGTCAGCCACCGATTGTGCAAGTTCCCCCACCTAAAATGATGACAGAGGTCAGTAATTTGCACCAGAGGAACACTTCAACTGTGAGAGACAGAATGTGAAAAAAAAATCCATGAATCCACATGGTAGGATTTGTAAAGAATTTATTCGTAAATCAGGGTGGAAAATAAGTATTTGGTCAATAACAAAAATACAACTCAATACTTTGTAACATAACCTTTGTTGGCAATAACAGAGGTCAAACGTTTACTATAGGTCTTTACCAGGTTTGCACACACAGTAGCTGGTATTTTGGCCCATTCCTCCATGCAGATCTTCTCGAGAGCAGTGATGTTTTGGGGCTGTCGCCGAGCAACACGGACTTTCAACTCCCGCCACAGATTTTCTATGGGGTTGAGGTCTGGAGACTGGCTAGGCCACTCCAGGACTTTCAAATGCTTCTTACGGAGCCACTCCTTTGTTTCCCGGGCGGTATGTTTTGGATCATTGTCATGTTGGAAGACCCAGCCTCGTTTCATCTTCAAAGTTCTCACTGATGGAAGGAGGTTTTGGCTCAAAATCTCACGATACATGGCCCCATTCATTCTGTCCTTAACACGGATCAGTCGTCCTGTCCCCTTGGCAGAAAAACAGCCCCATAGCATGATGTTTCCACCCCCATGCTTCACAGTAGGTATGGTGTTCTTGGGATGCAACTCAGTATTCTTCTTCCTCCAAACACGACGAGTTGAGTTTATACCAAAAAGTTCTACTTTGGTTTCATCTGACCACATGACATTCTCCCAATCCTCTGCTGTATCATCCATGTGCTCTCTGGCAAACTTCAGACGGGCCTGGACATGCACTGGCTTCAGCAGCGGAACACGTCTGGCACTGCGGGATTTGATTCCCTGCCGTTGTAGTGTGTTACTGATGGTGACCTTTGTTGCTTTGGTCCCAGCTCTCTGCAGGTCATTCACCAGGTCCCCCCGTGTGGTTCTGGGATCTTTGCTCACCGTTCTCATGATCATTTTGACCCCACGGGATGAGATCTTGCGTGGAGCCCCAGATCGAGGGAGATTATCAGTGGTCTTGTATGTCTTCCATTTTCTGATGATTGCTCCCACAGTTGATTTTTTCACACCAAGCTGCTTGCCTATTGTAGATTCACTCTTCCCAGTCTGGTGCAGGTCTACAATACTTTTCCTGGTGTCCTTCGAAAGCTCTTTGGTCTTGGCCATGGCGGAGTTTGGAGTCTGACTGTTTGAGGCTGTGGACAGGTGTCTTTTATACAGATGATGAGTTCAAACAGGTGCCATTCATACAGGTAATGATTGGGGGACAGAAAACCTTCTTACAGAAGACGTTACAGGTCTGTGAGAGCCAGAGATCTTCCTTGTTTGAGGTGACCAAATACTTATTTTCCACCCTGATTTACGAATAAATTCTTTACAAATCCTACCATGTGAATTCATGGATTTTTTTTTCACATTCTGTCTCTCACAGTTGAAGTGTACCTCTGGTGCAAATTACTGACCTCTGTCATCATTTTAAGTGGGGGAACTTGCACAATCGGTGGCTGACTAAATACTTTTTTGCCCCACTGTAGAGCAGCGCAGATACTGAAGGACCCGTCCCATCCTGGCAACAAACTGTTCCAACTTCTGCAATCCGGTAGAAGGTTCCGCATCATCCGGGCAAGGACAGAGAGACTCAAGAGGGGCTTCTATCCCCAAGCCATCCGGGCCCAAAACCAAACATTTCACTGTGTGTTATACTTGTATAACTATGCATGTGATGAATAAAGAACCTTGAACCTTGAACACCATGAGGCAAGTCTTGTATGAAGCCAAATTTTCCAGTGACAATAGTATCGTTAGTATCCTTACAGCCAGCAGCTGGTTAATAATGATGGGGACCTTTGAAACTGTCTTTCTGTATCTGTAGATCTCAAAAGGCTATGGAGCTTGACAATACACCCTTGTCTTTGCCTGTCTGCGTGTGTACTATACCCTTGCTTTCGCTGCCTAGGGTTGGGTGTATAATCTTAAGACACTATCATGATTTTGATTAAAACTGTCATGATCCTGGGTCCTTTTGACCCAGCGTTTTGTGTTTTCTCTTCGCGATTTTGGTTCTGTTCTCTAATTGGTGTTTACCCTGTTCCCCCCCGTGTGTTCCTGTTTTATTGTGAAGGTCTGCGTCTTATGTGAGTGTTTTCAGTTTGCCTCCCTGGTCTCGTCATGTTAATCACTCCCAGCTGTGTCTCCCACCTGTGTGTAATCTCCCTGTGTTCTCTGAGTGTATTTAAGTTGTATTTTCTGTCTTGGTAATCGCTGGTTCGTCTGTGTTGTTTCCCCTCGCTCTCCCTGTATGTATTTCTCCGGACCTCCCTGCATCCTCATTCTGGTTTGTCTTATTAGTTTACCCAGTTTAGGTTTCCGGTTTCATGTTTTGTCGCCACCGCTGTTTGTACTCACACCCCTGTAAATAAACACTCATCTGCACCAGAGCTGCCGCATTTTGGGTCCTATTTCATATTCCACACGGCTTGCCCCGGCAAACCGTGACAGTACGAACCAGCCACCATGGACCCAGCGGCAGTGAATCCGTCCGAGGAGCTCCAGGACGACATTGCGTACAATGTGGAGATTCTCCTCGGGCTATGGCTGGAGAACCCTCCAGAGGAGCTTCGTCGTGCCGTGGAAAGTCGGCTACAACGGCTCTTTTCTGGCCTGCCATGGCTTCTGCAGTCGCTTCCTCCGACCATGCAGGCTTTTCTCCGGCTCACACCGCACCTTCTCTCAGCCACTCCTGCCTCGCTGCCCGACTCGCCGGATGTGATCTTGCCCGGCCCGTCGGAGCTGTCTGCGGGGAGGAAACGCCGATCGCGCCGCAAGCGCGCCACCCCACAGCCGGACGTTCGGGCTTCTAAATCGCCGGCTGTGGTGAGTGAGGACTCTTTTTCATTTTCGGACTGCATGACTGTTCATTCAGGGGCTGCGTTTTGTGTGGCGGATGTCAACGCGAGCTGCTTATCGCCTGTGCAGCTACCGGCAGCTAAGTTAGCTCCCCCGCAGCCACTCTCAGCTCGGTTAGCTCCCCCGCAGCCACTCTCAGCTCGGTTAGCTCCCCCGCAGCCAGTGCTCCTCTCAGCTCAGTCTCCTGTGCCTCCTTCAGTTCAGTCTCCAGTGTCCCCTTCGGTTCAGTCTCCAGTGTCCCCTTCGGTTCAGTCTCCAGTGTCCCCTTCAGTTCAGTCTCCAGTGCCACCCTCAGTTCAGTCTCCAGTGCCACCCTCAGTTCAGTCTCCAGTGCCGCCTGTAGCGCAGGCCCCAGTAGCTCCAGTGCCGCCTGTAGCGCAGGCCCCAGTAGCTCCAGTGCCGCCTGTAGCGCAGGCCCCAGTAGCTCCAGTGCCGCCTGTAGCGCAGGCCCCAGTAACTCCAGTGCCCCCGCTACCCGTAGCTCTGGCTCCAGTATCACCGGTTTCACTCATTCACTCCATGCAGGGAGAAAGTTTAATTTCACCTCAAGGTGCTTTTCATGGTTCAGCCGCCATTGGCACAGTTTGCCGCTCCAGGGCTTCCCCAGAGGCTAGGTCTCAGTCCCTGGCTGATTCTGGACCCCTGAAGTTTATGCAGCCACCTGAGAACTGCACCATGTCAGCGTTGCCTGGGCAGAGCCAGTGCTCAGTGCATCGCCAGTTGCCTTCGTGTTTGCCAGAGGACTCCATGACTGCTGGCTTAGTGGTGACTTCTGCTGGAGGGTCCGTAGGACCGCTCCGGCCTTCGTCTCTAGTCTCCGCTGGGGGGTCCGAGGGACCGCTCCGGCCTTCGTCTCCTGTCTCCGCTGGAGGGTCCGAGGGGCCCGTTCAGCCTCCTGCCTCCGCTGGAGGGTCCGAGGGGCCCGTTCAGCCTCCTGCCTCCGCTGGAGGGTCCGAGGGGCCCGTTCAGCCCGTCCAGCCGCCTGCTGTAGCTCCATCATCATCCTCGCCTGCTGCAGCTCCAGGGCCTTCAGCCTCGCCTGGCCCAGCCTCCGTGTCTTCAGCCTCGCCTGGCCCGGCCTCCGTGTCTTCAGCCTCGCCTGGCCCGGCCTCCGTGTCTTCAGCCTCGCCTGGCCCGGCCTCCGTGTCTTCAGCCTCGCCTGGTCCGGCCTCAGAGCCTTCAGCCTCGCCTGGTCCAGCCTCAGAGCCTTCAGCCTCGCCTGGTCCGGCCTCTGCCTGTGCTTCGCCTGGTCCGGCCTCTGCCTGTGCTTCGCCTGGTCCGGCTTCAGCCTGTGCTTCGCCTGGTCCGGCCTCTGCTGCCTCGCCTGGTCCGGATCGCCATCGCCTGAGTCGCCGCCGTTGCCTTCCGCACAGTCGGCCCCCTGAACTGCTCCGTCGTCTCCCTCGTCGCCGCCGTTGCCTTCCGCACGGCCGGCCCCCGGACCGCCATCGCCTGAGTGGCCGCCATTGCCTTCCGCACGGCCGGCCCCCCGAACTGTGTCCACGTCGCCGCCGTTGCCGTCCGCACGGCCGGCCCCCCCGAACTGTGTCCACGTCGCCGCCGTTGCCGTCCGCACGGCCGGCCCCCCCGAACTGTGTCCACGTCGCCGCCGTTGCCGTCCGCACGGTCGGCCCCCTGAACTGTTTTGGACTCCTGTGCTGTCGGCCCCCTGAACTCTTCTGTTTTGGACTCTGTTTTTTCCTGTGTTCTGGTGTGCTTCGTTTCTTTTGGTTTTGGACTCGTTTTTTGTTTTTGTCTTTTGGCCTTCTGGTGCTCCGTTTTTTTTTTTGCTTCGAGCCCTCCTTCCTGGGCCCCCGCCGCCCGCCCTGGTCGGGTTGTTTTCTGTTTTTTCTGGCTGTTTTGTTTCTTGTTGGGCTGTCTGGGGCCAGCCTTTGAGGGGGGGGGGGGGGGTACTGTCATGATCCTGGGTCCTTTTGACCCAGCGTTTTGTGTTTTCTCTTCGCGATTTTGGTTCTGTTCTCTAATTGGTGTTTACCCTGTTCCCCCCCGTGTGTTCCTGTTTTATTGTGAAGGTCTGCGTCTTATGTGAGTGTTTTCAGTTTGCCTCCCTGGTCTCGTCATGTTAATCACTCCCAGCTGTGTCTCCCACCTGTGTGTAATCTCCCTGTGTTCTCTGAGTGTATTTAAGTTGTATTTTCTGTCTTGGTAATCGCTGGTTCGTCTGTGTTGTTTCCCCTCGCTCTCCCTGTATGTATTTCTCCGGACCTCCCTGCATCCTCATTCTGGTTTGTCTTATTAGTTTACCCAGTTTAGGTTTCCGGTTTCATGTTTTGTCGCCACCGCTGTTTGTACTCACACCCCTGTAAATAAACACTCATCTGCACCAGAGCTGCCGCATTTTGGGTCCTATTTCATATTCCACACGGCTTGCCCCGGCAAACCGTGACAGTACGAACCAGCCACCATGGACCCAGCGGCAGTGAATCCGTCCGAGGAGCTCCAGGACGACATTGCGTACAATGTGGAGATTCTCCTCGGGCTATGGCTGGAGAACCCTCCAGAGGAGCTTCGTCGTGCCGTGGAAAGTCGGCTACAACGGCTCTTTTCTGGCCTGCCATGGCTTCTGCAGTCGCTTCCTCCGACCATGCAGGCTTTTCTCCGGCTCACACCGCACCTTCTCTCAGCCACTCCTGCCTCGCTGCCCGACTCGCCGGATGTGATCTTGCCCGGCCCGTCGGAGCTGTCTGCGGGGAGGAAACGCCGATCGCGCCGCAAGCGCGCCACCCCACAGCCGGACGTTCGGGCTTCTAAATCGCCGGCTGTGGTGAGTGAGGACTCTTTTTCATTTTCGGACTGCATGACTGTTCATTCAGGGGCTGCGTTTTGTGTGGCGGATGTCAACGCGAGCTGCTTATCGCCTGTGCAGCTACCGGCAGCTAAGTTAGCTCCCCCGCAGCCACTCTCAGCTCGGTTAGCTCCCCCGCAGCCACTCTCAGCTCGGTTAGCTCCCCCGCAGCCAGTGCTCCTCTCAGCTCAGTCTCCTGTGCCTCCTTCAGTTCAGTCTCCAGTGTCCCCTTCGGTTCAGTCTCCAGTGTCCCCTTCGGTTCAGTCTCCAGTGTCCCCTTCAGTTCAGTCTCCAGTGCCACCCTCAGTTCAGTCTCCAGTGCCACCCTCAGTTCAGTCTCCAGTGCCGCCTGTAGCGCAGGCCCCAGTAGCTCCAGTGCCGCCTGTAGCGCAGGCCCCAGTAGCTCCAGTGCCGCCTGTAGCGCAGGCCCCAGTAGCTCCAGTGCCGCCTGTAGCGCAGGCCCCAGTAGCTCCAGTGCCGCCTGTAGCGCCTCGCCTGGTCCAGCCTCAGAGCCTTCAGCCTCGCCTGGTCCGGCCTCTGCCTGTGCTTCGCCTGGTCCGGCCTCTGCCTGTGCTTCGCCTGGTCCGGCCTCTGCCTGTGCTTCGCCTGGTCCGGCTTCAGCCTGTGCTTCGCCTAGTCCGGCCTCTGCTGCCTCACCTGGTCCGGATCGCCATCGCCTGAGTCGCCGCCGTTGCCTTCCGCGCGGTTGGCCCCCTGAACTGCTCCGTCGTCTCCCTCGTCGCCGCCGTTGCCTTCCGCACGGCCGGCCCCCGGACCCTCTTCGCCTGAGTGGCCGCCGTTGCCTTCCGCACGGCCGGCCCCCGGACCGCCATCGCCTGAGTGGCCGCCGTTGCCTTCCGCACGGCCGGCCCCCCGAACTGTGTCCACGTCGCCGCCGTTGCCGTCCGCACGGCCGGCCCCCCCGAACTGTGTCCACGTCGCCGCCGTTGCCGTCCGCACGGTCGGCCCCCTGAACTGTTTTGGACTCCTGTGCTGTCGGCCCCCTGGCCGGCCCCCTGAACTGTTTTGGATTCCTGTGCTGTCGGCCCCCTGAACTCTTCTGTTTTGGACTCTGTTTTTTCCTGTGTTCTGGTGTGCTTCGTTTCTTTTGGTTTTGGACTCGTTTTTTCTTTTTGTCTTTTGGCCTTCTGGTGCTCCGGTTTTGTTTTGCTTCGAGCCCTCCTTCCTGGGCCCCCGCCGCCCGCCCTGGTCGGGTTGTTTTCTGTTTTTTCTGGCTGTTTTGTTTCTCGTTGGGCTGTCTGGGGCCAGCCTTTGAGGGGGGGGTACTGTCATGATCCTGGGTCCTGGGTCCACACGGCTTGCCCCGGCAAACCGTGACAAAAACTGTATTCCTGGCATATAAGGTTTTTCTTTTTCCCATTTGCATTTGTATCCATTGAATGCATTAATTATCACTTCATCAAACAGATTCTGATGTGACTCATCATGCGAACGGTTTAGTTAGGTGATGGTGGGGTACGTGGGATGTTGCGCCTCTGCTCTTTCTCTCTGAAATAACTGAGACACTCAGTTTTTTTAGGTAATACTTCCACATTAAACTTAACAGTGCAGTTTCATATTTGGGGATGTGGACTATTTTTGTTAATGTTGTTTTTAATATGAAACTTTAAACACACACTAAAACTTAAAAGGTGCCATATGATATGCTTCATCCCTGTTTGTTTTTCTTATTATCTCACACTCTTGTTGCAATAAATCTGGATTATCTTTCAGTATGTTACATTTGTCATTTATGACCCATTTATGTAGGCTGATCCAGTGTGGCAAGCGCAAAGTAGTAAAAAGTCCCTGTGTGTGTGCACTTCTCTCTGCTGTTGCTTTGCTTCTTCTTTGCTGTTGCACTTCCTCTGTCTGCTGCTGTCTAGTAATTACTGGAATATGCTATGGCTTAGAACAATACACTCCCTGGTTTAATGTAATGGTGGCCGTTCCATCCCCGAGTTCATAAAAAGGTCCCATAGTCTCCCCCAGCAGACTCCCATAAACACCTTCATTCATTCACATCCCCCGTCTATCTCTCTGCTTGCTGAGAGTCAAATGGGAATCCGTTCTGTTATTGATTTCTGTGGCAGGTACCTACCATCCATTTCTGTCCTTCTGTGTATGATTTGTCACAGGGGGCATGTGATAACCAGACATGGAGCAAAGGCCTGAAATAAAGGGGCATTAACATAATCTAATGCATGACTGGAGAAGGAGACTCATTTTTGCCCCTTTGATTTAGTCAGGGTCTGTCTTCCTCCTTTCCTGTGTTCCTGCCTCTGTCATGTACTCAGATTCTAATAGATCTGTGAAATAGAGGACATTCTGGGCTTAGCCCCCCACCCCGCACACCCTCCGATGGGTGCACTTCAGTACCATTTATTGGAGGCTTAGGCAGCCAGGGTCGAGCGAAGAGCACAAAAACCACAGAGGTCGTGTGTGTTGCATGAGCAAAGCTGTGGGCAGCACCATGTGTACTGGTTGGCGTGGGAGGCAAAGAGGAGGTGGTGTACTAACAGGAACATTTAAGTGCTGTTAATCCTGGTGTGCTGGGAGAGGGCTGGCTGTGAGCTTTAATGGTGGGCTGCTGTTTTACAAACACACACACACACACACACCTACGTCATGCCTCTCACCCACGCACTCAGGCACTGAAACAAATACTTTCACTTAACTTTCATGCCAACAGTATGTTTATTGTGAGGGATGCAGGTGATTAACTGCAGCCACAGGATCACAGTCATTAACAAAAAGCCTCACATTTCAGGACAGGACACAGTGCAACATCACCAACTATCAATACAGTTTTCATGCACATGTAGGCTTTCTCCTGCTCTCTTATTTTATTATTTTTTTATTTAAGCTGTTCATTCTTTTAACTTTGTGCTTTCCTCTGTATTGATTATTTTAGTGAGCCTCATTGAATACCAAGGCAACAGTACCAGCCATCCTTTAAACAAAGCAGAACCTTTGTTAACCGATTTATGTCTCTGCGGTTGGCAGTTTTTTTTCAAGAGAAACTAAAATTTGGTATTTGTACTTTCACTCAAACATGCTGAGAACGCATGCTGCTGCTTTGCAGTTTCACCCTGTGTCATGTGAAAGCAGTCACACTTCCCTTCAGTCTCGTTCTTTGTCTTTCTCAAGGACACATCAGTAATCATTATTCATGGAGCAGATAACACTGCCCCCTTTTTCCATTGCTGGTCATAGAATTGAAAATCAATTCACACCTAACTGTCTAAGCTGATGATCAGACTGCTGGCATGTTTCTACAGGTACCAGTGAAAACATTATTCAATTTGAGGACTCAGATGGTAAAACTCTAAAATGCAATGGTATCATCCTTTTAGTCTGTCATAAGATATATACATTTCTGACCAAAATTATATTTTTTGCAAATTAAAAAAACAACCAAAAAAGTAAAAAACAAATAAGCAAACTACCACGCCTTACTGTGCAGTTCTTTAAATGAGTGCTTGAGGCTGACACTATAAACTATGATAGAGGAAAACAATGATTATATGCTATATAAATGCATATAATCATGCATTTATATAGCAAAATGGTTATGCCACAGTCGCACTGAACAAACAGTGGCTGGAGATCACAGCAAGGCCAAAATTAGTGTCACTGTGTGCAATGGATTTTGTGACGCTTACCTATGAAGTGTTTTTGCCAACTTATTACTGTGATGCCTGTATATAAGTTGGGAAAAATGCAAACATGTTGCTGCTTGCACACACAGAAATTTATATAAAGAACAATTGCAATCACAAATCTCCCTGCTTTCCTGGGTGTTCTGTCCTTCACATCTTCCCTGCCACCAGCGTCTAGACCCTGGGAAGTCCTGTCCTAAATCCTATCACCGCTTGGAGTCTAATTGCCTAATACATTAATTGATTTCTCTATCTCAATAAGACATGTCCATTTCTTCCAAATGATTAACCCTCATCGAATTATTTACAAAAGTCCAGCTGGAACCTGATTTGAAATAGAAATTCAGAAAGTCCCCCGCAAATAGTGACATCATTGCTGCAGGATGGCAGCTTAACTCTATAATGACATAGGTGCTCAGCAACCTTACTATTATATAGAAATATAACTAGAATGCAACTATTTGGTAGCCAGTTGACTTGAGTCCCTGTTGCAAAGAAATGTGTCGTAGATGAGTTCCTCTCTTCATCGCAGACTGACTCAGATCGATTACAACATGTTGGCAATCTGTCTGTGTTTTTAAATTTAAAGCAATTATTTGCAAACCTTCACAAATCTGTCTGAGAGTGATTGCAATCACTCTGAGACACATTGTTGCTGTTTAGAGACAGGTTGCCTCTAGAGCTGGGTGATATAAGATTTTTTCATATCACGATACGTTTTTTTCATTTCAGGCGATAACGATATCTATCATGATATAAGCCAAATAACTATATTTGTGAGATTTAAATGCGCCGTTGCTCACAAGTAAAATGTGAAATAATCAGCAGTTTGTTTTTATTTAAATATTTATTTCCCATAATAAGTTCAACAGGGTAGATGTACTTAAGGAACATGAGACTTTTTCAGATAAATAAAGGCAAATATTGCAAACTACACAAAAGGCAGCCGCTAAAGTGTTTAAGTTTCAAAATAGAACAAACAAAACAGACGACTAAATTGTCAATTCCACTTAGAAACAAAATATTAATTCTAAAAATAAATCTTAGTTTGTTTTACAGAAGAACAGACAAAACTGACTAACTTTTGTCAATATCAAATAAACTGAGAACTAAAAGGAAATTCTCAATCTCTCCTTGTTGTATAGCTTAGCTTTTCAAACAGTTTTAACAGTTACTTTAGTCTGACAAAAGCCGAATGACGAATTAGCGCTTCCAGTCAGAGACTGAGGCTACGTCCTAACGTACACGGGTATTTTTGAAAACGGAGATTTTCCATTTTCGTTTTAAAAAATAATCCCGTCCACACAATAAAGGCAGAAATGAAGGAAAACGCTGCTATGAACATGCCAAAGCAGCAGGTGGCGCTAGATTCCTAACCGTGCAGAAATGTTGGCCAATCAGAAGTCTAGAAGCCTCGGTGGGAAAAAGTAAACAAAGCTGGGGCATAGAAGCAGAACAGAGTCGTATGTGTGGAGGGACAGTAACTGTGTGTATATGTAAGCATTTAAACACTGCAGAGAGTAGAATTAACAGTAACAGTATTGTAGAAATTCATTTCACCGAAACAATAACGTGGCGCACAGTGTGACGTCAAAAAATGCTTTGACGCTGCGTTTTCTCCGTTTTTCTAGTTCACACGTAAATGCAAAAACGGAGTTTTCAAAAATCTTCGTTTTCAGTGACCAAAAACGCCGTTTACGTGTGGACGAAAGGTGCAAACGCATAGAAAAATCTGCGTTTTCAAAAATACCCGGGTACGTGTGGACGTAGCGCATGCACCAGTTTATTGTATTTCCAGACTTGCTTTCGGCACAATTTACAGTGCACGCTACTCTGTTTTTTGTCAGACTTGAAATAGCCGAAATACCTTCACACTACGGAACTTCTATGGCTCTTCTGTTCGACAATCTCTCCGGCATTGGAACCATCATCTGTTTTCTCTTCGGTCACCTTCGGTCACGATCGGTTGATTTTTCTAGTCGGCACACTCATTTCCTTCATTACCCGGGCGGAACGGTGGCTGGCTGCTTCCCAAACAAATACACATGTGCGGCTTGGCACTTGTGCTGTACGTAACAAGTAACGTGACGTGACGCTGCGGCTGTGATTGGTTCGGCTTTGCGCTACGTAATTTGGATTGGCTGTTCTTTTTTTTCTTTTTTTTAAGAGCGGCGAGGTCTATCGCGATAGTTTAATTTTTCTATCGAGAAAAAGTTATATCGCGATACATATCGTTATCGTTCTATCGCCCAGCTCTAGTTGCCTCCCACAAGGCAATCATCTATCAACTGAAAATCAGCACCCAGAGGCTAACGCCCAACACTCTCTATGTGTTTTCAAGATGGCGGCGCACGTAGTTGCAGCAGCTCAGTGTTCTACCGATCGATGCTATGTTTGGATAATTTTGTACGCCTTATGTTTGTTTTTGTGTTCTACCAGCCAAGCGAATAACATCTATAGCCGACATGATCTCCTCAAGATTGGAGTAAGCTACCGCGAGAGCGTGACTAGCAAATTTGTCCGCTTACACAAGATACCGGTGGAAATAGCGAGGAGTCCGGGCTCCCCATGGATTGTTATCCCTTCGGGGTGGAGGCGCAGGCGGCGTCGAGAGAGAAGGAGACGGCGAGGCTGCAGGGCCGGCGCGCTAGCCAGGCTACGGAGGCAGCCACTCAAACCACCGCTCCCCAGCCTATTCATCACAAATGCCAGATCCCTCGCGAACAAGTTGGACGAATTGAGATTGCAAATAGCAGCGAATAACTTCATCAAAGACTCATGCATCCTTCTTATCACTGAATCCTGGCTACATCAATCCATTCCAGACTCTGCTATTGAGCTAGCAGGCTATACCACACAGCGACATGACCGAACAGTGGACTCCGGTAAGCGCAAAGGAGGGGGGCTCTGTATGTATGTGAACAACAGCTGGTGTACCAACACAGTGATAATAGACCGTCACTGTTCACCGGACATTGAATATCTGACTGTTAAATGCAGGCCCATCTACCTACCTAGGGAGTTCACCGTTGTCATAATAACAGCTGTTTACATACCACCAGATGCTAATGCTAACTCTGCGATCGCACTCCTGCATACAAACATCAATAATAAACAGAGCACTTACCCTGACGCTGTACATATCGTAGCAGGGGACTTCAATCACGCAGACTTAAAAAGAGCAATCCCCAAATTCCACCAGCACGTCAAGTGTGCCACTAGGGGTGACAAGATTCTGGACAAAGTTTATTCCAACATCAAAATGGGCTACAGGGCCAGACCTTTGCCACATCTGGGTCAGTCTGACCACTTGTCACTGTTTCTAATCCCTGCATATGCCCCCCTCAAGAAAACTGCTCTTACCATCACAAAGAATATTACCATATGGCCAGAGGGTGCCTCTCAGCAGCTGCAGGACTGTTTTGACAGGACTAACTGGGATATCTTTGAACATCAGGACTTGGAAATGTTCACAGACGGTGTCCTCTGCTATATAAAACACTGCATAGACACTGTTACAGCAGTCAAACGGATCCGGGCTTATCCCAACCAAAAGCCCTGGATGACCCGGGAGGTCAGGCAGCTGCTGAAGGAGAGGAACATTGCGTTCAGGTCTGGCAACAGGGATTACTACACCACAGCCCGATCCAACCTGAAGAGAGGCATCAGAGAGGCAAAGGGGGACTATAGGAGGAGGATCGAGGACCATTTGAAGAGTAATACCAGCCGGCAGGTGTGGCAAGGCATCCAGCACCTAACCAACTATAAGATCAATCTCGGAGCTGCGGACGGTGACCTGGAGCTGGCAGAGGAGCTGAATATCTTCTTTGCCCGCTTTGAGACCAGGGTACCGGAGGTATTGGAGCCACAGCAGCAACACGCCACCCATAGCAGCACCACCCTCACCCTGGAAGAGCACGAGGTGAGGCGCATGCTGCAGGCTGTTAACCCGAGGAAGGCGGCGGGTCCTGATGGTGTGCCAGGTCGAATATTGAGGGATTGTGCAGGACAGCTGGCTGGGATCTTCACCAGGATTTTCAACAAATCCCTCGCACAGGCGACTGTCCCACTCTGCCTGAAGTCCTCCACCATAGTCCCCTTGCCTAAGAAGCCCCACATCACCGGCCTGAATGACTACAGACCGGTGGCACTCACCCCAGTGGTAATGAAATGCTTTGAGAAGCTGGTCCGCAGACACATCACAGCAGCCCTGCCCCGCAGCCTGGATCCACACCAGTTTGCCTACAGAGCAAACCGATCCACGGAAGACGCTGTAGCCACAGCACTCCATGCTGCATTAACTCACCTGGAAGAGCATGGTAGCTATGTGCGGATGCTCTTCGTGGATTACTGCTCAGCTTTTAACACCATCCTTCCACACAAACTGGTGGCCAAGCTACAAGACCTGGGGCTTCCATACAGCACCTGCATGTGGATCAATAGCTTCCTCTCGGGCCGTAGACAGAGAGTCAGAGTTGGCCATCACACATCCTCAGCCCTGAGTCTCAGCACTGGCTCACCCCAGGGCTGTGTGCTCAGTCCACTGCTCTACTCTCTCTACACACACGACTGCACTCCTCGCCACCACAGCAACATCTTTGTGAAATTTGCAGATGACACCACAGTGGTGGGGCTCATTTCCAAGGGAGACGAGTCTACGTACAGAGACGAGGTGGAGCAGCTGACGTCATGGTGTAAGGCCAATAACCTCCTCCTCAACACTTCAAAAACCAAAGAACTCATAATAGACTTCAGAAGGAAAAAGGCAGAGATCCAACCACTATTCATAAATGGGGACTATGTAGAAAGGGTGGCAAGCTTCCGCTTCCTGGGAGTCAATATAGAGGAGAACCTTTCCTGGAGTGTGAACACCTCCGAGCTGCTGAAAAAGGCCCAACAGAGACTGTACTTCCTGAGAATTCTCAGGAGGAATAACATCACACAGAGACTGCTGGTGTCCTTCTACAGAGCCACCATTGAGAGTGTTCTAACTTACTGCATATGCATCTGGTACACTAGCTGCACAGGGGCTCAGAGGAAAGCACTCCAAGGGATCATTAACACCGCCCAAAAGATCACTGGCTGCCCTCTCCCCACACTGGAAGTTCTACACAACGCCCACTGTTTTAAAAAGGCCCAAAACATCATAAAAGACACCTCACATCCTGGCCACTCCCTGTTCGAACTGTTGCCCTCAGGCAGACGGTACAGGGCAATCAGAGCAAGGACTAATAGACTCAAACACAGCTGTTATCCAACTGCAATAACACATCTGAATACTACAAAAAAAATGTCCATCACGCCACTCTTGTGTTAATCTATGCACGGTCTGAAGCATGTGTGTGGGAATGTATGTGAATGTTTTACTGTTATATCTTATTAGTATTTTAAGTATTCTATCTATTTTATTTATTGAATTTTATTGTTTTATTTATATTTTGATATTGCTAGGGATGATGCAATGATCGGGGACCATTCTTAATTTCGTTGTTCTCATGACAATGACAATAAAGTTTCTGATGATCTGATGATGAACAGTGTTGTACGATGAACTTGTGGGGGACCAGCTGCTTACAGCCACTAATTAAAATCAGTTATGAATTTTAAAAAAATCAGTTCAATCACTAATCATCAGTTTTCTTAGTTTATCTTATTTTTAGTTCAGTGTGCCATTAACTAGCTTCTTTAACTTCTTCATGACCAATGATGGGTTTTTTTTTAAATAAGTTGCTTTTTTAAATTGTATTAAGACTTAAAGTTATAAGGGGGAGGAACTCTGAGAGGTGGATGGTGACATATGCAGCTATAGTTGATAGCTATCTGTAAGCTAATTTGAGCCACTGAACCGGACCTCTGAACAGCATTTGCCACATTTTCGTTGTTATTATCTCTTAAATGTCATGGATTGTCGTGTGGTTAAATGCCACAGACTGTGCCCAAGTCTTATTAAAGTAAATTCTAGTATAAGTATTAATTACAGCTGACAGATCTGTACCATGCACCCATATTATGAATGGTTGTTGTGTTAGCTGATGACTCAGCACTTTACTCTCTTGTCTAATTGCAGTTGCTTCTTGACTGCAGCCAAAATGCTTAAAACTGGGTTAAAAATGGCATATGGGTATTTTATAGACAGTCTTTATTTTTATTGGGCCCTTTTGCTTCAGGATCTTCTCCTTTGTTAACACAGTGACACAGCATAATTCTTTGTCCCGCACTGCCCCCAAAACAAAGTCTTTTCACTCTCTCCTTGCTTGTCAGGACTTTTCTTTATTCTCCAAGATGCCAAAGTGACACTTTAACTTAGAAAAGTGCTCCTTGTTTCTTGGCATAGTTTTCAGACACATTTGGCCTAGAAGGATGAGCTGTTTTCAGCGCAGCATCCGGCAGAGTACACCACAGTCTTTTTATGCAACAGCAGAGCACCTCTTGTTCTCCATTAGCTGCTTACACCACCTATTTACTTCTCTGAGACGACCTCAAACACACACAGTGTAACAGGACAAGACGTTCATCTTCTGAAGAGAGGGAAGCGTAGTGAGAAAGAGATACAGAGAGGAAGCAAAAAAAAAAAAAAACAATTAGAGAAGCAAGGGACATTACTTGGTGTTAACTTCAGAAATGTTGTGGTCTGTGAAGCAAAAACAGGTCGAGTCGTTCACTTTATGTGAGCAAGTGAGATGAGCGAAAGACGGTCTTTTTGTCTTTTCATCAGAGGAAGTCAGTGCAGAGAGTGACATCAGAAAGATGCAAAGTTCAAAACTCTTTCGCTCATATATTTATATAGACAGAGACCCACATATCTGCATGTATGTTGATTCCTTTCAAACCACAACACACACTTTCTCAACAAAACAGGAGATCCTAAACAAAACATTGGTGCTTAAAAGTGCAAAGCTAGTGACACATCATTATATCCGGGTCCAGAGCAAAGATCTAATGTAAACACAAAAGTAACTTAGGCAGTTTTTCTCCTGGAAAATGTAATTATAAAATAACTGCTTTAAACTTTTTTTTTGAATGATAACTAAAGTAACTTATCCCTATAACTCTTATCAAATAGTAATACCAAAAAGTAATACCTGGGATGTTGTATTTTGGGTCAAGATTTTTAACCAGCAACTTAACGTTCTACTTTTCCACCATGTGACCCCATCAGTTATTTCCATCTACTGTCCCTGTTGTATGGAGCACAATTAGTGAATGCTAGTGGAGTCATTAGTTTACTTGGTTTGCACATCACTGGCTGCTAGTATCTCCTCCTCTGTAGCCTGGTTTTCCTCGTTGCTGGTTGCTGAAGTAGGTCCTCTTTAGGTGCTAAATAATGGGAAGCTGAAATGTGGCTCCTGCTCCCAGATATGCCCAGTGCTGTTGCAGGCAACATAAATGTGGGTCGTCATAGCAATGATATCACCAAATGACATTTTTATATCACATACAAATTTATGTGCCATATCGTGATATATGCATATATATCCTATTGCAAAGATGGGAGGGTCCTGTGGCTGCAACGCAACCCCAAATCACCAACCCTCCACCACCAGGCTTGATAGTTGTTATGAGGTGTTTGTGCTGACATGGATTATTTCATAGTGCTGTGCATTAAAGCCAAATATTGACATTGTTCCAGGAGTCTTGTGTGAGAAGTGCAAATGAACCATACTTGTTCAGTTTTTTCTAATTCTACCTTCACGAACTTTCACATTTAACACACTAATTGACATCTGTAGAGTCTGAGATGTAGTTTTGGGGTTTTTTACAGTTTCTCTGGGTATTGCACAGTTTAATCTTGAGGGTGAATTTGCTGGGTCATCGTCGGCTGCTGGAAAGATTGAAATGTGTCTTGACTGTTTTCCACTTAGAATGTCAGGCTACAGATTGTTTGGAGATGGACTTGTAACCCTTCCCAGATTGATGGGGAACAGCAATTGCCTCTCTAGGTTTCCTGCCTTTTCTTGTTAACATTGCGTTAACACACGCATGAATGCTTCAGGCCAGCAAAGTGATCAATCAAGTGCATTTGATTAGCAGCAGCCGGGTTCTGCTTACTCTCTTAATTCCTATGTAATCAGTGAGGGTTTACTTAGTTATTCACATGACTGGATAGAGTCATGTGAATAACTTTGTTTTTCATATGACTATTCTTAAATAAGACAGTAACAGTGTTTTTTTTTTTACACATTAATGTACAAGTAAATGTAAAAATGATGGTATTTTTTTCTTATTTTAATCATTTGGGACAAAGTGTTTTCCTCAATCACTTTTTCACTCTTTATTTTTTTTTGTTTAAATGTTTTCCTGCATTCACATTGTGTAATTGATGAAGCCCCTGTTTCCCATGTAGGATTACTAGTCTGCAAATACAGAGCTGCTGATGTCATTAACTGTAATCAGAGTCCATGTTGTGACTACACGCCCTCTGCGTTGATAGGAGAGAAAATAAGTTATTACGTGGCAGCTTAATCTTTATTACATATTGGAAGATTGAGTATTAGCAAACCTGAAAAGAAGTTTCTCCATGGTCTCTACCTACTCCACTTTTGCATGAGTGCATTTTTTTCTTCTTTTTTTTGGCCCACACACTGAAATAAAGCTTGTGTATATATTATTATTGTCTTAATCTTGGTCAGCAAGTGCTATTACAGGAAAAACTGTTAAGACTGTTAAGACTGCTTAGATTTTAGGCAATGAAAAATACAAGTTGTTATCTTCTTAATTCTAAAAGTGCAAATTTGCTACATTTAATTGTTTTTTTTATGGCCTGAGTAATGAAAATTTTTAACATCCAAGTGCTTTCATCCAACATCTTTCTCTGGGTTTATTGTTATAGATGCCCAGGTTCAGATCAAAGTCATAAAGCCTCTGCCTTGTCCTATCCTTTGACTGTCCTGCTGAGGGCTTTCAGCTGCTCTTGTTCTGCTTCCACTCAGCCATCCATATTTAATGTGAGCATGGCAAAGTATTCCAGACAAAAAGGAGGAGAGGAGACACAGTCCCCATGTCTGAGTAAATTACACCATGCTACACATCACTCCTCTTTTGTGTTGTTCTCTGTCTGTCTTTTCTTTTTCACGTATCCTCCCTCCGAATAAATGGTAGCTTCAACCCCAAAACACTCCTCTCTCAATAATATTTCAGGAGGTCATTGGGTAATGGTAGCTGTTTTTTTGTTCTTGTTCCACCCTCACCTCTCATGCCCCCTTTTCAGTCTGTTTTTGTAAATCTAGGAGAAGACGGAAAGATTAAGACAAAAAGACAGAGGGGGGAGAGGGAAATGTTTCATCAGTTCAATGCTTATCTGCTGTAATGACTGAGAAACAGCAGGGGGATTATTGTGCAATATTGTCACGGGTGTTGTCAGGGTACCGGGTAATACAAAGTGACAATATTGCATGATAACCTGCAGTTCATTACGAGGTCACTGCTGCTATTAGGAAGTAGTTGGTGGTGAAGGATGCGCACACATTATTGGACATTATTAATTGTTGTATATGTTTGTATTTTCTTGCGTCTTTATTCCTGTTTGGTAAAACAACCCAACTTCCTTGGAGGTCAAGTCACGATGTCAAGTTGCATCTGAGCATAGGGGTGACAGGATCAAAGACTTCTTTTGCACCGATTTTTCAACAGAGAAGTTTGCTCGTATAAAAAATTATTTTCTCTATGTTTGCCGACTGTTTTCGCCGCTTACAGTTAATTAATAGCGTGTTTTCTGGGTGCTTTCAACTAAATAATTATGGCAGATCCCATTAACTGAGGGATTTTCTCATGAACATTCATTAACTTCGACATTCTGCTTTTCTCAGAAGGCGATGGTGATCCAGCCAAGCTCAGAACCTCTCTGTCTCAGTCATTCACGCGCATAGATTTTCTTTTTCGGATTCACTGAAGTGCTAAACGCTGCAGACAAAACACTTGTTTTCACTGGCTGGAGAAGGTGAAATGAGGCTGCATTTGCTGCGCTCCGCTGACTGCCATCGGTTCAGACAGACAGCCATTCAACCCAGTTTAAACTGCAAATGAAGGACACAAAATTAGGATAAGTAGGAAGACGACACGGATTCACCGACAAGCTGCACGTCAACAAAAAAAAATTGAAAACAGATACACAGGAAGGGCAGACACACACAGCTCAGTCGGCGTTACCTCCTTTAGCCCCTCTCCGCTGACTGCGCCCTGCCATGTCGTGCCGAGCCGTGTGTTGTGATGTGTGGCCTAGTGGGGCTAACAGAAGCACATGTGTTGTCTGCTACCTCTGATTAACGTAACAGACTACAATGCCTCTTCTCTCTCTGGCTTGCCCGGCTGTCCTGTCTCCACCTCCTGTGTCTGGACTGTGTCTGGGTTTCAAAACTCTCAGAAGACAAACCAAATCATCAGATCCTCTTGGCTTGATTGTACTGGTGTCATATAATTACAGTGCACTGTAGTCTATAGTGTAAGCAATCAAAGGTTAAATCATACAATAGTTATAAAGTGCAGGGCCTTGCAGGACAGTTTTTGGAGTTATTATCACTCTCAGGAGATTTCCTGTCTCACAATCAGCTCTTGAAAGGCTCAACTTGTTGTAAAGGCAACAGGTCTGTATGTGCAACAATGTAATATTTATGACCGTTTGATGTGCAAGAATGTCCATTATGGAATGGTAAATGAAACTCAAATATAAAAGCTGATAAAAACTTTGAGTTACAGACCTTCTTCTTATCATTATTTTTTGGTCTTCAACCTGCACATGTTACATGTTAGTAAGCTCATAATACTGTAATTAGTTTGACAGTCGTTAAACCACTTCATCAGGTGATGACCTCCATCTTGGACTGGTGTGAAACAGCGAAAGTGAGAATTAGTACCAAGTGTGAGGCCATGCTTCAGGAAAAAAGCAGGAAAAAAGTGGAGTTCCCACTCCAGGTCGGGAATGAGTGGTTGCCCCCAGGTGGAGGAGTTTAACTGTTTCACAAGTGAGGGGAGAGTGCCGGACGGATTGGTGCTTCATTGACACTGTTCTGTGTTCCTGCACCTTGAAAAGAGCCAACTGAGGTGATTCTGGCATCTAATCAGGATGCCTTCTGGGCTTGGGTGAGATGTTTTGGGTGTGTCCTACCAGAATGGGGCCCCAGGATTGAATCATTCAGCTGTTCCGGGAACACCTTGATCCAACGGCCAAGGTGGAGGAGGCTTAACTTTTCTAGAAGTGTTAGAAGATGGATGGAAAGCCACCTAGCTACACTGAAAGCTAAGCACTGAGTCACTTCAAAAAAAGCAGAGTGATTAACTCCCACACAGCCAAAGTCTTCAAACAGGCACACAAGCAGAGCAAAATGAACACAGCTAGACCTCTGCCCGCTGTCTGCTCCTCAAGCTATGGGTTTTGTTGTGTGCCGTGCCATGCCATGCCATGCTGTGCTGTGCCTCACCCAGTGTTTGTATGTGACGTGATGCGTGGCCGAGCGCCGGTCGAGGGGAGCCATAGGTGATTCTTTCCCTGCCGCTGCCCTTTCCCTGCCTCCACCCAATGGAACACGTGAGATAGTCAGCTAGGCGGACAGGAAAAGGAGGGTCAGGAAGGAGAAGACATGCAATCCTAGACAGCATCCCCCTGTGAGCCCCACTATATTATCTTTCCTCTGTATTTATTTTTACAACCTGAGAAGTACCCCTCCAGCACACATTTCAAACCTCTCCTTCCTTCCTTTGTCTCCTCTACTGACTTTTCCCTGATGCATTTGTGACCGTTGCTGATCATTTCAACCTCTCTTGCCTATGTACACACATCTGTGTGTGTAGGGGTGAGTGATGGATTCCTCAATGTTAATCTTCCATATAGGCACACACAATCCAGATACTGACCCCTAATCTTTGACCCTATTTAGTGAGGGGATTCAGCATTTCTGATTTGCTGTGGTGCACATTTTACTGAAGTGATCACAGTTATCCTGTGATGGAATATTTTTATCCTGATGGGAATCGTCTCATCCAGGTTTACAGTGTCCTCGCGTTACTGATTGCTTTTCAAAGTATGAAAATGATGGGAATCATGTGCTATGGCCTTTGAGGTTACCAGGTCTTCGATTTATTTTAATTTGTCCCTTGCTGTGCTTTCATTCATCCACTCTGCAGATCCCGCCTTCCCCCCTTCCCTGGTCCTTCTGGTCACTCTCTTTTCTCCTCTCTGCTATTCACAGCTCCCAACCCCCCTTTGTGCCTTGTGACTGCAACCACCCCTCCCTTCTTGCTTTTCCACACACATACAAACACACACACACACACACATGCACACACACGTAAGCTGAAATAGAAGAAGATATTCATTCACCGAGGCATGCACATGAGTGCGATGGTCGAAGAAGTAGGAAATATTCATGCACATGTCCACATCTACACTCACACACTCACTTAAAAACACACACGCACTCCTCATGTGATGTGTACCGTGCGCCACGGGGTCCAGATGAGTGGAATCTCAGTGTTGGCTCTCGCTACACTGAGCGCCACAGGGGGTCTTTATCGTCGCGAAAATCAACAAAGCTGCAGTCACGAAGTGCCGCCTTGATCCCACTCGCACACAATCAGGAACACCATGCACACCAGCGACGGACAAACAAAAAAATAAAAAGGAAAAAAAGAATAATCCGAAACACAGAAAAACAAAAAAACAAAAAACACGCTCACACGCACGAAAAAAGTGACATAGCTCTGAAATCCCCCCAAACATTCTCATATTGTCATGTGAAAAAAGAAGAGCACAGCAGGGCAGTGTTTTCTTTAAAGTGCACACACTCCACAAGCACCTTCATAATGTCACAGCCCAAAAAAGAAAATCATTAAAAAAAATTAGGAATAAAAAACCCACAAAAAAAACCCCACGGGTAAGTCCCTTAACTACTTAATCCCTTCTTTAAATGCTTGCGTGATCTGCCATGTCTGTGATTTCACAGACAGACAGAGGCAGAAGCACGATGAAGTGCCAGATTAGCAGATAGCCGAGAGAAAGCATTTGTTAGATTGAAAGAGCGAGAGAGAGAATTGGAAAGCGAAAGCGTTTTGAAGGATACAGGTACACTTGCCTTTGTTTTTTTCCTCTAAATCCACCGCCCTTCATCATAACACTTGATTAAATCTAATCCTAATGCCTCTAATCCCCTGGGCACCCCCCCCCCAGCCCACCCTCCAAAAAATGCTTAAGTGCCTTGTACCCCAAAATGACATTTCTAGCATGACATCTCTTTCACTATTCCCTATTTCTGCCCCTTTATGTATGTGCATGTGGGTTATATATTACCTTCCAAAATTACACAACAGGGTACGTGGCTTTCAAGTACCGAGGATTAGTGGAAAATAAACTGTTTAGTCTGTCTGTCTGTGAATATCTGCAGTGGCCTGCTACAAATCTCTGTTTCTGTGCACTGTGAGCAACCTGCACGCTGCACCAAAAGTGTTGGCCTTACTTGACAAATATAAAAATAGGAAAAAAACATGATTTTTTTTTTCTTTCTTGGGTCAGATTTTGGCTAAGATGATATGGAATGGTATTAGTGTCTGTCTAAGTACTATGAAATTGCAGTACGACAGCTAAAGTTATATTTAAGGTTTAAGAAGACCAAAACAAGCTCGTCTAAGCCTTTTGAAGAGTCTGTTGTCTGCTGCTTATGAGACAGATTACATTCTAGGTTTCCTAAAAACTAAATTTCAAAATACATGAAAAAGGTATGTTTTTTGTGTTAATTATTGTGGAACGTAAAAATCAGAGTAATCTAGTGATCGTTAAAACGTGTTCAAAATTTAAAACTGACGATCATTCATCTCATAAATTACGACTGTTGCATCAATATCAAAATTTGCAGTATTTCACGGCGCTATTATGTGTGACAGCAGACGGAGGTACATACTGCTGTGTATGTGTGTTCAGTGCATGGGGCTTTTTTGTGTGTTAGTAGCTGCATGCCTGTTGGGCCAGTTTTGGTCACGGAAAGCATGCTTGGGTGTGTGAATGAACATGAGGGGGTATGCTGTGTCCATGTGTGCGTATCTGATGTCTGCATATGTGTACGTGCGCAACATGAAGGGTCTGTGTTCGTGGCAGTGACCCACTTCTGGTGTTTTGACGAGCCAGGTGGGTCACGGCAGCTGTAGCTTAGGAAGCAGAGTTGGCCTAGGGAGATGAGCAGGAAGAGAGGGAGGGAAAGGACAGTTGTTTGGGAGGAGGAAGAAAGAGGCAAGGACAAAGTGGAAGGAAAACTGGAGTAAAATGTCAGGAAAAGGAATGCCGGAGTGGCTGTAAAAGGAGAAAGGATTTGTGAAATATTTGACAATATATGCAGTGAAAAAGTAAAATTATTAACAAGATAGAAGAAAGGAGAAGACGGGAGTTTTTCCTTCCCACTGTCGCCATGTGCTTGCTCGTCGGGGTCACATGATTGTGCTAATGTAAGATTTTTTACCTTACAATATAAAACACCTTAAAGCCACTATTTTTGTGATTTGGTGCCATATAAATAAAACTGAATTGAATTGAATTTATGTTTCTGCTGTCTGCATGATTACAATGACAACTGCACAGAAACACACGCATGCAGACAGTCAAAAAGTCATCACGTACATTAATTATGCTTCTTGTCCTGGAAAGACACTAACCACACACACAAAACGACCCCCACCCTGTTGTTTCCACTGGAACCCCAGCCCAACTAAGTGTTGCACATCAGGGGAGAAGTAATAGCACCATGTTTAATTGATGGAATATAGAGGAATTCTGGTGATAACAGGGACTGTAAACGTGTTGCAAGTCACATAACACAGGCTACAGTTTTCATACCTAATAGTTGTGGAGACAACCCGTACATTCAGTTAAAGTATAAGTGATCAGTCAGTAGTTACTGACTGAGGACTGAGACAGACACACAAACACTTACATAGCTACAGCTTTGCCAATGCACCCTGAGGCAGTAATGCATGGTTTGCATAATTTTGAACGTTATGTAGGCTGACTAACAATCTCTCTCAGAGCAGATATGTATTAAACATACATATAAAACACAGGGTTCATTGCCTGAGTAATTAAACCAATGTGGTAGAAGTTTAAGAGCCTTATGTGGTCTGAAATCTAATGTTTTAAACCACTTTGGCAACAGTCCAGCATGCTAATGGAGTCAATCAAGGGACAGAATGAAAGGGAGATAAGAGCGAGAGAGAGAGGGAGCTGTGTTGTGTGCACTGGAGGACAAAGAGGTCTGGTGTGTAGAAGAGAAGCATCGGCTGCTGGCATGAAACATTCAAAGGGCAACACGACCTTTCTCCCCTTCCCCCTCACTCCCTCACTTTTCCCTTTCTTTTTCTGTCACTCCGCAGTTTTAATGTGTCGCCTTTCTTTCTTTCTCTCCTCCTGTCAGGTGTTTCTCCAGGCGTCTGTGCCCATGCCCGGCGTAGTAGTCATGTGCGAGCGTGTGGAGAGGTTAGGTTTGTTTTGTTTTTTTGCCATTTGAGCACTAAGTGAACGTGTCAGTGCCCAGGGCAAGGGGTCTCCCCGCGGGCTTGAACTCAGTCACGGGAGCACACAACCCACTGGTGGTGCAGACATTCTGCCCTCAGGGTGTGTATAAATGTGTGTGTGTGTGCTTGTTAATGGCGAGTGATTGTGTAAGTTTCCTGTTGGCCTGTAAATGCTTATATGACTAAATTTGCCTTTGTATGTGCCGGCCTATCTCTGCATCCTTTGTGTATACCATGTACATGTTTGTGCTTGTATCAGGGTCGGTTTTAACGTGTCCGTTTGTTTTGTCAATGTCTGCCACCGCCTTTCATCTGCCTCCGTGCGTGCAGAATGTGTTTTAGGCTGTTTGAGCAGTGTGAGAAAGCGTCTGTGTGTGTGTTTGTGTACGTGTGTGTGTGTCTGAAACCATGGAGGAGGCACAATTCAGCCCTCAGGTCACTTAAACAGTGTGTATTGCCCCCTTGTTGTCTGTCTTCATGGCTACGTCATCATGGCTGGCATAAAGAACTCTCTCACCACACCCACCCTCCCACATGCACGCTCAAACGCACACAAATTTACATGCATAAGCATTTTCCAACAAAATATAAACCGTACTCTCTCTCTCACACACACACACACTTAGTAGTCTTTGCTGTATCTATGCCTGAAGGAACCACAAGGACATCTGCACAGTAAACACTAAACCCCCCTGAGTCTCAGTCCCAAATATTGCTCACAGTTGCACGCTCTAACTCTCCCCGGATCTCCCTGTCTCTCTCGCTCTAACAAATACACTCACAAATAGATAATAGGCCTGATTCTCCAGAGTGCATTCTGTGGCAATATAATGTAATAGGTTGTCATCTTGTGGAGCTTTTTCTCCATCCACCCGCACAATACACTCCCCCCCCCTCTCTCTTTCTTTTCTGCCTTCTTTGTTTCTTTTTCCCCCCGTCAGCCTGTTTGTAGACCTTGATCAGGCCAAACATCCAACAATAGGAACTTTAAAATAACATTTAGTGAGCCCATTAGGAGCACTCCTTAGTCATTTCAAGCATCCAAAAGCACGGGGGATCGTGTGAAGCTAAGACGTGAACATACTTTGCTTAAAATATTTAGGAGTGGGAATTAACAAGTGTGTGTGTATAGCAATGTAATACTGCTAGATGGTGAATATTGCAAACATTATACCAACTATATGTCAGCTGATTTAAATTTCTGGATCAGCTTCAGTAGTAACAGTAGAGCCGTGCCCTCAGCCTTCAGGATTGCTGTGTTATTAATCGCTGAGCATAATGAGCGCATACAAAGTGATCTTCTAATTGTCTGTCTGTGTGTCGTGGCTGCTGAAAGACCGACTCCCGCTGTCTTGATGACATGAGGCAGATGCAATCTGCACCTTTACCTGATATGGATTGACAAGGTGCTAACACAGAGCAGGAGCACTCTGATAGGGGGGCACAGAAAGAGAAAGTTGATTGTGGCGGCTGCAGAGACAGAGAAACAGGGCCTATCTTGATTAACCTGTCACCTGTCAATCATTTGTCATGTGACAAGCACTTTGCCACGATGGTGTGTTTTCTTTCAATCATGCCGATTACCCTCGTATTCCCTTTGACTTCTGTCTTAACTGTAAAGAAGAAAGAAACACAAGGCACAGAGGAAGCAAGAGATAACAGGACTGGAGATCATTTAATTAAACCCTTCTCAGTGTCTTTCAGGACTTTGAAGCAATGGCTTCCATTCTTTTGATCTCTGTCCTATTGACTGTCTTTTCATGTTTAGTATCTTTGCATGTCTTTAGACGTGTTTGTAGATCATCTCAAAGGACAAGTAATGGAATTTCTAGACACTATTTGAAAGCTGTCTATAGTCATGTGAAGAAGACAGTTTTTGGCAGGACTCTGTACAGTCCTGCTAAAAACTAAGCACACTTTTAAGCTTGTAGAAGCTTCTTTATTGGCAAAAACTTTTTTATCAGCCTCTCACATTCTTCTTTAAAATGCAGCTTTAGTTCAATGAGGTTTCTTCATATTTGTTGATGCACAGCTCTCTTAAGGTCCTACAAAGGTATTTTAATCAGGTTGATGCCTGGACTATGGGCCATTGCAACATCTTGATTCTTTTCTTTTTCAGTCATTTTGCTGTAGATTTTTTGCCGTGCTTGGGATATTTGTCTTGATGCATCACCCAGTTTCAGGCCAGTCTTTAGCTCTTGGACAGATGGCATCATATTTGACTCTAAAATACTTTGGTCTACATAGGAGTTCGTGGTTGCATCAATGACTGCAAGGTTTCGAGGTCCTGTGGCTGCAAAACAAGCCCAAATCATCATCCCTCCACCTCTTAACAGTTGGTGTGAGGCCATCCCTGCTGATGCATCCAACTCTGCGGTGGTTGGATGCATCAGCAGGGATGATGAGACAGAGTACCGGGCTGTGGTCGACTCCTTTGTCACGTGGTGTGAGCAGAATCATCTGCAGCTCAACGTGGCAAAGACCAAGGAACTGATCGTGGACTTCAGGAAGACCAGGAAACACTTGACCCCTGTTTCAATTCAGGGGGTCAGTGTTGACATTGTGGAGGACTATAAATACCTTGGAGTACACATTGACAATAAACTGGACTGGGCTAAAAACACCACAGCACTTTACAGGAAGGGCCAGAGTCGTCTCTATTTTTTGAGGCGACTGAGGTCCTTCAACATCTGCCAGAAAATGCTGAGGATTTTCTATGAGTCTGTTGTGGCCAGTGCGATCCTCTATGCTGTTGCATGCTGGGGGAGCAGGCTGAGGGTCGCAGATGCCAACAGACTTAATAAACTGATCCGTAAGGCCAGCAATGTTGTGGGGATGGAGCTGGACTCCCTCAAGGTGGTGTCGGAGAGGCGGATGCTGTCCAAGATAAAGACAATGTTGGATAACACCTCCCACCCACTCCATGACATGTTGGTCAGTCACAGGAGCTCGTTCAGTGAGAGACTGAGATTACCGAAAAGCACCACTGAACGACACAGGAAATCATTCCTGCCTGTGGCCATCTCCCTGTACAACGCATCCACTTAACACACTGTTTGCTGCTACAACTACACATGTTTCTTTTCCAAATATTTATTTATAAGTGACTTATGTATGTATGTATGTATATATATGTATATATTGTACTATTCTTAGTTAGCGTATTGTCTGTCTTGTCTTAATGTTGGTTTAAAATGGAGCACTGTAACAAAAAATAATTTCCCCCAGGGATCAATAAAGTATTCTGATTCTGATTCTGATATTTTATGAACACCTTTGTGAACTTTAACATTTAACTTGCTAACTGAGGTCTGTAGAGTCTGCAGTGTAGCTCTTTGTTTTTGCAATTTCTATGAGCATTCCAGGGTCTGATCTTGGGGAGAATTCGCTGTGGTGTTCACAACTAAGAAGATTGCAGGATTATGTTAACAAACACCCGAATACACCAGAGCAACAAATTACCAAAACCTCTGCTTCTACAGAGGTCCTCACACTTGCTTCTATGTACCCTCTTTATTCCTGTGCAAGAATTAAGGTTGTACTTAATGTTTCACACAACCTTATAGAGCTCAGTGAAAGCTCTCTTTATCACATGCTCAAATGTTATTCTCAAAGTAAATTAGTGTGTATTAGTGTGTATTTATTATGGAAATAATGTAAATGATGAATTATATATATATATATATATATATATATATATATATATATATATATATATATATATATATATATATATATACGGACAGACAGATGGACAAAATGGTGGTGGCTAACCAACCGGACATAGTGGTGGTAGACAAACAGAAGAAGACGGGCGTAGTGATCGTTGTAGCGGTTCCGAATGACAGCAATATCAGGAAGAAGGAGCACGAGAAGCTGGAGAAATACCAAGGGCTCAGAGAAGAGCTCGAGAAGATGTGGAGGGTGAAAGTAACAGTGGTCCCCGTGGTAATCGGAGCACTAGGTGCGGTGACTCCCAAACTAGGCGAGTGGCTCCAGCAGATCCCGGGAACAACATCGGAGATCTCTGTCCAGAAGAGCGCAGTCCTGGGAACAGCTAAGATACTGCGCAGGACCCTCAAGCTCCCAGGCCTCTGGTAGAGGACCCGAGTTTGAAGGATAAAC
Source organism: Rhamphochromis longiceps (assembly GCF_057381845.1). Lineage (NCBI taxonomy): Eukaryota > Metazoa > Chordata > Actinopteri > Cichliformes > Cichlidae > Rhamphochromis > Rhamphochromis longiceps. Next base: position 15,994,670 of record NC_140570.1, on the reverse strand, counting down.
CGCCCGCAGGGTGTTTGTTTATTTTATATATATATATATATATATATATATATATATATATATATATATATATATATATATATATAATATAAAAAACCACCATCTATTTTGCAAGGAGTTGTAATAAATAATATTATTAAAAATAAAATAAATAATACTAAAGGTTTGCTTGCCTGCAGTCATACTTTAACATAATTTTTCAAAATACACACAACCAGTGAAAATATATTGTTTCAAATGTCCTGTTTCACCCCTTAAATGTTTATTACTTTACTTTTTTCTCCTTTCCTCTGTCATGCTCTGGAAAGGAGGAGTTGAATAAAATGAGTCTGAAATAAAATAACCAGTGCCATGTACTACCATGGATTGTGGGTCTTGTGTTAAAATTGGGGAAAGGTCACTGGGTTCTTAAAACAAATGGGTTAGTTCACTTGTGAAGCAAGAATCTCCACAGTAATCCCTGTGAACGATAGATGTCTAAATGTGTCATTGCAATCATAAAACCACTAAAATATCACAAATAAATGTGAACACCAAATTTCATGGTCATTACTTCTAGATAGTGAAAGTACTCTCGAACTAATAGATCGTCAAATGGGTAAAAGCAATTACTTAACCTTTGAGACTTGACCAAAATAATCTGTTTTGTACACTGTTGTACTCTCAAGCATACCAGCTTTGTCTGCAAGTTTATTTCATCTTGTTTACATCATGTAGCAATTTATTTGGAGCTTTCTGACATGGGAGCTGACAGCATGCCATCCAAATATCTGTTGCCTCGCTGTAACATGTCATCATGAAGATGAAAGCTCTAGGGATACAATCTTATCCCTCATAAGCCTGAAAAAAGCTTGGAGAGAGTACATTGACATGTACAGAGAAAGCAGGAATTATTTAGGAGAGAGGACAGACATCGGTGAAGACAAAATCTGAAGGAGGGATCAGAGTATCTGTGCATCCACAACTTTGAACTGCTGACAGATAGAGTAAAAATACATTTTTGATACAGTGGTTAAAGCAGATTGTGATCAATAACAGGACCTGCAGTTCACAGTCTGAATGTGTTAGCTATCTTTAGTCTCCCCATACATGATTTAACCCATTAAAATCATATTCTAAACTCATCCTTAGTTTGATATCAGACAAAAAATGATAGATTGTCAATTTATTTGCATAATATATGCTATATACAGGGTGTATCAAAAAGAATCATCTGGTTTCAAAGTGGTTTAATCTCGCAGTTGTTAACGATTGACATGGGTAGAAAGAGGAGATTCATGAGTTTCAGTGGTTCCTGGTAGTTTCAGTGACAGTAGACACGCCCCAAGAACTATAGGATTAGTTTGACTCTCGGTATGGACATTAAGTACTTATGATCAGAGCAGAGCAGGCTGTACCTGCTGCGGAGACTCAGGTCGTTTGGAGTGGAGGGCCCACTCCTGAAGAAATTCTATGACTCTGTTGTGGCTTCTGCTATCTTTTATGGCGTGGTCTGCTGGGGCGGCAGCATCTCTGCTGGGGACAGGAAGAGACTGAACAGGGTGATCCGAAGGGCCAGCTCTGTTCTAGGATGCCCTCTGGACCCAGTGGAGGTGGTGAGTGACAGGAGAACGGCGGCTAAGCTGTCATCCCTGTTGGACAACATCTCCCACCCCATGCAGCAGACTGTGACAGCACTGAGCAGCTCCTTCAGTGGGAGACTGCGGCACCCACGGTGTGGGACGGAGAGATTTCGCAGGTCTTTCCTCCCCACTGCTGTCAGACTCCATAATAAAGACTTTAACTGATCAAGCACACACATCCATACATATGCAATAATACTAAGTGCAATAATCCTTTCTGTCATCGTTGTATTTTTACTCAGTTGTATATAGTATTTGTATTTGTATTCTATTTTTATCTTATTGTATATTTATTTTATTTTATTCTACTGTATATAGTATTTTATTTTATTCTATTCTGTACAGTTGTGTACTGTATTTATTCTTATTGTATTCTAATTTTTGCCTCATAACTTTTGCACTGTCCACTTCCTGCTGTGACAAAACAAATTTCCCACGTGTGGGACTAATAAAGGTTATCTTATCTTATCTTATCAAAAGTTTTGTATGTAAATTTTATATTCAACCATATATTTTGAAATTTACGCCATCTTACATGTCCATTACTTTAAAAAGTGTAGTGTGAAGTAAAAACGACTTGTAGACTTATAAAACTTGACTTACAAAGCAAGAGGAAGCCAGTTCACCTTCACTTAAGAGAAGGACAGCCATCCATTTTCTTAATTGTTTATTCAATTCAGGGATGTGAAGGGGCAAACCCAGCTGTAACAGGGCAACTTTCTCCCATATCTGATATAATAATGATATACCTAAAGGGCAATTAAATAATGTGATCCTGCAGAATTTACTGTCCATTTAGTGTGAAAGTGATCAGTGATGCAGCTAGTTGTATCAACTGTTGTTACGTCCTTTGCTTTAAAATAAAAATTGTGGATTTTCTTCTTTTCTTTTAGACATGCCACCAAAGTGGTTTGGTTGTGCTTTCGTGCTGCTATCAATTAGATTCAAAGCACAATCAATTCTTCTGGTCACGTCTTTGTTTTTTAAGTTAGTGTTAATACTCTAAATAGATAACCACTTGTTTCAAATGAAGACTCAGCTATAGAGAGGTGCGGGTGTGAAAATGTTTTTCTAAATAGTTGCACTTCATTTAGTATTTTTAACACCTTGTTTGTTTTTGCCCTCAGATGGAGCGCACTGAGACGGTGTGCTGCTACTGCGGCGTAAGCTACCTCATCTTCCACGAGTTTCAGCAGCTCCGCACCGAGCTGACTCAGTTAGAAGCTGAGCTCCAGGACCTGAGAGAGACTGCCCAAAAAGAGAAGGCCCAGCGTGAAGCACTGGAGCTGGGCCGGTTGGAGTGGGAGAGGGCACTTCGGCTGGAGATGCAGAGACAAGCAGAAATCAGAGAGAGAAACACACGAGAAGAGCTAGAAGAGAGGAACCAAAATGCAGTGAGAGCTCTGAGAGATGAGTTTGAAGCAGAATCTGAGAGTACAAGGAAAGAGGTGGAAGAGGAGCGTCGGAAAATATATAACGAAAAAGAGAGTCGAGTTAGAGGAGAGCTGGAGAGGAGGAGCGACGAGAGAGAGAAAGTTCTGTGTGACGCACTTCAAAAGGCCAATAAAAATTCAGATGAGCTGAGAAAAGAACTCCAACAGCTGGAAGAGAGGTGAGGTTTGGAGGTGTCTGTACTTCCCATCACTGGTGTGAAATGATCGCCGTTGCCAGGTTTCGTGTGGGCAATTATCCCGTGAGTCATGTTATTCACACAAAAACACAAAAACTCGACTCTCAGGCACATCAGCTACCCCGCAGGCCCACATGAATATGTACATCTTGAAATATAGTTTGCTCTGTAATTATAACTTCTGCAGTCATCTTCCACACCGTCATCATAGCCCAGTGCCTGTTTTGGGCGCTGTTACAATGTGAGGATAATGAGCCAAAAGGAAAGTGAGCTTTTTTTAAAAAAACTTGTGTTAAGTAAAAACATACCGCCTTTCACTTTGGATCAGCAAAGATGCAAGGGAGGGCAGAGGCTATTTCTGGATCAGGATGTGTGGAGGTGTTTGTTGGACAAAAGATATCCCTGCAGGTTTTGGAGCTTTGCAGTGTTGCTGCTTGACTGACAGCTTTTATCTAATTACCCTGTGAGCACTGATGAAATTTCTCCTTTTTTCTGTAGTAGAAGAAAAGCAGTTTGCTCTAAAGCATGCTCTACCAGTGCAAAATGCTTACAGGTGGCTGCCCAAGACCCTCAGTTTTAAAGAGGAAAGATGATATTCAGTACTCACTGTCATGCGTTGGCACTGAACACTCACACGGAAGGAAGTTGATAGACAGCTTTTTCCATTAAAACCAGCTTTCTCGGCCCATCATTTATTGCTGTGCCTCTACCCGCCTACACATGTACTGTATCAGCTGCATGCAACAGGCTCCGGCATGTTTCCAGAGGGCTGTTGACAGCTATTCTGGGAAATGTAAGTGCACACCAGTAGTGGAGTTGCTTATGCTGCTCATAAAATGTATAGCAGAGGGATCATAGTTTGCAATTATTATAAACACATACTGTATATTAGTTTTAGCTAATATTAATCCCTAGTGCGTATGTGTGTGTGTGTGTCTGTGCTGCAGAATCATGAAGACGATGGTAAATTTGCTGTTGCCATTTAATTTTTTTTCCCACTTAGTATGCTCAAGTTCAGGAAAAGTTGACATCATGGAGTTAGGGAAAGTCGGTTTTTGTGTGTGTTTGCACTTATCCGTAATATGGTGCACACACACACACACTCACTCACACACAAACAAACAAACAGGTGGTTAAGACTCCTGCTGGCTTACTTACATCAGCCTTCACATCTTTGGTAATCAAATAGCAGGCGTCCGCGAACAAACAACCATCAAAGGCTTGCTTACGTTGCTGCGTTTATGGGGAATATGTAGGAAATGCATTTAATGTTGTGACTCATGAGAAAGCTACGAACAGCCCAAACTATTAGAAGTCTGTGCTGTTATAAAACAAAACAAAAAAAATTACACAGTTCTAAAGCAACTCGCCCTGTAAGTGACTGACACACACACCTGCACGTACACCTTGCAAACCACAAATTACCGGTTTACACCATTAAATTTGAGAGGATATTGTGGATCAACAGATTTAAAGGGTCGTTCATTAAAACACACGCTGACAATAAAAAAATTCTACATTAGCTCATTTGGAAGCCATTCAAATAAAGGCCCTCCCAGGAGTTTTCCCTTGATTGACATTTTTCTCTTTGTTGGCCTGTTTGGATGAGACATCTTGTACCTATTACTCCAGCATGAGTTTTGATGACTTCATGTAGTTCTTGGTAATAATGCTGTAGCGTTTCTCCACCAACCTTCTGCATGATCAGATGCAGAAAGTGGAAATGTGTGGTTGTTCTGCAAGAGCCTCTTTCGAGCCAAGATCTACTTTTAAAGTCTCCCAGTATCTGTCAGCCCAAACCACTTTTTTCATGTGTACACAACACACAAGATAGTTCTTTAAATGAGAAAAGTGGAAACCTGTTTATCTCCTAGTCAGTAGGAGCTGACTGGAAGCCTTGGGCAAGCCATGAGGTGGCTTGGTCACAAGGTCACACACAGCACAAATAGGATGATCTATATTACTACAGTCACACCAGAGGAAATAGTGAGACAGCAGCCTGACGAAAGTCATTGTGACTGTGCGCAATGAATTTGCAAATTTGCTGCATTTGAAATGCTTGCATCAAAGGCGGGGGCAAGATTTGCGACCACTTTCAGTTAGTTGCCGTATTTAAAGTTAATCTGTCAAGATGGTGAAGTTGGCAATTACATGTAATCTGTGATAATACCCAGTTAACTGTGATAAATCCATGAAAGTTGCAAATCTGTTGCCGTCTACAACAGATTTGTAGATGGAAAGTCTGTAACATTAAACAGAAGTTTAAAATTGACTATATACATTCATTGTTCAGCCAGAATCTCATAGACCTGAAACAGAAAGTCCTCCACGAATAGTTGCTGCAGGACGGCAATTTAGGGCTGACTCCGACTGATTGCAGTGTCTCAGCTGTCTGTCAACAATCACCTTGAAAAGTTTCAATCGCAGGACCAATTGGACACAGCTACATGTGATCATTTGCAGAATAGAAAAAAAATGAGTACCATCACCTGGCAACCAAAGGTTTATCCTAGTAACAAGGAGGTTATCATGCTGTTTTTGCTGTAGTGTGACTGAACCACAAAGTGGTGTCAAGTTTATTTTCTGAAGGGGGATGGTTTTGTTCCTGAACTCTCCATTCAAAAAGGTGTTGCCCTAGATTTGATGGTATTGTCCTTTAGCAGCGTAAGAATATCTGTGTCAGCAGCAGAGATGACAAAATGGAAAAGTGATATTACTTTGGAAGCAATGCAACCTACAGTTTCACCAAATGACAAACAAACACACCTAGCTGGTCACAGTGTTGGATGAAAAGTCAGTAAAGCACTTATCAGATTCTGACTAAATGATGTCAGAGCTCTGCCTGCATGTGAAGAAAGTTTCTGAGATCACACCGTTCCAGCCTTCTTGACATCAGATGTAGCTTGCTTTTAAGCTTGTTGACTAAACCAATCACTGTGATTACATATTTATCATTGCCTTGCAGCTCTAAATTAAACTCCTTGAGCAGGTCATTGAGATCTGTCAGGAACACTAAATCCAAAAGCTACTGCTGAATATTCTACGTTTGGAAAGCTTCAGAAGCTTTAGGATTTCAGGCAGTAATTTGGTGAATCTTGCCAGAAATTTAACTCTGCTTAGCCGCGTAATGCCTGTGTGCTGCAAAATAACCTTCTCTGGATGGCTCCTGGCCTGAATGGAATACATAATCTTTGCTACAACATCCATCATCTCTGTCATATTTAAAATGTTTACCCTAAAGTCTTTACTTGTGAATTATACAATGATAATTAGGGAAGTCTGGAAAACATTCACTTTGTTTATACAAAGAATTGAACCCACCAGTGCAACATGGCATCACTGATGGAGATTAGCTTAAACTGAAGAGAAAAACCACTCGGTGGATTTCTCCTCAGCATCCTTTGCCTTTCCCTCATTTGTTTGTAATACTTTCTCAAGATGGTTGTATGTCTTTGGAACCACGATTTCCCTTTTGTTGTCAAACTAACAGAAGAGCATGTTTATTCTACATTCTTTTAAACAGCTTTAACATCCTTGAAAGCCTTTTTGTCCGTTTGAAAAAATGTGACTGATGCAATAAAATGTCATCATGTCAGCCTGACCCTTGGCAGTGGGTCAGGTAAAAACTGAGTGTTGCTTACGAAGCTTTCCATTCCTATACTTTTGGAGTGCATAGAGTTGTTTTGCACTTTTTAGAAATGCCAAACCTACTTTCCTTCCATTGCTATGCCAAGCTGGCATTGCATATAAAACATATGAGCTTTGAAAGTTTTACATTTATTTTTTTGGATTCCATATTTGTTTGCCTACTTAGTTACCTAAATAGTTGACTGTGGACATCAATCAACCTGTCAAATTTAACACCGTGAATGAACTAAAGTGTACACACAGAAAACCACTAATAACTTTTTATCTTGTAGCTCTGGGTGGAGTACACTGTTCATGAAATCTGAGAATCAATACCGTGTTTTTTGGACTATATGGTGCACTAGCCTCGTGGAGTAATCTGGGTCCATCCGCTTCAGGTCCCAAAGTCACTGCGACATCACTGAGAGTTAAAAACTGTCTAAATTATTTCATCTTTAACAAAATGATCAGCGTTGCTTTACCATGTGTAACAATTAAGTTTAACATCCAGGCATCCATGAAAACAGAATTTATTAAATTTCACAGAGTTAGAAGTTAGCAGGAAGTTAGCTCGCTAGTTTCCACCTAAACATGATATAGCATGTTCTGACTGAGAGATTTCTGAAACAAATTAAAATATACAGCTCTGCTATGACTTCCAACATAAATGAAGGCAGAAAACTAAACAGCAGTGACGTTTGTATGTTGTTATTTGTGTGATAGACTGGTGAGCCAATCCCCAATCTGGTGTAAAGCTGATTATCTCTCTCTCTCATACGGCGTCTCTTCATGGAGCCAAAAACACATGTACACAACACACACAAACAAAAGCACACACAGTCGGAGTCTAAGGGCCAAGGGCAGGTCAGGACGTCAAAGTTCAGACAGAGGTAATGACTCAGTGAGAGGCCAGCATGGGCCGACAGCAATGGAGTCTCTTTCTTTTTATACAGATATGAATGAATGTTTCATGCCAGGAGGGTACTGCCTCTGTTTTAATACTGTTTTTCTTCTTGAGCCAGAACATAGACACGATCAGACCTCCCTGAACTGGCCTTCCTACTCCCACATACACACAAACTGAAACCAAACCCTCACACAGGTTTTTCTTTGCTTCTTTTGATAATCTGTTAGCTGTCTGACCTTGTGTTGATCTGACAGGATAGGAGATTTCTGTGTGTGTGTGTGTGTGTGTGTGTGTGTGTGTGTGTGTGTGTGTGTGTGTGTGTGTGTGTGTGTGTGTGTGTGTGTGTGTGTGTGTGTGCACATTCAGTGGGAGAACCTGACTGGTAACGTTACAAAAATAACCAAAAAAGAAACCCCACCCCTTTACACAAGCTAAACCTAACCGAAAATGTCACCTGTCTGACCTCGAGTGTTTTTTGACGACACGTGTGTTTGAATGCGTGCGTGTGTCTGTGTAACAAGCGTGTGACAGAAAAAAGAAAGGTGAGAAAAACCGTCATGTGCGCAGTGCAATTAAACCTGGTTTTAAAATGTCACCTGCTACGCAAGTTCAAGCACAAACAAGCTGGAGATGTTTTGGTGTTGATGAGTAAAGATTAAAAAGATAGAAAGGGAAAGAGATAAGTGCCGTTTTTAGTTCATATTAGAAACCAGAAAAGCACGTCATATCCAGCTTTCGCCCAACGATGTCTCACATCATCTGTGGACTTCTACTTTTCATGTTCCTACAATCTACTTCTATCATTCAGATGAAGCCTGCAGCATTTTTATCGCTTGTCCTTGGGATCACATGCTGAGGCAATGTTCCACATTTTTATTGGCTCTAGTTTAAAAAAATAAACACATTTCGGTCTCACAATAAAAAGTAGCTCAAAGAGATCTACAGATGCATCACCAACAAAACCCAAAGCTGATTACAGTCAAAAGCCTTAAAAACAAACTTCAGCTTCTGTTACGTGCGATGTGCTTACTTAGTGACTGAGTTGGGGAAACTGCTACCGTGCATCGTTTGTGTTAGTCTTTATTTAGTTTAGTTGTGCTTGCCACACAAGCATACTCTTTGCCCCACATTTAGTGTGTTAAAGCTCACCTTAAGCACCTTATTTCAGTTGTAAGGTTTTTATCAGGACATGATAATGAAAAGATCATCTGGAACTACAATCTCAGATGATCAACAACAAGTGAGATTTATTAGTTTTAATTAATCGGCCCCAAAATGCAGAATCAATGGAGTCAGTCGGTTACCTTTAGCAGCAATAACGACGTAATTCTTTTCTGTGTGACTCAATCAGTGTCTTACATTGTTGTGGTGAGTGTTTTGTTTCGGACAGCTTTTCTTCATTGAAATTTTGTTAATGCGGTGCTCTGCTGGGTTGCTGGAAACCCTTCCACAAAAGCTATACTGGTCTTTTTCCAGTTGTACCTTCAAGAACTTTAACATTTAGCGTGATAGCTGAGCATTGTAGAGTCTGAGATGTAGCTCTTGGGTTGTTGCAGTTTCTCTGAGCATTGCACGGTTTGACTTTGAGATGAGTTTGCTGGGACCTCAATTCCTGGTAACTGTCTAGAGTGTTTTCCACTTGTGGATAATCTCTCACTGTAGAACGATTTATACTTCCATATGTTTGGAAATGGTCTTGTAACACTTTCCAGATTGTTAGGCAAAACGTCTGCTTTCATAGAGGTGCTCACAAATGCTGATGATTAGTTAATCAAGTTACATTTGATTAACATCGCTTTGCTATTAATTCTTGTGGAAGCGTTTCTTTTTAAGAGTTATTAACAACCAGTTGATTTTTCACTATGTCCTGATATGTAGAGCCTTAGAATTGAGTGTTTACTTTCTCTAATTCAGATTACAAACAGCTGATTGCAACTTTATTAATGTTCAAAATTGAACCTTTAAGGGCAGTCTTATAGTCCAGAACACGTCCTTGATAGTCAGGAATGCTGAGCGGGCAGTCAAGGAGGCTATGTACGTGAAAAGACAATGACCATCTCTGAATCGAGGAGGGAGGCTAAGGGTACATCTTACACCATCTTACAATGCTATGATTGCAGCCATAATGATCAAGAAACTGACATTAAGTCATTATGCAATCAATGTACTGTTTATAAGATTGGGGAAACCTGCAGTCAGCTGAGAATGACGAAGTCACTTGGATGAGTGACAAAACGTTTCTCCCACGGAAAATGCTACGTCGAGATGAACAGAAGCTTTTCCTTAACTGGATGACTGAGCATGCATCAAGACTTATAGTTGTTACATATGATTTCTAAAGCAGATGCAAACCTTTTTATGTAACAAAGTTAATTCTTGTTGAAGTTTAGATTAAAATCACCATCTGGTGCCTGACTTCTGCGCAAAGCAACTGCAATTCTACAAAAGAAACATTTACACTCTGTGATTGTTTGCCTAAAGAAAATCTAGCATTTTCAAGTCTGTTTGTACAGGGGGTTATGAAGAGAGGTTGGACCCAGTCAGGTGGTACACTAGTTTGTGTCACTTTGCTGATCTGAAAGAGTTAAGAGAACATAAGGGAACTGAAAAGTTCATCGCTATATTTGAGGCAAAAATAGATTTGAGGATGGCTCATACAAAGGGGTTCCCTTTGTATGAGTCACTGATGAATAGGTATGGACGGACAAAGGTTACTTCACTGAAGACAGGTTGATATTGCTTGTGTGCGAGCATTGAAAGGACTGTCTGGGGTTTTTTATGCTCTGCTTGCTTCTTCCTGGCTGACTTTTCTCATTCTTGATTCAAATACAGTGTTTTGATGTGAGTCTGTGTATACAGGGAGTGCAGAATTATTAGGCAAGTTGTATTTTTGAGGAATAATTTTATTATTGAACAACAACCATGTTCTCAATGAACCCAAAAAACTCATTAATATCAAAGCTCAATGTTTTTGGAAGTAGTTTTTAGTTTGTTTTTAGTTTTAGCTATTTTAGGGGGATATCTGTGTGTGCAGGTGACTATTACTGTGCATAATTATTAGAAAAATTAACAAAAAACAAATATATACCCATTTCAATTATTTATTTTTACCAGTGACACCAATATAACATCTCCACATTCACAAATATACATTTCTGACATTCAAAAACAAAACAAAAACAAATCAGCGACCAATATAGCCACCTTTCTTTGCAAGGACACTCAAAAGCCTGCCATCCATGGATTCTGTCAGTGTTTTGATCTGTTCACCATCAACATTGCGTGCAGCAGCAACCACAGCCTCCCAGACACTGTTCAGAGAGGTGTACTGTTTTCCCTCCTTGTAAATCTCACATTTGATGATGGACCACAGGTTCTCAATGGGGTTCGGATCAGGTGAACAAGGTGGCCATGTCATTAGTTTTTCTTCTTTTATACCCTTTCTTGCCAGCCACGCTGTGGAGTACTTGGACGCGTGTGATGGAGCATTGTCCTGCATGAAAATCATGTTTTTCTTGAAGGATGCAGACTTCTTCCTGTACCACTGCTTGAAGAAGGTGTCTTCCAGAAACTGGCAGTAGGACTGGGAGTTGAGCTTGACTCCATCCTCAACCCGAAAAGGCCCCACAAGCTCATCTTTGATGATACCAGCCCAAACCAGTACTCCACCTCCACCTTGCTGGCGTCTGAGTCGAACTGGAGCTCTCTGCCCTTTACCAATCCAGCCACGGGCCCATCCATCTGGCCCATCAAGACTCACTCTCATTTCATCAGTCCATAAAACCTTAGAAAAATCAGTCTTGAGATATTTCTTGGCCCAGTCTTGACGTTTCAGCTTGTGTGTCTTGTTCAGTGGTGGTCGTCTTTCAGCCTTTCTTACCTTGGCCATGTCTCTGAGTATTGCACACCTTGTGCTTTTGGGCACTCCAGTGATGTTGCAGCTCTGAAATATGGCCAAACTGGTGGCAAGTGGCATCTTGGCAGCTGCACGCTTGACTTTTCTCAGTTCATGGGCAGTTATTTTGCGCCTTGGTTTTTCCACATGCTTCTTGCGACCCTGTTGACTATTTTGAATGAAACGCTTGATTGTTCGATGATCACGCTTCAGAAGCTTTGCAATTTTGAGACTGCTGCATCCCTCTGCAAGATATCTCACTATTTTTGACTTTTCTGAGCCTGTCAAGTCCTTCTTTTGACCCATTTTGCCAAAGGAAAGGACGTTGCCTAATAATTATGCACACCTGATATAGGGTGTTGATGTCATTAGACCACACCCCTTCTCATTACAGAGATGCACATCACCTAATATGCTTAATTGGTAGTAGGCTTTCGAGCCTATACAGCTTGGAGTAAGACAACATGCATGAAGAGGATGATGTGGACAAAATACTCATTTGCCTAATAATTCTGCACTCCCTGTATGTCAGTGCCCAACTGCGTGTACAATGTATTTACCTTCCCCTGAGCCTGCGTGTATGCGGACAAGCCTGCATATACTTGTATGTACCTGCAATTGAGAGAATAATTACACTTCCACTCAGTAACAAAAATTAGACTTGGCAGTTATGAAGAATGAATCAAAAACATGTGGGAGACGTGCACGCACACACATATTCTGTCTCACACATACACTCACTCTCTCCTCTCTCACACTCACTCACTCACTCACACACACACACACACACACACACACAAACACACACACACATATATATACACACACACACACACACACACACACACACACACACACACACACACACACATATATATATATATATATATATATATATATATATATATATATAGATATATACACACACACACACACACTCCTGGGGCTGGATTACAATAATGATAAGACGACTTGCAGGTGGCAGAATGGGAGTGAAGGGGAGACAAATGATGGATGGCAAATAAAAAAGGAATCCATTTGTAACGAGGAAGTATTTTGTGGTAAATTAGTTATGTGCTCACTCATGTGGTTTTATTTCAATTCCTTGTTTCCAGTGGCAACCACAGAAACAATACACAAATCCACCGTTTGCCCACACATATGTGTTAGGTAATATGCCGAGCCGTAATGTACAGAGTCGAGAAGCGCTCGCAGCCAGCATGTGAGGTATTAGCAGCGATCCAAGCTGAGGTTCACATTACCACATCAAACAGTCTCTCTGTGTCTCTGCTTTGTCTGTGCTGTGTACATATTAGTTACACATTAGAGCTCTCAACTTTAGAGGACCTTTGTGCGGCTCTAACGTGGGCTTCAATTTATTGTGGGGCTCATGACAACACGATAAACAAAAAACAACTATATTACTGTGCGTTTCCTTGTGTCTGCGGCGCAGCCTCCTTCGCACAGACACACAATATGACAAGTTTATCTGGTAATCAACAAATCCTTGTTGAAGCAGTAGCATAGCAACACACACACACAAGTGAAACAAAGGGATGCTGTTTTGTAGAACTGAAATATACAAGCTGGAAAAACAAATGCATTTTCATTTCCTATGAGTTAATTCTATTAGCTTCAAAATGATGTACTTGATTTGTGATTTCTACTTGTGTGTTTGTGCGTGTGTGAGAGACTGTGTGTGTGACTCAATGTGTGAGTGCATATGAGAGTGTTTTGATGATAGCAATCACTGTTATGGCGTCCCTGACATGGTTACCAGATAAACGGAAAGCAAAATATATACGGACAGGTGTTCACACACATACATACACACAGCCTTTTCCAGTAAGGGATTATGGTTAGCTGATAAAGTATTGATAGAAGCTGATTGACAGACCTTATTAAAGAGCTGTTAGTTATTACTGAAGCATTTACCTGGCTGCTGACAGGACACTGTTGTGTTTTTTAGCTTTAAAAACGTGGAAAAGCTGAAAATGAATTGCGTGTGTGACTTTGTGTGTGTTACACTCCTTTTTTGCTCAAAGTAAAATGGCTTTGTGCTTTGAATGTCCTGCCATGCTGTTGATCAAAACAGTCTTTCAACTCACAAAAACACACAGTCACACACACACACAGACATGCAAACGCACACAGTGGGTGAACAGATGACACTTTGATATGGGAAAGCTTTTATGTCACTTTCAGTGACGACAGAAAATACCACTTACGCAGATAAAGTAAATATGAGACCAAATCCACTCTGACATGCACTCATTTCACCTCGGCCGCTGTCAAAAGGCCTGCAGCCCTAAGTTCTGGAAAATTCATTTGAAAATTATGGCTCTAATCTGATTAACTCTTGTGGTTAAACAGGGGATCACACCAGATTATTTTGTCTTTTTTTATTCCGTTGTGAGGACATCAGTGATGATTAGCTTGAAAACAAAGGTTGAGCTTGTAGAAAAAGGACAGCAGATAAAACAGCAAATGTAATAATCACACAATTCACCCGTCAAACAAAAGAGGCAGTGAAAAATGATAAAGTCTGGCCAAAGGTCATAGATATCGCAATTACACGTTTCACTGAAATCAGGGTTGAAAAGACAAAGTGACTGTGAACATTTTGTACAGTCAGCCGCTGAAAATAAGCCTGCTGGATTATAAGTTTAGCTTTGTGATGCTGCCCTTCAAACAAACCTCCAAAAACACAGAGGAGCGCAAACTTGTAAACTGTCTGACACATACACGCCCCAAAACGGAAAACATTTGATTTGGTTGGACACGGTAACGCTGCGGCTGAGATCAGCATTGTTGATGTGTGTGGCTGACTGACTGTGTTTGGCGTGTCCTGTGAGTGTGCGTGACACGTCTCGATGATGCGCTTGATTTAGTCTGCCGGTTTGGGGTACTCTAATCCGCCACGCACTCGCTGGTACTACCTAGTTATTCCACTGACAGCTACTGCCTTGGGAACAGGAGCTGGAGCTCACGCATGCAAAGCACTCACAAATTTGTACACACAGGCAAAATTGGGACACACACACACTTCTTGAGGCACCGTTCATTCTGATCTCGCTTTGGGACTACTGGAGACAGATGGGTGAACAGTGGGAGTCTGGGCTGCCATCACTCCAAGAGCAAAGGCACGCAGGCATAAATACACACATTTTATATAGAAAGGATCACAGACTTGGTCAGAAAGTGGCACACATACAAACAGACGGGCTAAAATGCTCAAGGAAACGACTAACTCACACAATCTCACATACACACGCAACACGCTGGCTAAGCCACAGTCACATGCATACTTATTTACTTGTAAACACTGTCTCAGAATTAAACACTGCTTCTTCTTCTTCAAACACACACACACACACACACACACACACACACACACACACACACACACACACACGGGAAGAAACATGCATAGCTTCATCTATTCTCACACATCGAGAGAACAGTTAGCTTTTATTTGAAGAATTTTAAGCAGATATGTTACACAAGAGAACCAGAGCTGGTTTAATTGTGCGAGCAAAACATGAGCTTTCAGTTAGGTGATAACTGATTGCCTTTTTGATCAGAATCAGAATCGGCTTTATTGGCCAAGCAAGAGTGTATACAAGGAATTGGGCTCTGATTTTGTTGAGCTAAACACAATAAACAAACGTTCTCGTGTGTTTGCTGTCACAGGGGTGTTATCCTGGGCCAATCTGTACAATATGTACAGCACATCGGTACAAGCACATGTAGGGCTAACAATTCAATTACTTACAGAGTTTGATATATTTCAGATCAGTCTCCACCACAGATATCAGACAGTCCACATACAGCATACCTCATAACATATAGACATTTTAATAAGGAGAGATCATTATCCTTTTTCTTTTTTCTTCTTCTATGTGTTACTCCATTTCACCACTTAGAGAATCATGAGTATTGACGTGTCTTTCTCATCTAGTTCACCTCATAAAGAAAATTTTCCCACCAAAGCACAAAAGCATGGAAGAGGATTAGGGCCTATTATTACTGTATTATGCATTACTCACTATAAGTGTATAATTCAAAGGTTGTCCAAATAAATTGGGTGGGGTTCACCTTTCATGATGCACTGCTCAAAGTTTGACCCTGCGTGCCTGTATATTATCAATAGCACTCACTCTTTCCCATTACCACACCCATAGCTTGGTAATAAACAATAAAGCAAGTAAAGGTCATTATATTACTGTAAAAGACATACTGGGCAGTATGTAGTTGCTTACTTTTACTTCTAATAGCGGTAAATGTCCCCTAAACAAAGATAATGTTGATGTATAAATTCATCTCTTCCCAGAGATTTTCTTTGCACAGGGTCTCTAAACAGCTTATTTCACCTTTGTTTCTAGAGTAGAAAAATCCCCTGCCGAGTTCATAACATGTCACTCAAATTGCACTTCTTGATTAAGCTTCATGATTATTGTCTGTCTGGTTTTGTCTAGTCTGCCATGCATAACTCTGAGTGCTTATTATGTTTATTCTTCCTGCTCTCAGTGGTTATTTGCGGTGTTTTAGGAAAGAACAGGATGTTTTGTTCCTGCTTCCTAACTGTCCAGGTCACATAGTCTCACTCATTATGGGTCTCTGATTGGGGTTGATTACAGAAACATGTCAGATTTGATTGCTTCTGTCTGGGAAATGTACGATGAGAGACGTGTTCAGGAGTAGTCGAGAACATATCATAACCTTTAGCTTCCTCGTGTCTTTTTTTTTTTAACCAAACTGTGGAAGCATTACTGATAACAGAGCAGATTTTTTTTGATGTTGTTGTTTTTTTTTACTTTTTTAATGTGTAAATACAAAGTTGTTCAAGTGCAGCCATTGTTAGACGTGTAAAACTATTCATTCCACTCAGCACAGCGCGTTCACTGAGTACCTGCTTCAGCTAAAGAACGGGTATCCACATATGCACATACTTTGGCAAGTTCTTGCAAATGTTACGTTTACACATTTCATCTTACACTTTGATAGATATCTATGCATGTGTATAGGCATGCATTATAAGTGAAGGTATAAGCGGCGCCCTGCAGCAAATGCTTTTAACCAGAGGTGGGACCAAGTCATTGTTTTGCAAGTCTCAAGTAAGTCTCAAGTCTTTATCCTCAAGTCTCAAGTCAAGTCTCAAGTAATGTCAGGCAAGTCAGAGTCGAGTCTCAAGTCACTGGTGTAAAAGTCCAAGTAAAGTCACAAGTCTGAAATTTTGAATTTCAAGTCCTTTCGAGTCTTTAAAAAACCCCCGAAAAAAAGCATGTTGCAGTTATGCTAAATGTAAATATTAGACCATGTAATTTTTAAATCTGTGTTTTTCTCAACACATGACAAAATAGTGAACTTAGAAAATATACACAAATTGTGAAATTGCACCTCTTTAAAATGCAGCTCAATTAAACCTAGCTCCAAGAATAATTTTCACCGACAGTTCTGAGATAAGCTGCATGTTATTCTTGGATGCGGTTGTAGGACTGGCTTTAAAATCGCATGACAAAAATATCATACATATTAAAAAAAACTGCATCACCAACGTAGCCTGGACAACATTTGCTAGTTAGATGAAGTCAGCTATCTCATCGTAGCATATTTATATGCATATTTATAATTATACGCTTCTTGGAGTGAGTGCATACACTCATGAAGTTTAGTAACTTCCGGTCACTGCAACAAGCCCAGGTACAGTTTACCGACGGATGGGTGCAGGACCTTGAAATGCACCGTGTAGAAAGTAAAGACCATCGTACATATCATAAGTTTACCAGTCTCACAAATCGTCGTCATAAATACACATTCGTTAACCGTTTATTAATAGGACCTTTGAGCTCAACGGTAATTAATTAGTAGTGGAAATAATTTCTGGTAGCATCACAGAAATGTAGCAGTGACAATAATACTGTATGCTGTAATCGTACTGGGCAATTAGTGATACAAAACAACTGTTTTATCCTGTGAATAAAAGTATATGTTTTTGTCAATGTACCATAATAACAGAAGCGAAACGCAATATTGTGTCAGGACAATTCACTATTTATGCACAATAAATAAAGGAGCATAGCGCGACAATTTCTGTTCAGCGCCAGACTTGCTTGTAACCTATATCACTAAGAAAAATGACGTATTAACTACAACAGCAGACTGACCTTTGTGGAAATGCTTGGAGCAGACTAACCTGTGAGCTGGAGTGTTCTAGGACATTATATTTGATCTTTGAATGGCTGCAATCCAGTCGCCTCTTTGTTACTTCGGAAACATGGCTTGAACAATTTCTCTTCAACGACGTAATCCGATAACAACCGATCTCTTTACCCGTCGGCTTCCCGTGGCTGTCATGCGACCGGCTATTGCAGTTAATAATACAACAGCTTCTTGACATTTTTGTGTTTCTTTTTATCGCTGTATAACTGATTTTAATTGAAAGCCTGCCTGCGCTAGTACCGCTTGCCACGAGTTCCCAGAATCCTTTGCGGTTCTACCCGTGAATGACGTCACATTTTCAATCTCTATATAATATGCATGTTAAATTTTATATTTGGGGTAAAATATAAAGTCTTTTCAAGTAAACCGGTTCAAGTCCAATTCAAGTCCCAAGTCATTGGTGTAAAAGTCCAAGTCAAGTCACAAGTCTTAGAACATTTTTTCAAGTCAAGTCTAAAGTCATAAAATTAATGACTCGAGTCTGACTCGAGTCCAAGTCATGTGACTCGAGTCCACACCTCTGCTTTTAACCTTGGCTAATATCTGTCTGCAGCAGCTTATTGGCAGTAAAATGTGTTAGCATTTTACCTTAATACTGTGAAATAGAAGACTTTACATAATGTAAAATGACAGGGACATATTTTTGATCAGTAAACAATCAGCCTCTTACTCAGTAAAATAAACAAGTCCCAACAGCTGGGTTACACCTCACAGGACTGTTGCTAATAATCCAAAAATTATTAGATGTCAGCTTACAAACTTGTGCGTGACAGCTCACCTGTAGAAAAGTACACAATGTCATCTACTCTCATATCCTGATTGATCCCATCTCCATGTCATCAGTAAATTATAGTTGTAAGCCATTAATGAAGTGGCTCTTCTCACTTTAAAAGGAGATGGATGCTGCCTTTGTTTGACGCTGTTACTGTCTATCACAGCCGTTCATCCATCCATTCTCACAGGCCACACTGGGAGCGTTGCCACGGCTAAAATAGAGACACAGACAACCACAAACTCACATCCTAGCACAGGCCAGCTCCACCTACAGAGACACAGGACACTGACCAAGAGATAAACCAAAGCTGCTGGAAGTTTATGCATGAAAGGCACTTGTAGTTAGTCATTTTTAAAGAATTCTTGGGAGGTAATTAGATGAATCACCATGATCACACCAAAAACACACCTGGAGCTGTGGCTAGAAGTTCCTCATGGGATAATATTTCATCTAATCCAACTGTCCCTTGGTCGTATTTCTGTATATGATATGGCCTACTTTCACTTCACTGTTAATGGCTCTGTCACAGTTTGAGTAAAAGTAGGACAGGAACCTGCTTGTGAGTACCTGCGACTTTTTGCTGCTGGAGACTGATTGCAAGTAGTTGCAGATTGAGGTTGCAACACCCTCAACCTCTGGACAACCACTTTTGATTGCAAGGTTATTGCACAGGTTGTCTGGTGGGAGGCAATTGGTCTGCTTACTATTGTGACACACAATAGTATACCTACAAAGGCAGATTTCTAACACATCAGATTGCACTCAGTTTGAGCCAGTTTGTACCACTGAGCACAATTCATGTGCAGTTCCTCTTTTTAATAAGGTACTTGATTCAACTAGATGACAACTGGTTGTGTTTTGTTTATATTTTTATATAAAATGAAGGTTGCCAATCGCCTATAACATTTTGCAGTTAAATCATTATCCTGCAGCAACTTTTGTTACTATTGTGAAGGAATTTTTGTTTAAGTCTATGAGGCTCTGAGCGTAAGAAGATAGTCTGAGTTTCAGTTCACATGTGAATTTCTGTGTGTTAACACCAACAGAATTGCAATTTTTTTAACTTATCTCAGTTAACCATGAATCATCAACAAGTTACATATAATTGCGAACTTGACCCCATGCAGTTACAAACTGATAGCAGACTGCCATTTTATTGTAATTTTATTGCGATCTTGGTGCACAGTCTTTTTGAAGACAGCAATAATACACCAATAAGTTCATTGCACATAGTCACAATAATTGTTGCCATCGATCACTACTTGAATGGGAACATTTTTCAGGGAAGTCTCATTAAAATGACAGATTTTCTGTAATTCTGTACTTTTTTCCTCTACAGACTGGCAATAACAGCTGCCAAGAAAGAGGAGGCAGAGCAGATACTTGGGAAAGAGAAGCAGCAAGTTGAAATTCACAGGTAAATTTATGACCAGGAAAAAGTAAAATGGCATGCGCATGGGGGAATACAGTTATGTGTTAAGGATTTTGTAAAGAAGCCAAAAACAGCTTGAAAGTTTCATTTTCACCCTGTTGGCGTGCGCCACCCAGCTTGGCTGTTTAGTTCTGGACAAATTTCATGACAGGGAAGTCCAGGGTAGATGGGAAACAACTGTGTGAGATGATAGCAGGAGGACAATAAAATAGAGAGTGGGAAAACAGAAGAGAGAAGGTTAATTCAGTTGACCCAGTGGTTAATTCCAGGAAATAGAAAAAGAGGATGGAAAAGACATGAGCAGCTAATACCAGGACAGAAGCAGATGAAAGAGGTGAAGAGGTAGAGAGTAGGAGAAAGGATATGAGAAATACCGAAAGCTGCTAAATGAGTAAACCAGTATGGGGAACGAACATGTGCAGTCTCTTTCTCTGAGTCTCAAGTTTTCCACTGTTTTAGGACTTATCACCAATGACAGATCTGGCTCATATCTGTTCCTCCATTCGGTCCTGTCAGCTTCGTGATTTATGTCATCTGACATTATAAAACTGGCTCTCGTGACAAGCAGTGCCCGTACTCCCCTCACCCTGCACGCACACATGCACACTCTGAGGCACTGCCGACCAGCTCAAGGTCTGCCCTCTCGTCCCGTCTTGTCTCGTTTCGTCAGAGACTCTGTTCATTTTTTTTATCACCTTAAACCACAAACCCCAAATAAGCAAAAACAACCACTCAGCCCCGCAGAGCTCTCAAAAACAGTCCCATCATATTGCTCGTAAAACCCAGCCATGCTCATAATGTTAGCTTGTTACTGTGTATGTCTACCTGTGTGCGCCTCCATGTGTGTTCCTGTGTCTGGATTGTGTGCTTCCACATCTATGAGTATGCAGGAAAATAGGAAACTGTCCGGCGTCCTCTCACCCACAAAAGTGGGCTCGGAATAACAGAATGTTCTATTCCATTGCTCTAGTTTTCCATGCTTTACATTGGTCTGTGTGTCTGCCTGAGTTTGTGTGCGCATGTGTGTGTTTGTATCCGAATGCAGATGTGAGTGAGGGCTAGTGAGCTTTCATGTTTCTCAAAGTGCTTTTCGTCTGAACATATTTCTTTAAGAGTGAGAGAGATTTTGGTGAGGAAGAAGGCAGAACACCAAAAAACACTTTGTTTTTTTGTGGTTTTTATCCTCAGTCGCCTGCTGTCATTTATTTAGCTTCTGATTTTTGAAACTTTTACATTTCTCCATTATTTTCCTACTAATTTATTACCTGTCCTACATTGCCTACATCTGTAGTGACAAAGCGAGACCAAAGAATTTAAGCAATGTTCAGTCCATGAGTCAAAATTTAGGAGAAATCTATTTGCACTCTGCCTCGATTTCCTCCTTTCTGTATATATTGTCTGCATCTCCTTCTATTCTTTGTCGTGTCCTCACTTGTTATGGGTGTAGCTTCTGTCTTTCTAGTTTCCAGACAGACTGCCAGCCCTGTTATACTTTTGCTTTTGTTTTCATGATATTTTACCAGCAAAAAAGCTGCAATTCTAAGTTTATCTCTGTCTGCTGAATCCTGCACTCTGGGTCCACTTTCTGCCTGTCACACGCTCCATTTCACATGACACTTTAAGATAAACGTAGCTCTTTTTTTCACACAAATTATTGTTTTATCCTATCAAATTAAGAATGCCCACATGTGCTGCCTAGCTCTTAGTGGGAGCTAGGCAGCACCAGCCAGGTTAACATTTGGTGTGAGCTTTACTGACCTCTCAAAGTTCCTCGTAAAGTGTTGGTAAGTGTCGTTAGCAGTGTGCCAACTAGAGGGGGTGAAAATGGTACTATTGTTATTGATACTGCTGCAATTGAGTGTCTTGACTTGTATAATAGCAATTTTTAGTATTGATTAGTATCTTTTTTTTTTTTTATCCCTACCAGTCAGCCTAAATTGTATCTCCCTGGAGCACGTGTAGAAGGTTTCTAGTAACTGATAGCATACAGTATTGTTAGGAATATCAGATGAATGAGAGAAGAAGATTTAGCTAAGATCTCTTACTGAACTGGAACAGACAAAGTTGCTAATAATGGACTAACATCACTTTAACTTTACCTCTAAGACATCACCCCAATGTTCAAAGGCATCTGAATAGTTGTTTTAAACACTTTAAAAATGAAACTAGAATTTCTTAGTTTCAACATTTGTTTTGCTGTTTTATACTATTTTCAATTAAAATTAATGTTTACATAATGTGTAATTGATATTTTCTTTTACAGTTTTCTTTCAAAAATTTTACATCTGGTTTTCACAGTATGTTATTTGTTTCACACCAGAACAACGCCACACTTTGCTTCTCTCTTCATCACATTGATAAACTCCAGTGGAGTAACAGCCTTAGTATTTGTAAAGGAGAGGGAGAAAGAATTTCCACTCTTAGTTTGCAATACAAAACAATGATCTTTCCAGGCGGCACCATTAAAAGTTAATGTGTGATTCGCACACAGTACTCTATTTAGAGGTTCAGATATTATAACCAAATGTGTCAAAGCAATGAAGTATTGTAAATTTATTTTTTAAAAATCAAAGGCTTTTCTGGAAATTGTAAAATCTAAACTATTTCAAGCTGTCAGTTTGTGTGTGTTTGTGTGTTTCAGAGGTGCTTGTGTGCAGCAGCATCAGGCCCTGCGAGCAACTCTGTCTTTGCTCCGCTCCTCTGGCAGCGCGCTCACAGATGTACGGGGTTTCCTCAGCCAACTGACAAGGGCTTGGCAGGCCTTCAGGTCTCAGATAATGCAGCACAACACACAGGTGTACTCAGGTAATACAGACTGTGCATGCACACACACACAACACACACACACTAGTTCAAAGGAGTGTAAAAGAAACAAAGGTTTATATATATGAGAGTCATTTACAGCACAGTAAAGCAGTGCATGTGTTTTTGTAGAGTGCTAAAGTGGACATGAAAGAGGCAGAAAGAGTTGAGCAAATAATCTCTCAACAGGAATAAATATTAGTTTAACTGTGCCGTCAACTCTTTTAGTTCTGAGAGCAGCTCCCACAATGAATGGATCGCAATATGTGTGCGTGTCTGTGTGTTTATAGTTAATACACAAACTCTAACAATCTTTAAAGAGAGGTTAGACAGGATGAAATGTGTGTGCACGTCTTTATGGGTTCATGTGCCTAAAGTCTGTAAACCGATGAACCTCCTACGATAAAATTTAAATAGATGTAAGCAAGTGAAGCAAGACTGCAGGCAGGCATGTGTTTGTGCGTTTTGTGTGTGTTCTGCACTGACAGTAAATGCCTGAAGGAGAGTTAACCTCCGGCTCACCTCATGGGTGGGTCGTTTTCTCTGTGCTGCACGTTCCAAACAGCTGCGAAGTGTAAGCGTGTATGTGTGTGTTTATAGCGGAGAGCAAAAAGAGAGAAGGGGTTTGATGCAGGAAGTCAAAGAAAGTGGTCTACTGTCTGTATTGATGTCGTGTGAGTGTGTTTGCTCAGTGACGTGTTCGTGAAAACAGCTGCTGCACGAACCAACGGATATAATAAACTACACACTGAAGAATGCACGCACTGAGACACAAACACCCCCATGTGGGCTCGTATACACAGTACATATGTTCAATGAAAGCAAATCTTCTGTAAAACAAATATAGAAACCTAATGTCGACGAGGCATTCTCTATTTGTTTTTCTCATCTTTAAAAACAATTCGGCATCTGGGTTTCTGAATATACCAATGCTGCAATTTTATACTTTGTACACAGGCTTACAGACGGGCCGGCCCCTCCCAGGGAAACTTTGTTTGCTAGGCAAAGACATGCGTATTTACTAGCTGGTTGCTGGAGGTTGTTGAATGTCGTCATGTGAAATCAGCTGCAAAGAAGGTGCTGCACCAAAAACATCCTTGTGTTTGTTTTGGTCAAAAACATATTACTGCATAGTCCGCAATAGTTTGGATGGAAGTTTGGATGGAAGACGCGAACTTGAAAATTAGCCACCAAGCAGTAGTGAAACTACTACATTTGCCTTCAAAGTAAAGTTGCTCCTTTTGAAACGTGTTGGTTGCCTTTTACTTTAAAGGCAAACATTCATCTACTTCAGGGCCACTTTTCATAGTTTCACTACTGCTTGGCGAGAAGTGTATTCTTCTACAAAAAGTACGAGCAGCCTGCTAGTAAAGCAGGAAGCGCTGTATACCACTTTAAAAGCAATTTCCCTCCCTTCCCTCACCCCCAACCAATGATAGCAGATGGCTCCCCCTCCCTGAGTCTTGTACTGCCGGATGGTTCTTGCTGTAAAAAGGGAGGTTTTTCTTCCCAAGTGCTTTCTCATAAGGGGTCATCTGATTGTTGGTGTTTTCTCTTAACTTATCAAATAAAGTGGCTTGAGGCAACTGTTGTGGTGATTTGGCGCTATATAAATAAAACTGAATTGAAAGTAGTTGCTGTACCAGTAATTGGCAACTCTATTTCTCCAAGCAGCCAGTGGTCGTCAGGGGATGCCCAACTGGTCTCTAGACCTGTATGACTGCGACTTCAGCAATCGATTTCACAGACAGTCAGCAACAAATCAGCAACTGGTATGGGGGGGGTGTAGTTATACATATGAGTGTCGGTTCAGTTTACTGACTAAAGTTCACCAGTTGCTGTATGTTTTGGTTTTGTGTAGTTTAAATTTAAGACTAGTATTGTGTCTTTTGTGTGTTGTTACGAAAGCTCAAAATAGGTTACCATGCTGCGCATTATAGTCAAGCTGATAATGTGCATAAGAAAGGCTTTTAACATCTTTATCTGCAACGTTTGATTGACAAGCAAAAATCCCATAATTATTCAGCTAGTTCTGGCTCGTTCCAACACCAGCTGGTTAATCAGTGACATGTTTTTAGCCCTACTGTGATACAATTACTGTAATTTCAAAACTGAACCAAAAACCCTTTGCCAGTCACCTGAATGCGACTGCAAACTGATATGGGCGTTTGTCGGCTTTTAAACTGTGCTACTTGTCTGTCAGCATTCTGTGGTTAGCGCCGAACAGCAGACGAGCGGAGCAGGTGAGGTGGGGAAGAAGAAGCAGAGGGAAACATAAGGAGGTTGCCCAATGTGAATAGATAAATGTGGTTTATGGTTAGGTGGAAGAGAGGAGGGAGGAGAAGCCTTGAGGGGTGTGGAATTTTACAGAGAAACCAAGATAGAGACACACGGTGAGATTGGAGGAAGATGAAGATGCGATTAATCCAACTTTACTTTTGTGCAAATGTCAGCAGTTGACTTGTATGACTTGACAGTTAGAGGCGATGGACCCAGAGGTTTGAATGTGTGGGATTTTGGTGGAAACAGACTCGAGTGTCATGTGACTAAGCGTGACTAAAGCCACACAAATGTGCGTGCGTGCTTGTGAGCATGTGTGCGGGTGTGTGTGACCGATCCGTGAACCACATATATCTGCCAACACCGTGGGCCATCCCAACACTCTATAGTATCTATTTCCCTGGGAGCCAACTTTCTACGTGTGTGAGTTGATACCGATAGGAGGAATATAAAAATATCAAATATATGTTCACACAGCTTAGCAAATACTGCCTCCACATCTCTCTGTTTCCATTTCTCAGTCGCTCCAAAGCATTTTAATGTAAACATGGATAAGAATTGTATTGGGGTATAATCAGCTAAAAGTTTATGAATTCCTGTAGGGAGGTATTCAGGTATAGCAGGTTTCTAAAAGACAACTGCAATGCAGTAATAAGCCGTTATTACTGAGCAATTTTCACTTCATAGCACTTACTTTCTCTGAGAACATGTAGTACGCTCCTTGGTGTTCTAGTTAGGTAAAAAAAATTTCGAGGTAGGAACAGTAAACTCCTTCAGGGGTCTGCTGTGCAGCACTTCAATCAGATTTTTTCCTCTGAAGCTGCTGTGGTTCAGAAGGTGGTATGCTTTCATTATGCATAATAAACTAGGCAGACACACAAAATGCATGTGGTATGCTTTAGAATGTGATGTTATAGTAATGTAGACTCCAGTGTGTAAAAATTCCAGTGTGTGCGTGTGTAACTGTAAAGGTAGCTCCAATTTTGCAGGGTCTTAATGTTGCCTTGGCTCCTGTAGTGTAGGTTACTGTAACCTAGCTACGTTATGGGAGTCGGCTAGAGTTATTAGTGGCGTTGCTTGTTTCAGTCCATCCACAGCTTTAGCCTCAGGCTGCGGCAGTTGCTGCGTGTTTGCAAAAGCAGTTGTAAACTGCTGTTTATGTAAATCACATGTAAAAGATGTTGATGCTTTGCCAAAGATAATCTGTAGTTTGAAACATCCTTAGTGTGAATCCCCCCTTTTATCTCCCTCTGAAGGGAGCGGGCTTGCAATCGGTTTCATTTGGTTGCTTGTCTGCCTGTTTGTTAGCAGTCGAGCATTTTAAGATATCATTTGTCAAATTGCTGATTTAATTTTGGTGAAAATCGCTTCCAGGTCAAGATCACAACAAATGTCTAAATCAGTTAAAACTTACTATGTTGCCCACATTTTTTTATGGATTGTTTTCAAAGTTCACAACAATATACTCGGCCTTGGGAGACTAATTTCAAAAAACCATAATCAAGCAATATGTCATGTGGCATGGAGAGGCATGGGTAACGTGCATACGATGCCTTATGACCCACAAAGCAAACTGAAATCATCATATTGCCATAAAAACATCATAAATAAAAATCAAAGTTTTAGTTTAGCCCCTGCACTCTCTCAGTGATTTACCACATCAGTTTATTCTGCAGTTAGATTAGTCAAACTGTAGCTTTGTTTTTTGTCCTGTAACATATTTTTCCCTCCATGGAGTAAATCTTATTCTTGGTGTTTTTAGAGTGCTTTGAGTTCATACCGTTGTGTTTGTGGTCATAAGAGTTCTTATGTTTTCTGGACTGACTTTCTGATCTCCCCTGGTATTGGGTTTGAATTATTTGCAGAGCTGTACTCACTCAAAGAAAATCTTGGTCAGCTGAAATGTCCCAACACTTCAACCAATGCGTTTTTCACAGGGAGGCGTTACCTCAACATTAAAGCTACCGCAGTGTGTGGTGCGCACTCTACCTCCAAGCCATATTACAGCAAATGAATAATAATTAGGTATAAAAAGCCAGTATACGCTCACTGAATGATTTGACCTCATCACTTTATACTTAAATGTTAGCAGCAGACTCCGAAGTGACCCGTGCCCACCTGCCAATATTGATGCAATTTTCTGAAATTAGAAATATATCAGCTGTTGATCTGAACAGGACAGTTGAGTGTAATGTTGACAGGCCTCATGTCCCAGGGGGAAAAACAGAATCACGATATCATTTTTCCATTTAAATCAGAAGAGGCTTCAGATCCAGCTTGGTCTAAGGGTGGAACTGCTGCTTCTCACAGAAGCTGTAGCTGGATGCAAATGTCATCTAAACCTATAATTAAACCAAACATATTGACATATGCCAATTCCATCATGTTGACACTCAAGCCTCAAGCCCTAAACACAGCCTAACAAAGACAAGTTAGTTCACTGCTCTTGGATGCTCTTCCTTGTTGGTTGTTGAGCTGTTATATGCAAACCGCCGCAAAGTTTCCAGTTGACTACTTGGCCATCTTACTTAACAGAATGGAGCCACATTAACGACTTCTTTGACATTGTTGTTTGCAGCCAAGCAAATGTCGAGAACACATAAACACTAAATACACTGGACCTGGCAGTTTGCGTTAGGTTGGCCGAGTCCAAAGTTGCTGAGGACTGAGGAGTTCTCACATCTTGTCTCGTCCTCCCTTTGCCAAAAATAACAAAACAAATGCTTTTCTTCCTAAACAAAACATCAATGATCGTCCAATCTGGAAGGATGTGGTCAGATGAGAACATATCGACCCAGCCCCACATAACTGGTCAATATGTCAAAGGGAAGAAGTTGTTTATTAAAGTATTGGCGTTCAAAAGCAGTCATGTACTGCTCTGTGGTGTATTATAGAGTAAATAAAATGTTCTGTGACTGCAGCACAGCACAAAGTAAAGAAGCCCCAGTGACAATACAGCGAGGCTATTCTAAAATGTCTGTGGCCAGCTGCTAGTAAGTTGCTGTAATTTTTACAGCCACCTTGTTACACTGTGTGTGTCTTTTTGTTAGCAGCGAGGACACAATAGAAGGGCTGCGGAGAAAGTCAGACCAGCTGGTTCGCTGTCATCGCAAAACCTTTCTGCTCCATCAAGTATTTATACAGCTATTGCTGTTTGGACACGACTGCTGCTGCAGTGTTTATTTGCGAGTCTTTCTGTGCGAGCCTTTTGACGGGGCTCGTGTTTCAGTGTGTTTGCTGCTTTTCACGCACGCACTTCTTGCCTTTGCTGTGTGTGTGCGCGCGCGTGTCCTTCTGAGCGTGTAGCTGTGCCGCTTTAGCCTGGCAGACCTTGTCATGTCACAGTGACCAGAAAGCAATTACCAGTGTATTGCCAGTTGGAGAAGGACCTCCTACATTCCCCTTTTCCTGCTGAAAGAGCGAGCGAAAGAAAGGGGGAATGGAAGTTAGAGCCAAGATAAGAAACAAAGAGAAAAGGGTGAGAGGGAGAAAACGGAGACACAGAAAGAGAGGAAGCTGGATGAAAAAAAAAGACTGAGAGAAGAGAGACGGTGAAGTGAAAAGAGAGAAAACAAGAGAGGGAGAGAGCAAAGAAAACAAAGACGGGAGCAGGAGAATGTCAGGCTGACATTGGTTTGAGAGCTCTCCAGGCCTGCAGCCACGATACCCTGCCGTACAACGCATTATGTGGCAACGCAACAAAAATGCTATAGAGCTCTACTTCTCCGGCATGATTTCAAAACATCATAAATAACTTGAACTCGATTATGTTTCTACACATTTCTTCATACTGCAGCAGTTATTACAACCTGCAGGAGTTGCTTTTTCATTTTTAAATTTTTGAATATGTAGTACTTATGTAATGTACTAAATTTCCTAATATTAAAGTAGCTTTGCTTTAAAGGTGACTCTCATTGTTAACAATAAATAGCCACACACCACAAAAGAAATAACAATATAAGCTTTTTTATCATAGTTATCTGACAAATGTCAGAATTCATGTTTCTAGACAACCATAAAATTTCAGTTTATGCTTTTATTTCCAATTGATTATTGCAGAGCCACAGAACCTAACAGTAGTTCATGCTAATAGTCCTCACGGTTTAACTTGGTGAACAAAGCATTAAAAATCTACAGTTAAGTCCCAAAGTTTTGGTACAGTAACATTTCTTTTGTAGTTTTGAATAAATGGACAATTGACTGACAAGCAGTTTGTATTAGTTTAGACAACCTAACGTTACTTTAAATATAAAGATCATTTTTGACAGTTTTATGGAAGTCTTTTACAGTCAATTACTCCTTAAAGTCTTGAACTCATGATCACCAAATGCTGTGTTTCCTCCCTTGAGATGCTCTGCCAGGCCTTTACTTCAGCCGCCTCCTGTTACTGCTTGTTTGGGTGTCTCTCTGCGTTCAGTTTTGTCTTCGGTAATTCAAAAACATGCGCTATCTGGAGATAAAATGACTGACTTGGCCAATGAAGAATATCCCGTCTTTGCCTCGAGAAATTCTCGGGTTGCTTTTGCGGTACGCTTTGGATCATTATCCATTTGCACCGTGAAACTGAGTCTGATCAGTTTTGTAGCATTTCTCTGAATATGAGCTGAGAGTATTGCTCTATACACTTTACAGTTCGTCCTGCTGCTTCTATCAGCAGAACCATCATCGATAAACACCGGTGGCCCACTTCCACTGGCAGCTGTACATGCCCGTGCTTGCCGATAATGCAATTTATGATTGCAAGCCTTTGTCATTTTATACATATTTAGCTGAAGACGAGGGCTGGTATGCAAATATTTACACTTATGACAGCTACATGCACAGGGATTTTCCAGTGAAAACAGTGGCATGTTATTCACTATTCAGACTCGAAGCATAAATGCTTTTCTCTTGCATGAGAGCCACTCTTGCATGGAGAAAGAAGTCCAGCGCTGCAGTGTTACAAGCTGTTGGCCTGACAAAAGTCTAAATATCTCAGTCAGCCATTTCCTCCATGTCCGTTTTTAATACATGTATTCAGTGGCCTGGAAACCGGCAGAATAATGATTGCCCCCCATACCTGTGCAGCACACATCTAGATTAAGCCTTTGTTTAAAGATCCTTTCAAGATTCACGTTTCTCTGCTATTTTATTCTTGTTTTATTTTTTTAATCTAGTGATTTGGTTTTGTCTACATGCTGTATCGAACCACCAAGGTGGCAGTGAAGTAAAGAAGCAGCAGCAATACAGCAGCTCCTTGGCGTCAGACACACAACAACACAGGCTGCCCTACCATATCACTGTTTTACCACCCGAGTCCCAGCTTTCCTGTCAACACGTTCCCGTCTTTCGGCTCTCCCTCTCTTCCTCATGTTCAGCTCGTGGCTATGACTTTTTATTTTAACCAACCCTCGTGTATTTCTCACATCAGCTCTTGTTTATGATACACTACGAGCTTTATTTTGTGTTCTTCCTCCTCCACTTGTGTTTTTTCCTCATTATTACAAATGTCACATTTGCACAGTGTTTTATTTAATGTGAGCCGTCCTCCTTTGCTCAAGTCCAATGAACCATCTGATAGAAAACACGGCCCACTCCGTCGCTCTCATGTACCCCCGGATTGTCTTTATGCAGGATGACTTTTGTAAGCTTTTACCGCATCTTCATCGGATGAAGTAATCGTTTGTGTGTCTGTCTGTGTAAACAGCACTGAGTGAGGAGTTGAAGAATTCCAGCGTGGCGCTTCAGAACACGAGAGAAGAGAAAGAGTGCCTAAGTCAGCAGCTGATGTAAGTGTCTGCAGTATGTGGTAAAACAAACAAAACACACACACACAAACACGCACGCAAACACGTGCACCGATGTGGACGCAGGTGATCCGTGGTATTTGAAATATGCCGGGTAAAGAGCAGGTCACTGCAAGGCTTTTACTCTACACATAACTTCCCTCAGCCAAGTGCAGCCTCACTGACTCCACCCAGACCAGGAAATGCTCACTGTCTGCATACCAGGCTTGTCAGGTTGCAACACCAGAGGATTTTACTGTAAAGACTAAAACAAAGGTCTGCTCAGAGGATAAATACATGATATGTAGAAAATAGCTTTCTCAGGAGTGACTGTTTTTTTGTTTTTGTAGTCCATCCAGAAACTGGGTGTTGGTGTTTTATTTTAGTAACACAATCCATAGACGTCATTGACATAATGCTGTAGTTGTTACATTCTGACACTTTAAAATATGTCATATTGTACATTTATTTATTTTTTATTGCCATCACATATTTCTGTCTGTTTGCACATACACATACCTCAATTCCTCCACTTTCCTTTAGGAAAGCACTTTATTAATTGTGACTGTAGTTTTTAGCTTGTCTTTTTTAATAAATAAAAAAAATGCAACATTTTAATCAGACAAATAGCTAAAGCTGTACGTAATGTTATTATGTGGTGCTGTTGGAGGAGCTTTTTGATGAGCAGATGAGAACAAGTTGTGATTTTATGACTCAGGATGATAGTTGGCTCATATGCCGCTTTAGGCATGAGGAACTGGGTCCAACTGTGCCAAACCCAGAGAAACTATGCAGTTCCTGCCAGTCTTCAGGTTTTGACAACTCTTGGGTTTATTGCGCTTCAGAGGAGTGTGAGTAAGATTGTTAATTTAGGTGAGATATATCATGTTCATCGTTTTACAGACAAAGTAAAGCAATTTATTGCACTCGCATTGTAAAAAAGAGCAGCTCGGGATGATAGAATAGTGTTTATAACATGACGGCAAATTTATTTTTTCAGGGTGGAAATCTTTTGTGGTGCTCAAATAGTTTTGAGAAATAAAGAGGTTATACACACACAATACGGTAATATTATGTTGAAGCACAGTACGTATCACTCCGCGAGGCTCCTGCCTACGGTAGCCGTAATGCTCCGACAATCCATCAAGCAGTCCGGGTTCGTAGCTTAGCAAAGTCGTACTAAAACATTTGACAGATTTTTGAGCGCCGTGTACCACATAAAATTGTTTCGAGGTCAGTAAACACAACCAGAATTCATAGGGGCACTGTCGATTTTCAGGAAAATCAATGGATTGATTTTAAGTGTGCCGTATTTTCCAAAAAAACACGGTAATAACGACGTCCCGCTAGCATGCGCTAACAAAAATAGTGCTTTGTTGTGTATCTGAGTACACCACTGAAGTTGCAGCATTTTTACAAACCAATTCTAACAATCTGCTTTCGCCGCCATGCTTTTTCCGCTGTGTGCGTATGACAACAAAGGCACTGCGCATGCGCGTTTTACCCATATTCTATCGCAATATTTCATTTTTCTATCGTTGCCCAACATTTTACCGGTATTACCGTGAACAGTATGATACTGCCCAGCCCTACCACTTACCATGCCAGAAGTCAGCCAGCAGTGCCGGCTTGATACCAGATCTGGGCCAGACCTGCTTGCTATGTGGGAACTAGAGGATTGTGAATAGCTGTGGTTGTTATATTGTGCATTGGTTCAATTGATGTTCCTAACGAAAGGTGGCTGTGTTTATGAGCATTTAAGTCTAGATTATGAAATAAGGTAGAAAAGGTGTGCCCGAGTTTTTTTGTTTGGCATCTTTTCCAGTTATATCAGGCAAAACATTTTCCCGCTCCGTTAATTCTGTTGCAGTGTTGTCAGTGTTATGAATGATATCTGTCTGATTTCCATAAAGCTGCCCGTGTGTGGTGGAGAGCGGTACAGACCTGCAGCAGCATATTTTCCTTTTGCAGATTCACCTGTGCTCTGGAATCATGTTCAATAAAATCTTGTATAAGAACCTCCGTGAGAGCACTCGAAATGGGTCATGGAAGAGGCTTTCTTTCAGCGTGACAGTAACCGGAGACATCCCAACAAGGCAACAAAGGAGTGGCTAAAGAAGAAGCACTTAAGGTCATGGAGTGGCCTAGCCAGTCTCCAGACCTCAGTCCTGTAGAAGATCTGTAGACGGAGTTGTAGATTTCAGTTGTCAGCCAAGAAACCTAAAGGTTTTAGAGAGTTTCTGTGAGGAGTGGGCTAAAAGATGTGTGCAAACCTGGCGACCAACTACAAGAAACATCTTATCGCTGTGCTCGTCAACAAGGGTTTCTCCACCAATGAATGAATGAATGAATGAATGAAGTCATGTTTTGCTTGGAGAACAATACTTTTTTCTCACAATAATATGGAAATTTATAACATTTATATAATGCGTTTTTCTGGATTTTTGGTTAATATTGTGTCTCTCTCTATTACATTGAAAGTAAAATTATAGATTAACAGTAGAGGAGCTTGTTTCAGACAGGGGCTAGACTGAGGGGCTGGGACCAGTGTGGGAGAAATAAGGAACTCTCCAAAGTCCCAGGATATGGAACTAAAAACGAGTACAATATGTCTGCTTTAATTACATGTTTTATTAAAATTCAGTCTGTTTACTAAAATGATCAGTCCACCGAATTTCACCTTGGCTAATGTTTTCCAGCTCATGAGTGTTTAGCTCTTGGATAAAGGAACAGTTGCCGGCCATCCTGCTGTCGACAGGCTTTCCACTTCTGCCACTGAGTTGACAGCCTCAGTCATTCTCTGCTCTGCTCGTGATTCCAGATCTGAGATAACCATGTTTCAGTTTTGCATTCAGTGAAATGGCACTTCTTCTTTGCAGGTGTTTTATTGCCATGTTTGACAAGTTCTGCCATAAGCCACAGGTGTATAAATACACTCAACAAAAATACCAGTTCCCACGAATATTCAACAACCTCGCACAGCCATTGAAGTGGAGTGGACCAACATTCCACAGGCCACAATTGACAATCTGATAGACTCCATGCGACGATGTGTTGCACTGCATGAGGCAAATGGTGGTCACACCAGATACTGACCGGTTCTGGGTCCCCAGACCCCCAATAGCGCAAAAAACTGCACATTCCAGGGTGGCCTTTTGTTGTGGGCAGTCTGAGGTACACCTGTGCACTACTCATGATGTCAGATCAGCATCCTGATGTGGCACACCTGTGAGGTGGGATGGATTATCTCAATATGGCAGATGTGCCCACTACCACACATTTGGACTGATTTGTGACCACTGTTTGGGAGGGATGGTTATATTGTGTATCTGGAATGAATTTTAGGTCTCTACGTCCATCCCATGGGGAATGGGAGCAGTAACAAAGGTGTTGCGTTTATATTTTTGTTGAGTGTAGAACATACACACATGCAGCTGTGTAAATTGGACAACAAAAAGAAACATTTGCATCCCTTTGTAAAACCTCACAGAGCTTTTTGCTTCCTGCCTTTAGCCTTAAAGATAAAGATACGCAACAAAATGGAGCAGGATGTTCGGTTAAAATTAATAATTTCTCAAACCCTCATGAGTCCCACGAGGATGTGTTCAGGAACATCAGTCTTTTTCTTCCCAGCAGGAGGACGACATTTATTGCTGTGGTAAAATGTCTTTTTACAGCTGTTTGATAAGCTGTGACTTGGCAGCGACGTTTCATCAAGCACAAACAGTGTTTTCACATGCACACTTTAACTGCTCACTGCAGGTCAAATTTTCCCATCGATTACCTTTTTTAACCTTCGAAAAAATATTCACTACAACATGTTCTCCAATACTTCATGAAGAAAAATACAGAATAATAATAATAATAATAATAATAATAATAATAATAATAATTACCATTACCAAGAATTACCATTATTTACAAAGCAAAGGACAAAAACAATGAAATTGAGGATAAGAAACAAGAACAGGAGAAAAGATGCACAGAAATTCAGAGTAAAATCCAAGCAATGGTGAGCAAAAATACCAATTTGAAAGGACTATATAACAAAGCACAGTAAACACTGAAATGCAAGAGGAGAAGTGACGACAAGAGAAAAAACAAACTATCCAGTCTACACTTCAAGAACTGCAGAGGAGACATCAAGAGTTGCTGGGCATCCAAGACAAAGTACAACAAACAAACCACAACATGCATGAGGATAAGAAAGTTCAAGAAGAAAAATATAAAGAGCTGCAAGAGAAACAGTAAGAACTCCAAGAAAAGCATGAAAAAATCATGAAAAATTAAAGGGCTGGAGAAAATTTGAGTTACAACACAAAGAACTTATTATTGAGATGACAAATCTCATAGCACAGAACAAAAGTCTACAGGAAAAGTGCCTGAAAAAGAAGAAGCACTTCAGGTTTTCCAGAAGAAGGACTCTGCTGCTTCTTCACTTCAGCCTGGACAAGAGAAACCTCATCTTCCTCCAACAGGAGCAAACTTTACAATAAATGATGCAAATAAATTCACCGTGCTTCAGGATTTATTCAATGCTAATCGGGTTTAGAAACATTACTGATGGTACTGAATGTAATATATGCAGAATGATTGAGATTGTGGAATTAATTCATAATTATTCTGTAGCGTGTGGGTCTGTGAAACACGTATCATGTGCATAAGAAAACCCCAAACACACAAAAAGGAAGGATCATCTTCAGAAAGCCTGGAGAACTATTGCTCATTGCGGTTCAAGACTTTTGCACTGCACTGTACACAGCAGTGTGAATATAATTCAAGGTTAACATTCACTGATGTCACTGGTGCGTATTTAGAATTAAAAACATGCTTAGATACTGGTCCCCAGTTACAAGTCTGTTTGCAATCAATCGCAAAGAATATTATATTTCTTCAGGGAAACTGAAGAAAGCAAACAGTTTACTGTGGTGCACAAATAATAGTTTTCCTGTGTTTCTTTCCATGTCCGTGTCCTCTTCTCTTCGACTGCTTTTGCATGAAACGGATCGTTCTCATTCTGTACTTTTGTGTTTTATTTTTAAGCTAATTCCATCTGACCCGCTGCCCTCTTTCTTGCCATAAAAACTGCTCACGCCTCTGCATGCTTGCATGTGCCCAAACTTAATTTGACTTTGTGGCCACGCATGTGGAACGTGCACATCCATCTAACACAGGGATGAATGCAGAGACAGAGATGACGGAGGCGAGGTTTGCAATCTGACGCGACCTGACATATGGAGATAGAATGCTACAGGGAGAATCAGCCTTAAGGACATGTTGCATGATGAGTTAGGTGAGAAGGATCAGGCAAATATGTTCAAGTCTAAGACTTTATTGCATGATAAAGGGTGTGTGTGGAGATGATGACAGAGAAACAGGGGCTGACATGTAGGTATCTGAGCAGTTCCTCACTGTTGTCAATTACAATGGTAGCTGTAGGCCAGTTTGGCACGTCAACTGTCTGAACATGTTTTGTAAATTTGCTTGAATATTTATCAAAACTGGGTATATTTATTTTTGTATCTTGGTATCATATTTCTTGCTTTAATCTTCTTTTTTTTTTTACCTGGAAATCAAATGAAGTGCTTCTCGAATAAAAGTACAAAGTGCCTTAAGTGTAATATTGAGTAAACGTTACGTCAGTTAATTCAGGAATAATTGTGTTAGTCTTGATAAAAATTCATCTTGCTTTGCTTAAAAAAGTGCCAGTGTTAAAAAACAAAACCAAACAAGTTATATTCATTCATAAATAATGTTATTATTACTAATGCTGCCGATTTTGTTATTAAGTAAGTATTATAAGAAAGTGCAATAGAGAATATTTTTCAGTTTTATTAATTTAAATCCCGATGCATAAATATAACAGCTGATTTTAACTGCTGTGTGGTTTGCATGTTCTAAACAAGTTGTTAAACACTGCATGGGTGTGCCACAGATTTGTGCTCTACTTGAACGAATGTCGCTGGTTAGAAATAACAATGAGCACAAGGGAGTGATTAATCTGTTTCGTGTGTGGCAGACAGTCAGCCGAGGTCAAGACTGAGGTCCAGATGGGACGTCTGAGTCGACCCTCCTTTCACTGTCCGCTTGACGCTGACTAAAATGCCCACAGACGCTGTTTTGTGGGAGTTTATGGGCGTCTCTGTGCATCCTGAATCCTTTTAGTCTCAACTTGTATCTTCACATCTCCAGAGCATGTTGGACCCTCGATTCACTCTTGATATTTAAGAGCAAAAAAATAATAATCTGTGTGTAAAAGCCATCGCCATGACAACTCCCCAACCTTTGACGCACACCTCAATCAGACATCCACACCTGTTTTGCTTCTGTGGCACTATCTGGTTGCTTTGGAAACACACATATCTGAGGACAGTCCACAGCTGTGGAATGTTTTTTTGATCTTGCTGTGCATTCTGACCAGCCAAGGGCAGCTTGTTCTCTCATTTGCAAACAAAGTGACTTACAGACTTTTAGGATACTTTTATCACCTTCCTTTCATCCAAAAATAACGCTAATTTATAATACACTGTGCATGCAAACTCTGCTCCTTGTGTGGATTAACTTTTATTAATCTGATTTATGACTCACGCTACTGGCTATGTATCATCTGTCAGCATTTGTCAGTTCATCACAGAGAGCTTCACAAACCTCCGCCTATATCTCAGGATGAGTCGTTTGGAAGAGGTGTTGGGAAGAGTCCTGCTGCTTTCTGATTGGCAGGAGACACCGAGCTCGTCCTTTCATCAGAGGACGAACACATGGCTCATCCAATGCAGACGCAGGCCCGGTTAAAAGGATGGATTAGTTGGAAGAGAGGGTTAGATGAAAGATGGGATAGGACGCATGGAGCACGAGAGGAAAGATGAAAGAGTGGTTGGTGAAATGAGTGAAGGTCAAGAGAGAAAGAGCAAAGGATTGATGTGATTGATGTGAAACAGCTTGTTTTCATAAGGATGATGCACGCTGGCTGCCCTGTGTATGTGTGTGCCCGCATGTGTGCATTAAAGCCAGTGTGTGTGCATTATGTCATATGTCTGTGTGGTTATTGGCAGTAGTATAGCGACTGCTCTCAGGATGCCCCGTTTCCCACGAGTTCTCTGACACAGAAACAGATTTTTTTCTGTCTTTTTTTTCCACCCTCACCACACTCTGCTGTTTATCACATGCTAGATAAAAATCAGCCACAGCCCTTTGAGAAAGAAGACTTTTTTTTCTTTCCTCTTCCCTTTTCAAATTCAAAAGAAATCTCACTCTTTTGTAAGCACACACCACAAAAATAAATGCATTTCCCTAATGTTGCAAGTGTCTGCTTTCCTGTGACCGGTTGCCAAGAACAACACCACTCTGAGTCAGCATTTCAGTTTTGGTGTTGCGATTCACCACTTCCTCCACTGACTGCCACCTGTCCTGCTTCAGGCCCGATCGGCAGCAAACCGTGCGCAGTTTTGGTCACTCGAATATTTTCCTGGTCTGCTTCACTTTTACGAGGCATTCCTGAACTGTGTGACACATCTAATTACGCAGGGGAACGAAATGTGGCCACGAAGGACGGGCGAAGATTAATGTGATTCCATCAGTCATCCAGCTGAAGCCTGCAAACATGTGACGGCTCTGATCTGAATGCTACGTGCTGTCAGGCTGTGATTGCACATGCCACATCTGCTGTGGTTACTTTGATTAAATCTTGCACAACCAGGAAGCTTTTTCACCTCGTTTCAAGTTCGTGCAGGGTTTACCGATAGTGACATAACTCGGTCCACTCAGTGGGAAAAACTATTAAGGGATTTTGTTGTTTTTATTCTGAACCCATCTCCCCTCCCCTGGAGGAACTTTCCTGGAATCCTCATGTTGTGATCGTAACCTGCTTCTGACACATCTACTGATAATATGTGATAATAGATTCTTCTGACTCTCACTTTGTTTCCATGTGCAAACTGTGTGCACCACATGCCTGTAGCCACAAATGTGCCCAAAGTCCTCCAGCGCTCTCACGGAGCACTGTGGACTTGACTGCACTTTGAAGCCTGCAAAGTCACAAAGAAAACACCACCGACCACCATTTTACTCTCTCTCTCTCTCTCTCAGTCATCCTTCTCTCCCTCAAAGGCCCTTTTCACCTCAGAGGAAAAAGAGTCAGGAACAGGAGACCGGGAGATAAAGAATAGAAAGAACGGAAACAGCAGTTGAGAGTAAGATATTGTGAGATAGATATCATGTCATCTCTGACCTTGAAAACACAAAGGGAGGGAGAGTGAGAGGGTCAAGGCATAGTAGTTTGTAAAGTATGAATTGTATTATGCTGTAGCTGAATAGAAAGAATGCAGGAGGTCTGTTCCAAATCATCGGTAGATGCCCGGGAAGAAAAGAAGGTTAAGAAAAAAAAAGAGCAAGCGAGAGAGAGAATGGGATGGAGATGTGTGAGTGTGATAGAAGGTACAAAGAGCGGGAGGCTGATAACTGGAGCCAGACAGCTGCGAGTGTTACTCTCATTATGTGTCTGTATTTGTGCTTCTGTCTGTGACTAACATTCGCATACTTTCACTGGCTGCTATCACATTCACACCTTACGTGTCACCCTGAACTCATCTCTCCGCCATGGATTTAATGTGGTTGTCTGGCATTAGCTGCCGTTACTGTGTTGCCTTTTCTTTTCTTTTCTTTTTTTTTATATAGTTTTAGACGTACATCTCAGGGGGAAAGCTGCCATTTTTGCAGGGTCAGAGCTGTTAGTCCCCAAGCATTGGCTTGACAAATAATCAGAAAGGTCAGGCTAAAGCCACACTTTTAAAACTTTGCTGAAATTACAGTTGGTTTAGGCCTGCACATTCTCATTCAGGTGTCTGTGCGAAGCATTTAGACATATTTCATGTTGCTTTTAGAGCTTGAACTGTTACTAAAAAGCAATCAAATCACTCATGAAATGCAGATTACAGAACTTATAGAGTGAGGAGCTGCTCCGGCTGTGAATCCACTTTTGTTGAAATGTACAAATAATTCCAAAGTGTTTGTCAGGGGAAAAAAACAAAATCTGTCTCACTGGAAGTGAAAACAGGCCGCCTCCCTCTGAGCTCAGACATGCAGGCCTTCTCAGTCTATATCCTCGTTGCGTGTGTTTGCAAGGTCACAGGGCTAGACGGCCGAAAACATACTGGCACGCACGCATACACCCAAACACATTAACTGATCATGCCGCCAGAGAGGGGATTAGACTGAGAAGCCGGCAGGGTTAGGGGGGTTAGGGTAAAGTATGTGTGTGTCTGTGTATGTGTATGCATGGAAGGTAGGAGTATCACACACTGTCATGGCACGCACTATTAGAATTAAAGCCGATTTACTTTCTCGAGAAGAGGCAGCAGCTGCCCATAGAACAAGAGGTGATCTAAAAAACACCATCTAAATTTTTTTTACATTAAAATCACAACATAGCAACTCAATTTAGTTGCAAACTGACAGACAGCAGCACTTTTTTGAGCTCGAAGAGTTACAATATGCTTGAACTTTTGCTGATCCCAGAGGGAGGATTCATTGTTAAGCTTGGCTTCTTCCACATGGAGATTCAAGTCAAGGAGTGCGCAGAATAGCAGCTGTATTGATTTGGCATCTTGCTCAAGTACTCTACAGTGACACTCGAGATTGTAAAAAAACATACCCAGGGAATATGGATTTCCTTCTGGCTGAATGTGAACTGTGGGTATGGGAGTTAATGCTTGCTATATTAGATCTATGCTCATAAATTGGTCATAAATGTATTTACTCAACAAATGGTGGAAATGATCACCTGTGCCATGTGCTTTTCGTCTCCAGAGAGCAGAAGAGACGGAGTGAGGAGCAGCTGTCCCAGCTAGAAGACTCTGAAAAGGAACACAGAGGAAAGCTCCTCAGGTTTGCTCCTCTTTCTGTTTCTCCACGCTCCAACTTTCCCACAACCACAACTCTCATCCCACTCATTCTTCTCCAATTATTCTCTTCCTGTGCTCCATCTCCTTCCTCCCAAAGAGAGGTGGCTGTATAACTGTTGGCCCTTGGATCATTTGTGGAGATCTTAGGCTCCATAAAGTGCCGGCGACACAGCCAAAGCTCGTGTGAGGCTGGCACGACAGATGGAAGCACTTCTTAGTTGCCGGGGAATCACGTTTCACACACACACACACACGCGCATCCGTAGACATACTGTACTGTAGCTATGCCGAGGTAAAGCAGTAGTCCGTCACACTAACACACATGTGTGTCACACTCACACAACCCACATGTGTATACCCACAAGGCCTCTCATCTTTCCATGCAGGCGATAAATGTAGGGTGTGTATTTTTTCACATGGTATTTGCTGGTATTCCCGTTCTAAGATGCTGGCAGCCTGATGCGTTCAATTACACCGTCGATTTATTTCCCCTCCCACACTGAAGCCTCTGATCTAACCCTCTGGCTCCTATACGGCTCAACATAAAGCGGTGCTCCGCTAGGGGAGGTGGAAGCTATTTTAGAAGGATGAGAGATTGAAGAAACATCCCCCCATACCTGAAAATGTAACAGGAGACAGCAATTTACTAAACTGCCCCAAAAATGGAGACCATAGGTACCAAAAGACAATGTTTATCTGGTCAAAACACTTTGGCTTCTGCGGGGAAACCAATGAGTGCCTGCTTTCTAACGCTGCAGGTACTGATTTCGAAATTGAACTTCAATCTGTGAATCTGTCCAGTTACACTTGCTTCACGTAGTTTGAAATAGGTTTATTTGAATGTCCCTGCAATTTCCTTTAATATGTTCCTTTAAAGCAGATAAAAGCGAGAACAGACAAGAGAATCCATATCTTTCTGTGTTTGACACCACTTTAGAGCTCTGTTTTTCTTTGTCAGCCCATCTCATTCTCTGTTTTCTCAAAAACACTTGATCCTGCTTGTCTGCCTCCTAATAAAGCATCGAGATCTGTGACCAACGTAGATAGTGCACCTGCCCGTTCATTATTTTTCTCCTGTGTTTTTTCATGAATGAACAGTCAAGTAAATTTGGTACTCTGGACCAGAGATGGATACGGTAATCTGATTACTTTTTTCAAGTAACCAGTAAAGCAATGGATTACTATTGCAAAAAAGTAATTGGATTACTGTTACTCTCCCGTAAGCAAGCTGTGTTACTGCGTTGCTAAACCGTGATTTTGTTTGTGAGAGTGTCTCATGACAATGACGTACGAGCGTGCGACGTCCGTGACAACAACAGACGTGTGTAGAACAACAATGGATAATCTGGAGTGTGGGGGAGAGTACGACCATGCAGTGCTTAAAGCTTAAAAGTACTGACATTACTTTGAGTTTGATTCTGTGAAAGGTGACAAAAACATTAGTGTCTGCTTTTTAACTGTCTGCGGGAAGCAAAAGATTTAACTTCAAATCTGAGCGAGCACCGAGCACGCTGCTACGGGAATGTGAAATTCACAGAGAGACACCCGGATCTCCCCACTGACATGACCGCTCCTGCTTAACAGGTGAAGATGGATTTAACAGTGACAGGACTTAGTGCTGTTGAATCTTTGATTTTATTTATTTTTTCTGTGTTTTACTTGCATCTATTTGAAAGAGCGAGTGTAAACACAAAAAAGTATTTTATTTTATATGCTGGAGAATGCAGAAAATAGGTTTAAATGGTAAACAAATTTCCCCCAGTCAGAGAATGTTGCATATAATTGAATTTTTGCTTGATGCAATGTGCATAAAGTTAAAAGATTAAAACTAATAAAGGAGGAAACATCATTTTCTAATTGGTGCATGGAAACGTTCTTACCCTGCACAAAGGACAAGGAAGACGTGATCTGTCAGCCCCGAATAGAAACTCCTCATATGAAATTGAAAAAAAAAAACCTGACTCTCCAGCACCCATAGCACAGTGCCAAGAAATTAGACTCGGAGTGATGACATCTGGCAATGATTGAAGTCCTTTTTAATGGAAGATAATAACATTTAAGATATGATAAGAGGTAATGGAATATGTACGTTTGCAGTTATGTGGGCGTTGCACCAGTCTCTTGAGTTGAAGACAGAGCTGAGTGTGAAGCTCATCGATCTACGTCCCCACCTGCACCCATGGTCACGAGCCAAAAGAATGGGATCGTGGATACAAGTGGCGCAAATGAGCTTCCTCCATAGCGTGGCTATGCTTTCCCTCAGCTGTAGTATTTATTTCCTTTACATGCCTGCTTTTGTAGTCATGAACACAGTGTTTTAGACAGCTGTATATACTGTCCAAAAGGCAATAATAATAATCAGATTGATTATTGTTGTTATTAGTAGCAGTAGTAGTAGTAGGCTTAGACTTGTGTTTAAATTCCAGCCGCTGGTATTTGTTCGTACGCACAAAAAGGTAACTTATAAATTTGTTCCTAAAGTACGAACAAATTCATAGCCAAAACTATTGATAAATCGTAGATTTGTGTATACACACTGT
The DNA here is from genome assembly GCF_057381845.1 of Rhamphochromis longiceps. Taxonomy (NCBI): domain Eukaryota; kingdom Metazoa; phylum Chordata; class Actinopteri; order Cichliformes; family Cichlidae; genus Rhamphochromis; species Rhamphochromis longiceps. The sequence goes on along the minus strand of NC_140570.1, from coordinate 15,951,274 downwards.
TAGTAAATGAGGCCCAATGAACTTTAAAAGTCCCAGTTTTTTTTCACCTGCTGGATTCCTGACTTTTGGAAGTCTGATAAGGTTGGAGAATGAACGGCTTCTCTCTTATCTAACAGACTGTCCTTGGTGCTTACACAGACCGGTTGACCTGTCAGTACAGAGTTGAAAAGCAAACCTTGCCATGTGTGCACGCTCATCTTATGTGTCTTTTTCATAGGTTACAAGTGGAGCTGGAGGAGAAACATGAGAGGTGGTTGTCATGCCAACAGAGATGTGATGCAATGCAGAAGCAGCTGTTGTCTTGCAGTCAGAGAGAGGAGCAGATGAACCGGAAGTACTTTGCAGCTGCAGAGGAAGTGACACAACTAAGGAGAGCTCTGGAGAATACAGAGCAGGAAACAAGAGAGCTGAAGAAAGAAAGGTGATGACTGTGACTTCTGTTCTATTCTGTTCTATTCTGTAGTTCATCATTTTGCAGCATAGGTGCTAACTTTGATCTATAAAAGTGCTGCCAGTGAAACAAACAGCAGTAATTTAATCTTATCAGAGTTTGTAACAGAGACACATGTGGAGAAAAAGCAACCAATTTTAGGAGTTACAGATACACAAAAAATTAAGACAATTGTGGGACAGGGGCGTGGGAAGGAGACATGGGGCCCCATAGCTCGGATGGTATACTGTCGCATTTTTCATCTTCACACCTGTAAAGTTTCATGACTCACACAGACACAGATTCACCCTCTCTGTGGCTGCTGGTGAAATGTCGTGAAACAAAAGCCCTTTATTTTTTTCTTGCTGCAGACAACTTAACCACCTCCACCGACCTCCAGCGACCCATGAAAGGACTCGCAGTTCTCTGGTCTTTCTCACCCTTTTCACATTACAGACTTTTGCTACACATCTGCAGCATCTGTCTTATCACCACTCCTTCTGTGCTTCCACTTAGAGCGCTACCTGGGTCCAGCTTTATCCCCTGTTGACGCACACCCACAGGCACACATTCCTCTCTACAGTATGTGCTGCACATTATCCCCTTCCAGCACTTTTATTGCCTGATTTGAGCAGAAACACTCGTCGTAGTTCTGTGCTCAGCGTCCTCTTTAGAGCAAGTATCATTCACCCAAACACACGTGTATCCATCGATCCAACTCATTTATTTTATCTAACATTCACATGGATGCCTTGAAAGTAACTTGAGGTTCACTCTGGCCCAAGGAGAGATTGACCATCTGATTGGTAGATAGCCTGCTGTACCACATGAGCCACAGGCTGTGCTTGCTAGTTTACTAGTTTACTATGTAATAATCCTTGGTCTGCTTGTAAGGATTCAAATCATCTTTAATATATATCACTTTTCTATTCTTACTGACCGCTCAGAGCAGCCTACACTACATGTAGTAGTACAGTAGAGGAACTATAGGTACTTTATTTATGCTTTATGGTATATGCAAAGCCATTTAGTGAGCATATGTGAAAAAGGACTAAAAAACAAGATTGAAAGTAAAAGTGGCAGCTGTGTAATAAAGACAGCCAAATTACTGCTACTACTCAGTCGCAGCAGCAAGGATAATTCACCCCATCATCTCTACGTTAACTCGGAACGGCAGCTCTTTAAATAGCTGCCGATGAAAAGCAGTTGTGAAGTGACAGTGAAAGGGCAATCTTAACAGCTGGCAGGCAAAATTTTCCCCAGGCCAGAGTAAGATTGAGGGAGTGGTGAAATTGCAGGGATGGACAAGAAGGTCAGTACAGAGGGACGGTGAAGAGAGCAGAAGGAGGCAGGAAAAAGGAGAACAAATTATGGAGAAAGTGAGGATAGAAAGTAGGAAAGGAGAGTGAAAGAGAGAGGGAGGTAGAAGGCTAGGAGTGTTTCAGGGAGGAGGGATGGAGACTGTGACTGTGGTTTCGGTGGTTACTTCACACACTGTCTGGCTTTCGCATGCACACAGCATGGGTCACAGGGGCCGCACACAATCTACACACTCACTCATACACTCACACACACACGAAACTTGACAGCGTGCCTTTGATTCAGTCTAACTGACACAAAGTTTAAAACAGAGAGACGGAGCGGAGAGGAAAAGTGGAGGGAGAAGGAGGAAAGAAAAAGTGGCAGAAAGCGGGTTCAGAGTGAAAGATTTAAAAGTCAAGAGAGGTCAGGAGTATCCGTGTGCTTCCTCATCCAAAAATGGGTGAGGGCTTGTTTCCAGTGGTTTCAAGCTGCAGAGTTTTCGTGACAAATATGAACTCGAGAGCAAACTCGTTCTAGCCCCACAGAGAAGCAGTTTTAATGCCTCTGGCTTTTCTTATATAGGCTAATAAAAGAATAGAGGAGATTTATTTCAACCACACATCTAAGATATCGCCTTCATCTGTGTTTACCCTTCTCTCTCGCTGTCGTTTTTTTTTAAGCTCGTCTCTTGGTGTACTCTTGATCTTCTCACTGTTTTCTTGGGTGGAAAGTATTATATCATCCTTGTCTGGTTCTTGACTTTTATTATGGCTCTCCCTCCTTTTTTTTTATTAACAGTTCATAAATTGCTATTGCTGTAAATTTATGTCAATTTTTTCTTTACAAGGCAGCCCATTTGTGCTTTGAAAGCTCGAAAGCTTTGAAAGTGTGTGTGAGTGTGGGAAGATTCTCGCCTTTGAAATCTTCATCATCTTTCCAGGTGGAGAGTGGTGTCCCTGAGGATGTATTATGTCAGCAGAGATTTGTGTTAGCTGTTGATCCGCTTTGTTTATTCACAAACACGCAAAAAAAAGGGGGAAAAAAGTGGAAATTGCCTTTGTGATGTGCGGACAGTTTAATTTCTTTGTCTGTGTGTGCGCACACAGATTTTATCAGCAGAAGTAGGCAAATAGAGTGTGCCTTTTGATGAGGCAGCACCCGCTGCACACAGCCACTCACACACACACACACACACACACACACACACACACACACACACACACACACACACACACACACACACACACACACACACACTCTGCACAAAAACACATTTGCCTGTCCTTAAAAGCAGCCTGGCGTGTGAGTGAACGAGAGAGTGTTCCCGGATTTTCCCATCATTCCTCCCTGTAATCCCCCAAGACCTCCTTCTGAGGGCTGAACTTGCACGCTCACGCTTCCCAGGGGGTCACACATGCCAACACACACACACACACGCACTCACTGCAAATTTAAAAGGTCTGATACACTGCATAGCTGCGGGGGTCTACTTATTTGATAATCAGAGGGGAATTATATCTGACTGTGAAACACATGCACACGCTGTTGAAAACACTCACATAAAGGCATACACAAATATTGTATGCATCAGCAGTTTCTCACATATTAAGTCTTCAGCTTCATGAAACTGTCAGATCCTAACTTGGAGGGTTCTTCGTCTTCACCAGCTGAACTGAAAAACATCTTCAGGCTCTGTGCTTTAGAAAACACACATACTCAGAACAGGCAAGAAAAAGTCCTTTTCTCAATATACTGAGTATGCAATGAAATGTACTTCTCTAAGCAGTTGAATGCAAGCAGCATGGACAAATGACACCAATCCTTGCTTCTCAGTCAGTTATCAGTCAGCGAACATTTAAACTGACACCAGGAATATGCTTTGATTAGATTAACAGTATTTAAGCTGTTTGAAATATGACTGCCTAGTCACTGCTGCCCAGAGCGCTGCAGCGACGCTGAAACGACCAACTGATGGATCATTTGCTAGAAATATAACTTAATCTGCACTTGGTTTCCTAATTTATTGGACAAACACACAGTTTTTCTCTCTGTTCAATTATGATGTGACTGAATGCTGACCTTTAGCAGTCCTTTCATTTTTCATGTGGAGGCTTAAAGATAATTGAAGTCTAGGACCAATTTTCATCACCGAATGCTGTGTTTCCTACCTTGAGATGCTCTTCTAGACTTTTACAGCAACAACCTTCAGCTGCTCTCTTAATTCAGTTTTGTACTTAATAATTGAAAAGCTGCTCTACTGAGGGGAGATCAGGTGACTGACTTGGCCACTGGCATGTCTTTGCCTTGAGAAACTCTTGGGTTGCTTTTGCAGCATGATTTGAGTCATTATTCATTCATACTGTGAAGTCCTGCCCAGTCAGTTTTGCAGCATTTGGCTGAACCTGAGCAGAGAGTACAGCCCTGTACACTTCACACTTCCTTCTGCTCTTTCTATCAGCACTCATATCATCAATAAACACTGGTGACCCGATTCAGGCTCTTTTAGATGTTTGGTAAAGTCTAATCTGACCTTTTTGTAATTGAGTGTAATCAGTGGTTTGCACCTTGTAAATTTCTCTTTCCTGTAAACTCTGACAGTGACATTCCTGCCTCCTCGTGCACCGTATTGACTTTGCTAGAAGTTGTGAAGTTGTTTTTCTTACTCATGGAAATAATTTTGTCATCATCCACTTTAGTCTTCTGGTCTTTTAGGCCTTTTGGTGATGCTGAGCTTCACAGAGAATTCATTCTTTTTAAAAAATGAACCTGATTGTTGTTTTTTCCTAAAGTTTCTGTCTGACAGGTTTATTTAGTTTTTTCAGCCTAATGATAGCCTCACTTGCACTGACATCTCTTTGGGTCTCGGTGAGATGCTCTAAAATACTGATTCAACACTTTGAATTATCTAAAGATATTTTATCTGCATCATTCGTCATGAAATACCACGGCCATGAAACTGTGTCAGATGTCCAGTTACCTTTGACCCTTTGACAGTGTATAAAAGATGACTGTAATTCCTAAACACTCAGCATTTTTGTAAACCGCACTTCAGCCACAGTCCTTATTTTTTGGTTTAATATCCACTGTGGTGGTGTACAGAGGCAAAACAGCAAAACTCTGTTTTTGTCCAACAAATAATGGACCTGACTGTAATTAGCTCTCACCATTGTTTCGACAACAAAGGCTTTCTACTGATCAAAGATTTATATGATTACATTTATGTAATTATTGACCCAAACCAAGAGGCTGTTGAGCTCTGGGTTCTTCTTAGGAATTAAAGTGCCTCAGTGGGTGTTGTATGTGGATTACAAATATCTTATTCTTAACATTTGTGACTTTACACAGTTCAGTTCAATAAGGAGAAATCATTAGAAGGAACTGAACAGGATTTATTGATTTACAGAATTCAGTTGTGCTGTTTGGCGATTACACTCCGATGGCCCATCACAGCAGAATGAAATCTCCTACACGCACCCAAGAGTCTGCATCTATTTTTATGCTTCATTGTATGTGTGTGTGTGTGGGGGGGGTGGGGGGGGGGGGGGGGGGGGGGGGTGAGTAGGCTGATGCGATTAGCCAGACCCAGTGGAGTGAATAATATTGTGTCTGGCCCGAGCAGGAGGAGTTGGAATATAGCTGTTGCTCTTTATTATTATACTGTAGTTCGTCTACTCCACAATCAGATATGCACAGAGTCATCTGTGTGCGTGCTTCTACGCACACCCATCGTACAAGACTGTTCCTTGCCCGATGATGCCTCTTACATGCATGAGACACTTTGTTAATCTCTGTTACACATGCATGAGTTCTCATGCCACTTTGTGTGTGTGTGTGTGTGTGTGTGTGTGTGTGTGTGTGTGTGTGTGTGTGTGTGTGTGTGTGTGTGTGTGTGTGTGTGCGACAGCATGCTTGATGTTATTGATATGATTTATGTTTTATGCCATTTTGACCAGTGTTTTGAATTTTCGTGCATTTTTGATCGTTCTGTGTTATTTTTGAGTTCTCTTGTATCCTAGGTTATTCTGGTCAGCATGGTTTATTAGATTTCCCCTCACGTCGCCCTCTGTGTATCTGTGAGTTCTTGTGCCTCGTTTCCCTTCCTGTTTTATTCTATGTTTCCCCAGCCCGTCATGTCTGTGCTCTCCCTTCTGCTCCTCCGTGTTCTCTCTCCCCCTCCAGCCTGCGTCTCAGTGTACTTCCTGTTTTACTTTGATAGTCTCGATAATCAGTGTAGGTCGTGTTGTGTTTGGTCCTGCCCCGTCTAGTTATGATTATTCGTGTCAGCTGCGTTCCTTGTGTGCTCCCACGTCCCTCGTTATCTTTCTGTGTGTTTATGTCCGCGTCTCCCTCAGTCCTTTGTCGCGTCTCCTTGTGTGCCTCCCCGTGTGATTAGTTATGTATTTTCCCTGTTTAGATTTGTACCGTTTTGCCTTTTTTCCCAGCAATAAAGCTGTGTTTTTGAGTTCACGTCCCGCTCCTGTGAGTTTTGCATTTGGGTCCTCACCTTCCTGCACACAGCCAGTTAATGACAATTCAATATTCATATGTGTCTACAGGATCTCTGCTTTTTGTTTGGTATTAGTTTCTAAGCCTTAATGTTGCTCCGGGTTCCCTCAGTGAGCCTTTTCTACAAATTACTCTGTATAAACATTTGCAAGAAAAAAAAAAGAAGGGAAAAAAAGCTCAGCTTGTCTCACTGTGGCCTTGAATTTATGCTCCTTCACATCTTATCAGGCAGACCAGCTGCTGAAGTGACATATAATATTTGGACACAAGATCAACAAATCAATGAGGTTTACCCTTTCTAGCTGACTCCGCTTTATCTCCCACACTGTCTTTCTTTCTTAGACTTCACACAGACAATTTTTGAGCTTTTATGTCTTTAGCATGTCTGTGGTATGTGGGCTGTAGGTGGTTTATGTGTGTATTTTGTTTTTTCATTTACGCAGTGGGCAGGGGAGTCTTTGTTAAAGTCAAAAGCAGCCAGGGACTGTGAGTGCATTATTTGGTCTCAGACAGTTGGTCAAATTTTTGTCACTACAGTCTGGCTTTACAAACAGATGGCTGCTATTTCTGCTGTATCGAGTAAGGAAAGGAGTTATCTTGTCCTAGGGCTGCAGTTGAACTGATGATATGTTGTCTCCCCCACAGTGGATGCTTGTTTAATGTTGCCCTATTTACATAAAAGGGAGAAAAATTGTATCACATGTGCAGTAGATTGTTTTTATTGCAAGGCAGGATATTTTTAATGAGTGAACTGTGCGTGTTTGCAGGGATGTTATGCTAGAATCTCATGGCAGAGCCCTTAATATGATGAAGGAAGACTTCACTAAGCAGCTGGCCACAAAGGTAAGTCTTTATCAGTATGAACAATAAATCTTTAAATACTGATACACAGCAATAAAGAATATGTTACTAAGCCAGTTTGTGTAGTCATTCAGTTTTTTGGGGTTTTTTAAGCAGATTTTTATTTATTCCACCGTTTATTTTCCAAAAATGCCCCATTTGTCTCCTTTCAAATGCTTGCACTGCACAGCACCCTGAGCAGCCTGGCATCTTAAGATCATTTTGACGTGGTCAAGCATTTACATGAACACGGTGCAGCTGAATTACGTGGAAGAAAGATTAATACCAGTCCTATAAAATAAACACCATCCTAGACGCATTGTCAGCAGCAGATGACTAGCGGTGTAATTTGTACAATGCATTGTTTTAATTTTGTATGCTGAAATGAGTGCATCAGTTTACCGATGTCAGACATTCAGTTCCCGAGTGCTGAAGTAAACAAACGTTTAGGAGAGCGTCCAAGCTGTTGTCACAGTTCAGAGGAGTCTAATAGGGAGAATCCTGACTCACACAATGTGGACAACATTACAAGACACCAGGACCACCAGTCTGTTTAACACCAGATAAATTGAACACACAAACACACACGCACACAAAACCAATCTGCCTTTTATTAGTCAAACAGTACACTGTCTGCCTGTCTGGCGGCAAAAGTCACTGAGGTTTTGCTGTGTGTCACAACAAAGAGGCCATTTCACCAGAAAAAAGAAGGAAATTAAGCTGCTTTCTGTCTCGCTTCTTTCTTTTTTGCTTATGCTGATTAATGTTTATATGAGAAAATACGGATGCTTTGCTCGAGAGCCATAACAAGCAAGATATTTGTGGACAAGAATTCAAAGAAGCATGTTTGACTTGACGTATGCACATCTCCATCACTACCTCAGGTCTTCTACACCCTTAAAACACATTTAACCCCAGAAATCGCATTATAGAAATCTTAGTCTTGAAGAAATCTGCTTGCAGCAATCAGAGAGAAACAGTATGACAGAACTGACTAAACAGGTTGCCATACTCTAAAGTTATATTAAAAGCGATTTATAATGCTGCTGAAGTGTTCTCTCTGTTCAGTCCATAAAGACTCCGCCCTCCCGTCAGCCATTTCTCTCGTTAGAGCCATCTGTCTGTCTGTCAGAGGCACATCTGTTAAGGAGCTGAACGGAGAGTGCACGGACAATCTGTTTTCGCTAGGCTGACTAACAGCAGAAAATTACTAGACAAAAATAGTTTTCACGTAGGCTCGGCAGGAAGAAATCAGTGTTGTTGTTATGTATTGATTAACCGATCTTACAGCAAAGGCCTGCGGTGAAACCAAAAAGCTTGTAAAGTTGCAGGTTGCCTTTGGAGAGCCTTGTTCAGTCATTACAGAGCATGTTGAAAAGGTGTTTATTCAGAAAACCACTCAAGATAGACAATTGGCAATTGACTGGCAAGCAGTTTCAAGGCAAGGTGAGGCCTGTTCCCTGATTATTTTATGAAAAATAAAGCAGGTATAATATCTATACTTGACTCAAAGTGTTACATTTTTTAATAGCTTTTCAGCTAACCCTGTCAGAGAGAGAAAAAGCTTTAGAAGGGACTAAATCAACAATCTGGTTTATTCTTAAAATGAATTAATGCACTGAGCAGCTCAGCAACATCAAGAAGGTCAGAAAGACCACAGAAGATGACTAAAGTGCATGATGACAGAATTATTTCCGTTATTAAGAAAAACAGCTGCAAACCAAATCAAGAACACACCTAAAAGAGGTAGTAGTGTCATTGCCACCGTCTGTAATCAACAGACACCCTGTGAATGAAAATACAGCGAGTTTACAGCAAGGTGCAAACCACTGGTTAGACTTAAGAGCAAGAGGGCCAGATTAGACTTTACTAGAAAACATCTGAAAGAGGCTGCACAGCTCTGGGAAACATTCTTTGTACCGATGAAACCAAGATGAGGTCAAACAGCAAAGAATGGAAAAGAAGAAAAACATCGTATCATCTGTCAAACATGATGGAGTCATGTTATGTGCCCCTGCCAGTAGAACTGGGTCACTAGTGTTTATTGATAATGCGAGTGCTAATAGGATAATTTCTGAAGTATACTCTCCACTCAGATTCAGCCAAATGCCGCAAAACTGACAGACAGTGCTTCACAGTACAAGTAATATGATGACTCAAAGCATACTGCAAAAACAACCCACGAGTTTCTCAACATAAGGAAATGGTTTCTGATCTTAACCCATCAAGCGTGGCTTTTAAGTTACTCAGCGTGGCTGCAGTACAGTCCTGACATCAGGACATCAGGACACAGTCATTGACTGGCCAAAGATTAACCTTCCAAGTATTAAAAACAATCCCTATATTTAAAACTATATTACTTTGTCTAATTAATTTTGAACCCTTGAACATGGGGGGCTGTGTATAAAAATGTCTTAAGAAATTAATAAAGTCTTAATGCAAATTCCCAAACCCCTAGAATTAAAGCTAAAAGCCTCCACTTCAATCATATATAGATTATTTGACTTTAATCTATTGTGGTGTACAAACCACCAGCTGTATCTAGGCTGTCAATTTAAAATTAATCATTTAAAATAATTACAGAATTGCTTTAGGCATTGTACTCCTAAGCCTGGACAAGTGCCGGGCACAAATATAACACTGGAACACACACAGCACAAATACACATAGATGTGAAGACATTGACACATACTTTATTTGGACTAAAATACTTACGAACACACACAAACACACACATCCATATGGGTTATTGTTCATTCTGGGCTTCCTGATTTCACATGAATTTATACCCATGAAAAGGAAGCGGCCACTCTGGTGCGCTTTTTAAATACAAACGACAGCTGTGTACATACACACACACATACACTCGCTCACAAAAGGATATACACATACAAACCATCCATGCTCTTCACACGTACATTCAGCCAGCAAAGAGGAAGTGGTGTTTTCTCGTTTCATCCAACACACGCAATCTTAGTCTCTCATACAGTTCAACAAACCAAAACCATAATATGCATGCACGCACAAGGTCAAATACACACATTTTCACACGCCAATCTGCCCTTTATTTTCGTCTCTGACACCCACAGGCACTATTTTTCTTGCACTTGAAGGAAAAAATGCACAAAGACACATGCACCAGATAAACACATACAAAATCACAATGGTCCCAGTCCCGGGCGCTGGTGCACACTTTGTCTGATCTCTTTGCTGGTGGAAAGAAAACAAGGTGGCCTTGGCCAAGCCGGGCTAAAAATATGTTGCATGCAACTTTGGCCCCCGCTCTGAAAGCTGGTGTTTTATGTCCCAACAGTTCTTTTTTGGACTGCAACAGCATTGTGACAAGGCCAGTCACACTGCTATCATTGTAACACACTCTAACAAAGCGTTCCTCTCACATAGTGTGAAAGGAGTTAGGACATTGTTTCTGTTTTGAGCTTGCATCACCACTGAGCTGCAACACAGCATGGAACAATACAGCGTTTGTCAAAGTGTTTTATAAGATATTAGAAATTTAGTAGTAAAGAGGCAAATAAGAATCAAGGGAAACCACAGAGGAATTAAACACAACTTTGTGTGGGGTTTGGTGGCCAGACATCTTGATGTTGTATAAATATTTTTTACCCAGCTGTTTGATAACACCACTTTTATTATTTTCTGTGTGTCTCGAGCTTTTTCTTTCTTTCTTTTTTGCACTGACAAAGCTGACAAAGCCTTGTGTGACGTTCCTCCTTCCTGTTTATATGATGAAGAACGCCACACTTGGTCTGAATCAGAGACCAGCCTGAGGATGTTCTTTGTCTCAATGACAAAGTCTCTTTCTGTTTTAATTAGCTTTGCTGTTGTGCAAGTGCAGTGCTGTTGTCATTATTGTATGCAAGAATAAACATATGTAGGCTGGTCTTGTGTAAATGTTTTTGTGTGTGTGTGTTTGGCTTTAATTCTGTAGCTGACTGCTGCCCTAGAAGAGCAAAGATCCCAGAGTTCATTGCACCTGAGGGAGCAGATGGAGAAGCTTCGCCGGGAGATGGACCTAGAGCTGACAGTGGACAGGGAGAAGAGCCAGTTCATGCTTCTACAGTGTCAGCAAGACAGGTCCCAGCTTCAGCAGAAGGTGCATAGGTGTTAGGTGAACATGAGTGTTGTACACATCAAATTCCATTACATAAATAGGAGCAAAATGCATGCAGTTCTTAAAGCCTTTGTTCACAATATCAAGCTTTTGTGGTTGTCCTTTTCAATTTTGCCCCCCTTTATATCTCATCTTTCATTCACTGTATTATGAGAAAGAAATCTGAACAGATGGCAAGCAGACAGATTATTCTGAAATTGCAGATAAGAGGACAGAGCATGTGCTTCGCCGAGTACATCCATTCTTGTGTTCTCTTTTGTAATTTGCCATCTGTCAACTTTTTCCTTTCTCTTTTGGCCATTTTACTTCCCTGTGTGTCTGTCTTTGTTTGTTTTCTCTCTGCGACTTTGTGGCCTCTAGAAATGTAAGGCCAGGATCTGCTTGCACCAGCTTTTTGTAAAACTTTCAGTTTCTGGGTAAAGTTCTTCCTGAGTTCTTTGTGAGTAGTAACTCTTTTCAAAGTAGGGAATTTAGTACTCACTATGCATCAAATTCAAGTTTTCACAGGACTTGGTAGCTTGTAGAACAAATTTTAGCAATAATAACTTGAAGTAATCTGTATGACTTCATCAGTCTCTCACGTCATTGTGGAGGAATTTTGGTCCAGTCTTCTTTTCAGTTCTTTGAGGTTTGCTGGCATTTGTTTATGCACAGCTCTCTTAAGGTCCCTCACCAGCATTTCAGTCAGGCTGAGGCCTGGACTTTGACTGGGCCATTGCAACACCTTGATTATTTTCTTTTTCAGTCATCCTGCTGTAGAGTTGCTGCTGTCCATGGGATCTTTGTCCTGTTTATGACCCAGTTTCAGCCAAACTTTAGCTCAGACAGACGACCTCACATTTGACTCTAGAATACTTTGGTATACAGAGGAGTTTGTGATTGACTAAGACAGGGGACCAGTTCCTGTGGTCGTCACGTCTCCACTACTCTTCTTGATAGTTGATATGAGGTGTTTGTGCTGATATGTTCGCTCTGTGTTTGTTTTTCTCCAAACAAGGTGCTGTGCATTATGGCCAAACATCTCCACTTTGGTCTCATATGTCCAAAGGACATTGTTGACATTCAAGTCTCGAGATTTGTTTGGATGAATTTTGTAAAAGTAAGCGGTGGTGCCATGCTCTTTTTAGAGAGAAGAGGCTTTCTCCTGGCAATACTTCCAAACAAGCCATGGTCGTTCATCTTTTCAAGTGTATTTGATTATTGGCACCTGGCTGTTACTTTCCCTCTTAGGTCCCAGTCAGTCAAGTCTACAAACCGGTTCACTGAGAAATAATGTGTATTCCCTAACCAGTCAGCAAGTGGTTGTTGGAAGTTGCTGACTTTGATGTGGTAAAAACGTCCTTGCAGCTGCTTTGGTCACTAGCAGATTATCTGCTGACTTGTCTGCAAACACACGCCAACTACTTACCCTAGCAAGAGTTAAACTTGAAGAAGTGTGACACAAACCAGAAACAGAGAAACTTGGCCTTTAAAGTAAAAGGTGTGCCTTTTGAAATTTGTTGTTTGCAGATTTAAGGCACAACTTTTACTTTGAAAGTGAATGACTGCTTGGTCAGTAGTTGGCGAGTATTAGCAGACACTCTCCTGCGCAAACTTTGGGCGAGTGCAGTAAGCTGCTGGTAATTGCAAGAATGTTTTCAGTGCAGTGGTATTTACCTCTTTGCAACCAATTTTACCTAGTGACTGCCGGGAACGTCCAACAACCACTCATCAGCTTGTCACTGACTGATCTCTAGGCCTTTGAGGATGAGGCTTTTGCAATTGATTTCACAGCAACTGCTGGTAAACACTTACAAACAATCTGAGAATATGGTTTTTGTTTACCAAGGTCTCTAGGCCTGTGTGACTCAGGCTGTAAATCATGAAAAGAATTAAGGGTATACTTCGTTTTTCACACAGTGCTTCTGAATTTTGTCTTATTTTTGTAAATAAATACTGATGTGGTGTAATAGATCATGTGTTGTTGTCTGAGGTTTTGTATTTAAATTTACCTAATTTTAAGGACCTGATAGCTTATGTAAAACCTTAGAAAGATGGTGTACTTTCTTTTTGACATGGCCTTAATTGACTGCAAAAATTTGAAGAAAATATTTGCAGACATTTGTGCATTAATTAGTAATTAATTCTTAATCTAGTCAAGTTATAGTAACAGTGTGACTAAACTAATGTTTCAAAATAGTGGTAACTTTTTTCTAGTGTGGGCTGAAAAGAAGCAAATTAACCACTAAATTTGGGAACTTGTAGAAGTTCCTCTAGCTATTTATGAGGCTTGCATAACAATAACGAGTAAAAATAAAGAGTCTTAAACCATTTCTGTATTGGGACTGTATCAGTTCCTTAATAGCTTGTAGGACGTCTTCATTGAATAGCTCGCTTCAGTTCATGCCACAGCTTGCATGTCATTTTCATGCAAGTCTCAGTTAGTCTTTGAAAACATGAGTTTTCTTCATTGTGACGTTGATTTACTTTTGCGATGGTTGTTATAGGTGATTGACTGCAGAACACTCACCTGTTGTGTTACCTCTCCCTTTTTTTCCCTTCCTGGTGGCCCTCAATTAATACCATCTGTACCACGCCGGCAGGCCCGGCCCTAACCAATCTGGCGCCCTAGGCAAGATTTTCGGTGGCGCCCCCCTACATCGGCAGTGTCGTGTATGTACTCACAAGAAACCGAATAGCTTTGTCTTTGACCTTTTTTTTTTTACTTAAAGAAAGCAAATTCACAATCAGAATAATTAACAAGATAAAAAAATATATGAATAAATAAATGAATACAAAAAATAAAAAATGAATATATGAAATACAATAAATTTTACATACATAAACACAATAAAACGTGTCAACAAGTTGGATAAAATAAATTAAAAATACAATATAAATAAGGCACTGCACAAAACAAGATATTAAATAAACCAGCATCACTGGTGGGTTGTGCTGCTGATGCTACATCACTGGTGGGTTGTGCTGCTGAAGTGGAGGCAGCAGCGGTAGATGTGGTAGATGGCCCAGGGGTGGGATTTAGAAACTTCAACAGTGCATCTGAAGAGAGGAGTATGTGACACCACTGAGTATTAAAGTCTAATAATAAAAACATATGATTCCAGGAATAAAATGAAATGATATAATATAAATGAAAAACCAAAGAGATATATGTATGATGTTAACTCTTATGCAAATTAGATTAGATTCAATTTATTGTCATCATTACAGTGAAATGCTGAATAGCAGAATGCAAAGTAACAGTATAATATCATATGAGAATGTTATGTTATGATTATCTTTGACCGAATCACAGCAGTGCTCATATTAAAAAACAGCATTCCCTCTCATGTGATATTGCTTAATTAACATTAATGATGTGCACTTTAACAACTAGGCTTACAACTATAATATATACAGGGGTGGAAAAGTGACTATTACCTGCAGGGTAAACGTTAGCTAACAAGAAGGCAATAACAATGTAAACAAAAAACACCTGCTTAAAAGATGAATACAAATGAGGAATGGTGGGAAAGGTGGGAGTACTGTAATTACCTAACGTTACATTATTATTTTCCATAACAATTTAGCCCCCTCCACAATATTAACTGACGTTAAAACAGTTAATTAGCTATTTATTGATTAGCAATTAGCGAATCATGTAACATTAGCTTAATGCTAAAATTTTAGGTTACTATCACATTCAGACAAATAATTTCATGTAGGCTAACGTTACCTACCTCTGTCTTTTTCTCGTTTCTCCTCCTCTTCTTTTCTCTTTTTTCTTCCCTGGGCACCTGACAGTTTTGGCCGTTTTGACATCTTGTGTTGATTTTTTGATGTGGTGACGTCCAAAAGGAACCATGATACGGGAAGGGAGGGGGCGCACCGTGCGGGGAGGGGGGGGGCGTAATGTTGTAACAAATAATATTTCTATTAAATAAGCTTTACTTTGCATTTTAATTAACGTGGGATTATTTTTTGTATTTAGAAATAATAGTACCAACTTTTTTTTTTCTCAACATTTGTGGCACTGGCGTGGCGCCCCCTGATGGACGGCGCCCTTAGTATTTGCCTATACGGCCAATGCCACGGGCCGGCCCTGCACGCCGGACAGTGAAATTTATGGAGATGGATGTATTGCTTGTCCACATATTTTAGAAAAAGTATCAAAAATCCAATTCCAACCTCTATGTAGCATTGGACTTTTTTTTTTTAATTTTCCATATAAAGCTTGATACCTGACTGTTAATGTTGGAAAGATTCTGTTGATTTTCTGTGTCAGATTTTAAATCCAGATGTTGGATATGTGATAACAGTAGATGATGACGTGCGGGTTAGCAGGTTTCCCACACCCAAAATATATATCCGCCCACATTTAAACTGCTGATGGTAGGAGACAACAATAAAAGAGAAAGCAAAACACAAACCAGTGTCAAGATCACAAATTTGACAAGCAGTGAATATGCCCAGTGTAGTAAAATGCTAAATTCCCCCCTCAAGCCCTTCAGCTCCTACTGTGTCTGTCACTGCTAATTCCCTTCCTGCCCACTTCTGGAACAAAGTCTAGACGAGGTCAAAGAAAACATGTTGTCCCCAATATATGAAGCAGAAACGCTTGAAGCTTTTGCATTTTTATGTCACCTCGATTTCCCCGTAGTCCCTGAAAGACATTTTAATGAGTCCGTTTGAAATCCACAAAATGCCAGACAGCATCATTTAAAGAGATCCACATCTCAAAACCGTCCTGTCCTGTTTAAACAGTCTTTTGTTTACTATAAGTAACTGTTTTTATTCATGGATTAAAACATGTCTTCTTTTGCAGTTGGAGAAGAGTGAAATGAAACTGCGGGAACTGCAAGAGGTACTGCAGCAAGAGTGGAGGAGCAGGGAGGACAAGAGGAGAACCCAATATGAGGAGAGGAGGAGAAAAGAGGAGGAGATACACCGACAGGCGATGGCGAATCTGGTCCAGGCTAAAGCAGCGATAAAGCTAATGACTGAGAAGAATGCTGAACTACAGGAAGAGGTGTGCGCATGGTTTGTCTAACCATGGGTGGAACCGTGGAAGGTTTCTCAGTTTTTTTGTTCTTCAGGTGAATTTAAAACAGAAAGTGTGCATTTGCAAACAAAGACATTTGCCTTAGCTTCACTTGTTCGTGTGCAATCCCTATTCACACAGGGCGCATATTTACGTTAGCTTGATCACAGCCAGAGGCAGTGAGCGAGAAAGTTTAAGATGAAGAGAGAGCGAGAGAAGCGAGAGACAGACAGAGTTCATATTTGCTTTGGCAGCAGAGCGCGCAGTGTTGGATTTCTGTGCCAGTACGTTTCAAAATGGAGTCGAATTAAATTGCGAAGCAGCACATAAAGAGATGGAAGCGGCGCAAAGAGGAAGCAGGATGGGGCGTGCATATAAAAAGTTCAAATGGAGGAATGAATAAAAGAAGGCCAGTGTGTGCACGTGTTTGAGGGAATGAATGAACGATAGCGCGGGAGCAAACTTTATGAACAAGAACAAAGACGGGACAGGAAAGAGAGCTTCCTGTAGTGATGAGCTTGACTTTGCCAAACATTCTGTGTGTGTGTGTGTGTGTGTGTGTGTGTGTGTGTGTGTGTGTGTGTGTGTGTGTGTGTGTGTGTGTGTGTGTGTGTGTGTGACTTTATTTTTTATATGTTTTTGGTAGCTTTGGTATCTGTGTGTTATTCTTTTCTGTCTGTAAACACCATAGCTGAGAGTTCTGAGTGAGTGGGGGTGGGGTCCTGTTAATAGTCCACCAAAATTTGGCCTGAATCCACCAAGGTCTTAAAGGTCAACTTCATGATTTACTGGCCAAAATTGACAATAACATTGATTCTTACAGTGTGGTCTATATTGTCATAGATAGTAATGTATACAGATTTAAAATATTTGATATCTGACCTCCAAGGTTCATAGATCGATCTGATGGTCAAAGTGATAATAAAGCCATATAGAGATTTTTAAAATTATGTTTCTTGACCTCTGACCTCTTCTTCAAGGTCAAATAAGGTCAAATTTTCATACTTTTAAAAATCTGCTGCCTTATTTTGTATTGGCAACATTTAGGAAATGATACTGTTACATGGGTATTCTAAATATCACATTATAGCTGACCTCTGACCTCAATTTTACACTCCAGAAATATACTGCAGTGTAATATTATATAACAAGTTCGTGTTATTCATGTCTAGTTATTTACAAATCAATGCTTATTATCCATTACCTACTCCTACACAACGAATGTGTAATCAAAGTAAACATCTGTCATGCTGCCCTTATCTGATTTTTAATGCACAACAAACTTTTTAAATTAAGTTTGAAAAGAACAAAGAAAACTAAATGAATCCATAATACACCACAGTTCCCTTAAAAGTAAATGCTGCCCAGAGATTTAGCTGCCTTGGTTAAAGTTTGTGCTCTCAGAGTGCTTTTCTTTAATATTGCTTTGGCAATATGCTTTTTGGAAATTTAGTTTCAGAAGCCTGTAATTAAAATGTGTACCAGGTATGTAAGAACTTTTAAATCATTTGTGGCGAGCCGGCCAGAGATAAAATCCAGAACCCTAAAGTTTTATTTCAGACAAAGGTCATACACACAGAGACAAAGGGGGAGGCAAAAGAGAGTCCAAAAAAACGGTGTAAAAGTAAGCGATGAAGAAACCAAGCAGGAACACAGGGAAGTTAAAAAGAAAAAGAAAATGAAAAAGGGAATACAATCTGGGAAATGTCTGGAAAGCTACGCTGTGTAAAGTACAAGTTCTGGCAACTGTAAAGTGAACAGTGGTTTGTGTATATACTGAAGAGACTGACTGGCTAATTGAACACAGGCAGCATGTAAAAAGCAGAAATATCGAGCAAAGGGCAGAAGTAAACCAACAGACGAATACAATTCTCCAAATTAAAGTGGAACAACCAAAAAAAGAACCAGAAACGGGGGAATTTTCTGTCCTTTCACATTACTAGAAGTAATTAGAGCCACAGTTAGTATTTACATTTAGGTCCTTATATATTTGGACCTAACTAAACATAGTTTACTGAAATCTATTCCAATTATAGTTATATATTGGACATGGACATAATTACTAGACTCTCAGCTTTCCTTTGACTGCATCCATATTTAAATTAGATCAAGGGTTTAGGAGTTTCAGCTCCTTAACATGTGTCACTTTTTAAAGGGACCAAAAGGTAATTGATTCAAAGGCTATTTCATGGACAGCTGTGGGCAATTCCTTCATTGTATCACTATCAATTGAGCAGATAAAAGACCTGGGCTTGATTTGAGGTGTCGTGCTTTCATCAGGAACATTTTGCTTTGAACAGACAACGTGCAGTCAAAGGAGCTAAAAGCTATCCTTAAGCTGCAAAAACAGAAAAAAAAAGATCTGAGAAATTGCTACAATAATAGTAGTGGCAAAATCTACAGTTTGGTACATCCTGAGAAAGAAAGAAAGAAAGAAAGAAAGAAAGAAAGAAAGAAAGAAAGAAAGAAAGAAAGAAAGAAAGAAAGAAAGAAAGAAAGAAAGAAAGAAAGCAAGCAAGCAAGCACTGGTGAACTCAGCAATGCAAAAAAAACCTGGACGTCCACAGAAGACAACAGTGATGGATGATTGCAGAATCATTTATATGGTGATGAGAAACTTCTTTACAACAGCCAGCCAGGTGAACAACACTCTCCAGGACGTAGGCGTATCATTATCCAAGTCTACCATAAAGTGGAGACTGAATGAACGTAAATACAGAGGGTTCACTATAATCTGCAAGCCACTCATAAGCCTCAAGAATAAAAAGGCTAGATCGGTCTTTGAACTGTCAACCTCTACCAGAGTGAAGTAAGAAAACAGTATGGAGAATGCGTGGAACAGCTCGTGATCCAAAGCATACCACATCATCTGTAAAACCGCGGAGGCAGTGTGATGGCCTGGTTGTGCATGGCTGCCAGTGGCACTGGGACACTAGTGTTTATTGATGATGTGACACAGGACAGAAGCAGCCGAATGAATTCTGAGGTGTTCAGAGACATACTGTCTGCTCAAGTCCAGCTAAATGCAGTCAGATTGGACAGTGTTTCATAATACAGATGGACAATGACACAAAATATACAGCCAAAGCAACCCAGGAGTTTTAAGCAAAGAGGTTGTATTCTTGTATGGCCAAGTCAGTCACCTGATCTTAACCCAACTAAGCATGCATTTCACTTGTTAAAACTTTGGACAGAAAGGCCAACAAACAAACAGCAACTGAAAGCCGCTGCAGTGAAGGCCTGGCAGAGCATTAAAAAGGAGGAAACCCAACACGTTGTGATGTCCATGAGTTCAAGACTTCAGGCTGTCATTGCCAGCAAAGGGTTTTCAACCAAGTATTAGAAATAAACACTTTATTTTCAGTTATTTAATTTGTCCAAGTACTTTTGTTCCCCTGAAATGACGGTATTGCGTTAAAAAAATGCTTTAGTTTCTGAAAGTTTTATTCAATCTTTTTGCTTAACACACTGAATTAAAGCTACATCTGAGTTGTTTCATTTAAAATTCATTGTAATGTACAAAACCAAAATTATTTTAAAAAGTCTCTGTCCAAGGTAAGTCCAGCTTTAAATGTTTAATCTTCAGTTGAAACACATTGTGAAGACATCCCACTATATGAGCTGCAATAGTTTAAGCAACAGTGAAATATTAAATTATGAAGAAAAAGTGCTTTAGGATCATTTATGTTGCATTTTTATTTGAACTGTACACAGCCACATAAAAGCATCACAGGCAAAATCTTTGTGTATTTTTTAAGTTGTTTCTGTTAAAAGAAATGTTCAGTTTGAACTTGAAAGTAAAAGCAAAACTCACAGAAGACTCATCAGAGGAGACGAGCCATCCCTAATCTACAAAGGTCGTTATAGTCAAGTCATCTTCTTCTCATCACTGCTTAATCACCTTGGTTTCCTCTGCATGACTGTCTCAGTCATGCAGCTGAGCTTTGTATCGCTACAATCTGTCAGCCCTCTAACGACCCTCCCCCTTTCTGTCCGCCCACCGTCTCATCAGCGGTCTCCCGTTCGAAGCGCCCGTCCAAATAGGTTAAGCCAATTCAAGGTGTCCTGATGCCAATTTCACAGCTGACATGCTCTTTTAATGTCATTCATGGACCTTCAGCACAGCGGCTTCTCCCCCCATCACCACCCCGCCTTTCTGTTCTTTGTCACCATATTTGACTGCGCTGTGACTGTAGTTAGAGAAGATCAATCAGTATAACGCTTCTAGATTATCTTTCCTATTCAAATGCGAGCTTTCACCGCCCTTTCCTCTATGAAAAATGGTCACTGGATTTCGACTATGAACTTGTTATGTCATTATGCCATTTCGTTGGTCAGATACTGTTGCAGCGTCTTGGCAACTTCCTTCAAATGACCTCTCACCAGCAGTCACGTCAGGTCCAGAATGTGATGAACTAAGCCTGTCCATTGTCGATTCAGCTTCCTTATTAAAGCAGTTTATTGAGGTTCAGCAAAAAAAGTCATAAACATATGCACCAACAGCAGAAAAATCAGACAAAGAGGGACTAACTTTGGTTCTTGTGGTTCTCCAGTGTATTCTGGAGGTGAGTTTGGCAGGTTAAGAGGGAGAATACATGCTCATAATTCATTAGTACAGCCATGATTCAGTTTTTCATTTCTAAGGACATACTGTCCTGAAGAAGAAGGAGAAGAAGAAGAAAAAATCCAAATGGCAAAATTATTTTAGTGCAGTGTCCATAATTACCTGAACCACAAAGTCTAAAAGCTTGTTAGAAGTTACATTTTTATTTTTATTAAGCGTTACATTGCATCACATGCTTTTATTTATTCTATTTCTGTTTCTGTTGCTCTGCACAGACCTCTTTCTGAAAGAGGCGGGTGTAGCTGCAGCTCCAGTTTGATTTAAAGTTGCACATGCTGAAACCGAGCTCAAAACTGTGCAGGCGTGGAAGAAATAATGAGCTGTGTGTTATTCTAAGCTGAAACATACACACTCTGGGGACATGTGGTACTTGCATTAACTGGTTAAAAAGGGGTATAATGTGGAGCCTTTAGTAACTGTAAAAAAGTGATATTCAAACAATAGCATTGCAGATGCTGTGGCCTCTTTAGCGTGTCACTCTGTGGCTGGAGCAGTATGGAGATCAAGCCAGCAATAACTGCATAATCTTCTCCTATTCGGCTTGAATCTCTCCCCTCTCGCTGCTTTGCTTTGTTTTTTTCTTTCTTGCCCGTCCCCTGAACTCTGTCTCTATTCCTTTATGTTGTCTGTTTCTGTGTCCCGGACTCTCCTTGTCTCCCTCCCCCTCCTGTCTGTCTGTGGCTTTGTTGCAGCTGACCAGGAGAAGAGGGAAAGGTCACACTGTGTCTGAGGGATCAAATGGCTAACCTTTAACCCCCCCCACTAACCACTGAAGTCACACAACAGAGAGAACACACACCACATGCAACGTTGCGTGTGCAAACATGCACTCCACAGTAGATCTGCATCACTAAATACAGTATGTATATGCTGATGAGGGTCTTAAACTGTATTTTATGTGCATTTGAGTGTGTGTGTGTGTGTGTGTGTTGCCAGTGGAATGTGGTTTACTGTGTAAGATTAAAAGCAGGGGCTCTGTAAGTTTGCGTGTGACTTCTTTCTAATAGCCCTGTAATCCTGCTCTCACTAGGAGCCCCTATTGCAGCTAGACTGGCATGCATGACATCACACACACGCACACGCGCACGTTTACATGATCTAACACATGGCTGCATATAAACATACAGGATGGAGACTCACATACACACACTTAGGAAGTGGCCCAACGTGTGCAAACAGTTTCACACACACACACACACACTCTCACAATAATAGCGTGAGGTGCGACACAGCACGCAAAGCTGGAAAAGTGTGTCACAGGCATCTGTTAACACGTGTACATATGCTGACAATTGTAGACAGATAATTATATATAAAATATGAATGTGAAAAGCCGGTATACACGCATTTACTGTATGTCCTCCATGATGGGCCTGTCTGAGAAGCAGATGTGGATGTACACCCTGGGGCCAGGGCAGTATTTACACACAGAGACAATCTCACAGTCACATTCTCAAGTCAAGAAGTGCGTTTATGTTTCACGCACACACACACACACACACACACACACTTTAAAAACACACGCAAAACTCACATTAAAGCATTTTTTGATGATGGCTTTGTGAGTGTTTGATGTATAGTGTGGCTAGTGAGAATATTAAAGGCTTAAAATTTACATCCAGTGCTTACTCAGACAAATCTGAAAGCAACATATTTCATTTTATTCTGGATTAAATTCATTCATCTTCAGGGTGCCTAAATCATCGGTTTTATCTGACACGCCTGTGAAAGCATTAGCATTTAAGAGTCCAGACACAAACACAGGAGCAGCGCATTTTTGCTTAGCCTAGCTCCGAGATGTAGTTGATTGACCCATTTCGGTTCTTCACATTTGTTTCAGTTTTTAGTGCTGTTAGCAAACTGATGAACCTCATCACACTGATAAAAGTAACAAAAACAAGTAAAAGATTTAACAATTTTTTTCAAACAAATGTAAATTTATAATCAATACCTCCCAATGGCTTAATTTATCAGACTTTAGGTGGATATTAGTGTGTCTCTGTTTTTATTATTCCTTGTATGAATGCTCTTAAGCAACTGCACATCTACCAAATACCACACAGTCAGCTAGCTGTCTGTGCACTGCCCTGGTTTTGTAAATATTGGAATAAAAGCACTGTTTTGCAGCCAGTCTGCGACAGTGGTATTCCTGCTTACACACAGGCCTGGGGAGAAGGTAGACTGGGCAAACAAAACACTGCATCTAAGAGTGAAAGTGAATGTGGTGCATGCTAACATGCTAAACAACACAATATAAACACATTGCAAGGAGAAATAAACAGACCAGATGGCCAGTAGAGCAAAATCTGAAAAAGAAGGATGCCTCACTCAACCTTTAAAGTGTTATTTTCTTCATGCAAGTCAAGTAGCCTTTTTTTAGCCTTAAAATTCATAATTAGAGTGTAAAAAATCCATTATGGAAGCTGTGCAGTCTATACATCACCCCGCTC